>NW_026843646.1:3960495-5280660 GCF_030254825.1 Meriones unguiculatus | reverse complement strand
CTATTTCTGTTGTTGTTGAGGTCCAGCTTTAGTCCATGGTAATTAGACAGGATACAAGGCATTATTTCAATCTTCTTGTATCTGTTGAGACTCACTTTGTGAAGAATGATATGGTCTATTTTGGAGAAGGTTCCATGAGGTGCTGAGAAGAAGGTAAATTATTTTTTCTTTGGGTGTAAGATTCTGTAGATATCTGTTAGGTCCATTTGATACGTGACCTTTATTAGAGATATTGTTTCTTTGTTTAATTTCTGTTGTTTACCTGTCCTTTGTTGAGAGTGGGGTGTTGAAGTTTCCCAGTAGTAATGTATGGGGATTTGTGTGCGGTTTAGGTTTATTAATGTTTCTTTTACAAACGTGGGTACCTTTGTCGTTGGAGCATAGATGTTCAGAATTGTGATTTCTTCTTGGCGGAATTTTCCTTTGATGAGTATGAAATGACCTTCCTCATGTCTTTTGATTAATTTTGGTTGAAAATCTACTTTATTAGATATTAAAATGGCTACTCCTGCATGTTTCTTGGGTCCATTTGCTTGGAACCTTCCAGCTTTTTACTCTCAGGTAATATCTATCTTTGTGACTTAGATGTGTTTCTTGTATGCAACAGATTGTTGGGTCTTGTTTACATATCCATTCTGTTAGTCTGTGTCTTTATTGGAGTGTTAAGTCCATTAATTTTGAGGGAAATTAATGATCAGTCGCTGTTAGTTCCTTTTATTTTGATGTTGCTTGTGGTAGTGTGTTTGTGTGCTTGGTTACTTTTAGTTTTGCTGTAATGACATTATTTCTTTCCTGTGTTTTTCTGAATGCAGTTAGCTTTCCTGGGTTGTAGTTTTCCTTCTAGGAGCTTCTGTACCTCTGGATTTGTGGGTAGGTATTGTTTAAATTTGTTTTTGTCATTAAATATCTTGTTTGCTCCATCTATGATGACTGAGACTTTTTCTGGGTATAGTAGCCTGGGTGGTCATCTGTGTTCTCTTAGGGTCTGCATGATATCTGTTCAGGCCCTTCTTGCTTTCATAGTCTCTGTTGAGAAGTCAGGTGTGATTCGCATTGGTTTGCCATTATATGTTACTTGGCCTTTTTCCTTTGCAGCTTTTAGTATTTTTTCTTTGTTCTGTATACGTACTATTTATTATGTGGCGGGAGGATTTTCTATTCTGTTCTAATTGATTGGGTGTTCTGTAGGCCTCTTGTATTCTTATAGACCTCTCTTTTAAGTTGGGGAAATTTTCTTCTATGATTTTATTGAAAAAATTTTCTGGGCCTTGGAGGAGGTAATCTTCTTTTTCCTCTATTCCTATTATTTTTAGGTTTTGCTTTTCATGTTGTCTTGGATTTCTTGGATGGTCTGTGTCAGGAATTTTTTAGATTTAACATTTTCTTTGATAGCTACATCTATTTCTTCCATTGTCTCTTCCACACCTAAGATTCTTTCTTCCATCTTTCGTAGTCTATTGCTTATGCTTACCTCTGTAGTTCCCCTTTTCCTCCCTAAGTTCTTTCTCTCCACAGTTTCTTCCACTTGTGTTTTCTTTATTTTTTTTCCAATTCTCTTTTGAGATCTTGAGCCATTTTATTGATTTCCTTCACTTCTCTGACTGTATTTTCCTTCAATTCCGTCAGCTGTTTGTTTGAACAATCCTCTGTTTCTTTAATATCTTTTAGTGATTTAAGTATTTCCTCTCTAAAGGCCACAAATTGTTTGGCTGCAACTTCCTGTATTTATTTAAGGATGTCCATAATCTGTTTGACTTTATCTTCCTCCATTTCTTTGCAAATGGCAATAATCTGTTTGACTTTATCTTCATCTAGGTCTTTACGCAGTTTAGTTTTTTCCTCTATTATCCTGTTCATAAGCACAGATGTAAGGTCATCATCTTGAATTTCATTTACCCTCGTATGTCCAGGGCTGCTTGCCCCTGAATAACTGGGTTCTGGAGATGCCATATTGCTCTGTCTTTTTGAGCTTTTACACTTGCCTCTACCCATTTGGCTATCTTAGGTATTGGGTGTTAGTTTCTGGTGCTTCCTGGAATCCTATGGTGGGGATAATCCTCTTGGCAGGAATATGATTTTTTCCTGAAGGAGGCCTCCTCAGCTTTTGGGGTACAGTCACTGAATAGCAGGTATTTTTTAGGAATTGCCAAAACTCACCACAGGCATAGAGACCTGAGCGGTAATTGTGGTCTTTGTTAGTCAAGGGGGCTCTCCTCTCACCCAGAGAAGTCCTGGAGACAGCTGTCCTGCTTCTGGCTTTCTTGCTGTAAATTTAGTAAGCTGCAGCTGTAACCTGGGTACCCCATGGTTTGGTCAGTTTAGTTAGGGATAACTGGTTGTCCCTTGGAGTAGTATCTGGGGGTTGATCTTGGGGATCCCAGGCTTCTGTAGGACTGAGGTTAGAGCTCTGTGCCCCAGTACCCAAGCAATAATCCGTGGCAGCTGAGCACTGCTCTCACATGTGCAGCAGGAGGGTAGTGTCTGGAGCCTGTGAATAACCAGAAACTTTTCCAGAGCTAGGTGTCCTGAGGTAGGGCCAGATATTTCCCCCAACTTTGGGTTTTCTTTCAATAGGAAGACTCAGTCTGTGGTGTTTGACATAGTGTGTAGAATGCGTAGGCACTTGCCAATGATGGCTCCAAGCTGGTGACTGGGAAAGAATCTGAGAACTTTTCCAAGAATGTTCCTGTGTATGGTGGATGTAGTGTGTGTGGGGGGAGTTGGCTGAGTTCTCTAATCTGGGACCTGCTGTTTCCCTGCCTGTGGGGTTTTCTCCAGACAGGGAAACCCAGCCTATAGTGTCCTGGGGCACACAGTTCTGTGATGGAGAGTAGGGCATACAAGGCTAGCAGCTGGCGGCGCACTCAGGCCTGACAGCTGTGTAACCACCGGTCTGCAGGACCTTTCCAGGGATAGACTGGGTGACCTAGGGTCAGTCCTGCTTTCTTCTTCCCTGTTTCTTTTCTAGACTGGGGCTCCCAGTCTCTGGTGCCCTGGAGAATATAATTTAGTCTGGAAAAGTTATCAGGACACAAAGTTGTATCCTGCGACCCAGGATATCTTCCAAGTTCTCGCTGAGTGACCTGAGAGTGGACCTGACTGACTCCCACACCGTGGAGTTTCCTCTCACCTGGGAAAAAGGATCTTTGTTGTTTTAGGGCCCAGAGTTCAGTCTTTTAGTTGCTGTACCAACATTGCTGTCCTACTCCTCAGACCCAATGTCCTCCTGGCACCTCCATCTTGGATTCCCCCCTTCCTCATCCCTTTCAAATAATTTTGGTTGAAAGTCTATTTTATTAGATATTAGAATATCTACTCCTGCTTGCTTCTTGTGTCCATTTGCTTGAAAACCTTATTCCTGCTACAACATCCCAGGAACTTTCCTAGAGATTAGCTGGGTGCTCTGAGGTTGGACCTGATTGTTTCCCTCATCATTGGTTTTCTTCTTACATTTGAAACACAGTCAGTTGGGACCCACAGATCCAACTATTGGACACCATGCAGTCTCTGCTACCCAGCTGATCAGACACAGTATGCAATCAGCCCAACCATCTGGGATCTATTTTTAATTATTATTGAATATGAGTATTTTGATTGTATGCATTAATATGCACCTCTTGTGTGCCTAATCCTCACAGTAGTCTGAAGATGTCTTCAGAAATAATGAACTTATAGCAATTGATAGTAGTGGGTCCCAGGTAATCACTGACAATTGAGCCCAATTATTTGAAAGAGCAGCAAGAACTCCTCACTGCTGAGCCATCTGTCCTGTTTTATGTTGCTTATTTATGATCAGCATTTACATTGTTAATATTTTCATCTTTCTATTTTTAGCTGTTTAAACATGCATTCCCTTTTAGTAAGATATCATTGAATTTACAGTTTAAGCTGGGGCAGTGCAGATTTCTGGAGAATAAATATACAACAGGAGTGAATGTATAATTCCTTGTAGAAGTTTCAGTAAAGTCCTCTGAGTTCTTTCAATATTTTGTGTTTGTTTGATTGACTTTTAGAGGAGGCTCTGTCTTACTATATAGGTCTGGCTGTCCTAGAACTCTTTGAATAGATAATGCTGACATCCAGTTCAATAAGATACACCTGCGTCTGCCTCCTGAGTGATGTAATTGAAGGCATGACAGAATACACCCAGTTTGTCCACCATTTTTTGTAGTTAGTAACTGTTAATAAATTTCTCCGATCTGTACTTAGTATTGTTCATCTTTTAATTTCTCTCTCTCTGTGTCTCTGTCTCTATGTCACTGTCTCTCTATTTCACACTCTTCTCTCTGTTTGGCTTTGTTCAAATTAATTGCCATGTCTATTCCAAAGCTATATCCTCTTCAAAAAGTTCAGATATGATACAGTTAAAACTTGTTATTCCGTTTTCTTCTAAAATGACTTAGTGATAACATTAACACTTCTTTTTTAATAGAAAAGTTTTAATCTTTATTTTTAATCTATAGACTACATTATTTAGTAAGGAGGATATACAAACAATGATCAAAGAATAATCATGTGTTCTTTTCCTTTTCTTTTGTCTGGTCACTCAGAAATATGGTGTTATTGGCTATGATTATTGTTGCTTGCCACTCACATTATTTTTATCCATGTATTCACTGTAGTCCACTTTCCCTTCCCCAAATATATGAGCCCCCGTCTTCACATACTGATATGCCACATCCCTGAGCCCTGGTAAAAACATAACATTAAGTACCATGTTGTCTTTTGACTGATGTTACCCATCTGTTCAGTGTCCCCTGATCAACACATCTCATTTGTTGCTATATAAAATATCATGACTGTGTTTTGTCCTTCCACTTGTATCATGACAGGGTCCTGACCTACTCACCCAAGTAACTGAAGATGATTCATAGATTGCTCAAGAACCCAACTAATGGCTACTTTATATTCATGTCTTACAAACTGATGAAACACAGGTTTTTGAAGCACGCCTTTGGTTTTTTTTTCAATCTAACCTTTAGGCTTTATCATATCCCCTACTTCACATCACACACAGCACCCAACTGTATAACATTCGCACTTCTTTGTCAGAAAATAAATTGAAGAAGCAGTAGATTTATATGATTATATTGGCAATGACGTATAAATTATATTGTTGCCACTGTTTCTGTTGTACAAATGTATGGCATATTTTAGAATTCGGTGACCTTCAATGATGTGCATGTGAAATTCAGCCAAGAAGATTGTGCCTTGCTGGAACCTTCCCAGAAGCAACTCTACAAAGATGTGATGCTAGAGACCTGTGAAAACCTCACTGCTATAGGTAAGACTGCAATTTTTCTTTCACTTTTAAAATAAAGAGACAACTCTTACTTTGTTATTGATCCTCTTCTGTAATTCCAATTGAGAATGAGGAGGAATAAGGTAAATAAATCAGGCATGGTTCTAAGGGTCACAGATCATAGTGATTTAAGTTTTGCCTTAATAATAACATGATGTTTCCAATAATATATATTTTCTCGTACTATATTTTAGGCTACAATTGGGATGACCATAATATTGAAGAACATTTCAAAGTTCTACAAGTAATAAAAGGTAACTTTATGTGCGTGTTGATAAAGATATAAATCTTAAATTTTAATGTGTCCTGGAAGTCTGGTGTTTTTTGTTTGTTTGTTTGTTTATTGGCTGCTTTTTATTTTCTGTTTTTGAAATAGATTTTTTCTGGGTATCTGTGACTTTCTTAGACTTGCTTGTTAGACCAGCCTGACCTCCAAATCACACAGATCTGCCTGCTTCTGCCTCCACAAGTGCTGGAATTGAAGGCATGTACCAGCACACATGGCTGTGTCCTGGAAGTTTTAAAGAAAAGCAACAGTTTAAAAACAGCACTGCTTTAAGTGTACTGATGATCATTAAAATCTCATAATTCCATGTACTTCAATGTCAGGTATCTGATTTGTGTTTACAAGGCACTCCCCTAAGATAGAATAAAATAAAATAATATTGTAACAAAAATACCATTTGAATCATATGGACATTACAGCTACTGACTTGAACTGCCAATCTGTTTAGTCTCATTCTATCTACTCAGATATTGTAAAAGGTGTACACACTGAATTGGTGATCAGTATGTGTCCAAAACCTTCTAATAAGCAAAAATTACATAGTAGAACTAGTGTTACTCATTTTCGTGCAGTAACATTGTAAATTTTAGTGAAAGGAGCAGCTTATGAGAATCAAGAATATTGTTGTGGAGAAACCTTAATCCCTATATGACATGTCTATGATGAACAAAAACAAACTGTGTTAATTCAATGTGGTAATCTTTATTATTTTTGTAAATTAAACTGGTATATCATATGTCAAAATGATTCTAATACACATGAGCATAGGGTTATTGAAAGAAGCAGTGTCCCTGTCTTTCTCTAAGAACAATTGATTTGGTAGTAGTCCCCACTGTGAGTAAATTTTCTGAATGTGATAAATGGTTACTGTTAATTGGTTTTGCAACTTCACTGAGAATTCATCAGCAAACTCATATTGCTGAAAATACCCATGAATACTAGGAATTTGGAACTTCTGCTTGTCTTGGCTCACTTTGTAAATGAAGTATCATTCATACAGTACAAAAATTTGTGAATGGGATTGTTGTGGTAAAACTCTGAATTCTTACAATTCTCTTCATATATAGGAGAAAACCTCTTATGGAAAAATGATGCTATAAAAGTGATCCACATAACAAATGCTCTTACCATCACAGGGATCTTCAAAAATACCAATAATGAAGGGGAATACCGTGAATGTGAATAAAGTGATAAAACTTTAAAATTTGATTCTTCTTTACAATTAGACCAAATTATGAAATTAATTCATATAGAGAAATATATTTATTTGTGTAATGAAATGACTGTGGTAAATCTTTCACATGTGCCAATTTTCTTTGCAGGCATGAAAGCAGTCATACTAGAGAGAAACCCTTTAAATGCACTCTATGTGGTAAAGCCTTCCCCTATATCACTGTTCTCCTATGGCATAAAAGAGCACACACTGGAGAGAAGTCTTACAAATGTAATCAATGTGGTAAAGCCTTTGCAAAAAGCAGTGAGCTCATACGGCATAAAATAACACATACTGGAGAGAAATCTTATGAATGTAACCAGTGTGGTAAAGCCTTTGCACAAAACAGTACTCTCTTAAGCCATAAAAGAACACACACTGGAGAGAAACCTTATGAATGTAATGAGTGTGGTAAAGCCTTTGCACAAAACAGTACTCTCTTAAGCCATAAAAGAACACACACTGGAGAGAAACCTTATGAATGTAATGAGTGTGGCAAAGCCTTTGCAGAAAACAGTACTCTCTTAAGCCATAAAAGAACACACACTGGAGAGAAACCTTATGTCACCAGAGTGATAAAGCCTTTGCACAAAACAGTGCTCTCTTATGCCATAAAAGAACACACACTGGAGAGAAACGTTATGAATGTAACCAGTGTGGTAAAGCCTTTGCACGAAACAGTCATCTCATAAGACATAAAAGAACACACACTGGAGAGAAACCTTATGAATATACCCAACGGGATAAAGCCTTTGCACAGCAGAGTAGTCTCCGAAAACAGGAAAAGACACACAGTGGAGAGAAGCCTGGTGAGGGTAATTAGTGTGATAAATCCTTTGCATGTATCAATCATCTTCTAAGACAACAATACATTCTGGAGGGAAACCATATGAATATAACTATGTGGCAAAGCCTTTGCACATAACATCTCCTAATACATAAAATAACACATACGGGAAAGATGTCTGACTGTAACCAATGTGAACAAACTTTTGGACTTCAGAATAATCTCCACACTCATGAAAGAAATCCTAATGGACAGAAAGCCTGTGAGTGTTTTTAACATGGTGAAACCATTCCACATTTGTATAATCTTCATCATCATGAAAGGATTCATAATAGAGGAAAAACTTATGAATGTGTTAAAATCGTGAGGCCTTGCACAAATCCAGAGTCATCATCAACATAAAAGTATCCTTACTGGAGAGGAATTCTGTGAGTATAAGCAAGGTGGAAAGGCCGTTGTGTACTTTGGTCCACTGAGATGCAACAGAACTGTAAAACTAGCTCAATAGAAATGACCTCGCTTTTCTAAAGGGGAAAGGGGATAGGGGCAATAGGAACGGAGGGTAATCATGGGCAGAGAAGGGAGGGGGATTACTATTGGAATTTAAAGTAAATAAACTTATTTTTAAAAAGAATACAATGAATGGTGAACATCAATTACATGCAACAGTATTATATAATGTGTTTACGGAAGACTTAATGATAATCCTGATTCTCAACATTTACTATTTTCAGTTGCCTCACTTTACACAAGAAACTTTTAGTCCAGTGGATGAATATGTAGGGAATGGTGAACTAACACCAGCCAGGAAGTTCTCTGAGAGTAACACAACAGTGGTAACCTGTAGCAGTTTCTTGGTGTACACATACCTATTGTTCCAGGGGTACTATTGAAAAACATCACAACCCACACTGAATTTTGAGATATGAGGGAGGAGGCTTTCTTTTTCATGTATGAACCTGCTTCTGGAGTAGATGTGTAACCATGTCAAGGGTGAGTTTTCTCTGCCTGACTTCATCTAGAGAGTGTCTTTAGACATTGACACCACCAACCAAATTTGACAGATAGCCTTTGACACAGATCCCTGATAACTCTCCCCTCCCTTCAAATATAGGATAATTTGGTTCTGTGTTCTTGATGTTCTTATTTATATATTAGGAATGTGTTGTTTAATGCAAATCGAGCAGCCTTGAATTGCCTAGTATTAAACAATTATCTACACCTATGCTTGGAGCATCCCAGGCACTCCTAAAGGGATATAAGCCTCTGTTTTCTGTTTTCTGGAATTAAAGTTGAACTTACTTTCTGAGATGGTTCCCAGAGTGGCTGACCACTGTTATGCTTGTGGGCTTTCCAAGCTTTATACCTCATCTTCTACCCCTCATGCCTTCCTGGGCTGGTGGGAAACAGCCCTCCAGGCAGCAAGAGAATCACATTCTCTGAAATACCTGTGATAAAATGTTTCAGACTTCATAGCATTTCAAAGTTTGCATTTCTGGATGTGAAATGGTCAATCAAACAGTGTCATGGGGTGGGACTTTTTAAAATGAGTTATACTTAGTGTTTTTTTCACGGTAAGTTTGCACGCAAGCTTCATGGTAGGAAATTTTCTGAGGTGAGTATAGTGGCCCATGGAAAAGAAATAAGAGCAGAAATTTTATTTCTCTGTTTTTAATAGCTGAGTACTGTTCTGATGATATATGGGTGGATGGCAGAGGAGAGGAATTCCTCTTTTGAGTGGTCTAGGGAAAAGGCATGGGGGAAGATGGAGGGAGGGTGGGACCATTAGGAGTTGAGGGAGTGACCTTCAATCAGCATACATAATGAATAAATTGTGAAAAATAAAAACAATTAATAAAATAAAACATAGTAAGAAAAACAAAACAAAAAACAAAAATTTGAGTCCAGTTTGGGTAACCGCCCTCCCTTGAAAAAAAGAAAGAAGATATATACAAAGAAAATAAAAACAGAATCTTTGTTTTGCCACCTTTCTTTCATGTAGTCTCACTTGAAGATCATTATCCAATGGAGACCATGGTTCTCTCTCTGAAGTTTAAGTTACCATAGAAGTAGGATTCAAACCTTGAACTAATGGCAGAGGTTCCTAGTTAACATATCATATCAAACCTAACTGCCATTTTCTCCCAGTAATCCTTCAGTCCTTCCATGTTATCTGATCCTCCAGGGTAGTACAGCCCATGCAATACCCTGAATTCTTCCCAGGGCCTGAGCTAACCTCACTTCCCCCTCACCCACCTACAGGCAAACTATTTTGGCTACCTGCCCCTGTCAAGAACCATGCAGTAGCAACAGCAAAACAGCTGTAGAACTCATGGAATGTGGCTCCCCTGTTAGCATACTCACGATGAGTTTGTCTCAGAGAAGCATAATCCCAAGAACTGATATTCTGGAGGATTTTGTGTTCTTATGTAGCATATCTCTGCATGTTGCCATTATGATGTCCATAATCCTTATAACATGAGTTGTATGAAAACTCTAAGAAGCCTTCTAGCTCATCACTGGGCAATATCACTGACATTTAAAATTAACAATGCTTGATCTCTTTTCACATGTTTACTGGAGCAGATTAATGAATTAACCACTGCCCTTGAAAGGAGCCATAGATGTAGATTGTTAGCAATCACCATTATACTTAGAAAGAATTTGGAAAAATAGATTGTTTAACAAGGTCAGGGAAGATGTTTTTGCTAATGGCTCTGATGTAAAAAATCTTAGAGAACAATTTAAAGTTAAGAAAAGTACACTATTAATAGTAAATCCAGGGATGTTTTAAGGTTGATGAGCCAAAACAATAGCCCAAGGTAACATTGGTTGTCTGGGCACCTTCAAACTGGGTCTAAAACTTAGACAGCAGGTGATTCCCCTATACTTGTTTTACCCCTCAGCTTATTGATATGATTTAATAAAAATGATTAATGAGTAGATGCACACCCCTTTAAGATTTAAAGTACAGGTGCCAGTACCATGCCATTTTTTGTTACTTTTACTCTATAGTAGTACTTGAGATGTGGGATGAAGATACCTCCAGAAAATCTTTTATTGTACAGGCATGTTTTTATCAATTCTGCGTTTTTTGTTTTTCCATATGAAACTGATAATTGTTCTTTCAAGGTCTGTAAAGAGTTGTGTTGGTACTTTGATTGGAATTGCATTGAATCTGTAGATTACTTTTGATAGAGTGGCCATTTTTACTATGTTAATCCTACCAATCTTGGTACATGGGAGATATTGTGATATCTTCCTTGAAGTTCTTTTTTTCATACAAGTTCTTCATTTGCTTGATTAGAGTCACACCAAGGTACTTTATGTTATTTGTGTTTTTTGTGAAAGGGTTTTGTTTCTCTAACTTCCTTCTGAGCCCATTTGTTTTTTGTGTACAGGAGGACTTCACATTTTTTAAAATTTAATTTTGTATCCAGTCATTTTGATGAAGTTGTTTATCAGCTGTAGGAGTTCCCTGGTTGAATTTTTAGTGTTATTCATATGTACTATCACATCATCTGCAACACAAGCTGGACTGGATGTGGAGAAAAGTGAATCATCCATTGTTGGTGGGAATGTAAACTTGTACAACCACTTTGGAAATCAATCTGGTGCTTTCTCAGAAAATTATGAATAGTGTTACTAGAATATTCAGTTATACCAACCCTGGGCATATATTCAGAAGATTATCAACCATACAACAAGGACATTTGCTCAACTATACTCATAACAGCTTTATTGACAATAGCCAGAATCTGGAAATGACCTAGATGTCCCAAAACTGAGGAATGGACACAAAAATTGTGGCATTCATACAATGCAATACTATTCACCAATTAAAAACAAGGAAATCAGCAGGCAAATGGATGCAGATCACTCTGAGTGAGGTATCCAGAAACAGAAAGACACTCATGGTATATACTCACTTATATGTGGATATTAGTCATATAATATAGGATTAAAATACTAAAATCTATAGTCCTAAAGGATCAAAGCAACAGGAAGAAACCTATGGAAGATGCTTAATCCTCATTTAGAAAGGCAAATGGGATAGATATCAGTAATGGGAGAAGACAGGGAACAGGGCAGGAACCTACCACAGAGGGCCTCTGAAAGAATCTACCTAGCAAGGTACTGAAGCAGATGGTTAGACACAGAGCCAAACTTTGGGCAGAGAGCATGGACTAATATGGAGGATTCAGGAGATAGAAAGACCTGAATGAGAGAGGCCCTCCACAAGGAGGCCAATTGAGCTAAAAATTTTGGGCCGTGGGAGTCCTGTTTCAATGAAGGACCATTCATGAAAAACACCTAGAACCCCTGCTCAGAGGGGTAGCTCATAAGTATCTCAGTTTCCATGTGAGTTCCCTATTAACAGTGGCTGTCTCTGATAGGAACCCAGTGGCAGGCTCCTTGATCACCTACTCCTGGAAGGTGCAGGCTTGCCAGGGCACAGAGGAAGAAGGTACAGTCATTCTTGGTAAGATTTGATAAGATAAGCTAGGATAAGGTAGTAGGGAAGTAGGACTTCCCCTATCAGTGGACTAGGAGAGGGGCATAGGGGTAGAAGAGGGAGGTAGGTTATAATTGGAAGATGAGGGAGGGGCTTACAGCCAGAAAACAAAGTGAATAAATTGTAATAATCAATAAAAAATTAAAAAATGAGGTTTTTTTTTTCCTGAAATGGCTGGACTCAGGCAACTGTCTCTTAAAAACAACTAAAAAGAATAGTACTTCATCTCTTCACATTTTCCATTTTCCTGTAATACTATATATAATAAATATCCTTGATAAAATTCAGTGGTTTGTTATATATACCTAGTATTATAATATTATAAAATATTTTACAAATCAAATTTTGATATGTTAAGTGTGTAAAAATAGTTTATGAAAAAGTGCCTTGAATTTTCAAAAGAGCAAAGAATGATTACTCAAAACTCAGGAGGGTGAAAATGGAAGGAAAATCGATGGAAGAATAAATAATATATAAATAAATTAATATCTCTTACACAGTAATTATAACATTTTTGTTATTGAGATTTAAAAATATACACAGAATATTTCTCAAGTAAACAATGTAAGCTATTATTAATAGCTCTTATGCACACACCCTGAAGTATTACTTTATGTTATTCCTCTTGTCACTGAAATGTGTTCTTTGACAAGTCATGTCACTACACTCTGATGTTCAGGCTCTAATACTGACTATTCAGTTCTTATTTCAGAGTACTGACTTCTTTTAGCCCAATTAGTACTGAAGTCAGACAATGTTTGATTTCTGTGTCTAGCACAGATCATAACTTTTGATGATACATTTTGAGTTTATCCACAATTTCAAAGTAAAATGATTGCCTTTCTTGAAATGTTAAATGTTCTCTCTCGCTCTCTCACATACACATACACACATGCACACACATGCATGATACATGTAATAGCAGTTATTGGCACCCCAAGACTTGAAATTGAAAGAGCCAAAAGAGGGATATATGAGAGATTTTGTAGGGAGGGCAGAGAAATGAGAAATAATGTGATTATATTAAAAATTCTCAAAAAACAAATGTGCATATTTTCCATGAATAAAAAATTGAATAATATTATATTTTGCACTCATGTGATTCAGGACAATCAAGTCCATTCTATCTTAGCACATGGTAAGCTTTGCTTCAGTAAACATAAGTGTAGATGTGTGCTGGACCTGCCCAAGTCATCTGTTGTTTTCATATGGATAATGGTGGAACTCATTCAGTGTGTACAGTACATACTCTCTTTTAAATTGACTCAAGAATTTTAGTATTTGTTTGTGTGAACATTATAAAATAAAGTTCCACTAAACTTCTTTTTTGGTCCACTTTCTTCTACTGTCCTTTTATACAGAGATGCTGTCCAGCCTGGATGATAAAGAGTGTTCAGTAAATGCAGCAGAAGAATGGACATTGTTGTCTAGTCCATTCTGTTAGTTCCTGTCTTTCTATTGGAGAATTGAACATCCAAGTTGAGAGATTTCAATGAGCAATGTTTATTATTTCCCTTTATTTTGTAGTTATGGTGTGGGGTTTTTGCCTTCTGATTTGATGCTTGGGATTATTCATTCTTTTTGTTGTCTTGGGTATGGTTAACACTTTAGATTGGAGTGTTCCATTGATTGGCTTCTGTAGTGAAGTTTTACAGAGATATTGCTCATATTTGGTTTTATTATGCAATATATCTTTATTCATCATTTATTATTTAAAGTTTACTGGATATAGGAATAGGGGTCCCTTAAAGATTATATATAATTTGTTTCAGACATTCTAGGTTTAGAATCTCTCTTGAGAGTATAAGAGTTACTCTAAAGAGCCTGAATTTATATGCAACTTAATATTTTCAACTTGCAACTTTTAATATCCCTTCTTTAACATACTTTTCTTTACATTTAATGTTTTGATTTTATGTGCTGAGCACAATTTCTTTTCTGTTGTTGTTCTATATACTTTTTGTACTTTTATAGGCTACCCCTTCTTCATTAGGCTAAGGATACATTCTTCTATTATTTTGCTGAAAATATTTTCTAGGATTTTGATGTGAGTTTTGTCTTCTTTTTCTATTTTTATTATTTATAAATTACTTTTTTGCACTTTTTAGATTTTCTGGATCTTTTATGCATAGCTATTTAACATTTCTTTTGACACAATTTTTCTTCTTCTTCTTCTTCTTCTTCTTCTTCTTCTTCTTCTTCTTCTTCTTCATCATCTTCTCATCTTCTCCTCCTCCTGCTTTTCTTCTTTCTCCGAATCTTCCTTCTTCTTTTTCTTTCTCTTCATTCTTCTCCTTCTCCTTTTTTTCTTTTAAAAATAGTCACTTTACTTATATGTTCATCCGGATTAAAGTTTTCCCTTCCTCTAATCCTGGCAACTCTTTCCCATCTCCCCTTCTATCCTGTCTAAATTCACCCTCATATTAAAAAAAGGAGGGATATAATTTATAATAAGAAAATAAAATAGCAAAAAAGAAAAAGCAAACACATCTGAGTAGGAAAAAAAAAGAGACCAAGTTGGGAAATGATGCAGACTTGTTCATACATGCAGAAATCTCATAAAATATTAAACTTGAAACAATGGTATACACACAGAGGACATGTAGCTTTAAAAATAGGAAAAAAATCTTTAGCCAATTAAAATGAGAACTATGATAAAAACATTTTAAATGAATGCCAGAATTCTAGTACATAAGAATCCAAACTTGCCATTGAGGGAAATTTTTGGCCATCTACCTTTGGAATGTACTCTTAAATGTACAATTAAGAGTAGTCCCTTGGATAAAATGAGTGTCCCTTGGAGAAAACTACATTTTTATTTGCAAGCACTTATCAATTAGAGATAGGGCTAGGGACAGAACACTAAAGCCTTGTGCATTCTGCCTCAGTCTATCACAGTTTATCTATTCTTCAGTCCTCTTAATTTATAGTGCTTTGTTCTTTGATATGCTCTATCCTTTCTGGCTCTTACACTCTTCTGGCTGAATTACTGAAGAGCCTGGAGGGCATATTCTGAGGTCTCTGACAAACTGTCTACTTTCTCTATGGGTCTCTGAATTTGTTTCCATCAGCTGCAGGAGGAAGCTTCTTTGATGATGGATGAACAAGATGCTGGTCTGTGAGTATAGCAGAATGGTGACAAAGGTCATTTTATTACTTTTAGTAGAGCATAGTATTTGCTTTTTCCCTACAACCCTGCGCTATGTAATTTCTTTTTCTTGATCAATAATCCAGTGTCAGGTGTGGATTGCATCATGTGAAGTGGGCTTCAAGTCAAACTATAGATTGGTTATTTACTCCTATAACTCTTGCACTAATATGTCTTACAGGTAGGACATTGTTATAGTTCAAAAGTTTGGTAGCTAGGTTAGTGTTTATATTTCTCATCTTGTAGTTGCAGAGTACTCCCTATATCAAAGTTGCTAGAATGTAAGTGTGAAGGTTCTATGTAGGCACAAGCTCTATTTATCTATGTTCCATGTAAGTGTAAGTGTTGTCTTCAGCAATACGGCATTGCAGTCAATTTATGGAGAGCAGCCTATTGTCTTGGCAAAAGCCTGTATTGTTTTGGCATTACAATCACACTACTTTGGCCAATACCTCAGTTAAATATAGACTATTACCAGTACTGGATGCTTTACTTAGTGACAAGAGATTTCCAGTTGGGACTTTCTTCTTGTGTGGTGATTTCATTTATATTGGCTTCTTATATGTATATATTTTAGATATTTTAGAAAGTTTCTATTGCAGTAGGTTTCCACTGTACTAAACAAATGACCCTTAATTTTACCTGTTCTTCCTCATGTTACCTTTTCATTGCCCTCTTCCTTTCCCAATGCCCTTCAATTCTATCCTTTTAGCCCACCTTCCATTTATTCCATGTATTTTATTTCCCTTTCCTATGGAAACATCTCTGCCTCCCCTAACCTCCAGTTCTTAATCTGTATGTATCCCCTGTGGTATTATGTTCAGTTGCTTTCATATCAGACATCTTGAAACTAATATATATGTAAAGCAAATACATACCCTATTTCTCTTTTGGGGTCTAGGTTCTCTCAGTCTCAGTTACCTGCAAATCTGCATTTACCTTCATGTTTCATGATTTGATTTTTTAAATGTCTGAGTAATATTTGATTATGTAAATGCATTAGTACTATAACAAATAAATATAACTATAACAAAGAAATAGAAATAGACTGGAAAGCAAGAAATACACATTGGAAAAAACAGATAAAATCTTCATAAATGGTGCTGAACAAACTAGATGTCTATATGTAGAAACATGGAAATAGATGCTTATTTTCACTCAAAAGTCACCTCCAAATGGATTAAAAACTCACCAAAGTTTATATACAGTTAAAGTCTCAAAGTCAGCACAGCTATTTGACCAAAGATCCAGCATAGCTGAGTTGCATGTTACAATAGCCTTCATACTATCTTTCAGGCTTGGTCTTGATCTCCACTTGCTACATGCTTAGAGGGTTTTCAATACATGTACAACCTGGGGCCATTGGAGCAATGGGAAATTTTTTCATGAATCATTTATGCCTTCACCCTGGAGTACTGCTTCTAAGCTTCCCCAGAAAAATCCTGAGCATACTGCTCCTCTCATTTTTAGGAGAAATATCAATTATCTGGCCCTACAAGAATGTCTTTCTCATGGAAGTTTTTACTCACATAAATATGGCAGAAAACTCCTTATGAGACTTCATCTCCAAGATAGTCTTGCAAAACCTACCCCTGTGCTTCCTCAAGAAAAAAATAATCAGAACAACATACTCTTAAAAAGGCAAACAAAGTTTCTAGAGCTAAGAGAGTTGATAGTATTTGAGATTAATTACCTTGTACTGCTGTATCTTCAGATGATTACTTGGCATATAAGATTAGGAGTTACATATGGTATGCCCTCAATGATTATATAAACATGTAAATGAATGGCTAGAGACATCATCACCTTACAGTAGGGTCTATAATGATGGACAAAGAATGTTTTATAAAAATGATTTTTAAGGTGAGGTATTAGGGCCTCCTTTTCCTAGAAATATCAGCTTTCACAGTATCACTGTGGTGTTGTATGACCAAAATAATGAAAGAATACTTAAATTTAGCACATAAGTAAATTCTATAAAGATAGGAGGTATAGACATTGAATTATGCCAGTAATGGAATAATAACTGTTGCTGCTTTGGACTAAATGGTTTTTCTAGAGGCTGTCCATTAAAATTTGATAATATACCTTTTGGGACAAAGCAATATGCCCAAGCTGGCTTGAAGATTTTCTATCTATTGCCATTGAATCTGATAATGCTTCCAACCTGAGAATGTGCTTTCAGGCTGTGGCAAATATGCCTTAGGATTCTCAAAAATGTCACGTTATGGGATTGATGAAGAAAAATGATAGTAAAAGATAAAGTTTATCAATGATGACTAAATTTTTAACTAAGAGACAATTGAAACACCTGTCTGGGGACAAAAAGGATATAATCTATGTGAATCTTTTATTATTGTACTCTGTCTAAATAAAGAAGTACTCTGACTGCCAGTGAGTCGAGACTCTGTTTCCTTGGACAACCATGTCTGACTCATCTCTGTCCCACCTTATCCTTCCCTCCTCTCTGGAAACTATCAACTGCTGAGGCTGGTCTCCAATCTTTCAGGACAATCTTTCTTTTCTTTCACAGTAGGCTGAATACTCACAACTGAAGTCCTAGAGCTACATGCTTCAGAGTAGATAGGACACGTGATATCTCTTTTCTAGATTTGAGTTACCTAAACCAACATCATCATTTATATTTCTATCTACTTATGTGCATACCATTTCACTTATCTATATCAGTTGAAGGATATTTAGGTGTTCCCATTTTATACCTATTGTGAACAGAATAGCAATGAGCATGGTTGAGAAAATATTTTTGAAGGAGTATATTGATTCCATTGTGCATATGTCAAGGAAAGTTATAAGTGGTTCATATGGTAGATTTATTTTCATCATGTTGAGAATTCTGCACACTGATTACCGCTGTGGATGTACAATTTTGCAAGCTCCCTTTGCCAGAGGTCCAGGTTTTTGCCTGTCCAACAGAAGATGTCAACTATCAACTTAATTCCTGTTGTTGATCTCCTTGTGTGACTCCTGACCCTTTTAGGTCCTTCTATCTCCCACTTCTCCAATAAGACTTTTTGTGTTCTATACAAAATTTTGCTGTGGGTCTCTCCATCTGCTTCAATCACCTGTTAAGTGGAGTCACTTAGTGTACATCCGTGGAAGGCTCCTATCCTGTTCTCTCTTTTCTATGGGTTCTGGTGTCTATCCTATTTTCTTTTCTGAATAAGAATTAAGCATCTTCCCTATGTTTCTCCTTCTACTTTAGCTTTAAAAAGTCTGTAGATTTTAGTATGTCCAATCTATATTGTATGGGTAATGTACACTTATAAGTGAATATATACCATACATGTATTTCTGCTTCTGGAATATATCATTCAGGGTGATCTTTTTTAGTTCCATCCATTTGCCTGCAAATTTCATGATTTTCTTATTTTTAATACCTGAGTAGTATTTCATTGTGTAAATGTACCACAATTTCTGTATCCATTCCCCCACTGAGGGACATCAAGTGTGATTCCAGAATCTGGCTATTATGAATAAAGCTGTTATTGTCATAATTGAGCAAATGCCTCTCTTGTATGGTTAATCATCTTTCTGATATATGTCTAGGAGGTGTTTAGCTGGGTCTTGGGGTAGCAGTATTCCAAGTTTTCTGAGAAAGCGCCAGACTGTTTTCCAAAGTGGTTGTACAAGTTTACATTCTACCAGCAATGGAGGAAGGTTCTCCTTTCTGCACATCCTCTCCAGCATGTGTTGTCCCTTGAGTTTTTGATCTTAGCCATTCTGATGTGTGTGAGGTGGAGTCTCAGAGTTGTTTTTTCATTTCTCAGATTTTTAAGGATATTGAGCATTTTAAGTGTTTCTACACCATTCAATATTACTCTGTTGAGAATTTCTGTTTAGCTCTGAACCCGATTTTAAATTGGATTATTTGATTTGTTGGGTTATTTATATATTCTGGATATTAGCCTTCTGTCAGATGTAGAGTTGGTGAAGATCCTTTCCCAGTCTGTAAGCCATCATTTTGTTCTGCTGACAGTGTCCATTGCTTTAGAGAAGCTTTTAAGTTTCATGAAATTCCATTTATTGATTGTTGATCTTAGAGCCTGTGCTGCTGGTGTTCTGTTCAGAAAGTTGTCTTCTGTGCCAATGTGTTCAAGCCTCTCCCTCACTTTTTTAAAATAACAGATTAAGAGTGTTAATTTTATGTTGAGGTATTTGATCCACTTTTGTGCAGGGTGATAAGTATGGATCTATTTGTATCTTTCTATATGTGGACATCCAGTTAGACAAGCAACATCGGTTGAAAATCTTTTTTTTTTTTTTCCATTGAATGGTTTTGGCTTCTTTGTCAAAAATCAGGCATTGTAGGTGTGTGGGTTTATTTCTGGGTCTTTGATTCAATTCCACTGATCCACCTGTATGTTTCTATGCCAGTACCAAACCATTTTTACTGTTTCTCTGTAGTTAGTACAGCTTGAGATCCAGGATGGAGATACCTCAAGAAGTATTTAATTATACTGGATTCTTTAACTATTCTGGCTTTTTTTGTGTTTTTATGTGATGTTGAGAATTGTTCTTTCAAGGTTTGTAAACAATTGTGTTGGTATTTTGATGGAAATTTGCATTGAATCTCTACATTTCTTTTGGTAGGATGGCCATTTTGCTGTTATTCCTACTAATCCATGAGTATGGGAGATCATTCCATTTTATGATATCTTCTTCAATTTCTTTCTTCAAAGACTTGAAGTTTTTTATACAGGTTTCTCACTTGCTTGGTTAGAGTCACACCAGTGCACTTTATGTTATTTGTGGATATTGCAAGGTTGTTGTTTTTTTTCCTAATTTATTTCTCAGCCCTCTTGTCTTTTATATACAAGATGGTTTCAGATATTTTTTAGTAACGTTATATCCAGCCACTTTGCTGAAGGTGTTTATCAGCTATAGTAGTTCTCTGGTAGAATTTTTAGGGTCACTCATGTATACTGTTATATCATCTGTGAATAGTGATACTTTGACTTCTTCCATTCTGCTTTGTATCCCCTTAGTTTCCTTTAGTTTTTTTTTTTACTGCTCTAGCTAGAACTTCCAGTACTATGTTGAAGAGAAAGGAGAGAGTGACCAAACTTGACTTGTCTCTGATTTCAGTGGGATTGATTTAAATTGCTTTTCATTTAGTTTGATGTTTCCTATAGGCTTGTTGTATATTATCTTTACTGTGTTTAGGCATGTGCCTTTTATCTCTGATATCTCCAAGACTTTAAATATTAATTGAGCTTGGATTTTATTAAATACTTTTCAGCACCTATTGAGATGATCATGTGTTTTTTTCTTTTTCAGTTTGTTTATGTGGTGGATTACACTGATGGTTTTCCATATATTGTATCTCCCCTGCATGACTAGGATGAAGCCACTTGGTCATGGTAGATGAGATCTTTGATGTTTTCTTGGATTCATTTTGTGAGTATTTTATTAAGTGTTTTTGTTTCAATATTTATAAGAGGGAATGTTCTGAATTTATCTTTCTTAGTGTATCCCTGCCTTTTAGTTAGCTTTTGTGAGATTTAGGTATCAAGGTAAATGTGGCCTCATAGAATGAGTTTGGTAATGTTCCTTCTTTTTTGGTTTTGTGAAATAGTTTGGAGAGTATTGGCGTCACCTCTTCTTTTAAGGTCTGGAAGATTCTGCGCTAAACCCATCATGCCCTCGGCTTTGTTTGGTAGGGAGACTTTTGATGAATGTTTCAAAAGGACATGTAGGTCTGTTAATTTAGTTACCTGATCCAGATTCAACTTTGATTACTGGAATCTAGCAAGAAAATATTCCATTTCATTTAAATTTTCAAGTTTTGTGGCATATAGAGTTTTAAGGTGAAATGTAATGATTCTTTGATTTTCCTCAGTGTCTGTAA
This sequence comes from Meriones unguiculatus, assembly GCF_030254825.1. Classification (NCBI taxonomy): domain Eukaryota; kingdom Metazoa; phylum Chordata; class Mammalia; order Rodentia; family Muridae; genus Meriones; species Meriones unguiculatus. Next base: position 5,259,539 of record NW_026843646.1, on the reverse strand, counting down.
TTATACCCCCTTTTATTTTCTGATTTTGCTGATTTGTATAGTGTCTCCCTGTGTTTTAGTTAGTTATGCTAAAGGTTTGTCTATCTATCATTTTCTCCAAGAACCAGCTCTTGCTTTTGTTTCTTCTTTGAATTGTTTTCTTTGTTTCTAATTTATTGATTTCTGCCCTAACTTTGATTATTTCTAGCCATCTACTCCTCTTGTGTATTTCTGCTTCCTTTTGACTAGGTTTTTCACGTGTGTTGTTATGTTGATTTGAGATGCCTCAGATTTCTTTATGAAGGCACTTAGTTCTATGAACTTTCCTCTTAGACTTAATTTCGTTATGTCTCATTAGTTTGGGTAAGTTGTGCCTTCATTTTTGTTAAATTCTAGAAAGTCTAATTAGTTTATTTTTTCCATAATCCAGCTGTCATTGAGTAGAGTTCACTTTCCATGCATATGCAGGCTGTTTACTATTTTTGTTACTATTAAGGTCTATCTTTAGACCATGTTTTTCTAATATGATACAAGGGATTATATTGGTATAATGTTTTTTTTTGGATGTATACAATTTACCCTTGTTCATTCAAATGCTGATTTCTCTATTCCACTGCCTGGTTTCAATGCAAATATTGCATTGTGATGCTTTTTCTAAGCATCGCCTGTCTCAAGTTTGCATAAACATGCCACCATTTGTTCTCTATATTGTCAATTAAAACAACCAGCCCCAATACTGAATAATGGAGAGGATAAGGTGAGACATCCTGGTCCAGAGTGGGAGGAAGAGAAAGGAGACAGGAGAGGAGAGGAGGAGAATCTGCAGGAGAGGGCTTGGCACCACATGCAGAAATTAACTGGAACTAAAATATCACAAAAAGCAAGTATGATGGGTGAATCTGAATCCTAGGAATCTCTGCGGGCTTGGAGGTTTAGGATGGAGTAACTGTTAGCCAACATTGTGCTCTAGGTTAATTAATTAAATCCTAGTCTCTGTGTGGTGATTTGGTTATACAGCTGTTTAGGAATAACCACTGCTTAACCAAAAGATTTATCAATAGTAAATATTAATAATCTACAACAAATGGCACTCAACTAATCTAAGTATCCACACCCTTTAAATCCTACTTTAATTTAATTTGGTGGGGGAGAGGAATAAGCTCTCAGTGATACAACCCAAACTTTAAACCTAAAAACTCCCAGATAAATTACTGGCTCTTTAAAAGAGACTCTTAAACATGCCTCAGAGCAAAAGACAGCCTACTGTGGGCAGACCTGAGACTGAACAAAACTGGTTGCAACTACAGTCTAACAGGATGAGAGATAAAACAGACTTCTTTGAGCTTGGCTGATAATCTCTTCTACAGTTTTAAGACAGAAATAAAGGAAAGTTTAGAAATTATGACCATGGTTACATTCATATTCCTCAATTTAACTTTAAAAATTGATTTAGCCTTTTATGTGTTCTCAAAGGCAAAGGCTTTCGAAAAGATACTGGAACAACACAAAGAACAAGTAGAACAATATGAAGAAAAAAATGAAGGTTGGAAACAGGACATAAAACGAGATACAAAAACTTACAGAACATGATAAACAACAGGAAAAGAGGGCAGAGGTTTTAGAAAATATACTGGAAAACACAAAGAACAAGTAGAACAATATAAAGAAAAAATTAAAAGTTAGAAGCAAGGCATAAAACAAGACATTCCAGAGATTATTGAACAAAACAAAAAATAGAGAGATGGGTGTAAAATATGGGTACAGACCTTAAAAAAAGAGTTTAGAATACTAAGTAATACTCAGGCAGACGCAAAAGATAATAATATAGAAAGCCAAACAAAGTTGGTTAGAAAACAAATGTTAGCTTATCCAGTCAGTGTACAACAGAGACCAGCAGATGATTACCCACAGGATTACCATGAGGCTGAATGGCACCCTGTGGAAGTGCTAGACCTGAGAAAGTTTAAAGAGAGTGTCACCAATTTTGGAATGCATTCACCATTTGTTAAACAAATGCTGACTTCCTGGCCAATCAGTATAGTAATCCCAAAGGACTGGGAGGATATGGCAAAGACAATAAAAAGAACCTGAGCCATATTTACAATGGCTATCATGGTGAAGAGAAGAGGCTAGAGAGATAGCATACAAAATAGAGCCAGGGCTGTTGGTATTTTTAAGGAATGGCTGCTTGGTGATGGCCAATAGGCTCACACAGAGATACAAGCTGTATATAATCAAGAAACCTTAGTATTATGTCACCTAGCAGCCTTAAATACCTGGGACAAGGTTGAGGGATCAGGAAAAAGGCTTGAGCCATTCTCTCAGGTCATACAAGCTCCAAGTGAAACATTCACTAATGTTTTGCAAAGCTGGGGATACAAGTATATCAGATCCACTAGCTAGAAAAGCACTAATAGAACCTTTAGCTTTTGAAAATGCAAAGATTTTGATTGTAAAGAGGTAATACGGCCATTAAAAGCAAGGTGTGCACAAATAGACGAATGTGTTATAAATAGGATTGACATCAGACCTCAATTTGACCTTGATAGGAGAAGCTACCCCTAAAAACATTGGGAAATGTCTTAATTTTGATGAGCAAGGTTGCTGCAAATGGAGTTACCAGGAAAAACAAAATAATTCAAAAAGGGAGCCTATACGTCCTAGAATATGCAGAAGATGTGCAAGGGTTGACATCGGATAAGTGAATATAGAACACAGATAAATGGGGTAATTCTTTATCAAAAAATGCCTGAAGGGGCCTGTCTCAAGCCCCAATACAGGACAGGGATACTCCTCCACAAGAAAGATAAACACCACTGCTCTGGGAATAAACATTAAAAATTTCAACAGTGAGGCCAGGGTAGGTTTTATAGGTAAATAAATTAAAAAAAAGGAAGGGAAGGGAACAAAAAAGCAAATATATTGGCAAACCTCTATAAATGATCATAGGGCAAAGTTAAAGATAATTTTAAATAGTATTGAAATTGAATGTGTGGTGGATACTGGGACTGATGTCACAATTATTACTTGTAAATCCTGGCCTCCAAATTGGCCACTTCAGGAGGTGGATATTCAATTCCAAGGAGTTGGGACTTTATCTAAAGTGAAACAAAGTGTTAGATGGTTTAAATGTACAGAACCAGAAGGTCAAATAAGAAAACTAAGACCATATGTGGCTGAGATAGCCATAAACTTATGGAGAAGAGATGTGTTACAATAATGGAAGACCCACATTAACATCCCCCCATGTTATGAGGCAAAAAACAGGTAATACTCCTGATAAAGAAGCTAAAATTATTTTAAAATGCCATCAAAAACAGTTTCAGACTGTCCAGGCTGTCCATAAACAAAATACAGCAGAGGCCATTTTTTCAACTGCCTGTTGGAAAGCCACTGCTGATAAAATTCCCACAGCCTTACCACTAAGGTGGTTGGAAAACCAACCTATTTGTATTGAACAATGGTCTATGAGTAAAGAAAAATTACTGGCACTAGAACAGCTAGTCCTGGAACAACTGGAGGCTCAGCATATAGAGGAGTCCAACAACCCTTGGAATTCTCTGGTATTTGTCATCAAGAAGAAATCTGGCAAATGGAAGATGTTAACAGATCTCAGAGCCATTAACAAAATTATTCCAGCAATGGGGTCATTACAATCCGGAATCCCATTGCCTTCCGTGTTACCTAAACAATGGCCTATTACAGTGATTGATATAAAGGATTGCTTTTTCACAATTCCTTTACATGAGTATGATAGGGAAAGGTTTGCTTTCTCAGGACCCACTTTGAATAGAAGCTGTCCAATAAAGAGATACCACTCGAGGGTCTTACCACAAGGGATGTTGAACAGTCCTACTTTGTGCCAATATTTTGTACAACAACTGTTGGAGGTAATTTGTAAGCAGTTTCCTCAATGAATAATTTACCACTATATGGATGATATCTTATTGGCTGATTCAGATAGAAAAACATTAGAAAATATATTTGATGAAATAAATAGAACTTTGCCTTGTTGGGGTTTAGAGATTGCGCCCGAAAAAGTACAAAGAGGAGATTCTATTAATTACCTAGGATACAAAATAGGTCTACAAAAAAACTCAACAACTTGGAAGAACCCAATTAAAAACTCTCAATGATTTTCAAAAAATTACTGTAAGATATTAACTGGCTATAGCCTACATTTTGTTTAGCTACTCAAAGCTAAATAACTTATTTTAAACCTTATATGATGATAAGGACTTTAAATGTCCAAGAACGTTATCAACTGAAGATGAAAATGAATTGGCTCTGGTAGAAAGGAAATTACAAGATGCATATATAGACCATATTGATCCAAAGACGGCCTATATTTTGGTTATCTTGCTTTTCACTCATTCTCCCACAGGAATTCTAATGCATAAGGTGGACTGTGTCTTAGAATGGGGTATTTTTGGTACACAAGCAAAATAAAAAAAAATTAAAAATCGATATAGAAAAGTTCCTGAATTACTCTTAAAAGGAAAAATGAGACTTCATCAGTTGGCTGGAATAGATCCATCTGGAATTGTGGTGACCTTTCCCAATGCTGAGATTGTATCATTATGGGCAGTGAACGGATATTGGCAAAGAGCTTGTTGTGAGTTTTTCGGAGAAATCAGCAACAGATACCCCAAAATCAAGTCACTTCAGTTTATAAAAAGAAACAATTGGATTCTTCCTCATATAATAAAAGGAACTCCAATTTTTGGAGCTCCCATATTTTATACGGATGCCAATAAATCAAAAATGGCAGGTTCTAAGTCAGAAAATCTGAGTAAAGTGATGGAGAGTGCTTATGATTCAGTTCAAAAATCAGAATTATATGCAATTCTCTTGGTGTCATCAAATTTTCAAGAATTTCTTAATATAGTCACTGACTCTCAATATGCAGAAATTATTGTTCTACATATAGAAACTTCTGATCTAATTCAGGATTATTTGGACTTAACTTCACTGTTTCTTCAATTACACCGAGTAATAAGAAATAAAAATAATACATTGTATATAACATAGATCAGATCTGATATGCATCCACCAGGCACTCTAGCACAGGCAATGATGAAATTGATCAACTATTGACAGGAAGTTTGTTTGAGGCCTCAGAATTTCATTTTAAAAACAGTATGTTAACAGCAAAGGTTTAAAAAGAGAGTTTTCTATCACTTGGCAACAAGCCAAAGAAATTGTGCGAAAATGTCCCACTTGTTCTTTATATAATTAAACTCCACTACCTGCAGGAAGTAACCCAAATGGTAAACAAAGAAATGAAATTTAGCAAATCATGTGTTTTATTTTATAGAGTTTGGTAAACTGAAATATGTGCACCATACTATAGACACATATTCAGGGTTCCAATGAAAAAAAGCCACAAGTTCTTTTTTCTTTTTTCAATGCAGTTTATTCAGGAACCTTGAACAATCATCTGACCCTGGGAAAAGCCAGCCCACAGGTTAAATATCCTCTGGGTAGCCAACCTCAGCATGCCACGTGGGCAATGAAGATAGGTCCACATACATGGAAGCAAGCCAGATCCTCAGCCTTAGCCAAATGCGGAGTTGTTTGTGACAGAGAGCACTCACCATCGGGAAGGTGGAAGGCGGAAACCAGCTCCATCTTTCAGGCGAAGCCACAAGTTCTAAGAAGGCTGATTTAGTTATTACAAATTTATTAGAAGTTCTGGAAGTTATGGTTATGCCTACACAAATCAAGTCTGATAATGTTACAGCATATGTCTTTAATAAAATGGAAAGATTTTTTTACATATTATAAGCTAAAACATGTAACAGGTATTCCGCAGAATCCTGCCAGTCAAGCAGTCATTGAAAAATTGAATCATACTTTAAGGGACATGCTTAACAAACAGAGAGGGGTTTTAACCCCCCCACCACGAGATAGATTACATAACGCTTTTTTGACCTTAAATTTCTTAAATGTTAATGAACAACAAACAACAGCTGCACAAAGACACTGGGTTATAGAAAAAAATTGCTGAATTATTTCAGCCTATATATTTCAAAGATACCCTAACTTCACAATGAACAGTAGGGGATGTATTACATACTGGGGAAGAGGTTTTTCATATGTTCATACAGGAGAAGAGAAATTATGGGTTCCTTCAAAACAAATAAAAATCAGATATCACAGAGGAAGACCACCCGAAAACCTTGGTCACACACAAGAAGAAAGAAATTAAGAATACCAAACAAAACAGGCAATATAAATTGATAATCGCTTCACATAATTCTAAAGCTGACTGAGACATAAAAAATGTCTCTAGCCAGAACTTCAGCAGTACATGACCAATAAATCCTTGGCTATAATATCCTCAATTTTTATTATGTCATTCTTTTAATTGGCATTGATAAAATTGGTTTACAGTTTAATTTCATTCTGAACATCTCATACATTTATAATTTTAGAACTGTATAATGCTTGTGAGAAATTATATGTTTGCAGAACAAAAGGAGTGAATACTGGAGATGCTGGACCAAACCTGACAGAATTTTTCTTCCAGCATGCTGAGATATTGACACATCTGTTTGTATCTTGAATGTTCCAGAATTGTGCTTGTTCCTGCCTCAACAACTTCAATTGCTGTTTCTCATCACGGCCTGCTCCCAAGAGAGCTTTGAAGAAAGCTACAAATCTTAATTGGTCCAGCATTTTAAACTGTTCTAAACAGGACTTTTATTATTTTCTCAACATTCAAAGACTGGACCACAAATATTGCTTACTTAATTAAACATTTTTCCAATTTTCTTTGGGCCCCCAACAGGATTTCTGCATGTCCAAAATGTCAGCTAGAAGAAATCAATGAGAATGATGTCATATTTTCCTTAAGGGGGATTGGGTAGGTTTTTGGTTGTTTTCTGTGGCTACAAGTGTTTATTGTCATTGGGAGATGTTTATAAATTACTAATGGTATTATTCAGAGTGAAACTGTTATGCCATTTTGGGAAACCCAAAAGACCTGGGATACACTCTGCTGTAAATACATGAGGTTTTTAAAATTGTATACGTGTTCAGACATGGGACACAAACTTCCTGTGGACACAGGACAGGAATGTAGCCCTGAGATCTAGGGAAGCAAGGTTTTTATGGGTCAAAACTGCAAGCAGGGACTTACATGCTTTGGCTTTACATGATTGTGTAATGGAAACTCAGTTTGAAATGATTGGTTACTTTGGGCATCAAGACCACAAACAGTTCTGGCCTGGTCCTATGGGCCAGTTTCCTAGCAACTGTATAATTAGTGGGCAGGAAAGAATGCAGTAAGGTTAATTTGTCCCCTTAAGGCTAGTTCTTCCCCAAAGGAGGCTGGACATGTTTCCAACTAACTAGGCTTTATTCATGCTTATGCTTTAAACTTTAAAACAATACCCACTGATTTTAAGTCTTTGCTCTCTCAAATCCACTAAGAATTAATGTAATTGAGATTTTAAAAATGAAATAAAATGAAGTTTCAAATCTTTCTTCCATCTGCTATTTTTCCCATAAACTCTACTGTGTGCCTTCCTTGGGAAAGGAACCTGTTTCTGACAATGTGCCAGCAGGCCTGGCTCTGATTTTTTTTTATTTCAATCTTATTATTATTATCATTATTATTATTAATTTGAGTTTTTGAGACAGGTTTTCTCTGTGTAGCCCTGGCTTTCCAGGCCTCATTGTATACCAGGCTGGCCTCAAACTCCCAGACATACTCACAGACATCTACCTGCCTCTGCCTCCCGAGTGTTGGGATTAAAGGTGTGTGCACTGTGCTTGGCAGGACTTTCTTATAGCCTGGTTGAAGTCATACTTTATGACTTAGGACATGTGAGTGTGAAGAGCTGGCAGGGGTGCAAACCCTTCCTTTTGGAGAGAGGGTTTCTCTTGTGGCCTTGCATGTCCTGAACTCGTTTTGCAAACCCAGATGGCCTGGAACTCACACCAGCCTCTGCTTGCCCCACTGACAGCCACAGGCATGCGACACCACACCTGGCTTCTTGTTATAGTCTTTAAGAATGATTTATAATCTCTGTCTGCCTTCCTGGGACCAGCTCTGTTTTGACTGGGAGAGTTTGCAATCACTAAAAGAAAGGGGGGCAGGGACCCCAGGATTCCTTCTGCAGTGAGCAGGGACTGGCTGGGCCCTGGCTGAGCAGGGAATTTAAACTGGACACATTTAAACTGGGAATACATAAATTTAAGCTGGGGCTGTGTGTGCAATAAACTAGCTTTACTTACTAATGGACCCTTGTGCTTTTTTCCCTTCTTCTAAGAAGTGTAAATCCCATCTATTTGTTTATTTTTACACGTATGACTGTTTTGCCTGCATGGATAGGTGTGCCTGTGTACCAGGTGGATGCCTGGTGCCTGAAGAGGCAGCATTGACAACCCACAAGTATACCTTTGAGTTTTTCTTTTGCCATCTATTGCTTCTCATGGGACCTACACATTAGTCTGGTTTGTTGCCTCAATGAGAGTCCCTTGGAGAAAAATAAGATTTTCATTTATTATCATTGTTATTATTATTGTTATTATTATTATTAAATAGGGAATGAGTGTTCTTTTTGGAGGGATGGACACTTTATTTATGATTCATAGTGTAGTTCTCTTTATTATGGAAGATTTTTTTATTATTTGTACACTATTCTGTCTGTATGCCAGAGGAGGGCACCAGGTCTCACGATAGATTGATATGACCATGTGGGTGCTGGGAATTGAGCTCAGAAACTCTGGAAGAGCAGCCTGTGATCTTAAACTCTGTGCTATCTCTCCTGCCCCCTTATTTCTTATTTTTATTTTTTAAATTTTTATTTATTCATTTTACATCCCTGTCTTAGACCTCCCCTTCTTCTCCTTCTCCTTCCAGTCATACCCTCCCTTTTTTTCCACTATCATCCCTCACCTGGCTCTTCAGAAAAGAGGATCACCCTGCCTCTCCTGTGCATACCCACCCACCCCAGCATATCAAGTGGCATCAGGACGGAACACATACTCTTTGCCTGTTGAGGCAACCCCAACAGGGGAAAGTGAAAGAAAAGATAGCTTGTGGGTCAGGGTGCATTCATATGTGTGTTGGTCCTGCTGTGTTTACAAGGCCTTGTTACCCTTGTGTCCTTCATCCACTCTGGCGCTTACACTCTGCACACAGAGTTTCTTGAGCCCTTAGGGGCTTAGGGTTTCTTGCAGACATCTCATTTAGGGTGGAATGGTCCAAGGCTTCTCACTGTTTGCATATCAACTGGATGTGGGTCTCTGTATTTATTCCCATCTCCTGCAGGAGAAATTTCCAATGATGGCCTAGCAAGGCACTAATCTGTGAGTATGGCTGTGCTCCTTTAGCACAACTGTAGCATTTAGATTTCTCTTATGTCCTTGGCCTCTGTAGACTCAGGTTCCTGGCCAATCAAGCAGTATTGGATCAAGGTTCCTTCTCATGGAGTGGGCCTCCTGAAACCCAACTAGATATTAGTTGGTCTCTTCTGTGACCTTTATACCACAAGTGCACCAGAAAATCTTGTAGGCAGGTCACTGTTGGAGAGTGAAGGGTGTATGGCTGGGTTGGTGTGTACTTTTCTCTTCTGGTGGCATGCAGCGTATGTTCCTGTATCGCAAACAGCAGTCTATAAAGGTGAAGGTTCTCGGTAGGGGCCAGCTGGGATTCGCTGTGTCCAATGACTTGTGAAGGTGTTGTCCTCAGCAACAGAATCTTAACCATCAGCTTGGGGAGAGCACTGGAGGATGGACACAGGTGGGGGGCCCCAGGCCCTGCTTTGATCTAGCACAGAGACCTCCTGCGTACCGACTCCACAGGACTCTGGGAAGCCTGCTCTCAAGACACGCCCTTGTCTGTTCTTATTAAATTGAAATAAATACATAGTATTAAATGAAAACATCATATATATAAAGCTAGTTATTAAGTGACACGTGTGCTCCACCAGAGGGCACCAGATTCCTTGACAGATGGTTGGAGCGCCACCGTGTGGTCCCTGGGATGGAACCTGGCACCTTGATAAGAGAGGGATTTTCTGTGTCTGATGGCTGTTGCGATGACAAAGGTCGGCTTTTTTTTTTTTAAGATTCATCCATTCATGTATTCATTCATCCATTCATTCATTCTGCTTGTGCACCAGAAGAGGGCACCAGATCCCATTACAGCTGGCTGTGAGCCACCATGTGGTTGCTGGGAATTGAACTCAGGAACTCTAGAAGAGCAGCCAGCGTTGTTAACCTCTGAGCCATCTCTCCTGCCTCCAGTTATTTTTTAATATTTAAAAGACATTTATTTTCCCTGTGAGCGCGTTTCTGCCTTCCCAAGACTAGTCCTCCTTTGACTGGGCGACTCAAAATTAATTTTAAAAAGGGGGAGGGACCTCAGGATCCCTTCTCCAGGGACCAGGGACCAGCTGGACTTCCTCTGATCAGGAGAATTCAAAGCGCTCATTTTTCCTGCACACAAGTGCAGCAGCCCTGTGTGTTTACTTCCGGTACCAGGGGGCGGGGCGATGGCATCACAAATTGGCTCCGAAAGGCTCCTGAACCTGAAGACTGCGAGGGGCACAGGGCAGGGACATTGACAGAACACCAGGGACCAGGGAAAACACTGTGCGCTTTGTGACGACGGGGAAAGCGCTTCCGGGGGATACTTCTGGGTCCTGACAGAGCTCTAGGCTAAGTAGGGAGGAGGAGGATAGCTTGTGAGGGTGTAATGCGATAAATACAGCATTCTGGGAATTGTATTTTTGCGTCTGCAACTCGGCAAAGCGACGATATAGTGAGACCTGGCTATGTTACTACAAACAATCCCAGAAGTCCTTGCTCTGAGACAGTTCTCACTGAGGCTCCCAGCAGGCACAATGCACTCTGGGATTATTTGCAGTTCCCTGGCTATGGAGTGCTTGGCTTTAAGAATTTCCATGTCTGGGACATTTCATCATGAATTCAGTAAGGATGTTCACAATCGTACAAGATAAAACAGATAATTTTTTTTTTTTTTTTTTTTTTTTTTTTTTTTTGTCTATGAGACACCTATAATACAATGTGAGTGGCTGGAAGTGGAGCTGAAATGCGGTAGATAGATTTAAGATTGATTTAAAGCCTGGACAGCTCCTAAGAGGGTGGATGGGGTATTGGAGCTTTTGGACAGGACTGTGCTGGATGTTAAGTGGAACGCGAGCACCCACAAGCATACATGCCATGTCTTCAATGTGTTATGTACTGTTGAAAAAGCAGGCGCTTGAGGACAACTATAAGTTTATATTCCAAGAAGCTGGCAGTTGGCGTAAATTCAAAGTTCAAGAGTTAGCACAGCACCTCTTCATTTTCCTAGTTCCTCATTCTGCATCCTGTTATTTTCAGGTATTTCAGACCGAACAAACAGCATCTTTTCAGGCTGAAAATGGACTGTAGTTTTCAGTTCAGATAGGTAGTAGCATATGATTCTTGAGGATTCTCTTAGAAAACCCTTCCCAGTAACTCAAAAGTTGACTTCTCATGCCTGGTGTTGGAGTTTTTGTTAGATGGAGGGACAATTGTCATCACAGATGGCAAAATTTCATTTAAACTAAATTTTAGTTTTATACAATAGCTTACATGGATTATACATATCTTAGATAGTTACTAATATTATTCCATATTACTTTTTCAGACATCCTTACCTTACCATCTTCCCTTTTGTATTTCTTTCTGTCTTACCTCCGAAATTATTATACCCCCTTCAAGTTTTTCCCATTTCCTCTTTCAAATCTCTATACCTTTCTACTTCCTTCTGCCCCCACACACTTCCATTCTCACCTTGGAAATGGTCACTATTTCATTCTTGGTTTTTTAATTACTGCCGGATATAGACTCACATATGAGTACACACATATTCCGTTTAAAGCTGGGAAACTTAGAAGAGAGAATATGTGGAATTTGTCTTTTTGTGTTTGGATTACCTCATATAACATGATTTTTTTTTCTAGTTCCATCTATCTACCTGCAAGTTTTATGTTTGCATACTACTCAATAGTGATGCATTTTAAAATCATGACCTAAAGAGCTTATATTTAATTCATTTTTAAGGTTATTTAATAATTACATCATTTTGTGCCTTCTCTTTTCTTCCCTCCAAACCTTCCCACAGACCTCTCCTATTTCTCTTTCAAATTCATCTTCTTTTTTCAAATTTGTATTATGCTCTTAATATAAGTTGCTCAGTTTAATAATGTTACTTCCATGCATGTTTTCAGGGTTGATTGCTTGGTATTGGATAACTAAATGATTTTATGCTCTTTCCTGGAAAGATTTTTTTTCTCATACTCTCAGCATTTATTAGTTCCCTGCAGATTTTTGTGTAGGATTAAGGACAATGATTTCTTCCTAGACCACTTTTGCATGTCTATTAGCATTTTCAATTTTTAGTTCGTTTTTATACAGGTATATTGGTAAGCCTTTTTTTCTTTATTTTTTTTATATTGGTCCATCTTATGGGTGTAGCTTCTGGTATTATTAGGAGACACATTACCAGACCATACTCTGATCCTCTGCCATATATATATATATATATATATATATATATATATATATATATTTACCTCCTGTTATGCATGATCACTGAGTCTTAGATCTGGGAATTGTTTTGTAGATGTATCAGATGTGACTGTTCTCCAGAATTCTGCCTTGTGATTGGTTGTGGTTTTAAGTCATGATTGTGGTTCAAGGAAAAGCTTCCTTGGTCAGTGGTGAACTATACTTATCTATGTGCATTATTAAAAGCATTTAGGTTGCTACATGTTTATATTCATGCATGTACTTACATGTATTATAGGGATTTATGTAGATAATTCACAGTATGATTGCTTAAAACTCTTTAAAAAATTTACTGTTATTTTACCTACTTCCTTCTTTTATATTTATCCTGTAAAAGACCTGGGGTCTTACAGCTCAGGAGTTCAAGATCGCACTCTTCTCAGGAATTCCCACAGACCACAACTCAATGCAAAAGCAAGAGCATTTTTTTTTATTTCAATCGCGATAGGGTCACCCCTCAAAAGGCAGGAGATGGCCCCAAGCATGCAAAGCACAGGGTTTTTATACTTAAAAATCTGGCCACTTTTGCTCTATACATTGATTGGTCAGCAAGAATAGCATGAAGATAGTTTACGCCTAGTTGTTTGCAGTTTTTGGCCATTTGTGAGTTTTCTCAAAACAACTCACCCTGCCCTTCAAGAGCTACCTGCCTTTGGCTTCAATTCAAGGCTATCTCAGAGCAGTTCATCCTGCCATTTGAGACCTATGTGCCTCTGGCTTTAATTCAAGAATGGGAATGGTCACAGCTGTTTTTCTTTTACAGTTGTTTTCATTCTCGGGTGAGCTCTCATCCCCCTTTTCTTTGTGCTCCAATTTTAACCCTAAAATTGTGGATCAATCTCAGAGAGAGATCGATACTGCCTCTGGAGCATCAGGACCTGAACCACACTTACACATTCCCTGACAAAGGCCAGTAATTGGTTAACAATACAGGGTAATATTGTGACAAGGAGCAAAAGGGTAGCAAAAGGTCCCAGTAAGAGAAGCACATAGGGGAGCATACCATTAAACCCATTCCAAAAAGGAGATTCTATTAATTCTCATCTTCTGTTTTCAAGATCTTTTTTTTAATCTTTCCTTTAACAATGCCTGATTTATTAGTGTAAAAAACGGCATTTCTCCTGTGGGGCTAAGCAGATTCCTCCTTTTTCAACCGTAAGGAGGTCTAATCCCCTCTGGGTCTGGAGAACTACTTCTGCTAAGGAATTGAGCTGGTCTTGGAGGTCATTGATGGTGCTCGAAAGCAATTGTACATCATTAATTAACTGTTGGGACAGTTTGTTGTATTTATATAATAAAACACCCAAGCCAGCTGACCCAGCGCCTATGGAAGCACTCAGCCCAGTTCCCACTAACAGAGGAATGAACTGAATGGCTCTCTTCATTCTTCCAGCCATTAAGTCAAAGGTGGTGACTAGGACTGGCTCATCCCCTGGAATGATGCTAAGATCAGGGAGTTGCCTGTACACAGGTCCCAGTCCAATCTGTGGGCAAGAATGTATAGGCTTTATTATTCCTGCATAAGAAAACAGTGTTATTGTCAGGGCAGAGAGCTGTGGAGATGTCAATTGCTGAATCACAAATGGCAAAGGTAGCATCCCCTACAGGTAGATCTGAGCTATCATTTTTGTAGGGTTTTGTCAAACAAGTAACATTTTGCTTGAAGAGAGGCTGCACTCTCAGAGAGGGTGCTGAGTGTCAGGACCCCTCAGCAGTGGAATAAGTGGCGTTGGGGGGGAGCTCCAGAGGAACAGGCTGCCCTTGTCAGAGGCGGAGCCAGAAGTCACTTGCAAGCGAAGGGTTGGTGTCATTTAGGAGGCTATGAGTGGCAGTAATAACATCTACAGTCTGGGGGTCTAAAATAAAGTTTCCTCTACTATCAGGAAGAACCAGAGGGTGGTAATTGAGGGACGAGTATTCTTTTTTCTATTAACCCTTCAATGCATTGTTTAACCTGTTCTTGTCTGGCCTGATCCTGCACCCCTCCTCCATCTGAGAGGTGAATGGGAGGTACCTTTCTTCAGCGTACAGGCTTTCCTACCATCCCAGAACAAGGGGCTTGGAGTAATTAAGATCCATGGACTCCTGTTGGCATACTGTGGAAACAATCGTCTATCCTCATCTCCTCCCTGACTTGGTTCAATATGGCAGTGAAATAGGTGATGTTATCTTTTCCAGTACATTGTTGCACAACCCTATAGCAACTGCTATGCACAACCTGTTCATAGGTATCACAAGGGCAAGGCACGGGGCACCCATTTACATAAGGAATCATCTTAGGCTTAGTTACACAATGCCATTCTAAACTTGGGGTACTCCCTGAAGGTTGTAGGGCTCTATATGCCCATGTATCGCCAAACTCAACTTGAGCATAGGCCTTGTTGGGGCTCCAAATCTTACCAATAAGTAAGGCTCTGCCATTCATCACACCACCCTTGCAATCACAGGGTTTACCATACATTGCTTCCAGGGCCTTGTGAGCCTGGTGAGGATCACCAAAACTCCAATTGAGTAAAAACAGCACCACCCAGAGGTACCATTGTCTGTCCACTTTACTGGTCAAAGAGTTCATTGTCCCTGATGAGTTTCAGTTTTAACAGGTTGCTGGAGGCTTGGACTTTCCAGGTGTCAGAAGGTTTATGAAGAGCAGGCTTGACATATGACCCATGGATCCAAGCTGCAATGCTCTCTACTTTGACGGCTGTTGGGGTGTTGAGCAGGACACAATAAGGAACCTTCCAACGAGGTTCCAAATTCTGGCTGCGGTGTCATAACAAGTACACCATCTCTCCAACCTAGAACTAATGGGGGACCTCCAAGGACCTGGGCGCATATGCACTACCAACCTTGCTCCAAATCTCTTTCTGAATAAGTTGCAGTCCTTTTCACCTGGACAACAAGTCAGAGTTACCACTAATTATGTCAATGGGGTCCCCAAGAAGAGTCAGGGTAGCAGGAACCCCATATAGTAGTTCAAAGGGAGTTAAACCTAGTATGGAGGGAGTACTTCTGACTCTAAAGAGGGCCAAGGGAAGGATCACTGCCCAGTCACCATCAGTCTTCATGGTCAATTTAGTGAGAGTCTCTTTGAGAGTTCTATTCATTCTCTCTACCTGTCCTGAACTTTGAAGTCTATAAGCACAATGTAACTTCTAATCAAGTCCCAGAAACCTGACCACCTCCTGGTTTACCTGAACAACAAAGGTTGGCCCATTGTTTGACTCAATTACCTTTGGAATACCAAACCGAGGAAAAATGTCTTCCAGAATCTTTTTGGCCATGACCAGGGAGGTTTCTTTCTTTGTGGGAAAAGCTTCCACCCATCCTGAGAAAGTGTACACAAAAACCAGGAGATATTTATTGCCATCTCTAGATGGTCTACTTTCAGTGAAATCCACTTCCCAATGCATTCCAGGTCTACTTCCTTGTCACTGGCCAGCAGTGACACCTGAATACCACCTGAGAGAGGGCTGGGAAAGAGAGAGACAGGGTGACACAGAGAAGGACACTGAGTCTACATGCTGATCCAAGTGTCAGTTTAATGGACGTCAGGTTAACACTTAAGTAGGCCAAAAAGTACAAGCAGTTTCTCCTGTAGGAGCTTTACATGGTCAAAACATAGGAGAGCTCACTCAAGGTTACACAGCGCCTGCTGTCTGGTTACTATGGTTGCACACAGTTTCGCAGGGTCAGAGCTGTTTGCTGTAGGACCACCAAGGTCAGTTTATAAGAAACTGGACTTTGGAAAATAGCCAAAGCCAAGAGGCCAGATTCCACTGTTCAGATGCCATTAACTCCAAATTTGCCATATACTCCAAAAAGGCTGCCACAGTTCCTCTCAGCTGCTTCCCTGGAAGCAGCTCTGGAAACTCTTACCTATGTTTACCTACTGGCAAGGTTCACATGCCCTAGTCACTGTCTCAGTCAGGGTGGTGAGGTTTAGTATTCAGTACTGGGATGGGTAGGCAATTTCAGCTAAATTCTTTGCCCGCAAGTGAGTCCACTTACGCATCTGAGTAATTAATCTCTCAGCGTCTTCCTGTGGTAGAATGATCTTACCTTTAGAGTCAATCCATGCCCCCACATAGGTGTCAAATATCCCCTGTGTTTTACCATATTAACTTTAAGTCACTTTCTGAGTAGTTTAGTCATTCTTCTCTGGGCAGTTCAGCAGTTAGTACCACTAGGACAGTTCCTCTAGCAGCTGCTTTAGCCTCCTGATCGGCCATGTTATTCCCCTTTTCTGCCTCAGAAATCCCCTTCTGATGTCCCAGACAATGAATAATGCTTACCTTTTCCAGCAGCAACAAGGCATTGAGCAAAGTCAGAATCTCATTTTTATTTTTTATCTCTACCAGCTGATGTTAGCAGAAATCTCTGCTGATAGATGGCCCCATGTACATGGGCTGTTGGTAAGGCGAACCAACTATCAGTGTAGATGTTTATCTTTTTAACCTTTTCCAGTGTTAATGCCTGGATTAAAGCAATCAATTCAGCTCGCTGAACAGATGTGCCCTCCGGCAACGCCTGGGCCCATATTACCTGATGTCCATCTACCACCACTGCCTCTGCCTTTCTCTTCCCGTTCTACAAAAAACTGCTCCCATCCTTATAGTGTGTCACCTCAGCATCAGGAAGAGGTTGATCTTTCAAGGCCTTTAGCCATCCCTGTTCCTCTGCTAGAACCTGTAAGCAATCATGCTCCAGGGGCTGGATTTCTGGATCTGGCAATCAGGTGGCAGGGTTTAGCCCTGTAGCCGGGGCAAAGGTGACTCTATCATTATTCAAGAGCAAGGCCTGGTAATGTGTCTTGCTGGCATTCATGAGCCAGAAATCAGGTGGCTGCCTTAAGACACTCTCAAGGGCATGAGGAGCACAGATGATGAGGTCCTGTCCCAGAGTCAGTTTGTCTGCATGTTTTACTAGTGCCGCCACTGCTGCTATTATTTACAGGCAGGTTGGCCATCTTGCCACTACTCAATCAAGTGTTTTGGATAGATAGGCTACTGGTCTCTTCCAGGGTCCAATTTTCTGTGTTAGCACCCCATTGGCCATTCCCTGATTCTCATACACATAGAGATGGAAGGGTTTGGTTACATCAGGGAGTCCCAATGCTGGGGCCAATATTAAGGCTTGTTTGTTATTACCAAATGCAGCTTGTTCATCCTTTCCCCAGATGAAAGAGTCACTGCCCTTTGTAAGGGCATGCAGAAGGGCTGCCATGTTGGCAAATCCCGGGATCCACAGCCGGCAAAACCCCGCTGTACCTAAAATTTCCCTCAGTTGTTCAGTAGTCTGTAGAGGGGGAATATGAAATACAGTCTTTTTTCTAGCCTCCGACGGCCATCTCTTTCCCTCTTTTAATATATATCCCAGATAACTGACCTGTTTCCTGCAGAGATGGGTCTTTTTCTCTGTAGCTGAGCTTACCCATCTCTTGCAACAGCTGGTCGGTGGCCTCAAAACAGGTTTCTTTACAATTTGCAGCTAATAGAATGTCATCCACATATTGGAGAAGAGTTACCTGTGGATTGGTGGCCCGGAGGTGTGCCAGGTCCCAAAGAAGGGTTTCATCTTCCTTTTGGGACAATTCTTGATCCAGTGTCCTTTCTCCTTGCAATAGGCACACTGATCCTTAGACAGAGGGCCCTCTGATTTCCAGGATCTCTCTCCCTATCATTATGACTGCACTGCGGTGGCCAGGATCTTAGTCAACTTTCTGTCTTGCCTCTTATCCTTTCTCTTTCTCTTGCTTCCTGCTCTTTCTGCTTTCTTTCCTCTTTCTCTTCTTCCATCTCCCAGCTGTAGAAAACCTTTTCTGCTACCTGCACTAAATCCTTAAAGAACTTGTCCTGTAAACCCTCTATTTTCTGGAGTTTTCTACAAATATCTCTGGCTGACTGGTCTATAAAGGTAATAGTCACCATTGGTTTATGCTCATCTATGATAGGGTCATAGGGCGTAAACTGACAGTATGCCTCTATCAGCCATTCCAGAAAGGCTGCAGGAGATTCATGCAGCCCCTGAACCATCTCTCTTACCTTCATCAAATCAGTGGGATTTCAAGCAGCCCCATGGAAACCCGCAATTAGAGTCTGACGGTAGACCTCCAGTCATTCCCTACCTCCAGATGTGTTGTAATTCCCGTTCAGTGGGTGAGGGGAAAGCCATCATCAATCTCATTAGGGAGGATAGAAGGCCTCCTGTCCATTCCAGGCACAGTCTTTCTCTTCCCAAGGAGGACCCGTCTCGTTCCTCAGTAGTTAAGAGGGCCTGCAAGCGTTTCTGGCAATCATCCCAAGTGGGCTGGTGAATAGGACAGATTCAAACAAATATGTGCCTTTTATCTCACCTCCAAGAAATGATAGTCACCGCCTGTCCCATAATAAAGTCGTCCATCAAGAAAGTCAAAGAAGCAACAATGATAGAGACAAAGAAAACAAGAAAGGCAGTTACACAAGGACACCCTTACGGGTGGTACTACAGAATTCTGATTGTGAGGCTGCCTCATGGCGGCTGTCTCTGAAGAGAAACAGATGGGAGGAAAACCATCCCGGAACTAGCCTCCCAAATGGAATCTGGAAGGTCCTCCAGTTCCCAGGCAACCGATATTCTGACAAGTTTGTCTATCGCAGGGAATGAGCAGATGACCAAAAATGTCTAGATAGGTGACTAAAGAGAAACAGTGGTATACCAAAAATCAGACTAACCTGTTCTGAGCTCACTTCTGAGCCCAGCCAGCTGAGTGTTAAGGAAGGGCACACTGTTTTCCGGGCAACACACCAAAATGGAAGACCTAGAGTCTCACTTCTCAGGAGCTCAGGATCTCGCCCTTCACAGGAAAACTCACAGACCACAATTCAATGCAATAGCAAAAGGTTTTATTGCTGTTGAGATAGGGTCGCACCTACAAAGACAGGACATGACCCTGAACATACAAAACAGGATTTTTATGCATGAAAATCAGATCACTTTTGCTCTACACTTTACAGCTGGTTGTTCCTCAGAACAGTTCACCCCGCCCTTCAAGAGCTATCTGCACCTGGCTTCAATTCAAATAATAACAGTTGTTTTTCTCATTCCCAGGTGGTCCCTCATTTGTTCTGATGATGAAATCACTGAATAATGTCATGTTGCAGTGTTAAGGGTGCAGGGATCTGTTTAGGAGCCTGTGCAAAACAACAGCCTCATTCACTAAGGTAATTCAAGGCCCTGGAGAAGACTGTTCACCAACTTCATACAGAGATTGGATTCAGCTCTAAAGAGGGTAGTACCGGACTGACACCAGATAAACACTGATGTCATTCTTGGCGCATGATACTGCAAATACCACATGTAGGAGAGCATTTAGAGCATGAAAAGGAGGAGCAGCCCCAAGAGAAGATTGATTAAGAGAGACAACTGCTATTGACTCTCAGGAACATCATGCCGACCTCACAGGACAAGCTACAGCTAGAGTTCCCAGTTCTCAAAACACCTGGTGTGCTATTTTGGGTGAATCCAGGAATTTACCAAAAGAACTGTGAGGTTAAAATCTCTAGAATGCAAAATAGGAGGTGTGTTAACACAGAGGCAAGTTGTGCCTTTACTCACAGAAGGGAACAAGCAGATTTTGGCTCCAAGGGAATTCAAAGGTTCCCGGGGTTTCATGGCAGCTGTGGCAAGGGAAAGCACAGGTCTAGGGATTACTGCTCTGAGAGGGACAAACAGGCTAACCTCTTGCCATCAGGAAACCAACAGAGGGGCCTGTCAGGCTTAGGCCCCTCATGCAACAATACGAGCTGTCTCCCATCACGCAGCCATGAGGTACTAGGCAGGTAGGAAAATCTCAACTGAGCGCAGCTTTGCATCTGGCTGCATATAAACCTCTGACCCTAAGCACAAGGGTTCTATGTCACAAAGGAAATACAGCTGTTTATGGACCTGTGTATTCAGGGATGCTAAAGAGGATCTCTGGAAGAAGCAGAATAACTTCTACAGGATCTATTGTACACCCAGGTACTGTAGATGGGGACTGCAAGGAAGAAGTTAAAATCATGGTGCATGTAAAACACGAGATGCAAAAATAAGGCAGGGGTAGAATTGCTCAGCTGTTACTGTTCTCCTCCATCTAGGGCAAAGCCGAAACCTTAGGAAGGACAGGCACATTTGGCAGTACGGGAAATTGTGTGTTCTGGAAAGCAGTGTCTAATGATCAGAGATCCAAATTAATGGCAGCAACAAGTGGTGTTCATTGAAATGCAGGAGATGACTTCAGTATCCTCTCCCAAAAGTCTTGGGATCCACAATGTGTGCTTCTGAAGGTTCATATACAGTTTCTAGGAATCTGTAAAATTTCTCCAGTAGGACAAAGTGTATGGGGGATTAAATAGGTGGAACCAGAGGGTCCAAGAGGGAAGTTGACACCTTCTGTAGCCTGCCACTGAAGGAGAAATTCAGAAATAATTCCAGGAGTCTTTCTGCAGGATAAGTCTCCTCTCTGCCCAAATGCTTATACTTGCAGTTTCCTAACCATATTTAGATTGTTGAAATCATACACTGGGAGACTGAAGCTGAAAGGAACTTAAGGCAGAAGCACACGCAGAATGCAAGATCTGTTCTAGCCACGTTCCTCCTTGAGCATCAGCCAGAGCTGAATGAATGACTTCGTTAAAGTAGGCAAAGACTGCTCCTGGCTTCTGCCCCTTCTCCTTGCCTGATCATCAGAAGCCGTGTCTTAGACTCTCCCCTCAAACTCCTTGTGGGCCAACACAGGTGCGTACTGTGAGCTAAGCAGTGGAATTTGGGTAGAACACAAGACCACCTGTATCTGGAAAGGGTGCTTTAGGGTGGGATATGGGAAAATTCGCAGGAGGAAGGAAGGGTTTCACAGTTTGGAAGCAGAAGGGCGTTCCACGGTTTAGCCTGTAATTGGAAGCCTCGAGGGAGTGGGTGGTGCCTAGGTCGGTATTTAAGGGTGAGCAGCGAACCCCTTTACGCATTTGCCATAGCCTGCACTGTCCTGGGTGTTGTTCTGAGTACACACTGGAGAGGAAGAACCCCTGTCAAAGTGTCCTCGGCAGGATGGAAGATCAGGCAGATGTGAGTGGCTGCAGTAAGACAAAGACATCCTTGCGTCTAAAAACTGTTTGGCAGGCTAAGCAGAAGGAGGTCTTGCTCTCAGTTTTCGCCAAGACACCTTAACCGAGCTTCAGGACCAGGCAGGAACTGGCCAGGGAATTTGGGGTTCCAGAGTCCTGCATCTGCATGTGGTTTCAAAACTGCAGAAATAAGACTGGCGTGTCGAGGAAGACCTCAAAACAGACCACCGCAGGCTCCAGCCTTGAAGCCTCCCAACAGCCTCCTGAAAAGCTTGTCGCCAGGGTACAACAAGCAAGAGGCCCGCCCTCAGAACGGAGAAGGCCTCGAACGCGGCTTAGTCCAGTGCAGATCAGCATGCTAATCTTTTGAGATCTCTCCATCCCCAGACTATGCCACGAGAGTGCAACTGGCACTGAGCACAGGTTTGCCTGAGGACACCGACCACATATGGTTCCAGAACAGAAAGGCCAGGCAGAAAGGCCGCGCTGGAGGCAGCACAGCTAAAGGTGAGGACCTGCCTGCCTCTCCTGACCCAGAAAGGGCTCCTGGAGCATCGTATTGCATTGAGCAGGAGGCTTCCCGCGACAGCTTGTTGACACCGGGTTCTGCAGGAGGCGAGTATGGAGAAACGTTGATGCCAACATCCGAGCTCACCTTCTCCACAGAGGCCTACCCAGAACCCAGCAACTCCTGCCCTGCACAGCTTTTCCTGGATCAACTGCTGAGTACAGCGGAAGTCAAGGAACAGGTACCAGCTGCTCTGGACCCAGATGACCCATGAGAGCAGATCGAACCAACACTTGAGGCTCCTCTCACGGAAGAAGAATATCAGTCTCTGTTGTATGATATTTGACCCCATTGGTAACCCCTAGAATTGGGACTGTAAAACTCTGTTGCTTGGACCCTCACCTGACCATTGTCTCAGAGACTCCAGCCAGAAATGAGCTTGGACAGATGCTCAGGCTTGCACCTATGAAAGGTGCAGAGCTCTAGCGATCCTGAGTAAGTGTTGGGAAAAAGATGGAAGGCCCTGGAGGTGCGAGGAACCTCACAAGAAGACCAACAGAAACAGGTGACCCAGACCCCAGGGGGCTTGCAGAAACTGAGCCATCAAATAAGGAGCATGCTTGGTCTGGATCTAAGGACCCTGCACACACGTAGCAGGTGGGAGGTGAATCCTTGGGCTTAATGTGGGTTGCCCTATGAGGGAGGTGTTGTGGAGTGGCACAGCGGCGGTGGAAAGTTGTTTCTAGCCTGGACTTTGTTGTTTCTAACCTGGACGGTTTTTGAAGGACAGTTATATCATGTTAGCTTCAATTATGATGAGTATAAATATGTAATTTGTCTGTTATTGTACTCTGCATCATTAAATTACTTTTAGGCATTACTATGACCTGGTTATTGTTTTCATTTGGAAGTTAATGTAAAGAGGAGATATGATTATCTTTCAAGCTGAAAAGAGGTGTGATCATGAGTCTTGGTTTTTAACTTGACTGCATGTGGAATTAAGCAAAACACCTAAATTAAGGACACAATTGTGAAGTACTCTTCCTTATTTGAAGTAGTCTTCTCTACTTCTCTTCTGGATCTATAAGGCTGAAAAACACACCTTTAATCCATATCTTCATACTGCAAAACCAACCACTCACCTTTGCCTCATCTTCTACTGGAAACCTATACAAGGACATGGAAGAAGGAATGTTTTACTCTTTGCCTGTTCTTTTTCGCTTTGGTAGCAAGTCTATTTCTTCATTGACTATAGAACCTTCTTCTTGAGGATTTCAGTGTATTTGAAGGTGAGTTGCACCAACCAGCCTCATGGACCAAGCCACTGATAGATTCCGTGATTTTCCATTTTTAGCCATCCACTGTTGAATTAATTGACTCACAGATTGTAAATCATTCTCATAAATCCTTTCCTATAAAGAGAGATTTAGAGGGAAAATAAACTATGCGTATAATTATCTTTCACATAGAACTACCAAATTTTCTGCTTTTAATAATGTTATGTAATTCTTTCAGGAATCACTTAAACAACAGTAATTTTCATATGAGGAGTTATAGAAAAAATATTCATCACCATGCAAAATCAAAACGCTACATAACTTTTTGGGTATATTGATGGACTAGGAATTAATTTTTTTGATGCAGTTATATTCTAAAATATCGTAATTGAATTACAAGTATTTTAATTTTTTGCAGCATTTATATATAGTTTATTTTTACCTCAAATTAATCCCTTCTTTGTCTTAATTCCCTCAACACACATTAAAGTGTGTTCATTTTTCATTTTCATAGGTTACAGAGATTCTATTTTATATGGGGATGACATCATGAAAATTAACTGTTCTATGCATGACACTGCTAATACCAAAACACCATTCAAATAATAAGTAGACCTATCAGAATCACACTAGAATTCTCAGCAGAGATTATGAAAGCCAGAAGGGCTTGGATGGATATCATGCAGACACTAAGAGACCACCGATGCCAACCCAGACTACTATACCCAGTATATATGCAGCCATCCAGCCCTACAGAAGATACTAGAAGGAAAACCCCAACCCATTAATATTAAATACACTCCAGAAAACACATTGTGGCCCACACCATGAGGGGAAGTCCATGCCTGACACTGCCTGGATGACCATGAACCAGAGTCAAGATAACCTAGAGACACACGATATCTGTAAACATGACAGGCAAAAAAATGTCAATGAAAGATACTCCGCTATAATCATATATGAGTGCCTAGCCCAGTTGTCATCAGAGAGACATCACCCGGCATCTGATGGGAGCAGATGCAGAGAACCACAGCCAAACACAATTATGTATCTAGGGGAACGCCACAAATGATGGACTATGTATTGTAGGAATCAGAGATATCAAGGACAGAACAAGAACATGGCTCACTAAGTCAACTGGGCTCATAGGGGATCACAGAGACTGAAAGAAAAAGGCAAACATTCTATGAGTCTTGTGAGCTAGGTTGTCTGCATACATCTTAGATGTTGCTGAGGGACTTCCAACAGTGAGTGTGTGTGTGTGTGTCCGTGGGTGACTCTGACTCTTTTTCCTGCTCTAGCTACACTTTCCTCATGTATTGCTTTGACCAACTCTGATGTGAGGGATTGTTCCTAGTCTTATTGTAACTTGTTATGCCATCAGAATTTTTTTCATTGAAAATAAAGAAGCAGTGGATCTGAAGGAGAGGTGAGTTGGGCAGAGTAGAGGTGGATAGATTGTGGGTAGGAGGAATGGAGGAACAGGAAACTGCAGTTGGGATGTAGTGCATGAAGCAAGAACAAAAAATAAAATGCTAAAACAAAATAAACTATCAGCAGCTAGGGCTGTTGGTGAGTACCTGCAGTGCTAGCACTCAGGAAGTTAAAGGTAGGTGGGTCTCTGTGAGCACAGAGAGCACAGGCTGTTCTACAAACAGAGTCCAGGACAGCCAAAATTATTCAGAAAAATCCTGTCTTCAAACAAACAAAAAACTGTCAGCATTTTGTGTTTCATCTTTAGGAACTTTGTTTTATGTCCTACTTTTTTTAATTTTTTATTTTTTAATATGAGATACAGTTTCTTAACTTTGTATCCTAGCTGTAGCCCAGTCCCTCATTTCGTCCCTTTCCCACCCACCCTCTCATCTCCTCCCTACCCCTTTCCAAGTCCACTGATAGGGAAGGGCCTCCTCCTGTTCCAACTGACCATAGCTTATCAGGTATCATCAGGACTGGCTGTAATGTCCTCCTCTGTGGCCTAGCAAGTCTCATCCTCCCTTGGGAGGGGGGAGGTCAAAGAGCCAGCCATTGAGTTCATGTCCAAAATAGTCCCTGTTGCACTTAGTATGGTACCCACTTAGATACAGAGCTGACATGGATATATTTGAGCAGGGGTGCTAGGTTACATGCATACATGGTCCTTGGGTAGAGATACAGTCTCATAGAAGACCCCTGTGCCCTGATATATTTGGTTCTTGTGGAGTTCCTTTCCTTTCCAGGTCACACAAACAACCCCTTCTTTCATATGATTCTCTGTGCTCTGCCCAAGGTTTGGTTATGAGTCTCAGCATCTGCTTTGATACACTGCTAGGTAGAGTCTTTCACAGGGCCTCTATGGTAGGCTTCTGTCCTGTTTCTTGTTTTCTCCTATGTCCATCCCATTTGTTTTTTTAAGTGAGGATTGATCATCTTAACCCAGGTCCTCTTTCTTGTTTGTCATCTTTAGGTGTACAGATTTTAGTATGTTTTTCCTATGTTATAGGTCTAGCATCCACTTAAAAGTGAGTGTATACCATGTATGTCTTTCTGCTTCTGGGATACCTTACTCAGGATGATCTTTTCTAAATTTTTTTTTGTTTCTTTATGTTTATATCTCATGATTTCTTTGAATGGACTAGATAAAAACCTGTCTGTTGCACAGCTGGTAAATAGGTTTCCCATTTTATAAGCTGCTTCACCACCTAAAGAATGGATAGCAAAAGCATTTTAGTCTCTTGTTGTTAGACCTGGAGTCTCACTGCTCAGGAGCTCAGGATTGTGCACTTCCCAGGAACACTCAGAGATCACAACTCAATGCAAAATCAAGAGTTTTATTCCAATTGTGATAGGGTCGCCCCTCCAAAGACAGGAGATGACCCTGAACATGCAAAGCACAGGGTTTTTATACCTGAAATTCAAACCACTTTTGCTGTATCCATTGATTGGTCAGCAAGAATAGTATGATAGTGTACAGCTGATTGTAGATAGTGTACAGCTGGTTGTAGATCGTGTACAGCTGGTTGTAGATAGTTTTTCTCAGAACAGTTGACCCTTCCCTTCAAGAGTTATCTACACATGACTTTTCAATTCAAATAATCACAGTTGTTTTTCTCATGCTGAGGTTGTCCCTCACCCCCCCTTTTTTCCTCAATTGTAACCCTAAAATTGTGGATCAACGTCAGGGAGAGGTTGATACTGTCTCTGGAGCATCAGGAACTGAACTGCACTTATAAGTTCCCTGACAAAGGCGAGTTCTGGTCGGAGAGTTTATTGTCCTTGATGAGTTTCAGTTTTAGCAGGTTGTTGGAGGCTTGGACTTTCCAGGTGATGCAGGTTGATGAAGGGCAGGCTTTACATGTCACAGGTGAACCTGAGCTGTGATGCCCTCTACTTTGACATCAGTTGGGGTGTTGAGCAGGAGGTAATAAGGACCCTTCCACCCAGGTTCCAGATTTTGGCTGCAGTGTCATGACACATATACCAGATCTCCAACCTGGGATTGATGGGGCACCTCCAAGGACTCAGGTGCATATGCACTGCCATCCTTGCTTCAAATCTCTTTCTGAATAATTTGCAGTTCTTTTAGCATGGACAATAAGTCAGAGTAACCACTACTGATGTCAAGGGGGTCCCCAAGAAGAGTCAGGGGAGCAGGAACCCCATATCATAGTTTGAATGGAGTCAGGCCTTGTACAGAGGGAGTATTTCTGACTCTAAAGAGGGCCAAGGGAAGGAGCACCACCCAGTCACTGCCAGTCATCACTGTCAATTTGGTGAGATTCTCTTTTAACAGTCTATTCATTCTCTCTACCTGTCCTGAACTTTGGGGTCTATAAGCACAATGTAACTTAGAGTCAAGCCCCAGAAACCTGGCCACCTCCTGGCTTACCTGAGCAACGAAGGCTGGCCCATTGTCTGACACAATTACTTTTGGAATACCTTACTGTGGAAAAAATGTCTTCCAGAATCTTTTTGGCCATGACCAGGGTTGTTTCTTTCTTTGTGGAAAAAGCTTCTTCCCATCTTGAGAAAGTGTCCACAAAAACCAGGAGATATTTATTGTCGTACCTGGCTGGTTTAATTTCACTGAAATCCACTTCCCAATGCATTCTGGGTCTAGTTCCTCTCAGCTGCTTCCCTGGGCTCTGGAAATTCTTACCTATGTTTACCCTCTGGCAAGGTTCACATGCCCTAGTCACTCTCTCATTCAGGATGGTGAGTTTTAGTATTTGGTACTGGGATTCGTGGGCAACTTCAGCCAATTTCTTTGCCCTCAAGTGAGTCCATTTATACATCTGAGTTATTAATCTCTCAGTGTCTTCCTGGGGTAGAATAATCTTACCTTTGGAGTTAATCCATGCCCCCAAGTCAGTGTCAAATATCTCTTGTTGTTGCCATATTAACTTTAAGTCACTTTCTGAGTAGTTTAGTCATTCTTCTCTGGGCAGTTCAGCAGTTAGTACCACCAGGACAGAGTTTCCTCTAGCAGCTGTTTTAGCCTCTTGATCAGCCATGTTATTCCCCTTTGCTGCCCTGGAAGTTCTCTTCTGATGTCCAGGGAAATGAATAAAGCTTCGCTTGGCAGGCAGCAACAAGGCATTGAGCAAAGCCAGAATCTCGTTTTTATTTTTTATCTCTTTACCAGCTGATGTTAGCAGGCCTCTCTGATGATAGATGGTCCCTTGCACATGGGCTGTTGCGAAGGTGTACTGACTATCAGAGTAGATGTTTCTTTTTACCCTTTCCCAGAGTTAATGCCTGTGTTAAAGCAACCAATTCAGCTCGCTGAGCAGAAGTGCCCTTCAGTAACGCCTGGACCCATATTAACTTATGTCCATCTATTACTGCTGCCATTGCCTTTCTTTTCCCATTCTCCCAAAACTGCTCCCATCCATATAGTATGTCATCTCACAGTAGGGCAGAGGCTGATCTTTCATATCCTTTCGCCATCCCTGTTCCTCTGCTAGAACCTGGATTTGTGGATCTGGCAATAAGGTGGCAGGGTTTAGCCCTGTAGCCGGGGCAAAGGTGACTCTATCATCATTCAAAAGCAAGGCTTGGTAATGTGTCATGCGGGCATTCATGAGCCAGCAATCAGGTGGCTGCCTTATGACACTCTCAAGGGCATGAGGAGCACAGATGGTGAGGTCCTGTCCCAGAGTCAGTTTGTCTGCATGTTATACTAGTGCCGCCACTGCTTCTATTATTTCCAGGCAGGTTGGCCATCTTGCCACTAGTGAATCAAGTGTTTTGGATAGATAGGCTACCGGTCTCTTCCAGGGTCCAATTTTCTGTGTTAGCACCCCATTGACCATTCCCTGATTCTCAGCCACATAGAGATGGAAGGGTTTGGTTACATCAGGGAGTCCCAATGCAGGAGCCAATATTAAGGCTTGTTTGATATTATCAAATGCAGCTTGTTCATCCTTTCCCCAGATGAAAGAGTCATTGCCCTTTGTAAGGGCATGCAGAAGGGCTACCATCTTGGCAAATCCCGGAATCCACAGCCAGCAAAACCCTGCTGTACCGAAAATTTCCCTCAGTTGTTCAGTAGTCCCTGGAGGGGGAATGTGAAATACAGTCTCTTTTCTAGCCTCCGAAGGCCATCTCTTTCCCGCTTTTAATATATATCCCAGGTAACTGACCTGCAGGATGGGAGTTTTTCGCTGTAGCTGAGCTCACCCATCTCTTGCAACAGCTGGTCGGTGGCGTCAAAACAACTTTCTTTACAATCTGCTGCTAATAGTATATCATCCACATATTGGAGATGAGTTACCTGGGGATTGGTAGCCTGGAGGTGCGCCAGGTTTAAGTGTAGGGCTTCATCTTCCATTTGGGACAATCCTGGATCCAATGTCCTTTCTCCTTGCAATAGGCACACTGATCCTTAGACAGAGGGCCCCTCCGATTTCCAGGAACTCTCTCCCTATCATTATGACTGCACTGTGGTGGCCAGGATCTTAGTCAACTTTCTGTCTTGCCTCTTATCCTTTCTCTTTCTCTCACTTCCTGCTCATTTTGCTTTCTTTCCTCTTTCTCTTCTTTCATCTCCCGGCTGTAAAAAACCTTTTCTGCTACCTGCACTAAATCCTTTAACGACTTTTCCTGTAAACCCTCTATTTTCTGGAGTTTTCTACAAATATCTCTGGCTGACTGGTCTATAAAGATTATAGTCACCATTGCCTTATACTCATCTGAGGTAGGGTCATAAGGTGTATACCAGCTATATGCCTCCATCAGCCATTGAAGAAAGGCTGTGGGAGATTCATCTGGCTCCTGAACCATCTCTCTTACCTTCATCAAAATGGTGGGCTTTTGAGCGGCCCCATGGACACATGATAGTAGAGTCTGGCGGTAGACCTGCAGGTATTCCCTACATCTGGATACGTTGTAATCCCAGTTGGGGTGGGTGAGGGGAAAGCCATCATCAATCTCATTAGGGAGGATGGAAGGCCTCCTGTCCATTCCTGGCACAGTCTTTCTTGTCTAAAGGAGGACCCGTCTCCTTCCTCACTAGTCAAAAGGGCCTGCAAGAGTAGCTGGCAATCATCCCAAGTGGGCTGGTGTGAGAATAGCACATATTCAAAGAAATATGTGCCTTGTATCTCACCTCCAAGACATGATAGTCACAGCCTGTCCTATAATAAAGTCATCCATCAAGAAAGTCAAAGAAGCAACAATGATAGAGACAAAAAGAACAAGACGGGCAATTTGACAAGGACACCCTTTTGGGTGGTACCACAGAATTCTGATTGAGAGGCTGCCTCACGGCAGCTGTCTCTGAAGAGAAACAGATGGGAGGAAGACCATGCAGGACCTAGCCTCCCCAAATGGAATCCGGAATGTCCTCCAGTTCCCAGTCAATCGATATTCTGACAAATATGTCTATCGCAGTGACTGAGCAGACGACCAAAAAGGTCCAGTTAGGTGACTAAAGAGAAACAGTGGTATACCAGAAATCAGACTAACCTGTTCCGAGCTCGACCTCTGAGCCCAGTCTGTTGAGGGTTAAGGAAGGGCACGCTGTTTTCTGGGCAACGCACCAAAATGTAAGACCTGGAGTCTCACTGCTCAGGAGCTCAGGATTGCGCCCTTCACAGGAACAATCACAGACCACATCTCAATGCAATAGCAAAAGGTTTTATTGCTGTCGAGATAGGTCGCACCTCCAAAGACAGGACATGACCCTGAACATGCAAAGCACAGGGTTTTTATGCCTGAAAATCAGATCACTTTTGCTCTATACTTTACAGCTGGTTGTTTCTCAGAACAGTTCACCCTGCCCTTCAAGAGCTATCAGCACCTGGTTTCAATTCAAATTATCACAGTTGTTTTTTTTTTCATTCCCAGGTGGTCCCTCATTTGTTCTGATGATGAAGTCACTGAATAATGTCATGTTGCAGTGTTAAGGGTGCAGGGATCTGTTTAGGAGCCTGTGCAAAACAACTGCCTCATTCAGTAAGGTAATTCAAGGCCCTGGAGAAGACTGTTCACCAACTTCATACAGAGATTGGGTTCAGCTCTAAAGAAGGCAGTAACAGACTGACACCAGATAAACACTGATGCAATTATTGGCACATGATATTGCAAATACCACATGTAGGAGAGCATTTAGAGCATGAAAAGGAGGAGCAGCCCCAAGAGATGAATGATTAAGAGAGACAACTGCTATTGGCTCTCAGGAGCATCATGCCGACCTCACAGGACAAGCTACAGCTAGAGTTCCCAGTTCTCAAAACACCTGGTGTGCTATTTTGGGTGAATCCAGGCATTTACCAAAAAAAAAAAAAAAAAACTGTGAGGTTAAAATCTCTAGAACCCAAAATAGGAGGTG
Organism: Meriones unguiculatus; assembly: GCF_030254825.1. NCBI lineage: Eukaryota > Metazoa > Chordata > Mammalia > Rodentia > Muridae > Meriones > Meriones unguiculatus. The sequence goes on along the minus strand of NW_026843646.1, from coordinate 5,228,309 downwards.
TGTTAACACAGAGGCAAGTGGTCCCTTTACTCACAGAAGGGAACAAGCAGATTCTGGCTCCAAGGGAATGCAAAGGTTCCCGGGGTTTCATGGCAGCTGTGGCAAAGGAAAGCACTGTACTAGGGATCACTGCCCAAGAGGGACATACAGGCTAACCTCTTGCCATCAGGAAACCAACAGAGGGGCCTGTCAGGCTTAGGCCCCTCATGCAACAATACGAGCTGTCTCCCATCACGCAGCCATGAGGTACTAGGCAGGTAGGAAAATATCAACTGAGGATTTTAGACTTGATACACACCACTGCATGCAGCAGCACAGCTTTGCATCTGGCTGCAGATAAACCTCTAACCCTATCCACAAGGCTTCTATGTTACAAAGGAAATACAGCTGTTTATGGACCTGTGTATTCAGGGATGGTAAAGCGGATCTCTGGAAGAAGCAGAATAACTTCTACAGTATCTATTGTACACCCAGGTACTGTTGATGGGGACTGCAAGGAAAAAGTTAAAATTATGGCACATGTAAAACATGAGATGCAAAAATAAGGCAGGGTTAGAATTTCTCAGCTGTTACTGTTCTCCATCTAGGGCAAAGCCGCACCCTTAGGAAGGACAGGCACATTTGGCAGTACCGGAAATTGTGTGTTCTGGAAAACAGTGCCTAATGATCAGAGATCCAAATTAATGGCAGCAACAAATGTTGTTCCTTGAAATGAAGGAAATGACTTCAGTATCCTCTCCCAAAAGTCTTGGGATCCACAATGTGTGCTTCTGAAGGTTCATACAGTTTCTAGGAATCTGTAAAATTTCTCCAGTAGGACAAAGTGTATGGTGGATTAAATAGGTGGAACCAGAGGAACTGCCACACCCACGCCAGTGTCGCCATAGTAGCATAAGCTACAGGGCGGGGGATATGATTTCCTCGGAAATAATGCCCCCTGCAAGGTCCCTGGCAAACTCATCCCACTTGGAAAAGAGACGTGTTCTGAGATTTCTACGCTTCTTCAGTTGTGGCTCTGGGGCTAAAATAATAAATTCTTTGATCTTTCCCTGTGATACCTGAAACAGCACAATTAACTTTATAAAGAAATTTATTATTAGTAGATTGTTAAAGGCTTTAATAAAAATAAGTTTAAGAAAAGTAATGAATTAAATTTAGTATTAATAGGCATTAAGGATAGTAAAATAATAATAGGCTCCTTCTTAAGAAATAGTAGCATGAGAGGTGCAGCTGGCGGGAGTTTCCCCCTCCCTTCAGTGCCTTGTTCCTAGAGAAGATCATAAATCTTGGGCAGGACATATGGGAGGAGGGTTAACAAAGATGTACTTAGATTTTGATATACAGAAGGAACTTTGGCAGGCATCTGATTTAGCTCCTGACTTTCCTCTTCATTGGTTAGCAATAATAAAACTATATTTGAGGTTTCTTTTCCTTTGTTTGCTCTGATCAAAAAGTTTCTAGGCCAAGATTATTTGTGGGTACTGCTTTATGTTTAATTGCATTTTGAGTTAAAATGTAAACTTTGTATTCTTGGTGAAAGTCTGAATGTTCTGGAAAATATGCCAATTTTAAGGTGCCTTTTGTGAAATCATTATAAAAATACTAGCTTGATTTCAGTAAAGTTGCAGCAGAGTCAAAACCATCAAGGTGTCTCTGTCAATTCTTTGCCGAAACCGTGTCTTCCTGTCTAAAGCCTTGTTCTCCCGCGGAAGACAGGAGCCCGACTGGGCTGGTCCGTGGCAGGGAACCAAGAGGGAACTTGACACCTTCTGTGGCCTGCCACTGAAAGAGAAATTCAGAAATAATTCCAGGAGTCTTTCTGCAGGATAAGTCTACTCTTTGCCCAAATGCTTAGACTTGCAGGGTCCTAACCATATTTAGATTGTTGAAATCATATACCGGGTGACTGGAGCTCAAAGGAACTTAAGGCAGACGGCACACGCAGAGTGCAAGATTTGTTCTAGCCACGTTCCTCCTTGAGCATCAGCCAGAGCTGAATGAATGACCTTGTGAAAGTAGGCAAAGACTGCTCCTGGCTTATGCCTCTTCTCCTTGCCTGATCATCAGAAGCCGTGCCTTAGACTCTCCCCTCAAACTCCTTGTGGGCCAACACAGGTGCGTACTGTGAGCTAAGCAGTGGAATTTGGGTAGAACACAAGGCCAACTGTTTCTGGAAAGGCTGCTTTAGGGTGGGATATGGGAAAATTCGCAAGAGGAAGGAAAGGTTTCACAGTTTGGAAGCAGAAGAGCGTTCCACGGTTTGGCCTGTAATTGGAGGCTTCGAGGGAGTGGGTGGGGCTTCAGGTCGGTATTTAAGGGTGAGCAGCGGACTAATTTACGCATTTGCCATAGTCTGCACTTTCCTGGGTGTTGTTCTGAGTACACACTGGAGAGGAAGAACTCCTGTCAAAGTGTCTTCAGCAGGATGGAAGATCAGGCAGATGTGGGTGGCTGCAGCACGGCAAAGACATCCCGGCGTCAAAAGACTGTTTGGCAGGCCAAGCAGAAGGAGGTCTTGCTCTCAGTTTTCGCCAAGACACCTTACCCGAGCTTCAGGACCAGGCAGGAACTGGCCAGGGAATTCGGAGTTCCAGAGTCCTCCATCCGCGTGTGGTTTCAAAACCGCAGAAATAGAACTGGCATGTCGAGGAAGACCTCAAAGCAGACCACCGCAGACTCCAGCCATGAAGCCTCCCAACAGCCTCCTGAAAAGCTTGTCGCCAGGGTACAACAAGCAAGAGGCCCGCCCTCAGAACGGAAAAGGCCTCGAACGCGGCTTAGTCCAGCGCAGATCAGCATGCTAGTGCAAGCTTTTGAGATCTCTCCATCCCCAGACTATGCCACGAGGGTGCAACTGGCCCTGAGCACAGGTTTGCCTGAGGACACCGTCCACATATGGTTCCAGAACAGAAAGGCCAGGCAGAAAGGCCGCGCTGGAGGCAGCACAGCTAAAGGTGAGGACCTGCCTGCCTCTCCTGGCCCGGAAAGGGCTCCTGGAGCATCGTGTTGCATTGAGCAGGAGGCTTCCCGCGACAGCTTGTTGACATCGGGTTCTGCAGGAGGCCAGTGTGCAGAAGCGTTGATGTCAAGACCCGAACTCACCTTCTTCACAGAGGCCTACCCAGAATCCAGCAACTCCTGCCCTGTCCAGCTCTTCCTGGAGCAACTGGTGCGAATAGTGGAAGAGGAACAGGGACCAGCCGCTCTGGACCCAGATGTACCATGGGAGCAGATCGAACCAACACTCGAGGCTCCTCTCACAGAAGAAGAATATCAGGCTCTGTTGGACGATATTTGACCACATTGAGAACGCCCAGAATTGGGACTGTAAAACCCGGTTGCCTGGACCCTAACCTGACCATTGTCTCAGAGACTCCAGCCAGAAATAAGCTTGGACAGATGCTCAGACTTGCACCTAAGAAAGGTGCAGAGCTCTAGCGATCCTGAGTAAGTGTTGGGGAAAAGATGGAAGGCCCTGGAGGTGCGAGGAACCTCACAAGAAGACCAACAGAAACAGCTGCCCCAGCCCCCAGGGGGCTTGCAGAGACTGAGCCATCAAATAAGGAGCATGCTTGGTCTGGACCTAGGGACCCTATATACACATAGCAGGTGGGAGGTGAATCCTTGTGCTTAATGTGGGTTGCCCTATGAGGGAGGTGTTGTGGAGTGGCCCAGCGGCGGTGGAGAGTTGTTTCTAACCTGGACTTTGTTGTTTCTAACCTGGACGGTTTTGAAGGACAGTTATATAATGTTAGCTTCAGTTATTATCAAGATAAATATGTAATTTGTCTGCTGTTGTACTCTGCGTCATTAAATTATTTTTAGGCATTACTATGACCTGTTATTCTTTTCATTTGGAAGTTAATGTAAAGAGGAGATATGATTATCTTTCAAGCTGAAAAGAGGTGTGATCATGACTCTTGGTTTTTAACTTGACTGCATATGGAATTAAGCAAAACACCCAAATTAAGGACACAATTGTAAAGTACTCTTGCTTGTTTGAAATAGTCTTCTCTACTTCTCTTCTGGATCTATAAAGCTGAAAAATATAACTTTAATCCATATCTTCATACTGCAAAACCAACCACTCATCTTTGCCTCATCTTCTACTGGAAACCTATACAAGGACATGGAAGAAGGAATGTTTTACTCTTTGCCTGTTCTTTTTCGCTTTGGGAGCAAGTCTATTTCTTCATTGACAATAGAACCTTCTTCTTGAGGAGTTCTGTGTATATGAAGGTGAGTTGAGCCAACCAGCCTCATGGACTAAGCCACTGATAGATTCCTCGATTTTCCATTTTTAGGCATCCACTGTTGAATTAATTGACTCACAGATTGTAAATCATTTTCATAAATCCTTTCCTATAAAGAGAGAGTTAGAGGGACCATAAACTATGCATATAATTATCTTTCACATAGAACTACCAAATTTTCTGCTTTTAATAATGTTATGTAATTCATTCAGAAATCACTTAAACAACAGTACTTTTCATATGAGGAGTTATAGAAAAATATTCATCATCATGCAAAGGCAAAATGCTACCTACATTTTTGGGTATATTGATGGCATAGGAATTAAATTTTTTGATGCAGTTATATTCTAAAATATCATAATTGAATTACAAGTATTTTAATTTTTTGCAGCATTTATATATAGTTTATTTTTACCTCAAATTAGTCCCTTCTTCGTCTTAATTCACTCAACACACATTATAGTGTGTTCATTTTTTATTTTCTCAGGTTACAGAGATTCTATTTTATATGGGGATGACACCATGAAAATTAACTGTTCTATGCATGACACTGCTAATACCAAAATAGCATTCAAATAATGAGTAGACCTATCCGAATCACACTAGAATTCTCAGCAGAGACTATGAAAGCCAGAAGGGCTTGGATGGATATCATGCAGACACGAAGAGACCACCGATGCCAACCCAGACTACTATACCCAGTATATATGCAGCCATCCAGCCCTACAGAAGATACTAGAAGGAAAACCCCAACCCAATAATGTGAAATACACTCCAGAAAACACATTGAGGCCCACACCATGAGGGGAAGTCCATGCCTGACACTGCCTGGATGACCATGAACCAGAGTCAAGATAACCTAGAGACACACGATATCTGTAAACATGACAGACAAAAAGTGACAATGAAAGATACTATGCTATAATCATTGATGAGTGCCTAGCCCAGTTGTCATCAGAGAGACATCACGAGGCATCTCATGGGAACAGATGCAGAGACCCTTATCCAAACACAATGATGTATCCAGGGGAACCCCACAAATGAGGGAATATGTATTGTAGGAACCACAGATATTAAGGACACAACAAGCACATGGCCCACTGAGTCAACTGAGTTCATAGGGGATCAGAGACTGAAGGACAAAAACATAAACATTCTATGAGTCTTGTGAGCTAGGTTGTTGGCATACACCTTATGATTATTATCCTGATTTCGCTGAGGGACTTCCAACAGTGAGAATGGGGGTGTCTCTGACTCTTTTTCCTGCTTTAGCTACACTTTCTCTCCTCATGTATTGCTTTGACCAACTCTGATGTGAGGGATTGTTCCTAGTTTTATTATAACTTGCTATGCCATCACATTTTTTTTTTCATTGAAAATAAAATAAATGGAAAAAAAGCAGTGGATGAAGGAGAGGTGAGCTGGGCAGAGTTGGGCAGAGTAGTGGTGGATAGATTGTGTCTGGGAGGAGTGGAGGAAGAGGAAACTACAGTTCAGATGTAGTGCATGAAACAACAACAAAAATAAAATGCTAAAACTAAATAAACTGTCAGCACCTAGGGCTGTTGGTGAGCGCCTGCATTCCTAGCACTCAGGAAGTTAAAGGTAGGTGGATCTCTGTGCGTTCAAGCACAGGTTGTTCTATAAAGAGAGCCTGGGACAGGAAAATTGTTCAGAAAAAAAATTCTGTTTTCAAAGAAACAAAAAACTGTCAGCATTTTGTGTTTCATCTTTAGGAACTTTGTTTTATGTTCCACTTTTTTAATTTTTATTTTTTTAATATTAGATACAGTTTATTAACTTTGTATCCAAGCTGTAGACCAGTCCCCTCATTCCCTCCCTTTCCTACCCTCCTTCCCTCATCTACTACCTACACCTTTCAAAGTCTACTGATAGGCGAGGGCTTCTGCCTGTTCCAACTGACCCTAGATTATCAGGCATCATCAGGTTTGCTGCAATGTCCTCCTCTGTGGCCTAGCAAATCTGATCCTGCCTTGTGAGGGGGGAAGTCAAAGAGCCAGCCATTGAGTTCATGTCTGTAATAGTCCCTGTTCCACTTAGTATGGTACCCACTTGGAGACAGAGCTAACATGGACTATATTTGAGCAGGGGTGCTAGGTTCTATGCGTACATTGTCCTTGGTTGGAGATACAGTCTCATAAAAGACCCCTGTGCCCTGATATATTTGGTCCTTGTGGAGTTCCTGCCCTCTCCAGGTCACACTAACTCCCCCTTTTTTTATATGATTCCCTGTGCTCTGCCCAAGGTTTGGTTATGAGTCTCAGCACCTGCTTTGATATACTACTAGGTAGAGTCTTTCCCAGGTCCTCTGTGGTAGGCTAGGGTCCTGTTTCTTGTTTTCTCCTATGTCCATCCCATTTGTCTTTCTACGTGAAGATTGATCATCTTAACCCAGGTCCTCTTTCTTGTTTATCTTTTTGTTTATCTTCTTATAGATTTTAGTATGTTTATCCTATATTATAGGTCTAGCCTCCACTTAAAATCGAGTATATACCGTGTATGTCTTTCTGCTTCTGAGATACCTCACTCAGGATGATCTTTTCTAGATTGTTTGTTTGTTTGTTTCTTCATGTTTACATTTTATGACTTCTTTGAATGGTCTAGATATAAACCTGTCTGTTGCATAGCTGGAACAGTGGTTTCCCATTTTATAAGCTGCTTCACCACCTAAAGAATGGATGGCAAAAGCGTTTTAGTTTCATGTTGTTAGACCTGGAGTCTCACTGCTCAGGAGATCAGGATTGTGCACTTCCCAGGAACACTCATAGACCACAACTTGTGGCAAAAGCAAGAGTTTTATTCCAATTTCTATAGGGTCCCCCTACAAAGACAGGAGACAGCCCTAAATATGCAAAGGACAGGGTTTTATACCTGAAATTGAAGCCACTTTTGCTCTATACATTGATTGTTCAGCAAGAATAGCATGAAGATAGTATACACCTGGTTTTAGGTAGTATACAGCTGGTTGTAGATAGTTTACAGGTGGTTGTAGATAGTTGTTCTCAGAACAGTTGACCCTTTCCTTCAAGAGTTATCTACACCTGACTTCAATTCAAATAATCACTGTTGTTTTTCTCATTCCCATGTGGTCTCTCACCCCCCACCCCTTTTCTGCCTCAATTTTAACCCTAAAATTGTGGATCAACCTCATGGAGAGGTTGATACTCTTTCTGGAGCATCAGGACCTGAACTGCACTTATACTTTCCCAGAAAAAGGGGAGTTCTTGTCTGATAGTTTATTGTCCCTGATGAGTTTCAGTTTCAGCCGGTAGCTGGAGGCTTGGAGTTTCCAGGTGTTGCAGGTTGATGAAAAGCCGGCTTAACATGTGACACGTGGATTCAAGCTATGATGCCCTCTATTTTTACGGCAGTTGGCGTGGGGAGGAAGATGTAATAAGGACCCTTCAACTGAGGTTCCAGATTCTGGCTGCCATGTCACTGCACATATACCAGATCTTCAACGTGGAACTGATGGGGCACCTAAAAGGACCCAGGCACATATGCACTGCCAACCTTGCTCCAAATTTCTTTCTGAATAAGCTGCAATTCTTTCAGCCTGTACAAGTCAGATTTACCACTAGTTTTATCAAGGGGGTACCCAAGAAGAGTCAGGGAACAGAAACCCATATAGTAGTTCGAAGGGTGTTAAAAATATATGGAGAGAGTAATTCTGACCCTAAAGAGGGCCAAGGGAAGGAGCACCGCCTTGTCACCGCCAGTCTCCATGTTCAATTTGGTGAGAATCTCTTTGAGAGTTCTATTCGTTCTCTCTAAATGTCCTGAACTTTGGGGTCTATAAGCACAATGTAACTTACAGTCAAGCCCCAGAAACCTGGCCACCTCCTGGCTTAACTGAGCAATGAAGGTTGACCCATTGTCTGACCCAATTACCTTTGGAATACCAAACCGAGGAAAAATGTCTTCCAGAATCTTTTTGGCCATGACCAGGGAGGTTTCTTTCTTTGTGGGAAAAGCTTCCACCCATCCTGAGAAAGTGTCTACAAAAACCAGGAGATATTTATTGCTGTACCTGGATGGTTTACTTTCAGTGAAATCCACTTCCCAATGCATTCCAGGTCTAGTTCCTTGTCACTGGCCAGCAGTGACAGCTGAATACCACCTGAGAGAGGGCTGGGAGAAAGAGAGAGACAGGGTGACACAGAGAAGGACACCAAGTCTACATGCTTATCCAGGTGTTGATTTAATGGACGTCAGGTTAACACTTAAGTAGGCAGAAAAGTACAAGCAGTTTCTCATGTAGGAGCTTTACTTGGTCAGAACATAGGAGAGCTCACTCAAGGTTACACAGAGCCTGCTGTCTGGTTACTATGGTTGCACACAGTTTCTCAGGGTCAGAGCAGTCTGCTGTAGGACCACCAAGGTCAGTTTATAAGAAACTGGACTTTGGAAAATAGCCAAAGCCAATAGGCAGCGTTCCACTGCTCAGAGGCCATTAACTCAAAATTTGCCATATACTCCAAAAAGGCTGCCACAGTTCCTCTCAGCCACTTCCCTGGGCTCTGGAAATTCTTACCTATGTTTACACTCTGGCAAGGTTCACACGCCCTAGTCACTCACTCACTCAAGGGGGTGAGGTTTAGTATTAGGGACTGGGATTGGCGGACAACTTAGGCAATTTCTTTGCCTTCAAGTGAATCCATTTATACATCTGAGTTATTAATCTCTCAGCATCTTCCTGGGGTAGAATGATCTTACCTTTGGAGTTAATCCATGCCCCCACGTCGGTGTCAAATATCCCCTTTTTTTTTTTTTTTTTTTTTTTTTCCATATTAACTTTAAGTCACTTTCTGAGTAGTTTAGTCATTCTTCTCTGGGCAGTTCAGCAGTTAGTACCACCAGGACAGAGTTTCCTCTAGCAGCTGCTTTAGCCTCCCGATTGGCCATGTTATCCCCCTTTGCTGCCCTGGAAGTCCCCTTCTGCTGTCCCGGGAAATGAATAATGCTTACCTTGTCGGGCAGCAACAGGGCATTGACCAAAGCCAGAATCTCATTTTTTATTTTTTATCTCTTTACCGGCTGATGTTAGCAGGCCTCTCTGCTGATAGATGGCCCCATGTACATGGGCTGTTGGTAAGGTGAACCAACTATCAGTGTAGATGTTTGTCTTTTTACCCTTTTCCAGAGTTAATGCTTGGATTAAAACAATCGATTCAGCTCCCTGAACAGATGTGCCCTCCGGCAACGCCTGGGCCCAGAATACCTTATGTCCATTTACCACCACTGCCTCTGCCTTTCTCTTTCCGTTCTACAAAAAACTGCTCCCATCCATATAGTATGTCACCTCCGCATCAGGAATTGGTTGCTCTTTCAAGTCCTTTCGCCATCCCTGTTCCTTTGCTAGAACCTGCAAATCATGCTCCATGGTCTGGATTTCTGGATCCTACAATAAGGTGGCAGGGTTTAGCTCCATAGCCAGGGCAAGGGTGACTCTACCTTTATTCAATAGCAAAGCCTGGTATTATATCATCCAGGTGTTCTGAGCCAGCGATCAGTTGGCTGCCTTATGACACTCTCAGGGGCAAGACGAGCATAGATGGTGAGGTCCTGTCCCACAGTCAGTTTGTCTGCATCGTTTACTAGTGCCGCCACTGCTGCTATTATTCACAGGCAGGTTGGCCATCCTGCCACTGCTGAATCAAGGTTTTTGGATAGATAGGCTACTAGTCTCTTCCAGGGTCCAATTTACTGTGTTAGCATCTGTTGGCCATTCCCTGATTCTCGGCCACATAGAGATAGAAGGTTTTGGTCACAATCTGAGTACCAAAGCTGGGGCAGACATTAAGGCTTGTTTGATATTATCAAATGCAGCTTGTTCATCCTTTCCCCAGATGCAAGAATCAATGCCCTTTGTAAGGGGATACAGAGGGGCTGCCATCTTGGCAAATACTTCTTTACTTAAAATTTCCCTCAGTTGTTCAGTAGTCCATGAAGGGGGAATATAAAATACAGTCTCTTTTCTAGCCTCCGATAGCCACCTCTTAACTGACCTGTTTCCTGCAGAGATGAGCATTTTTCGCCGACAGTCTATAGCCAAGGTCACCCAGCTCTTGCAACAGCTGATCTGTGGATTCAAGTAAGGTTTCTTTATAATCTGCAGCTAATAGTATATGATCCACATATCAGAAAAGAGTTACCTGGGGATTGGTGGCCCAGAAGTGTGCCAGGTCCCGGTGTAGGGCTTCAATTTTCTTTTGGGACAATTCTTGATCCAGTGTCCTTTCTCCTTGCAATAGGCATACTATTCCTTAGACAGAGGGCCCCTCTGATTTCCAGGAACTCTCTCCCTATCATTATGACTGCACTACAGTGGCCAGGATCTTAGTCAACTTTCTGTCTTGCCTCTTTTCCTTTCTCTTTCTCTCACTTCCTGCTCTTTCTGCTTTCTTTCCTCTTTCTCTTCTTCCATATCCCAGCTGTCTAAAACCTTTTCTGCCACCTGCACTAAATCCTTCAACGACTTGTCCTGTAAACCCTTTATTTTCTGGAGCTTTCTACAAATATCTCTGGCTGACTGGTCTATAAAGATTATAGTCACCATTGGCTTACACTCATCTGAGGTAGGGTCATAGGTTGTAAACCAGCTGTATGCCTCCATCAGACATTCAAGAAAGGCTGTGGGAGATTGCCTTCTACACGCACAAAGTGTATGGTGGACTAAATAGGTGGAACCAGAGGGTCCAAGAGTGAAGTTGACACCTTCTGTAGTCTGCCACTGAAGGAGAAATTCAGAAATAATTCCAGGAGTCTTTCTGCAGGATAAGTCTACTCTTTGCCCAAATGCTTAGACTTGCAGGGTCCTAACCATATTTAGATTGTTGAAATCATACACCGGGTGACTGGAGCTCAAAGGAACTTAAGGCAGACGGCACACGCAGAGTGCAAGATCTGTTCTAGCCACGTTCCTCCTTGAGCATCAGCCAGAGCTGAATGAATGACCTTGTTAAAGTACGCAAAGACTGCTCCTGGCTTATGCCTCTTCTCCTTGCCTGATCATCAGAAGCCGAGCCTTAGACTCTCCCCTCAAACTCCTTGTGGGCCAACACAGGTGCGTACTGTGAGCTAAGCAGTGGAATTTGGGTAGAACACAAGGCCAACTGTTTCTGGAAAGGCTGCTTTAGGGTGGGATATGGGAAAATTCGCAAGAGGAAGGAAGGGTTTCACAGTTTGGAAGCAGAAGAGCGTTCCACGGTTTGGCCTGTAATTGGAGGCCTCGAGGGAGTGGGTGGGGCTTCAGGTCGGTATTTAAGGGTGAGCAGCGGACTAATTTACGCATTTGCCATAGTCTGCACTCTCCTGGGTGTTGTTCTGAGTACACACTGGAGAGGAAGAACTCCTGTCAAAGTGTCTTCAGCAGGATGGAAGATCAGGCAGATGTGGGTGGCTGCAGCACGGCAAAGACATCCCGGCGTCAAAAGACTGTTTGGCAGGCCAAGCAGAAGGAGGTCTTGCTCTCAGTTTTCGCCAAGACACCTTACCCGAGCTTCAGGACCAGGCAGGAACTGGCCAGGGAATTCGGAGTTCCAGAGTCCTCCATCCGCGTGTGGTTTCAAAACCGCAGAAATAGAACTGGCATGTCGAGGAAGACCTCAAAGCAGACCACCGCAGGCTCCAGCCATGAAGCCTCCCAACAGCCTCCTGAAAAGCTTGTCGCCAGGGTACAACAAGCAAGAGGCCCGCCCTCAGAACGGAAAAGGCCTCGAACGCGGCTTAGTCCAGTGCAGATCAGCATGCTAGTGCAAGCTTTTGAGATCTCTCCATCCCCAGACTATGCCACGAGGGTGCAACTGGCCCTGAGCACAGGTTTGCCTGAGGACACCGTCCACATATGGTTCCAGAACAGAAAGGCCAGGCAGAAAGGCCGCGCTGGAGGCAGCACAGCTAAAGGTGAGGACCTGCCTGCCTCTCCTGGCCCGGAAAGGGCTCCTGGAGCATCGTGTTGCATTGAGCAGGAGGCTTCCCGCGACAGCTTGTTGACATCGGGTTCTGCAGGAGGCCAGTGTGCAGAAGCGTTGATGTCAAGACCCGAACTCACCTTCTTCACAGAGGCCTACCCAGAATCCAGCAACTCCTGCCCTGTCCAGCTCTTCCTGGAGCAACTGGCGAGAACAGTGGAAGAGGAACAGGGACCAGCCGCTCTGGACCCAGATGTACCATGGGAGCAGATCGAACCAACACTCGAGGCTCCTCTCACAGAAGAAGAATATCAGGCTCTGTTGGACGATATTTGACCACATTGAGAACGCCCAGAATTGGGACTGTAAAACCCGGTTGCCTGGACCCTAACCTGACCATTGTCTCAGAGACTCCAGCCAGAAATAAGCTTGGACAGATGCTCAGACTTGCACCTAAGAAAGGTGCAGAGCTCTAGCGATCCTGAGTAAGTGTTGGGGAAAAGATGGAAGGCCCTGGAGGTGCGAGGAACCTCACAAGAAGACCAACAGAAACAGCTGCCCCAGCCCCCAGGGGGCTTGCAGAGACTGAGCCATCAAATAAGGAGCATGCTTGGTCTGGACCTAGGGACCCTATATACACATAGCAGGTGGGAGGTGAATCCTTGTGCTTAATGTGGGTTGCCCTATGAGGGAGGTGTTGTGGAGTGGCCCAGCGGCGGTGGAGAGTTGTTTCTAACCTGGACGGTTTTGAAGGACAGTTATATAATGTTAGCTTCAGTTATTATCAAGATAAATATGTAATTTGTCTGCTGTTGTACTCTGCGTCATTAAATTATTTTTAGGCATTACTATGACCTGTTATTCTTTTCATTTGGAAGTTAATGTAAAGAGGAGATATGATTATCTTTCAAGCTGAAAAGAGGTGTGATCATGACTCTTGGTTTTTAACTTGACTGCATATGGAATTAAGCAAAACACCCAAATTAAGGACACAATTGTAAAGTACTCTTGCTTGTTTGAAATAGTCTTCTCTACTTCTCTTCTGGATCTATAAAGCTGAAAAATATAACTTTAATCCATATCTTCATACTGCAAAACCAACCACTCATCTTTGCCTCATCTTCTACTGGAAACCTATACAAGGACATGGAAGAAGGAATGTTTTATTCTTTGCCTGTTCTTTTTCGCTTTGGGAGCAAGTCTATTTCTTCATTGACTATAGAACCTTCTTCTTGAGGAGTTCTGTGTATATGAAGGTGAGTTGAGCCAACCAGCCTCATGGACTAAGCCACTGATAGATTCCTCGATTTTCCATTTTTAGGCATCCACTGTTGAATTAATTGACTCACAGATTGTAAATCATTTTCATAAATCCTTTCCTATAAAGAGAGAGTTAGAGGGAAACATAAACTATGCATATAATTATCTTTCACATAGAACTACCAAATTTTCTGCTTTTAATAATGTTATGTAATTCATTCAGAAATCACTTAAACAACAGTACTTTTCATATGAGGAGTTATAGAAAAATATTCATCATCATGCAAAGGCAAAATGCTACCTACATTTTTGGGTATATTGATGGCATAGGAATTAAATTTTTTGATGCAGTTATATTCTAAAATATCATAATTGAATTACAAGTATTTTAATTTTTTGCAGCATTTATATATAGTTTATTTTTACCTCAAATTAGTCCCTTCTTCGTCTTAATTCACTCAACACACATTATAGTGTGTTCATTTTTTATTTTCTCAGGTTACAGAGATTCTATTTTATATGGGGATGACACCATGAAAATTAACTGTTCTATGCATGACACTGCTAATACCAAAATAGCATTCAAATAATGAGTAGACCTATCCGAATCACACTAGAATTCTCAGCAGAGACTATGAAAGCCAGAAGGGCTTGGATGGATATCATGCAGACACGAAGAGACCACTGATGCCAACCCAGACTACTATACCCAGTATATATGCAGCCATCCAGCCCTACAGAAGATACTAGAAGGAAAACCCCAACCCAATAATGTGAAATACACTCCAGAAAACACATTGAGGCCCACACCATGAGGGGAAGTCCATGCCTGACACTGCCTGGATGACCATGAACCAGAGTCAAGATAACCTAGAGACACACGATATCTGTAAACATGACAGACAAAAAGTGACAATGAAAGATACTATGCTATAATCATTGATGAGTGCCTAGCCCAGTTGTCATCAGAGAGACATCACGAGGCATCTCATGGGAACAGATGCAGAGACCCTTATCCAAACACAATGATGTATCCAGGGGAACCCCACAAATGGGGGAAAATGTATTGTAGGAACCAGAGATATTAAGGACACAACAAGCACATGGCCCACTGAGTCAACTGAGTTCATAGGGGATCAGAGACTGAAGGACAAAAACATAAACATTCTATGAGTCTTGTGAGCTAGGTTGTTGGCATACACCTTATGATTATTATCCTGATTTCGCTGAGGGACTTCCAACAGTGAGAATGGGGGTGTCTCTGACTCTTTTTCCTGCTTTAGCTACACTTTCTCTCCTCATGTATTGCTTTGACCAACTCTGATAGTCTTATTATAAGTTGCTATGCCATCACATTTTTTTTTTCATTGAAAATAAAATGAATGGAAAAAAATACAACCGGATGAAGGAGAGGTGAGCTGGGCAGAGTAGAGGTGGATAGATTGTGTCTGGGAGGAGTGGAGGAAGAGGAAACTGCAGTTCAGATGTAGTGCATGAAACAACAAAAATAAAATGCTAAAACAAAATAAACTGTCAGCAGCTCAGGCTATTGGTGAGCACCTACATTCCTAGCACTCAGGAAGTTAAAGGTAGGTGGATCTCTGTGAATTCATGCACAGGATGTTCTATAAAGAGAGCCTGGGACAGCCAAAATTATTCAGAAAAAAAATCCTGTTTTCAAAGAAACAAAAAAACTGTCAGCATTTTGTGTTTCATCTTTAGGAAATTTGTTATATGTCCCACTTTTATATTTTTATTTTTTAATATTAGATACAGTTTATTAACTTTGTATCCCAGCTGTATCCCAGTCCCTCATTTTCTCCCTATCCTACCCTCCTTCCCTCATCTCTTCCCTACCCCTTTCTAAGTCCACTGATAGGGGAGGGCCTCCTCCTATTCCAACTGACCCTAGCTTATCAGGTATCATCAGGACTAGCCGAAATATCCTCCTCTTTGGCCTAGCAGTCTGATTCTCTCTTGGGAGGGGGGAGGTCAAAGAGTGAGCCACTGAATTCATGTCTAAAATAGTCCCTGTTCCACTTAGTATGGTACCCACTTGGATACAGAGCTCACATGGACTACATTTGAGCAGGGGTGGTAGGTTATATGCATACAAGGTCCTTGGTTGGAGAAACAGTCTCATAAAAGACCCCTGTGCTGATATATTTGGTCCTTGTATAGTTCCTTTCCTCTCCAGGTCACACTAACTCTCCCTTCTTTCATATGATTCCCTGTGCTCTGCCCAAGGTTTGGATATGAGTCTCAGCATCTGCTTTGATACACTGCTAGGTAGAGTCTTTCATTGGTCCTCTGGAGCAGGCTTCTGTCCTGTTTCTTGTTTTTGCCTATATCCATCCCATTGGTCTTTCTAAGTGAGGATTGATAATCTTAACCTAGGTCCTCTTTCTCATTTATCTTCTTTAGGTGTACAGATTTTAGTTTGTTTATCCTATCTTATAGGTCTAGCATCCACTTGAAAGTGAGTGTATACCGTGTATGTCTTTCTGCTTCTGGGACACCTCACTGAGGATTATCTTTCTGGATTGTTTTTTTTTTTTTTTTTTTTTTGTTCATGTTTACATTTTATGACTTCTTTGAATGGTCTAGAATTGAACCTGTCTGTTGTATAGCTTGTAAAGATGTTTCCCATTTTATAAGCTGCTCCACCACCTAAAGAATGGATTGCAAAAGCATTTTAGTTTCATGTTGTAAGATCTGGAGTCTCACTGCTCAAGAGCTCAGGATTGTGCCCTTCCCAGGAACACTCATAGACCACAACTTGAGGCAAAAGCAAGAGTTTTATTTCAATTTCTATAGGGTCCCCCCTCCAAAGACAGGAGACAGCCCTAAATATGCAAAGGACAGGGTTTTATACCTGAAGTTGAAACCACTTTTGCTCTATACATTGATTGTTCAGCAAGAATAGCATGAAGATAGTTTACACCTGGTTTTAGGTAGTATACAGCTGGTTGTAGACAGTTTACAGGTGGTTGTAGATAGTTTACAGGTGGTTGTAGATAGTTGTTCTCAGAACAGTTGACCCTTTCCTTCAAGAGTTATCTACACCTGACTTCAATTCAAATAATCACTGTTGTTTTTCTCATTCCCAGGTGGTCTCTCACCCCCCCCCTTTTTGCCTCAATTTTAACCCTAAAACTGTAGATCAACCTCATGGAGAGGTTGATACTCTTTCTGGAGCATCAGGACCTGAACTTCACTTATACTTTCCCTGACAAAGGGGAGTTCTGGTCTGAGAGTTTATTGTCCCTGATGAGTTTCAGTTTTAGTGGGTTGCTGTAGGCTTGGACTTTCCAGGTGTTGCAGGTTGATGAAGAGCAGGCTTAACGTGTGACACATGGACCCAAGCTGTGATGCTCTCTACTTTGGCAGTTGGGGTGGTGAGCAGGATGTAATAAGGACCCTTCAACTGAGGTTCCAGATTCTGGCTGCCATGTCACTGCACATATACCAGATCTCCCACCTGGAACTGATGGGGCACCTCCAAGGACCTGGGCGCATAAGCACTGTCAACCTTGCTCCATATTTCTTTCTGCATAAGCTGCAGTCCCTTTAGCCTGGACAAGTCAGAGTTATCACTAGTTATGTCAAGAGGGTCCCCAAGAAGAGTCAAGGTAGGAGAGCAGGAACCCCATATAGTAATTCAAAGGGAGTTAAGCCTAGTAGGGAGTGAGTATTTCTGACTCTAAAGAGGGCCAAGGGAAGAAGCACCACCCAGTCACCCCCAGTCTCCATTGTCAATTTTGTGAGAGTCTCTTTTAGAGTTCTATTTATTCTCTCTACTTGTCCTGAGATTTGGGGTCTATAAGCATGATGTAACTTCCAATCAAGTCCCAGAAATCTGGCCACCTCCTGGTTTACCTGAGCAAGGAAGGCTGGCCCATTGTCTGACCCAATTAGCTTTGGAATACCTTACTGAGGGAAAATGTCTTCCAGAATCTTTTGGTCATGACCATTGTGGTTTCTTTCTTTGTGGGAAAATCTTCCACCCATCCTGAAAAAGTGTCCACAAAAACCAGGAGATATTTATTGTCATACCTGTCTGGTTTAATTTCAGTGAAATCCACCTCCCAATGCATTCTGGGTCTACTTCCTCTTAGCCGCTTTCCTGGGCTCTGGAAATTCTTACCTATGTTTACTCTCTGGCAAGGTTCACATGTCCTAGTCACTCTCTCAGTTAGGATGGTGAGGTTTAGTATTCGGTACGGGTATTGGAGGGCAACTTCAGCCAATTTCTTTGCCCCCAAGTAAGTCCACTTATGCATCTGAGTTATCAATCTCTCAGCATCTTCCTGGGGTAGAATTATCTTACCTTTAGAGTCAATCTATGCCCCCACATTGGTGTTAAATATCCCATTTTTGCCATATTAACTTTAAGTCAGTTTCTGAGCAGTTTAGTCATTCTTCTCTGGGCAGTTCAGCTGTTAATACCACTGGGGCAGAGTTTCCTCTAGCAGCTACTTTAGCCTCCTGATCGGCCATGTTATTCCCCTTTGGTGCCCTGGAAGTCTCAACCTTCTGCTGTCCTAGGAATTGAATAATGCTTACCTTGTTGGGCAGCAACAGTGCATTGAGCAAAGTCAGAATCTTGTTTTTATTTTTTATCTCTTTTTATTTTTTATCTCTTTACCAGCTGATGTTAGCAGGCCTCTCTGATGATAGATGGCCCCATGCACATGGGCTTTTTATGAGGCGTACTGACTATCAGTGTAGATGTTTATCTTTTTACCTTTTTCCAGAGTTAAATCCTGGGTTAAAGCAATCAATTCAGCCTGCTGAACAGAAGTGCCCTCTGGCAATGCCTGGGCCCATATTACCTTATGTCCATCTACCACCACTGCCTCTGCCTTTCTCTTCCATTCTCAAAAAAACTGCTCCTATCCATATAGTATGTCACCTCAGCTTTATGAAGAGGGTGATCTTTCAAGTCCTTGCACCATCCCTGTTCCTTTGCTAGAACGTGCAAACAATCATGCTCCAGGGGCTGGATTTCTAGATCCGTAAATAAGGTGGCAGGGTTTAGCTCCATAGCCAGTTCAAAGGTGACTCTATCATTATTCAAGTGCAAAGCCTGGTAAGGTGTCATGCAAGTGTTCGTGAGCCAGCAATCAGGTGGCTGCCTTATGACACTCTCAGGGGCATGAGGAGCATAGATGGTGAGGTCCTGTCATAGAGTCAGTTTGTCTGCATCTTTTACTAGTGCCACTACTACTGCTATTATTCGAAGGCAGGTTGGCCATCTTGCCACTACTGAATCAAGCGTTTTGGATAGATAGGCTACTGGTCTCTTCCAGGGTCCAATTTTCTGTGTTAGCAACTCCTTGGCCATTCCCTGTTTCTCAGCCACATAAAGATGGAAGGGTTTGGTTACATCAGGGAGTCCCAATGCTAGGGCCGACATTAAGGCTTGTTTGATATTATCGAATGTGGCTTGTTCATCCTTTCCCCAGATGAAAGTCTTTGCCCTTTGTAAGGGCATACAGATGGGCTGCCATCTTGGCAAATCCTGCAATCCACAGCTGGCAAAACCCTGCTGTACCTAAAATTTCCCTCAGTTGTTTAGTAGTCCATGGAGGGGGAATATGAAATACAGTCTCTTTTCTAGCCTCTGATAGCCATTTCTTTTCCTCTCTTAATATATATCCCTGATAACTGACCTGTTTCCTGCAGAGCTGGGCCTTTATTGCTGATGCTCTATATCCAAGGTCACCCAGCTCTTGTAACAGCTAGTTGGTGGCTTTAAGGCAGGTTTCTTTACAATTTGCAGCTAATAGAATGTCATCCACATATTGGGGAAAAGTTACCTGGGGATTGGTGGCCCGGAAGTGTGCCAGGTCCCAGTGTAGGGCTTCATCAAATATAGTAGAATAATTTTTAAACCTTGAGGAAGTTGAGTCCATGTAAGCTCACCTGAGTCCCCTGAGTCTGGGTCTTTCCATTCAAAAGCAAAAATGTCTTGCCTGGTAGGGCTGAGTTGGAGACAAAAAAATAAAATGTGTCCTTAAGGTCCAGGACCATATACCAAACCCTGTCAGGGGGAGGGGAACTCAACAGGTTATATGTGTTGGGTGCGGTAGGGTGTAAGTCCATGACCTGTTTGTTAACTTCCCTCAAGTCCTGTAGGGGTCAATAGTCATTGCATCCAGGCTTCTGAATTGGCAGCAATAGAGTATTCCAGGCAGAATAGCACCTTCTGAGAACCCCTAGATCAAGGAACCTCTGTTTGTGAGGGTGGATCCTCACGGGTTATCTTAGACATTGGATATTGTTACACCGTGATTGGGGTAGCCTGAGGCTTCAGCTCTATCAGAACTGGAGCTGTTTCTCTGCTTTTCCTAGGCCATCTGTTTCAGCCCATGCCCGGGGAATCTCTGTAGCCACCAGTCAATGTCTTTTTCTGGACTTACCACCTTTTCAGAAAGGCGGCATTCATCTTCCAGTTGAATTTTCAGTACATGAATGGGATCTCCTTTATTGTCTGTCAAATGTGGGCCATCTGGTCTAAAATGGATATGGGCTCCTATCTTAGTTAGAATATCTCACCCTAACAGCGGGTATGGGCATTCAGGGAGAACTAAGAATGAGTGGTATACCCGGTCCACTCCAAGGTCCACCATTCTTCGGGTAGTCCATGAGTATTGTTTACATCCAGTGGCTCCTTGGACCGATGATTTCTTCTTTTTTAGCTTCAAAATCTTGTAACAGAACAGAATGCTGGAAGCCAGTGTCCACCAAGAAGTCGACTGGCTTCCCGTCCATCTTAAGGGTTACCCTGGGCTCTGGGTGAGGGCTCAAACTCTGTCCCCCCCTAATCATTGTCATCATCCAGGGTTAGGACCTGGGTCTCCAGGGCTTGGGCATTCGGTTTTTCTGGCTTTTTCGTCCTTTTAGGACAATCCTTGATCCAATGTCCTTTCTCCTTGCAATATGCACACTGATCCTTAGACAGAGGGCCTCCTGGAGTCTGGAGGGTCTTAATCTTGACAGCAAGGATCTTGTCAAGGTGAAGGGTGCCCTCGTGTGGCCATTCAACCTGAAAAGTAGGCCACTCTGAGGAACAGAAAGTTTGCCATTTTCCCTTTTTAACTTCAACTGAAATGTTATGTGCCCTATATCTCACCTCTGAGAAATGATCAAGGGTGAGGGATAAGGGTGTAGTCACAGTTTGTCCCATAATAAAGTCATCTGTCAAGAAAGTCAAAGAGGAAACACAGATAGAGACAAAGAGAACAAGACAGACAATTAGACAAGGACGCCCTTGCGGGTGGTACCACAGAACTCTGATTGAAAGGCTGCCTGGCGGCAGCCATCTCTAACAGGAAATAGATGGGAGGAGGAGCGTCCCAATCCTAGCCTCCCAAACCGGAGCGTCCTCCAGTTCCCAGTCAAGTGATAGTCTGATACGTCTGTCTATCACAATGAATGATCAGATGACTAAAAAAAGGTCTAGATAGGCGCCTAAACAGAAACAGATTGGTAAGACAGAAACAAGCAAAGCAAAACAGAAATTAGACTAACCTGTTTTGAGCTCAACCTCCGAACTCAGTCTGATGAGGGTTGGGGAAGGGGCACGCCCTTTCCCGGTCAAACGCACCAAAAATGTAAGGCCTGGGGTCTCACAGCTCAGGAGTTCAAGATTGCGCCCTTCCCAGAAATCCCCACAGACCATGACTCCATGCAAAATCAAGAGTTTTTTGTTTGTTTGTTTGTTTGTTTGTTTGTTTTTTGTTTTTCCAATCGTGATACGGTCACCCCTCCAAAGACAGGAGACGACCCCAAGCATGCAAAGCACAGGATTTTTATACTTAAAAATCTGGCCACTTTTGCTCTATACATTGATTGGTCAGCAAGAATAGCATGAAGATAGTTTACAGCTAGTTGTTTGCAGTTTTTGGCCATTTGTGAGTTTTCTCAAAACAATTCACCCTGCCGTTATTTTTTAAAACCTATCTCGGAGCAGTTTATCCTGCCTTTTGAGAGCTACGTGGCTCTGGCTTTAATTCAAAGATGGGAATAGTCACAGCTGTTTTTTATTTTACAGTTGTTTGCATACTCAGGTGGTCTCTCGGATGGAGATGAAGAGAGAGAGAGAAGGAGACAGCAGGACATGATAGCAGAAGAGAGAGAAGGGGGCACCCCAACAGAGAAGGGGGAGAGCGCAAGAAGGCAATAGCAAGAGGGCGAGAGGCCAAGAGAGAGACAAAGTGGGCAGGCAGATCCTTTTAAGGAGCAAAGTAACCACACCTGCCCTCCCTGGCAGTCAACACGTAATGTCATCACAGGTTGCTAGGAAAGCCAGAAACAGGTGCCTAAATACTAAGAGTTGGCATAGGCCTTTAATCCCAGTACTCTGCCAGGCAGAAGCAGGCCAGTCTCTGTGAGTTCAAGGTCAGGCTGGTCTACAGATCTAGTCCAAGATAGCCAAGGCTAAAAGGAGAAACCCTCTCTCAAAATACCAAAATATTCATATGTATAATTAATATATTCTCACTAAATATAGTAATATAAACCAATATATTTAATAAATATGTTATATATTAATATATACATTTTGTTTTAATCATATGTATATGTTTCAATTTATGTTTTAATCATATAGATATATTATTGAAATAAAAAATCTGAGCCAGGCTTTGTGGCACATATCTCTAATCCTGTCTCTCTAGGAGACACAAGCATGCTGCTGTGTAAGTTCAGTGTCACCCTGGTCTACAAAGCAAGTCCAGGACATGCACGGCTAGAGAGAAACATTGTCTAAAAAAACAGGCTAGATGTGTGGCTAGATATATCTGAAATCACATAGTGTGACAAGGCTATAAGAAAGTCTTACAAGGCATGGTGACACACATCCATAGTCCCAGCACTTGAGAGGCAGATGAAGGTAGGTCTCTGTGAGTTCAAGGTCAGCCTGGTTTACAAAGAGAATCCTGGATTGGCAATGATGCACTGAGATACCATGTCGCAAAAATAAAACATTAAATTAAATTAAAAAAATCAAAGCCTGGATTGTTGGCAAATGCCTCTAATACTAGCACTATGACTGGCAGAAGGAAATGGATCTGTGTTAGTTTAAGGCCTGCCTGGTCTAGAAAGTATGACAGGTCAGTCAAGGCTATACAGAAAATCTCTTTCTTAAAAAACAATATCCTGGGATGTAAACAAAAAAACCTTCTAGTATCTGAAGGTTGTTTCTTTTTTTTAACTTTTAAAAAATTTATGTTTTTGTAAATTACATTTATTCACATTGTATCCATGCTGTGGCTCCATCCTTCATCCCCTCCTTTATTCAACCTCCTAACTTCCTCCTATTTCTGTCCTAAAGTCCACTGATATGGGAGGTCCTCCTCCAATTTCATCTGACCCTAGCCTATGAGATCTCATCAGAACTGGCTGCATTGTCCTCTACTGTGGCCTGCTCCCCCATCAAGGAGAGGTGACCAAAGAGCCAGACACTGAGTTCATATCAAAGACAGTTCCTGTTCCCATTACTAGGAAACTCACTTGGAGACTGAGCTGCCATGGAATATATCTGGGCAGGAGTTGAAGAGGTTCAAGGTTATCTCCATGCATGGTCTTTGGTTGGAGTATCAGTCCCAATGCTCTCCTTGTGGAACTCCTGCCCCCTCAAAAGTCTTCCTTAGTCATCAGGGAAATACAAATCAAAATGAACCCAGGATATCACATTACACCTATCAGAACAGAAAAGATCGAAAACTCAAGTGACAACACATGCTGGAGAGGATGTGTGAAAAGGGGAACACTCCTCCATGTCTGGTCGTGATGTAAACTTGTACAACCACTTTGGAAATCAATGTGGTAATTTCTCAGAAAATTAGGAATAGTGCTACCTCCAGATCCAGCTATACCACTCCTAGGTATATATCCAAAATTTGATCAAGTGTACAACAAGGACATTTGCTGGACCATGTTTGTAGCTGCTTTATTTGTAATAGCCAGAAGCTGGAAACAACCCAGGTCCCACTCCATTGAGGAATGGATATAGGAATTGTGGTACTTTTACACATGGGAATACTACTAAGCATTTAAAAATAAGGAAATCATGAAACTGGCAGGCAAATGGTGGGATCTAGAAAAGATCATCCTGAGTGAGGTATCCCAAAAGCAGAAAGACACACAGGGTATATACTCACTCATAAGTGGGTATTAGACATATAATACAGGATAAACATACTAAAATCTGTACTCCCTAAGAATCTACTAAAAAAAATTTTTTTAATCTGTTTTTCATCATAGCCTTGGAGGAAGTAAATTATTTACCATGTTCACTTATAACGTAATGGAGGAAGTCACCAATTGTGGTTGTGTTCTATATTTTGAAACATTGGAGTAGGTATTGAAGTTTGATGTATGTGTATCAAATCCAATCACAGAAGTTTATTAGGTAAATCTGTTATTCTTTCTGTGGCTGCTGTTGATCTAATGCATTTCCACTTGCTGATAGGTATTTTTCTGCTGAAAAGTATAGAATGGGATTCCCATCATCTATGTGATCCATTGCTTATTTATACCATGTGGTATGTGATCATGCTTTTCAATGAAGGGCCTCTGAGAAAGCATGGTGCTTTTGTTTTTCATTTTCACAAATTCCTTTAAGATGTTTGTTTTCAAGCCTGATTTGGATGTCAGTAATTAGGCAAAGCTGCATTTGAAGTCTTGATTCTCATGTCAGCTTTCTGAGTACACGTCCAAGGGTGGAAGATGTTCCCCCAATGTGTTCTATTTTTACCAACATTAATGTTAAAATGCTTAATAGTGTATATGTATGTATGTATATATGCATAAATATATATGAATATATATATACACACATATATATGTTATTTGAAGTTCCATTCTTCTTATGTTCCCATTAGTTACTACATGACACATAATGTTGAAGTACTGCCTTCTGAGAGAATTATCTAGAGGTGCTGAATAATGTAACAGCAATGATATTTATTTCAAAACAGCATGTTGTGTGTGTATGTGTAATCTGACTATGGGTTCTTAGGCCATGACAAATGTATGAAGACTTGGTGACAGCTTTGTGGGGTTTATTTTAGTCATTGTTATATGTTCAAAGTCATGTTGCCAGTTTTGCTTACCACAGACATTCCCCACTGAGTTCATTGATACTCAAATAAACTTAATTGAAATATTACATCAGTAAAACATTGTCTTCTATCCAGATTATAAACCTATTGTCCTATAAGGATGGAAGAACATGAAATAATAATAATAATAATAATAATAATAATAATAATAATAATAAATGCTATGTACAAATTAAAATGATATAATGCTGTCATTTTTTTTTGGAATGTGTTAGTTCATTCTTAGGAGTAAAGACTTATTCATAAAACTGTCTCAGATCTACAAGTGAATGTCAGAGAGTTGTCTCAGTGGGAATACTTGGTTGTTTCTAAACCTGATGATTTGAGCTCAATTTCTGGGTAGCCAATATTACTCCTATAGAATTTTTCTAATATTTCTATACTTGGGCCTTTGTATGTACAAATTCACACACCAGCACATACATAAATCATTTTTAAACCTAAATAAGGGCCAGTTCTTTCACTGGTCAAAAGACTCTTTGGGTTTCATGTTGAAAACTCATATATGGGATGTAAACAGATAGTAAACAGCAATAAGTTGTCCTCTCATGGCACATACATACTCAAACATTTTTCAATGGATGAAATTAAAGCAAAGGAGAAAACCCACTTACTGACAACATCAGAAATGATTTTGCAATTGTAAATAAATGTAGAATTTGAAGACTTATTACTGTTCATTAAAAGAAAAAAAATGTTACCTGTGTACATCTTATTTTATCCATTCATTCCTTGATTCAAGAATAAGTCATTAAAAATATCTTAGCTTTGCTCAGAGATGCATCCCTGTCATCGTAGACCTGGGAGTCCATGGAAACCTAATCTTTCTGAGATTATGGTCAGCTTGGTCCACACAATTAGCTCTCTTTTGTGTTTGTTCGTTCATTTATTTGTTTGTTTTTTAGACAAAATTTCCTTGTGTAGTCTTGGCTGTCCTAGATCTACTTTGTAGACCTGGCTGGCCTCAAATTCAAGTCTCTTCTTCCCTGAGTGCTGGGATTACAGGTGTGTGCCACCATGCCCAGCTCCAAAACTGAGTTCTAAAACAGGCATGGCTATGTAGAAATATCATGTATTTAAATGATCCCCCAAAATGTACTCTGTATCTCAAATTATAGAGTTTTTTTTCCCCCTCAGGGATAGTGTCCACAGAGCTGGGTCCTGGTACTGTTCCTGGTCCTGGTCCTGGTCCTGGTCCTCAGAGCCTAGCTCTTGGCCCAGCTGTGGCCCCAAAATTCTGCTGTCAAGCACTGGCCCTGTTGGGCTTTTTTTTTCTGGGGCTCAATCTATCCCAGTAGACCCCCTGCGCACCAACTACACACCTGGCAGCATCTTCTATAGATGGATGCACATGCCCAACTCGCAGGAAACTCTCAACAAAAACAGGCTCCATACCTTTTGGCTAAGCCACCCACTGTGGGCCGATGGGGAGGCCCCATCTCTGAATACATCACTTAAGTTGAGTAAGCAACACGTTTTAAATAATAATAATATGAAACCAACAACAATAACACAAGAGTGAAAAACAGCAATTTAAAAATATACAAA
This sequence comes from Meriones unguiculatus, assembly GCF_030254825.1. Taxonomy (NCBI): domain Eukaryota; kingdom Metazoa; phylum Chordata; class Mammalia; order Rodentia; family Muridae; genus Meriones; species Meriones unguiculatus. Next base: position 5,202,182 of record NW_026843646.1, on the reverse strand, counting down.
ATTAAGGGAATCTTTTCTCTAAGGGGAGAAGGCGCTGGATGCAGCTCAGCCGGCAATTGTACGAACTATATGTCTACCTCGGGCAGCGGGGACAGGGGGATGGGTGCCCCCAAGTGCACTACAGTGGAGAGAAACAGTAGCTCATCCGCCAAGTCCACAAGGGCCTGTGTGTCCTCTGATGCTAAAGCCAGAGGTTGCACTGGTCCAGCTTCTGGCAAGACTGGGGATCCTGCAGCCATGGGATCCAGGATCTCAGCATCCTCTTTGGGCTTAGCATCTGCCTCCAAAACCAGGCTCCGTTTCTCCTGTACCACCAAGGTGTCTTGCATGGACAGCTCTGCAGTTGAGGCCCCAAGTAGCCCCGGATCTGGGCAAAGAAAGGGGTGAGCCGTCATCTGGGATAAGGGAGCAGCCTGAAGGCACGCAGAATGGGGTGAGCTAACCCAAGATGGCCTCTCCATGCCAGGGAAGGCACAGTCCCCTCTCCTACCCGCAGGACAGTCGATTTGACAGTCTTCCTCCTCTGCTTCCTTGGCCAGAGCTTCAGGACACTTCCCCTGTGGGACACGGGATTGGAATCAGCTGCTACCTCACTAGGCGCCTCCCTCGGGTCCTCATCCTCCTCCTAATTCTCCTCCTCCTTCTCAGGCTTAAGCTTATCTAGGGCTTATCCATTGCCCGGAGGATCTCCCCAGATTGGCAGTCCGACTCTGCAGTGGGCACATGGATCCTTGCATAGTCCAGCAGCCGTCTCACGATGGCCAGGTCCGGGGGCCCAGAGAAATCCTGGGGGAATTTCTGCAGCCACTGGGACAAGAACGAGAAGATGGCACTGTGGGTGAGAGCAGGGCAAAGGGACACTGTGTCGGGAGTCTGGCCTCTCTTTGGAACTGCGGGGGGGGCATTGGTATCCCCCAGGGCCTTTCCTTTTTTGTCTCTCCCTCTGCTGCTCAAAACCTAGGAGCCCAGTGGGAAACCTCTATCCTCTACCAGCAGGTTAGGTCGTGAGGACAGTCCCTAGGTAGAGAACCCCAAAGGTGAGGCTCCTGGCCAAAATTGGCCCTCCACCCTGGCCTTAAACGCCCCTTCCTGCTCACCTCCCCCTCCACCCCAAGCCTACTCATGTCTTTGTCTGCTTTTCCGCCTGAAGGATCTATACCTGTGACAGTTCATGGGGGTGATACCCCTACTGCCCCATGTCCCCAAGCCACCCAGACATCTAGAAGGAACTATTAGAATCTTCCCAGGGATGGGTGTGGGGGTGCTAGGGGCTCCATCCATAACAAACAGTGCAAATGGGGTCCAGAATCCTTTACACAAATGGGGAAAGGTCGCTCAGGGCATGAGAAATGGTGGTGTGTGAGATTCCCTGGGGAAGGTGAATGGCACCTGTGAGAGCCCCACCCTGCCACAATCACCCATGTTTGGCCATGTCACTTTAAGGGGTCTGGCCTGGGACTCAGGCTGCTGGGACTCACACGTCCGGTTCTGTGAGGGCACAGGGCACTGGCCCTGGGAAACAGCAGGAGAAGATCTGAGAGCTGGCTAGATCCCTGGTGGAACCACTCTCCTGCCTTTTCAGCATCAGGTCCAGAACCAACCAGATGGTGGCAATCTTTGGATAAAGGGCCAGAAGGTGGGCAAATAGGGAATCATCTGCTTCACATAGTCCATGTGATCATTGCTGAGCATGAGGATGCCATGAAGGAAGGCTCACTACCTTTCGCTATGAGGAAGAACCAGGGCAGGAGGGAGGCTTTAAGTGTGCAAACCCCGAGGGGCACCAATGACCAATTTCCCTACACCTAAGCGGGAAGCGGGCATGAAAAGCGTTCCTCAGTGTCCCAACAGGAACACTCTTCCAGGCTGCGATCGCGGTGGATGGGGGGTGGGGTGGACCAGAAAGCTTCCCTGCTGCAGGACGGCCCTGGTTACCTTGGTCTCCAAGTGGGGAACAGGCCAGAAATGTGTCAGGGAGCGCACCACATGTCTCCAGCAGCGGCACAGGCGACCACCGCTGTCTTCTCTGAGACCTGAGCCCGTGGAGGTCTGGAAGCAGAAGAGACTCATCTCTCCAGCTCCTCTGGACCGGCTGGTCTGTCCAGGCTGCTGTTGCTGCTGCTGGCCTCCCGTTACCTGGCAACCAGGGTTCCGAGTTCCATCCAGAACCGGGCTGAGGAAGCATGGTCACTTCCTGGAGTCACCCTGCCAGAGCCTCCAGTTCATGGGTTCTCCCTGGAGGCCACCAGCCCTGCAGGCTCTGCTGATTAAACAAACCATCAACAGTTCCAGAGAGAAATGATGGAGAAGTTGCCTCCCGTCACCACTAGAGGGCATAGAGTCACATGAGAGGGTTGCAAGGATGAAAAAAACAGCAGCAGCAGAGAGGGATGGCTACCATCCTTCTTTAATCTTTTTATTATTATTATCATCATCATCATCATCATCATCATCATCATCATCATCATCATCATCATCATCATTCCATTCTTCTTCCCTAGTATACTGAAAACAAATTCACCTTCTTTCATTTCACCTACTGAACTAAAATGTTCTCATCTCTCAGCCTTTGAATATGTATGTTCTTTATCTTTTCTGGGGTGTTAGGTACCTCTTGCTTTCCTTTAGGTTTCATAGTGGAATTTATAGTGATGTATACATTTCTATGCATGGTCTATGGGTTTGTTTATGGTGGATTACCCCACAAGACTGTAAGCTTATAGAGAAAGTGGTGTTTACATCAATCATTTTTGTGTGTTCAGGACTTAGCAGAGTATTGGGTACCTAATTCACAATAACTCTCTGTGAAAGGACAAATAACCTTTTAAAAAGTAAATTCCTTTAACAAAGTCTTCATAATCTGATAGTAAAACAGAATTCTCACCTAAAGGATGGGAGCATGTAGCATTTTATTTGTTAATGCCAGCCATTGTGCCATCTGTAAAAAATTTTTCCTGGAGTCTTTTTATCTTGTTCTGTTACTGCTGTTACTAGGACACCCTACTCTATGCCTGTTGCCTTCTCTGTGTTCTCTTTAATTTATCCCATAACAAGTTACTTCCTTTAAGCTTTAGTGAGATTTAGCATCTGGCTTCATTATATCCAAAGATTATCTGTTTCTGCCTGTTTTGTACAGAAGGCAGGAATACAACTAAGAGGTAGAACATTTGCTTCATATATAGGAGGTAAGGAAGGAGGAGGAAGGGGAGAAGAAAAAAAGAACAGGAGAATTGAAACATTGCTTTTCTTTATGCAGATGCACTTCCTTCAATACAGGAGTTAACAGTCTTCTTGTCTCTGCATTCCAAATAAGGTAGAAATTCCAGATACAGCAACATTGATACTTATTTGGTGTTAGTTTTTAACCTGGTCCTTCTCCTGACATTTACCTGCTTTATATGTATTTGGTTTTATGTATATGTTCATTTTCTGGGATGAATCAATTTTTTCATTAGGTTTTATGAGAAGTCATATTCTCAGAAAGTGTCCTGAGCTTTGAATCCTACCATACTTATCCCTAGGAGCCCAATCTGCAAAGGTGATTATGTCCTCTCTGTACATCATTTGATGTTATGACTTCAGGATTCATCTTGAACCTTGTTTTCAAGAGAATGTTGTAAACAAGCCTTAAGCTTAGCAGGCATTTTGTGCCTCATGAAAAAAATTTCATCATAAAATGTCCTGTCTGAAAAGAGCATCTGAGATCATTGTACAATGCACTCAGTTATTTTCATTTTAGTCATTAACATTATTAGTACTATTTAATGTTTTTCATTACTTTGTTAGAGACACAAATATGATGACCCTGGTGTAAGGGACTGTGTACACACTGTTAACTAAGAAAATAAAACCACACATTCAAAACAAGTAAAACCTCCAAATATTGATAAGAATTAGGTTTAGATTTAGTGCCCAAAAATAATTCAGTTGAAATGTGGGAACGACATTGAAACACCATTATTCAGCAAACGTTTAGAGTATATATGTAAATATGATGAAAGGAATGTACACATAAACACAACTTAAAAATTCTTGGCACACGGTATATACTCACTCATATAGACATATAATATAGGATAAACCTACTAAAATCTGTACATCCAAAGAAACTAATCAAGAGGGAGGATCCTGACTAAAACGCTCAATCCCTATCCTGTAAGGCAAAGAGGATGGACATCAGAAGAAGAAGAAAACAGGAAACAAGTTCGGAACCTGCCACAGAGGCCCTCTAAAAGGCTCTGCCCTGCAGACTATCAAAGCAGATGCTGAGACTTATGGCCAAGTGTTGGGCAGAGTACATGGAATCTTATGAAAGAAGTGGGAAATAGTAAGATCTGGAGAGGACAGAAACTCCACAAGGAGAGCAACAGAATGAGAAAATTTGAACACCAAGGTCTTTCCAGAGACTCATACTCCAACCAAGTACCATGCATGGAGATAACCTAGAACCCCTGCATAGATGTAGCCCATGACAGTTAGTGTCCAAGTGGGTTACATAGTAATGGGAAGAGGGCCTGCCTGTAACATAAACTGATTGGCCTGCTCTTTGATCTCAGGCCACAGAGGAAGACAATGCAGCCACTCCTCATGAGACCTAACAGACTAAGATCAGAAGGAAGGAAAGGGAGACCTCCCCTATCAGTGGACTTGGGGAGGATCATTCATGAAGAAAGGGAAAAGTAGGTGGGGTTAGGAGGGGAGGAAGGAGGGGCTTATGGGGGGGATACAAAGTGAATAAAGTGTAATTAATAAAAATTTAAAAAATTAAAAAAATATTTGACACAAATAATTAAATAAATAATGATAAAAAAATTCTTGGGCACACATACAAAAAGTGGGACTTCATTAAGATTTTTTTTTCTTTTCGTTTTCTTGACAGGAAAAGTTTGAACATGTTTCTCCCCTGTCCTCCTTTTTATTCTCCTCCCTCCCCTTCCCTTCCCTGCCTTCCTTGCTCAGTGTGAATTTACAAACATTGCACTTGAATGGATGCAGTTCTTCAAAGCATTGCCAAAAGGACCCCTGCAGCCTCACTTCTAAACCTTGAACCTCAAATGCATTCTAGCTATTTTTTTCTTGCATTGGTGATTAATTAAAGCAACTCATTTTCTGGAGGGTAGGGGTAGATACTCAGACATGGTGAATTCCTCATCTACTCCTCCCCATTCCCCATGCTTACGACCTTTAGCACTTTGGGGAGCACATTGACAGAGGTTCCCCACCCATTCAAACCACAATCATACATGTGCTTTCTAAGATTTTCTAATAAAATTCTTTTAGTTGCCAGTATGAGACCTTAACTAAAAAAGAATTGTTTTCATTCTCAGGTGACAATCTCATAAGTACAGCCATGATAATAAGTGACATATCAAGATGCTCAGGTGGGTATTCTGTGTACAGTGCCAGTACACAGGCTCAGACCCAGGAACTCAGTGGAGCCAAGCCTTCCCTATTTGAGTTTGGTTCACTTCCTTGTTGAAGCCACCTATGGCTAAAAAAAAGAAGTTTGTGGGATTGGGAGTGTACCTCACTTGATACGAGGTGGAGCAGAAGGATCAGAAATTCAAGGTCATCTTATAGCTGTTTAGTTTAAGGCCGGGCTGGGCTACAGGGGACCCTAATCAAATAATAATAATAGTAATAACTACAATACCTTTCAACTAAGAGCATTATTTGGTGGTCATTGTTCCAAGCTAGAGCTAACCTCAGGTCACCGAACTTCCTCATAGAGATAGCAAGGAGGCAACAAGGTCAAGCCCAGAAAGACTATCTGCACACAGACCCCTCTCCAACCGAGCCTTCCTCGCCAAATATGTGGAAATATGTGTTTCCACTGATGACCAGAGGTGCCCCAGCTTGTAGTGTTGGGAGCATGGGGAAGGCAAAGTCACAATGGAGCACAGCTGTTTGATCACCAGCCCACTGAGACCATCACAAGCAAAGAAAATCACAAAAGTACAACAAAGGAAAAAAAATGTACTGGGTATAATGCGCTCGAAGAGAATGGAAGAAAAAATACCAAAAACTCAGAACAGTGGCCTGTCTCTCTATGGGCCCTCTATCCTATTCCATTAGTGGTGACCTACCCCCAAATCAGGCTCCATCCAACTACACCCGAGTTTGGAATGATGACCTGCATTCAGCCAGACCAGAGAATGGAGCAGCAACATATTTGTTGATCTCTGTCTACCAGACCAGAGCCCAAAGCACCAGCCAAACTCTGCCAGACCAGAGACCACAGCAGCAGCAAATTTCTGCCAGATCAGAGGCCAGAGCAGGGGACACACTCTGCCAGACCCGAGGCCAGAGTAGTGGATAAGATCTGCCAGACCAGAGACCAGAGAACATTGGCAGAGGTGCCAATCCTGAGCTCCACATACTGTATCAATCCCTTGCCACATTCTTGCCACTCTCACTGGAGACTGTGAAGCATGGCTCAAGCCTCCTGAAATGGGAAAAAAATCAGGTCTAGGGGGATAGAAGGATTTTGTCCCATGTCCTCAGTCAGTCCCAGAGACAAAAAATGACAGCGAGAGTCAAAACAGTTAAACAAGACACAGACTAGATCCCATTGCTTGTGCAGCAGAAAAATACACAGAGCCAGACAGCAGATCCCACCACTTCTGCAGTGGAAAAGGAAAGTAGGATATCAGTGAATCTCTGCTGCAGGAGCTACCTGCATTATCCTTGTCCAAAGATCCAGAGATCAAAGAAAACTCGGTGCTCAACTCCCTTTACAGATGTGCCCTTTTGGGGGGGATCTGGAAAGTCTTCCAGACCCCCTGTGGCCCACAGCTGTCCAGAGCATCAGCTCTAACCTTTCTGACGACACATATTACACATTTTGCCTTGAGTCCCAAAAAAACAAACTAGAGAAACACCGAGAAAGACACAGACAGATACAGACAGAGTGCTCATTTACTGGCTGTTGTTCAGCTCCATGTGCCTGGGGTGCTTGGGAGACTTGGGGATCCAATATAAGAACCCATATGTTATGGCCAGATCTTAGGGTGACCAAAGATCATCAGGAGCCAGACCACATATGCAAGAGCAAAGAGTTTTATTTGGGCTTATGCTGGGTCTCTCCATTTTTACAAACACAGTGGATCAGAGAGAGCCCTGAGCAGGTGCATGGCAGGGTTTTGATTGGGGTTTTAGGAAGGACCAGGAAGTTCTGGTTTAATAGTTACAGGATTGGTTGACATTCAGCAAGGGCAAGCTTTTTACAAAGTGATTGGCTAGCTAACATAACTAACATTGAGGGAGCTATCTCTATGCCTCAGGAATGTTGGGTATTTTCTTTGTCACTGAAGGTTCTACTACAAAGTTGGTAGACTTCTCAGCACAAATGCCCCACTTTGAGATAAGATACCTTCCCATTCTTGTTATCCTCAGGCTGTTCCTTGGGTAAGGAATCTTACAACCTTGTATTTGGAATTGGTGACCCATGGTCCAATTCCTGGTGGCTTTATAATAGAGTCACAATTCTGGTGAAATTTAAGTGCCCTTTTTTAGGCCTAGTTCCTGGTGACCTTTGAAGATGTCTCTCCATTCTAAAAGATCCATTTGGATTTTGTGGGGGTTATAAATTATATGTCCTGTGTCAGAGAGCACTCAAATATTAAGCTGTGATATAGAAGAGTAGAACTGATGATGTAAAGGATTTACTATCGCTGAGAAACTAGTGGTACCAGTTAGAATTTAGCTGAGGGAAGACTGCCTGTAAAACACTCCACAGATACGCAGTATGCTAACCAGACCTGTTAGAGATTAGGATCCTGGGATACACATGTTTGCTCACCAGGATTGTGTAGAAATGTGTCAGGGTTATGTCTTTTTAATTTGTAAATTCCCAATGTGTATTTATTAATTCATGAATGCAAATGAAAGCAGACAAGATTGGTGGGTGTACAATTTGGGTCAGGTATCTTGCTCCAGTAAATATTGAATTTCAAATTAAGGGACTGTCCTATGCCCATATGTACAATCCTCATTGACACAGTTCTGTCAGTTCAAATTTGAGACACTTAAGCTATGGGCTTAAGCTGTGTCTGTCAGGTTACAGGTCTCAGCAGCTAATATTGTACACAGGGATAACATCAAACAGTATCTTATTAATGGCTTTCCCTCTACAAGAGAATGGCCTGTGTTTTTCAAAGTCAGTATGCTATGTGTTTTTTTTTTTTTCAACTCTGAGTTTAAGAGCACTGGCTGCTCTTCCAGAGGTCAGGAGTTCAATTCCCACCAACCACATGGTGGCTTACAACATCTATAATGAGATATGGTGCTCTTTTCTGGCATGCAAGTGTAGATGCATGCAGAACACTGTATCCACAATAAATAAATATATGAATAAATAAATAAATAAATAAGTCAGTTGTTGGTATTATTAAATTTTATTTTGTTGATGCATTACTGCTCTAGTCTCTTATTAGATAATATTCTTTGATAATCCAGTCATTAAGAATTTCATTCCTTTTCCCCTAGTGCTTTGATATTTGTTTTTGTTAAAGCAATGTCTCCTGTAGATCAGCCTTTCACATGCTATGTAGTTTACACTTTATTGGAACACTGAATGCTGCCCCTACTGCCTAGTGCCTAGAACATAGTCCTGCAGCTCTTTTTAGGTGGGCCCTGACTAGTGAGTGTGAAGTAAAATAGAACAGTGAATTAATGTCCCCTGAAGACCCTAAATTTTTAGAGGTGGGCAATTACAAATAAAGAGGGACCTGTGTAAGAATTGAGTTCACTAACCTACTTTGAAGCTGGTGTAGTCACAACACAGAAAGGGAGGGGGAGAAGGGAAGATGGTAATGAGTCATGTAATCAATTTTAGATGGTCAATAAAAGTGAAAACTGTACATTTGGGGGGAGTCATACACAAAGGGAATCAAGAATATGGATTAGTTGCTGAGCTTGTTTCTGGGAAGCAAATTTCTATAGTTGCATGAGTTCAAACAAAACAGAAGTTCTGGATAAACTGCTGTGGTAGTGACTAACAGGGATGTTTCCCCTCCCCACATTTGAAAATGCACAACCTGAGAAAAGAAGTTGTGAGTAATACTTGGTGTTCTCTAATACATATTCAAAGTCTCTGAAGAATATTGGACCATAAGGCCATTTTCAACTTTTAAAAATAATTTTAAGGTTATAATGAAATCATTTCAACCTTTTCATTCCTCTCTGCTCTTACGTCTCAAATGCTGGGATGAATCTTTAAGGAGGCTACTTAACAATCAAAGCAGACCTGGCTGTCAGGTTCTCCCAGCATCCCTCAATCTTTTCCTGTTACAAGGTATGGGTGTCATACACAGATCTCTACCTCAGAAGTTGAGCTGCCCTCCTCCCAGCTCTCATTCCTTATGTATTCCAACCATTTTGGTTACCTGGTCTTTTTCATTTATCATTTACCTTCCCACCCTTTTCATCTGGCTCTCTTCTCCTCTCACATGGCTCAAGTTCATGTCAATCCTAGACTGTCCCAGATGTTCCTGTGTCTGACTATGTTCTCTCATATATCTATAATAAACTTTCTATTCCAACATTCCTAGGTACAGCCATATCCTTTTTGTTTTATTTCTCATTTTCATTGAGCTCCCATTACCTACTCCTTTCTTTCAAATTCATGGCCATTTGTTTCTTTAATGGTTGTTACTATTTGGCTTTGACTAAAGTTTGGCTGAAGGACTTCCCAAATATGAGGTAGAGATGACTGCGTTGGACACTGATCATGTAATGGAATGTGCAACATAAATGACCTGTATCTTGGAAGATGAGCAGGTGCCCTGGGAAAGTAGAAGTTTGTATTTTAAAACATTTCCAAGATGAGGATGTTGCAGGATATTTGATCCCAGTGTGATCCCATAGATTGTGAACAGTAAAAACCTGTGCTTTGTTTGGTATGGTTGAGCCCTAACACAAACCTTAATTCCAACAACTTTCTGTTTATTCTAAAGAGGTGATTATGGTATGGTTCCGTCAGCCCTGGAACATACCTTTAATTCAAAAGCTCTCTGTGCACAGGATTTAATAATGTTAACCCTAGATCAAGAGGCAAAGCAAGAAGCCAGCTGACAGGGATTAAAGAGTAAGTGGAACTTTCAGCTGAAATGTATTTAAGAAAGAGTGTAAAAGTGGAAGGAGTTTTAACATAGTAGATTTTGGGCTTTTTGAGCTTTGAGCTAGAAAGCCTTTGGCCTTGGGTTCCTTTGGCCTATCTCCCCTGATCTGTCATCTGAACTGGTGAGCTTTTGGGGCTTTTTACTCTTGGAGTTGAGGTGAGTAGGATGGCCAGATGGGTGCTTTCTCTGCCTCTCTTCACTGGAAGGTTTTAAAATAGAATAATTGGAATTTTCATTCTTTTATAACAACATTAGCATTCTGTGTGCCCATAGGGGTTAGGGCAAAGCTAGAATGCCTCTGCTATCAGCATCATTTGATCTTTGATCCACTGGTAGAGGAGCTACTACTGTCCTAAGACTCAGCTGTATTGTTCAAGCTAAGGAGGGATTCTGGGTAGGCCTAGCAGTCAGGAGCAATAGTGAGAGGTAATTTATGGGTTTGTTTTGGGATTTTCCTCTGATATAGCTCTAAAGAGCTGTGAGTGAGACCAGAGGCCATGTCATGCTGAGTGTGGGGCCATTGTCCCCAGGCCAGGAATAGCAGGCTCCTGAGCTATCACAGCCTGATCTGCTTTGAATGAGATGGACTGTGGTTCAGGCTGTGGTTCTGTTGGTCTCCATGTGGTGATCTTGACAGAGACCCTTGGCCTCTGACCCTTCCTGAGTGTTGATTGTCCAGAGAAGTGAGGACTTTGCCGCCTGGGCAGTAGAAAATTGTGGTGCTTATAATATCACTATCTAGTGTACACACGCAAGCATAAGTTTTGCAGTGGACAGATTGGAAAACTGAAGGTCTCATTTCTAGAAATGATTAATGTTGTATTCCACATAGAGATTTGCATAACAAATTTTACAACTCGTTTTGAACCTGGAAGAAAAGAGGGGTGGTGGTCATCTTTCAGCAATACTTGATTACATTTTTTTAACCTTTCAACTACCACCAGTCACAATGGCATGATTTAGGGAAATTCAATTCCAGGGTACAAAAGGAATTTCTGAGATGCAGAATTTTGTCAGGTGTGCCTGGTTTTAAATAAGAGGATAGGAAAGATTCCACATATTGTGACATAAATCATGCAGAAGGAAACAGAAACTAAATTATTCTCCATCATTTTTTGTGTGTGAGTGTCTGCAAGGGCTGGGCTGTGCCTGAACCCACAAGGGGACATGAGGGACTGCAAGCCATAGCCCAGCTTATGATCACCTCCATTTTTTAAGAGACTTCTAAAGCAAAAGGACTCTCTGTAAAGGAGGTTAGTAGTAGCTGGAGGGTCAGGAAAATATAACTGTTTAGGTGTCACTTTGAGTTTGTTTTGTAGCAGTTGTGAAATCTGTGTTTATTTAATTTGTATTAATTAGAAAATCAAAGGTATCTCTGGTTCCATGCCAATTTTTCATGCTAGGAGTTACTTATGTCTTTTCATGTTAGCTTGGCTATATTTTAGGCTTATTTTTTGGGCTTTTTTTTTCTCACCCCCTTATTCTTTCACAAACACTGTACACATTCTTGATTATTGAAGTTTGTAGTAAGTACAAAAGTCACATCATGCCAGAAGATTATGAGATTCATGGCAATGGAATCATCCCTTATTTTTCTGTTTTCCTCTGTTTCTTACCAGGTGGCTTTTCTGATATGAGATAGAGATTTTGGATTGTTCTTTAGCAATCACATAAAGACAATTTGCACTTATATCTGTAGAAGACAGAAGAGATAACATGAAGGTGAGTGATACCAGTTGGCCAGTTTACTCCTTCTCTTTTCACATTTTTTTTGGTGATCTGTCATTTTCTTCAGAAGTTTCATGTGTCCAGTGGTCTCCATATTCTTTAGTTGGATGATTTTATTCTCCTGAAAAGATTAAATCAAAACCCTGCCCCATCCCTAATTCTGGGGTGAGGGTTGTAGCTTTTTAGGCATGTTATATCTTTTATAGAGCAAAATGTTTTTTTCGAAATAGAAAAAGTATAATATCTCAATTAAAGTTAAAAAAATCTTTGAAAGTTTCCAAATATACCTTAAAGTGTATTTATTTCTAGATAATAAAGGATATTCACTTTGATTTTCAGCCTGCCTTTTACAAGCAGCTTTTAAATAAAATCAGTGTAAATCCTGTGTGCCTGCCTCTGCCTCCCAGGTGGTATGAAAAGGCACGTGCCTCCCAAATGCTGGGATTAAGGCTATGAACCACCAACACCCTGTCATTGTAACTCCTGAATTTAGAAAACAACTAATTAATATAGAACTGCTTGTCTCTTCTGGGATTAAATGCATGGTCTATCACCATGCTGCTCAGATATGTTATAGTCACTCCAAATTATTCCAACTCAAAAAATTTATACCTTAGAATTTACTTAAAACTTTTTAAAGCTCTTAACTGTTTTTAATATGAAACAACAAAAGTATCTTTTTTATTTAAGAAAAAAAACTTCAGTCTTTATTAAGTTAGTTTGGAGTGAATGACCACACTGTCTGATGAAAAGTTACCTCTGCTTATTCAGGAGATCTCCACTATTAAAATCTAATCATTATCAATTTTGTTAGGATCCTCCTTTCTTTTCCTGTGGTAACATTTGGTTTTACCAGTGAAGACATAGTTCAGTAATTTCTCACTGTCTACTCCTTTTAGTTTTGTTTACTTCATTTTTTTTCTAGAGTATTTAGGTGTGCTGTTAAGTTGCTACTAAGAGATCTTTCTGATTATTTTTTCTGAATGTACTTAGTGGTATGAACTGTCTTCTGGTCAACAATTCCGTTGTGTACTATGACTTTTGATATCTTATGTATTCATTTCATCGACTTTTAGAAAGTCTTTAATTTCTTTATTTCAGTTTTGATCCAATTTTTATTTAATAGAGTGTTGTTCAATTTTTATGAGTTTGTAAGCTTTCTATTGTTTTTGTTATTGGTGATGTGCTGCTTTAAACCTTAGTGGTCTGATAGGATGCAGGAGGTTATTGAAAGTTTCTTATATCTTTTGAGACTTCCACAGTTCAAGTATATCATCAATTATGGAGAACAATATATGTGTTGCTGAGAAGAGAGAACAATCTTTTTGTTTGGGTGGATGTTCTGTAAACATCATTTGGGTAGTGTTTTGATGTCAGTTATCTGGACCATTTCTCTGTTCAGTTTGGTCAGGAGGACCTGTCCATTGGTGAGAGTGATATATTGAAGTCTTCTCCTATCGGTTGATGAGGGCCAGGATGTGATGCCAGCTGCAGAAGTGTTTCTTTTATAACTTGGGTGCTCTTAGGTTAGGGGCATTGATGTTAAGTATTGAAATGTTATATTGCTGGATGTTTTTTTAATATGTCATGTCTTTTGCCATCTTTTGATTAGTTGATTTTGAAGTCTGTTTTGTTAGATATTAAAATTGCTTTACAAGCTTGATATTCTAATTCATTTATTTGGAATATCTTTTCCAACCCTTTACCTTGAGATAATGTCTATCTTGATGTGAAGCTGTGTTTGATGTATTTAGAAGAAGGGTGGATTTTGTTTTATCATCCATTTTTGTGAGCCTGTGTCTTTTTATTGGTGAATTTGGGTCAATGGTATTAAGAGATATCAACAAACAGTGATTGTAAATCCTGGTATTTTGGTGGTGGTGGTGGTGGTGGTTTTAGCACCCTGTGTTGGGCTATATTTATAGATACATATTGTTTAAATTTGACCTTATCATGAAACATCTTATTTTTCTTCATTTGCTGATTGAAACTTTCTGGGCATGGTTAGTAATTTGTCTTGGCTTCTGTAGTTTTTTAGAGTCAGAAGCACTCTGTCTAAGCTGTTCAACTTCTAGCATTTTTACTGAGAATACAGGATTAATTCCAATAGATCTGCCTCTTTTTTTTTTTTTTGGTTGGTTTTTGTGGGTTATTTTTTGTTTGGTTTGGTTTGGTTTGGTTTGTCTGGTTGGTTAGTTTGGTTTGTTTTTGTTTTTGTTTTCAGTTGCAGCTTTTTATATTCTTTCTTTGTTCTGCATGTTTTGTATTTTGATTATTCTGTGCTAAGAGGACTTTCTTTTCTGGTCCAGTCTCTTTGGTGTTTTTATGCTTCTTGTGCCTTCATAGACATCTTCTTTAGGTTAAGAAATTTTTCTTGTATGATTTTGTTGAAAATATCTTCTGGAACTTTGATCTCATCCTTCTTCTTCTAATCTGATTATTAGTATGTTTTGTGTTATCATAATGTCCCAGAGTTCCTGGATGTTTCCTGAAAGTTTGTATGTAGACCAGGCTGGTTTTGAACTTAACAGCTCTAACTCAAGTCAAGTGTTGGGCTTAAATCTAGGCCAACATGCCTGGCATCAACATCACCATCATAGGCTGCTGAGCATGGAATATAGAGTTTTAGGTATTTATTTTCTTTTGTTTTGTATATGTAAGCATAGGTTATTGTGTTGATCTTCATCAACATCTTGCATTTGAAATTTGGCAGGGAGTATATTTAATTTCTTAGGATGCCCTTTATTTATGACACTAACACTATCTGAGCTTTCCAAGTCATTGAATTGTAGGTGTGTGACGCTCTTCTTACCAGTTGTATTTGTTTTATTTTAATTTTGTTTGTTTTATTCACATTTAATTTATTTTTAATTTAAATTGTTTTTTTTTTATTTATTCTCTGACATGAACTTGAGTCTTTGATCACCTCCTCCTGGGTGGTGCAACCTTGCAAGGCCACAGAGGATGACCTTGATGAGGTCTGATGAGACCTGATAATCTAGAAGGGAAGGAATCCCTCCCCAATTAGGAGACTAGAGAAAGGGCATAGGAGCAGAAGAAGGAGGGTGGGTGGGACTGGCAGGAGATGAGGGAGGGGGCTATGGCAAGGATACAAAGTGAACACATTGTAATAAATAACTTAATTAAATTAAAAAAATAATTTATCCACTTAACATCCCAATTGTAATCTTCTCCCTTGACTCTTCCTTGTCTCACCCTCCATTTTTTTCCTCCTTATCCCATTTCCTATATCTCAGATACAGGGAACCCTCCTCTCCTACCATCTGAAACCAGCCTATCAAGTCTCACTAGGACTTCCTGCATCCTCTTCCTCTGTGGCATAGCAATGCCCCTCCACCACGGGGAAATGATCAAATAGCACACAACAGAGTCCATGTCAAAGCCAGCACCTTCTCCCCTTACTATGGATCAAACATGGAGACTGAGCTGCCTATCAGCTACATCTGAGCAGGGGTCTGTTTCCTCTTCATGAATGGTCTTTGGTGGGTCCATCAATCTCTGCAAGTCCCCATGGGCCCAGATTTGTTGTCTTTGTTGGTCTTCTTATGGAGGTCCTGCCAGCTCTGGGTCTTTCTACATTCTATCCTCTCACTCTTTCCTATGATTCCCTGTGCTCTACCCAAAGTTTGGCTGTGAATCTTAGCATCTGTTTCGAACCCCTGCTGGGCGTCTTTTGGAGGATATGTATGTTAGGCTCTCATCCTCTTCCCTCTCCTCAGTCACTTCTGGTGTCGATTTTATATGCACTTTTGCATAAGAATTAAACATCCTCCATAGGGTCCTCCTTTTTATTTAGCTCCTTTAGGTCTATAAATTGTAGTATGTTTATCCTATATTATGACCATTATCCATTTACAAATGAGTATATACCATGCATGTCTTTCTGGTTTTGGAATAACTCACTTAGGATGATCATTTCTAGTTCCATCTACTTGCCTGAATATTTTATAGTTTCCTTTTTTTTTTAATACCCGAGGTGCATTCCATTGTGTAAATGTACCACAATTTCTGTAAAACAATGGTTTGGTTGAGAGACATATAGTTTGTTTCCCTATTATGGCTATTATGAATATAGATGTTATGAACACAGTTGAGCAAATATCTTTGTTGAATGGTGGAGCATCTTTTTGATATATGCCCAGAAATGGTATAGCTGGGTCTTGAAGTAACACTATTTCTAATTGTCTGAGAAAGTATCAGATTGATTTCTAAAGCGGTTGTATAAGTTTTCACTCCCACAGCAATGGAGGAGTGTTCCTTTCTTCACATTCTCACTAACTTGCTGTCACTTCAGGTTTTGACCTTAGCCATGATGGGTTTAAGATGGAATGCCATTTGCATTTCGATGATGACTACAGATATTGAGCATTTAATGTCCACCATTTGATATTCCTCTGTGGAGTAATCTTTGTATAGTTCTGTACCCCAGTTTTAAATTGGATTATTTGGATTATTGGAGTTTAATTTCTTCAGCTCTTTATATATATTGTTTATTAGCTCTTTCAGTTGTATGAAGGGTTGGTGAAGATCTTTTGTCAGTCGGTAGGCGGTCATTTTGTTCTATTGACAGAGTTCTTTGCTTCATAGAAGCTTTTTGTTTCATGAGATCCTATTCATTAATTCTTGATCTTAGAGCCAGTGTTCTTGGTGTTCTGTTGAGGAAGTTACCTTCTATGCGAATGAGATCGAGGATCTTTCCCACTTTTTTTTCTAACAGATTTAGTGTATCTGGTTTTATGTTGAGGTCTTTGAACAACTTGGACTGCAGTTTAGTGCAGGGTGATAAATATGGATCTATTTTCATTTTTCAACATGTAAACTTCAGGTTAGACCAGCACTGTTTGTTGAAGATGCTGTCCTTTTTCCATTGCATGGTTTTGGCTTCTTTGTCAAAAATCAAGTGGCCATAGGTGTGTGGGTTTATTTATGTGTCTTCACTTCAATTCCATTGATCCACTAATTGTTTTTATTATAGTACCATGCAGTTTTTATTACTATTGATTTATAATAGAGCTTGAGATGAAGAATGGTGATACCTCCTGAAGATCTCCTATTGTACAGGATTGTTTTAGCTATTCTGGCTTTTTTATTTTTCCATATGAAGCTGAGAATTGTTCTTTCAAGTTCTTTAATGAATTGTGTTGATATTTTGATGGGAATATCATTGAATCTGTAGATTGTTTTGTTACGATGGCAATTTTTACTATGTTGGTCCTACTGATCCATGAGCACGAGAGATATTTCTATCTTCTGGTTTCTTTTTCAATTTCTTTCTTCAGAGGCTTGAAGTTTTTGGTTTTGTTGTTGTTGTTGTTCATATAGGCTTTTTACTGGCTTGTTGAGGATAACACCAAAATACATTTTTTTTTAATGCCTATTGTGAAGGGTGTTATTTTCCTATTTTTTTTTCAGTCCATTTGTCTTTGGCATCCAGGAGTGTATTTTTTTTGAGGTTCCCTACAGTAGAATTTTGGGGGTCATTTTTGTATACTGTCATATCATCTGTGAATAGAGATACTTTGACTTCTTCCTTATCACTTTGTATCCCCTTAATCTCCTTTAGTTGTCTTATTGCCCTAGATAGGACTTTGAGTACTGTATTGAAGAGATTTGGAGAGAGTGTGTAGCCTTGTCTTTTCCCCAAGTCCAGTGGAATTGACTTAACAATCTTTTCATTTAGTTTGATGTTAGCTATATACTATTCTATATATTCTGTATATTTTCTGTATACTATCTTTACTCTTTTTAGATATGTGCCTTTGTCCCTGGTCTCTCCAAGACTTTAAACAAGAATAACTGTTGGATATTGTCAAATGCTTTTTCAGCATCTAACAAAATGGCTTTTTTCAATTTGTTTATACAGTGGATTACATTGATGGATTCCATATACTTAACCACTCTCGCATGCCTGGGATGAAGCCTACTTGGTCATGGTGGATGATACCTTTGATATGTTCGTGGATTTGGTTTGCAAGTATTTTATTGAGTATCTTTACATCATTGTTCATAAAAGAGATTGGTCTGAAGTTCTCTTTCTTTTTGGGGATCTTTGAGGATTTATCAAGTTGACTGTGGTCTCACCAAAGGAATTTGGTCATGTTGCATCCATTTCTATTTTATGAAATAATTTGGAGAATATCAGTATTCACTCTTCTTTGAAGGTCTTGTAGAATTCTGCTCTGAAATCATCTGGCCCTTGGCTTTTTTTTTGGTTGGGAGTATTTTGATGGATGCCTCTATTGCCTTATTTACTATGAGACTATTTAATATCTTTACCTAATGTTGATTCAACTTTGCTAAGTGGATTTTAAATAGAATTGTATATTTCATTTAGATTTTCAAATTTTGGGGCATATAGGCTTTTGACATAAAAGGTAATGGTTCTTTGGATTTTCTCAGTGTCTATTATATCTTTTTCTTTCAGACTTTGTTGGTTTGGATAGTATCTTTCTACCATTTACTTAGTTTGGCTAAGAATTTGTGTTTTTTATTTTCTCAAAGAACTAGCTCTTGGTTTCGTTGATTCTTTGAATTATTATCTTTGTTTCTAATTTATTGATATCAGCCCTGAGTTTGGTTTTTCCTAGTGGTCTACTCTTGCTGGGTGTGTCTGCTTCTTTTTTCCTAGGTCTTTCAGGTATACCATTAAGTTGCTTGTATGAGATGTCTCCAATAGCTTATGATGGCCTTTGTTGCTATTCAAACTCCTCTTAGGACTGCTTTCACTGCATCGCATATGAAGTTGAGAACTCTTCTATCAAGGTCTGTAAAGTATTCTGTTGGTATTTTGATGGAAATTGCATTGAATCTGTAGATTGTTTTTGGTAAGATGTCCATTTTTACTATGTTAACTCTGCCAAGCCTTGAGTATCAGATAGTTCCATATTCTGATATCTTCTTCTAATCTTTCTTCAGAGACTTGAAGTTTTTTCATACAAGTCTTTGACTTAATTGATTATGGTCACACCAAAGTACTTTATGTCCTTTGAGGCTATTGCGAAGGGTGTTGTTTCCCTAATTTCTTTCTCAGCCCTTTTATCTTTTGTATACAGGAGGGCTAAATTTTTTATGAATTAATTTTGTATCCAGCCACTTTACTGATGCTGTTTATCATCTGTAGAAGTTCCCTAGTAGAAGTTTTGGAGTTATTCAGGTATACTATCATATCATCTGCAAATAGTGATACTTTGACTTCTCCCTTTCCAATTTGTATTCTTTTGATCTCCTTTAATTGTCTTATTGCTCTAGTAAGGACTTCAAGAACTATGTTGAAGAGATATGGAGAGAGTGGACAGCCTTGCCTTGTCCCTGAGTTCAGTGGGACTGCTTTAATTTTCTCTCCATTTAGCTTGATGTTGGCTATAGGCTTGTTGTATATTGCCTTTACTATGTTTAGGTATGTGCCCTTTATCCCTGATCTCTCCAATACTTTAAACGTGAATGGATGCTGGATTTTTTCAAATGCTTTTTCAGCAACTAAGGAGATTATCATGTGTTTATTTTTCTTTCAATTTGTTAATATGGTGGATCATATCAATGGATTTTTGTATATTGAACCACCCCTGCATACCTGCCATGAAGCCTGCTTGGTTGTAGTGGATGATATCTTTGATGTGTTCTTTTATTGGGTTTGCAAAGTATTTTGTTGAGTATTTTTGCATCAATGTTCATAAGGGAAATTGGCCTGAAATTGTTTTTTATGCTGCGGTATCCAGGGCTGCTTGCTCCTGGATAACTGGGTTCTGGAGATGCCATTTTGCTCTGTCTTTTGTTGGTTGAGCTTTTATGCTGGCCTCTATCCATTTGGCTATCTTAGGTGTTGGGTGTTAGTTTCTGGTGGTTCCTAGAATCCTGTGCTGGGGAGAAGGAGAATCCCTTTGGTAGGAAGAAAATTTTTTCAAAGGAGGCTTCCTTAGCTTTTGGGGTACGGTCACTGAATGACAGGTGTTTTTCAGGAATTGTCACAGCTCACCTTAGGCATACAGACGTTAGTGGAAATTTTCCATGTTAGTCAAGGGGGCTCTCTTCTCACCCAGAGAAATCCTGGAGACAGCTGCCCTGATGCTGGGGTTCTTGCTGTAAATTTAGTGAGCTGAAGCTGTAATCTGGGTACCCCATGGTTTGGTCAGTTTAGTTAGGGATAACTGGTTGTCCCTTGGAGCAGTATCTGGGGGTTGTTCTCAGGGAACCCAGGCTTCTGTAGGTCTGATTTTGGAGCTCTGTGCCCCAGTACCCAGGTGGTAATCAGTGGCAGGTGAGCACCACTCTCATGTGTACAGCAGGAGGCTAGAGTCTGGAGCCTGTAGATAACCAGAAACTTTTCTGGAGCTAGGTGTCCTAAAGTAGGGCCAGATATTTCCCCCACCTTTGTGTTTTCTCCCAACAGAAAGATCCAGTCTGTACTGTTGGGGGGTGTAGAGTGCATAGGCACTTGCTTGCGAATGGTGGCTCCAAGCTGGTGACTGGACAGGAACCTGGAAAATTTTTCCGATAATATTCCCATATGTGGTCGTGGTAGTGGTGGTGGTAGTGGTGGTGGGAGGGTCAGCTGAGTGCTCTAAGCTGGGACCTGCTGTTTCCCTCCCTGTGGGGTTTTCTTTCTACAGGGAAACCCATCCTTTAGTTCCCTGGGGCACACAGTTCTGTCTGTGATGGAGAGTTGGTTACGTGGGTCTGGCGGCTGAAGTCCCACTCAGGGCTGGCTGCTGTGCACCTGCAAGTCTACAGGACCTTTTCCATGGATAGACTGGATGACATTCAGTCAGTCCCACTTGCTTCCTTCCCTGTGGGTTTTTCTTGAGAGTGGGACTCCCAGTCTTTTGTGCTCTGGGGCACACAGTTCAGCCTGGGAAGGTGATCAGGACACACTTCTTGGGTCTATTTTCTTGAAAACTTTATTCCTGCCAAAACAGCCCAGGAAATTTTCCAGGGATTAGCTGGGTGCTCTGAGGTTGAACCCAATTGTTTTTCTCATCATTGGGTTTCTTATCACCTGGTAAACACAGTCAATGTTGTTTAGGGACCAACTGTTCCAACTATTTGTCACTGTGCAGTCTCTGTTACCCCACTGATCAGTATGCAATCAGCCCTACCATCTGGAATCTGTTTTTAATTTTTACTGAATATGAGTATTTTGATTGAAGTCATGAATATGAACCTCTTGTGTGCCTGATCGTCACAGTAGTCCAAAGATGTGTTCAGAACTTATGAACTTATAGCAATTGATAATAGTGGGTCCCAGTTAAACACTGACATTTCAGACCAATTATTTGCAAGAGCAGCAAGAGCTCCTCACTGCTGAGCCATCTCTCCTGCCTTATGTTGCTTACATATATCATCATTTACATTGCTAATATTTTCATCTTTCTATTTTTAGCTATTTAAACATGCATTCCTTTTAGTAAGATCTTATTAAAGTTACAGTTTAAGCTAGGGCATTGTAGATTTCTGAAAATTGAATACACAACTGGAGTGAATGTATAATTCCTTGTAGAAGCTTCAGTAAACACCTCTCAGTTCTTTCCATGTTTTATGTTTGTTTTATTGATTTAAAGGGGTGACTCTGTCTTACTATATAGGTCTGGCTGTCCTAGAACTCTTTGTATAGATCATGCTGGCATCCAATTAAATAATATATACCTGTGTCTGCCTCCTGAGTGATGGAATTAAAGGCATGACAGAATATACCCAGCTTGTCCATCATTTTTTTTGTAGTTAGTAACTGTTCATATTTCTCTGATGTGTACTTAGTACTGTTCATCTGTTAATTTCTCTCTGTGTGTCTCTGTCTCTCTCTTTCTATTTTGCTCTCTTCTCTCTGTTTGTCTTTGTCCACATTAATTGCCATGAGTATTCCAAACCTCTATCCTATTCAGATATGGCACAGTTAAACTTTTTTATTCCGTTTTATTCTAAAATGACTTAGTGATAACATTCACACTTATTTTTTAATAGAAAAGTTTTAATCTTTATTTTAAACTATAGCCTATACATGATTTAAAAAGGAAAATATACAAAACAATGATCAAAGAATAATCATGTGTTCTATGCCTTTTCTTTTGTCTGGGAACTCAGAAATATGATGTTATCAGCTATGATTATTGTTGCTTGCCACTCACATTATTTTTATCCATCTATTCACTGTAGTACAATTTCCCCTCCACAAATATATGAGCCCCCATTTTCATATACTGGTATGCCACATCTCTGATCCCTGGTCAAAACATGATATCCAGTGCCATGTTGTCTTTTGACTGACACCACCCATCTGTTCACTGTCACCTGATAGCCACATCTCATTTGTTGCTAGATAAAATATGATGACTGTGTTTTTTCCTTCTACCTGTCTCATGACAGGGTCCTGACCTACTTGCCCAAGTAACTAAAGATGATTCATACATTACTCAAGAACCCAACTAATGTCTAATTCATATTCATGCCTTACAAACTAATGAAACACCTTTAACAAAGGTTTCCAAAGAATGCCTTTGGTTTTCCTTACAATCTAACCTTTAAGCTTTTTCTTCTCCTCTTGTTCACCTCATGCACAACACCCAACTATCTAACACTAGCACTTCTGTGTCAGAAAATAAATGGAAGCAGCACTAGAATTATATGATTCTATTGCCAATGAAGTATAAATTAATATTGTTGCTACTCTTTCTGTTGTACAAATGCATGGCATATTTTAGGATTCAGTGACCTTCAATGATGTGCATGTGAAATTCAGCCAAGAAGAGTGGGCTTTGCTGGAACCATCACAGAAACAACTCTACAATGATGTGATGCTAGAGACCTGTAAAAACCTCACTGCTATAGGTAAGACAGCAAATTTTCTTTCACTTTTAAAATAAGGAGACAAGTCTTACTTTGTTATTTATCCTTTTCTATGATTCCAATTGAGAATGAGGAGGAATGAGGTGACTAAATCAGGCATGGTTCTAAGGGTCATAGAAGATAGTGATTTAAGTTTTGCTTTAATAATAATATGATATTTCCAGTCATATATATTTTCTGGTACTCTATTTTAGGATACAATTTGGAAGACCATACCATTGAAGAACATTTTCAAAGTTCTACAAGTAATAAAAGGTAACTTTATGTGCACACTGATATAGATATGAATCTTAAGAAATTTTAATGTGTCCTGGAAGTTTGGGTTTTTTTTGTTTGTTTGTTTGTTGGCTGCTTTTTATTTTCTGTTTTTGAAATAGTTTTTTTATTCTGTGTAGCTGTGGCTTGACTTAGACTTGCTTGTTAGAACAATGTGATCTCAAAATCACACAGATCTGCCTGCTTCTGCCTCCACAAATGCTGGGATTAAAGGAATGTACCAGCACACCTGGCTGTGTCCAGGAGGTTTTAAAGAAAAGCAACAGTGTAAAAAGAGCACTGCTTTAAGTGTACTGATGATCATTAAAATCTCATAATTCCACGTACCTCAATGTCAGGTATCTGATTTGTGTTTGCAAGGTACTCCCCTAAGATAGAAGAAAATAAAATAATGTTGTAACAGAAAATACCATTGAAATCATATAGACATTACAGCTACTGAGTTAAACTGCCAATCTGTTTAGTCTCATTCTATCTACTCAGATATTGTAAGAGGTATACACATTGAATAGGTGATCAGTATGTTTCAAAACCTTCTAATGAGCAGATATTTCATAGTACAACCAGTGTTACACATATTCATGTAGTAACACTGTAAAGTTTAGTGAAAGGAGCAGCTTCTGAGAGTCAATAATAAAATTGTGGAGAAACCTTAATCCCTATATGACATGTCTATGATGAACAAAAAAAAAAAAACGTGTTAATTCAATGTGGAAATCTTTTATTATTCTTGTAATTTAAATTGGTATATCATATGTCACAATGTTTATAAGACACATGAGCATAGAGATATTGAAAGAAGCAGTGTAACTATGTTTCTCCAAGAATAATTAATTTTGTAAAAGTCCCCACTTTGAGTAGATTTTCTGAATGTGATAAAAGGTAACAGTTAATTGGTTTTGCAACTTCACTGAGAATTCATTAGCAAAATCATACTGCTGAAAATACCTATGAATGCTAGAAATTTGGAACTTCTTCTGCTTGTCCTGGCTCACTTTGTAAATGAAGTGTCATTCATACCGTACAAAAATTTGTGAATGGGATTGCTTTGGTAAAACTCTGAATTCTTACAATACTCTTCATATACATGAGAAAACCTCTTATAGAAAAATGATGCTATTAAAGTGAACCACATAATAAATGCTCTTACCATCACAGAGATCTTCAAAAATACCCATAATGAAGGGGAATGCCATGAATGTAAATAAAATGATAAAAGTTTAAGATTTGATTATTCTTTTTATCATTAGACCAAATTATAAAATTGATTCACATAGATAAATATATTTATTAGTGTAATCAAATGACTGTGGTCAATATTTCACATGTGCCAATTATCTTTGCAGGCATGAAAGCAATTGTACTGGAGAGAAACCTTTTAAATGCACTCTATGTGGTAAATCCTTCCACCATACCACTGTTCTCATAAGCCATGAAAGAACACACACTGGAGAGAAGCCTTACAAATGTAATCAATGGGGTAAAGCCTTTACAAAAAACAGTCAGCTCATAAGGCATAAAAGAACACATACTGGAGAGAAACCTTATGAGTGTAACCAGTGTGGTAAAGCTTTTGCAAAAAACAGTCATCTCATAAGCTATGAAAGAACACACACTGGAGAGAAGCCTTACAAATGTAACCAGTGTGGCAAAGCCTTTGCAGAAAACAGTACTCTCTTAAGCCATAAAAGAACACACACTGGAGAGAAATCTTATAAATGTAACCAGTGTTGTAAAGCCTTTGCACAAAACAGTCATCTCATAAGCCATAAAAGAACACACAATGTAGAGAAACCTTATGAATGTAATGAGTGTGGTAAAGCCTTTGCACGCCACAATAATCTCATAAGCCATAAAAGAACACATACTGGAAAGCAACCTTATGAATATACCCAATATGATAAAGCCTTTGCACAGCTGTCTCCGGAAACATGAAAAACGCACAGTGGAGAGAAGCCTGGTGAGGATAATTAGTGTGATAAAACCTTTGCATATTACAGTCATCTCCTAAGACAACAACACATTTTGGAGGGAAACCATATGAATTAACTGTGTGGCAAAGCCTTTGCACATAACATCTCCTAATACATACAAGAAAACATACTGGAAAGAAGCTATCTGACTTTAACCAATGTGAAAAAACTTTTGCACTTCAGAATCATCCTCACAATCATGAAAGAAATCCTAATGGACAGTGGTTTTAACATGGTGAAACCATTCCATATTTGTATAATCATCATCATGAAAGGATTCATACTGGAGAGAGCTTTTGAATGTGTTAAAATTGTGAAGCCTTGCACAAATCTAGAGTCATCATCATCATAAAAGTATCCTTACTGGAGAGGAATTCTTTGACTATAACCAATATGGAAAGGCCTTTGTGTTCTTTGGTCTACTGAGATCCAACAGAACTGAAAAACTAGCTCAATGGAAATGACTTCCCTTTTGTGAAGGGGAAGGGGAGAGGGAATAGGGGCAATAGGAATGGAGGGTAGTAATGGGGGAGAGAAGGGAGTGGGACTACAATTGGAATTTAAAGCAAATAAAATTATTTTTAAAAAGAATACAATGAATGGTGAATATCAATTACATGCAAAAGTATTATAAAATGTGTTTAGGGAAGACTTATTGATAAATCTGATTCTCAATATTTACTGTTTTCCATTGCCTCACTTTAGACAAGAAAAGTTCAGTCCAGTGGATGAATATGTAGGGAATGGTGAACTAACACCAGCCAGGAAGTTCTCTGAGAGTAATATAATAGTGGTAACCTGTAGAAGTTTCTTTGTGTATACATATATATTGTTCCAGGGGTTCTATTGAAAACCATCACAACCCAGACTGAATTTTGAGATGTGAAGGAGGAGGCTTTCTCTTCCATGTATGACCCTGGTGCTGGCCTAGTTGTGTAACAATGTAAGGGTGAGTTTTCTGTGCCTGACTTCAACTGGGGAGTGTCTTTAGACATAGATGCTACTAGCCAAATTTGATAGATGGCTTTTGACACTGATCCCTGCTAACTCTCTCCTCCTTTTAAATATAGGATGATTAGGATCTATGCTCTTGTTCATATGATAGGAATGTGCTATCTAATGCAAATCAAGCATTCTTGAAGTACCTAGTTTTGAACGATTATATACACCTATCCATGGAGCATCCCAATCATTTCCCAAGGGGTATATAGCCTCTGTTTTCTGGAATTCAATTTGAACTTATTTCCTGAGGTGGTTCCTCTAGACAGAAGGAGAACCAAATTCTTTGAAATGCGTGTGATCAAATGTTTCAGACTTCATAGCATTTCATATTTCACATGTTTCTGGATGTGAGATGGTCAATTAAACATTGTCTTGTGTGTGGGACTCTGTAAAATGAGTTATACTTAGTGTTAATTTCACAGTAAGGTTGCAGGCAAGCTTCAGGGTATGGAGTCTTCTGACGTGAGCAGAGTGGCCTATGGAGAAGTAATAAGAGCACAAATATTATTTCCTTGTTTTAATAGCTGAGTAGTATTGTGATAAGACATGGGTGGATGGCAGAGGAGGGAAACTCACCTTTTGAGTGGGATAGAGGGAAGAGAAAGGATGTGACCAGTAGGAGTTGAGGGAGGGGCCTTCAGTCAGGATATATAATGAATAAACTGTGAAAAATTAAAAATAATTAATAAAAGAAAAACGAATTAGAAAAACAAAACCAGAGAGCAAAAATTTGAGTTCAGTCTGGGTAACTGCCCTTGCTCAAAAAAAAAAAAAGATATAAAGAAAGAAAAGATTAAGCATCTTACCATGGTCTTCCTTCTTGATTACCTTCCCTAGGTCTACAGATTTTAATATGAGCATCCTATATTATATGTCTAATATCCACTTATATGTGAGTATGTACCATGTGTGTCTTTTTGCTTCTGAGATACCTTACTCAGGATGATAATTTCTAGATCTCACCATTTGCCAGCAAATTTCATGATTTCTTTGTTTTTAATTGCTGAGTAGTATTCCATTGTGTAAATGTACCACAATTTCTTTATCCATTCCTCAACTGAGGGATATCTGGCTTGTTTCCAGCTTCTGGCTATTACAAGTAAAGCTGCTGTGAACATGGTTGAGCAAATATCCTAGTTGTATACTTGAGCATTTTTTGGATATATGCCTAGGCGTGGTATAGCTGGATCTTGAGGTATCACTATTCCTAATTGTCTGAGAAATAACAGGAGCCTATCACAGAGGTCCTCTGAAAGACTCTACCCAGCAGGGTATCAAAACATATGCTGAGATTCAGAGCTAAACTGCAGAGTGCAGGGAATGTTATGATAGAAGGGGAAGATAGAAATATCTGGATGGAACAGAAGCTCCACAAGGAGAACAACAGAATCAAAAGGTCTGGGCACAGGAGTCTTTTTGAGACTGATATGATAAACAAGGACCATGCATGGAGATAAATTAGAACCCTTACACAGAAATAGTCCAATGCGTCTCTGTATCCAAGAGGGTTCCCAATAATAGTACTAGGGACCATCTCTGACATGAACTCATGGGCTAGTTCTTGGATCAGCTCCACCTGAGTGGGGAACTATCCTTCCAGTCCACAGAGAAAGACAAAGAAGCCAGTCCTGATGAGACCTGATTGACTATAGTCAGATGGAAGGGGAGGAAGTCCTCCCCTATTACTGGACTGGGGGAGAGACATAGGAGAAGAGGGAGGGAGGGTGAGATTGAAAGGGGGTGGTGGAGGGGCTACAGCTGGGATACAGAGTGAATAAACTGTAATTATTAAAATAAAAAAGAAAAGAAAAATTAAAAAAATGTTTAATAAAAGAAAGGAGAATCAAAGATGGTGGTACCAAGAGGACAGTTTCTGCAGAGCAGTAGAGCAGTGACTACACAGCAAGCAACAGACCAAACTCTGAGCCCTAAAACAACAGCAATTGTGTTTCCAAGTTAAGAACAAACCCCATGGAGTGGGAAGTAATCGCTTCTTTTCTCAGGCTACCCAGATAAACCATGGAAGATTTCCTGGGTCCCTGCAGGCAATAGGTCACCAGCCCAGAGCCACATGACTGTGCTCTGGCTCTGGTCACCATCCCAGACTGTACTGTGGGCCCCACAACACCAGAGATTGGGATTTCCAGGCTATAGAAAACCCCATGGAGTAGGAAGCAATCAGGACTGACCTCAGGTCACCCAGAAAATCCCTGAAAAAGGTCTGGGCTCTAGAAGGTGCTCAGGCCAGAGAGCTGCTTGTATGCCCAAATCACTGTCCCACACAGAACTGTGGGTACCAAAGCGCCAGGGACCAGGTTTCCTGTTGGGAGGAAACCCCATGGTGAAAGAAACATCAAGTCCAACCTCAGGGCATCCAGTGGAATTCCACCACACTCCCCCAACAACTTCTAATGAAAAGTTTTTGGGTTCCTTCAGATGCCCAGTCAGCAGCATAGAGCCACTTACCTGCTCCTGTTTGTTCTACTCAACATCCTAGACTGAACTGTGGACCCGAAAACAGGACAGACTGGGTCACCCTGTTGGGAGGTAACCATAGGGTGGGGGAAACATCAGTTCCAAACTCAGGACAGCAGTTCAGGAAAAGTTTCTGGGTTCCCACTGGCTCCAGGATCTATCATCCTGCTGTATGCATGACTGCTGCACTTACCTGCTGCTGATTACCGCTTGGGTACTGAGGCACAGAGCTCCAACCTCAGATCTACAGAAACCTGGGATCCACAGATCAACACTAGACAAAACAGTCCCAGCATGATTCTTAAATTTCTAGCAGGGTGGCAGTTCTACCCTAGCCTCGCCCTAACAACAGAGGAAACACTCTGTCTGTACACCCTCAGGGACACAGAGCTAAAGTCAGTTTCACTGTTATCTGCAGTCTGTGGCCTGGAACACAAAATGTGGACCTGAAACCATTCAAGAAAAAGACTGGCAGGCATGAAGGTGCAGGCTTGTAATTGGAGGACAAGAAGCTGAGGGAGGATGATGAGTTCCAGACCAAACTGGGCTTCATGTTTCCAACTGCTTGTCCCATCAAAACCCAGAGAACTGGACTGAAGATATAGATCAGTAGTTAAGACACATGCTGCTCTTGCAGAGGACTGCATTAGGCTCCCAGAATCTGTATCAGGTGGATCACAATGATGTCTAGCTCTTGAGCATCTCCTACCCTCTTCTGGCCCTTGCCAGGCATGTATACCCACATGCACACAGATAAATAAAATAAAGCTACTTAAAAACTGAGAATGACAGACAGAGAGATGGACAGGTGGACACAGCATGAGCTTGCCCTGCACTGGAGACTACTACTGTGCCTAAGAACCCTCACTGTGCCTGCCAAGCTGCTGTGCCCATCGACCTGCTGCAGTTCCTGCTAACCCTACTGCCAAGTCCATCAAATCTTCTGCCACTTTCTCTGTTCATCACTGCACAGTAGTTCACTGTTTTTTTTTTTTTTCTTTCTTGAGATGGGATCTCATATACCCTGGCTGCCCATAATCCTGGTCTGTAGCTGAGGGGGACCACAAGCCTGAATAGTCTTTTGAGCTTTTGCCATTCTGATGGGTGTAAGGTGAAATCTCAGGGTCATTTTGATTTGCATCTCTCTGATAACTAAGGGCATTGAGCATTTTTAAGTGTTTCTCTGAGATATTCCTCTACCGAAAATTCTATGTGTAGCTCTGTCCCCATTTTTGATTGGATTACTTTTGATTTAAAACATAGTTTTTGAACAATTTTTGAACCATGTTTCTTTGGAAGAAATAACAGATTTTCACAACAATATGTGTGTGTAATAGATATATGACAAAGATGATAGATAGACAGATAATAGATGTGAGATAGATGGTTATATAACTGTAATAATATGTGTGCAACAATAGGAGGGAGACTTGTATAAAACATCATGATAGGCTAGGGTCAAATAGAAGGGGAGTAGGATCTTGCCTATCAGTGGGCTAGGGGAGGGGCTTAGGCACAGAAGAGGGAAGGAGGATGTGAGCAGATGGAGATGAGGGAGGAGGCACAGCCACAGTACA
The DNA here is from genome assembly GCF_030254825.1 of Meriones unguiculatus. Classification (NCBI taxonomy): domain Eukaryota; kingdom Metazoa; phylum Chordata; class Mammalia; order Rodentia; family Muridae; genus Meriones; species Meriones unguiculatus. Next base: position 5,172,173 of record NW_026843646.1, on the reverse strand, counting down.
ATTTGAATAAATTGTAATAAATGATAATAATAAACAGTAATGTAAAAAAATCACCTTGAAATTTATATTCATCTCCAAAGATTATGAATACCTAATTCTTTTAAACTGTTAAAGGTCCATAGTGAAAATAAAAGAACAATAAGGCAAGAATTCTAGAAAAACCAGAGTGTGTAATCTTGACTGCTTAGAAGGACAGAAAGGCCCCAGGTGAGGCTTATTATTAACTACTATCAAGCATTATTAACTACTCATACAATGTCTTTGAGTCCTTTAAAAAATAAAGATTTGAAGTTGGGCATCTTGGTGCAAGCCTACAATTCCAGCATCTCAGGGAGGCAGAGGCAGGTGGATCTTTTTGATTTCCAGGCCAGCCTGGTCTACAAAATGAGTCCAGGATAGCCAAGCTATAAAGATCAAAGAAGGAAGAAGGAAGGAAGGGAAGGAAGAAAGGAAAGTAAAAAGTCAGACCACACTAGTACATGGAGCAGGTCTTTTTAAGTTTTAATAAAACGCATTCAAAGTTTTCCAAACATATGTTCATACCTATCACAATGAGATTTCTCACATGGGGGGGAGTGTTTAATCAGCTAACCTCAATTCTTATCATTACTTCTACCAATATTCTGCAATTTGGTTAGTAAAAACAACAATCAAATAAGGAAAGTTAGAGTTAAAAATGATTCTTTATGCCAAGCAGTGATGGCACACACCTTTAATCCCAGCAGTGTTCAGGAGGCAGAGACAGGCAGATCTCTGAGTTTGAGAACATTCTTGATTTACAGAGGAAGTTCCAGGACAGTCAGGGCTACATGGAGAAACCCTATCTTGGGAAAACAAACAAACAAACAACAACAACCAAAACCTGAAAAAAAATGTATAAATTCTCAAAAGAGTACATCATTCATTAGAGTAAACTTGCAGTTCATGATTTGCTATTCAATGATGGAGTTAAATACTCACAAGAAAAAATGGGAGGCCACAGGAAGGAGGGAGACTTTACAGTCTTCTCCTTATCTGTACAATGCATATAAGTAGATCATCTGTACATTCAATCACAAAGTTTTTCAATAACTGCTTCTCTCAATGGTGCCCTCAATTGGTTACACATAACACTGAAAAACATTCCTTCACTATCTATGTCCCTGGATCCTGATAACCCATCCTGTCACCTTGTACCTGTTTTGCCAGCATGTAACTGAAAACTCAGATTTATATTGCTTTAAACATATAATGTTGTTATTTATCGTGTTAAGAACAAAGAAAAACAAACCACAAAGCAGCTATCTAGACTTGCTATGGCAACCCTACTGTCTGTCATTAGTTATCCTACCCAAGATGGCTGCTACATCTCCAGTCCATTTCTTGCTTGCTTGCTTGGATTGGGTTTCTCTGTGTAGGTTTCCCTGCTGTCCTGGAACTAGATCTATAGACCAGGATGGCTGTTAATGCAGAGATCCAAATGCTTCTGCCTTGCCTCCCAAATTCTGGGATTAAAGATGAGCCACCACCTCCCAGCCAATCTCCAGTCTCAGCTAAAGAAAGGCTAGGAGGGAATACACACCATTATCCCCTTAGAAAACTTTTGAAACATTATATTCATCATTCTATTTATATTCAACTAATGTAGACATAGTCACATGATTATATCTGTTAAAAATTTTAAAAGCACTGGAGTTGACTCAGTGATTAAGAGTACTGACTGCTTATCAAGTGGTGCAAGCCTTTAATCCAAGTGCTTTTGAGGCAAATGCAGGTGGATCTCTGTGAGTCTGAGGACGAGTTCTAGAACAGCCTGGACTACACACCCAGAGTCCATGTCTTGATGACTCCTTCTCTCCCCCACAAAAAAGTAGAAAAAAAGAAATGTAAAAAATTCGTTTTAATTTGAAAACAATCTCTTCTATACAGCCATGTAACTAGACAAAAATTATGGCTCATATCACCTACAAGAAATATAATATCTATTAGGGAGAGCTGAATATCTCTTCCAAGTTCACAAAATGCATTTGCTGCTCCTCTTCTTTCACCCCTAAGCAATGGTGTACCCCAAAGCCTGGGCCTTCGTCATTTAATCATATCTTTGCTATGCTTGTAGACAGGAGACCAGCATAACTGTCATCTGAGAGGCTTCATCCAGGAAATAATGGAAACAGTTGCACAGACCCACAGTCAAACAAACATTAGGCAGAACTCTGGGAATCTTGTGGAAGAGTTACAGGAAGGATTGGAGAGGTAGGAGACCATAAGAAAACCTACATAGTCAGCTCACCTGGGACTATGGGGCCTCATACAAACTGAACCACCAACAAATGAACATGCCTGGCCTAGCCCTGGGCCTCTTACACATATGAAACTGATGGGTTTCTTGTCCTCAAGTCAGTCCCCTAGCAACTAGAGCAGGAGCTGTCTCTGACTTGGACTCTGTTGCCTCCCTTTGGATGCCATATTCTTATCCAGGGCTGCCTTGTCTTGCTGCAGTGAAAGAGAAGGTACTTAATCCTGATATAACTTGATGTGCCTGGGTGGGTTGGTTGGGGGAAGTACAGGGAAAGTGTTTGGGAGTTTGGGACTGGCAAAAGATGAGGGAGTAGGGTTGTGAGTGGACTGTAAAATGAACAAATAAATAAATTAATGAAGAAAAAATGTTACTGACCTATAGTCATCAAAGTGACAAGATCATGAAAAAGTTGAGGGAACTGTTCCATACTGAAAGAGACTAAAGAGATAAAAAAAAATGAAACACTTAAATATACCAGCTTCTTTTGACATTTTTGTGAGTAATAACATAGTCAATAAAACCCACATTAAATGGAATATTATGTCAACGTGAATTTCCTATTTTGATAACTGCATTGCCATTATGTAGGACAACATTCTTGTTTGCATAAAATTGACACTAAACCATTCAGAGTGACAGGGCATAAGGTCAACAGCTTCCTCTCAAAATGTCCAAAACAGCACTTAACTGTGTACCATACTTGGAACTTTTTTCAAGTTTGTTATTGTTTTAAAATTGTTGTGGAGGAAGCTGGGCATGGTCTTTAACCCCAGCAATTGGAAGGAAGAGGAAGGCGGATCTCTGTAGGTTCAAGACCAGCCTCTACTACATAGGGAATCCCAGAACAGCCAGCCAGGGTTCTGTAGAGAGAATTCTCAAAAAAACCCTAAATAAAATTATTTTAGGGGGAAGAACAATGTAACTGAAAACTGAACAAGATTAAAAACAAAACTGAATCTCCACGCTAGCAGTCTGGGTAAGATTATGTCTGTAAGAAACTGACAAGTGAAATGACATGACATTTTGGAGCAGCAAGAATATTCTCTAAATAAAGCCCAATGTCGTCTTTGTGTGTGTGTGTTCATGATGCTGGTGAAGCATGCATACTAGGGAACACATAGGAAGGTTAGAAGACAACTCTGTGCAATCACTTCTTGCCTTCCACCTTTTCATAAATTCAGGGATTGAACTCAGGTCTCCAGGCTTGCCCAACAAGAGCTTTTATCTGCTGAGCCATCTCATCGACCTGCAAGTGGTTTTTTAAGTGACCTCAATTAGGCAGTAGTGAGAAAAAACTGGGAAGAATCCCTTCTCTGAAACAAATTCTTAGGAATGAATAAATAATAAACATTGGTACTCTAGTGCTACCAACGACTAACAATCGGCAAACACAACCTAAGCACCTCCAGAGACAAGGGGATGCAGGGCTGGTAGCTAAAATTCCTTGCAAGTGTAAAACTGGAATTACCCTGAAATAAAAGAGCTTTCCCAAGTCTATAGTAACCTTGTTATTATGTCCTGGTTATCTATACATAACAACACAAAGAGATAAAAATAAGAAAATAAGCCTGCGTGAACCGTGTATACTCCTGGTTGTGCAAGTCCATTAAAGTATAAACAGCAGTGTATCTGCCAAACTGTTCCTTATGAAGAATTCTCGGACAAATAAACGGAACAATCAAAACTCATGAAAGCCCAGTGAGAGAGAGCACTGGCTTTCTTTACCCAAGAGTCTGGCTGTCTACTTAAGAAGAATCATTTCATTCTGGAATGCTGGCATATACATCCTGAAAAAAATAATGTTCCTAGAAATGTGCATGGATCCTTTAGCCTTTCCAAGTACGCTGATTTCTTTCAGCCCAGATGTGTAAGCTCCCCACCCCACGAGCTCCAGAGCAGGGGGGAGGCAGCACCGGACTCTCTGCTCTTACTTTCCAGGAGGACTGGTCCCAGCATCACTCTTCCTCAGGATGCAGGGCACAAGTGTATCCCTAGGAACTCCACACAGTGTGGTCCTGCCCTCCCAACTCAGGCGGCCCGAGGGCGTGGCTCCGGGTAGCAACAGCCTCCACAGAAGCTCATGGAGGAACTCGGGCAGGCTCTCCCGACCCGGCCAGCCCACCAGCCTCCAACTGCACAACCCTGGCCTCCTCCACAACCGCCGTCCTGCGGGTCCCTCACATATGCCGACAGCCAGCCAGACTCAACCGCTCCGAGATGGCCGACACCCGTGGACCCGCCGCTCCTCCACCGCGGGACACAACCGTCTCTCCTCCTCGCCTCCCAGCCAGGACGCCAGGCCCAGCACCATCTAGCCCAATGGATGGCTGCTAGGGGCGGAGGCTGAGCCCAGAGGCGGAGGAGGGGGAGGAGCCCAGGGCAGGGACAGAGCCCGAGGGGGCGGAGGCGGAGCCCGGGGCGGAGAAGGAGGAGGAGCCCGGAAGATGAGGGAGGCGGAGCCCGCAGTAGCAGAGGCGGAGCCTAGTGGAGGCGGAGGCGGAGCTCGGAGCGGAGACGGGGAGGGGCCTGGAAGCGGAGAAAGGCGGAGCCCTGGGAGGTGAAGGCGGAGCCCGGGGGAGGAGGGACGCGGAGCCCGGGGCAGAGGCGGAGCCTAGGAGGCACCCGCTCCACACCCTTACCTGGCTTCTCCTGGTCTCAGCCTACCATGATGAAGTAGTCCACTAGCTGAGCCATGACCGCCGCCATCGTGCCAGGGAAGCGGGTTCCGGTCCACCAGCCCTCGCCGCCACCGCCCACCAGGCCCAGGAGAGCCCAGCGTTTTCCCTTTAGCGTCTGTAGCCATAGCAACGGCGTTTACGCCAAGCTTGACAATGGAGGCGCGCACTGCGCCTGCGCTGCGCCTCGCGCAAGCCCCTCCCCCGCCCCATCTGAGAGGGCTCGGCCTTCGGGTTTCCCCGAGGCCGCTTGGACCCTGGGCTCAGGAAGTGGGCGGCTGCTCCGAGGGGGAGCTCTTAGAGTCCGCTCTCTGCCTCAACGCCCCCCTCCCCTATTCTTTATTTTCCTCTATCAGGGGTCTTTCCTTCCGCCTTCTCTCTCCCTTTTGCAGTGGGAGGAGAAGGGCTTGGAGGATCGTGAGGTCACTGGAAAGCCTGCTCTTTGCTGCCTGCTTGCCACTGGCCGCGCAGCAAAGATTCTCCCGCCCTCTGCTGGAAGCTTGTAATTTGCACCACCGAGGCTTTCTGGCTGCACGTTTTCTGTTTATGTTGTGCAGATTGGGATTTTAGAAACATGCCACCGAGCTGGCCGGGGGGGAAAAAGACTTGCGCAATCTTCAGAGACACCTATGGTTTCTGGGATTCCTGGGCTGGGAGCGTTCACCTTGGGCTTTCCTCTGAGTGCCCAAGAGAGTTGGGTTCCACCTAAGAACAGGGCATCCCAGGGATCCTCCTGAAATGGTCCTGTCGCTCCCCAGGGAGCCCTGCCCACCTGAATTTCACTGCTTTTTTGTTTCAAAGCTCTGGTAGCTGAAACAGGTATTAACTTCCAAGTTGCTCTATTGCAAAAGTGCAATCAGATAAATTCATGGGGCTCTTTGTCCAGTCTAGAGATTATCCTAGTCGATTGAGTTTATTTTTTATTTCTTTTTTATTTTTTTTAATTTTCATTAGTTACAATTTATTCACTTTGTATCCCCCCTGTAGCTCCCTCCCTCCTCCTCTCCCAATCCCACTCACCCTCTCCCTTCTCCACCCATGCCCCTCTGCCAGTCCACTGATTAGGGGTGGTTTTCCTCCCCTTCATTCTGATCCTAGTCTATCAGGTCTCATAAGGACTGGCTGCACTGTCTTCCTCTGTGGCCTGGTAAGGCTGCTCCCTAAAGGGGAGGTGATCAAAGAGCAGGGCAGTCAGTTCATGTCAGAGACATGCAAAATCCATACACATAAAATAAACAATCTTTTTATACTTGGAATAAATGTATATATCATAAAAGTAAATATACACTCCAGTGGCATTTAATATATCTCACCATTGGACAACGAATACAGCTGTCTTTTTTGTTTCAAACCATTTTCATCACCCACCCAAAATCCATTAAATATACACTACCATTTCTCTCTCTAGGCCCTGGCAATAACCACTCACTTTCTGATTCTATGGGTTTGCCTGTTTCCTATAACTTGAATTAATCTTGTCTGGAATTTTGTTTCCTAGGTTTTGGGTTTTTGCTTTTGGGTTGGTTGGTTGGTTGATATTTTGAGCGAGGGTTTCTCTGTGTAGCCTTGGATGTCCTGGAACTTTCTTTGTAGACAAGGCTGGCCTTGAACTCACAGAGATCTGCCTACCTCAGCCCCCTGAGTGCTGGGATTAAATGTGTGAGCCATCACACCACCACCTGGCTTTTTTCCTAGTTTTATCCATGCTCTATCATTAGTGCTGCCTTGTACTATATCAGAGCATCAGTACTGCATTCTTCCTTACTGTTGAATAACCCTCTTCTCTATGTACAAATCAGGCCTTGCTTATCCACTGGTGATTTAGAGCATAGAGCATTGTTTCTGTCTAGCGCCATGACCATGTATAGAAAATATGTGAGTGGAGCTAAAGAGATATCTCAGTGGTTAAGAGTACTGGTTGCTCTTTCAGAGGTCCTGAGTTCAATTCCCAGCACCCACATGGTAGCTCATAACCATCTGTACTGGGATTTGATGCCCTCTTCTGGTATGCAAGTGTACATACAGATAGAGCACTCACATACATAAAATGAATAAATCTTAAAAGAAAAAAAAAAGTGCCTGAGTACCAGTTTGCAATTCTCTTGGTATATCCTTAAGAGTAGCACTAATGGACAGTAGTAAATTACATATGGTAATGATTTTACCTACCAACACTGAACAAGAATTCTAACTTTATTTCTATCTTTATATCTTTGTCAACAGTTGTTTCCTTGGTTGTTTTTTTAAAATATTATAGATATCTTAAGAGGTATAGATTACTTTTTGTTTATTTGGGGTTTTGTTGTTTTGCTTTACTTTTTTAGCTTGTTTAAAAAAAAGGGGGGTTTTCTCTGTGTAGCCCTGGCTGTCCTAAAACTCACTCTGTAGACCAGGCTGGCCTCATACTCAGAGATCTATCTGCCTTGTACTCCTGAGTGAGTGCTGGGATTAAGAGTGTGCCACCACTGCCTGGCCCAATAAGTGTGAATTATTAACTTATGCTGTTGCTCTTAAGACAGGGTCTCACTAGAGACCCAACTAACCTGTGACCTAGTTTACTCTTGTACTCTGGATCCTCCAGCCTAATTTTCACCCCCAATACTGAGGTTAACAGCATGGAATTAACCACCAGGCCTAGCTGAGTAGATGTCTTACTGTCCTCCTGATTTATATTTCTTTAATGACTCATGGTGTTCAGCATATTTTCCTCTGTATGACTGCCATTTCTAAATCTTCCTTGAAGAAATATCTATTCTAGTCCTCTGCCTAACTACACCTTTACCACACCCTGCTGAGGTGTCTAACCCTTGGCTTCCCCCATGCTAGGCAAGCTCTGTTCTACTGAGCCATACCCCTAGCCCAGCCCTGTTTGTTTTTGTTGTGTTTGTTATTCTAAAAACTAGACTTCTGTCAAATAAAAACTCTGCAGACTTTCTTTCTGTAGACTGTCATGTTATCTTCTTGATATTACTCTTTGGTTCAAAAAAGTATTTTACTTTGATGAAGTCCAAAGTTTTATTGGTTTTCTATGATTTTTGTGTCATATTTAAAAATTAATTATTGAATTTAACATCATGAAAGTTCACTACTATGTAACCTTTGCACACTTATAGCTCTTATATTTTGGCCTTTGATCCATTTTGGGTTGACTTTGTAATGATAGGGTTCTCATTTTACCTTTTTTAAAAGATCTATGTTTATTTTGTGTGTGTATAACTCTTTGTGTGTACATATGTGTGTGTGTGCATGTGATGACCATAAGAGAGTGTCAGAGACCCCAGATCTAGAGGGAGAGACAACTGTGAACATCCAGCATGGATGCTAGGAACTGAACTTAGTTCTTTGGATGAGAATCAAGTTCTCTTAACCACTAAGCCATCTTCCCAGCCCCCATTTACTCTTTAAATGCATATTGTTTAAATTCTCTTTGAAAATATTGACATTAACCTGAGGTAATCATTGTTCATCCTACTAATACTAAACTACATTCCCAACTTGCAAGTTTATTTTAATTTCTTTCTTTTTCTTTATCAAAGTTGTTTCCCAAACCTAGAATTGAGCACTACCTTCTTGACGATGTTTATTCTGTTAAGGTCTTAGATAGACTAGTGGACATTTAAATGGCTGTTTTGTAAATGAAGTTTTCCCATGACATAAGGTAAAGGCATAAAAGTACTGTGTGTTTCTATCTATGCATGAACACATTAACATCCACTGAAGATATACTTTGGTTTCTCACCTAACAACTGCCAGGCTGCTGAAACTGATAAGCCTGGACAGGACAGCCTGATTGATGAGGCTGGCTAAAGGCCATTCCACCCCCTAAGATAACTACCATCATCTTTCACTAACAAGGGAGAGAACAATCCAAGTCCAGATTTGTTTTGCTGAGGGCTGGGAGCCTCAAGTGATGAAGCTATGCAAGAGAGAAGACAGCCTTTCTTGCCTTACAAGACAAGATGAAGCTGATTCCTAGTGTGGGGGGGATTTCTCAGCCTGATACTCCCCGTGTGGACTGTGGTGGGGTAAGTGGTTTCACTGTACAGGCATTGCCAATGCTTGCTGTGGTTAGCCACTACAGTTTAGGCAGGCAGTCTGAGAGTTGGATTTGATCATATTTCCTGCAGCCACAACCAGGGCTCCTTCAGATTTCTTCTCCCAACCCATAACTTAGGAGACTGAGAGATGTGGAAATTTCCCTGATGACTGCCATATCTCAAAACACGAAGTTGCCTAAGCAAAAATCTCAATGACTGCTACCCTCGATACTGGCCTTTCACTCAGGCCCACATTTGTCTTTCAGTCCCGTTGCTCCTACTTCCCACATGTCCATTTCACACTCACATCATTGTCATTTCCCATCTTGATAGTTTATAATACCTTCCTTACCCTTTTCCCTCTTCATTGGTTCCATGCGTGTAAAAAAATGGCTTTTTATATGTAAAACTTATTTTTTAAAATCAGGTTTTACTTATCTCAGGCTAGCCTCAAAAATTCCAAGCACATTAAGATGATGTTGAACTTCTGATGCCCCTGATTGCACCTCCTTATTGGGATTACAGGTGTGTACAAAGCATGAGGTTTCATGGATGCAAGGCAAGCACTTTACCAACTGAGCTATGTTCCAAGTCCTTATACAGAAAACCTAAAGACAAAAAGCAAGATATTGACCCAGTCTTAAAATTAAGTCTGTAAGCCTGGAGCACTGGCACACACCTGTGAGCCCACACTCAGAGAAGCTGAGGCAGGTGGGTCACACTGAGTTCAGGGCCAGCCTGGTCTACACAGAAAAGCCCTATTTTGAGAAAAAAAAAGTTAGTGTACCAAGCACACATTTTCAGTTTGAACTATGTTTGGAGTGCAGGAAAGAGAAATCCAGAGATGGCTGACAGACTGTATCTTAGGCCATTGTGTCTTGACATTTTTTTTCAAAGTATCTGGGACTGCAGTGGTCACAGTGCTACTGAGAGGCTTTGCAGGCTGTTCTTATATAGATTGAATATTTGGTACACAGGCCTTGGCTACATAATTTGCAGAGTCCAGTGCAAAACAAAAGTGAAGGATCCCTTGTTCAAAAGTTAAAGATTTCAAAAGCTTTAGCAGAGCATTAGAACAAAGGTGGGCTCCTCTGAGTACAGATCCCTAGTACCTGAACAGGGTGTGTTTCCACAAAGCTGACTCTGTTGGTGCAGTCTGTGTGCATGCTGGAGTAGAGAGGGGGGGTGGTTGCTGGGAATTGAGCTCAGGACCTTTAGAAAAGTAGCTAGTGTTTTTAACCTCTGAGCCATCTCTTCAGCCCATTTTTTTTCTTTTTTTGATTTTGATTTTTATGTCTATGAGTTCTCTACATGAATATACACCTGCATGCAAGAAGAGGGCATCAGATCCCTGTATAGGTGGTTGTGAACCACAATGTGGTTGCCAGGAATTGAACTCAGGTCCTCTGGAAGGACAGCCAGTTCTATTAGCCTCCAAGTCATCTCTCCAGCCCCAATATTCTGCTTTGGTTGTTTGGTATTTTGGAGATAACAATGAAACCTAGAACCACCTTGTGCATGCTTAGCACATGATTTACCACTGAGCTACATACCCCAGCCTCAAAACAATCTCTAGTTGTTCTAGTCTTGTCATTATTGTTGAGATGATCTCACTACATAGCCCAAGTTCACCATCCTTCTGCCCCAACCTCCTAAGAGCCAGGATTACAGAAGTGTACCATTACACCCAACATTCAAAACTATTGTTTCTAAAGTGTGTGTGTGTGTGTGTGTGTGTGCATATTTTCAGCTTTTAGGAACTTTATTTTCCTTCCACCTTTTCTGTTTGCACAGGTTTCTGCAGAGGAGCTCAGGACCACTCAGGGGTGGCTCCAACCCAATCAGTGGCCTATGCTGTGGGAGCTGTTCACCAGTCCTTAGTGTCTGGCTGGACACTCCAGTCTTCAGTAGGGAACTTCTGCATGGGTACAGAGGGCACCTGCATACCCTCAGACCAGTCTGCCACCTCGGGATGAGCGACAGTGAACTCAGGAGCTGGCACAGTCCATTCACCCTGGAATTCCTCCTTGGTCATGGCCTTCTCAGCAGCAGCCTGCTATTCTTTCTCAGTCTCCTCTGGGTATATGTAGAAGTAAAGACCAAGCATAACCTCCCATGACTGCTCACAGGAGATAGTGCCATGCATGAGGAGTACTTCCTCGGCCAGCATCCACCACTGAGTGAACTTCCTTGTTACGTGGATGGCAATGTCCACATAGTGCAGAGAATCTGTCTTGCACTGAGCAATGGTAGGCAGGTTCACCTAAGCAGCCTCTGGGAAGGGCTGGTTACAGCCCTGAGATCAGTTACCATTAGAAGCTATGGCTCCCTGAAGCTGCTTGCATCTGGTTAATGAAGATCCCAGGTGTGAAGGGGGCAACAATTGGAGTGGCTACAGTGGCAGCGGCAAACTTCAGCACAGCTTGCTCACCAGTGTTCCTGAAGGCGATGACACTGACATCAGCAAGGTTCTCAATGGCAACAGTAGTCTGAGCCGAAAGCAACAGGTCCTCTTCAGATTTATGATGTAGATACCATCACTCTTCCTTTTGTAGATGCATTGCTCCATCTGAAAGTCAAGGTTGGTGCCACATAACTGGGTTCCTGTGGCAAGGAATTTGAGGACATCCTCCTCCTTCATCTGCAGGACATCAAGGGCTCAGAACATTGTGTAAGTTTCCCCTTTAAGTTATGCTGGGAATTGAGAACAAGACCACATGGACCCATTCCCAGGCAGTGCATAAAAGTGTGTGTATGTTTAAATTTTTGTAATCTTACTATTAATTTTATAGAACAAAAAGGTCCTTGAGATAAGTGTACACCAAATCAATTCTATCCTATTTTCAAATCACTTGTCTTAGTTATTTTTCTATCACTATGCTAAGATATCATGACCAAAGCAGCTTATAGAAGAAACAGTTGTTTGGGTACTTAGAGTTTCAGATGATAAGTCCATGAATATCATGGCAGAGACCATGGTGGCAGACAGTAATGGCAGGCAGAGCACCAGAGCAAACAGTGGTTAAGAGCTTACATCCTGATCTATAAGTATGAGGCAAAGAGCTAATTGAGAATGGTGTGGGATTTTAAAACTTCAAAGCCCACCCACAGTGACACAACTCTTCAACCAGATCACACTTACTAATGTTTCCAAAATTGTTCCACCAACGGGGGACCAGATTTTCGAACATATGAGATAGTAGGGGTCATTTTCATTCAAAGAACTACACTCCTCAATAGCTTCCTATGGAGACAGGAATTAAGATAAACATTTTAATGTCCCAAAGCATCTCAGGCACTCAGATTCTTGTGTTGTTTTGTTGTTGCTGCTGCTGTTTTGTTTTTGAGACTGAGTTTCATATAGTCCAGGTTGTCCTTCATTCCTGACCTTCCTGATGCTCCATTTACAGGCATGTGTCACCACACTTGTTTTATGATCTTTTCTGTTTTGTTTTGTTTGTTTGTTTGGTTGGTTGGTTGGTTGTCATTTTGCTTTGCTTTTCAAGACAGGATTTCTCTATGTAGCTTTGCCTGACTGGACTAGCTCTGTTGACCAGGGTGGCCTCAAAATCACTGAGATCCAGTGTGTGCCACCACACCTGCTGAACTCTTTTTTTTTTTGAGAGGGTATTTTTATCTTTTGTGTAGATGAGTGATAAGATTATTTTACTTGTATGTATAGAAGTGTACCACATGTGTGTCTTATTTCCCGGGAGGCCATATGGCATCAAATTCCCTGTAACAGGAGCTACTGAAGATTGTGAACCACCATGGACATGCTAGGAACTCTGCCAAAAAAGTAGAGAATGTTTTGCTTTGTTCTAAGATTTATTATGTATATAATGTTGTGTTTTCATATACACCTGCATGCCAGAAGAGGGCAACAATTTTCATTATAGATGGTTGTGAGCCACCATGTGATTGTTGGGAATTGAACTCATGACAAAAAGCAGCCAGTTCTCTTAACATCTGAGCCATTTCTCCAGCCCCACAGAAAGTATTTTTCATCACTAAACCATCTCCTCAGCTTCCTCTTTAGTCTTTGTTATTTCTTGTTGGGAACTGCTGTTTTACCAGCTGCATTGATATTTAAGTCTCAGCAGAAAGACTGCTTTTTAAGGCCTTCACTGGAGTTAGTGAAGAATTTCCAAGTCTAGCTTCTTTTCTTTGAGACAGCATGTAGGATACCTTGTCAAAATCACACCTCTTGTTTCACCTACTTGTGAATTTAACTCATTATACTAAAGTGCTTTTACTCTGTCTTAAGAGGAGTCTGATATAAAGCAAGGCATCTAGCTTCCACTAGAGCCTCTCGGAAAGGTCCCATGTGTTGTCTGTTGGTTTATCAATTTCAGTCCTCACTCCAGACTCAAGAACAATTCAACTCTACTGGCGGGCTCTGGCAATTACTATTATTATTGTTGTTGTTAATATTATTATTACTTTCTTCCCATTTATATTCCAAATAAATTCATTTTCTTTCATTTCCCCTATGGAACTAAAATGTTCTCAACTCTGGACCTTTGAATACGTATGTTCTTTATCCCTTCTGGGGTGTTAGATCCCTCTTGCATTTCTTTAGGTTTCATAGTGGATTTTATAGTGATGTATACATTTCTTTGCATGGTCTATAGGTTTGTTTATGGTGGAATACCCCACAAGGCTGTAAGCTTTTAGAGAAAGAATGGCGCTTTCATGAATCATTTTCTGTGTGTTCAGGACTTAGCACAGTACTGGGTAACTAATTCACAAACAGTAACTCTCTGTAGAAGGACAAATAACCTTTTAAGTAGTAAATGCCTTGAACAAAGTCTTCGTAATCTGATAGTAATACAGAATTCCCACCTAAAGGATGGGAGCATGTAGCATTTTATTTATTAATGCCAGCCATTGTGCCGACTGTAATAAACTTCTCTTGAAGTCTTTTTATCTTGTTCTGTTACTGCTGTTACTAAGACATCCTCCTCTATGCCTGTTGCCTTCTCTGTGTTCTCTTTCATTTGTCCCATAACAAGTTACTTCCTTTAAGCTTTAGTGAGATTTAGCATCTGGCTCTATCATATGCAAAGACTATCTGTATCTACTTGTTTTGCACAGAAGCTAGGAATGCAGCTCAGAGGTAGAACATTTGCTTCACATATACAAGGTAAAGAAGGAGGAAGAAGAGGAGGAGAAAAAAAGGAACAGGAGATGCAAAGCATTGCTTCTCTTTATGTAGATGCTCTGCCTTAAATACAGGGATTAACTGTCTTCTTGTATCTGCCTTCCAAACAAGATAGAAATTCCAGATACAGCAACAGTGCTACTTATTTGGTGTTAGTTTTTAACCTGGTCCCTCTCCTGACATTCACTGAATACCTGCTTTATACATAGTTGGTTTTATGAAAATATTCATTTTCTGGGAAGAATGTATGTTTTCATTAGGTTTTATAAGAAAATGTCCAGGGTTTTGCATCCTGCCATACTTATCCCCAGAAGACCATATCTATAAAGCTGATTGTGTCCATTTCTGTAAATTATTTGATGTTATGACTTCAGGATGCATTTTGAACCTTGTTTTCAAGAGCATGCTGTAAACCAGCCCTAAGCTTAAGAGCCATTTTGTGCCTCATTAAAAAAAATTTCATCATAAAATGTCCTGTCTGAAAAGAGCATCTGAAATCATTGTACAATGAACTCAGTAACTTTCATTTTAGTCACTAACATTATTAGTACTGTTTGTTGTTTATCATTACTTTTCTAGAGACCCAAGTATGATGACCCTGGTGTAAGGGACTGTGCACACACTGTTAACTAAGAAAATAAAACCATACATTCAAAACAAGCAAAACCTTCAAATATTAATAAGAATTAGGTTTAAATTTAGGGCCCCAAAATAATTCAGTTGAAATGTGAGGAAGACATTGAAACACCATTATTCAGCAAGCTTTTAGAGTATATATATGATGTAAGGATGTACATATAAACACAACTTAAGAATTCTTGGGCATACACACAAAATGTGGAACTTAATTAAGCAGGGTTTTTTTCCTTTCTGTTTTCATGCCAGGAAATTTTTGAACATGTTCCTCCCCTCCCCTCCTGACAGCAGGGGTCCCTTTGGCAATGCTTTCACATAATTGCATCTTTTCAAGAGCAATGTTTGTAAATTCACACTGAGCAAGGAAGAAAGTTGTCAAGAGGCAGAGCAGAAGGATCAGGAATTCAAGGTCATCTTATAGCTGTTTAGTTTCAGGCCAGGCTGGGCTACAGGGGATCCTAACCAAATAATAATAACAGTAATAACCACAATATGCTTTGGCTAAGAGCATATTTGACGATTATTGTTCCAAGTCAGAGCTAACCTCAGGTCACCAACTTTCCTCAGAGAGGAAGCAAGGAAACAATGAGGTCCAGCGCAACAGGATTTTCTGCATACATACCCCTCTCCAACCAAGCCTTCTGACCCAAGCATGTGGAAATGTGTGCTCCCACTGGAGACCAGAGGTGCCTCAGCTTGTAGTTCTGGGTGTGTGGGGAAGGCAAAGTCACCGTGGAGCACAACTGTTTGGTCACTGGCCCACTGAGACCATCACAAGCAAACAAAACCACAAAAGAACAACACAAGAAAAAATGTACTGGGTACAATGCACGCAAAGAGAATGGAAGAAGAAAATACCAAAACTCAGAACAGTGGCCTGTCTCTCTATGGGCCCTCTATCCTGTTCCATTCGTGGTGGCCTGCCCTGAAATCAGGATCCACCCAACTACACCAGAGTTTGGAACGGCAAGCATCAGCCAGACCAGAGACTGGAGTAGCAACTCCAGTATCTGTTGATCTTTACCAGATCTGACACCCAGAGCAGTAGCCAAGCTATGCCAGACCAGAGACCAGAGACCAGTGGCAGAGGTGCCAAGCCTGGGGCTCTGCATACCACATACATCCCTTGGCACCTCCTTACCACTGTCACTTAGCCTTTGGAGCATGGCTCAAGGCTCCTTGAAATGGGAAATAATAGAATTTAGGGAGATAGAAGGATTCTGTCCCATGTCCTCAGTCAGGCCCAATAACAAAAACCAGACAGTGACAGACAAGACAGTCAAACAAAAAGACAAAACAGCCAGATCCCACTGCTTGTGCAGTAGAAAAATACACAGAGCCAGACAACAGATCCCACCACTCCTGCAGTGGAAAAAATGAAAGTAGGAAATCAGCAAATCTGTGCTGCAGGAGCTAGCTGCCTTGTCCTTATCCAATGATCCAGAGATCACAGAAAACTGAGTTATCTACCACCCTTTACAAATAGGGGCACATTCATGCCCTCTGAGATCCAGAGATCACAGAAAACTGGGTGTTCAACTCTCTTTACAGATGCGCCCCTTCAAGGGGGATATGGACTGTCTTCCAGGCCCCGTGTGGCTCACAGCTCTCCAGAGCATCAGCTTTAACCTTTCTGACCACATAGATTACAGATTTTGCCTCAAGGCTTGAAAACAGAAACTACGGAAACACAGAGGCAGATGCAGACAAACAGACATGGGCAGAGTGCTCACTTAACAGGCTGGTGTTCAGCTTCATGTGCCAGTGGTGCTTGGGGCTCTTGGGAATCCTGTATGAGCACCCAAATGTTATGCCCAGATCTTAGGGTCCCCAAAGATCATCAGGAGCTGGACGACATATACAAGAGCAGAGAGCTTTATAGGGGCTTAACCCCAGTCCCTCCATGATCACCAACACAGCAGACCAGAGAGGAAAGCCCTGAGAAGTTGCATGGCAGGGTTTTGATTGGAGTCTGAAGAAGGAACAGGAAGTTCCAGTTTAACAGTTACAGGATTGGGTGACATTCAGTGAGGGCAAACATTTTACAAAGTGATTGGCTAGCTAACATAACTAACACTGAGTGAGGTAGCTATAGGTCTCAGGAATGTTAGTTAATTTCTGTGCCATGGAATGTTCTAATACAAGGTTGGTGGGCTGCTCAGCACAAATATCCCAACTTGAGATAAGATACTTTCACATTCTTGTAGTTATCCTCAGACTGTTCCTTGGGTAGGGAATCTTATGACCTTATTTCTGGAATTGGTGACCCATAACCTAGTTTGTGGTAACCTTGTGGAGGGGCCACTAGTTTGGTGACCTTTAGGTAACCATTTTTAGGCCTAATTCATGGTTACCTTTGGAGGTGCCAGGTCTGGTTCTCTCAATTCTAATGATGCATTTGGATTTTGTGGGGGTTGTAAATGGTATGTCCTGTGTCAGAGAGCACTCCAATATTAAGCTGTGATATAGAAGATTAGAACTGATGATGTAAAGTATTTACTATTGCTTACAAATGAGTGACACCAGTTAGAATTTAGATGAGGGAAGACTGCCTGTAAAACACTCCACAGAGAAGTAGTATGCTAACTAGGCCTGTTAGAGATTAGGATCCCGGGATACATGTTTGCTCACGAGGATTATCTAGAAATGTGGCAGGATGAGGTTTCTAATTTGTAATTTTCCAACGTGTATTTATTAATTCATGAATGTGAATGAAAACATACCAGATTGGTGGGTGTACAATTTGGGTCAGGTAGCTTGATCCAGTGAATATTGAATTTCAAATTAAGGGACTGTCCTATGCCTGTATGTACAATCCTCATTGACATAGTTCTGTCAGTTCAAATTTGAGACACAGGCTAGTGGATAAAGCTATGTCTGTCAGGTTACCAGTCTCAGCAGCTAATATTGGACACAGGGGCAACATTAAACAGTATCTTATTAATGGCTTTCCCTCTACCACAGAATGGCCTGTGTTTTTCAAAGTCTGCATGCCTATGTGTTTTTTTCAACTAAGAGCTTAAGAGCACTGGCTGCTCTTCCAGAAGTCATGAGTTCAATTCTCACCAAGCACATGGTGGCTCACAACCATCTATAATGAGATATGGGGCCCTCTTTCAGTGTACAGGTGTGCATGCGTGTAGAACTTTGTATACATAATAATAAATAAATAAATACTTAGAAAAGTCAGTTGTTGGTATTATTAAATTTTTTGTTGATGCATCATTTTCCTAGTCTCTTATTAGTTAATATTCTCTGATAATCCCCAGTCATTAAGAATTTCATTCCTTTTCCTCTAGTACTTTGATATTTGTTTTGTTTAAAGCAATGTCTCCTGTAGATCAGCTTTTCACTTGTTATATAGTTTACACTTTATTTCAACACTGAATGTTACCACTACTGCCCAGTGCCTAGAACACAGTCTTGCAAGTCTTTTCAGGTGGGCCCTGACTGGTCTCTGTGAAGTAAAAGAGACCAGTCAATGAGTGTCCACTGACAGCCCTGATTTTCCTGTTTTTTTTTTTTTGTTTGGTTGTTTTTTTTTTTTTTTTTTTGAAGATGGGACTTGTGTGAGAATTGAGTTCACTGACCTACTTTGAAGCTGGTTACAACACAAAAAGGGAGGAGGAGGAGGAGGAAAGATGGTAATGAGTCAGGTAATCAATTTCAGACAGTCAGTAAAAGTGAAAACTGGATGTTTGAGGGGATTCATACACAATGAAATCAAGAATATGTATTAAGAGCTGAGATTGTTTCTGGAAAGCAAATTTTGATAGTTGAACTAGTTAAAACAATACAGAAGATCTGGAGAAACTGTTGTGGTACTGCCTAACAGGAATGTTTCCCCCATTTGAAATTGCAAAACCAGAGAGAAAAGGTGAGTAACAATTGATGTGCGCTAATATATACCTGAAGTCCTCGAAGAATATTGGACCATAAGGCCAATTTCAACTTTTAAAAATAATTTTTAAGATTATAATGAAATTGTTTTAACCTACTCATTCCTCTCTACTCTTAGGTCTCAAATGCTGGGATGAATGGTTGAGGAGCCTACTTACCAAAGCAAAGTAGACCTTGCTGTCAGGTCCTCCCAGCATCCCTCAGTCCTTACCTGTTACAAGGTATGGGTGTCAAACACAGATCTCTAGCCCAGGAGTGGAGCTGCCCTCCTCCCAGCTGTCCTTCCTTATGTATTCTAACCGTTTTAGTTACCTGGTCATTTTCATTTATCATTTATCCTTCTAGACCTTTGTTCTGGCTCTCCACTTCCCTCTCTCCTCTCGTCTCACATAACTCAGGGTCATGTCAACTCTAAACTGTCCCAGATTTTCCTGTGTCTGACTATGTTCTCTTGTCTATCTATAATAAACTTTTTACTCCAACATTTCTAGGTACAGCCATATCCTTTTTGTTTTATTTCTCATTTTCATTGAGCTCTCATTAACTACTCCTTGCTCTGAAATCCATGGCCATTTGTTTCTTTAATGGTTGTTACTCTTTGGCTTTGACTGAAGTTTTGATGAAGGACTTCCCAACTATGAGGTAGAGGTGATTGCACTGGACACTGAGTGTGTAATGAAATGTGCAACATAAATGGCTTGTATCTGGGAAGATGAGCAGGTGCCCTGGAAAAGTGGAAGATTGTATTTTAAAACATTTCGAAGATGAGGATGTTGCAGGATATTTGATCCCAGTGTGATACCTGAGATTGTGAACTGTAAAAACCCGTGCTTTGTTTGGTGTGGGTGAGCCCTAATACAAACCTTAATTCCAAGAACTTACAATTTATTGTAAACAGGTCATTACGGTATGGTTCCATCAGCCCTAGAACATGCCTTTAATTCAAAAGCTCTCTGTGCACAGGATTTATTAATGTTAATTCTAGGTCAAGAGGTAAAGCAAGAAACCAGCTAACAGGGATTAAGGAGTAAGTGGAACTTTCAGCTGAAATGTATTTAAGACAGAGTGTAAAAGTGGAAGGAGTTTTAGCTTTGTAGATTTTGGGCTTTTTGAGCTTTGAGCTAGAAGCCTTTGGCCTTGGGTTCCTTTCGCCTATCGCCCCCAGAGCTGTCATCTGAACTGGTGAGCTTTTGGAGCTTCTTCCTCTTAGAGGTGAGGTGAGTAGCAAAATCAGATGGGTGCTCTCTTTGCCTTTTCTGCGCTAGCAGGTTTTAAAATCGAATAATTGGGATTTTCATTCTTTTAGAACAAAACTAGGGCTCTGTGTACCCATAGGGGTTAGGGCAAAGCTAGAATGCCTCTGTTATCTGCATCATTTGACCTTTGATCCACTGGTAAAGGGGCTACTACTTTTCTGAGACTCAGCTTTATTGTTCAAGCTAATGAGGAACTCTGGGCAGGCATAGCAGTCAGAAGCAATAGTGGGAGGTAGTTGATGGGTTTGTTCTGGGATTTTCCTCTGATGTAGCTCTAAAGAGCTGTGAGTGAGACCAGAGGCCATGTCATGCTGAGTGTGGGGCCATTTTCCCCAGGCCAGGAAGAGAAGGCTGCTGAGCTCTCACAGCCTGATCTGCTTTGAAAGAGATGGACTGTGGTTCAGACTGTGGTTCAGGCTGTGGTTCTGTTGGTCTCCATGTGGTGATCTCGGCAGAGACCCTTGGCCTTCAACCCTTCCTGAGTGTTTATTGACCAGAGAAATGAGGATTTTGTGACCTGAGCAGTAGAAAGTTGTGGTGCTTATAATTTGACTACCTAGTGTGCACACACAGGCATTGGTATTGCAGTGGACAAATTGGAAAACTGAAGGTCTCATTTCTAGAAATGATGAACGTTGTATTCCACATACAGTTTTGTGTAACAAATTTTACAAATCATTTGAAACTAGAAGAAAAGAGGTGGTGGTGGTCATCTTTCAGCAATACTTGATTACGTTTTGTTGTTGTTGTTGTTGTTGTTGTTTTTTACCTTTCAACTACCACTAGTCACAATGGTGTGATTTAGGGAAATTCAATTCGAGGGTACAAAAGGAATTTCTGAGATGCAGAATTTTGTCAGGTGTGCCTGGTTTTAGATAAGTGGATAGGGCAGATTCCACATCTTGTGACATAATTCATGCAGCAAGAAAAAGATACTAAATTATTCTCCAACATTTTTTGTGTGTGAGTGTCGGCAAGGGCTGGGCTGTGCCTGAACCCACAAGGGGACATGAGGGACTGCAAGCCATAGCCCAGCTTTATGATCACCTCCATTTTCCAAGAGACTTCCAGAGTAAAAAGACTCTCTGTAAAGGAGGTTAGTAGTAGCTGGAGTGTCAGAAATATAACAGTTTAGGTGTTGCTTTGTGTTTGTCTTGTAGCAGTTGTGAAATCTGTGTTTATTTAATTTGTATTAATTACAAAAGAAAAGTTATCTCTGGTCCAGTGCACATTTTTCATGCTAGAGTTTCCTTAGGTCTTTTCACGTAAACTTGGCTATATTTTAGGCTTATTTTTTGGCTTTTTCTCTCACCCCTTCATTCTTTCACAAACACTGTACACATTCTTCTTGATTATTGAAGTTTGTGGTAAGTACAGAAATCACATCTTGCCAGAAGATTATGAAATTCATGACAATAGAATCATCCCTTATTTTTCTGTTTTCCTCTATTTCTTACCAGGTGGCTTTTCTGATATGAGATTGAGATTTTGAATTCTCCTTTAACAAGCACATAAAGATCATTTGCACTTATGTCTGTAGAAGGCAGAAGAGACAACATGGAGGTAGGTGATACCACTTGGCCAGTTTACTCCTTTTCTTTGGACATTTTCTTTAGGTGATCTATCCTTTTTCTTCCAAAGTTTTATTTGTCCAGTGGTCTCCATATTCCTTAGTCTTTCAGAGGCTCTCTGTGGTAGAATCCTGCCCTGTTCCCTGTTTTCTCCCTCTTCTGATGTCCATCCCATTGGCCTTTCTGAGTGAGGATTGATTATCTTACCCAGGGTCCTCCTTCTTCTTTAGCTATACAGATTTCAGTATGATTATCCTATATTATATGTCTAATATCCACCATATGTGTCCTTCTGCTTCTGGGATACCTCACTCAGGATAATCTTTTCTAGATCCCACCAATGGCCTGCAAATTTCATGATTTCCTTGTTTTTAATTACTAAGTAGTATTCCATTGTGTAAATGTGCAATTTCTGTATCCATTCCTCAACTGAGGGACATCTGGGTTGTTTCCAGCTTCTGGCTATTATGAATAAAGCTGCTTTGAACATGGTGGAGCAAATTTCCATGTTATGTACTTGAGCATCATTTGGATATATGCTTAGGAGTGGTATAGCTGGAACTTGAGGAAGCACTATTCCTAATTGTCTGAGAAAGAGCCAGATTGATTTCCAAAGTGGTTGTACAAGTTTATATTCACACCAACAATGGAGGAGGGTTCCCCTTTCTCCACATCCACACCAGCATGTGTTGTCAATTGAGTTTTTTATCCTAGGCATTCTGATGGGTGTAAGGTAAATCTCAGGGTAGTTTTGATTTGCATTTCCCTGATGACTAAGGACTTTGAGCATTGCTTTAAATGTTTCTCTGCCATTCAATATTCCTCTGTAAGATTTAGGGTTGGATACTTTCCTAGTCTGTAGGATGTTGTTTTGATCTGATGACAGTCTTCTGCTTTACAGAAGATTTTCAGTTTCATGAGGTCCTATTTATTGAATGTTGATTTTAGAGCCTGTGCTGTTGGTGTTCTTTTCAGGAAGTTGTCTCCTGTGCCAATGAGTTCAAGGCTCTTCCCCACTTTTTCTTCTAACAGATTTGGTGTATCTGGTTTATGTTGAGATCTTTGATCCACTTGTGCTTTAATTTGGTTCAGGGTGATGAATATGGATCTATTTGCATTTTCTACATGTAGACATCCAGTTAGACCAGCACCATTTATTGAAGATTCTGTCATTTTTCCATTGTATGGTTTTGGGTTTTTTTTTGTCAAAAAAAATAAATAAAGTATCCGTAGCTGTGTTGGTTTATTTCTGAGTCTTCTGTTTGATTCCATTGATCGACCATTATGTACCTATGCTAGTAGCATGCAGTTTATTATTATTATTGCTCTGTGGAACAGTTTGAGATCCAGAAGATCTGCTGTTGTACAGATTGTTTTAGCAATTCTGGATTTTTTTGTTTTCTATATGAAACTGACTTTTTTTTCTTTAAAGGTCTGTAAAGAATTGTGTGGGTATGTGATGGGAATTGTACTGGATCTGTAGATTGCACAACTGTTTGGTCACTGGCCCACTGAGACCATCACAAGCAAACAAAACCACAAAAGAACAACACAAGAAAAAATGTACTGGGTACAATGCACGCAAAGAGAATGGAAGAAGAAAATACCAAAACTCAGAATAGTGGCCTGTCTCTCTATGGGCCCTCTATCTTGTTCCATTCGTGGTGGCCTGCCCTGAAATCAGGATCCACCCAACTACACCAGAGTTTGGAATAGCAAGCATTCAGCCAGACCAGAGACTGGAGTAGCAACTCCAGTATCTGTTGATCTTTACCAGATCTGAGACCCAGAGCAGTAGCCAAGCTATGCCAGACCAGAGACCAGAGACCAGTGGCAGAGGTGCCAAGCCTGGGGCTCTGCATACCACATACATCCCTTGGCACCTCCTTACCACTGTCACTTAGCCTTTGGAGCATGGCTCAAGGCTCCTTGAAATGGGAAATAATAGAATTTAGGGAGATAGAAGGATTCTGTCCCATGTCCTCAGTCAGGCCCAATAACAAAAACCAGACAGTGACAGACAAGACAGTCAAACAAAAAGACAAAACAGCCAGATCCCACTGCTTGTGCAGTAGAAAAATACACAGAGCCAGACAACAGATCCCACCACTCCTGCAGTGGAAAAAATGAAAGTAGGAAATCAGCAAATCTGTGCTGCAGGAGCTAGCTGCCTTGTCCTTATCCAATGATCCAGAGATCACAGAAAACTTTACAGATAGGGGCACATTCATGCCCTCTGAGATCCAGAGATCACAGAAAACTGGGTGTTCAACTCTCTTTACAGATGCGCCCCTTCAAGGGGGATATGGACTGTCTTCCAGGCCCCGTGTGGCTCACAGGTCTCCAGAGCATCAGCTTTAACCTTTCTGACCACATAGATTACAGATTTTGCTTCAAGGCTTGAAAACAGAAAGTACGGAAACACAGAGGCAGATGCAGACAAACAGACATGGGCAGAGTGCTCACTTAACAGGCTGGTGTTCAGCTTCATGTGCCAGTGGTGCTTGGGGCTCTTGGGAATCCTGTATGAGCACCCAAATGTTATGCCCAGATCTTAGGGTCCCCAAAGATCATCAGGAGCTGGACGACATATGCAAGAGCAGAGAGCTTTATAGGGGCTTAACCCCAGTCCCTCCATGATCACCAACACAGCAGACCAGAGAGGAAAGCCCTGAGAAGTTGCATGGCAGGGTTTTGATTGGAGTCTGAAGAAGGAACAGGAAGTTCCAGTTTAACAGTTACAGGATTGGGTGACATTCAGTGAGGGCAAACATTTTACAAAGTGATTGGCTAGCTAACATAACTAACACTGAGTGAGGTAGCTATAGGTCTCAGGAATGTTAGTTAATTTCTGTGCCATGGAATGTTCTAATACAAGGTTGGTGGGCTGCTCAGCACAAATATCCCAAATTGAGATAAGATACTTTCACATTCTTGTAGTTATCCTCAGACTGTTCCTTGGGTAGGGAATCTTATGACCTTATTTCTGGAATTGGTGACCCATAACCTACTTTGTGGTGACCTTGTGGAGGGGCCACTAGTTTGGTGACCTTTAGGTAACCATTTTTAGGCCTAATTCATGGTTACCTTTGGAGGTGCCAGGTCTGGTTCTCTCAATTCTAATGATGCATTTGGATTTTGTGGGGGTTGTAAATGGTATGTCCTGTGTCAGAGAGCACTCCAATATTAAGCTGTGATATAGAAGATTAGAACTGATGATGTAAAGTATTTACTATTGCTTAGAAATGAGTGACACCAGTTAGAATTTAGATGAGGGAAGACTGCCTGTAAAACACTCCACAGAGAAGTAGTATGCTAACCAGGCCTGTTAGAGATTAGGATCCCGGGATACATGTTTGCTCACGAGGATTATCTAGAAATGTGGCAGGATGAGGTTTCTAATTTGTAATTTTCCAACGTGTATTTATTAATTCATGAATGTGAATGAAAACATACGAGATTGGTGGGTGTACAATTTGGGTCAGGTAGCTTGATCCAGTGAATATTGAATTTCAAATTAAGGGACTGTCCTATGCCTGTATGTACATTCCTCATTGACATACTTCTGTCAGTTCAAATTTGAGACACAGGCTAGTGGATAAAGCTATGTCTGTCAGGTTACCAGTCTCAGCAGCTAATATTGGACACAGGGGCAACATTAAACAGTATCTTATTAATGGCTTTCCCTCTACCACAGAATGGCCTGTGTTTTTCAAAGTCTGTATGCCTATGTGTTTTTTTCAACTAAGAGCTTAAGAGCACTGGCTGCTCTTCCAGAAGTCATGAGTTCAATTCTCACCAAGCACATGGTGGCTCACAACCATCTATAATGAGATATGGTGCCCTCTTTCAGTGTACAGGTGTGCATGCGTGTAGAACATTGTATACATAATAATAAATAAATAAATACTTAGAAAAGTCAGTTGTTGGTATTATTAAATTTTTTGTTGATGCATCATTTTCCTAGTCTCTTATTAGTTAATATTCTCTGATAATCCCCAGTCATTAAGAATTTCATTCCTTTTCTCTAGTACTTTGATATTTGTTTTGTTTAAAGCAATGTCTCCTGTAGATCAGCTTTTCACTTGTTATATAGTTTACACTTTATTTCAACACTGAATGCTACCTCTACTGCCCAGTGCCTAGAACACAGTCTTGCAAGTCTTTTCAGGTGGGCCCTGACTGGTCTCTGTGAAGTAAAAGAGACCAGTGAATGAGTGTCCACTGACAGCCATGGTTTTCCTGTTTTTTTATTTGTTTGTTTGGTTGGTTTTTTTTTTTTTTGAAGATGGGACTTGTGTGAGAATTGAGTTCACTGACCTACTTTGAAGCTGGTTACTACACAAAAAGGGAGGAGGAGGAGGAAAGATGGTAATGAGTCAGGTAATCAATTTCAGACAGTCAGTAAAAGTGAAAACTGGATGTTTGAGGGGATTCATACACAATGAAATCAAGACTATGTATTAAGAGCTGAGATTGTTTCTGGAAAGCAAATTTTGATAGTTGAACTAGTTAAAACAATACAGAAGATCTGGAGAAACTGTTGTGGTACTGCCTAACAGGAATGTTTCCCCATTTGAAATTGCAAAACCAGAGAGAAAAGGTGAGTAACAATTGATGTGTGCTAATATATACCTGAAGTCCTCGAAGAATATTGGACCATAAGGCCATTTTCAACTTTTAAAAATAATTTTTAAGATTATAATGGAATTGTTTTGACCTACTCATTCCTCTGTACTCTTAGGTCTCAAATGCTGGGATGAATGGTTGAGGAGCCTACTTACCAAAGCAAAGTAGACCTTGCTGTCAGGTCCTCCCAGCATCCCTCAGTCCTTACCTGTTACAAGGTATGGGTGTCAAACACAGATCTCTAGCCCAGGAGTGGAGCTGCCCTCCTCCCAGCTGTCCTTCCTTATGTATTCTAACCGTTTTAGTTACCTGGTCATTTTCATTTATCATTTATCCTTCTAGACCTTTGTTCTGGCTCTCCACTTCCTTCTCTCCTCTCGTCTCACATAGCTCAGGGTCATGTCAACTCTAAACTGTCCCAGATTTTCCTGTGTCTGACTATGTTCTCTTGTCTATCTATAATAAACTTTTTACTCCAACATTTCTAGGTACAGCCATATCCTTTTTGTTTTATTTCTCATTTTCATTGAGCTCTCATTAACTACTCCTTGCTCTCAAATCCATGGCCATCCATTTGTTTCTTTAATGGTTGTTACTCTTTGGCTTTGACTGAAGTTTTGATGAAGGACTTCCCAACTATGAGGTAGAGGTGATTGCACTGGACACTGAGTGTGTAATGGAATGTGCAACATAAATGGCTTGTATCTGGGAAGATGAGCAGGTGCCCTGGAAAAGTGGAAGATTGTATTTTAAAACATTTCGAAGATGAGGATGTTGCAGGATATTTGATCCCAGTGTGATACCTGAGATTGTGAACTGTAAAAACCTGTGCTTTGTTTGGTGTGGGTGAGCCCTAATACAAACCTTAATTCCAAGAACTTACAATTTATTGTAAACAGGTCATTACGGTATGGTTCCATCAGCCCTAGAACATGCCTTTAATTCAAAAGCTCTCTGTGCACAGGATTTATTAATGTTAATTCTAGGTCAAGAGGTAAACCAAGAAACCAGCTAATAGGGATTAAGGAGTAAGTGGAACTTTCAGCTGAAATGTATTTAAGACAGAGTGTAAAAGTGGAAGGAGTTTTAGCTTTGTAGATTTTGGGCTTTTTGAGCTTTGAGCTAGAAGCCTTTGGCCTTGGGTTTCTTTCGCCTATCGCCCCCAGAGCTGTCATCTGAACTGGTGAGCTTTTGGAGCTTCTTCCTCTTAGAGGTGAGGTGAGTAGCAAAATCAGATGGGTGCTCTCTTTGCCTTTTCTGCGCTAGCAGGTTTTAAAATCGAATAATTGGGATTTTCATCCTTTTAGAACAAAACTAGGGCTCTGTGTACCCATAGGGGTTAGGGCAAAGCTAGAATGCCTCTGTTATCTGCATCATTTGACCTTTGATCCACTGATAGAGGGGCTGCTACTTTTCTGAGACTCAGCTTTATTGTTCAAGCTAATGAGGAACTCTGGGCAGGCATAGCAGTCAGGAGCAATAGTGGGAGGTAGTTGATGGGTTTGTTCTGGGATTTTCCTCTGATGTAGCTCTAAAGAGCTGTGAGTGAGACCAGAGGACATGTCATGCTGAGTGTGGGGCCATTTTCCCCAGGCCAGGAAGAGAAGGCTGCTGAGCTCTCACAGCCTGATCTGCTTTGAAAGAGATGGACTGTGGTTCAGACTGTGGTTCAGGCTGTGGTTCTGTTGGTCTCCATGTGGTGATCTCGGCAGAGACCCTTGGCCTTCAACCCTTCCTGAGTGTTTATTGACCAGAGAAGTGAGGATTTTGTGACCTGCGCAGTAAAAAGTTGTGGTGCTTATAATTTGACTACCTAGTGTGCACACACAGGCATTGGTATTGCAGTGGACAAATTGGAAAACTGAAGGTCTCATTTCTAGAAATGATGAACGTTGTATTCCACATACAGTTTTAGTTTTATGTAACAAATTTTACAAATCATTTGAACCTAGAAGAAAAGAGGTGGTGGTGGTCATCTTTCAGCAATACTTGATTACGTTTTGTTGTTGTTGTTGTTTTTTACCTTTCAACTACCACTAGTCACAATGGTGTGATTTAGGGAAATTCAATTCGAGGGTACAAAAGGAATTTCTGAGATGCAGAATTTTGTCAGGTGTGCCTGGTGTTAGGTAAGTGGATAGGGCAGATTCCACATCTTGTGACATAATTCATGCAGCAAGAAAAAGATACTAAATTATTCTCCAACATTTTTTGTGTGTGAGTGTCGGCAAGGGCTGGGCTGTGCCTGAACCCACAAGGGGACATGAGGGACTGCAAGCCATAGCCCAGCTTTATGATCACCTCCATTTTTCAAGAGACTTCCAGAGTAAAAGGACTCTCTGTAAAGGAGGTTAGTAGTAGCTGGAGTGTCAGAAATATAACAGTTTAGGTGTTGCTTTGTGTTTGTCTTGTAGCAGTTGTGAAATCTGTGTTTATTTAATTTGTATTAATTACAAAAGAAAAGTTATCTCTGGTCCAGTGCACATTTTTCATGCTAGAGTTTCCTTAGGTCTTTTCACGTAAACTTGGCTATATTTTAGGCTTATTTTTTGGCTTTTTCTCTCACCCCTTCATTCTTTCACAAACACTGTACACATTCTTCTTGATTATTGAAGTTTGTGGTAAGTACAGAAGTCACATCTTGCCAGAAGATTAGGAGATTCATGACAATAGAATCATCCCTTATTTTTCTGTTTTCCTCTGTTTCTTACCAGGTGGCTTTTCTGATATGAGATTGAGATTTTGAATTCTCCTTTAACAAGCACATAAAGATCATTTGCACTTATGTCTGTAGAAGGCAGAAGAGACAACATGGAGGTAGGTGATACCACTTGGCCAGTTTACTCCTTTTCTTTGGACATTTTCTTTAGGTGATCTATCCTTTTTCTTCCAAAGTTTTATTTGTCCAGTGGTCTCCATATTCCTTAGTCTTTCAGAGGCTCTCTGTGGTAGAATCCTGCCCTGTTCCCTGTTTTCTCCCTCTTCTGATGTCCATCCCATTGGCCTTTCTGAGTGAGGATTGATTATCTTACCCAGGGTCCTCCTTCTTCCTTAGCTATACAGATTTCAGTATGATTATCCTATATTATATGTCTAATATCCACCATATGTGTCCTTCTGCTTCTGGGATACCTCACTCAGGATAATCTTTTCTAGATCCCACCAATGGCCTGCAAATTTCATGATTTCCTTGTTTTTAATTACTAAGTAGTATTCCATTGTGTAAATGTGCAATTTCTGTATCCATTCCTCAACTGAGGGACATCTGGGTTGTTTCCAGCTTCTGGCTATTATGAATAAAGCTGCTTTGAACATGGTGGAGCAAATTTCCATGTTATGTACTTGAGCATCATTTGGATATATGCCTAGGAGTGGTATAGCTGGATCTTGAGGAAGCACTATTCCTAATTGTCTGAGAAAGAGCCAGATTGATTTCCAAAGTGGTTTTACAAGTTTATATTCACACCAACAATGGAGGAGGGTTCCCTCCACACCAGCATGTGTTGTCAATTGAGTTTTTTATCCTAGGCATTCTGATGGGTGTAAGGTAAATCTCAGGGTAGTTTTGATTTGCATTTCCCTGATGACTAAGGACTTTGAGCATTGCTTTAAATGTTTCTCTGCCATTCAATATTCCTCTGTAATATTTAGGGTTGGAGAAGATACTTTCCTAGTCTGTAGGATGTTGTTTTGATCTGATGACAGTCTTCTGCTTTACAGAAGATTTTCAGTTTCATGAGGTCCTATTTATTGAATGTTGATTTTAGAGCCTGTGCTGTTGGTGTTCTTTTCAGGAAGTTGTCTCCTGTGCCAATGAGTTCAAGGCTCTTCCCCACTTTTTCTTCTAACAGATTTGGTGTATCTGGTTTTATGTTGAGATCTTTGATCCACTTGTGCTTTAATTTGGTTCAGGGTGATGAATATGGATCTATTTGCATTTTCTACATGTAGACATCCAGTTAGACCAGCACCATTTATTGAAGATTCTGTCATTTTTCCATTGTATGGTTTTGGTTTTTTTGTCAAAAAAATAAATAAAGTATCCGTAGCTGTGTTGGTTTGTTTCTGAGTCTTCTGTTTGATTCCATTGATCCACCATTATGTACCTATGCTAGTAGCATGCAGTTTTTTTATTATTATTGCTCTGTGGAACAGTTTGAGATCCAGAAGATCTGTTGTTGTACAGATTGTTTTAGCAATTCTGGATTTTTTGTTTTCTATATGAAACTGACTTTTTTTTTCTTTAAAGGTCTGTAAAGAATTGTGTGGGTATATGATGGGAATTGTACTGGATCTGTAGATTGCTTTTGGCAGGATGGCCATTTTCATTGTTTTAATCCTACCAATCCATGAGCATGGGAGCTCTTTTCTTCTTCTGATATGTTTTTTCAATTACTTCCTTCAGAAACTTGAATTGTTTTTTAAACAGGTCTTTCAGTTGTTTGGTTAGAGTCACACCAAGGTGCTTTATGTTATTAGGGGCTATTTTGAAGGTTGTTTTTACCCTAATTTCTTTCTTGGCCCTTTTGTCTTTCATATATAGGAGGGCTACAGAATTTTTGTTAATTTTGTATCCAGCCCTTTTGCTGAAAGTGTTTATCAGCTGAAGGAGTTCTCTGGTTAAATTATGGGATCACTCATGTATATCATCATATGCATGGGACAACTACTGCCACCTCTGCTGAGCAGGGAGACCCATGCTTGGGCAAGGGGAAGTACAGGGGGGGTTGAATATTTGACACTCTCAATCCTCGGAGATGTCCATGGGTGACCTGGCTACAAACTCTCCAAACTCACAGATTTTCCCCTCTCACCCAGGAAACCTCAATGTGGATGTTCTGGCTTCAGCAGCCCCTCCATTCACAAATTTCAGAATTTTAGATCCTGTTCCCCTCAGAAACATTGCACACTGTTTGCTGCCATGGTGGACCCCTTTCCTTTACTTAGATTCTTAGAAAGTTCTTCTCCTATCAGGTTAGTATCATAAACCTGAGATCAAATATCCATTGTATTTCTAATCCATGCCTCTCTTGGTGCTGATCTTGCTTTTAAAGGTCTAATCACCTTTTTGCATTTTAAATAAGCATTTTCAAAAGCCAAAAATTCAATTGATATTTTTGTGGCTTCTGAATCTGATATGTTCACTAGGCTGGAGTATCAAAAGAATTTTCTATGGACTGTTACAGCTAGAATGAGATCACCAGTGGTAGTGGAAATTCGGGTGTTCTAGCCTATGGCAATACCAAAGTGTTACCATTCTTGGTTAAGCTGCTGTGCTAAGCACCTCAGAAGTGCAGGTGAAAGTCCATGCCTGGTTGGTTGCAACCAAGACTCAGGCCTGGTGAGACACAGACCCAGTGAGTCCTAGGCCCAGTAGGCCATTGAGCAGGCCCAAAGGGAGATAAATGATGACTCTCAGGGGCCATGATGGAAGGCTGATGGTATCAAGTGGCATACAACCAACCACATGGATTCACACCCAGCATGTTTATTTGAAGTCAGGGATTTATAAACCTTGGGCAAAGAGAAGGATTTTGAGGATGAATGTTTGATTTACTATGGTCTAGGGGTCAAGGATACTTGGCTTATGTATGCATGAAAATGTATATTCATTTTCCATGCAGTATCATGGTCCTATTGCAAGAAGGAGAACACAGTACTTAATTATCCTATTTGTAGGGGGAAAATCTCTGAGTACAGTTGAAAGTCACCACTGAAGAATAAGATCCTAAGCAGGGTGATGCATTTCTAGGAATTTAGAGATGCTTGTTGGAGCAGTTTTATTATCAGGAAAGGGTTTGGCTAATAATCTGCCCTGAGGCTCTTTACCAGACCTGGGGTCAAACATATCAGGGAGTGGATTTTTAGGCCCTTCCTTGAGAAAGCAGAGTTCACCTTCATAGACTGAGTGCAAATAAATGGCTATCCAAAGATGTCAGAGTTTACCCTAATCCAGCAAAGCCTCACATCCCTCAAATGTTTGTTGGCTTTATTTAAGGAATTTATTGGTTTCCTCCAATAGTGTGATTATGTTTTGCCTGGATTTCCTTATGGAATTTATTCATATCACATACCACAGCACATCCTGAATATACAAACATAGCTGAAAGCATACACAAAAAAAATCTTTAAACAAACAAACATCATGAAGATGATGAAGATGGTATTGGTCATTACAGCAATTGGTGCAAAAGTATATAATACAAGCACACTCTTTCTATAAAAATCTGCTTTCTTCTACTTGACATTTAAAAGTTTACATTTTCTGACACTGGTGCAGACATATATCCAATCATCAATCACAGAAAATAATATGGTTCCCAAATGATCCTAACAGATATCCCTTTCTTTATCATAAGAGTATGAGATAATTTTAGTAGTCAAAATTTTTTATTCTAATGTTGAAACATTTGTATGCTTTAATGGAATCTCTTCAATTGGAATAGCCCTCCACCTCCAATACATTTTTTATTGTTGCCAAAGGAAATAACCAGATTGCACAAGTTGAGTAATGGCCAGTGATGTCTTTGATTTTGATTTTGACTATAATCCTATTGTATTTGCTTATAGGAATATGTTATATTTATAGGCCTATCTTTGTGTTTCCTTTTGACAGGGGTGCTATGTATATTGTGTGATTTGTTTATATATATTATATTATATTATATTATATTATATTATATTATATTATATTATTATATTAATTATTTTTTTCTCTTGAAAGGAATAGCCCTTCACATATTTTTGCCTTCTGAAAATTTATTATATTATGCTATAATTCCTTGAGTTTCTGTTGATTTGGGGACTTGATTTAGAGAAACAGTTTTACTTTTCTCTTCTTGATCTTAAAGGCTTCCCTCTCCTCATTCCTTGGTATATCTGTGTTTTCAAATTCTTGCAATTGTCAATGTATCGGTTTTTACTACTTAAGTGACTGATAGAATTAACACAATATTTTTGTTTTTTTATATTTTTTCTTTATTAATTACACTTTATTCACTTTGTATCCCCCCTGTGATTCTCTCCCTTCTCCCATCCCAATCCCTCCCTTCCTCCACCTTCTGCATGCATGCCCCTCCCCAAGTCCACTGATAGGGGAGGATTTCTTTTCCTTCTTTCTGATCCTAGTCAATTAGGTCTTATCAGGAATGGCTGCATTGTCTTCTTCTGTGGCTTGGTAATGCTGCTTCCCCCTCAGGGGGAGGTAATTAAAGAGCAGGCCAATCAGTTCATGTCAGAGACAGTCCCTGTTCCTATTAAAATGGAACCCACTTGGATACTGAACTGCCATGGGCTACATCTGTGCAGGGGTCTTAGGTTTTCTCCATGCATAGTCCTTGGTTGGAATATCAGTCTCAGGAAAGTCCCCTGTGCTAAGGTATTTTGGTTCTGTTGCTCTCCTTGTGGAGTTCCTGTCCTCTCCAGATCTTACTGTTTCCCACTTCTTTCCTAAGATTCCATGCACTCTGCCCAAAGGTTGCCCATAAGTCTCAGCATCTACATTGATAGTCTGCAGGGCAGAGCTTTTCATGGGTCCTCTGTGTCAGGCTCCTGACTTGTTCCCTCTTACTTTTTCATATACTGTTGTATCTTTGTCCTTATTAGCTTCAGTTGTCAACATTTCAAAGCCTACAGTCATCTGAGGGAGCCTCAATTAAGGGCATGCCCTCAACAGAGAAGCTGGCTGCTATATCTGTGAGAGATTGTGTTGACAGATGATTGATGTGGGAAGGCTCTTCCACTGAGAGATGCAATAACCCTAAGAAAATGGGCTTGGCCCACGTAAGATAACTACCTGAGCATGAGACAGTGATTAAGTAGGAGACCAACCCAAAAATGTTTGTCATGGCTTTTGCCTTAATTTCATTCAAACTTGACTTTCTATGCTAAGCTCCCAAAATGATGGACTGTGATCTGACACAACCAAACTCAATGAGTAAACCCATTTATGACCTGGGATTCTTTTGGTTACGGGATGTAGTCACAGAACAAAGTAGCAAATTAGAACAAAAAAAATATATATACAAAGAGTGATTTCACTGCTGGACACAACCTTGGAATATTCACTTTTTAAGGAATATGGAAAACATCAGGATTTAAGATGGGAAAAACTTTAGAAAGCTGTATACAGAGCTTCATCGGCTATTTTGGTAGGACTTAGTTGATCAGAGTGTTGACAGTAATGCAGACAAAGTAAGTCCAGGTCATAGGTTTTCAGTGGAAAATAGACTCCATGGAAAATTAAGCTAGAGGTCATTTGTGTGATATTTTAGCTGCAAATCATGCTTATTCTGCCCATGCCTTGAGAAATTGAGTAAAGTAGAATTAAAAAATAATGGGCTGGATTTCTTACATGGAATGTTGAATCTGTTGAATGGATATTATTAGTGAGATGTTCAGGGCCAGACTAAAAGAATGAGCCAAGTGGAGCAGAAATAAATGTAAGGTCTTTGGTTTGTAGAGAAAAACACTAGGTAGTTTTAGATGGCAGAAACATGGTGAAACAGAGACAGGAATTTTCAAGGAGATTATTGCCATCAAAGAGAAGGTCCTAGCTTTGGATCTGAAGCCTAAGATGGTTTCCATAGATTAATACTCCCTCTTGTTAATTCTTCTGTTAATGGAAGGAGTAGGCAACGTGATTCCTAGTGCCAGGAAAGAACTTCATATAAAAGCTGCTCCAAATGCGGTCAAAGTGTGACAACGTCCATCCCAATTTAGAATCCAACTTGACAGGCTCACCCATGTTGTGCTGGTTCTGGAAACAAGAAAGATTCAAAATTTAAGGTAATGGATGCTTTCTTTGTGGTTTCTGTTCAGCACTGTGCCAGCCATCTGTGTTTGGCAGAATCAGATCCCCAGCGAAGATGCTGTAAAGGTTCATTGCATGAAGCAGGGTCAAGTTGTACCTTGACACTACAAGATGTTCAGATACCTAAGTTATGAGACACATCTAATATAGTGCTGTCTTTAGGAAGTGGAAGTAACCAAACAGAGATGTATGATATATTGCAGGGATAGGACAATCTAAGCCTTTTGAATCAGCAACAGGATTTGTTGTCTTCCTTGCTGATCTTTTTTCCTTGGTCCAGTCTCCCATCACTATATACTGGAATGAAAATGGGTATTCTGTGCATCTATGTTGGAATGATGTAACTTGTTTCTGATGTTACAAGATGTGGCACCCAAGAGATTTTTCTTCTGTGTCAGTAGAGACTTTGGACATTTGGACAGTGTATGAGCTATTGCAGAATTTTAGGATCATTGAAATTAGACTACATTTTCATTATGGGATGACAATAATTCTACAGTGAATTTGGTCAGAACATATTTGATTGAATCAAAATAGCTCCCAGAGAAGATAACGTTTCTGTTTTGACATTGAAGAAAAAGTTTTTATGTAGCTGTGGCTGTCCTGAAAGTTGGTATGTAGACCAGGCAGGTTTTGACCTTACAAGTCTAACTGCAGTTGAGTATTTGGCTTAAATTTGGGCCAACATGCCTGGCATGAACATCATCATCATTGGCCGCTGAGCCTGGAATGTAGGGTCAGGTGTATGACAACCTTCCTACTTGTTCTGTTTGGTTCTTTTTAACTTTATTTATTTATTTATTCACATTTAATTCATTTTTAATTTAAATTTGTTTCTTAATAATTTATTCTCTGACATGAACTTGGCTCTTTGATCACCTCCTCCTGGAGGGTGCAGCCTTGTGAGGCCAAAGAGGAAAATGATGCAGCCATCCTTGATGAGACATGATAAGCTAGGATCAGACAGAAGGGGAAGAGTTCCTCCCCTATCAGGAGACTAGAAAAAGGGCATGGGAGGGAAGTAGGAGGGTGGATGGACTGGGAGTTACAGTAGGGATACAAAGTGAATAAATTGTAATAAATAAATAAATAGCATTTAAAAATAATTTATCTGCTTAACATCCCAGTTGAAACCCCTCCCTTGTCTCTTGCTGGCCTTACCCTCCTTTCCTCTTTCCCCCTTATCTAATTTTCTACTTCTCAGATGGTAGGAGCCCTCCTATCAATTCTCACTAGGACTGCCTGTATCCTCTTCCTTTGTGACATGCAATGCCCGCTCCACCACGGGGAAGTGATTAAAGAGCAGGTAACAGAGTCCATGTGAGAGACGTGGGACCTCTTACTATGGATCCCACATGGAGACTGAGCTGCCTATCAGCTACATCTGAGCAGGGGTCTGGGTCCTCTTCATGAATTGTCTTTGGTTGGTGCATCAGTCTCTGCAGGTCCCCTGGGCCCAGATTCATTGGACTTGTTGGTCTTCTTATGGACCTCCTGTCAGCTTTGGGTCTTTCTATCCTCCCAGTCTTTCCTATGACTCCCTGTGCTCTGCCCAAAGTTTGGCTGTGAGTCTTAACATCTGCTTCGATCCCCTGCTGGGTAGAGTCTTTCAGAGAATATGTATGTTAGGCTCTCATCCTCTTCCCTCTCCTCAGTCACTTCTGATGTCAATTCTATTTGCCCTTTTGAATAAGAATTGACCATCCTCCATAGGGTCCTCTTTTTATTTAGCTCCTTTAGGCCTGTGGCTTGTAGTATGTTTATCCTGTATTATGGCTATTATCCACTTACAAATGAGTATATATCATGCATGTCTTTCTGGTTTTGGAATAACTCGCTTAGGATGATAATTCCTAGTTCCATCCACTTGCCTGAAAATTTCATGGTTTCCTTTTTGTTTTAAATACCCAAGTAGCATTCCATTGTGTAAATGTACCACAAGTTCTGTAAAACAATGGTTTGTTTGAGAGACATGTAGTTTGTTTCCCTATTCTGACTATTATGAATATAGATGCTATGAACATAGTTGAGCAAATATCTTTGTTGAATGGTGGAGCATCTTTTTGATATATGCCCAGAAATGGTATAGCTGGGTCTTGAAGTAAAACTATTTCCAATTGTCTGAGAAAGCATCAGATTGATTTCTAAAGTGGTGGTATAAGTTTGCACTCCCACCAGCAATGGAGGAGTGTTACTCTTTCTCCACATTCTTGCTAGCTTGCTGTCACTTCAGGTTTTAACATTAACCATGATGGGTTTAAGATGGAATGTCATTTGCATTTCCATGATTGCCATAGATATTGAGCATTTAATGTCCACCATTTTGATATTCCTCTGTGGATAAATCTCTGTTTAGTTCTGTATACCAGTTTTAAATTGGATTATTTCGATTGTTGGAGTTTAATTTCTTGGGCTCTTTATATATGTTGTTTATTAGCTCTTTCTGTTGTATGTAGGGTTGGTGAAGATCTTTTCTCAGGCTGTAGGCAGTCATTTTGTTCCATTGACAGTGTTCTTTGCTTCATAGATTTTTGTTTCATGAGATCCTATTCATTAATTCCTGATCTTAGAGCAAGTGCTCTTGGTGTTCTGTTGAGGAAGTTACCTTCTATGCCAATGAGATCGAGGATCTTTCCCACTTTTTTTTTCTAACAGATTTAGTGTATCTGGTTTTATGTTGAGGTCTTTGAACAACTTGGACTGCAGTTTAGTGCAGGGTGATAAATATGGATCTATTTTCATGTTTCCACATGTAAACTTCAGGTTAGACCAGCACTGTTTATTGAAGATGCTGTCCTTTTTCCATTGCATGGTTTTGGCTTCTTTGTCAAAAATCAAGTGAACATAGGTGTGTGGGTTTATTTATGGGTCTTCACTTCAATTCCATTGATCCACTGATTGTTTTTATTATAGTACCATGCAGTTTTTATTACTATTGATATATAATAGACCTTGAGATGAAGAATGGTGATACCTACTAAAGATCCCCTATTGTACAGGATTGTTTTAGCTATTCTGGCTTTTTTATTTTTCCATATGAAGCTGAGAATTGTTCTTTCAAGTTCTTTAATGAATTATGTTGATATTTTGATGGGAATATCATTGAATCTGTAGATTGTTTTGTTACGATGGCAATTTTTACTATGTTGGTCCTACTGATCCATGAGCACAAGAGATATTTTTATCTTCTGGTATCTTTTTCAATTTCTTTCTTCAGAGGCTTGAAGTTTTTGGGGTTTTGTTGTTGTTGTTGTTGTTGTTGTTCATATAGGTTTTTTACTGGCTTGTTGAGGATAACACCAAAATACATTATGTTTTTTTGGTTGTTGTTGTTTTTTTTTTTTGTTTTGTTTTGTTTTGTTTTTTTACTGGCTATTGTGAAGGGTGTTATTTTCCTAATTTTTTTCAGTCCATTTGTCTTTTGCATACAGGAGTGTATTTTTTTGAGTTTTTTTTTTTAAGTGAACTTTATATCCACCCACTTTGCTGAATTGTTTTTCAACTGTAGGTGTTCCCTACAGTAGAATTTTGGGCTCATTTTTGTATACTGTCATATCATCTGTGAATAGAGATACTTTGACTTCTTCCTTATCAATTTGTATCCCCTTAATCTCCTTTAGTTGTCTTATTGCCCTAGATAGGTCTTCGAGTACTGTAGTGAAGAGATTTGGAGAGAGTGTGTAGCCTTGTCTTGTCCCCAAGTCCAGTGGAATTGACTTAAACATTCTTTTCATTTAGTTTGATGTTAGCTATATACTATTCTCTATATATTCGTATATTCTGTATATATTCTGTATACTATCTTTACTATTTTTAGATATGTGCCTTGTCCCTGGTCTCTCCAAGACTTTAAACAAGAATAACTGTTGGATATTGTCAAATGCTTATTCAGCATCTAAGAAAATGGTCTTTTTTCAATTTGTTTATACAGTGGATTACATTGATGGATTCCATATACTTAACCACCCTTGCATGCCTGAGATGAAGCCTACTTGGTCATGGTGGATGATATCTTTGATATGTTCTTGGATTTGGTTTGCAAGTATTTTATTGAGTATTTTTACATCATTGTTCATAAAAGAGATTGGTCTTTCTTTTTGGGGATCTTTGAGAATTTATCAAGGTGACTGTGGTCTCACTAAAGGAATTTGGTCATGTTGCATCCATTTCTGTTTTGCGAAATAATTTGGAGAATATCAGTATTCGCTCTTCTTTGAAGGTCTTGTAGAATTCTGCTCTGAAATCATCTGGCCCTTGGATTCTTTTGGTTGGGAGTATTTTGATGGCTGCCTCTATTGCCTTAGGCACTATAAGACTATTTATTATCTTTACCTGATGTTGAGTCAACTTTGGTAAGTGGAATTTAAAGAGAATTGTATATTTCATTTGGATTTTCAAATTTTGGGGCATATAGGCTTTTGACATAAAAGTTAATGGTTCTTTGGATTTTCTCAGTGTCTATTATATCTTTTTCTTTCAGACTTTGTTGATTTGGATAGTGTCTTTCTGCCATTTACTTACTTTGGCTAAGAATTTTCTGTGTTTTTTATTTTCTCAAAGAACTAGCTCTTGGTTTCGTTGATTCTTTTAATTATTATCTTTGTTTCTAATTTATTGATATCAGCCCTGAGTTTGGTTTTTCCTAGTGGTCTACTCTTGTTGGGTGTGTCTGTTTCTTTTTTCTTAGGTCTTTCAGGTATGCCATTAAGTTGCTTGTATGGGATGTCTCCAATAGCTTATGATGGCCTTTGTTGGTATTCAAACTCCTCTTCGGACTGCTTTCATTGCATCCCATATGAAGTTGAGAAATCTTCTATCAAGGTTTGCATACTATTCTGTTGGTATTTTGATGGAAATTTCATTGAACCTGTAGATTGCTTTTGGTAATATGTCAATTTTTACTATGTTAACCCTGCTAAGCCATGAGTATCGGAGATAGTTCCATGTTCTGATATCTTCTTCTAATTCTTTCTTCAGAGACTTGAAGTTTTTTTCATGCAAGTCATTGACTTGCTTGGATATGGTCACACCAAGGTACTTTATGTCCTTTGTGGCTATTTTGAAGGGTGTTTTTTCCCTAATTTCTTTCTCAGCCCTTTTATCTTTTGTATACAGGAGGGCTACTGATTTTTTTGAGTTATTTTTGTATCCAGCCACTTTGCTGATGGTGTTTATCATCTGTAGCATGTCCCTGGTAGAAGTTTTGGAGTAACTCAGGTATACTATCATATAATCTGCAAATAGTGATACTTTGACTTCTTCCTTTCCAATTTGTATCCTTTTGGTCTCCTTTAATTTTCTTCTTGTTCTAGCAAGGACTTCAAGAACTATGTTGAAGAGATATGGAGAGAGTGAGCAGCCTTGCCTTGTCCCTGAATTCAGTGGGATTGCTTTAAGTTTCTCTCTGTTTACTTGATGTTGGCTACAGGCTTGCTGTATATTGCTTTTACTATGTTTAGGTGTGTGCCTTGTATCCCTGATTTCTCCAATAGTTTAAACATGAATGGATGCTTGATTTTTTCAAATGCTTTTTCAGCATCTAAGGAGATTATCATGTGTTTTTTTTTCTTTCAATTTTTTAATATTGTGGATCACATTGATGGATTTTTGTATAGTGAACCACCCCTGCATACCTGGCATGAAGCCTACATGGTCATAGTGGATGATATATTTGATGTGTTCTTGTATTGGGTTTGCAAAGTATTTTGTTGAGTATTTTTGCATCAATGTTCATAAGGGAGATTGGCCTGAAATTCTCTTTCTTTGTTGGGTCTTTGTGAGGTTTAGGTTACAAGGTGACTGTGGCTTCAATGAATGAGTTTCGTAGTTCCTTCTGTTCCTATTTTGTGGAATAAATGGAAGATAGCTGGAGTTACCTCTTCTTTGAAGGAGTGGTAGAATTCTGCACTGAAACCATCTGGTCCTGAGCTTTTTGTGGATTGCAGTCTTTTGAGGAATGCTATTTCCTTAGTGGATAAAGGACTATTTTATTGATTTACCTGCTTTTGATTCAGCTTTGGTAAGTGTAATTGATTAAGAAAATTGTCCATTTCATTTAGATTTTCAAATTTTTTGGCATATAAATTTTTGAAGTAAGTCCTAACGATTGTTTGGATTTCCTTAGTGTCTTTTGTTTTGTCCCGTTTTCATTTCTGATTTTGTTAATTTGGATAATCTCTCTCTGCTTTTAGTTAGTTTGGCTAAGGGTTTGTCTATCTTGTTAATTTTCTCAAAGAACCAGGTCTTGGTTTCATTGATTCTTTGAATTCTTTTATTTGTTTCTAAGTTATTGATTTTAGTCTTGAGTTTGATTATTTCCAGGTGTCTATTCTTTTTTGGTGTTTCTGATTCTTTTCTTCTAGGGCCTTTAGATGAGCTATTAAGTTGATTGTGTGAGATGTTACAAATTTCTTCTTGAAGGCACTTAGTGCTATGAACTTTCCTTCTAGCACTGCTTTCACTGTCTCCCATAAGTTTGGTTGTGTTGTGTCTTCATTTCCATTGAATTCTAGGAAGACTTGAATTTCTTTCTTTATTTCTTCCCTGACCCAGCTGTCATTTAGTAGTGAGTTGTTCAGTTTCCATGTGAGTGTAGGCTTTTTGCTATTTCTGTTGTTGTTGAGGTCCAGCTTTAGTCCATGGTAATTAGATAGGATACAAGGCATTATTTCAATCTTCTTATATCTGTTGAAACTCACTTTGTGACCAACGATATGGTTTATTTTGGAGAAGGTTCCATGAGGTGCTGAGAAGAAGGTAAATTCTTTTGTCTTTGGGTGTAAGATTCTGTAGATATCTGTTAGGTCCATTTGATACATGACCTCTATTAGAGATATTGTTTCTTTGTTTAATTTCTGTTTTGTTTACCTGTCCTTTGTTGAGAGTAGGGTGTTGAAGTTTCCCAGTAGTAATGTGTGGGGATTTGTGTGCGGTTTAGGTTTTATTAATGTTTCTTTTACAAATGTGGGTACCTTTGTATTTGGAGCATAGATGTTCAGAATTATGATTTCTTCTTGGCGGAATTTTCCTTTGATGAGTATGAAATGACCTTCCTCGTGTCTTTTGATTAATTTTGATTGAAAATCTACTTTATTAGATATTAAAATGGCTACTCCTGCATGTTTCTTGGGTCCATTTGCTTGGAACCTTCCACCTTTTTACTCTCAGGTAATGTCTATCTTTTTGACTTAGATGTGTTTCTTGTATGCAACAGATTGTTGGGTCTTGTTTACATATCCATTCTGTTAGTCTGTGTCTTTATTGGAGTGTTAAGTCCATTGATGTTGAGGGAAATTAATGACCAGTGGCTGTTAGCTCCTTTTATTTTGATGTTGCTTGTGGTAGTGTGTTTGTGTGCTTGGTTACTTTTAGTTTTGCTGTAGTGAAATTATTTCTTTCCTGTGTTTTCCTGAATGTAGTTAGCTTTCCTGGGTTGTAGTTAGTTTTCCTTCTAGGAGCTTCTGTACCTCTGGATTTGTGGGTAGGTATTGTTTAAATTTGTTTTTGTCATTAAATATCTTGTTTGCTCCATCTATGATGACTGAGACTTTTGCTGGGTATAGTAGCCTGGGTGGTCATCTGTGTTCTCTTAGGGTCTGCATGATATCTGTTCAGGCCCTTCTGGCTTTCATAGTCTCTGATGAAAAGTCAGGTGTGATAATGATTGGTTTGCCATTATATGTTACTTGGCCTTTTTCCTTTGCAGCTTTTAGTATTTTTTCTTTGTTCTGTATACTTACTGTTTATTATGTGGTGGGAGGATTTTCTATTCTGGTCTAATTTATTGGGTGTTCTTTAGGCCTCTTGTATTCTTGTAGACCTCTCTTTTAAGTTGGAGAAATTTTCTTCTATGATTTTGTTGAAAATATTTTCTGGGCCTTGGAGGAGGGAATCTTCTTTTTCCTCTATTCCTATTACTTTTAGGTTTTGCTTTTCATGTTGTCTTGGATTTCTTGGATGGTCTGTGTCAGGAATTTTTTAGATTTAACATTTTCTTTGATAGCTACATCTATTTATTCCATTGTGTCTTCCACACCTAAGATTCTTTCTTCCATCTCTCGTAGTCTATTGCTTATGCTTACTTCTGTAGTTCCTCTTTTCCTCCCTAAGTTCTTTCTCTCCACAGTTTCCTCCACTTGTGTTTTCTTTAATTTTTTTCCAATTCTCTTATCAGATCTTGAGCCATTTTATTGATTTCCTTCACTTCTCTGACCGTATATTCCTTCAATTCCTTCAGCTGTTTGTTCAAACAATCCTCTGTTTCTTTAATATCTTTTAGTGATTTAAGTATTTCCTCTCTCAAAGCCACAAATTACTTGGCTGCAACTTCCTGTATTTCTTTAAGGATGTCCATAATCTGTTTGACTTTATCTTCCTCCATTTCTTTGCAAAAGGCAATAATCTGTTTGACTTTATCTTCATCTAGATCTTTATGTAGTTTTTTTTTCCGCTATTATCCTGTTCATAAGCACAGATGTAAGGTCATCTTCTTGAATTTCATTTACCATGGTGTGTCCAGGGCTGCTTGCCCCTGAATAACCGGGTTCTGGAGATGCCATACTGCTCTGTCTTTTTGAGCTTTTACACTTACCTCTACCCATTTGGCTATTTTAGGTGTTGGGTGTTAGTTTCTGGTGCTTCCTGGAATCCTGTGGTGGGGATAATCCCCTTGGCAGGAAGATGATTTTTCCTGAAGGAGGGCTCCTCAGCTTTTGGGGTACTGTCACTGAATAGCAGGTATTTCTCAGGAACTGCCAAAACTCACCACAGGCATAGAGACCTGAGCAGTAATTGTGGTCTTTGTTAGTCAAGGGGGCTCTTCTCTCACCCAGAAAAGTCCTGGAGACAGCTGTCCTGCTTCTGGCTTTCTTGCTGTAAATTTAGTAAGCTGTAGCTGTAACCTGGGTACCCCATGGTTTGGTCAGCTTAGTTAGGGATAACTGGTTTTCCCTGGGAGCAGTATCTGGGGGTTGATCTTGGGGATCCCAGGCTTCTGTAGGTCTGAGGTTAGAGCTCTGTGCCCCAGTACCGAAGCAGTAACCCGTGGCAGCTGATCACTGCTCTCACATGTGCAGCAGGAGGCTAGAGTCTGGAGCCTGTGAATAACCAGAAACTTCTCTAGAGCTAGGTGTCCTGAGGTAGGGCCAGATGTTTTCCCCACCTTTGGGTTTTCTCCCAACATGAAGACCTAGTCTGTGGTGTTTGACATGGTGTGTAGAATGGGTAGGCACTTGCCAGATGGCTACCA
This sequence comes from Meriones unguiculatus, assembly GCF_030254825.1. NCBI lineage: Eukaryota > Metazoa > Chordata > Mammalia > Rodentia > Muridae > Meriones > Meriones unguiculatus. The sequence continues at coordinate 5,127,968 of NW_026843646.1, read as the reverse complement.
AGCTGGTGACTGGGAAAGAACCTGAAAACATTTCCAAGAATGTTACCATGTGTGGTGGTGGTAGTGTGTGTGTGGGGGGGGTGTTGGCTGAGTGCTCTAAGCTGGGACCTGCTCTTTCCCTGCCTGTGGGGTTTTCTCCAGACAGGGAAACCCATCCTCTAGTGTCCTGGGGCACAGAGTTCTGTCTGTGATGGAGAGTAGGGCATGCAGGTCTCGCAACTGGAGGCCCACTCAAGGCTGGCAGCTGTGCACCCACCAGCCTGCAGGACCTTTTCCAGGGATAGACTGGGTGACCTGAGGTCAGTCCAACTTTCTTCTTCCCTGTTCTTTTTTTTTTGAGACTGGGTCTCCCAGTCTCTGGTGCCCAGGAGCACACAGTTTTGCCTGGGAAGGTGATCAGGACACAAAGGTGCATCCTACGCCTGAGATATTTTCCGGGTTCTCACTGAATGACCTGAGAGTGGAACTGAATGATCCCCACACCACTGAGTTTCCTCTCACCTGGGAAACACGATTGCTGTTCTTTTAGGACCCAGAGTTCAGTCTTTTAGTTGCTGTACCAACATTGCTGTCTTGTTCCTGTCCTGGTCCTCCTGCAATGCCATCTTGGATTCCCTTTTCCTCATCCCTTTCAATTAATTTTGGTTGAAAGTCTGTTTTATTAGATATTAGAATAGTTACTCCTGCTTGCTTCTTGGGTTCCTTTGCTTGAAAAACTTATTCCTGCTGCAACATCCAAGGAATTTTTCCAGAGATTTGCTGGGTGCTCTGAGGTTGGACCCAATTGTTTCCCTCATCATTGGTTTTCTTCTTACCTTGGAAACACAGTCAGTGGTGTTTGGGGACCACAGATCCAACTATTGGTCACTGTGCAGTCTCTGCTCCCCAGGTTATCAGACACAGTGTACAATCACCCCAGCCATCTGGGATCTATTTTTAGGTTTTACTGAATATAAGTATTTTGATTGTATGCATGAATATGCACCTCTTGTGTGCCTAATCCTCACAGTAGTCTGAAGATGTCTTCAGAATTCATGAACTTATAGCAATTGAAAGTAGCGGGTCCCAGGTAAACACTAACAATTGAGCCCAATTATATGCAAGAGCAGTAAGAGCTCCTCACTGCTGAGCCATTTCTCCTATCTTATGTTGCTCATTTATGATCATCATTTACACCGCTAATATTTTTGTCTTCTATTTTTACCTGTTTAAACATGCATTCCCTTTTAGTAAGATATCATTGAAGTTACAGTTTAAGCTGGGGCACTGCGGATTTCTGGAAAATAAATATACAACAGGAGTGAATGTATAATTCCTTGTAGAAGCTTCAGTAAAGACCTCTGAGTTCTTTCAATATTTTGTGTTTGTTTGATTGACTTTTAGGGGAGGCTCTGTCTTACTATATAGGTCTGGCTGTCCTAGAACTCTTTGAATAGATAATGCTGACATCCAGTTCAATAAGATACAGCTGCGTCTGCCTCCTGAGTGATGGAATTGAAGGCATGACAGAATACACCCAGCTTGTCCACCATTTTTTGTAGTTAGTAACTGTTAATAAATTTCTCTGATCTGTACTTAGTATTGATCATCTGTTAATTTCTCTCTCTGTGTGTCTCTGTCTCTATGTCTCTGTCTCTCTATTTCAAACCCTTCTCTCTGTTTGTCTTTGTCCGCATTAATTGCCATGTCTATTCCAAAGCTATATCCTCTTCAAAAAGTTCAGATATGATACAGTTAAAACTTGTTATTCCATTTTGTTCTAAAATGACTTAGTGATAACATTAATACTTCTTTTTTAATAGAAAGTTTTAATCTTTATTTTTAATCTATAGACTACATTATTTAGTAAGGAGGATATACAAAACAATGATCAAAGAATAATTGTGTGTTCTATTCCTTTTCTTTTGTCTGGTCACTCAGAAATATGGTGCTATTGGCTATGATTGTTGTTGCTTGCCACTCACATTATTTTTATCCATGTATTCACTGTAGTCCACTTTCCCTTCCACGAATATATGAGTCCCCCTCTTCACATACTGATATGCCACATCCCTGAGCCCTGGTCAAAACATAATATTCAGTACCATGTTGTCTTTTGACTGATGTTACCCATCTGTTCAGTGTCCCCTGATCAACACATCTCATTTGTTGCTATATAAAATATCATGACTGTGTTTTGTCCTTCCACCTTTCTCATGACAGGGTCCTGACCTACTCACCCAAGTAACTGAAAATGATTCATAGATTGCTCAAGTACCCAACTAATGGCTACTTTATATTCATTTCTTACAAACTGATGAAATACAGGTTTTTGAAGCACGGCTTTGTTTTTTGTTTGTTTGTTTGTTTTTGTTTCTTTTTCAATCTAACCTTTAGACTTTTTCATCTCCCCTACTTCACATCATGCACAGCACCCAACTGTATAACATTCGCACTTCTGTGTCAGAAAATAAATGGAAGAAGCAGTAGAATTATATGATTATATTGACAATGACGTATAAATTATATTGTTGCCACTGTTTCTGTTGTACAAATGTATGGCATATTTTAGAATTCAGTGACCTTCAATGATGTGCATGTGAAATTCAGCCAAGAAGAGTGGGCCTTGCTGGAACCTTCCCAGAAACAACTCTACAAAGATTTGATGCTAGAGACCTGTGAAAACCTCACTGCTATAGGTAAGACTGCAATTTTTCTTTCACTTTTAAAATAAGGAGACAACTCTTTATTATTGATCCTCTTCTGTAATTCCAATTGAGAATGAGGAGGAATGTGGTAAATAAATCAGGCATGATTCTAAGGGTCACAGAAGATAATGATTTAAGTTTTGCCTTAATAATAACATGTTATTTCCAATAATATATATTTTCTCGTACTATATTTTAGGCTACAATTGGGATGACCATAATATTGAAGAACATTTTCAAAGTTCTACAAGTAATAAAAGGTAACATTATGTGCACACTGATACAGATATGAATCATAAATTTTAATGTGTCCTGGATGTTTGGTGTTTTTTGTTTGTTTATTGGCTGCTTTTTATTTTCTGTTTTTGAAATAGATTTTTTCTGGGTATCTGTGACTTTCTTAGACTTGCTTGTTAGACCAGCCTGACCTCAAAATAACAAGCAAGATATGCCTGCTTCTGCCTCCACAAGTGCTGGGATTGAAGGCATGTACCAGCACACATGGCTGTGTCCTGGAAGTTTTAAAGAAAAGCAACAGTGTATAAACAGCACTGCTTTACGTGCACTGATGATCATTAAAATCTCATAATTCCATGTACTTCAATGTCAGGTATCTGATTTGTGTTTACAAGGCACTCCCCTAAGATAGAAGAAAATAAAATAATATTGTAACAAAAATACCATTTGAATCATATGGACATTACAGCTACTGACTTGAACTGCCAATCTGTTTAGTCTCATTCTATCTACTCAGATATTGTAAGAGGTATGCATACTGAATTGGTAATCAGTATGTGTCCAAAACCTTCTAATAAGCAAAAATTTCATAGTAGAACCAGTGTTACTCATTTTCGTGCAGTAACTTTGTAAAGTTTAGTGAAAGGAACAGTTTATGAGAATCAAGAATATTGTTGTGGAGAAACCTTAATCCCTATATGACATGTCTATGATGAACAAAAAACAAACTGTGTTAATTCAATGTGGGAATCTTTATTATTTTTGTAAATTAAATTGGTATATCATATGTCAAAATTATTCTAAGACACATGAGCATAGGGATATTGAAAGAAGCAGTGTCCCTGTCTTTCTCCAAGAACAATTGATTTGGTAGTAGTCCCCACTGTGAGTAAATTTTCTGAATGTGATAAATGGTTACTGTTAATTGGTTTTGCAACTTCACTGAGAATCTATCAGCAAACTCATATTGCTGAAAATACCTATGAATACTAGGAATTTGGAACTTCTGCTTTTCCTGGCTCACTTTGTAAATGAAGTATCATTCATACAGTACAAAAATTTATGAATGGGATTGCTGTGGTAAAACTCTGAATTCTTAAATACTCTTCATATATAGAGAAAACCTCTTATAGAAAAATGATGCTATAAAAGTGATCCACATAACAAATTCTCTTACCATCACAGGGATCTTCAAAAATACCCATAATGAAGGGGAATACCGTGAATGTAAATAATGTGATAAAACTTTAAAATTTGATTCTTATTTACCATTAGACCAAATTATGAAATTAATTCATATAGATAAATATATTTATTAGTGTAATGAAATGACGGTGGTAAATCTTTCACATGTGCCAATTTTCATTGCAGGCATGAAAGCAGTCATACTGGAGAGAAACCCTTTAAATGCACTCTATGTGGGAAAACCTTCCCCTATATCACTGTTCTTATATGGCATAAAAGAACACACACTGGAGAGAAGCCTTACAAATGTAATCAATGTGGTAAAGCCTTTGCAAAAAGCAGTCAGCTCATACGACATAAAAGTACACATACTGGAGAGAAACATTATGAATGTAATGAGTGTGGCAAAGCCTTTGCACAAAACAGTACTCTCTTAAGCCATACAAGAACACACACTGGAGAGAAACCTTATGAATGTAATGAGTGTGGCAAAGCCTTTGCGCAAAACAGTACTCTCTTAAGCCATAAAAGAACACACACTGGAGAGAAACCTTATGAATGTAACCAGTGTGGTAAAGCCTTTGCACAAAACAGTCATCTCATAAGCCATAAAAGAACACACACTGGAGAGAAACCTTATGAATGTAATGAGTGTGGTAAAGCCTTTGCAAAAAACAGTCATCTCATGAGCCATAAAAGAACACACACTGGAGAGAAACCTTATGAATGTAATGAGTGTGGCAAAGCCTTTGCAGAAAACAGTACTCTCTTAAGCCATAAAAGAACACACACTGGAGAGAAACCTTATGAATGTAACCAGTGTGGTAAAGCCTTTGCACAAAACAGTCATCTCATAAGCCATAAAAGAACACACATTGGAGAGAAACCTTATGAATGTAACCAGTGTGGTAAAGCCTTTGCAAAAAACAGTCATCTCATGAGCCATAAAAGAACACACACTGGAGAGAAACCTTATGAATGTAATGAGTGTGGTATAGCCTTTGCACAAAACAGTACTCTCTTAAGCCATAAAAGAACACACACTGGAGAGAAACCTTATGAATGTAATGAGTGTGGTAAAGCCTTTGCAAAAAACAGTCATCTCATGAGCCATAAAAGAACACACTCTGGAGAGAAACCTTATGAATGTAATGAGTGTGGCAAAGCCTTTGCACAAAACAGTACTCTCTTAAGCCATAAAAGAACACACACTGGAGAGAAACCTTATGAATGTAACCAATATGGTAAAGCCTTTGCAGAAAACAGTACTCTCTTAAGCCATAAAAGAACACACAGCAAAGAGAAACCTTATGAATGTAACCAGTGTGGTAAATCCTTTGCAGGAAAAAATGATCTCATAAGACATAAAAGAACACATACTGGAAAGAAACCTTATGAATATATCCAACCTGATAAAGCCTTTGCACAGCAGAGTACTCTCCAAAAACAGGAAAAGACACACAGTGGAGAGAAGCCTTGTGAGGGTAATTAGTGTGATAAAGCCTTTGCATGTAACAATCATCTCCTAAGACAACAGCACATTCTGGAGGGAAACCATATGAATATAACTATGTGGCAAAGCCTTTGCACATAACATCTCCTAATACATAAAAGAACACATACTGGAAAGATGTCTGACTGTAACCAATGTGAAAAAACTTTTGGACTTCAGAATCATCTTCACACTCATGAAAGAAATCCTAATGGACAGAAAGCCTGTGAGTGCTTTAAACATGGTGAAACCATTCCACATTTGTATAATCTTCATCATCATGAAAGGATTCATAATAGAGGAAAAACTTACGAATGTGTTAAAATGGTGAGGCCTTGCATAAATCTAGAATCATCATCATCATAAAAGTATCCTTACTGGAGAGGAATTCTGTGAGTATAAGCGATGTGGAAAGGCCTTTGTGTACTTTGGTTCACTGAGATGCAACGGAACTGTAAAACTAGCTCAATGGAAATGACCTCCCTTTTCTGAAGGGAACATGCAACAGTATTATATAATAAGGGGCAATAGGAATGGAGAGTAGTCATGGGGCAGAGAAGGGAGGGGGATTACTATTGGAATTTAAAGTAAATAAACTTATTTTTAAAAAGAATACAATGAATGGTGAATATCAATTACATGCAACAGTATTCTATAAAAAGGTATTTACGGAAGACTTATTGATAATCCTGATTCTCAACATTTAGTGTTTTCAATTGCCTCAGTTTACACAAGAAACTTTTAGTCCAGTGGATGAATATGTAGGGAATGGTGAATTAACACCAGCCAGGAAGTTCTCTGAGAGTATCACAACAGTGGTAGCCTGTAGAAGTTTCTTTGTGTACACATACCTATTGTTCCAGGGGTTCTATTGAAAACCATCACAACCCAGACTGAAGTTTGAGATGTGAGGGTGGAGGCTTTCTCTTCTATGTATGACCCTGCTGCTGGCCTAGTTGTATAACCATGGCAAGGATGAGTTTTCTCTGCCTGACATCATCTGGAGAGTGTCTTTACACATAGATGCCATCAATCAAGTTTGATACATGGCCTATGACACAGATCCCTGATAACTCTCCCCTCCCTTCAAATATAGGATAATTAGATTCCATGTTCTTGTTCACATGATAGGAATGTGCTTTTTAATGCAAATCAAGCATCCTTGAAGTGCCCAGTTTTAAACAATTATCTACACCTATCCTTAGAGCATCCCAGTCACTCCCCAAGGGGTACATACCCTCTGTTTTCTGGAATTAAAGTTTAACTTACTTTCTGAGGTGGTTCCCAGAGTGTTCTGATCACTGTTATGCTTGTGGGTCTTCCAAGCTTTATACCTCATCTTCTGGCCCCTCCTTCCTTTCTGGGCTGGTGAGAAACAGCCTCCAGGCAGCAAGAAAACCACGTTCTCAGAAATGCTTGTGATAAAATGTTTTACATTTCATAGCATTTCAAATTTCATGTGTTTCTGGATATGAGATGGTAAATAAAACAGTGTCTTTGGGATGGGACTCTTTGAAATGAGTTATACCTAGTGTTGATTTCACTAAAAGCTTGCAGGCAAGCTTCGTGGTATGAAATCTTCTGAGTTGAGCACAGTGGCCTATGGAGGAGAAATAAGAGCAGAAATTTTATTTTCCTGTTTTTAATAGCTGAGTAGTGTTCTGATAATGTATGGGTAGATGGCAGAGGAGGGGAACTTCTCTTTTCAGTGGACTAAGGAAAAAGGATTGGGGGAAAGAGCGTAGGGGGGTGGGACCAGTAGGAGTTGAGGGAGTAGCCTTTAATAGGGATATATAATGAATAAATTATGAAAAAATAACAATGATTAATAAAATAAAATTGAAGTAGAAAAACAAAACTTATAAGCAAAACTTCGAGTCCAGTCTGGGTACCCACCCTCCATCAAAGAAAAGAAAGAAGATATAAAGAAAGAAAAAAAATTAGAAAGATATAAAGAAAAGAAAAATATTTTCTTGTATCTGTTGAGACTTTCTTCCTTGTGAGCTCATTTTTTAATCATTGCCTAATGGAGAACATGCTGCTCTCTCTGAAGTTTATATTTCCATAAACATAGGTTTCATACCTGGAACAAATGGCAGAGGTTCATATTTAACATATCAAAACAGACATAGCTGCTAATTTTCTCCCAGCAATCCCTAAGTCCTTCCATGTTATATGGTCCTCCAGGCTGGCATAGTGCACCCAATACCCTGAATTCTTCCTAGGGCCTGAGCTAAACTCATTTCCCCCTTCCCCATATGTAGGCAAACTATTTTGGCTTCCTGGTCCTGTTGATAGCCATGCAAGAGTAACAGCAAAACATCTGTAGCACTCGTGGAATGTGGCTCCCCCGTTAGCATAGTGATGATGAGTTTGTCTTGGAGAAGCATAACCCCAAGAACTGCTTATACTGAGGACTTTGTGCTGTTGTGGAACATAGCTCTATTTGATGCCATTATGATGCCCATATTCCTCATTTGGTGTCTGTTGTTATGCCCCCATTTTCATTTCTTATGTTGCTGATTTGTGTATTTTCTCTCTGGCTTTTAGTTAGTTTGGCTAAGGGTTTGTCTACCTTGTTGATTTTCTCAAAGAATCAGCTCTTGTTCCCATTGATTGTTTGAATTGTTTTCTTTGTTTCTAATTCATTGATTTCTTAGTTTGAATATTTCCAATCATCTACTCCACTTGGGTGTGTCTGCTTAAGTTGAAGTCACACCATAATTCTTCCAGACATTTAAAAGGAGCTACAATAATCCTTCCTAAACTATCAAGAAAAGAGAAGATAAGAAAAAAGGAAAAGAAACAGAAGGAACCCTTTGAAACTCTTTCTAGAAATCCAGCATTGCTGTCATAAGCAATCCAGTAAAACACAAAAAACAACAACAAAAGAAAACTACAGACCAAAACTGTTGATAAAAATAGACTTTCAACCAAAGTTAAACAAAAAAGATAAGGAGGGGGTGCTGGAGAGATGTCTCAGAGGTTAAGAACTGACTGACTGCTCTTCGAAAGGTCCTGAGTTCAATTCCCAGCAACCATATTTTGGCTCACAACCATCTATAATGAGATCTGGTGTTCTCTTCTGGTGTGTAGGTGTACATGCTGGCAGAATAATGTACACATAATAAATAAATAAATAAATAAATAAATAAATAAATCTTAAAAAAGAAATTAAAAAAAGATAAGGAGGGACAATTCATTCTCATCAAAGGAAAATTCCACCAGGAGGACATCACAGTCCTGAACATCTATGCCCCAAATACAAGAGCACCTGCTTTTGTAAATAAAAACATGATTAAATCTTAAATCACACATCCCAACACCTTAATAGTGGGAGACTTCAACACTCCACTCTCATCAAGGGACAGATCATCTAGACAAAAGCTAAATAGGGAGAAATGACACTTACAGAGCAAATTTACTGAAGCAAATAGACCTAATGTCTACAGAACTTTTCAACCAAACACAATGGAGTATGCCTTATTTTCAGTACCTCATGGAAATTTCTCAAAAATTGACCACATAGTCAGACACAAAGCAAGTCTCAACAAATGCAAGAAAATAAAAATAATTTCTTGTATCCTTTCAGACCACCATAGCCTAAAACTTGACCTCAACAACAACAGAAACTACAAAAGCATACATACATATGGTAACTAAACAACTCTCTACTCAGTGACAGCTTTCTCAGGAAAGAAACAAAAAAAGAAATTGGAGACTTCCTAAAATTCAATGAAAATGAAGGCACAACATACCAAAAGTTATGGGAAATGATGAAAGTGCTCCTAAGAGGAAAGTTCATAGCACTAAGTTTCTTCAAAAAGAAGTTCTAGACAAGCAATTTAATGGCAAACCTAAAATCCCTAGTATAAAAAGAAGTAGACACACACAAGAAGAGAAGATGATTGGAAATATTCAAACTCAGAGCTGAAATCAATGAATTAGAAACAAAGAAAACAATTCAAAGAATCAATGTGACCAAAAGCTGGTTCTTTGACAAAATCAACACTATAGACAAACCCTTAGTAAATCTAACTAAAAGGCTAATAGAAACTATCCAAATCAGCAAAATCAGAAATCAAAATGGGGGCAGAACAAGAGACACTGAGGAAATCCAAACAATCATTAGGTCATAGTACAAAAGCCTACATGCCACAAAATTTGAAAATCTAAATGAAATGGACAATTTTCTTGATAGATTCCATCTACCAAAATTAAATCAAGATCAGGCAGAAAGACTGAATAGTCCTATATCCCCCAAGGAAATAGAAGCAGTCACCACAAGTCTCTCTTCCAAAAAAAATGCCCAGGCCACATGGTTTCAGCACAGAATTCTACCAGACCTTCAAAGAAGTGCTAACTCCAATTCAACTTAAATTATTCCACAAAATAGAAACAGAAGGAACATTACCAAATTCATTCTAGATAGCCACAGTCACCTTGAAACCTAAACTACACAAAGACCCAACCAAAAAAGAGAAATTCAGACATATTGCTCTTATGAGAATTGGTGGAAAAATATTCAATAAAATATTGGCAAACCTAATTCAAGAATATATAAAAGATATCATCCACCATGACCAAGTAAGTAGGCTTCATCTCATGCATGCAGGGGTGGTTCAGTAAATGGAAATCCATCATTTAAACAAACTGAAGGAGAAAAACCACATGATCATCTCCTTAGACATTTGACAAAATTCAACATCCATTCATGTTTAAAGTCTTGGAGAGATCAGATATACAAGGCACATAGCTAAACATAGTGAAGAAAATACACAGTAAGTCTATAGCTAACATCAAACTAAATGGAAAAAAAAAACTTACATCAATCCCACTGAAATCAGGGACAAGGCAAGGCTGCCCAAGTACTGGAAGTCTTCGCTAGAGCAATAAGACAACTAAAGGAGATCAAGGGGATACAATTTGGAATGGAAGAAATCAAAGTATCACTATTTGCAGAAGATATGATAGTCTACATGAATGACACCAAAAATTCATCCAGAGAACACTTTCAGCTGATAAACACCTTCAGCCTTGCCAGGCCACAGAGGAGGACAATGAAGTCAGTTTGGATGAGATCAGATAAGCTAGGGTCAGATGAAAGGGGAAGAGGACCTCCCTTATCTCTGGACTTGGAGAGGGGCATAGGAGGAGATGAGGAGGAGTAGGTGGAATTGGGAGGGGAGGAAAGAGGGGGCTACAGCTGGGATACAAAGTGAATAAGCTCTAATTAGTATAAAAAATAAAAACTTAATTTAAAAAATTGAACAGCAAAAAGTTTAAAGAAAAAAGTTGCACTTAGCACTTTTGGAACTGAATACAGCTGGCAGCCTTCAACAAAGATAGTGGTAAAACCATGGCTCCACCTTCTTTATCCATGAACCAACATGGTGGCTAGCCATGTGTTGCTGCATACTGTGGCCGCCAATGCAAAACAGCCATTAGGTGTCACTGATGGTGTTACTACAGCCTACAGTATAGCACTGTGGAGCATTTACAGTTCCCCATAACTAAAATTTCTAAAATTGTAATCAAATACGTTTTAGAACCAACTGCATAAAAGAACAGTACTTTAACTATTCTGGCCATACCAAACCTGTCAGCCAGAAAGAAACGGCATTAATCCATTCACTCAGGAGCTGGTGGTAGGTATATAATGGTTAACAATTACCTGAATACAACCCTGTATAACCCTATGGTAACATGGAGCTGCAGTTTTATTCTCCTGTTAAAGAGCATAAGCAGACATTTTGCATCGAATAATCTCCAGCCTTTTAAGTGAAAAACAACATATTTTACAGTTCTTTCTCAAATCATATTCGCGGGAACGCAAAACGAAAGCAAATACAGTTCATATGTCCTCTGGCTTTCTATACATACTCTGATCTTCCATAAAATTCTATATAACTTCCGGTTACTTTGGACAAGCTATTCCTTTCTTTTTTTTCTTTTCTTTTCTCTTCTTTTCCTTTCCTTTCTTTTCTTTTCTTTTCTTTCCCTTTCCTTTCCTTCCCTTTCTTTTCTTTATTGTCACAGTCTCTTGCCTTCTCTATTGCTTTTCAGACAACATAAAAACCTTCATCAAAATCCTCTCAACATTTCTTTACTAAGCCATGGGTTTTTTACCATCTTGAGATGATACACTGTAAAAACTGCACTTTTCTTAATTGCTTCAAACAATATGGCTTAGTTTCATTTGGTAAAATGAATAAAATAAATACCAAGGTCTCTTGACCTTCCCAAAGGGTCAAGAAACTGTTCTATGCTCTTTGTTAGATAGCCCAAGGTCATTATTTTAAATGCCTGATAAACTTTAAAATGTGTCATAGTCTTAAACATTTAAACATTCTCCAAAACTTGTTTTTGCTATATGAAAATAAATTACTCTTTTTATGAGTAAAACCACAAAGCATAACCATAGTTTTGAAAGTCAGAATCAAATTTTAAAACCAAATTTTACCAGTGCGAACAATCCGATCTCTAAATTCAATACCAATTTAGAATGAGTCTTGTTTTCTTAGTCTAAAAGGAAACGGGATAAACAAAATTCATTTTGACTAAGAGGTTCTGTAACCACTCTTTTCCTTTGTTCTACCCCACGTGGCAATTTCAAAATGGTGGAGTCACATCACAATGCATGAAAAGCCACATGGTTGCTATTTAAAAACATCTGTGCTTCTGTAGATCTAATAAACACATATGCACACATATATGTTCTAAACAAGAGTTTGAATTTAATCTTTAGACATATTCAATAACTGTTAAGCTATAAACAAGACATACAGAGCATATTAACCATTTAAGTTCAGTCAAAAATATGAAGTGGCAATATATACATTTAAACTGAGAAAACTTCTCTTACTCCATCCAGCTGTAATTGCCCTATCAGTCTGGGAAAGCTCTCACAGCCCACCCTGCTCTTGGGTGTCCTCTATCTGTCCCACCCCGAGGCATTCTCCTACCAAAGACCAAAGGCTTCCCAGCTTATAGTGCTAGGAGCATGGGGCAAGCAAAGTCACCATAGTGCATAGCTGTTTGGTCACCTGCCTACTGAGACCATCATAAACAAACAAACAAACCCATAAAAGAAGACAAGAAAATAATGTACCAATACAATGTATACAAAAAGAAAGGGAGAGGAAAGAAAACCCAAAGGGGTAGTGGACCATTTTAAATGGCTCTCTTCCCTGTTCCATTAGAAGGTGGCCTTCCCCCAAATTGAGCTACATACAATTATACTAGCCTGAAATGGCAGCCTGTTATTATACCAGACCAGTTGATCTGAAATCTCAATTCCCTCAGCCCACTCCTGCCATGGGGCATTGCTGCTGCTGCCCCCACCATGATGAAAATGCACTCAACAATCATAGCTCCTAGCTGGGCAGGAGCAGTCCTGACAATTTCATTCCCAGACCCACCCTTGCATTCTCTCCCTCTGGCTGCCAGAATACCTGATTCTGCCACAGCAGGATGTTGGGAAGGTGAACAGCATGAGGGTGGAGGGGCTGAAAGGAACAAGGAGGGATTACAGCAAGTCTGTCTCATAGCATCATCACAGTCCCATACTCCAATACAAACAAACATTCATAAACACAAGGAACAAAATAGACAGACAAATGCATGCATACTTGCTGCTACACTACTGAAAACAAAACCAGAACCAAGTGTTTGTTTTTTGTTCATGGTTGGAAAGGCAAAAGCAGAAACAGGTTCTTCCTCTGGGAAAGGCACATCTGTGCCAAAGAAGTTTCTAAACACAAGGACTAAAATAGGACAGGTGCAGACTGAGTGGCCATGTAGCCAGATCATAAGGTAAGCTCAGATCCATGGAACTTTAGATCACTGCTCTGGTTTCCCTGCCACAAAAGCTCCAGAGCAGTGTGTGATTCTGAATCACCTCCCAACCTCAGGACTCTACCCAAGTGCCCACCAAAAAAAAGAAAAAAGAAAAAAGAAAAGAAAAAGAAAACAAACAAACAAACAACAACAAAAACAACGAATCCAGGGGTAATCCCCTGACTTTGGCAGCTGTGATTACCCCGAAGTCTTCCTCTGATCACATCCTGCTGCCATCACCAATATGAACACCTGAGGATTTTTTAGAATAGAGGACAGAAAGTAATCACACACATGCACACTTAGATACTTACGAGCCGCAATAAGACCATCTAGGTCAGGGTCGTGGAATCTTGGGGATCCTGATGAGCCCCGCAAATGTTATTCTCAGTTCATGAGACCCCAAAAGGTCACCAGGAATGGACTCCACTGAAAACATATGAGGGTTTATTTAATACAAGCTCGAGTCTGGGTCACAACAACCTCCTTGGTGAAGAGGAGGAGTATGGCAGGGTGGTCTAGGGCAACAAGGTTTTTAAAGGGAAAAGCCATAGGCAGTGAGTTACATGCCTTGGAGTTACATGACTGTGTAAGGGAAATTTACTTTTGAAATGATTGTTTTACTTTACATGCTAAGACACTAAATGGTTCTGGCCTGAACATCTGGTCCGGTAACCTAGCAACTATATCTCTACTGGGCAAAAAAAGAATGTGGTAGGGCTAATTCACCCCTGAAGGTGGCTGGACATGTATACACCTGTCTGGTCTTTCTTCAGTCTTATGCTTTAAACTTTAAACCAAAGCCCCTCCCCAAAAAATTAAAAAATAAAACCTAAATTTTGATTCTTTGGTCTCTCACTGTGTAGTAATTCCTTTGTCTCAGAAATGTAAAAACTATGAAGCCCACTGGAATTTGCTTCACCCATGTGATGTAAATATATAAATATGTATATTGATGTTTTTGCATGAAGTAGGTCAGTCTGTTTTTTTGGTATATTTTACATGAGTGTATGTCAATTATCTGGCTATAAGGAGTTCCTTTTTCATCGTCCATGGAATATGTGCAAATATATACAGATTTATATATCTGATCATTTGTCTACATGTATGTATGGGAGAACAGGCCACAACAGCTGGTCAGGGAAGATGTTTTCTTAAAGGGAAGCTTGAACTTGCTACAGTTCCTGCAGAGGACATGCTAGCTGAAATCAGCATCATCATCATAAGTAAGCTTGTAGGACTTTGTTAGTAAAATTTCTTGTTTCACCCACTTTTTTCAGTGAGTGTGTGTGCCTGTGACCTCTATCTTTTCTATCCATTTCTCTTTAGATCATGGAGGGTTAATGGGACCCTAAAACTCTACCAGACCTCTGAGCCTGCCTCAGAGACAGGATTGCCACTGAGCCCATAGTAGCCTGAAGAGTATCTCGGGGTAAACAAGCCTGGAATTCTTTGTCAGTCTAATTAAGACCACCTGTTGTTAAGCAATAAAAACATTAGGGAAAGAGTGACTTTGTTGTCAGAGTGACCAGAAAGCCTTAAGTGGCTCAATTGGTAAAGCACTAGGCTCCAAGTAAGGAGACTGGGGATTAACACCTAAATAAAACTGCTTTTGACTTCATCAAGATGCCCAAATCAAGTTTAGATATACAAAAAGAGACAAATATCAGTCCCTGACCCTGAATTCACATGCTTCAGTCTTTCCAAGCTGGGTATTCAATTCTGGATATTAACAATTATCAATTATTTTGAGGCTAAAATTTCATCGTGAAATTTCTTTCTTCCCTTTTCTTTCTCCAGGCCTTCCCACACACTGCCCCATGCTCACCTTCAAATCCATGGCTTCTTTCTTCATTGTTACTTCATGTGTTATATATACATGTATTTTGAAATATAAACTGCTTGTTTTTTGAAGTATATGCAAATTTATTGTCTTTAATCAGTGCTTTCAGTTCCAAAATCATGTAAGATAATTACAGACATATATACATAAACTGTGACAGAACCCTTTTCCATTTTAACTCATATTTTTAATTATAAGATGAAAATGTTTTACTGTCTTGACCACAGTAAATTACTTACAAATGATGTAAGATTGTGAAGCTTCTCTTGCTGATGAGTGAGGCTTACCTGCCATGGTAGACTCTCACCCTTGTTTGTGTCTTCTTTAGATCCCGTTTCAGTTTTGCTCAACAGCATTTTCTGGAGGGCATGGGCCACTGCCTACACTACATTTCATATGGAATAGCTGGGCTCAGACTTGGTCATCCCATCATTTTCTTCTGATTTAATCTGTATTGAAATGTTTGCTGTGTATGGTTTATGATTTCCACATAGCAAAGCAGGTGAGCAATCAAAGTTGTCAATCCAGAATTTATGGAAGAATCTCCTGGGTACTGGGGGATGTAGGTGCCTCGAGAAAATGCTTTAAGCCAGGGATGGCTCTTTTCTTTTAACATGAGAAGATTCCTCTGAAAAAGTTTATAAAATCATTCTTATTTGATAGACTCTAAATATAATGTGTTGCTTGGCCACGTTCCACACCTTCCTTCTGGTTGAAAATATTTTGCCATAAGGAAAACACATCAATTATTTATATCACTATAGACTACCTGTATATTTGCCTGTGTATTTTGGTTCAAGTCCAGCAAATCAACACCAACTAGTACCCAAGTATCAATTAGCTGGGATTTTTTCCGAAAACAGACACACACATAGATTGATCTTTCTTCCTTCTTTCTTCCTTCTCCACCTCTTCCTTTTTTTCTTGGCCCATGTATATATGCCTTCATGTCAGCAGAGGAAGCCTTATTCACAGAGCTTACCACTGAGCACAGAGCACCTTACCTACTAAGCCTCCAGCACACCAAGCATTATTTAGTGTCCTGCCTGCTCACACACCGCTGGCCAGCAGAGGGCGCCAGAACACCCTAAACAAGGTCATGATGCCCAACCTGAGCTCAGGCGGGTTGGACCAATCTCCCCAGGATGCAGGCAGCAGTGTGGGAGTGCAGGATTGTGCATCTCTATTTAGTCACCCCCCGCCTTCTGCGGTTCTGCCCCACGCACGAGGTGTTAGGGGACTCCAGGCAGACGGACTGACAGATGTCGGTGGACAGGGGAGGGATTGCTTGCAGTCAAATATCTGAGTCCCCCACCCTGTCTCCCTCATGAATCCTGTCCCTTGTGCTGCCTATAAAGCCCCTGCGGGCTAGTCCCTAAATCACGTGCCGGGGTCCCTCAGCTTTGCTCATGGGTGGCATGGCAAAAAGCCTGGAAGTAGGCTGGGGAAGCCTCTTCACGCTACTGCAGGCCTCAGTGGCATACAGCCAACACAGCCTTTCCCCTGGTCCCTGTGTTGGTAAATCTAAGGTCTTGCCAGACAAGCTTGCAATAGCCTTTAATCCAGGCACATGGGATGCAGACACAGGATGATCCTTGTGATTTCAATGTAAGCCTGGTTGGCAAAGACAGTCCAGGACAGTCAGGCCTACACAGAGAAACCCAGTCTTAAAAATCAAATCAGAAAATAAGATTAAAACGGAACATTTGCGCTGGGTTTGGTGGCACAGGCCTTTATTCCCAGCAGTCTAGCAGGCAGAAGCAGGCCAATCTCAGTGAGTTCAATATCAGCCTGGTCTACAAATTTAGTCCAAGTTAGCCAGGGCTAAAACAGAGAAACTCTGTCTCAAAATACCAAATCATTCATGTATATAAATTCATGCATATAAATTTTAATATATATTTAAATACATCTTTAATATATTTATTAAATATAAAGTTATTGAATGTATTAATATGAGTTAATGTTTGATAAATATATAATGTAGTTAATATATTATATATTTAATATATATCAATACATATTTTGTTTTAATCATATATATAAAATCTGAGCCAGGCATGGTGGCACATGTCTGTAATGCCAGCTCTCTGGGAGGCACAACTATGCTGATCTGCATGAGTTCAATGTCACCCTGGTCTACAAATCAAGTCTAGGACATGCAAGGGAACAGAGTCTAATAAAACAGGGTCCTTCACACCCACATATCTAGAGTTGTCTGAAATAACAGAGTGTGACTTAAACTATGTTATAAGAAAGTCTTGCCAGGCATGGTGGCACACATCCTTAGTCTCAGCACTTGAGAGGCTGAAGAAGGTGGGTCTCTGTGAGTTCAAGGTTAAACTGATTTACAGAGAGAATCCTGGACAGGCAACAATGCACAGAGACACCATGTCTCAAAAAAAGCACATTAAGTTAAATGAAATGAAATTAAAAGAAAATATCAAATCCTGGCATATTGGCACATGCCTTTAATACCAGCCCTCTGGCTGGCAAAGGGGGTGGATCTATGTGAATTTAAGGCCTGCTTGGTCTAGAAAGCATGTCCAGATCAGTCAAAGCCATACAGAAAAAAACTGTGTCTCAAAAAACAGCTTCCTGAGATGTAAACAAAAAAGGTTAATTTCTTTACTCATTTCTGAGGGCTCAGGTTGGAGCTGAGGACAGAGATCTACTTGAGTGGGAAAACGACCTCAGGCATGTTTCTTTCTTTCTTTGTTTCTTTGTGTGTTTTTATTTTTAAATTATTCACATGGCCCAGGGTCATGTCCACTTTGGATTTTCCCAGGTGTCCCTGCTCTGTCTATACTCTTCCTCAGATCTGAAATAACTTACTCCTCCCCCATACCTAGTACCCATCAGGTTCATTTCTTTTATATTTCTTTTTTATTCACTGAACACTTCTAGTCTCTCACTCAAGGGGGAAGAAACTTTTCATTTTCCTGTAGAGACATTGAACCCTCCTAAGCTGACCAGGCTGGAAACCCAGTCCCCAGCAAGCAGCCGGAAAGAAGAAATGTTAATATTTACAAGAAATTGTGAACATCATGATTTATTGTACATAAAAACATTTTCTGGTCCTGGAATTACCATGATTAGATGAATTTTTAATGCTGTGACAGTTCAGGCAGACTGTTGGGTGAATGTTTTGAAAGGCAAATGTTGTTATAAACAAAAATGAAAATTCCAACCATTCTATTTTACCAATAAAGATTCAGGAGCCAGATGCTGCAGAGAAAAGCTTCTAGCTCAGAGATGCAGATAAAGCACCCATCTGGCCTTCCTTATCAGCTTCAGTCCAAATGGAGAAAAAAATGTTCACTAACTCAACTCATGCCCAGGAGAAAAAAAGCCAAAAATCTTGAGGCCAAAGGCTTCCTAGAAATCCCAGGGTGCTAAGGAGCTGAAGCTTAAGCTAAAGCTAAAGCAAAAGTCTGAGATAAGCCTTTCCACACTGTCTTAAATACCCCTCAACTCAAAGTCCCTCCTGCTCTTTAATGTCTGTAAGCATGTTTCTGGCTTCAATTCTTGACCTAGGGTTAACTTTAGCAAATCTTGTGTCCAGAAAGTTCTTGGATTAAAGGTGTCTGCTAGAGCTGGTTGAACCATACCATAATCACCTGTTTACAATAAACAAAAATTTCTTGGATTGTAGGTGTGTGATAGGGCTCAATCACACTGATCAATAAACAGTGTTTTACCATTCACAATTTTGGGGTTCATAATGGGATCAAATACCCTGCAACATTTCCCCTTTTGGCTAAATGAAAGACTTCTCCCTCTAACATCAATAAACTATCTACTATCAGGTATAAATGACATTCACAATGTCTAGTCTGTATGTAATTAGCAAACTTGAAAAAAGTATTCTACTCTCTATCTTGATGAATCAAAAGTTCTGTACCAATTTTAGTAGGTTTATCCTCTTTTATATGTCTATGTGAGTGAGTATATACAGTGTGCATCTTTCTGCTTCTGAGATAGCTCACTCGGGATGATCCTTTCCAGGTTCCACCATTTACCTGCAAATTTCATGATTTCCTTGTTTTTTTTTTTGCTGAGTAATATTCCATTGTGTAGACATACCACAATTTGTGCATCCATTCCTCCACTGAGGGGCATCTGGGCTGTTTCCAGCTTCTGGCTATTACAAATAAGGCTGCTACAAACATGGTTGAGTAAATGTCCTTATTGTGTACTTGAGCCCCTTTTGGGTATATGTCTAGGAGTGGTATAGGTGGATCTTGACGAAGTGCTATTCCTAGTTGTGTGAGAAAGTGCCAGATTGATTTCCAGAGTGGTTGTACAAGTTTAAAATCTGTATACCTAAAGAAACTAATCAAGAGGGAGGACTCTTGCTAAAATGCTCAATTCCTATCCAGAAAAGGAAAGACGATGGACATCAGAAGAAGGAGAAAAGAGGGATCAAGTCAGGAGCCTGACACAGAGGACCTCTGAAAGGCTCTGCCCTGCAGAATATCAATGCAGATCCTGAGACTTATGGGCAACCTTTGGGTAGAGCGCAGGGAATCTTATCAAAGAAACAGGAAACAGTAAGATCTGGAGAGGACAGGAACCCCACAAGGAGAGCAACAGAACCAAAAAATCTGAGCACAGGGGTCTTTCCTGAGATTGTTACTCCAACCAAGGACTCTGCATGGTGATAACCTAAGACCTCTGCACATACGTAGTCCATGGCAGTTCAGTATCCAAGTGGGTTCCATTGTGATAGGAACAGGGACTGTCTCTGACATGAACTGATTGGCCTTCTCTTTAATTACCTCCCTCGGAGGGGGAATTAGCATTTTCAGGCCACAGAAGAGGACAAGGCAGCCACTCCTGATGAGACTTAATTGACTAAGATCAGAAGGAAGGAAAAGAAGTCCTCCCCTATCAGTGGACTTGGGGAAGGGCATGCATGCAGAGGGTGGAGGAAGGGAGGGATTGGGACAGGAAGAGGGATGGAACCACGGGGGGGATACAAAGTGAGTAAAATGAAATTAATAAAAAATAAAATAAAAATAATGATAATTGAATAATTATAAATAAAATAAATAAATTGTAAATAAATAATTAATTCTAAATTTAAAAAAATAAATAATTATAATTAAAGAAAAATTGTGGTTTTTATTTGTTGAGGTATTTCTGCATTGGGATTTTTACATAATGAATTATTTCATAGGTAACATGGTTTTCAAACCACCTTTGATTTTTTCCCCCCAGAAGTGTTCATAGTGTTCAGAATGGGGCAACTCATAGCAGTCTTGGAAACATTTAAACAGTTTTACTATTTTTATGTGTTTTCGTGTTTTCCCACGTGTATGTCTGTGCATGACATGCATGCCTATTGTCTGCAGGGGCCAGAAATAGGCAATGGATCTTCTGAAATTGTTCTTACACAAAGTAGCGAGATACTATGCCCATGCTGGTAAGAGAATTCAAGACTGTGGAAGTCTTATCAGTGATTTGATTTGATTTTAGTTCTTAATTTTTTTTCACAATTTCTTGTTATATAGCCTGATTGAAACCCCCTTCCTCCAATCCCCCCAGTCACACCATCCCTCCTTCTTACTCCTCTCCCCTTTTCCTAGTGCAGGTAAAGGGGGATTGCTTCACCATTGCCATCTCACATAGCTTGTTAAGTCCCATCAGGAGTGCATGGATCCTCTTCCTCCATGGCGGCATCCCAAGGGGTGAGTAATTAAAGAGCAGGCAATGGAGAATTTCTTTACCAATATATATATATATATATATATATATATATATATATATATATATATCACCCCAAAAAATTTACTTTAGAAATCATGAAAATAACATAATATCTTCCACAAGCCAAAAACAAACAAACAAACAAAAAACCAGACATTTTACTCTTTGGGCCATTATACTGAAAAAAAAATTTAAAAGCTTGAACATTATCACAGCTTTGAGTTTATTACTTTCATATTTATACCATTGAGAATTTATTTAGTCTTCCTACATGTGTATGAGTGTTTAATTAATGTTTTCTTGTGTGTCCCTGGTTGTATGCCCTTGCACCAACCACAGGCATGCACTGCTTTCGGGAAATTCTGAGCCTCTGACTGAGTGATCAAAATCCTTTACATGAACTGCCAGAGTTCTTAAATGAGGAGCCATCTCTCAAGACACATTATTTATTTATTAATGAAATTCCCTTTTTATTTTCCATATTATTGTCTGTTCACTCAAATGTGATCAACATGTTTGCTTATAATAATTTTATTAGTGAATCTGTTATTTAAGTGAAAATATATTATTGTTTTATTAAAATATTTCGTTATGAATTTTTAATTTATTTTTATTATTACAATTTATTCACTTTGTATGCTATCTGTAGCCCCATCCCTCATCTCCCCCAAAACCCTCCTTTCCTCATCTTCTCCTATACCCTTCCTCAAGACAACTGATAGGGAGATCCTCCCCTCCTTCCATCTGACCCTAGCCTATCAGGTCTCATCAGGACTGGCTGCCTTGTCTTGCTCTGTGGCCTGCTAGCACTGCACTCTGCTTCAGGGGGAGGTAATCAAAGAGTTCATATCAGAGATGGCCCCTGCTCCCCTTACTAGGGTGTTGACTTGGAGGCTGAGCTGCCACGGGCTCCATCTGAGTATGGGGTTTAGGTATCTCCACGAATGGTCCTTGGTTGGAGTATCACTCCTTGAAAGAAACCCTGGGCCCAGAATTTTTGATCTGTCGCTCTCTTTGTGGAGCTCCTGTCCCCTCCAGGTCTTCCCAGCTCCCCCTTCTTTCATAAGATTCCCTGTGCTCTGACCAAAGTTGCGAGTCTCAGCATCTGCTTAGCTACCCTGTTAGACAGAGGCTCTCGGAGGCCCTCTCTGGTAGGTCCCTGTCCTTTCACTTCTTATCCCGCTCCCCCCCCCACCCGTGTACATCACATTGGCTTTCTGGGTGAGGACTGAGCGGTTTCCCGAAGGTCCTCCTTCTTGTTCTGCAAATTTTCACATGTTCATTCTGCATGATATGACTCAAAGTTCCTTATAAGTGAGTCTCTACCAGGCCTGTCTTTCTGCTTCTGGGATACCTCGCTCGGGATGACATGGGAAGACTAAATAAAATCTCAGATATAGAAATATGAAAGTAATAAACTCAAGGCTGTTAAAGTGTTCAAGCTTTACTTTTCGGAAGGGCCACTCTCTTTCTCTAGTGGCCCAAAAAAAGTAAAATGTATGTTGTTTTGCTTGTGGAAGATATTATGTCATTTTAAAGATGTGTCTAAGGTAGATTATTGGGCTGTCTTTTCTTTTTTTTTAAATAAATTCTCAGTTCCATAGAATTTATTATTTATTTATTATTGATTATTTTATTGATTTTTATTACAGAGTTAATAAAATGTAATTAATAAACAACAACAATAATAATAATAGTAGTAGTAGTAGTAATAAAATAATAAAACACTTCTCAAAAAAATTTCTCAGTTGCTTGCTCCTTGATTACTCACCCCCAGTGATGTAGCCTTGCCAGGCCCCAGACAAAGAGGTTCCATGTCCTCCTTATGGACGTTAAGAAGGTAGGGGAAGATGGTAATGGTGGAGAGCACTCCCCCTTTCAGTGGAACAGGGGAAGAAGATAGGGGGAAAAGGGAGGGAGGGTGCTACTGGAAGGGGAGTTGTGGAATGGGTCTCCATTAGGTAATGATTAAAAAATGAGCTCACAAGGAAGAAAGGTGGCAAAGACAAAGATTCTATTGTTCTTTGCTTTCTTTATATCATCTTTCTTTTCTTTGAGGGAGGGCGGGTACCCAGACTGGACTCAAATTTTTGCTGTCAGGTTTGGTTTTTCTAATTAATTTGTATTTTATTAATCATTTTTATTTTTTCAAAATTTATTCATTATATACCCCTTTTTAAAGGCCACTTCCTCAACTCCTACTGGTCCCATACTCCTTCCCTCGTTCCCCCAAACCCTTTCCCCTAATCCTCTCAAAGGAGGAGTCCCCCTCCTCTCCCATCCATCCACACATTATCAGAACACTACTCAGCTATTAAAATGAGGGAAATAAAATTTCTGCTCTTATTACTTCTGCATAGGCCACTGTGCTCAACTCAGAAGACTTCATACTATGAAGCTTGCCTGTAAGCTTACTGTGAAATAAACAATAGGTATAACTCAGTTTAGAGAGTCCCACCCCCAAGACACTGTTTGATTTACCATCTCACATCAAGAAACATGTGAAATTTGAAATGCTATGAAGTGTGAAACATTTTTTTCACAAGCATTTCTGAGAACGTGGTTCTCTTGCTGCCTGGAGGCTATTTTCCACCAGCCCAGGAAGGAAGGAGCCCCAGAAGATGAGGTATAAAACTTGGAAGCCACCTAAGCATAACAGAGATCAGAACACTCGGGGAACCACCTCAGAAAGTAAGTTCAACTTTAATTCTAGAAAACAGAGGGTATGTACCCCTTGGGGAGTAACTGGGATGGTCTAAGGATAGGTGTAGATAATTGTTTAAAACAGGGCACTTCAAGGATGCTTGATTTGCATTAAACAGCACATTCCTATCATGTGAAAAAGAACATGGAACCTGATTATCCTATATTTGAAGGGAGGGGAGTTATCAGAGATCTGTGTCAAAGGCCATGTATGAATTTTGGTTGGTGGCATCTATGTCTAAAGACACTCTCCAGATGAAGTCAGGCAGAGAAAACTCACCCTTGCCATGGTTATACAACTAGGCCAGCAGCAGGGTCATACATGAAAGAGAAAGCCTCGTCCCTCACATCTCAAAATTCAGTCTGGGTTGTGATGGTTTTCAATAGAACCCCTGGAACAATAGGTATGTGTACACAAAGAAACTTCTACAGGCTGCCACTGTTGTGATACTCTCAGAGAACTTCCTGGCTGGTGTTAGTTCACCATTCCCTACATATTCATCCACTGGACTAAAAGTTTCTTGTGTAAACTGAGGCAATTGAAAATAGTAAAGGTTGAGAAACAGGACTATCAAAAAGTCTTCCGTAAACACCTTATTATATAGTACTGTTGCATGTAATTGATATTCACCATTCATTGTATTCTTTTTTAAAATAAGTTTATTTACTTTAAATTCCAATTGTAATCCCCCTCCTTTCTCTGCCCCATGACTACCCTCTGTTCCTATTGCCCCCTATTACCTTTCCCCTTCAGAAAAGGGAGGTCTTTCCATTGAGCTAGTTTTACAGTTCTGTTGCATCTCAGTGGACCAAAGTACATAAAGGCCTTTCCACCGTGCTTATACTCTCAGAATTGCTCTCCAGTAAGAATACTTTTATGATGATGATGACTCTAGATTTGTGCAAGGCATCACCCTTTTAACACATTCATAAGTTTTTCCTCTATTATGAATCCTTTCATGATGATGAAGATTATACAAATGTGGAATGGATTCACCATGTTAAAAGCACTCACAGGCTTTCTGTCCATTAGGATTTCATTCATAAGTGTGGAGATTATTCTGCAGTCCAAAAGTTTTTTCACATTGGTTACAGTCAGACATCTTTCCAGTATGTGTTATTTTATATATTAAGAGATGTTATGTGCAAAGGCTTTGCCACATAGTTATATTCATATGTGTTGTTGTCTTAGGAGATGATTGTTACATGCAAAGGCTTTATAACACTAATTATACTCAGAAGGCTTCACTCCACTGTGTGTCTTTTCCTATTTTCGGAGACTACTCTGCTGTGCAAAGGCTTTATCACGTTAGGTATATTCGTAAGGTTTCTTTCCAGTATGTGTTCTTTTATGTCTTATGAGATTACTGTTTTCTGCAAAGGTTTTACCACACTGGTTACATTCATAAGGTTTCTCTTTGCTGTGTGTTCTTTTATGGCTTAAGAGAGTACTGTTTTGTGCAAAGGATTTACCACACTGGTTACATTCATAAGGTTTCTCTCCAGTGTGTGTTGTTTTATGTCTTATGAGATGACTGTTTCGTGCAAAGGCTTTACCACACTGGTTACATTCATAAGGTTTCTCTCCAGTGTGTGTTCTTTTATGGCTTATGAGATGACTGTTTTGTGCAAAGGCTTTACCACACTGGTTACATTCATAAGGTTTCTCTCCAGTGTGTATTGTTTTATGTCTTATGAGATGACTGCTTTTTGCAAAGGCTTTACCACATTGATTACATTCAAAAGGTTTCTCTCCAGTGTGTGTTCTTTTATGGCTTATGAGATGACTGTTTTGTGCAAAGGCTTTACCACACTGGTTACATTCATAAGGTTTCTCTCCAGTGTGTGTTCTTTTATGGCTCATGAGATGACTGCTTTTTGCAAAGGCTTTACCACATTGATTATATTTGTAAGGCTTCTCTCCAGTGTGTGTTCTTTTACGGCTTATGAGATGACTGTTTTGTGCAAAGGCTTTACCACACTGGTTACATTCATAAGGTTTCTCTCCAGTGTGTGTTCTTTTATGGCTTATGAGATGACTGTTTTCTGCAAAGTCTTTACCACACTGGTTACATTCATAAGGTTTCTCTCCAGTATGTGTTCTTTTATGCCGTATGAGCTGACTGCTTATTGCAAAGGCTTTACCACATTGATTACATTTGTAAGGCTTCTCTCCAGTGTGTGTTCTTTTATGCCATATGAGTACACTGATATAGGGGAAGGCTTTCCCACATAGAGTGCATTTAAAGGGTTTCTCTCCAGTATGACTGCTTTCATGCCTGCAAAGAAAATTGGCACATGTGAAAGATTTACCACAGTCATTTCATTACACTAATAAATATATTTATCTACATGAATTAATTTCATAATTTGGTCTAATGGTAAAGAAGAATCAAATTTTAAAGTTTTATCACTTTATTTACATTCACGGTATTCCCCTCCATTATGGTTATTTTTGAAGATCCCTGTGATGGTAAGGGAATTTGTTATGTGGATCTCTTTTATAGCATCATTTTTCTATAAGAGGTTTTCTCCTATATATGAAGAGTATTGTAAGAATTCAGAGTTTCACCACACCAATCCCATTCACAAATTTTTGTACTGTATGAATGATACTTCATTTTCAAAGTGAGCCAAGAGAAGCAGAAGTTCCAAATTCCTAGTATTCATAGGTATTTTCAGCAATATGAGTTTGCTGATGAATTCTCAGTGAAGTTGCAAAACCAATTAACAGTAACCATTTATCACATTCAGAAAATTTACTCACAGTGGGGACCACTACCAAATCAATTGTTCTTGGAGAAAGACAGGGACACTGCTTCTTTCAATATCCCTATGCTCATGTCTTGAATCATTTTTACATATGATATACCAGTTTAATTTACAAATATAATAAAGATTCCAATATTGAATTAACACAGTTTGTTTTTTGTTCATCATAGACATGTCATATAGGGACTAAGGTTTCTCCAAAACAATATTCTTGATTCTCATAAGCTGCTCCTTTCACTAAACTTTACAATGTTACTGCATGAAAATGAGTAACACTGGTTCTAATATGAAATTTTTGCTTATTAGAAGGTTTTGGACACATACTGATCACCAATTCAGTGTGTATACCTTTACAATATCTGAGTAGATAGAATGAGACTAAACAGATTGGCAGTTCAAGTCAGTAGCTGTAATGTCCATATGATTCAAATGGTATTTTTGTTACAATATTATTTTATTTTCTTCTATCTTAGAGGAGTGCCTTGTAAACACAAATCAGATGCCTGACATTGAAGTACATGGAATTATGAAATTTTAATGATCATCAGTACACTTAAAGCAGTGCTGTTTTTATACTGTTGCTTTTCTTTAAAACTTCCAGGACACAGCCATGTGTGCTGGTACATGCCTTCAATCCCAGCACTTGTGGAGGCAGAATCTGGCAGATCTGTGTGATTTTGAGGTCAGGCTGGTATAACTAGTAAGTCTAAGAAAGTCACAGATACTCAGAAAAAAAATCTATTTCAAAAACAGAAAATAAAAAGCAGCCAATAAACAAACAAACAAACAAACAAACAAAAACAAACAAAAAACACCAAACTTCCAGGACACATTAAAAATTAAGATTTATATCTGTATCAACATGCACATAAAGTTACCTTTTATTACTTGTAGAACTTTGAAAATGTTCTTCAATATTATGGTCATCCCAATTGTAGCCTAAAATATAGTACGAGAAAATATATATTATTGGAAATATCATGTTATTATTAAGGCAAAACTTAAATCACTATCTTCTGTGACCCTTAGAACCATGCCTGATTTATTTACCTCATTCCTCCTCATTCTCAATTGGAATTACAGAAGATGATCAATAACAAAGTAAGAGTTGTCTCTTTATTTTTAAAGTGAAAGAAAAATTGCAGTCTTACCTATAGCAGTGAGGTTTTCACAGGTCTCTAGCATCACATCTTTGTAGAGTTGCTTCTGAGAAGGTTCCAGCAAGGCCCACTCTTCTTGGCTGAATTTCACATGCACATCACTGAAGGTCACTGAATTCTAAAATATGCCATACATTTGTACAACAGAAACAGTGGCAACAATATAATTTATACGTCATTGTCAATATAATCATATAATTCTACTGCATCTTCAATTCATTTTCTGACACAGAAGTGTGAATGTTTTATAGTTGGGTGCTGTGCGTGATGTGAAGTAGGGGAGATGAAAAAGCCTAAAGGTTAGATTGAAAAATAAAAATAAAAACCAAAGGCGTGCTTCAAAAACCTGTGTTTCATCAGTTTGTAAGACATGAATATAAAGTAGCCATTAGTTGGGTTCTTGAGCAATCTATGAATCCTCTTCAGTTACTTGGGTGAGTAGGTCAGGACCCTGTCATGAGACAGGTGGAAGGACAAAACACAGTCATTATATTTTATATAGCAACAAATGAGATGTGTTGATCAGGGGTCACTGAACAGATGGGTAACATCAGTCAAAAGACATCATGGTACTGAATATTATGTTTTGACCAGGGCTCAGGGATGTGGCATATCAGTATGTGAAGAGGAGGGCTCATATATTTGTGGAAGGGAAAGTGGACGACAGTGAATACATGAATAAAAATAATGTGAGTGGCAAGCAACAACAATCATAGCCAATAACATGATATTTCTGAGTGACCAGACAAAAGAAAAGGAATAGAACACATGGTTGTTTTTTGATCATTGTTTTGTATATCCTCCTTACTAAATAATGTAGTCTATAGATTAAAAATAAAGATTAAAACTTTTCTATTAAAAATAAGTGTTATTGATATCACTAAGTCATTTTAGAAGAAAACAGAATAACAAGTTTTAACTGTATCATATCTGAACTTTTTGAAGAGGATATAGCTTTGGAATAGACGTGGCAATTTATGTGGACAAAGACAAACAGAGAGAAGAGTGTAAAACAGAGAGACAGAGACATAGAGACATAGACAGAGAGAGAGAGAAATTAACAGATGAACAATACTAATTACAGATCAGAGAAATTTATTAGCAGTTACTAACTACAAAAAATGGTGGACAAGCTGGGTGTATTCTGTCATGCCTTCAATTCCATCACTCAGGAGGCAGACACAGGTGTATCTTATTGAACTGGATGTCAGTATTATCTATTCAAAGAGTTCTAGGACAGCCAGACCTATATATTAAGACAGAGTCTCCCCTAAAAGTCAATCAAACAAACAAAATATTGAAAGAACTCAGAGGTCTTTACTGAAGATTCTACGAGGAATTATACATTCACTCCTGTTGTATATTTATTTTCCAGAAATCTGCACTACCCCAGCTTAAACTGTAACTTCAATGATATCTTACTAAAAGGGAATGGATGTTTAAACAGGTAAAAATAGAAGACAAAAATACTAGCAGTGTAAATGTTGATCATAAATGAGCAACGTAAGATAGGAGAGATGGCTCAGCAGTGAGGAGCTCTTATTGCTCTTGGAAATAATTGGGCTCAATTGTTAGTGTTTACATGGGACCTGCTACTTTCAATTGTTATAAGTTCATCAGTTCTGAAGACATCTTCAGACTACTGTGAGGATTAGGCACACAAGAGGTGCATATTCATGCATACAATCAAAATACTTATATTCAGTAAAAAGTAAAAATAGATCCCAGATGGCTGGGCTGATTGCACACTGTTCTGATAAGCTGGGTAGCAGAGACTGCACAGTGACCAATAGTTGGATCTGTGGGCCCCCAAACACCACTGACTGTGTTTCCTAGGTAAGAAGAAAACCAATGATGAGGGAAACTATTGGGTCCAACCTCAGAGCACCCAGCTAATCTCTGGAAAAATTTCTTGGATATTGCAGCAGGAATAAGATTTTCAAGCAAATGGATCCAAGAAGCAAGCTATTCTAATATCTAATAAAACAGACTTTCAACCAAAATTAATTGAAAGGGATGAGGAAGAGGGAATCCAAGATGGCATTGCCAGGAGGACCACGACAGGAACAGGACAGCAATGTTGGTACAGCAACTAAAAGACTGAACTCTGGGCCCTAAAACAACAGCAATCGTGTTTCCCAGGTGAGAGGAAACTCCGTGGTGTGGGGATCACTCAGTCCCACTCTCAGGTCACTCAGTGAGAGCCCGGAAAATATCCCAGGTGAAGGATACACCTGTTTGTCCTGATCACCTTCCCAGGCCTAACTGTGTGCTCCAGGGCACCAGAGACTGGGAGCTCCAGGCTCAAAAAAAAAAAAAAAAAAAAAAAAAAAACAGGGAAGAAGAAAGTGGGACTGACCTCAGGTCACCCAGTCTATCCCTGGAAAAGGTCCTGCAGACTGGTGGGTACACAGCTGTCAGCCTTGAGTGGGCCTCCAGTCACTAGACCTCCATGCCCTACTCTCCATCACAGACAGAACTGTGTGCCCCAGGACACTAGAAGATGGGTTTCCCTGTCTGGAGAAAACCCCACAGGCAGGGAAAGAGCAGGTCCCAGCTTAGAGCACTCAGCCAACTCCCCCACACACACACTACCACCACCACACATGGGAACATTCTTGGAAATGTTCTCAGGTTCTTTCCCAGTCACCAGCTTGGTAGCCATCTGGCAAGTGCCTACCCATTCTACACACCACGTCAAACACCACAGATTAGGTCTTCATGTTGGGAGAAAACCCAAAGGTGGGGAAAACATCTGGCCCTACCTCAGGACACCTAGCCCTGGAAAAGTTTCTGGTTATTCACAGGCTCCAGACTCTAGCCTCCTGCTGCACATGGGAGAACAGTGATCAGCTGCCACGGATTACTGCTTGGGTACTGGGGCACAGAGCTCTAACCTCAGACCTACAGAAGCCTTGGATCCCCAAGATCAACCCCCAGATACTGCTCCAAGGGACAACCAGTTATCCCTAACTAAGCTGACCAAACCATGGGGTACCCAGGTTACAGCTACAGCTTACTAAATTTACAGCAAGAAAGCCAGAAGCAGGACAGCTGTCTCCAGGACTTCTCTGGGTGAGAGGAGAGCCCCCTTGACTAACAAAGACCACAATTACCTCTCAGGTCTCTATGCCTGTGGTGAGTTTTGGCAATTCCTGAGAAATACCTGCTATTCAGTGACTGTACCCCAAAAGCTAAGGAGGCCTCCTTCAGGAAAAATCATCTTCCTGCCAAGGGGATTATCCCCACCACAGGATTCCAGGAAGTGCCAGAAAATAACACCCAACACCTAAGATAGCCAAATGGGTACAGGCAAGTGTAAAAGCTCAAAAAGGCAGAGCAGTATGGCATCTCCAGAACCCGGTTATTCAGGGGCAAGCAGCCCTGGACACACCAGGGTAAATGAAATTCAAGATGACCTTACATCTGTGCTTATGAACCGGATAATAGAGGAAAAAATAAACTGCGTAAAGACCTAGATGACGATAAAGTCAAACAGATTATTGCCTTTTGCAAAGAAACGGAGGAAGATAAAGTCAAACAGATTATGGACATCCTTAAAGAAATACAGGAAGTTGCAGCCAAATAATTTGTGGCCTTTAGAGAGGAAATACTTAAATCACTGAAAGATATTAAAGAAACAGGATTGTTTGAACAAACAGCTGAAGGAATTGAAAAAAATACGGTCAGAGAAGTGAAGGAAATCAATAAAATGGCTCAAGATCTGATACGAGAATTGGAAAAAATTAAAGAAAACACAAGTGAGGAAACTGTGGAGAGAAAGAACTTAAGGAGGAAAAGAGGAACTACAGAGGTAAGCATAATCAATAGACTACGAGAAATGGAAGAAATAATCTTAGGTGTGGAAGACACAATGGAAGAAATAGATGTAGCTATCAAAGAAAATGTTAAATCTAAAAAAATCCTGACACAGAGCATCCAAGAAATCTAAGACAACATGAAAAGCAAAACCTAAAAATAATAGGAATAGAGGAAAAAGAAGATTCCCTCCTCCAAGTCCCAGAAAATATTTTCAACAAAATCATAGAAGAAAATTTCCCCAACTTAAAAGAGAGGTCTATAAGACTACAAGAGGCCTACAGAACAACCAATAAATTAGAGCAGAATAGAAAATCCTCCCACCACATAATAAACAGTAAGTATACAGAACAAAGAAAAAATACTAAAAGCTGCAAAAGAAAAAGGCGAAGTAACATATAATGGCAAACGAATCAGAATCACACCTGACTTCTCAATAGAGACTATGAAAGCCAGAAGGGACTGAACAGATATCATGCAGACCCTAAGAGAACATAGATGTCCACCCAGGCTACTATATCCAGCAAAAGTTTCAGTCATCATAGATGGAGCAAACAAGATATTTAATGACAAAAACAAATTTAAACAATACCTACCCACAAATCCAGAGGTAAAAAAGCTCTTAGAGGGAAAACTACAACCCAGGAAAGCTAACTACATTCAGGAAAACACAGGAAATAAATAATGTCACTACAGCAAAACTAAAAGTAACCAAGCACACAAACACTACCACAAGCAACATCAAAATAAAAGGAACTAACAGCCACTGGTCATTAATTTCCCTCAACATCAATGGACTTAACTCTCCAATAAAGACACAGACTAACATAATGGACACTTAAACAAGACCAAACAAACTGTTGCATACAAGAAACACATCTAAGTCACAAAGATAGACATTACCTGAGAGTAAAGAGCTGGAAGGGTCCAAGCAAATGGACGCAAGAAACATGCAGGAGTAGCCATTCTAATATCTAATAAAATAGATTTTCAACCAAAATTAATCAAAAGACATGAGGAAGATCATTCATACTCATCAAAGGAAAATTCCACCAAGAAGTAATCAAAATTCTGAACATCTATGCCCCAAATACAAAGGCACCCACGTTTGTAAAAAGAAACATTAATAAAACCTAAACCAAACACAAATCCCCATACATTACTACTGGGAGACTTCAACACTCCACTCTCAACAAAGGACAGGTAAACAACAGAAATTACACAAAGAATATCTCTAATAGAGGTCATGTATCAAATGGACCTAACAGATATCTACAGAATCTTACACCCAAAGAAAAAAGAATTTACCTTCTCTCAGCACCTCATGGAAACTTTTCCAAAACAGACCATATCATTGATCACAAAGTGAGCCTCAACCTATACAAGAAGATTGAAATAATCCCTTGTATCCTATCTATTACCGTGGTCTAAACCTGGACCTCAACAACAACAGAAATAGCAAAAAGCCTACAGACACATGGAAAGAGAAGAACTCACTACTAAATTACAGCTGGGGCAGGGAAGAAATAAATAAAGAAATTAAAGTCTTCCTAGAATTCAATGGAAATGAAGACACAACATTACAAATCTTCTGGGACACAATGAAAGCAATGCTAAGACGAAAGTTCATAGCACTAAGTGCCTTCAAAAAGAAATTTATAACACCTCATACAGTAAACTTAATGGCTCACCTAAAATCCCTAGAAAAAAGAAGCAGACACACCAAAAAAGAGTAGAATAATCAAACTCAGGGCTGAAATCAATAAATTAGAAACAAATAAAACAATTCAAAGAATCAATGAAACCAAGAGCTGGTTCTTTGAGAAAATCAAGATAGACAAACCCTTAGCCAAAATAACTAAAAGGCAGAGAGACACTATCCAAATTAACAAAATCAGAATTGAAAAGGAGGAGAAAATAATAGACACTGAAGAACTCTAAACAATCATTAGGACTTACTTCAACAGTCTATATACCAAAAAAAATGAAAAGTCTAAATAAAATGGACAATTTTCTTGATCGATTCCACTTACCAAAGCTTAATCAAGACCAGGTAAATCAATAAAATAGTCCTGTATCCACTAAGGAAATAGAAGCATTCATCAAAAATCTCTAATCCCCCAAAAGCTCAGAGCCAGATGGTTTCAGTGCAGAAATCTAACAGACCTTCAAAGAAGAGGTAACTCCAGCTCTCTTCAATCTATTCCACAAAAGAGAAACAGAAGGAACACTACAAAACTCATTCATTGAAGCCACAGTTACCTTGTAACCTAAACCCAGAAAGACCCAACAAAGAAAGGTAATTTCAGGCCATTCTCCCTTATGAACATTGATGCAAAAACACTCAACAAAATACTTTGCAAACCCAATACAAGAACATATCAAAGATAGCATCCATTATGACCAAGTAGGCGTCATACTAGGTATGCAGGGGTGGTTCAATAACCAAAAATCCATCGATATGATCCACCATATTAAGAAATTGAAAGAAAAAAAACACATGATAATCTCCTTAGATGCTGAAAAAGCATTTGAAAAAAAAATCCAGCATCCATTCATGTTTAAAGTATTGGAGAGATCAGGGATACAGGGCACATACCTAAACATAGTAAAGGTAATATACTGCAAGCCTATAGCCAACATCAAGCTAAACGGAGAGAAACTTACAGCAATCCCACTGAATTCAGGGACAAGGCAAGGCTGACCACTCTCTCCATATCTCTTCAACATAGTTCTTGAAGTCCTTGCTAAAGCAATAAGACAATTAAAGGAGATAAAAAAGATACAAATTGGAAAGGAGGAAGTCAAAGTATCACTATTTGCAGATGATATGATAGTACACCTGAGTAAGTCCAAAATTTCTACCAGGAAACTTCTACAGCTGATAAACACCTTCAGCAAAGTGGCTGGATACAAAATTAACTAAAAAAAAAATCAGTAGTCCTTCTGTATACAAAAGATAAAAGGACTGAGAAAGAAATTAGGGAAACAACACCCTTCACAATAACAAAAATGACATAAAGTACCTTGCTGTGACCCTAACCAAGGAAGTCAAAGACTTGTATGAAAAAAAATTTCAAGTCTCTAAAGAAAGAATTAGAAGAAGATATCAGAAGATGGAGCTATCTCCCATGCTCATGGCTTAGCAGGATTAACATAGTAAAAATGGACATCTTACCAAAAGCTATCTACAGATTCAATGCAGTTTCCATTAAAATATAACAGAAAAAAAACCATAATGTATCCTGATGTTATCCTCAACAAGCCAGTGGGGAGGGGGAATATATATATATATATATATATATATATATATATATATATATATATATATCAACTTCAAACCTTGAAACAACTACAAACCTTGAAAGAAAAATTCTCAACTTCACATGGGATGCAATGAAAGCAGTCCTAAGAGGAGTTTTAATAGCACTAAAGGCCTTCATACGCTATTGGAGACATCCCATACAAGCAACTTATTGGCACACCTGAAAGCCCCAGGAAAAAAGAATCAGAAACACCCAGCAGGAATAGACCACTAGGAATAACCAAACTCAGGGCTGAAATCAATTAATTAGAAACAAAGAGAATAATTCAAAGAATCGATGAAACCAAGAACTAGTTCTTTGAGAAAATAAAAAACATAGACAAACTCTTAGCCAAACCAAGTAAACGGCAGAAAGACACTATCCAAATCAACAAAATCTGAAAGAAAGAAATATAACAGACACTGAGAAAATCCAAAGAACCACTAACTCTTATGTCAAAAGCCTATATGCCACAAAATTTGAAAATCTAAATGAAATATACAATTATCTTTAGATTCCACTCAGCAAAGTTTAATCAACATCAGGTAAAGCTATTAAATAGTCTTATACTGCCTAAGGGAATAGAAGGAGCCATCAAAATACTCCCAACCAAAAATAGCCAAGGGCCAGATGATTTCAGAGCAGAATTCTACAAGACCTTCAAAGAAGAGTGAATACTGATATTCTTCAAATTATAATACAAAACATAAATGGATGCAACATGACCAAACTCCTTTCATAAGACCACCGTCAACTTGATAAATCCTCAAAGATCCCCAAAAAGAAAGAGAACATCAGACCAATCTCTTTTATGAACAATGATGCAGAAATACTCAGTAAATACTCACAAACCAAATCCAAGAACATATCAAAGATATCATCCACCATGACCAAGTAGGCTTCATCCCAGGCATGCAGGAGTGGTTAAGTATATGGAATCCATCAATGTAATCCACCATATAAACAAATTGAAAAAAAAAAAACACACAGGATGCTGAAAAAGCATTTGACAATATGCAACAGTTATTCTTGTTTAAAGTCTTGGAGGGACTGGGGACAAAGGCACAGATCTAAAAATAGTAAAGACAGTGTAAAGAAACTTCATAGCTAACATCAGACTAAATGAAAAGAAAGTTAAATCAATTCCACTGAACTCAGGAACAAGAAAAGGCTACACACTCTCTACCAATCTCTTCAATACAGTACTCATAGTCCTATCTAGGGCAATAAGACAACTAAAGGAGATCAAGGGGACACAACTTGATAAGGAAGTAGTCAAGTATCACTATTCACAGATGATATGACAGTATACAAAAATGACCCCAAAAATTCTACTGTAGGGAACTCCTACAGTTGAAAAACACTTTGGCAAATTGGTTGGATATAAAGTTAACTCAAAAAAAAAAATCAGGAGCACTCCTGTATGCAAAAGACAAATGGACTGAGAAAGAATTAGGAAAAAAAAACAACATAATGTATCTTGGTGTTATCCTGAACAAGCCAATGAAAAACCTAATTGAAAACAAAAACAAAATATAACTTCAAGTCTGTGAAGAAAGAAATTGAAAAAGATACCAGAATATAGAAATAGCTCTCATGCTCATGGATCAGTAGGATCAACATAGTAAAAATTGCTATTGTACCAAAAACAATCTACAGATTCAATGATATTCCCATCAAAATATCAATACAATTCCTTAAGGAATTTGAAAAAAACATTCCCAGCTTCATATGGAAAAATAAAAAGCCAGAATAGCTAAAACAATCCTGTACAAAGACAGTTCTTCAATAGGTATCACCATCCCTGATCTCAAGCTCTACTATAAATCAATAGTAATAAAAACTGCACAGTACTGTGATAAAAACAGAATGGTGGACAAATGGAATTGAAGTGAAGACCCACAAATAAACCCACACACCTATGGACACTTGATTTTTGACAAAGAAGCCAAAACCATGCAATGGAAAAATGATGGCATCTTCAACAAATGGTGCTGGTCTAACTGGATGTCTACATGTAGAAAAATGAAAATAGATCCATATTTATCACCCTGCATCAAACTACAGTCCTAGTTGTTCAAAGACCTCAACATAAAACAGATACACTAAATCTGTAAGAAGAAAAATTGGGAAAGAGTCTTGATCTCATTGGCATAGATGATAAATTCCTCAACAGAACACCAAGAACACTGGCTCTAAGATCAAGAATTAATGAATAGGATCTCATGAAACAAAAAGCTTCTATAAAGCAAAGAACTCTGTCAATAGAATAAAATGGCCACGTACAGCCTGGCAAAAGATCTTCACCAACCCTACATACAACTGAAAGAGCTAATAAACAATATATATATAAAGAGCTGAAGAAATTGAACTCCAATAATCCAAATAATCCAATTTAAAACTGGGGTACAGAACTATACAGAGATTTCTCCACAGAGGAATATCAAATGGTGGACATTAAATGCTCAATATCTTTAGTCATCATGGAAATGCAAATGACATTCCATCTTAAACCCATCATGATTAAGGTCAAAACCTGAAGTGACAGCAAGCTAGTGAGAATGTGGAGAAAGAGGAACACTCCTCTATTGCTGGTGAGAGTGCAAACTTATACAACCACTTTAAAAATCAATCTGATGCTTTCTCAGACAATTGGAAATAGTGTTACTTCAAGACCCAGCTCTACCATTCCTGGGCATATATCAAAAAGATGCTCCACCATTCAACAAAGATATTTGTTCAACTGTGTTCATAGCATCTATATTCATAATAGCCATAACAGGGAAACAAACTACATGTCTCTCAACCAAACCATTGTTTTACAGAAATTGTGGTACATTGACACAATGGAATGCACCTTGGGTATTTAAAAAAAGAAAACAAGGAAACTATAAAATTTTCAGATGGAACTAGAAATGATCGTCCTAAGTGAGTTATTACAAAACCAGAACGACATGCATGGTATATACTCATATTTAAATGGATAATGGCCATAATATAGCATAAACATACTACAATCTACAGACCTAAAGGAGCTAAATAAAAAGGAGGACCCTATGGCGGATCCTAAATTCTTATGCAAAAGTGCAAATAGAATCGACACCAGAAGTGACTGAGAGGGAAGAGGATGAGAGTCTAACATACATATCCTCTGAAAGACTCTGCCCAGCAGGGGTTCAAAGCAGGTGCTAAGATTCACAGCCAAACTCTGGGTAGAGCACAGGGAATCATAGGAAAGAGTGGGAGGATAGAATGTAGAAAGACCCAGAGCTGGCAGGACCTCCATGAGAAGACCAACAGGGACAACAAATCTGGGCACATGGGTACCTGCAGAAACTGATGCACCCACCACAAACCATTCACTAAGAGGACCTGACCCCTGTTCAGATGTAGTTGAAGGCAGCTCAGTCTCCATGTGGGATCCATAGTAAGGGGGGAAGTTGCTGGCTCTGACATGGACTCTGTTGTCTTCTATTTGATCACTTCCCCTTGGTGGAGGGGGGATTGCTATGCCACAGAGGAAGAGGATGCAGACAGTCCTACTGAGACTTGATAGGCTGGGTTCACATTGTAGGAGAGGAGGGCTCCCTGTATCTGAGCTATAGGAAATGGGATAAGGGGAAAAAAGAATGGAGGGTGAGACTAGGAAGAGACAAGGGAGAGGATTACAATTGGGATGTTAAGTGGATAAATTACTTTTTAATTTAATTAATTAATTTATTACAATGTGTTCACTTTGTATTCTTGCCATAGGCCCCTCCCTCATCTCCTTCCAGTCCCACCCACCCTCCTTCTTCTCCCCCTATGCCCTTTCTCTAGTCTCCTAATTGGGGAAGAACTCCTCCTCTTCTAGCTTATCAGGTCTCATCAAGGATGGCTGCATCGTCTTCCTCTGTGGCCTTGAAAGCCTGCACCACCAAGAAGGAGGTGATCAAAGACTTGAGTTCATGTCAGAGAATAAATTTAAAAAAACAAATTTAAATTAAAAAATAAATTAAATGTGAATAAAACAAACAAATAAAATAAAAAAAACAGGCAAGAAGAGTGTCACGCACCTACAATTCAATGACCCAGAAAGCTCAGATAGTGTTAGTGTTATGAATAAATGCTATCCTAAGAAATTAAATATACTCCCTGCTAAATTTCAAATGCAAGATGTGGGTGAAGATCAACACAAAAACCTATGCTTACATATACAAAACAAAACAAAATAAAATAAAATATCTAAAACCCTATATTCCAGGCTCAGCAGCCAATGATGGTGATGTTGATGCCAGGCATGTTGGCCTAAATTTAAGCCCAACACTCGACTGGAGTTAGAGCTGTAAGTTCAAAACCAGCCTGGTCTACATATAAACTTTCAGGACAGGCAGGGCTACACAGAAACTTTTTCTTCATTGTCAAAAACAGAAACACCATCTTTTCTGGGAGCTTTTTTGATTCAATCGAATACGTTCTAACCAAATTCACTATAGGCTTATTGTCATCCCATGATGAAAATGTAGTCTAACTTCAATGATCCTAAAATTCTGCAATAGCTCATACATGGTTCAAATGTTCACAGTCTCTTCTGACACACAAGAAAATCTCTTGGGTGCCACATCTTGTAACATTAGAAGCAAGTTACATCATTCCAATATAGATGCACAGAATACCCCTTTCCCATTCTTGTAGAGAGGAATGTGTACATATTGAAGGAAGACTGGACCAAGGAAAGAAGATCAGCAAGGAAAACAGTAAATTCTGATGCTGTTTGAAAAGGTTTAGGTGGTCCTATCCCTGAAACATCTCATACGTCCCCAAGATTGCTTACTTCCACTCCCTATAGGCAAAAATATATGGTAGGTGTCTCCTAACTTAGGTATCTAAACATCTTGTAGTATCAAAATACAACTCAGTCTTCACTCTCACTGCTTCATGCAATGAAACTTTACAGTATCTTCACTGGTAATCTGACTCTGCTAAACACTGATGGCTGGCACCGGGCTGAACTGAAGCTACAAAGAAAGAATCTATTACCGTAAATTTTGCATCTTTCTTGTTTCTAGAACCAGCACAACATGTGTGAGCCTGTCAAGTTGGATTCTACATTGGGGTGGACAAATTGGGATGGACCGTGCCACACTTGGACCACTTTTGGAGCAGTTTTTATATGAAGTTCCTTCCTGGCACTAGGAAACACTTTGCCTACCCCTTCCATTAATAGAAGAATTAACAGTGGGGATTTTTACTGTATGGATACCATCTTAGGCTTCAAATCCAGAGCTAGGACCTACTCTTTGATGGTGATACTTTCCTTGAAAATTACTGTCTCTGTTTCAGCATGTGACTGCCATCTGAAACTACCTAGTGATGCTTTTCTCAACAAACAAAAACTACCTTTATTTCTGCTCCACTTGTCTCTTTCTTTCACTGTGGTCCTGAATGTCTCACTAACAATAACCATTCAACAGATTTAGTATTCCAAGTAATAAATCCAACCCATTATTTTTTAATTCTGCCTTACTCAATTGCTCAGGGCATGGGCAGAATAAGTATGATTTTTCAGTCAAAATATCACACAAATGACCTCTAGCTTAATTTTTCCATGGAGTCTATTGTCCACTGAAATCCTATGACCTGGACTTCCTCTGTCTGTACTACTCTCAACACTCTGATCTACCAGCTCCTACCAGAACAGTTGATGAAGCTCTGTATACAAAAGCATTCTAAAGCTTTTGCCATCTTAAATCCTGATGTTTTCCATATTTCTTAAAAAGAGAACATTCCAAGATTCTGTGCAGCAGCTAAATCACTCCTTGCATGTAATTTTTATTCTAATTTTCTGCTTTGTTGCTGTGACTAAATCCCCTAACCAAAAGCATCTCAGGTCATGAATGGGTTTACTTGTTTAGTTTGGTACTGTCAGATCACAGTCCACCATTTTGGGAGCTTAGCATAGAAAGTCAAGCTTGAAGAAAATTAAGGCAAAAGCGATGGGCAAATGTTTCCCATTCTCTTCCTTCACCTCTGTCTCATGCTCAGGTAGTTGTCTTATGCAGCCCAGGCCCACTTACTTAGGGATATTGCATCTCTCAGTGGAAGAGCCTTCCCACATCAATCATCCATCAACACAATCTCTCACAGATAGAGCTTCTCTGATGAGGGCATGCCCTTAACTGAGGCTCTCTCCGATGCCTGTAGACTTTGAAATGTTGGCAACTGAAGCGAATTAGGACACAAAGACAATATATAAGAAAGTTTTAAAAACCCCAAAACAATGTGTTAACTCTATCAATCACTTAAGTAGCAAAAACCGAGACATTATTGCTACAACTTGAAAACACAGATATACCAAGAAATGAGAAGAGGCAAGCCTGTAGGATCAAGAAGAGAAAAGTAAAATTGTTTCTCTAAATCAAGTTTCCAAATAAACAAAACATCAGGGAATGATAACATAATAAAATTTCAGAAAGCAAAAATATGTGATGGTCTATCACTTTCAAGAGAAACAATATAGCTAGATTATATCTAATCAAATCATACAGTATACATAGCACACTTGACAAAAGGAAACACAAAGATAGGCCTATAAATATAACACAGTCTTATAACAGGATTATACTTAAAATCAAAATCAAAGTAATCACTGACGAACACTCAACTTGAGCATTCTGATTCTTTCCTTTGCCAACAATAAAAATGCATTGGAGGTGGAGGGATATTATAATTAAAGAGATTCTATTAAAGCATACAAATGTTTCAACATTAGGAAAAATAATTTTGACTACTAAAATTATCTCATACTCTTATGAGAAAGAAAATGATATCTGTTAGGATCAGTTGGAAAACGTATTGTTTTCTATGGTTGATGATTGGATATATGTCTGCACCAGTGCAAAAAGTATATATAAACTTTTAAAAACCAAGTGGAAGATAGAAGATTTTTAAAGAAACAGTGTGTTTGTATTGTACACTTAAACACCTCCTTTTGCATTAATTGCTTTAATGACCAATATCATATTCATATAGTTCCTTTTAAGATCTTTTTCTTGGGCTTTCAGTTATATTTGTATATTTAGGATATGCTGCAGTATGTTATATGAATAAATTCCATAAAGAAATCCAGGCAAAACATAAACAATTGGAGGAAACCAATAAATTCTTTAAATAAAGCCATGAAATAAGAAACAAACATGTGAGGATTTTCTGGATGAGGGTGAAGTCTGACATCTCTGGATGTTCGCATTCAATCTATGATGGTTCACTGTTTTATCAGTGAAGGGCCTAAAAATCTGCCTCATGATCCATATGACCCCATTCATATAAAGAGCCTCACATAGCCCTCAGGACAAATTATTGGACAAACCCTTTCCTGAGAAGGAAACTGCTCCAACTGACATGTGGGAATTCCTAGAAATGGATCACCCAACTAAGGATCTTAGTCTTTAGCAGTGACTTTCAACTATACTCAGAGATTCCCCACACAAACATATATAGGATAATTAAGTACTGTGTTCTTCCTCTTGCAATAGCTCCATGCTACTGCATGGAAAATGAGGCATGGTAGCACTACATGTAAGCCAAGTATCCTTTACCCCTACACCCCAGAAAATCAGACATTCATCCTCGAAATCCTTCCCTCTGCCCAAGGTTTATGAATCCCTGATTTTGAATAAACATGCTGGGAATTCATTCATGCTGACTAGTTGTATACCACCTGATACCATCAGCCTTTTATCATGGTCCCTGAAAGTAGTCATTTATCCCCCTCTGGACCTGGTCTCTGAATCACTGGGCCTAGGCCTCACTGGGACTGGGTCTCACCAAGCCTGTGTCTTGGTTTCAAACCAACCAGCCATGGAATTTAACTGCACCTCTGAGGTGTTTAGTATGGCAGCTTAACCAAGAATGGTAACACTTTGCTATTGCCATAGCTCTAG
The DNA here is from genome assembly GCF_030254825.1 of Meriones unguiculatus. Classification (NCBI taxonomy): domain Eukaryota; kingdom Metazoa; phylum Chordata; class Mammalia; order Rodentia; family Muridae; genus Meriones; species Meriones unguiculatus. The sequence continues at coordinate 5,085,292 of NW_026843646.1, read as the reverse complement.
AACACCCGAATTTCCACTACCCCGGAGATCTAATTCTAAAAGAGCTAGCTGGCTGTATCAGTCCATACAAAATTCTTTCCACACCCTAGCCTAGTGAACCTGGTCTTCGACTTAATGTGCTCTAGATGCCCCTGAGACATGGAACCACTGTTATCCATCTAGAAGCTGAGATCCAGTCCCCTGCTGAAAGGAGAATGACAGAATGAAACACATACTGGAAATACAGAAAAAGAAGCAATAAAGAAAGAACAAACAAGCTGGGTATGGCGGTGCATGCATGTGATCCCAGCATTTGGAAAGGCAGAGGCAGAGACCATTCTGTGACTTTAAGTCTCGCCTGATCTACAAAGTAATTCCAGGACAGTCAATGCTACACAGAGAAACCCAGCCTCAAAAAAAAAAAAAAAATTAATTATTTTATAAAGCAGAAACTTAGGGAATCTTGGAAATGAAAAATTTAAAGACTATAACAAGGAACTACAGAGGTAATATTCACACAGAAAACAGAGATCAAGGAGAGAAAGTTAGGCATTGAATGCAAAATAGAAGAAATGGAAGACAAGTGTGGTTGCACACTCCTTTAATAGCAGTACTCAGGGAGGCAGCTGGATTGTCCTGAGTTTACGGCCAGCCTGATCTACAAAGTGATTCCAGGATAGCTAAGGCTATACAAATATACTCTGTCTGAAAACCACAAACAAACAGAAAAAATAAGAAATGGATACATGCATCAATGAAAATGTTAAATCTAAAAATCCCCTACCACAAAACATCGAGGAACTCTGGGACATTATGTAAAGACAAAATCTGCTAATAATCAGATTAGAGGAGAAGAATGAGGTCAATGGTCTAGAAGATATTTTCAACAAAATCATATAAGAAAAAATTTCTTAACCTAAAAAAGAAGATATCTATCAAGGCACAAGAAGCATACAAAATACCGAAGAGACTGGATCAGAAAACAAAGTCCTCTTACCACAGAATAATCAAAACACTAAACATACAGAACAAGAAAGAATATAAAAATCTGCAACAGAAAAGCAAGCAAACAAACCAAATTAACCAACCAATCAACAGAAAAACTAAGGCAAACAACAGCCATGAAACAAATATAGGCAGATTTATTTGGAATTAATCCTGTATCCTCCATAAAGATGCTAGAAGTTGAATGGCTTACACAGTGTGCTTCCGACTCAAAACAAACAAACAAACAAACAAACAAAAACAACAAAAAACAAACAAACAAAAAAAAACAACTATAAAAGCCAACACAAATTACTAACTATGCCAAGAACCTTTCAATCCACAAATGGAGAAAATAGGATGTTCCATGATAAGGTCAAATTTACACAATATGTATGTATAAATATAGCCCTACACAAGATGCTAAAACCACCTCCACCACCAATACCATCAAGATACTAGGATTAACAATTACTGTTGATATCTCTTAATGCCATTGACCCAAATTCACCAATAAAAAGACACAGGCTCACAAAATGAAGGATAAAACAGGACCCACCCTTCTTCTAAATACATAAAACACAGCTTCAAATCAAGATAGGCATTATCTCAAGGAAAAGGGTTGGAAAAGTTATTCCAAAAAATGAATTAGAGTATCAAGCTTGTGTAGCAATTTTAATATCTAACAAAACAGACTTCAAAAACAACTACCTTCCCGATGGTGAGTGCTCTCTGTCACAAACAACTCCACATTTGGCTAAGGCTGAGGATCTGGCTTGCTTCCATGTATGTGGACCTATCTGCATTGCCTACATGGCACGCTGGGGTTGGCTACCCAGAGGCTATTTAAGCTGTGGGCTGGCTTTCTCCAGGATCAGATGATTGTTCAAGGTTCCTGAATAAACTGCATTGAAAAAAAAAAACCACAACTAATCAAAAGATGGCAAAGGGCATGACATATTAAAAAAAAAACATCCAGCAATATAACATTTCAATATTTAACATCTATGCCCTAAACATAAGAGCACCCAAGTTATAAAAGAAACCCTTCTGCAGCTTGCTTCACATCCTGGCCCTCATAAACTGATAGGGAAAGACTTCAATATATCACTCTCACCAATGGACAGGTCCTCCTGACCAAACTGAACAGATAAATGCTCCAGCTATCTAACATCAAAAAACTAAATATACCCAAATGATGTTTACAGAACATTCACCCAAGCACAAAAGATTGTTCCCTCTTCTCAGCAACTCATATATTATTCTCCAAAATTGATGATATACTTGAACAGTGGAAGTCTCAAAAGATATAAGAAACTTGCAATAACCTTCTGCATCCTATCAGACCACTAAGGTTTAAAGCAGCACATCATCAATAACAAAAACAACTGAAAGCTTAAAAACTCATAGAAATTGAACAACTCTCTACTGAATAAAAATGGATCAAAACTGAAATAAAGAAATTAAAGACTTTCTAGAAGTCAATGAAATGAATACATAACATATCAAAACTCATAGTACATAATGGAAGTGTTGACCAGAAGACAGTTCATAGCACTAAGTACATTCAGAAAAAATAATTAGAAATATCTCTTAGTAGCAACTTAACAGCACACCTAAATACTCTAGAACAAAAAGAAGTAAACATAACCAAAAGGAGTAGACAGTGAGAAACTACTGAACTGTGTTTTCACTGGTAAAACCGAATGTTTCCACAGGGAAAAAAAAAGGTGGATTCTATCAAAATTGATAATGATTAGATTTGAATAGTAGAGATCTCCTTAATAAGCAGAGGTAACTGTTCATCAGACAGTTTGGTCATTCAGTCCGAACTAACTTAATAAAGACTAAAGTTTTCTTCTTAAATAAAAAAGGATACTTTTGTTGTTTCATATTAAAAACAGTTAAGAGGTTTAAAATGTTTGAAGTAAATTCAAAGGTATAAACTTGTTTGAGTTGGAATAATTTGGAGTGAATATAACATATTTGAGCAGCATGGTGATAGACCATTCATTTAATCCCAGCAGAGACAAGTAGTTCTCTATTAATTAGTTGTTTTCTAAATTCAAGAGTTACAATGACAGGGTGTTGGTGGTTTATAGCATATCCCTAATCCCAGCATTTTGGAGGCACATGACTTTTACATACCACCTGGAAGGGAGAGGCAGGCACATAGGATTTACAGTGATTTTATTTAAAAGCTGCTTGTAATAGGCAAGCTGAAAATCAAAGTGAATGCCCTTTATTATCTAGAAATAAATACACTTTAAGGTATATTTGTAAACTTTCACAGATTTTTTTAACTTTAATTAAGATACTATACTTTTTCTATTTTCAAAAAATCATTTTGCCCTATAAAAGATATAACATGCCTAAAAAGGTACAACCCTCATCCCCGAATTAGGGATGGGGCAGGGTTTTGATTTAATATTTTCAGGAGAATAAAATCATCCAACTAAAGAATATGGAGACCACTTGACACATGAAACTTCTGAAGAAAATGACAGATCACCAAAAGAAAATGTCAAAAGAGAAGGAGTAAACTGGCTAACTGGTATCACTCACCTTCATGTTGTCTCTTCTGCCTTCTGCAGACATAGTGCAAATTGTCTTTATGTGATTGCTAAAGAACAATCCAAAATCTCTATCTCATATCAGAAAAGCCACCTGGTAAGAAACAGAGGAAAACAGAAAAATAAGGGATGATTCTATTGTCATGAATCTCATAATCTTCTGGCATAATGTGACTTCTGTACTTACCACAAAGTTCAATAATTAAGAATGTATACAGTGTTTGTGGAAGAATGAGGGGGTGAGAGAAAAAGGCAAAAACATAAGCCTAAAATATAGCCAAGTTTACATGAAAAGACCTAAGGAAACTCTAACATGAAAAATGTGCACTGGACCAGAGATACCTTTTTTTTTTTTTTCTAACTAATACAAATTAATTAAACACAGATTCCACAATTGTTACGAGACAAACATAAAATGACACATAAACTGTTATATTTCTGACCCCCCAGCTACTACTAACCTCCTTTACAGAGAGTCCTTTTGCTCTGGAAGTCTTTTGGAAAATGGAGGTGATCATAAAGCTGGGCTGTGGCTTGTAGTCCCTCATGTCCCCTTGTGGGTTTAGGCACAGCCCAGCCCTTGCCGCCACTCACACACAAAATTAATCTAGAACCTCTGCTCAGATGTAGCCTGTGGTAGCTCAGTAACCAATTGGTTTCCCAAAGTGAGGGGAACAAGGACTATTTCTAACAGGAACTCAATGACTGGCTCTTTGGTCTCCCCACCCCCGAAGGGAGGAGCAGTCCTGTTAGGCCACAGAGAAGGGCTTTGTAGCCAGTCCTGAAGATACCTGATAAAACAGGATCAGATGAATGGGGAGGAGGTCCCCCCTATCAGTGGACTTGGAAAGGGGCACAGTGGAGATGAGGGAGGGAGGGAGGGACTGGGAGGGAATGAGGGATCTGGACACAGCTGGGATACAGAGTTAATAAAATGTAACTGATAAAAAAATAAAAAAATAAAAAATAAACAAAAAATGTTGGAGAATAATTTAGCATCTGTTCCCTGCTGCATGAATTATGTCACAAGATGTGGAATCTGACCTATCCACTTATTTAAAACCAGGCACCCCTGACAAAATTCTGCATGTCAGAAATTTCTTTTGTACCCTGGAATTGAATTTCCCTAAACCACACCATTGTGACTGGTAGAAGTTGAAATGTTAAAAATACGTAATCAAGTATTGCTGAAAGATGACCACCACCACCTCTTTTCTTCCAGTTTGAAAACAATTTGTAAAATTTGTTACAAAAAGGTGTATGTGGAATACAACATTCATCATTTCTAGAAATGAGACCTTCAGTTTTCCAATCTGTCCACTGCAAAACCAATGCTTGATATTATAAGCACCACAAATTTCTACTGCCCAGGCCACAAAATCCTCATTTCTCTGGACAATCAACTCTCAGGAAGGGTCAGAGGCCACGGGTCTCTGACAGGATCACCACATGGAGACAAACAGAACCACAGCCTGAACTACAGTCTGAACCACAGTCCATCTCGGCCAAAGCAGATCAGGCTGTGATAGCTCAGCAGCCTGCTATTCGTGGCCTGGGGACAATGGCCCCACACTCAGCATGACATGGCCTCTGGTCTCACAGCTCTTTAGAGCTACATCAGAGGAAAATCCCAGAACAAACCCATAAACTACCTCCCACTATTGCTCCTGACTGCTAGGCCTACCCAGAGTCCCTCATTAGCTTGAACAATACAGCTGAGTCTCAGGATAATAGTAGCTCCTCTACCAGTGGATCAAAGATCAAATGATGCTGATAGCAGAGGCATTGTAGCTTTGCCCTAAACTCTATGAGAACACAGAACCCTAGTGTTGTTATAAAAGAATGAAAATCCCAATTATTCTATTTTAAAACCTTCTAGCGTAGAGAGGCAGAGAAAGCACTCATCTGACCATCCTACTCACCTCAATTCCAAGAGTAAAAAGCCCCAAAAGCTCACCAGTTCAGATGACAGCTCAGGGGGGGATAGGCCAAGGTTTTCTAGCTCGAAGCTCAAAAAGCCCAAAATCTACCATGCAAAAACTCCTTCCACTTTTACACTCTGTCTTAAATACATTTCAGCTGAAAGTTCCACTTACTCTTTAATCCCTGTCAGCTGGCTTCTTGCTTTGCCTCTTGATCTAGGGTTAACATTATTTAATCCTGTGCACAGAGAGCTTTTGAATTAAAGGTATGTTCCAGGGCTGAAGGAACCATACCATAATCACCTGTTTAGAATAAACAGACAGTCCTTGGAATTAAGGTTTGTGTTAGGGCTCAACCATACCAAACAAAGAAGAGGATTTTACAGTTCACAATCTAAGGAATCACACTGGGATCAAATATCCTGCAACTCCCTCATCTTGGAAATGATTTAAAATACAATCTTCCACTCTCCCAGGGCACACGTTCATTTTCCAAGATACAGGTAATTTATGTTACAGACTCAGTGTCCAGTGCATTCATCTCTACCTCATAGTTGGGAAGTCCTTCAGCCAAACTTCAGTCAAAGCCAAAGAGTAACAACCAATAAAGAAACAAATGGCCATGAATTTGAAAGAAAGGAGTAGTTAATCGGAGCTCAATGAAAATGAGATATAAAACAAAAAGGATGTGGCTGTTCCTACGTTTGTTGGAGTAGAAAGTTTATTATAGATAGATGAGAGAACATAGTCAGACACAGGGAAATCTGGGACAGTCTAGAGTTGACATGACCCTGAGCTATGTGAGAAGAGAGGAGAGAGAGAAGTGGAGAGCCTGAACAAAGGGCCAGGAGGATAAACGACAAATGAAAAAGACCAGGTAAGCAAAATGGTTAGAATACATAGGAAGGACAGCTGGGAGGAGGGCAACTCAACTCCTGGGTTAGAGATCTGTGTATGACACCCATACCTTATAACAGGTGAGGACTGAGGGATGCTGGGAGAACCTGACAGCCACGTCTGCTTTGATTGTTAAGTAGCCTCCTTAACGATTCATCCCAGCATTTGAGATGTAAGAGTAGAGAGAAGAGAGAAGGATGAAATGATTTCATTATAATCTCAAAAATTATTTTTAAAAGTTGAAAATGGCCTTATGGTCCAATATTCTTCAGGTACTTCAGGTATGTATTAGGGCACATCAATTATTACTCAAACCTTTTTTTTCCTCTCAGGTTGTGCATTTTCAAACAGGGACAGAGGGGACATTCCTGTTAGGAATTACGACATGAGTTTCTCCAGATCTATAGTTCAACTATAGAAATTTGCTTTCCAGAAACAAGGTCAGCTCCTAATCCATATTCTTGATTTCACTGTATATGAATCCCTCCAAATGTACAGTTTTCACTTTTACTGTCTAAAGTTGATTACCTGACTCATTGCCATCTTCCCTCCTCCCCCTCCCTTCTTGTGTTGTAACTAAAGCTTCAAAGTAGGTCAGTGAACTCAGTTCTTACACAGGTCCCTCTTTAGTTGTAATTACCCACCTCCAAAAACAAACAAACAAACAAACCAGGAAAGTCAATGGACACTCATTCACTGGTCTTCTTTACTTCACACTGACCAGTCAGGGTACACCTGAAAAGAGTTGCATAACTATGTTCTAAGCACTGGACATTAGAGGTAGCATTCAGTGTTCAAATAAAATGTAAACTACAAAACATGTGAAAGGCTTATCTACAGGAGTCATTGCTTTAAACAAAAACAAATGTCAAAGACTAGAGAAAAGAAATGAAATTCTTCATGACTGGGGATTATCAGAGAATATTAACTAACAAGAGACTAGAGCAATGATGCATCGACAAAACAAAATGTAATAATACCAACAACTGACTATTTTAAATATTCATTTATTACGTGTACAGTGTACTGCATGCATGTACACTTGCATGCCAGAAAAGAACACCAGATCTCATTATAGATGTTGTGAGTCACCACCATGTGGTTTATCAGTGGTTTATTGTACTTTTGACTTCTGGAAGAGCAGCCAGTGCTGTTAACCTCTTAGTTGAAAAAAAAAAAACAAAAAACAAAAACAAAAACAAAACACATAGGTATACTGACTTTGAAAAAAACAGTTCATTCTCTTATAGAGGGAAAGCAATTAATAAGATACTATTTGACCTTGGCCCTGTGTACAATATTAGCTGCTAAGACCTGTAACCTGACAGAAACAGCTTTAGCCAATAGCCTGTGTCTCAAATTTGAATTGACATTACTGTGTCAATCAGGATTGGACATATGGGCATAGGATAGTCCCTTAATTTGAAATTCAATATTCACTGGATCAAGCAACCTGACCCAAATTGAACACCCACCAATCTGGTCTGTTTTCATTCGCATTCACGAATTAATAAATACACGTTGGAAAATTACAAATTAAAAAACCTCACCCTGCCACATTTCTACATAATCCAGGATCCTAATCTCTAACAGGCCTGGTTAGCATACTATTTATCTGTGAAGTATTTTACAGGCAGCTTTCCTTCAGCTAAATTCTAACGGGACCACTAGTTTCTCAGCAATAGTAAATCCTTTATATCATCAGTTCTACTCTTCTATATCACAGCTTGATATTGGAGTACTCTCTGAAACAGGACATATCATTTACAACGCCCACAAAATTCAAATGGATCTTTTAGAACTGAGAGAACCTATCTGACACCTCTCAAAGGACACCAAGAACTAGGCCTTAAAAGGTCACTTAAGGTCACCAGACTAGTGACTCTACCATAAGGTCACCAGGAATTGGGGCATGTTGTACGATTCCTTACCCAAGGAACAGTCTGAGGATAACCACAAGGATGGAAAAGTATCTTAAAGTGGGACATATGTGCTGAGCACCCTACCAACCTTGTAGTAGAACATTCAGTGACACAGAAAATACCTAACATTCCTGAGGCCTAGAGATAGCTTGCTCAATGTTAGTTATGTTATCTAGCCAATCACTTTATAAAAAGCTTGCCATTGCTGAATGTCACCCAATCCTGTAACTGTTAAACTGGAACTTCCTGGTCCTTCCTAAAACCCCAGTCAAAACCCTGCCATGCAGCTGCTCAGGATTCTGCTCTCTGATCCACTCTGTTGGTGATGTTGGAGAGACCAAGCTTAAGCCCAAATAAAATTCTTTGCTCTTACATATGTGGTCCAGCTCCTGATGATCTTTGGGGACCCTAAGATCTGCGTATAACATGTGGAGTCTCATATTGGATCCTCAAGACTCCCAAGCACCCCGGGCACAAGGAACTGAACAACAGCCAGTAAGTGAGCACTCTGTCTGTATCTGTCTGTGTCTGTCGCTGTGTTTCTCTAGTTTCTTTTTTCGGGCCATGGGGCAAAATGCATCTATGTGGTCAGAAAGGTTAGAGCTGATGCTCTGGACAACTGTGGGCCACAGGGAGCCTGGAAGACAATCCAGACCCCCCCTTGAAGGGCCACATCTGTAAAGGGAGTTGAGCATCCACTTTTCTGTGTTCTCTGGACCTCAGAGAGGATGAATGTGCCCCTATCTGTAAAGGGTGGTAGAGTACCCAGTTTTCTGTGATCTCTGGATCTTTGGACAAGGACAATGCAGGTAACTCCTGCATCAGGGATTCACTGATATCCTACTTTCATTTTTCCACTGCAGGAGTGGTGGGATCTGCTGTCTGGCTCTGTGTATTTTTTTGCTTCACAAGCAATGGGATCTAGTCTGTGTCTTGTTTAACTGTTTTGACTCTCACTGCATTTTCTTTTTGTCTCTGGGACTGACTGAGGACATGGGACAAAATCCTTCTATCCCCCTAGACCTGATTCTTTCCCATTTCAGGGAGGCTTAAGCCATGCTTCATAAGTTCCAGTGAGAGTGGCAAGGAGGTGGCAAGGGATTGATACAGTATGTAGAGACCCAAGCTTGGCACCTCTGCCAATGTTTTCTGGTCTCTGGTCTGGCAGATCTTATCCACTACTCTGGCCTCGGGTTTGGCAGAGCGTGTCCCCTGCTCTGGACTCTGATCTCGGAGAGATTTCCTGCTGCTGTGGTCTCTGGTCTGGCAGAGTTTGTCTGGTGCTTTGGCCTGTGGTCTGGTAGACAGAGATCAACAGATATGTTGCTGCTCCATTCTCTGGTCTGGCTGAATGCAGGTCACCATTCCAAACTCGGGTATAGTTGGGTGGAGCCTGATTTGGGGGTGGGTCACCACTAATGGAACAGGATAGAGGGCCCATAGAGAGACAGGCCATTGTTTTGAGTTTTGGTGTTTTCTTCTTCCATACTCTTTGAGCACATTATACCCAGTACATTTTTTTCCTTTGTTGTACTTTTGTGATTTTGTTTGCTTGTGATGGTCTCAGTGGGCTGGTGATCAAACAGCTGTGCTCCATTGTGACTTTGCCTTCCCCATGTTCTCAACACTACAAGCTGGGGCACCTCTGGTCATCAGTGGGAACACATATTTCCACATATTTAGCTAGGAAGGCTCGGTTGGAGAGGGGTCTGTGTACAGAAAATATTGCTGGGCTGGACCTTGTTGCCTCCTTGCTATCTCTATGAGGAAGGTCGGTGACCTGAGGATAGCTCTGGCTTGGAACAATGACCGCCAAATAATGCTCTTAGCTGAAACGTATTGTAGTTATTATTATTATTATTATTATTATTATTATTTGGTTAGGGTAGGGTCCTCTGTAGCCCAGCCTGGCCTTAAACTAAACAGCTATAAGATGACCTTGAATTTCTGATTCTTCTGCTTCACCACTTATCAACTGAGCTACAATCCCAATCCCACAAACTTCTTTTTTTTTTTTACCCATAGGTGGCTTCAACAAGGAAGTGAACCGAACTCAAATAGGGAAGGCTTGGCTCCACTGAGCTCCTGGGTCTGAGCCTGTGTACTAGCACTGTACACAGAATACCCACCTGAGCACCTTGATATGTCACTTATTAGCCTGGCTGTACTTATGAGATTGTCACCCGAGAATGAAGCCAATTCTTTTTTAGTCAAGGTCTCATACTGGCAACTAAAAGAATTTTATTAGAAAATATTAGAAAGCACATGTTTGATTGTGGTTTGAATGGGTGGGGAACCTCTATCAATGTGCTCCCCAAAGTGCTAAAGGACGTAAGCATGGGGAACGGGGAGGGGTAGATGAGGAATTCACCATGTCTGGGTATCTACCCCTACGCCCCAGAAAATGAGTTGCTTTACTTAATCACCAATGCAAGAAAAAAAAATAGCTAGAATGCATTTGAGGTTCAAAGTTTGGAAGTGAGGCTGCAGTGGTCCTTTTGGCAATGCTTTCGAAGAACTGCATCCATTCAAGTGCAATGTTTGTAAATTCACACTGAGCAAGGAAAGCAGGGAAGGGAAGGGGAGGGGAGGAGAATAAAAAGGAGGACAGGAGAGGAACATGTTCAAACTTTACCTGTCAAGAAAACAAAAATGAAAAAAAATCTTAATGAAGTCCCACTTTTTGTATGTGTGCCCAAGAATTTTTTTATTATTTATTTAATTTTTTTGTGTTAAATATTTTTTAATTTTTTAAACTTTTATTAATTACACTTTATTCATTTTGTATCCCCCCATAAACCCCTCCTTCCTCCCCTCCTAATCCCACCTACTTTTCCCTTTCTTCATGAATGATCCTCCCCAAGTCCACTGATAGGTGAGGTCTCCATTTCCTTCCTTCTGATCTTAGTCTGTTAGGTCTCATCAGGAGTGGCTGCATTGTCTTCCTCTGTGGCCTGAGATCAAAGAGCAGGCCAATCAGTTTATGTTAGAAGCAGTCCCTCTTCCCATTACTATGTAACCCACTTGGACACTAACTGTCATGGGCTACATCTGTGCAGGAGTTCTAGGTTATCTCCATGCATGATACTTGGTTGGAGTATGAGTCTCTGGAAAGACCCTGGTATTCAAATTTTCTCATTCTGTTGTTCTCCTTGTGGAGTTTCTGTCCTCTCCAGATCTTACTATTTCCCACTTCTTTCATAAGATTTCATGTACTCTGCCCAACAGTTGGCCATAAGTCTCAGCATCTGCTTTGATAGTCTGCAGGGCAGAGCCTTTTAGAGGGCCTCTGTGGAAGGTTCCTAACTTGTTACCTGTTTTCTTCTTCTTTTGATGTCCATCCTCTTTGCCTTACAGGATAGGGATTGAGCATTTTAGTCAGGATCCTCCCTCTTGATTAGTTTCTTTAGATGTACAGATTTTAGTAGGTTTATCCTATATTATATGTCTATATGAGTGAGTATATACCGTGAGCCAAGAATTTTTGTGTTTATGTGTACATTCCTTTCATCATATTTACATATATACTCTAAATGCTTGCTGAATAATGGTGTTTCAATGTTTTTCCCACATTTCAACTGAATTATTTTTGGGCACTAAATCTAAACCTAATTCTTATCAATATTTGGAGGTTTTACTTGTTTTGAATGTGTGGTTTTATTTTTTTAGTTAACAGTGTGTACACAGTCTCTTACACTTGAGTCATCATATTTGGATCTCTAACAAAATAATGAAGAACAGTAAATAGTACTAATAATGTTAATGACTAAAATGAAAGTAACAGAGTTCATTTTACAATGATCTCAGATGTTCTTTTCAGACAGGACATTTTATGATGAAAATTTTTTCATGAGGCACAAATGCCTGTTAAGCTTAAGGCTTGTTTATAACATTCTCTTGAAAAAAAGGTTCAAGATGCATCCTGAAGTCATAACATCAAATTATGTACAGAGAGGACATAATCACCATTGCAGATATGATCTCCTAGGGATAAGTATGGTAGGATTAAAAGCCCAGGACACTTTCTGAGGATATGACTTCTCATAAAACCTAATGAAAAAAAAAAATGATTCTTCCCAGAAAATAAACATGTACATAAAACCAACTACATATAAAGCAGGTACAGAGTAAATGTCAGGAGAAGGATCAGGTTAAAAACTAACACCAAATAAGTATCACTGTTGCTGTATCTGGAATTTCTACTTTATTTGGAATGCAGAGACAAGAAGACTGTTAACCCCTGTATTTAAGAAAGTGCATCTGCATAAAGAAAAGCAATGTTTCACTTCTCCTCTTCCTTTTTTTTCTCCCCCCTTTCTTCTCCTTCCTTACCTTCTATATGTGAAGCAAATGTTCTACCTCTGAGTTGTATTCCTGCCTTCTGTACAAAACAGGCAGAAACAGATAGTCTTTAGATATAATAAACCCAGATGCTAAAGCTCACTAAAGCTTAGAGGAAGTAACTTATTATGGGATAAATTAAAGAGAACACAGAGAAGGCAACAGGGATAGAGGAGGCTGTCCTAGTAACAGCAGTAACAGAACAAGATAAAAAGACTTGAGGAAAAGCACAATGGCTGGCATTAACAAATAAGATGCTACATGCTCCCATCCTTTAGGTGGGAATTCTGTAGTACTATGAGATTATGAAGATTTTGTTAAAGGAATTTACTGTTTAAAAGGTTATTTGTCCTTGCACAGAAGGACAAATTGTGAATTAGGTACCCAATACTGTGCTAAGTCCTAAACACACAAAAATGATTGATGTAAACACCACTCTTTCTCTATAAGCTTACAGTCTTGTGGGGTAATCCACCATAAACAAACCCAGAGACCATGCATAGAAATGTTTACATCATTATAAATTACACTATGAAACCTAAAGGAAAGCAAGAGGGACCTAACACCCCAGAAATGATAAAGAGCATACATATTCAAAGGCTGAGAGATGAGAACGTTTTAGTTCAATAGGGGAAATGAAAGAAGGTGAATTTGTTTGAAGTATACTAGGGAAGAAGAAAGGAATGATAATGATGATGATGATGATGATGATGATGATGATGATGATGATGATAATAATAATAATAATAATAATGACAAAAGATTAAAGAGGGATGATAGCCATCCCTCTCTGCTGCTGCTTTTCTTTTCATCCTTGCACCCTCTCATGTGCCTCTGTGCCCTCTAGTGGTGATGGGAGGCAACTTCTCCATCATTTCTCTCTGGAACTGTTGCAGAGCCTGCAGGGCTGGTGGCTCCCAGGGAGAGCCCATGTTGGGGAGGCTTGGGCAGGTGACTCCAGGAAGTGACCATGCTTCCTCAGCATTGTTCCAGGTGGAACTCGGAACTCTGGTTGCCAGGTAACCAGAAGCCAGTAGCAGCAACAGCTGCCTGGACAGACCAGCTGGTCCAGAGGAGCTGGAGAGATGAATCTGTTCTTCTGCTTCCAGACTTCCAGGGTATCAGGTCTCTTGGAAGTCAGCGGTGGTCGCCTGGGCCACTGCTGGAGACATATGGTGCGCTCACTGACACGTTTCTGGCCTGTTCCCCACCGGGAGACCAAGGTAACCACGGCCTCTATGTGGTGGGGGAGCTTTCTGGTCCACTCTCACCCCCTATCCACCGTGGTCGCGGCCTGGGCAAGTGTTCCTATTGGGTCACTGAGGAACACTTTTCAAGCCCGCTTTGGTGTAGGCAAAGAAGTCATTGGTGCCCCTCGGGGTTTGCACACTTCACGCCTACCTCCTGCCCTGGTCCTTTCTCAGAGAGAAAGGAAGCGAGCCTTCCAGCATGGTATCCCCATTGCTCAGCAATGATGGCGTGAACTTCGTGGAGCAGATGATCCCCTATTTGCCCACCACTCTTTCTGGCCCTTTATCCAAAGTTTGCGACCACAGGAGTGGTTCTGGACCTGATCCTGAAAAGGCAGTTGAGCGGCTCCACCAGGGAGGCAGCCCTCAGTCCTCCTCCTGCTGTTTACTAGGGCCTGTGCCCACACAGAACCGGGACGACAGAGTTGCAGCAGCCTAGGTGCCGGGCCTAGCCCTTTAAAGTGACATGTCCATACATGGCAATTGGGACAGAGGTGGGGCTCTAGCAGGTGCCATTCACCTTCCCCAGGGAATGTCAGACACCACCCTTTCTCATGCCCTGAGCGTCCTTTCCCCGTTTGTGTAAAGGATTCTGGACCCCATTTGCAGTGTTTGTTATGGATGGAGCCCCTAGCACCCCCGTACCCCACCCTGGAAGATTATAATAGTTCCTTCTAGATGTCTGGGTGGGTTGGGGACACAGGGCCTTAGGGGTAACACCCCCGTGGACTGTCACAGGTATAGATCCTTCAGGTCAGACTGTGATGGGGACCAGCAGACAACGATGTGAGTGGGCTTGGGGTGGAGGGGGAGGTGAGCGGGGAGGGACGTTTGAGGCCAGGGTGGAGGGCCAATTTTGGCCAGGAGCCTCACTTTTGGGGTTCTCTCCCTAGGGACTGTCCCACCAGGCTCCTGGGTTTTGAGCAGCAGAGGGAGGGACAGGAAAGGAAGGATACCAATGCCCGCCCCCCGCAGCAGCGAAGCTAGGCCAGGCTCCCAACCCTGTGTCCCTCTGCCCTGCTCTCACCCACAGTGCCATCTTCTCGTTCTTCTCCCAGTGGCTGCAGAAATTCCCCCAGGATTTCTCTGGAGCCCCGGAACTGGCCATTGTGAGGTGGCTGCTGGACTATGCGGGACCTCCAGTCTTGCCAGAACCTGGACCAGTGCAACCTCCAGCTTTAGTATCAGAGGACACACAGTCCCTTGTGGACTTGGAGAGTGAGCTACTGTTTCTCTCCAATGTGGTGCACTTGGGGGCACCTGATCCTGTGTACTCACTGCCCAAGGTAGACATATAGTTGGTACAATCACCGACTGAGCACACCCAGCGCCTATTCCCATTAGAGAAAAGATTGCCTTAATTTTGTATATTTTTAAATTGCTGTTTTTCACTGTTGCATTATTGTTATTAGTTTCATATTATTATTAAAAAGGTGTTGCTTACTCATCTTAAGTAATATATTTGGAGATGGGGCCTCCCCATTTGCCCACAGTGGTTGGAGCCATTCCTGGGTTGTGTTCCTGACTAAGCCAAGAGGTATGGAGCCTGTTTTTGTTGAGAGTTTCCTGTGAATTGGGCATGTGCATCCATCTATAGACTATGCTGCCAGGTGTGTAGTTGGTGCCCAAGGGGTCTACTGGGATAGATTGAGTCCCAGAGAGAAAGCCCAACAGAGTCAGCACTTGACAGCAGACTTTTGGGGCCACAGCTGGGTCTAGGGCTAGGATCTGAGGTCAAGGACCAGGACCAGTACCAAGACCCAGCTTTTTGGGCACTATCCCTGAGGGGGGACCTATAATTTGAGATATAGAGTACATTTTGGTGGATCATTTAAATACATGATATGTCTACATAGCACGCCTGTTTTAGAACTCAATCTTTGGAGCTGGGCATGGTGGCACACACCTGAAATTCCAGCTCTCAGGGAGGAAGCGGCCTGAATTTGAGTCCAGCCAGGTCTATAAAGTGACTGTAGGACATCCAAGCTTACACCAAATAAATTCTGTCTAAACAAACAAACCAACAAATATAGAAACTAATGAACAAACCCAAAGAGAACTCACTCTGTGGACCAAGCTGACCACAGTCTCAGAAAGATTAGCTTACCATGGACTCCCAGGTCTAGGATGACAGGGATGCACCTCTGAGCCAAGCTAAGATATTTTTAATGACCTATTCTTGAATCAAGGAATGAAAGGATAAAATAAGATGTACAAAGCTACCATTTTTCTTTTAATGAACAGTAATAAGTCTTCAATATCTACATTTATTTACAATTGCAAATCATTTCTGATGTTGTCAATAGGTGAGTTTTCTCCTTTACTTTAATTTCATACATTGAAAAATGTTTGAGTACGTATCTGCCAGTGAGAGGACAACTTATTGCTGTTTGCTATCTGTTTGCATCCCATATATGAGTTTTCAACATGAAACCCAAAGAGTCTTTTGACCAGTGAAAAAACTGGCACTTATTTAGGTTTCAAAATGATTTATGTATGTGCTGGTGTGTGAATTTGTATATACAAGTGACCAAGTATAGAAATATTAGAAAAATCTATAGGAGTAATATGGGCTACTCAGAAATTCAGTTCAAATTATCAGGCTCAGAAACAACCAACTATTCCCACTGAGACAGTTCGCTGACATTCACTTATAGAACTGAGACAGTGTCATGAGCAAGTCTTTACTCCTAAGACTGAACAAATATATTCCAAAACACAAAAGGATTATATAATTTTAATTTGTAAATAGCATTTATTATTCAAATTATTTCATGTTATTCCATCCTTATATAACAATAAGTTTATAATCTGGATAGAAGACAATATTTTACTGATGTAATATTTCATTTAAGGTTATTTGAGTATCAATGAAATCAGTGGAGAATGTCTGTGGTAGGCAAATCTGGCAACATGACTTTGAATATCATATAACAATGACCAAAATAAGCCCCACAAAGCTGTCACCAGGTCTTCACACATCTGTCATGGCCTAAGAACCCATAATAACATTACACACCATAACATCCTTTTTTGAAATAAATATAATTGCTGTTACATTATTTAGCACCTCTAGCTAATTCATTCAGAAGGCAGTACTTCAACATTAGGTGCCATATAGTAACTAAAGGGAACATGAAGAAGAATGGAACTTCAAACTGTACACACACACACACACACACACACACACACATAAACATATATATATATATATATATATATATATATACAGTCATACATTCATACACACTATTAAGCATTTTAACATTAATGTTGGTAAAAATAGAACACATTGGGGAACATCTTCCACCCTTGGACGTGTACTCAGATGGCTGACACATGATAATCAAGATTTCAAATGTAGCTTTGCCTCATTACTGACATCCAAATCAGGCTTGAAAACAAACATCTTAGAGGAATTTGTGAAAATGAAAAAAAATCACCACACTTTCTCAGAGACCCTTCATTGAAAAGCATGATCACACTCTACCTAATATTAATAAGCAATGGATTATATAGATGATGGGAATTCCATTCTATACTTTGCAGGAGAAAAATACCTATCACCAAGTAGAAATGCATTAGATCAACAACAGCCACAGAAATAATATCAGAAAGACCTAATAAGCTTCTGTGATTGGATTTGATACGCATACAGCAAACTTCAATACCTACACCAATGTTTCAAAATATAGCACACAAACCACAATTGGTGACCTCCTCCATTACATTATAAGTGAACATGGTAAATAATTTACTTCCTCCAAAGCTATGATGAAAAACAGATCAAAAAATGTTTCTTTTCGTGATTAAATTCTTAGGGTGTACAGATTTTAGTATGTTTATCCTGTATTATATGTGTAATACCCACTTATGAGTGAGTGTATACCCTGTGTGTCTTTATGCTCCTGGGATAAGTCACTCAGGATGATATTTTCTAGATCCCACCATTTGCCTGCCAATTTCATGACTTCCTTATTTTTAAATGCTGAGTAGTATTCCATTGTGTAAATGTACCACAATTTCTGTAACTATTCCTCAACTGAGGAGCATCTGGGTTGTTTCCAGATTCTGGCTATTACAAATAAAGCAGCTACAAACATGGTTGAGCAAATGTCCTTGTTTTATACTTGAGCATATTTTGGACATGTGCTGGATCTTGAGGTAGCGCTATTCCTAATTTTCTGAGAAAGTGCCAGGTTGATTTCCAAAGTGGTTGTGCAAGTTTACATTCCCACCAGCAGTGGAGGAGGGTTCTGCTTTCTGCACGTCCTCTCCAGCATGTGTTGTCACTTGAGTTTTTTATCTTATTCATTCTGATGGGTGTAATGTGAAATCTCTGGGTCATTTTGATTTGCATTTTCTTCTGATAACTAAGAAAGACTTTTGAGGGGACAGGAGTTCCACAAGGAAAGCAACAGATGAAAAACTACTGAGCACAGGGATCTTTTCTGAGCCTGATACTCCAACTGAGGAACATGCATGGAAATAACCTAGAACCCCTACAACCCCTGCCCAGATGTATTCCATGGCAGCTCAGTCTCCAACTGAGATCCCTAGTAATGTGAACAGGAACTGTCTCTGACATGAACTCAGTGTCTGGCTCTTTGATCACCTCCCCCTCAGGGGGGTGCAGCCTTACCAGGCCACAGAGTAAGACAATGCAGCCAGTCCTGATGAGACCTGATAGGCTAGGAGCAAATGGAAGTGGAGGAGGACCTCCCTATCAGTGGACTTGGGGGTGGGAATGGGAGGAAGTTTGGAAGGATGGTTAAAGAGAGGAAGAGAGGAAGAAGGATGGGGTTACCACATGGATACAAAGTGAATAAACTGTAATTTATAAAATCATAAATAATTTTTTTTAAAAAAAAAGGAATTTATCTTTCATCATTAGAATGTTTTTGTTTACATCCTAGGATGTTTTTTTTTGAAAGAGATTCTCTGAATGGCTTTGACTGACCTGTCCTGCTTTCTAGACCAAGCAAGCCTTGAACTAACACAGATCCATCTCCCTCTGCCAGTCATAATGCTGGTGTTAGAAGCATTTGCTACCAGTCCAGGCTTTGATTTTTCTTTTAATTTAATATTTAATTTAATTTAATGTGTTTTAATTTTGAGGCATGGTGTCTCAGTGCATCGTTGCCAGTCCACGATTCTCTTTGTAAACCAGGCTGACCTTGAACTCACAGAGACCCACCTTCATCTGTCTCCAAAGTGCTGGGACAAAGGATGTGTACCACCATGCCTAACAAGACTTTCTTATAGCCAAGGCACACTATGTGATTTCAGACATATCTAGTCGTGTGGGTGCAAAGGAACCTGTTTTTTTAGACAAGGTTTCTCTCTATAGCCATGATGTCCTGGACTTGTTTTGTGGACCCCAGTGACATTGAACTCATACAGCAGCATGTTTGTGTCTCCTGGAGAGATGGGATTAGAGACATGTGCCAACATGCCTGGCTCATTTTTTTTTTGTTTGTCTTAGTCTTATTTTTTTAAGACTGGGTTTCATTGTGTCAGCCTGTCTATCCTGGACTCTCTTTGCCAACCAGACAGATATTGAACTCACAGAGATTGGTCTGTGTCTGCCTCTCATGTGCCTGTATTAAAAGCTTGTGCAAGCACACCTGGCAGGACCTTAGACTTTTAAGAATTTGTTTAAGGGAGGGATTCATATATCCTAATCTTTTTTAAAAAGTTTCTGAGTGTGTGAATGAGGGGACCTCTGATTATTATTATCAGTGTGTGTGTCTGTGGGTGCATAGATGTTAAATCAGTCATTGCTGCCTTTCTTACAGTCCTTCTCAGAGCAGAGCTTTTATTCTCATGACTAAGAAATTTTATTTTATATTTTTAGAAAAAAATGTCTCTCAGCCTTCCTGTTTGTGTGAGGGTGTGATATACCCTGGATCTGGATTCACAGATAGTGGTAGGTGTTAGGGATTGAACCTAGGTTCACCTCGAAGAGTAGACACTGCTTTATCCACTGTTCATTATGTAATTTTAAAAATATAGTACAATCACTGTCAAACAAAATGGTACAATTCAACAGATAGTGAAATTTTTGCAGTGAATAAAATTCAGAGACGCTCCTCCCACTGTCTGTAGGAATGCTGGGATGACAGGCGTGTGCCGCCTCATCCATCTTTTTTTTTATATTTGAAAGAGAATTAATATCTTTGTCTGACTCCCAATGACGTAATTAAAGGAGACCCAAGGACTCCTCCAGCTACCAGGGCCTGGGCCTTTATTACTGTATGTAGTAGCAGCAGCAGCAGAAGCAGAAACAGCAGCTAAGTGTGTTAAATTCCGGGACAGGGGGCGGGGCGGTGACATCACAAAGCTTCTGACCAATCGTGATGCTAGAATCAGTATGGCGTGGCAGGGAGATTTACATACACCCCGACCAGGGGAAAGGCTCTGTGGGCTTTGAGGACGACGTTATGCCACAGCGGCCATCAGCATGGTGAAGAGACTTACTGGGCCTACTGCCGGGCTACTCGCCTAACCACCAGAGAGTTAAGCACAGGAACGCCAACATGTGATGGTGGGTCCAGCACGCGGGGTGTTCTGGGATTTGTAGGCGGTACCCTGGCAACGGTGTATGCGGGGAGAAGGCATCGCGCGACCGGACGCCATTTTTGTAGTTCTCAGATACAATCCCAGAAGTCTTTGCTCCGAAGCCATGTTTGTAGTTCTCAGGCAGGTGGGTCTCTGCCGCGATGCATCTTGGGACTGTTGGTACTTCACTGATCAGTGAGAGCTCCCAAGTGGGAAACCAATGACAATGGTTGGTCTGTGACTAGAAGCTTTGTATTTACGAACCTGTGTCCGAGGCCAGGGAGATTCTGGGAAGTGGAAAGGGGGTGGGGGAGGGGACTCAGAGCCTCCAAGCCCTGAAGTCTCTGCTCTCTGCAGGGCAGATTCGAAAACAAAGCCGGAAGGGGTGGGACTTCCGCAATAGGTGCGCCAGTACCTTTGCGGGTTTTTCCAGGTCAGCATCTTTTTTTTTGTTTTTGTTTTTGTTTTTGTTTTTGTTTTTACTTTTTTTTTCATTATTTTTTTTATTTTTTTCCCTTTTTTCTTAAATTTTTCATCAATTACACTTTATTCATTCTGCATCCCCCCATAAGCCCCTCCCTCCTCTCCTCCCAATCCCACCCTCCCTCCTCCCTCTGCTTGCATGCCACTCCCCAAGTCCACTAATAGGGGAGGTTCTCCTCTCCTTTCTGATCTTAGTCTGTCAGTTCACATCAAAAGTGGCTGTATTGTCCTCTACTATGGCCTGGTAAGGCTGCTCCCCCCCCCCCCGAGGGAGGTGATCAAAGAGCAGGCCAATCAGATTATGTCAGAGGCAGTCCCTCTTCACATTACTATGTAACCCAATTGGACTCTGAACTGCCCTGGGCTACATCTGTGCAGGGGTTCTAGGTTATCTCCATGAATAGTCCTTGGTTGGAGTATGAGTCTCTGGGAAGTTCCCTATGTTCAAATTTTCTTGTTCTGTTGCTCTCCTTGTGGAGACCCTGTCCTCTCCAGCTCTTACTATTTCCCAGTTCTTACCTAAAATTCCGTTCACCTGCCCAACAGTTGCCCATCCGGGTCAGCATTTGCTTTGATAGTCTGAAGGGCAGAGGATTTCAGAGGTCCTCTGTGGTAGGTTCCTAGGTTGTTTCCTGTTTTCTTCTTCTTCTGATGTCCATCCTCTTTGCCTTTCTGGATGGGGATTGGACGTTTTAGTTAGGGTCCTCTCTCTTGCTTAGTTTCTTTAGATGCACAGGTTTTAGTGGGTTTGTCCTATGTTGTATGTCTATATGAGTGAGTATATACCATGTGTGTCTTTTTGCTTCTGAGACAACTCACTCAGGATGATCCTTTCCAGATCCCACCATTTACCTGCAAATTTCATGATTTCCTTATTTTTCATTGCTGAGTAATATTCCATTGTGTAGATGTACCACAATTTCTGCATCCATTCTTCAGTTGAGGGGCATCTGGGTTGTTTCCAGCTTCTGGCTATTACAAATAAAGCTGCTACAAACATGGTTGAGCAAGTGTCCTTTTTGTGTACTTGAGCCTCTTTTGGATATATGCCCAGTAGTGGTATGGCTGGATCTTGAGGAAGCGCTATTCCTAGTTGTCTGAGAAAGCGCCAGATTGATTTCCAGAGTGGTTGTACAAGTTTACATTCCCACCAGCAGTGGAGAAGGGTTCCCCTTTCTCCACAACCTCTCCAGCATGTATTGTCACTTGAGTTTTTGATCTTGGCCATTCTCATGGGTGTAAGGTGAAATCTCAGGGTTGTTTTGATTTGCATTTCCCTAATGGCTAGTGAGGTTGAGCATTTCTTTAAGTGCTTCTCTGCCATTCGGTATTCCTCTACAGAGAATTCTCTGTTTAGCTCTGTTCCCCATTTTTTAAGTGGATTACTTGGTTTGCTGCTTTTCAGCTTCTTTAGTTCTTTATATATACTGGATATGAGTCCTCTGTCAGATAATGGGTTGGTGAAGATTCTTTCCCAATCTGTAGGTGGTCGCTTTGTTTTGATGACGGTGTCCTTTGCTTTACAGAAGCTTTTCAGTTTCATGAGGTCCCATTTATTGGTTGTTGCTCTTAGAGCCTGTGCTGTTGGTGTTCTGTTCAGGAAGTTTCCCCCTGTACCAATGAGTTCTAGGGTATTTCCCACTTTTTTTTTCGAGCCGATTTAATGTGTCTGGTTTTATGTTGAGGTCTTTGATCCACTTGGAATTCAGTTTTGTGCAGGGTGACAAGTATGGATCTATTTTCATTTTTCTACATGTAGACATCCAGTTAGACCAGCACCATTTGTTGAAGATGCTATCTTTTTTCCATTGTATGGTTTTGGCGTCTTTGTCAAAAATCAGGTGTCCATAAGTGTGTGGGTTTATTTCTGGGTCCTCTGTTCGGTTCCATTGATTCACCATTCTGTTTCTATGCCAGTACCATGCAGTTTTTAAAACTGTTGCTCTATAGTACAACTTAAGATCAGGGATGGAGATACCTCCAGAAGATCTTTTATTGTAGAGGATTGTTTTAGCAATTCTGGGTTTCTTGTTATTCCATATGAAGTTGAGAATTTTCCTTTCCAGGTCTGTAAAGAATTGTGTTGGTAATTTGATGGGCATTGCATTGAATCTGTAGATTGCTTTTGGTAAGATGGCCATTTTTACTATGTTAATCCTACCAAGCCATGAGCATGGGAGATCTTTCCATCTTCTCATATCTTCTTCTAATTCTTTCTTCAGAGATTTGAATTTTTTTTCATACAAGTCTTTGACTTCCTTGGTTAGGGTTACTCCGAGGTACCTTATGTCATTTGTGGCTATTGTGAAGGGTGTTGTTTCCTTAATTTCTTTCTCAGCCCTTTTGTCTTTTGTATACAGGAGGGCTACTGATTTTTTTGAATTAATTTTGTATCCTGCCACTTTGCTGAAGGTGTTTATCAGCTGTAGGAGTTCCCTGGTAGAGTTTTTGGGGTCACTCACGTATACTATCATATCATCTGCAAATAGTGATAATTTGACTTCTTCCTTTCCAATTTGTATCCCCTTGATCTCCTTCAACTGTCTTATTGCTCTAGCAAGGACTTCCAACACTATGTTGAAGAGATATGAAGAGAGTGGGCAGCCTTGTCTTGTCCCTGATTTCAGTGGGATTGCTTTAAGTTTCTCTCCATTCAGTTTGATGTTGGCTATAGGCTTGCTGTATATCGCCTTTACTATGTTTAGATATGTGCCTTGTATCCCTGATCTCTCCAATACTTTGAACATGAATGGATGTTGGATTTTGTCAAAGGCTTTTTCAGCATCTAGGGAGATTATCATGTGGTTTTTTTCTTTCAGTTTGTTAAGATGGTGGATCACATTGATGGATTTTCGTATATTGAACCACCCCTGCATACCTGGGATGAAGCCTACTTGGTTATAGTGGATAATGTCTTTGATGTGTTCTTGGATTCGGTTTGCAAGTATTTTATTAAGTATTTTTGCATCAATGTTCATAAGGGAGATTGGCCGGAAATTCTCTTTCTTTGTTGAGTCTTTGTGAGGTTTAGGTACCAAGGTGACTGTGGCTTCATAGAATGAATTTGGTAATATTCCTTCTGTTTCGATTTTGTGGAATAGTTTGAAGAGAATTGGTGTTAGCTCTTCTTTGAAGGTCTGGTAGAATTCTGCGCTGAAGCCATCTGGTCCTGGGCTTTTTTTGGATGGGAGACTTTTGATGACCACTTCTATTTCTTTGGGGGATATAGGTCTATTTAGTTGATTTACCTGGTCCTGGTTTAGCTTTGGTAAGTCAAATCGATCAAGAAAATTGTCCATCAGGTCAGCATCTTTATGCAAGCTCTTCGCCAGAACTCCACAATCAGGAGGTTGCGGGATTCCCAGTCCACCGCCCGCCTGCCTAGAGTCCTCGAGCGACTCGTGCGTGGGGCCGACCACAGGCAGGGGGATGGCGGGAAGAGAGAGGCACAAGCCTCTCCCACTCTACCTGCGTGCATCCTGGGGAAATGGGTTTACCCCTGCCAGGGCTGAGGTTGTACACGACCTTGTAAAGGGTGTTCTGGCGCCCTCTGCTGTCTTGCAGGTGCCCGAGCAGGCAGGACACTGTAAATAACGCTTAGGGAGTTAGGGGCTGAGTAGGAAAATTGCTCTGTGCTTAGTGGTTAGGGTGCTGGGTACACAGTACGTAAGAATCCTGCCACCTCTGCTGACCTGAAGGCATACACACATGGGCAAAGAGAAAAAGGAGGAGGTGGAGGAGGAAGGAAGGAAAGAAAGAAGAAAGATCGATCAGTCTGTGATTTTTTTTTCAAAAAAACTCCCACCTATTTGAAACTTGGGTAATATTTGGTGTTAATTTGCTGAACTTGAACCAGAATACATAGGAAAATGTTCACGTTCTCTATAGTTATATAAATAATTGATGTTTTTCCTCATGACAAATAACATTTTCAACTAGAAGGAAGTTGTTGAACATGGCAAAGCAGCACATTGTATTTAGAGTCTGTATCAAATTAGAATGATTTGATGAACTTTCAGAGGAAGCTTCACATATTCAAAGACAAGAACCATCCCTTGCTTAAAGCATTTTCTCAAGGCACCTAGACTTACCCAGCAAACAGGAGATTCTTACTTCCATAAATCCTGGATTGACAATTTTGATTGCTCGCATCCAGCTTTGCTTTGTAGAAATTGTAATCCATACCCAGAACATATTTCTATGAAGATTAATCTAGAAGAAATGGCTGTAATGATCAATTCTGAGCCCAGCCATTCTATATGGAATGTAGTGTATGCAGTGGCCTATACCGTCCACGAAATGCTTTTGAGGAAATAAAAAAATTGGATCTAAATAAGACAAAAACAAGGGTGGACTTCTACCATGCTTGGTAAGCCTCACCCATAAGCAAGAGAAGCACCAGGATCTTACATTATTGGTAAGTTATTTACTGTGGTCAAGCCAATAAAACATTTTCATCTTATAATTAAAAGTATAAGTTCAAATGGAAAAGGGAACTATTACAATGTATGCATGTATGAATATAATTATCTTACATGATTTTGAGACTGAAAGCACCAATTTCAAGACTTTAAATTTGAATATATTTCAACAAATGTTTCTCCAATGTGAGATAAAATTCTGTAAGTTGTAAGTGTAATCATTGCAAAAATATAGCAAGTTCAGTAACAATTTTTTTTATATTTCATGGAATATGTCCAACACCATAAGATATAAACAAGGGGATCATATCCAAAGTAGCCATTTCACCAAAATTACAATCTATATTTATGACACAAGACATAAGAAGATCCCTTTGTGGACAATAAATACTCTGTCCTAGAGTCAACAGTAACTGAAAAGTAATTTGCTTTCAAATTTTAATTTAGTATTTTGTATTATTTAGTATTAGTAAAGTAAGATGAAGTTGAAACCAAAACTGCTTCCATTATGAAATTTTGGAATACAGACAGTGCTCTTGAGCCTGGGACGTATTTCATTGTATTGGTGATAAATGTAATATGAGGATTTTAAACAAACAATATATAAACTTAGGACTCATTTACACTTAACAAGCCTTGGAGATCACCTCCAAATAGGGTATCATCAAGAATATTGTTGAGCCAGTCTCTTCAAGATCTCTTCATTCAGTCAATGATAGGTAAATACAAGATGAACTCTGAATCTTTAGTGTACTGTGTAACTTAGTGTTATGGGAATAAGTAATATTTGACATAGATATTGACATAGTCTATAATCATGGCTTCTAGTCATAATATGTTCGGTAAGTTAATATGTCTCTTGTTCAGATAACTGTATACCTATACAGAAGTTCTTTAATAACATGAGTTATGAATTAGTTATCACAGTATTAGGTTTAGTTACTAATTTTCAGGAGTTGATTTTTTGTTATCAGGATAATACTGGTGTCTTACCAAAATATAGAAGTGTTTCTTCCTTTTCCCTTCTGTGGAATACTTTAAGGAGTATTGCAGTGAGTTCTTTGAGAATTTTGTAGAATTCATGCTGAATCTAAACCTATGCTTGCTTTCTTTTATTTTTTTTTCTTTTTATTTGAAAAATTTAAATTACTTTTTCTATTTTGGTTGTTATATGTCTGTTTAAATAATTTACTTCATCTTGATTTAATCTTGTTAGATTTTATACATGTAGAACTCTACCAATTTATATTTTACATTTGAATGTTTATTTGAAAGAAGAGTTAAAATATGAACCTATGATTCCTGTTTTCCTCAATGCATGCTATAGTGTCTGTTATATCGAAATTGATGCAGTTGACACGGAATTAATAGAGAGAAGACAGGTATTTCCAGAAGCAGGATTTTTCTCACAGTCAGAACACTGATGTGCTAGTCTTTTGACGGAAGAAGTGGAGAATCTGTGCTGTAGTACTAGGGGCTGGGGATTTTAAGTAGCTTGATATGCTGGAGAACATATTGTGGGGTTTCAGTGTATAAATTTCTGGACTTAGTTCTGCCTCTGAGGTTTCATTCAGGAATTGTGAGTGCTGGAAGTTATTCTTGAGTGTGGGGTAGTTTTTAAGCAAGCATTTTCCAGCCTGATATTTTTTCTTTGTTATTGTTTCTAATGCTATGCTCAAAAACTGTGTGTGTTTGTTTTTGTGTGTGTGTAATAACAATGAAAAAAGACACCACAATTTTGCAAATGAACAATGAGGAATATATGAGAGTGTTTCAAAGGAGGAATGAGAAGGGTAATGATGAAATTACATTATGCTTGAAATAACATTGTAATTGATAAAATAAAAAATAAAACAACAAATAAAATCACTGTAATTGATGTATTAAAATTTGAATGCAGCAAAAATTCTAATTGTTTTTTCTAAATGTTTTGTCTAACAATCTTTGCCACTTTGTTGTAGGATTGGGTCTCTTACTACTGAGGTTTTACTGAAAGATGTTTATAAATTCCCATTATTTTGTTCATTTTGGTGTTTCCTTAGTTTTTTAAAAATTGATTATTATTGGTTACTTTCATTCCTGTATTTAACTATAAGTACAATCACTTAGAATATTTAGTTTTCTTTTCTTTTTTTTAACTTTTATTAATTACACTTTATTAATTTGTATCCCCCCATACGCACCTCCCTCCTCCCCTCCCAGTCCCACCCTCCCCCCCTTCTGCATGCATACCCCTCCCCAAGTCCACTGATAGGGGAGGTCCTCCTCTCCTTCTTTCTGATCTTAGTCTTATATAAAGAAATGTTCATTCTTGAAAACATACATATAGTTAGCATTGTAAAAAATAAGCAGTTTGTATTTCAAAATATATATATATCACACATGAAGTAACAATGAAGAAAGAAGTCTTTGATTTGAAGGTGAGTATGTGTGGGGGGGTATGTGGGAAGGCCTGGAGGGAGAAAAAAAGGAAGGAAGAAATTTTGTGATGAAACCATAGACTCAAAATAATTGATAAATTTTAATATCCAGAAGTAAATACTGAGGGTGAAAAGACTGTGGCACATGAATTCAGGGTCAGAGACTGATATTTGTATCTTTCTGTATACCTAAACTTAGTTTGAGCATCTTGATG
The DNA here is from genome assembly GCF_030254825.1 of Meriones unguiculatus. Classification (NCBI taxonomy): domain Eukaryota; kingdom Metazoa; phylum Chordata; class Mammalia; order Rodentia; family Muridae; genus Meriones; species Meriones unguiculatus. The sequence goes on along the minus strand of NW_026843646.1, from coordinate 5,057,324 downwards.
AGGAAGTCAAAAGTAGTTTTATTTAGGTGTTAACCCCCAGTCTCCTTACTTGGAGCCTGGTGCTTTACCATTTGAGCCACTTAAGGCTTTTTGGTCTCCCTCCCACCAAAATTACTCTTTCCCTAATGTTGTTATTGCTTAACAACAGGTGGTCTTAATTAGACTGACAAAGTGCTTCAGGCTTGTTTACTCAGACACTTTCTTCAGGACAATATGGGCTCACTGGCCATCCTCTGTCCTCTCTCTGAGGTAGGCTCCCAGGGCTGGTAGAGGTTTAGGGTCCCATTGTCCTTCTGTGAATGATGAATGAGAAATGGAGAGGAAAGAAAGAGGTCTCAGGCATACACACTCACTGAAACAAATTCCCAAAAGCTTACATATGATAATGATGATGGTGTTGGTTTTAGCTAGCATTTCCTCTGCATAAACTGCAGCAAATTTAGGCTGCCTTTGGGAGAAGATCTTCCCTGTTCACCAGTTATGGCTGGCTCCCACATACAATCACATATACAAATGATCAGATATATAAACCTGTACATATTTATGCACATATTCCATGGATGATGCAAAAGAGGAGCACCTTAAGGCAGCAATTGACATACACTCATTTAACATGCACAAAAGCAGACATATTTCATGCAAACACATCAATACACATATTTATATATTTACAACTCATGGATGAAGCAACTTCCAGGGGGCTTCAGTCCTGCTTATGGCCTGGTCTTAGCTTTTTTTTATTTCTGAGACAAAGGAATAAATTCATAATCAAAAAAGTAATTGATTACAGATAAAGAGGAATTAAAAAATGTAACAGGTTACATGTATTTTCATTAAAACTAAATATTTTGTATTTGTGTATCCATTATAGAATTTCATGGCGAGTTCAGAATGACAAAGGTTGACAGGGGTTAAAGGTTAACAGGGTCCAAGAGATTAGAAGAAGATATATGTCTGCTCAATTAGGACTGACCTGGCTACACATTATCCAGCTATCTCTTAGTTTGTATTGAGTTCAGGGCCAAAATTTTATCTGTCTTCCATTCCAAGATACAAAGTGAATTTAGACTGACAGTATTTTATGCCATAAGCTGACAAGGCATAGGAATTACAGTGAAACAATTCGTATATATTGACATCAAGTTTTGTATTTAATTTAGTCATTTCTTGGTTGCACCATTATAATTTCTATTTTTAGAAGTGTAAACTTGCCTATAGTTTTGCTATATACAAGAATGAATGGAGCTATCCCTAGAGTGAGTGCTTATCTGAAGACACAATTAGTCTCAAGCCCTTCTCTTAGTGAGGCTTATGGAGAACCACAAAAGTATTTATTGCAGCCATAAAACTGTAAAATTGTTTTAGAAGTTCTAAGCAAGTTAACTTCTACAATTGTTTGAATCAAATCAGAAATTATATAATCAGGAATTAATTCATCTGAATAGCAGCACATCTTCCTAAACCCTAGGAATTTTATTCAATAAAAATGGGTAAAAACCCAGAAAGTGAGTGTTCATGCCAAGCCTGAATTTTTTAAATTAAATTTAATTTTATTAATTACACTTTATTCACTTTATATCCCCCCATAAATCCCTCCCTCCTCCCCTCCCAGTCCTATCCTCCCTCCTCCTTCTTTACCCATGCCCCTTTCAAAGTCCACTGATAAGGGAGGTCCTCCTCTCTTTCCTTCTGACCTTAGTCTATCAGATCACATCAGGAGTGGCTGCATTGTCATCTTCTGTTTCCTGGTAAGGCTGGTTCCCTCCTCAGGGGGAGGTGATCAAAGAGCAGGCCAATCAGATTATGTCAGAGTCAGTCCCTCTTCCCATTACTATGGAACCTACTTGGACACTAAACTGCCCTGGGCTACATCTGTGCAGGGGTTCTAGGTTATCTCCATGCCTGGTACTTGGTTGGAGTATGAGTCTCTGGGGAGACCCCTGTGTTCAAATTTTCTGGTTCTGTTGCTCTCCTTGTGGGGTTCCTGTCCTCTCCAGGTCTTACTATTTCCCATTTCTTACATAAGATTCCATGCACTCTGCCCAACAGTTGGCCATAAGTCTCAGTGTCTGCTTTGATAGTCTGCAGGGCAGAGCCTTTCAGAGGCCCTCTGTGGCAGGTTTCTAGGTTGTTTCCTGTTTTCTTCTTCTTTTGATGTCCATCCTGTTTGCCTTTTGGGATGGGGATTGAGCATTTTAGTCAGGATCCTCTCTCTTAATTAGTTTCTTTTGATGTACAGATTCTAGTAGGTTTATCCTATGTTATATGTCTATATGAGTGAGTATATACCGTGTGTGTCTTTCTACTTCTGGGACAGCTCACTCAGGACGATCCTTTCCAAGTCCCACCATTTACCTGCAAATTTCATGGTTTCCTTGTTTTACATTGCACAGTAATACTCCATTGTGTGCATGTACCACAATTTCTGTATCCATTCTTCAGTTGAGGGGCATCTGGGCTATTTCCAGCTTCTGACTATTACAAATAAAGCTGCTACAAACATGGTTGAGCAAATGTCCTTATTGTGTACTTGAGCCTCTTTTGGATATATGCCTAGTAGTGGTATGGCTGGATCTTGAGGAAGCACTATTCCTAGTTGTCTAAGAAATCGGCAGCTGGATTTCCAGAGTGGTTGTACAAGTTTACATTTCTACCAGCAGTAGAGGAGGGTTACCCTTTCTCCACAACCTCTCCAGCATGTGTTGTCACTTTAGTTTTTCATCTTGGCCATTCTGATGGGTGTAAGGTGAATTCTCAAGGTCGTTTTGATTTGCATTTCCCTAATAGCTAATGATGTTGAACATTTCTTTAAGTGTTTCTCTGCCATTTGATATTCCTCTACAGAGAGTTCTATGTTTAGCTCTGCTCCACATTTTTTAAATTGGATTACTTGGTTTGCTGCTTTTCAGCTTCTTTAGTTCTTTATATATACTGGATAATAGCCCTCTGTCAGATAAAGGGTTGGTGAAGATTCTTTCCCAATGTGTCTCCTAACATGACCTTGCCTCTCCACTCAACTCCCACTTTTCCTTATAGTTGAACCAACTGCATTGATTGTTCCTGGTACTTGAGGATAGCATGGGAGGTTCTGATTGGGCTTTCAGTCATTTACAGGCTGTTACAATGGATAATAAAGTTAGATATGCCCCTCTTAGTCTTGTCTCTGGTGTTTGATTCCCAGGATTCTGCGTGGGCCCTGTTGCCACTCATTCCAGTTCCCCATGGGCCCTGATTTCCATATTTATGTAAATACTGGCAGTCAGGACTAGTTATTTGCAAGACCAGCAAAACCTCTTCTCTGCTGAGCCAACTCTCATGCCCTATGTTGCCTATTTTTGATCACCATTTACATTGCTGATGCTTTCATGTGTTATTTGTAACTGTTTAAATATAGATTTCATTTTAGGAAGATCATATCAATGCTATAATTTAAAGTGAGGCACTTCAAGTTTCTAGATTATATGTACATAATTAGAGGGAATGAATAGCTTGTGTAGAAAATTGAGCAAAGAGCTGTCAGTTCTTTGATTTGATTGATTAATTTTCGTTTGTTTGATTAATTTTTGGTAGAGTATTCTGTGCCCCTGACTATTCTGGAACTCATTGCATAGACCAGGCTACCATCCAACTCTATGAGATATACCTGCCTCTGCCTCCTGAGGGTTGTTGGAATTAAAGGCATGACAAAATACACCCACCTTACCCATTGTTTTTATACTTAGGAACTGTTCATACAATTTCTCTGAGGTGGGCTAAGCACAGTTGATCTGTTTAATTGTCTCCCCTTCTTTATGTCTATTAATTAGCTTTTCTCCTACAAGGCTACATCATGTTTTTGAATTTTTTAATTTATTTTTATTAATTACAGTTTATTCATTTTGTATCCCCCTTGTAGTTCCCTCCCACCTCCCCTCCTAACCCCACCCTCCCTCCATCTCTCCCAGCAGTGCCCCTTCCCCAGTCCACTGATAAGGGATGTCCACCTCCCCTTCCCTCTGATTCTAGTCTATAAGGACTAGTCAGGAGTGGCTGCAGTGTATTCCTCTGTGGCCTGGTAAGACTAGGTGTGGGGAACACACCTGCAAGGTAAGCACTCAGGAGGCAGAGGCAGGAGGATCACATTTCCAAAACTTTTTAAAGATTTTTTCTACTATTTATACAACATTTGCCTGCACACTTGATCTCTGTATAGATGCTTGTGAGCCACCATGTGGTTGCTTGGAATTGAACTCATGGCCTTTGGAAGAGTATTGAGTAGTGCTCTTAACCTCTGAGCCACCTCTCCAGCATCATCCAAAAACATTAAGAAGGAATTTAAGGTATTAATTTGTTCATGGTGCTTTTTTTCTTTCCTACTTTCTTTCTTCTGATTTATTAGTTTATCTATCTATCTATCTATCTATCTATCTATCTATCTATCTATTTACTTATTTTACAGTGTTCTGCCTGCATGTACCACTGCAAGCCATAAGAGGGCATGAGATCTCACTATAGATGGTTGTGAGCCACCATGTGGTTGCTGGGAATTGAAGTCAGGACCTTTACAAGAGCAGCCAATGCTCTTAACATCTGAGCTACCTCTCTAGCCCTGGTCTCACTTTTCTTTACTTCATGTTACTTAAATTTTCTAAAACATAAATGATGTGTTATGAACATATGTAGAAGGAGGCAGTTTTTTTTCAAGGAAGAAAATGAAAAGATGATTAACAGATGTCTTAATGATTCTTTACTATGGTCACACATAAATTTGAATACTGTCGAGTATATCTCAACAGTTTATATCACCATGTGGTGAATCAAATTTATCATTGTGTTTTCAGGATGGTGTTTCTTACTCATGACCACTAGGAGGCTGTATGCTGCCTTAGCTGAGCTAATTGGATGGATGAGTAAATTGTGCCTTTTCATCAGGAGGTGGGGAGGCCAACCTTGAACTTGTGATCCTCCTGTCTCAGCCTTCTGAATGCTGGGGTTCAAAGCTTGGGCCACTAAAGTAAGAATACTGAAGCAGATGGTATATTTATCTGTTTGTGATGATTATCACCTTTTAAGATTTCCAAACGTGATATGTTTAATATGTCTCACACATTTAATAAGATATTAAAATGTATCACTCTGCCATGTCAGGCAACCCCTAACCAACTGAAATTCCAATTCCAGGGAATCCACTATCCTCTTCTATCCTCCAGGGACACACACACACATGAACAAATATGTCTTTTAAAAAGTAAATGTGTAATCGGCATCACAACCAGAAAAGCACATTTTGAAGAGATGTAGCTGAGAAGCACCATGATAATGTGACCTTAATGTGCAGAATATTTCCTCAAGTGTTTCATACCATTCTTCTTCAGTAGAAGGTGTTCACATGTTCTCTATACAAAATAAAAATAGAACCCTGTGTCTCCCTCTAGCCCTTGCCCCATGGGTCTTCTGTAGTTTCTCCTGCCATCTTTGACTTCTTTTGTTTTCAACCCATTAAGAATTTCTTATAATGGAGATTTAAATATTGAAATAAAATCAAGATTTAAATCTTTCTTCCATCTGCCATTTTTTCTATTAACTCTACTGTGTGCCTTCCTTGTGAAAGGAACCCTGCAAACTGCCTGCAGGCATGGCTCTGATGTTTGGTTTAATATTAATATTAATATTAATAATATTTTGAATTTTTTGGACAAGGTTTCTCTGTGTATCCCTGGCTGTCTTGGACTTGCTCTGTACGCCAGGCTGGCCTCAAACTCAGAAACATCTTCTTGCCTCTGCCTCTCCAATGCTGGGATTAAAGTTCTGTGCCACCATGCTTGGCAGCAGGCTCTTATAGCCTGGTTAAAGTCATACTATGTAACTTAGAACATGTCTAGACATGTGAGTGTGATGAGCTGGCAGGGGATGCAAGCCCCTGTTTTTGGAGACAGGGTTTCTCTGTGTGGTCTTTCATGTCCTGGACTTGCTTTACAAACCTGGATGTCCTGGAACTGACACCTGCCTCTGCTTGCCCCACTGATGGTCACAGGTGTGTGACACCACACCTGGCTTCTTGTTATAATCATTAAAAATGATTTATAATCTCTGTGTATGTGTCTGCCTTTTTGAGACCAGCCCTGTTTTGACTAGGAGAGTTGGCACTCTGTAACAGAAAGGAGTCAAGTCTGCCTACCCTAAGCACAAGGTACTCTACTCTCAACCGCTGAGTCAGTGAGGGTGTGGGCCCTATAGCTTGTAATAAAAAGATCCTCATGTGTTCTGCAATGGATTCAACTCCTGGTGGTCTTTTGTGGTCTCATGAACTGAGCACATCTGAGGTAGTCACACGAAGTATTTCTACTATAAGAACAGCCATAAATTCTCTCAGTTATACCTTACAAAAGTGGGTTATGGCAGAGCATAGAAAACTCAGCTATGGGCCTCCAGTGCCATCAGGTAAAATTCTTAACACCGGGTCTGGTAGAAGTTTGTGTTACAGTTAGCACAACCGTACAGGTATTCCTCAGTCCTAGTAGAGTAGGTCCACCAAAGAGGCTGGCAAAGAATGGCCAATAAGGGCTAAAGATGGCCCAACACAAATCGTTATTAGGCTCTGGACATACCAACATCATCACATCACTGCAGATGAAGCAGCAGCAGCACCAGATAATCAAGATATGTCTTAGAATTCTGGGACCATCAACAAAGGGTCAAGGCTTAGTAATCTACACAATGACTGGAACCCACAGCAGTGATAACAAAGACCAACAGAGCTGTGCCAAAGCGATAACCAGAGGACCCTAAAAGGTGGGGCAGATCACTTGTTTGGGGAAGTGGCTTTATCTCATGGACACACACTTTCCTATTTCATGAAGAGGAAATTGTTAGGCTCCAGTTTTCCAGAAATCATTAAAATGATTTACATGTCTATTGTAATTAATAAAACAGCAAAGAAAGAACATGTGGGATACATGTGGGTGCAGAGATACAGATGTCCATTCACAAAGAAATACCATAAAAGCATGAAACCAGAAGCCATAATGTACACAAAGGAACAGTATATAAATATATATGTGTGTGTGTGTGTGTGTGTGTGTGTATGTAGGCAGAAGTGTGTGTATATATATATATATATATATATATATATGTTTATATATGTGTGTGTGTGTGTTTATATACATATAAAGCATTGACAAACCACAAGTATACCCTTGAGCTTTTCTGTTGCCATCTGTTGCTGTTCATGGGACCTAGGATTTTAGTCTGGTTTGTTGCCCCAATGAGACTCTCTTGGAGAAAACTAAGTGTTTCATTTATTATTAGTAGTAGTAGTATTTAAAGAGATAAAGAGTGTTCTTTTTGGAGTGAAACTTTATTTATGATTCGTGGTGTAGTTCTTTTTATTATAGAAGATTTGTTTATTATTTGTACAGTTTTCTGTCTGCATGCCAGAGGAAGTCGCCAAGTTTTACTATAGATGATTATGAGCTGCCACATGGATGCTGGGAATCGAACTCCAAACCTTTGAAAGAACAGCTGGTGCTCTTAAGCTTTGTGCCATCACTCCAGCTCCCTTAATTTTTATTTTTATTTATTCATTTTACATCCCTGTCGTAGACCCCTTCCTCCTCTCTTCCCAGGCCTACCCTCCCTGTTTCCCCTATCACCCCTCAGCTGGCTCCTCTGAGAATGGGATCCACCAACCCCAAGTCCACCCATGTCAGCATATCAAGTCACATCAGGACTGAGAGCATCCTCTTCCCCTGTGGCCTGGTGAGGTAGCCCTGAAAGGGGAAAGTGATAGAAAAGCTAGCTTGTGGGTCAGGGTGCATTCTTATGTGTGTTGGTCCTGAAGTGTTTACAAGGCATTGTTACCCTCCTGTCCTTCATCCCCTCTGGCACTTACACTCTAGACACAAGAGTACCTTGAGCCCTTAGGGGTGAGAGTTTGCTGGAGACATCTCATTTAGGGTGGGATGGTTCAAGGCCTCTCTCTCCCTGCAGGTCGACTGGACATGGGCCTCTTTATTTGTTCCCATCTGCTGCAGGAGGAAGTTCCCAATGATGTCCAAAGAAGGCACAGATCTGTGACTATGGCTGTTCTCCTTTAGAGTAACTGTAGCATTTAGATTTCTCTTATATTCCTGGCATGTGTAGACTCAGGCTCCTGGGTACCCAAGTATTGGATCGAGGTTCCTTCTCATGGTGTGGGCCTCCTGAAACCCAACCAGATATTAGTTGGTCACTTCCATGATGTTTGTACAACAAGTGCACCAGCAAATCTTGTAGGCATGTCACCATTAGAGAGCAAAGGCTGCATGGCTGGGTTGGTGTGGACCTTTCTCTTCCGGTGGCACTCAGTGAATGTTCCAGTATCATGAACAGTAGTCCAAAGGAGGTGAAGGTTCTAGGTAGGTGCCAGCTGGGATTCTCTGTGTCCAATGAACGGAGGTGTTGTTCTCAGCAATAGAATCTTCCCATCACGTTTGGGAGAGCAGAAGAGGGTGGACTCAAGTTAGGTGGTTCCCAGGCCCTGTTTTGATCTAGCATAGAATCCTCCTGAGTTCCAACCCCACAGGACTCGAGGAGGAGGCCGGCTCTGGAGACACTCCTTGTTCTGTTCTTATTAAATTGAAATAAATACATAGTATTAAATTAATTACAGCATCTATGTAAAACTCGTTATTAAGTGACACATGCTTGCCACGAGAGGGCACCACATCCCTTGACAGATGACGCTGTGATCCGTGCGGATAGAACCAGGCACCTAGGGAAGAGAGAGGGATTCTCTGCTTCAGAGAGCCCCCTGGCTTTTGGGATGACAGGCATGAGACACTGAGTCCGGTGATTTGTTTCTTTATTTTTTTTTAGATTCATTCATTCATTCATCATTCATTCATTCTCCAGCATTATGCCTGTGCACTATAAGAAGGCACCAGATCTCATTATAGATGGTCGTGAGCCACCATGTGGTTGCTGGGAATTGAACTCAGGACCTTTGGAAGAGCAGTCAGCTCTGTTAACCTTTGAGCCATCTTTCCAGCCTCCAGCTTTTTTTTTAATCTTTAAAACAGATTTATTATCTGTGTGAGTGCCTTTTTGCCTTCCAGAGACCAGCTCTGTTTTGACTGGGAAAGTCAAAATGACTAAAAAAGGGGGGCAGAGACCCCAGAATCCCTTCTCCAGGGACCAGGGACCAGCCGGACCATGTCAGATCAGGAGAAATCAAAGGGCACATTTTTCCTTCGCACAAATGAGACTTCCAGCATCCGGGCCTGTTTACTTCCGAAAGCAGATAGGCGGGGCGATGGCATCAGGAATCCCGAATCCCTGAAAGCTCTGGATCTTGAAGACAGCCAGTGGTGAAGGATGGGGACATTTACATGACACCGGGAACCAGGGGAAACTCTGTGTGCAATGTGGCAACTGGAAAGGGCTTTTCAGGATATTTCTGGGTCCCCTGTATGTTTTCAGGGTTGATTGTTTGGTGTTGAATAACTAACTGATTTTATGCTCTTTCCTGGAAAGATTTTTTTTTCTCACACTCGCAGTTTTTATTAGTTCCCTACAAAATTTTTTTTACATAGGATTAAAGACAACGGTTTCTTCCTGGACCACTTTTGCATGCCTATTGGCGTTTTCCATTTTTCACTTCATGTTTGTGCAGGTACATTGGTAAGCCTTTTTTTTTCTTTTTCTTTTTTTTAATATTGGTTCATCTTATGGGTGTAGCTTCTGGTATTATTAGGAGACACACTACCAGAACATACTCTGATCCTCTGCCTTATATAATTTTTCATCATCTGTTCTGCATAATCTCTGAGCCTTAGATCTGGGAATTGTTTTGTAGATTTATCAGGTGTGAGTGTTCTCCAGAATTCTGCCTTGTGATTGGTTGTGTTTTTCAGTCATGATTACTGTTGCAAAGAAAAGCTTCTTCTGACAGTGGTGAACTATACTTATCTGTGTTCATTATTAAAAAATATTTAGGTTGTAACATGTAACATATTCATGCATGGACTTACATGTATTATAGGGATTTTATGTAGATAAATTCCCAGTATGATTGCTTAAAACCCTTTCACAAATATTTACTGTTATTTGTTCTGTTTCATTCTTTCATATTTATCCACCTTGATAATTAGGGGACCTTCCCCACATTATCCCAATCAGATCAATTGTACCTGCCATTTTATTGCTTGCCCAACATTTTTTCTTGTTTCCACATGGTGATACTCACATCTGAAATAGGGATCTAGATGCCCCAGTATAGAGAATGAGAGATATTTGTCTTCTGGATATGGGTTACCTAAATTATAATTTTTCTACTTACAACTAATTATGTGTATGATATTTATCATGTTAAACATATTTATAATTTTCCATTTCCTACCTATTGTGAACACAATAGCAATGAAGGTGACTGAGCAAGTATTTCTAGAGTGGGGTGCTGAATCTAGGAAAGGAGAGCAGGGCCAGGTAGTAGATTTATTTTTTTCTTTTAGAAAATTCTCTACTCTGATTTTTGGAATGGCTGAACTGTTTAAAAGACCCTCCCCCTTTCCAGAGATCTATTTTCATGCCTGTTCTATAGAAGAATCTCAAATACCACCAAAAGCCCTGTTATACTCCCAAAAATAAGAAATAAAACAAGTATTTAGTTCATGCACTGTTTATCTAAATTACTATCATGTAATTACATTTTTAATATTGTCCACAAATTAATAAGTAACATGAATATCTTACTAAAATTATTTCAGCAGCAGCTTCTATTCTGAAATAGAATGTCTGTGATTGTGAGACAAAGTGAGGAGCTCTTATTTTTGTTTAAATATACATTTCAGAAAAAGGTTACTTAAAAGTATGTAAATAATTTAATTTTAGTATACTAATGGGTTTATTAGAAAACTAATACATCAAAACGATCAATTTTTATTTGCTATTTTTTGTTTTTAATACATCTCAAAGAGTTCATATCAGGTCTTAAGAGAATAATGTAGCACTTAGGGAAAAAGATGCATCCCAGAAGTCCTGCACTGGAGGCCAAGATGGAGAAGACTTCCACAGCCACCATGGCTTTGCCCTTGGTGCTCTGGTAGACAGGGAAGAAGGTGACCCAGACACTGCAGAACACCAGCATGCTGACTGTCAGGAACTTGGCCTCATTGAATGTGTCAGGCAGGTTCCTCACCAGAAAAGCCACAGTGAAACTGCCTAGGGCCAGGGACCCTAAGTAGGCCAGCACACAGTAGAAAACAGTTACTGAGCCCTTGTTGCATAAAATGATGACTTGAGCATTTTCAGAGTGTGCATCTGTGTCAATATAGGGAGGTGAGGTTCCCAGCCAGACTCCACAGAGAATAAGTTGGATCAGGACACAGATGGGAATGACAGCATTATAGACACCTGAGACAAAGAATCTTCTCATTGTTCTCCCTGGTTTCATGACTCTAAAGGCCAGAATTACAGTTATAGTTTTTGCCAAAACGGTGGAAATAGCCAAGGTAAACACAAGTGCAAATGTTATTTGTTGCAGTATGCAGGAGGTTGTGTTTGGACGGCCAATGAAGAAAAAAGAGCAGAGGAAACAAAGGAGGATGGAGATGAGCAGGATGTAGCTGAGAGTCCGGTTATTGGCCTTAACAATGGGTGATTCTCGGTGTTTAAGAAAGATCCCCAAAACTGCAGTTGTGCTGACAGAGAAGCATAGAGCTGTGCAGGCTAGAGCCATGCCCAGAGGATCTTCAAAGGACAAGAAGGTCAATCTCTTGGGCAGGCAATAGTTTCTCTCAGGGTTTGGGTACTCTTGACTTGAGCAAGGGATACACACCTGCTGATCTGAGGGGAGGAAGTGAATCAACATTTAAGCTTTTACAATTATTTAGTCATTGCACATTTAATTCATGAGAGTGCTTTCCATTGATAAGTGTAGCCTGGCATATTCTGCTTTCTGATACTGCCAAGGAAGGAAATCTTTATAATTCCCATTTTTACTCTTTATCTTCTTTAATTAACAATAAACTTTCTGCTGAAGAATTTATCAATTTCTCTAGGGCAGTGAAATATATATTACTCATATTCAGATGCAGTAACACTGTCAAGCAATCCTTCAAATGCTTTTTTATATACTGTGAGTTTCTAAGTATGTATACAATACAAAGTACTTTGATCACTTCCATGTATAAAAATATACTTCATTAATTCCACCATTGTGCCATTGTGGGTTCTTCTCAATTTTCTTGTTACTCACAGTTTTAATGGATATTTGTTACCCCACTTCTATATAATTTTTTTAAGGTAACATGGGAATAAGTTATATCTGACCTCCATAGACTATGGAGCAATTCTGATTTGGCAGTAAATATACAACACTTGCATCAACAAAGAGCAGCTATCTGCTCAGATCAACTAGTACCTATCTCAGATGTGGAAGTTGCAAATAAATTTCTATAGTCTTTGACATCCTTTGACTCAGGACAGGACTCTTAATATTTCATTATTAATTCCAAAATAATCCTGGGAATTGTTCTAATTTTCAGTCTTGTTCTTTCAGTAATATTCTGAAGACTGAAAAATGACCTACATGTCATATAATAGTGCCATAAATCTATAAATATTAAATCAAAAAGGGAGAATGACACAGCCATATTCACTGAAATTGTTGAGAGTCATGAAGCCAGCACAGTTGCTTGACACAATCCCAGATTGTTAGGATCACTGTTATTCTATATCTAACTCTTTTTCCATGTGTTGTATTACAGGGGACTTTCTGCAATATGATTCAATTTCTGTTTGTTTGTTTGTTTGTTTTTCCTACACAAAAGTTATGTTTGAGTCTTTTTTATGAAAAGCCTAAACTTAACTATATCTGTCCACTGTTTGGAAATCTTCTATAGGCCCTGGAGATCATTAAGCACAGACAAACAGATAGAGAGATGAGGCCATCATTTCAGGAGTTTTCTTGGGCTATATGCCCCTAAACGGTATATTGGTGCAGGGTAAACAAAGACAATATGCAAACCCTGAGAAGCCAAGAGATTTGTGTTAAAATTTATATTTCTTTTATTATAGGCTGAGAACTCCCTGTAAATGTTGTTTAAAGATATGAGGCAATGGAGCATACATTCCTGATGAAATAAAATTTAATAAATAAGAATTGACTAAAATAGACTAAATCTAATTTATATCATAGATGATGATACATTTAGTAAAAGGAGTTGTTTATTATTATTTTCTATTCATAAAAGACAAGTTCATGTATTTTCTGTATCTCTGGACTGCAATCAGACTGCAATCATTCTGCAAACACTGCCAGCCTAAAAGCAGGCTGTAATATAGTAAATGTGTTTTCTTTTAAGGAGACATCCTGTGGATTCCTTAAAGTAGAGTTATTGAGCTAACAATAATATCTGTTCCTTTTGTATTTTTTAAATTGCAACTGAACTTGTAACCCTGGATATGTAATTGAAAAAAATCATACACCCACTCTGAATCACTTGTGTAATCATTAGTCTGTGTTTGTACTGTGAAACTTGTATAGAGAAGTGCCTTGTGAGGACATCCTTTGTTAGAGCATCTGTAAGATATCTTAAGAGAACATCCTTATGGTATCTTGCAGGTACAATATTTAACCCATGAAAGCACTCTTCCTATTTCCTGCAGCAGTAGATTAACCTTCCCCCTTTCCTGCCTTCTCCCTATATAAGTTGGGTAAAAATTTTTAATAAACAGAAGCCTTGATCAGATGAACAGACTTGGCTTTCATTTCTTGCTTCTCTTGTTCCTTTTTCCCCCATTCCTTCCAATCTATCCACCTTAGGAACCCCATTGAAGCCCTGAGGGTCAGGGCAATCAAAGAAATAAAGTAATCAAAGATTTTCTATAATTCAATGAAAATGAAGACACAACATGCCCAAAATTATGGGACACAATGAAAGCAGTGCTTACAAGAAAGTTGATAGCACTCGGTGCTTCTTAAGGAAATTTGAGACATCTCATACAAGCAATCTAAGGTCACACCTGAAAGACCTAGAAACAAAACAACAAAAAAGATATAGACACACTGAAGAGGAGTAGATGGCTGGAAATAATCAAACTCAGTGCTAAAATCAATATACTAAAACCAAAGTGATTCAAAGAGCCAACAAAACCATTTTTTTTACTTCTTTGAGAGAATCAACAGCATAGACAAGCCCTGAAACAAAGTAACAAAAGGCAGAAAGACAGTACTGAAATGAACAAAGTTGAAAATGAAAAGGGGACATAAGGACAGACACAAAGGAAATAAAAAAAAATGAATCTTTAAGTGGTACTTCAAAAGCCTATACTTTACAAAAACTTTATATAGAATGCACAATTTTCTTGATAGATTCCACTTACCAAAGTGAAATCAAGATCAAGTAAATAAATTAAATAGGCCGATCTCCCCTAAGTAAATAAAAAAAGATATAGACACACTGAAGAGGAGTAGATGGCTGGAAATAATCAAACTCAGTGCTAAAATCAATATACTAAAACCAAAATGATTCAAAGAGCCAACAAAACCATTTTTTGATTTCTTTGAGAAAATCAACAGCATAGACAAGCCTTATAAAATTGCCTAAGGGTTGGCCTTTTTCAGTTTAATAAATAATAATAGATTCTCATCATTATAATAATGCTTCTTCCTTATGACTTTTTATTTTTTTAATAAAATTTTTCATTTTTAAAATAACACATTTACCTCACTATACCTCTTTGTTCTTCTTTCCAGACCTTCTCCTGGACCCACCTTATATTTAGTGTCTCTCAAATTCATGGACTCTTTCTCATTAAATGTTGTATTTGTGTCTTTGTCTTTTTATTCATAAATACTAATTGCTCATTCCATGTGATGTTACATGTATATGTTATCACATGGATGACAATAACCTTAAACAGGCAGCCATACTTTCATTTATGAAGATTGGCTTTTTCTGCTATTGTTGGTACTTGAAATGTCAACTTTTAAGTGTTTTAAATGCAGTTCCATTTCTTGTGTATTGAGGAAACAATTACACATCTACTTTTCCCGGAGTTACTTTCAGGCACCGATCATTACATTTGTTTATTACAGAAATATAATTCAGTCTTGAACAACTGGATATCTCACATTCAATGGGTAGCCTAAAGCAAGTATCACTGCAAGAGTTGAGACGGCCATTTCATGAACCAAAAGGAAGAATTTTTAAGTAGGTTGATTGTGACACAATAGCAAGAGAACTGCCACTCAAACCTTCACACATCGTGTGGAATCAGCAGTGGTTACTAATGGATTCAGGGATGAGTGAAAGAGACATAGAGAAGAGCACTACATTATGATACCATGGTCACTTCTTAGCTTTCTGATTCTACATTCCCAAGCATGTAAGATATTAACATATAACATATAATATATATCTTTGAGAAAAGATATTATTTTTATACCTGTCTGGTTGGAAATGTGCTGCTCTGGACAAAATACACAAGAAAAACAGCAGATAGGTCTCTCTTCTTGTGGAACTTTCAAGAATCCTGGACCACAGCTCTGTGAACATACAGATTGAGGAATCTGAGGGAAACACAGAAAAACTGGTAGTAATATTGTACATTAATTTAAAATAATTTAGGCTAAATAACTTAAATTCATATATCTTATGGAAATTCTATGGGTTTATGAGGAAATCAGAGTGTTTAATACAAGAGTGTAGAATGGAAATTTGAAGTTAGCACACTTTCCAATGCTAAATGTTCAACATCCTTTTATGGTGACTAATCTGTGACTCACTTCTTCCTAGCCTTTGTGAAATGTGTACAATGTCCATATATTTTCTCCTGTGAGGCAGCAAGCCAGAACTCATTTTTCATATGAATTATGAAACAGTTGGACTGTCAGACAGAAACCCAGTCCATCTTTCCTCATCTATTTCTACCTTTACATTTCCAATCATGTAGTAATACCCATGCACTCTGATTCAGCTGCAAAAGGAAGTTTACTTTTCTCATGAAAGATGGTTTGGCCATTGGTGAATTATGACCTATTACTGTGACTTTTACCTTTAATTCCCAATGCTAGGAATACTTCTTTCTTTTTAAATATTAGTTACACTGTTACATAGGATTTTCACCAGTTGCACATTAGTTAATCACATTAACTACTAAACTAGCACAACTTTAGTTTGTTATATGTTAAAAATTGTGTAGGACAGGAACAAACATTTCTATCTAAGACCTCTTTTTTTGCCTTTATTTGGATTCATTTTCTATCTCATAAATTTTAACATATTAACAGGAATACACTTCTGGATAACTGGCTCAGCAGTTAAGAGCTCATATTTTTCTTGCAGAGAAATATAAGTTCAGTTCCTGGCACACATATCTGGCAGGTCATATACATTTGTTACAGAAAAGTGATCTATCAAAATCCATAGTTTATTTTCTGTTCACGCTAATTCACAAATGTGCAAAATTATTGAGATGCTTGAGTATGAGTTGTATAAATGGAAGGACGCTTGAGCATGATCATGCATGTATAATAAATATGTCAATATGTACATACATTTGTATGCATGTGTATGTACACATAAACCACACACCTACACACCTATATAACCATGAACACTCATTCATTAACTGCAGCATGAATGAACACACATTTAAATTTACTTCATCTAATTGAATCTGCAGGAAGTAGTTAAGTAGTGGTTTATTTCTGAAAATAATCAAATTGGACTGAAGAGATGATTTAGCATTTAACATTCTTGTCACATGAACATGAATACCTGAACTGATCATCCTGAAGGGATTGAAAGAAAAGTTGGGTGTAGAATATATTCCTGTAATAGAAATTTTGTGGTCATGAAGACAGTGAGAAATTCAAGGATATGCTTTCCACTGAATACAGCAAGACCATAAGCATAGGTTTCAGAGAGATAACCGGTTTAAAAATAAAAGGGAGAGCAACAGAGGAAGATAACCAGTGTTGAGTGTGGCCCTAACAAGTACATGTGCTCAGTCACACACAAGCTCACAATCACAATAGAGCTAAGAATATAGAATATAATAATAATTTTAAATTTTCAAAGAGACATCATACAATCAGGGAGGCAAGACACATACCTAAACACAATAAAGGCAATATACAGCAAGCCAATAACCAACATCAAGTTAAATGCACAAAAACTTCAAGCATTCCTGCTAAAATTAGGGACAAGACCAGGCTGCCAATTGCACCATATCTCTTCAATACAGTGCTTCAATTTCTACCTAGAGTGATAAAACAAGAGATCAAAGGGATATAAAACAAGAAGAGAAGAACTGAAAGTATCATTCTTTGAAGATGATAAGTGACCCCCAAGATTCTACCAGTGAACTCCTACTGCTACTAAACAATTTCAGTGAAGTGTCTGGATATAAAATTATTTCAAAAAAATTCAATAGACTTTCTGTACACAAGCAACAATAAGGCTGAGAAAGAAAGTAGGTGAACACACACACACACTTCACAAAGAGCCACAAATACTATAAAATATCTTGGGGTAACACCAACCAAGCAATTGAAAGACCTGTATGACAAGAACTTCAAGTCTTTGAAATAATAAACTGAAGATTTTGGAAGATGGAAAGAACTCCCATGATCATAGATTGTTAGGATTAACATACTAAAAATGGTCATCCTGCCAAAAGCCATCCTCAGATTAAATGCAATTCCCATTAAATTCCAACACAGTTCTTTACAGACCTGGAAAGTTTAACCATTAACTTCATATGGAAAAATAAAAGACCCAGGATAGCCAAAAACATTCTGTATAATAAAAACTTCTGGCAGTATCAACATTCCTGATTCAAGCTATACTACATAGTAATGGAAATAAAACCTGCATGGTATTGGCACAGAAACAGACAGGTTGATCAGCCGAACCAAATTGAAGTTCTAACTAGATGTCTGCATGTAGAAAATGCAAATAGACCTGTATGTATCATCCTGCACATACTCAAGTCCAAGTGGATCAAAGACATTGAAGCAAAACCAGAGACTCTAAATCTATTAGAAGATAAAATGGAGGAAAAGCCTGGAACTCATTAGCATAGCAGACAACAGAGTGACAATAGAACAAGCTCTGAGATCAACAATTAATAAGTGGGATCTCATGAAACTGTAAAGCTTCTGTAAACCAAAGAAATCAAAGAATAAAACAGCAGCTTACAGATTGGGAAAAGATCTTTACCAACCCTACATCACAGAGAGGGCTGATATCCAAAATACACAAAGAACTTAAGAAATCAAACATCAGCATATCAAATAATCCAATTAAAACATGAGGTACAAAGGTAAACTGAGAATTCACAGCAGGAATCACAAATGGCTGAGGAGCACTTAAATTCTCAATGTCTTTACCCATCAGAGAATTGCAAATCAAAATGACTTTAAGATTCAATTTTACTCCTGTCAGAATGGCTAAGATCAAAAACTCATGTGATAACACATGCTGACAAGGATGTGGAGAAAGGGGAACACTCCTGCGTTGCTGATGGGTGTGGAAATTTACACACCTCTCTGGAAATCAAGCGGGCAATTTCTCAGAAACCTGGGAATAGTTCTACCTCAAGACCCTGATATACCACTCCTGGGCATTTACCCAAAATATGCTCTACCATACAACAAGGACATTTGCTCAGCTATGTTTATACAGGGTATATTTTTAATAACCAGAAACTGGAAACAATTTAGATGTCCCTCAGCCAAAGAGTGGGTAAAGAGTTTGTGCTACATTTACACGATGGAACTGTACACAGCTGTTAAAAACAAGGAAATCATGAAATTTGCAGGCAAATGGTGGGAACTAGAAAAGATCATCCTGAGTGAGGTAATCCAGAAGCAGAAAGACACATGTGGTATATATTCACTTACAAGAGGATATTAGACCTATAGTACAGGATAAACCTACCACGATCTGTTGGAAGCCATTGCTCTGGTAGCTGCTTTGATATTTAAATCTCAACAGGAAGACTGCTTTTACCAGGCCTTCACTGAAGCCAGGGAAGAATTTGCAAGTCCATCTCCCTTTGTTTGTGACAGCAGGTGGGAGAGCTTTTCAAAATCACACCTATTGTTTCACCTCCTCATAAATTTAACCCATTTTTCTGAGCTGTTTTTACTCTGGCTTAAAAGCTCTCTGCAATAAAGTCAGGCTGCTGGCTGGTCGAGTCTAATATCTCCACTGGAGCCTCTTGGAAAAGGCCCATGTGTGTTGTGTGTTAGTTTTTTTAATTTTAATCCTCACTCCCAGCTCAAGAACCGTTCAACTCTGCTGGCGGGCTCCGGCAACAATCCACAGACACGAAGAAGATAAGTAAGAAGGAAGGTCTAAGGGAGAGTGCTGGAATGTCACTCAGAAGGGGACATAGATTAGACAGCAGAAGTGGATAAAGACGAGGGACTGGATAAGAGATGTAATTGGGAGAGAAACAAGAGTTGGGATCAGATGTAGGGACAATGTTAGTGGGAGGTTCTAGGGCTGGGAACAAGAAGGGAAACTAAGGTAATATATTTGTCAAGATGGAGGTCGGTGGGAGGATGTGGGTGTTCCTATAACTGAGACCCCTAACAGGGAGAGACGTGAAGCCTGAAGTGACCACCTCTTGGCCAGGCAGGACTAGTGGAGTGAGGGGAAATCAACCCATTAACAAAACCTTTGATCCAAAACTTACCCTGCCTACAGGAAGTGCAGGAATAAAGATTGAGGGAAAACTCCAAATAATAATTGACCCAACCTGAGACACACCACAACAGTAGAGAGTCTTACAGAACAGGTTTCTGGGAGCCTCCACCCTATTGTGAAGGGTGTTGTTTTCCCAATTTCTTTCTCAGCCCTTTTGTCTTCTGTATACAGGAGTGCTACTAATTTTTTTGAGTTGATTTTGTATCCGGGCACTTGGCTGAATAGATTTATCAGCTGTAGGTGTTCCCTGGGAAAATTTTGGGGGTCACTCAGGTCTACTACCATATATCATCTGCAAATTGTGACATGACATGAACTCATGGGCTGGCTCTTTGATCACCTCCATGTGAGGGGGTAGCAGCCTTACCAGTCCACAGAGGAAAACAATGAAGCCAGTCCTGATGAGCCTTGATAGACTTGTGTCAGATGGAAGAGGATGAAGTCCTACGATATCATTGGACTGGGGGAGGGGCATAGGAGAAGAAAAGGGAGGGTGGGATTGGGAGGGGATGGGGAGGGTGCTACACCTGGGATACAAAGTGAATAAACTGTAATTAATAATAGTAATAAAGAATTCTTTATTTAGAATTATATTGTGTATTATTTGTATTGTATATTTTCTTGATATCTAATTTTTCTTTTGACTTATTTATTCATTTGAATATTAGAATATATTTGGGTGTGTAGTTGGTGAACGTATTTTAGCTTTTTGTACACTTCTTCATTTTCAGAATGATGGCGGTCCTTTGTTATGAAGAAGATTTTCAGTTATCTGCTGTAATACTGAAGATGGTTTATCTTTAAGCCTGGGCAAGGGCTAGGAAGATCTCCCCTACTCATTGACAACTAAGATTAATACAGCAAAACTCTCCATCATAAAAAAATGCAATCCTCATTGCAATCATTCAGTGCAATCTTCATCAAAATTCCAGACAATTCTGTTGTCAATTGTTGAAAGGACAATTGTTGCAAGGACAATTTTCAGCTTTAAATAGAAGCACAAACAAACCATGAAACCTAAAAAAATCCTAAATAAGAACTGCAAGAGGGATCACCCATCCAAAGATTAAATTGAACTAAAAACTATAGTAGTAACAGCATGGTACTGGCAGAGTAACAAACACTTTGCTTGATGATGAGATGAAAAACCCATGCAGAAATCCAAATACCTATGGACAGTTAATATTTTTAAAATAAGAAATCTTGAAATAAACACTGGAAAAAAAGACAGCATCTTCATCACATTGTTGTGGTCAAACTAGAAGTGTGCACATAAAATAATTCAAAGGATCCTTATGTATCACTCTGAACAAAACTCACCAAAATAGATTAAAGAGCTCAGTAAAATCAAGAATCAGAGAATATGATGGATGAGAAATTAAGGAATAGTATTTTTCTCTAGTCATGAGAATGTCTTTTTCATGTTTTGGACTGTGTTGGTGAGGCTTATCACTTGAGTTTTTGTTAGACTTCTGCCATTTTTTATTTCTAGATATATCTCAGTTTTTCATTTTATCGATTCCTTTTGTAATAAAATGTCTTCAACTATCTTCAGTGTTTTATTTCACTTTTTGTTTTCACAGACATCATTGAGGTTTTATATATATCCTGTGCTATATCCTTGATTTATCTTTGTTTTGAAATCATTGTCTTGTTCTGTGGTTATATTGAATTCCTCAGGGTCTCCTCTAGTAGGGTTGTGGTGATTTGTTGTCTTGGGTGTTAATGATTTTGATTTCACTCTGGTGTCTAGTTATCTGGGTTTGGGATAATTGTGATTCTAGTTGTTGCTATCTTCACTTGTCTATTTTAGGTTTATGATGTTTAATTTCTTCACTTCTGTTTCTCTCTCTGGATCTTAGGAAAGGATGTTGGCTGTTTATTGTCTTGTAGAGAATTCTTCTGAGTGTGTGCCTTGATAGATAGGTCATTAGGGATACTATCAAGAGAGTGTTCTGAGATGTGGGTGATTACACTAAAAAATAATGATGCATAAAGATAGCCCTTACCTCAGAGTATAGGGCTGGAAAAGGTTTTGAAAGCAAATTGACCCAAAAAAAACACAAGATGAAGTAGCCATTTTCATGTCTCAAAATAAGTTTTCAATCAAAATTAATCAAAAGAGATGGGGAAGAACACTTTATACGCACTAAAGGAAAAATCCACCACTACAACCATTCAATAATGAACATCTATGATGCAAATGTAAGGGTAGTGTCATTCATAAAAGAAATATTACTAAAGCTTAAATCACACATTGGATCTCACACATTAATAGTCAGAGACTTCAGCACAGACTTTCTCCAAAGGACAGATCAAGACAGAAAGTAAGTGGGGAAATAAATAAACTTACAGACATCTTGAATCAAATGGGCCTAACAGATATATACAGAACATTTCTCAGTGGCTTGGGAAACCTCCAAATTTGACCATAAAATCAGTCACAAAGCAAGCCTCAGAAGATATAAGAAGATTGAAATAACTCCATGAATCTTATTAGACATCCATGGATTAAAGCTAGACTTCAACAAGAGAAACACCACATGATCATGGAAGAAACAAAGGAAGAAATAAAAGACATTTTAGTTTTCAATAAAAATGAAGGCAAAACATACCCAAGCTTATGAGACACAATGAAAGTAGTCCTAAGAGAAAAACTCACAGCCTTTTGATAAATGAAGTGCCTTCATAAAGAAATTGGAGAGATCCCAAATTAGTAATTTAGCAGCATACTTGAAAGCTTTCTAAGAGAAGGAAGCAAACACACCAACATGTAGCAGTTGACAGGAAATATTCAGTCTTGAGGCTGGAATCAATACATTGGAAGCAAAGAGACTGATACAAAGAATCAATAAAACCAAAAGCTGATTCTTTGAAAATATCAACAAGATAAACAAACCCTTAGCCAAACTAACTAAAAGACAGAGGGAGAGTATCCAGGTAAACATCAGAAACAAAAAGGGGAACATAACTACAGACAATGAGGAAATAAAAAAAAAATCATTAGGACTTAACTCAAAAGCCTGTATTTTACAAAATTAAAAAATCTAAAGTAAACAAAGGATTTTTCTGGATAGATTTCACCTACAGAAGATAAATCAAGATCAGGAAAATGTTTAAACAGTCCAATAACCACTAAGAAAATAGAAGGAATCATCAAAAACCTCCCATCAAAAAAAAAAAAAAGCCCAGACCCAGATTGTTTTAGTGCAGAATTCTGTCAGACATTCAAAAAAGAACTAATACAGATACTCTTCATATTGTTCTACAAAATAGAAACAGAAGGAACATTGCCAGATTCATTCTATGAGGCCACAGTCATGCTGAAACCTAAACTACATAAAAACCCAACAAAGAAAGATAATTCCAGACCAATTTCATGCATGAACTTCCATGTAAAAAAACTCAATAAAATACAAACTGAATCCAAGGACACATCATATACATTATCCCAGGGATGCAGGGATGGTTCAACATACAAAATGTCTTCAATGTAATCCACCACATTAAAAAATTTAAAGAAAAAATCACTGTCATCTCATTAGATGGAGAAAATGTGCTTGATAAAATCCAACATCCCATCATGATGAAAGTCTTAGAGAGATTAAGGATACAATATCTACATTTAAACATAATAAAGACTATATACTGAATTGCAAGCATGAGAATAAATGTGGAAAAATTCAAAGCAATTTCATTAAAATCAGGGACAGAAGAAGATTGTCCACTCTTTCTGTACCTCTTCAATATAGTACTTTAAGTTCTAGCTAGAGCAATAAGACAATGAAGGGAGATCAAGGGCATACAAATCAGCAAGGAAGAAGTCAAAATATTGCTATTTTCGGACCAGGTGTCAGTGTATGTAAGCGACCCCAAACATTCTGCAAGAGAACTCCTACAGCTGATAAACAGCTTCAGCAAAGTAGCTGGATACAAGATTAATGTTTTAAAAAAATCCATAGCCCTCCTGTACATAAGGGACATATGTGTTGAGAAAGAAATTAAGAAAACTTCACCATTCATAATATCCACAAATGTTATAATGTATCTTGGTGTGACTCTAACCAAATAAGTGAAAGACCTGCATGAAAAGAACTTCAATGGTCTGAAGAAAGAAAATGAAGATGTCAGAAAATGGAAGGATCTCCCAATTTCCTATATCCATAGGATTAACATAGTGAAAATGGCCATCTAACCAAAGGCAATCTACAGATTCAATGCAATCACATCAAAATACTAATGCAGTTCTTTTCAGATCTTGAAAGAACAATTCTAAACTTTATATGGAAGAATAAAAAAAACCCAGAACAGCTTAAACAGTCCTAGACAACAAAAGAACTTCTGGAGTTATCTACATCCCTGACTTCAAGCTACAACACACAGCAATAGTAATAATACTGCATGGTGCTGGCATAGAGATAGACTGGTTGGTTGATCAATGGAATTGAATCAAAGACGCAGAAATAAACCCACATACCTTTGGTCAATTGATTTTTGACAAGGAAGCCAGAACCGTACAATGAAAAAAACACAGCCTCTTCAACAAACCATGATGGTCTAACTATCTCTGCATGTAGAAAAATGCAAATAGATATATATTTTTCTCCCTGAAAAAAAAATCTCAAATCCAAGTGGATCAGAGACCTCAATATAACTGCAGAAATACTAAATCTGTTAGAAGAGAAACCTGGAAAGAGCCTTGAACTCATTGGCACAGGAGACAACTTTCTGAAAAGAACACCAACAGATCTGTAAGGAGTAAACACTATCAATGGAACTAAATGTCAATCTACACATTAGGAAACGAACACATCAATCCTATTTTCAACAAATATTGAAAATATACAATGGACTCAAGAAATCAAACTACAATAAAAAATGACCCAATTAAATAATTTTACAGAACTAAACAAAGAATTTTCAACAGTGAAATCTTGAATGGCTTAGAAGCACTTAAAGAAATGCTCACCTTCCATCATCTTCAGAGAAATGCAAATCAAAATTACTCTGAGATTCTATCTCATACACAGTCTGAAAGGCTAAGATCAAAAATCTCAAGTTGTAGCAGATCCTGGTGAGGATGAGGACAAAGGAGAACAAGCCTTCCTTGCTGGTGTGAGTGGAAACTTTTACAAGCACTTTGGAAATCAATCTAGCGATTTCTCAGAAATTTGGAAAGAGCTAGCTATACCACTAATGGATATATCCCCCAAAGAAGCTCTATAAGAAGGACACCTAATCAACTACATTCATAGCAGTTTTATTTGTAATAGTCAGAATCTGGAAACCACTGAGATGTCCCACAACTGAAGAATGGATAAAGAAACCTTGGCACATTTACACAAAAGAATATACTCTACTCAGCCATTAAAAACAAAGCAATCAACTTCCACTGCTTTCCCCAGCCATCTGTGAGATTAACTGAATTCTCTGTTTCTTAACAGGGAAAGAAATCTTACTCTGAGCCTGCATAGACACACCTTACCCACTCCACCCCATCCCCTCCCCCATATTGGCTACATATGACAACAATTTCACGATCAGATCGGGACCCCTGAGAAAAAGAAGTTTCTCTAGGATTACAGTAATCAGAATAGAATAGGATAGAATAGTGTCATAGTGATTATGACATTTAAGGAGACCACAGGCCGCAAATGCACACCCTCATGGTTTTATAAATGGTAAATGCACCTGGGTCAGGCCTGCACAGGTAGATGATGAGACACATTTAAGGGTGAGGGGAAGAAGACCCTCTCCTCCTCTTCAGAGATGCTCTCCAAGCTCAGACACACATAGGAACCTTCGCAGAGGAATTCATCCAAACCCTTGGACGAGAGGAGTTCTGGAGGAGTTTTGAATTCCCTGCAGTCACCAGAGCGGTTAGTGCCACCTGAATTCACTATGCCAATTTCTTGAGAAAAAATTTGAAGCCACTGCCTGACCTCCACATGGGCTGAGATGCTGTGGCTCCTTCATGGGTCTTTCTCGAGTTCTGTTTAAGTCCCTCAGTTTCCTATTCTTGTATTTGAAGAATGACTGACACAAAGGAACATAGAGAACATTACAATATGACAATGGAAATCATATTTCTTTCCCATAAGCCAAGTTCGGGAAACTGCCACTGTAGTGAAAGACTGTTGACATAGAGCCTCTTTTTCCTTTCTTCAGTAAGATCTGACTGAAGCCTGGCCTGTGAGTTCAAGGCCAGCCTGGTCTACAGAGTCCTGGACAGCCTAGAAAAACAAAAACAAGCAAACAAACAAAATCCAACCATCCAAAACAAATCAAAACAGACAAACACAAACAGCTGCTATGGGAAGTTGAAATTGTATGTATTTTACTATATAAAATTTAGGAAATAAACCCAGCTTCTATCTTGTCATGGCCTTAACTCAACCTTCACATCCACACTCACTTTTCTCTCTGTTCCCCAGTGCCTCCTACTGAGGAAAATAACTGCTGAGGTCCTAGTGAGTACTATTTCTCTTCTATTTCTTCTGCAACAATTTCACAGTTGAATCATATAAGGACAGGCTGGAAAGGGCAGCAACTGAACCTCTTTTTAGATAGGATTCACTACAGAGCAGTTGCATCAGAGGCAAGAGAAAAGATTCGGCCATGAGACAAACAGCCTTGGATTCATCCCTGGCTTGGGTTTCAATTCTGATCTGATGTGCATCAAAGGGTTCCATTATTTCTCTTCCCTTGTTTTCCCTCCCTGCCACCCGCACCCCAATGAATCATGTCCCTGCCCTTCGATGATGAGCTCACTAGAATGAGGTCATGTGCCAACAACCTACTCCTCTCTGTAGTCTTCCCACCAGCAACAAGAAACCATAACCATGAATTACATTATCCAGTGGTTCTTTGGAATGTATAAAGCAGAGCCTTGTGATTTTGCCAACTTTTCAAGATGTGCATACACGAGTGTAAGGCTGTGTCAACTCTATATGCACTCTCATCTGATGATTAAAGGTTTGTTTTTTAGTAACATAAGTCTGGTGTCCTGCACTACTAGGGTACTGTGTGAACAAACAATCCATAAATATATAAAATATATCTATATAAATATATGTATATAAAAACCAATCAATAAATATATAATATATAATTATATATAAATATATATGGTATACATAATATATATAAAATATATCTCTATAACTATATTAATATATTTATATAAAATAACAATCCATAAATATATAAAAATATATAATATATATACAATTACATATAAATATATGTTATACAGTATATAATATATCACATATCTATATTAATATATATATAATATATTAAAAATAAATTTTGTAAACCCAATTAAGAAAAAATCACTATGCTTCTGCTCACTGAATGCTTTATAATATTAACACATCATGACTTCTGAATCATGGGAGGGTAGCAATTCTTTCCTATTTTCTTATAAGTGCTTGTTATGTTTTGTTTTTGTTTTTTTACAATTCTGCTTTATTTGGGGGTGTTTAAGCCTCAGCCTCCCCATTGTGGGGAATAGGTAAAACAGACAGCTTTACTTCTCTGGGCTGTTGTTGATCAAGGGTCCTTTGAGAGTCTCCATATCAGTCCCCATCAACTGCAGATACAGCCACCTTCTCTCTACTCCAGGATGTGCTCAGAGGCCCTCTCAGTGCACGAGGCAGGCCTGTTATCAGCTGTCAAAAAGCCATGTCCTGAGAGACCATTAATAGGTGTGGATGAACTATGTGCAAACTGAAATCCCACACTTGGGATTAAGATGGAAACAAATTCACACAACATTCCCAGCACTTCCATTCTGTCTCCTCACTGTGGCCTCCAATTGTCGGGAACCCATTTGACTCCAATCAGGCTTGTTACCCTGAATAAAAGGAGGAGGCAGCCACCCAGGTTCTAGTTATGCAAAAGCCAAAATAGACAGAGACACTGGACACATATAGAAGTAGGACCAACTTCCAGGGGCAACTCAACCAAAACCACCATTATCCCAAAAGGACTTAAATCAATGTGTCTTTTAAGGACTGGGGAGACATCTCAGATATGTCTATGTGCTGCCGAACTTGCTCTTGTGTATTTTTACTGGCTGAATGCATTGTTAAATCAGGCCACTAGGAAACATTTTTTTTCCATTCAAGCGAGTCCTTGCACAACCAAGAGTTCACCTAGTGACTTAATATCCTTCCTGCAAAAATCAGACTGGTATGAGGGCCCATATCCTTCCCATATAGTCAGTTCCTGCACCTTCCCCAAACATGTCCATTTCCAAGGGAAACCGTCTCATTAAGGGCCTCCTCCACAGCCAGAATTTGCACTGTTTCCTTTTGGAGACATTGAGGTGAGAACATTTTTTCAGATGACAGGCCTCGACTTCCCCTCCAAAGTTCAATATAATCTTGTTCAGTTTAAGTGAGGACTGTGTTTTCAGAACAGCCCCTGATAAGAACTTCTGGAAGGTTTGTACTTTGGGAGCCAAGGTGACCCTGACCTGGCTGTGGATAGGCCTGTCTTTTAAGTGGTTCACCAGCATACTGGCTCCCTTCAAATTCTTTGGATCTGCACCAAACAGAACATATGTTTTAAGCTTTAAACCTTAAAGAGAAACCCATGAGTTGTTTTTTTTTAATATTTATTTATTTATACATGAGCACTCTGTCTGAATATATGCCTGTATGAAACAAGAGAGCACCAGATCCCATTGTAGACAGTTGTGGGTCATCATGTGGGCTGCTGGGAATTGAACTCCAGACCATCTGGAAGGGCAGCCAATGCTCTTCACTACTGAGCCATCTCTCCAGCACCCACCCATGAGTTTTTAAATCAGATAAGGCCATTCAGCTCTTCAGCTCTTAAGTTCTGGTTTCTCATGGTTCCCCATCAAAGCACCCTCACCAAATAAAGAAAAGTGTCTGGCTTTTTTTGTGCATAATTTTTATCTGCAGGGAAAACCTCCCCAAGACCTGCACATGCACACACACACACACACACACACACACACACAACCTCTCTCATTGGTCCTTGCGGGCACACGGTTTTTCACAGGTACCAGGTAAAACTTAGGTGCAGTTATCTGAGCCCAGCATGAAGCCACAAAACAAAAATATTGTTTCTTGAAATTTCTCTGATAGGGGAGGTCCTCCTCCCCTTTCATCTGACCCTAGCCTATCAGGTCTCATCAGGACTGGCTGCATTGTATTACTCTGTGGCCTGGTCAGGCTGCTCCCACCCCCCGTAGGAGGAGGTGATTAAAGAGCCAACTACTGATTTCATGTCAGAAACAGTCCCTGTTCCCCTTACTAGAGTTCCCACATGGATACTGAGCTGCCATGGGCTACATCTGAGCAGGAGTTCTAGGTTATCTCCATGCATGGTCCTTGGTTGGAGAATAAGTCTCAGAAAAGATGGAGTGGGGCATGGATGGAAATGAGGGAGCAAGGGTGAGATCGGGAGAGATTGAAGGAGGGGCCTATAGATGGGATAGAGAGTGAATAAACTTGGAATATTATAAAAAAATAAAATGTTAAAAAATCATTTATATTCAGAAATGAAATGTATAAGGAACTCAGTCTCAACCCAAATTTTGTTAGCAGCTTTTACACTTTTTGCCAAGAGGGCATTTTGCATTTATTACAAAACACAATCCATATTGTTCTCTGAGAAGACTATATGACTCCTGTGGGAGTCATTTATAAATCCTAATAAACTCCTCTGTAGTACTTGTAAATCACTGTAAACTCGACATTTCACCAAAGATGAATATGATGTAGCATAACTTAAGAATCCTGCAATCATTTTTGTCAGCATTGTTTGATTCTACTAAGTATGTTCTCTAGACATATTAATCATATTAATCATCTCACAAGAATGGGCTTCTTGGTGTATGTGATTCTCACCTTTTATATATTATATTATATTATATTATATTATATTATATTATATTTTATATATTATATATGTATATTACTGCTAAAGCATTTAAACACCATGGTAATTTAATAAAGAATTCACCTTAATTTGTATTTTGTTCTTTAATTATAAAATGTATAAATAATTAAAAAATGCTCTTTACTTGTTAATATTCAAAGGCACCTTCCATTTGTGGAACAGATGGGTAACTCCACTGCAGTTGAGGAATGGGCTAAGGAAGCCTGATCCACCAGGAGGAAGAAAGAGAACTGCTTACTGAGTGCTGTGGGGCCTCCGGCATGCCCTGAGATCTTGAATTTGGGAGCCTAGGGTCCCTTCCCACAGAGGAGAGCAGCAAGTGGCTGAGCGGCAAGTGTGGGAGGGCTGGGTGGTCCCGAGGCTGGGAGGACAGGCGTTAGTGCTGCTGAAATGTGAATCTCCTTAGACCTGAAGAAGGCACGGTCCTGGCCTGGAAGCCAGGGTCAGGGAATAACGGGCTGAGTCCCTTCCACACACTCTAACCCTAAGGGAGACACCCTAACCCTAAGGGAGCCCTCCTGTCACACAAAAATCTCTGGCCAATCAGAGCCTCTGACCGGACCTGCCAGTCAAGAGAGGGGGCGTGTTCTTCCGTGTGCCTTTGTATGGGTTCAGCTCCTGCTGCTGAGCAGGTTCTCAGGGTTCCAGGTGAAGAGCTCTGATCGCTGCCGCCACTGCTTGGGTGCTGTAAGGGAACTGAGGCAAGCTACGAAGTTGCAACATGGTGAGTGCAGGGAGAAGAAGGCGGCTGAGCGGCGGGAGCTGGTGTGCGGGGTCTCTTCCAGGACTGGCTAGTCAGCGGTGGCCCCTGGGGAGGAACCTTGTGGTCCTGAGCTCTCGCTGGAACCAGTGGTGGCATCTGAGTCACTTCACTGAGGGGATCGCATCCACGCAGAGCGTTTGCAGCAGGGGTTCTTGTGCAGAATCATCCTCGTGGCTGGACACCAAACTCGGAATACTTGAGTTTGTCTTCAGTGTTCCAGTTTCTCTAGTGTCTTCTACAAGTTCTGCTCTTAGCATTTAACCTTTGGGTGTGAGATCCATTCAGAGGTAGTTTTGTGGGGGTTGGAAATGGCATCTCTTGTGTTGGGTAGCACTCCAATATTAAGCTGTGATGAGGAAGAGTAGAATTGATGATGTAAAGGATTGGGAAGTATAGGTGACACTAAATAGAATTTAGCCAGGCGAGAGGACTGCCTCTCAGTCACCCCACAGGTATGCTAACCAGGCCTGTTAGAGATTAGCATGCTAGCATACACATGCTGACCAGGCTTGTCCAGAAATTTGGCTCTAACCCTAGCAAAAAAGAGAGATAAATGTGATTTACAACCAGCTACCGGGCCGATCCTCATATCAAAGAACAGGCCTCTACGGAGTGGCTCAAGGCGGTCTCAGGGTCACTACCAACATTATAGCCTGTGGTGACATAAAGGTGTTAAAGTAACATTTATTCCCCTGATGTAGTTTTCCTCCAGGAAATTAGTGCCTTCATCTGCTAACCTAGGCCTAGTCCTGCAAGCTTCTAGCCTCCATACAATCAAATCTAGGCTTAGAATGTTTTCATCCTCTGAGACTTGGTGCTGAATAAACTCACCCTTTCTATTTCTTTTAGAACTCTTGCTAGGCTGTTCAACTCAGCTGTTCTGGCTCAGACTCCCCTCCAGTCTGGCTTCTCTTAGTTTCTGACTGAATTGCTCTGTTTGACCTCATACTAACTTTGGCAATATGTTATAATCCTCTAGATGGTTCTCATTCTCTGGCTCTGTCTGTCTTCACCTGTGCCTAGTTTCTCTCTTCAACTTGTGTCTGTAAAAGTCTCCCAGTAAAACTTTTTTTCTGAATTCTGCAAACTCAACTTGACTGCATTGCCTCTCAACTCACTGACTCACTCAGCTGAACAGCCTGAGCAGAAATGGCTAGAACTCAAACATCTGCATGCCTCAGTTTCCTGAGGGTTAGGATTAAAGGTTTATACCATCACACCCAGACCTAAGCTTTTCTTTCCTGAAGCTTGCACTATACCTGGCTTGCCTAGTCCACAAGGATCAGCTTATCTCTCTCTCCTGTGATTAAAGTTGTGTTTGTATTCCAACCAGACTGTATAGACCTAGAAAGTCTTTGGATTTGATCTCTTGCTAGAACAGTCATGTTCTGAATTAAAATTCATTTACCTAAAGGTCCAGATTTGTTTTTGGGAAAAGAATAGTTTTTTCCACAGGGGCAAGTCTATACTGGTTGACAACACTTTGAAAAGGAAAACAACAACAACAGAAAAAACAAACAAACAAACAAACAAAAAATGTCTTTGTGTTCATGGCTGACATGATCAATGAAGGCATTCCATGAGGCCTTCATGTAAGAGGAATGGCATAGTTCTTTCTCAAACCCATTAACATTCTTGGCATAGCCAGTAACAGACAGGGGCCTAGGCCTTGGGAGCTTTCACTAAGTTATCCATGTATTTAGAATAAAATGGAGTTCCTTCTCAAAAGCGAGGAACATGTTTGGGAGAGCCTGTAATGGTCTGAGTCCCAGGCCTTTGGGGGGGGCATTGCTTTAGATCATAAGATACTAGCTCTTTCCACCACTTGGGGCTGTGGTTGTCACTTCCAAGGCCACTGTAGGCTTAGTTAATAATGTTCTTGAGAGACCCTGTGTTCCTCTTAATGCAGCTTTGTTTCATTAGACTCCTCATGAGTTTGTTCCTACATATGATATTTTCTGCTGACATTATAGAAGTTAACCATTTCCTTCCATTTCCCCTCTGTTGATATATTTTTTAATATATACACCTTACCCTTGTTCATTCAAATACTGATTTCTTCTGCACCCCACCCCCAACTCTCTGGTTTCAATCCGGATATTGCATTGTGATACTCATTTTAGGCATCCTGTCTCAACTCTTGTGTAAACAGGACAATATAAAGCAACTAGACACAGTGTTGATCAGGGAGGAGGCAGAGGACAAGAAAGAGGAGAGGAGCCAGAAAGCAGGAATGAGTGGGAGGAGAAGGGGTGAGAGGAGAGTGAGGAGAGCAGAGCTGGAGGAGAGATCTTGGAGGACATGGAACATGAACCAGACCTAAGATTTCACAAAAAGCAAGTTTAATGTGGGAAATCTAAATATTAGGAAACTGAGGGCTTGGAGGTTTAGGAGGGAGTAAATATTGCCCAGCATTGTGTTCTAGGTTAACTATAAGCTAAGTCTCTGTGTGGTGATTTGGTTATACAGCTGTTTAAGATTAACTGCAAGCATTACCAGTAGATAAACCAATAGTAAATATTAATTGTCTCCTACAAAACCCTTGAAAGTAGTATACCAGATGTTATTCTTGAGAAGCTAACATGGCCATGGACCTCTCAGAGGCTGAACCACCAACTAAATAGTATTCATGGGCTGGACATAGAACCCCTCCACATATGTAGCAGATGTGTATCTTGGTCATCATGTAGCTCTCCTAACAATGGGAGTCCTGGCTGTTTCTGACTCTGTACCTGGGTTTGGATCACTTTCCTCCACCTGGACTGCCTTGCCTAGCTTCAGTGGGAAAGGGTAAAATTGGTTCCATTTAGACTTGATGCATCAGGGTATGTTGGTACTTAAGTGGGGAAGGAGATCTGCTCCTATGAGGATAGAGGTAGGGAGGAGTGGGGTGTGGGGATGAGACAGGGAGGAAAGGAGGGTGGATTTTTCCATCTGGCTGTTAAGTGATTAAATAAATGAACTGAAGGATAAAATGCTTACTCAGCTTAACACATAGCTTTTATAAGACATCCCCACCCCAGCTTTTATTTTTTCCAATGTTGCCTTTTTCTCTTCTGGCACACTCACTTCAGGACCCTGTCACTGAAGAATGACCTGCTGTTTGAGGGCACTAGTCTACTTGTGGCAATATTTTTGCTGTGTAAATCTTTCTAAGTGGCTAGACTTACAAGTCTCCAGTCCCCATTTAAATTGTTGAAAACATAACCTGGGGACTGAACCTAAAAGTGGCTTAAAGGTTACAAGATATGTGTAATGCAAAATTTTGTCCTCAGCTGGCTCCTTTTGAGCATTGGCCAGAGCTGAATGTATGCTGTCATTAATTGCATGCTGTCTTAATCTTTTAATTGTGTTTGCAGTGATTTCTCCTTGGGAGGGGATATTAATTCTAGACCAGCTGCATCTTCAGCCTGGTAGATAAATGTTTCCAAGACAAGCTATTCAGACTGAGGTCACCTTCATCCCAGTCTGTTTCTTCCTAGGGCAATGACCTTGATTTCCTCTTGATTAAACTTTCTAAATTCTTTAGTTAATGGGCTGTACCAAAAAAGAACTTTATAATTTGAATTAGTGATATACTGTCCATTGTAGTTACAGTGAAAGGATTTCCATGTGGAGCATGGTTTCTGCCTTCTGTTCAGAACAGGAAGAACATTTTTTTTATGTACAATTGCTGGGTGAAACAGGATAGGCAATAGCTAGATCAAGGACTAAAATTTAAGGCAGTCAGCTGCAGGGATCACCCTATGAAGAAGGACATGATCCCCACAGGGTTAGTGAGATTTTTCAATTTCTAGCACATATTAACTTTTGCATGTGAGTGAAAATAGACCAGATTGGTGGGTGTTCAATTTAGGTACCTTAGATGGAGCCAGTGAATATTGAATTTCCAAGTAAGGTCTATCCTATGCATTTATGTGCAGTCTTCTTGGACAGGGCTATGTCTGCTCAGAAATTTGAGACTAGTGCTAGTGGTAGTAATCTCAGCAGCTAATACTGCAGGTAGAATCAAGTCGAAACTGTGTCCAATTAATGCCAATAGCTCTACCAGAAAAGGGCCTGCTTTTATTAAAAGTCAGTATACCTACGCATTTTTCAATTATATTTATCTTTCTAAAAAAGTCAATTGTTGGTATTACTTACTAAGTTTTATTTTCTTTATGTATCACTGCTCTAATTTCTTATTTGTTTCTCTTTTCCAACATTTCCCAGTTATTAAGAATTTCATTCCTGGGACAGGAGACATGTCTCAGTGGTTAAGAGCACTGTCTATTTTTCTAAAGGACCCAGATTCAATTCTCAGCACCCACATAGCAGCTCACAACTGTATGTAATGCTAATTCCAAGGGATCTGATACCTTCACAGTACTGCACAAAAAATAATATTAAATGATTTTTTAAAAGAATTTCATTCCCATTTAAAAAGGGATTTCTCATTAGTTTCTGTTTAGAGCACTGTCTCCCAAAATGCATCCTTTCTTCACGCTGTGTAGTTAAGAGTTACTTTGAACACATAATCCTGCGTCTGTGGCCCAGTGCCTTGCAACTCATTTCAGGCTGGACCTTAACCTGGTCAGTGAAATGGAAAAGAGACCAGTGAATGAGGTTCCTCAAACATCCCTGGCTTTTATAGGGTGGGCAATTACAAATAAAGAGGGACGTGTGTATGAAATGAGTTCACTGACCAACTATGAAGCTGGTGTCATCATAGCACAAAAAGGGATGGAGAAGAAGGATGGTGAGAGCTTTCCTGCTTGGACAGGAAGTGTCAGTTATTCAATTTTAGATGGTTAGGAAAAGTCCAAACTAGTAATACTTGGATTTCACATACCAAGGCAATTAAGATTCTGGAAGAGGAACTAAACTTATTTCTAGAAACCAAACTTCTGTAGTTACATTGATTCAACAAACACAGAAGATATGGACAAAATGGTGTGGCCGAGCCTAACAGGAATGTTATTACTCTAACAATAATGGTGCGTCCCAAGATAAAAGGAGTGAATAATACTTGGTGTGCCCTGCTAGGCATGTCTAGTCCTAGAAAACTATTGGAGCATGAACCCTGTTTCAACTTTTACAACAGTTTTTGAGATTATAATTAAATCATTTCAGCCTCCTCATTCTTCCTTACTGTTAAGTCTCAAATGCTGGGACAAATGGCTGAGATACCTATTTAACAACTCAAAGCAGGCCCAGTTGCTGGTTCTCCCAGCATAACTCTGTTTCTACCTGCCATAGGTTAATGGTTGGCATTTCAGCCTTCTAGCCTAGGGTCTGAGTTCCCCTTCCCCTGGATGGTCTTACTAATGTAATCTAACCATTTTGGTTACCTGGTCTTTTTCATCTATTATTTAATATCCTAGCCTCTTGGTCTGGCTTTGCCCTCTCCTCTCCTCCCTTTCCTTGTAAGGCTCTCAGTCATGTCCCCTCTGAACTCTCCCAGACATCCCTGCCTCTTGCTATTCTGTCTCTTTTATGTATAATAAACTTTCTACTGTAACATACCTAGAATCATCCATGTCCTTACCTTTTTTTTTTCTTTTTTTCATTCATTTCTCATTTACCACTCCTTACTTTTAAATTCATGGTCACTTTTTGCTGTAATTGTTGTTACTGTTTGACTTTGACTTGTTTGGCTTTGGGATTTCTCAGCTATGAGGTAGGGATAGCTGCACTGAACATTGATTGTGTGTTGGAATATGCACACAAAGGACCCTGTGTCTTGGAAGAGGAACTGTCTCCTTGTGTCTTGGAGACTGGAATGTTGTACTAAAATACAGATTTCTTATAGTAGGGCTCTGTCTGACCCTAAGGTGGAAGGGCCCAACTGGGAAGGCCTCAGCTGTCTGAGCCTTTTGATTGGATTCCCCAGTAGAGGAGCTGCTACTATCCTGAAGCTCAGCCAGGTGGCTGAAGGAAACAAGGGACTCTGGGCAGACCTACCAATCAGCAGCACCACTGGAAGGTAGCTCATATTTTCTTTTCAGGATTCTTCTCTGATGCAGCTGAAGAGAACTGTGAGGGGAACCACAAACCATGCAATGGTGAGTCTGTGGGCCACTGTCCCAAAAACCAGGAGGAACAGGTCTGCTAAGCTCTCTGAGTCTGATATGGTGATGCTGAGACTGTGAGTCTACTGTAGTTCTGTTGATCTATGTGGTGACTTGGGGAGTGGTCCTTTGTCACTGATTCTCCCTTGAGTATGGATTTCTTGGGGGCCTTGGGTGGGGATCTGGGAGAATTCCTCTGCAGCCCTGGCAGTTTAAAATGATGCTTAAAATATCACTGTCCAGTGTGCACACACATACATTGCTTTTGGTGTGTATTGGGAAGACAGACTGGAAAACTAATAGTCTGCTCTCTAGAAGTTCTGAACCTTGCATTCCACATTCAGGTTTGTGTGGAAAATTTTATAAATAGTTTTAAAGCTGGTAGAGAAGGGGCTATGTGCATCCTCCAGCAATTTTTGTTTGCAATCTTTTTATCTTTTCACTACTTTCAACCACAGTGTTGTGACTCAGGAAAATTTAATTTCAGGACACAAAGTGAATTTCTGAAATGCAGAGGTTTTTAAGGTGTGCATGGTGTTGGGTAGGTGTGTAATGCAGATTCCATATCTTGTGGCACAATCCATGTGGGAGTAAGCAAACATGAAAACATTCACCACATCGGTTTGTGTGTGGCTTTCATTGGGGCTGGATTTGTCTGAAACCACAAGAATGCATGAGGGGCTGTAGAATCTTAGCCCACTTTTTGGATCACTTTTTTTTTTAACAGAGAGCTCCAGAGCATAGAGCATGTTTTCTCTTCTTTTGGAAGGACAATCTATAGTAGCTGGTGGGTCACAAATATACTTTAGCGGTCAGTTTGAGTTGCTTTTGTAAGAGTTTTGAAGTCTGTGTTTATTTAATTTCTACACATATATAACCAAAGGTAACTTGGTCAAGTACACATTTTTCCTGGCAGAGTTTCATTGGGAATTTTGAGGGAAATTGGAATCTATTTTTAAGCTTATGGTTTTCACTTTTTCTCTTCATCTCCTAATTTTGTCAAAACTGTTGTACACATTCTTGGTAGTTGTAGCTCTGAGATACATTCTGAGGTCACAGCTGCCCATGTGTGTACTCTTACTTCATAATCCTATTTGGAATTCTGTATCATTTTTCATGGGATATAGCTTTGGAATCATCTTTCCTCTTAGAAATTCATAGAAATATTCTTCAGATTCTGTTGAATTCATGTTGAAAAATAGCCAACATCTTTGTATTTTTAAATAGATCATTTCATTAGTGTCGTTTACTCTAGTATAAAAGGGTAAATGATATTATCCTACATAATCATTTGTTTAGCAAACTACAGTTAGTACATAAAATTGAAAGTGATATGAAATAATTTTCAGTCTATAAAAAGAAGACCAGCATAGAGTTTACTGACAGAAAAAACATTGTTACAGTCAGAAAAGCTATCTCATCAAGTATAATTTGAGAAGACAAAAAGTGAAAATAATACATGGTCCAGAATTGAACTATAAATTTGAATGTGATATGGGATCGTGTATTAGCATACAAAATCAACTCTTGATAGCAGAATTTGGGATTTCCTGTGGATACAAACTAAAATTAGGTAACATCAAGTAGTTTTAGAGTCAATGTAAAACTGCAAGTATTTAATGTATGTAATCTGATGGTTTTGCAGATATTACCCCTACCCACACACCCTCATTACCAAAAGCAACACAATAAACCATGTTTTTACACATTCTCATTGTTTCCATGTTTATGTGTGCCTACATTGCACAGAGCTCTCATAAAATGACAGAATTGCTATGGATCCTAACAGTCTTCTCAGTAAATTTTCAGGTACTTTAGATTGGTTTTAAATAAGTATCTGAATTCTCATGCTTATTGCATTTATGTTCGTAGTGGCATACCTTTCAAAATAACCTAATTCTTCATTTGTTGAGGTCACTCTGAGTATCTCAGGAGGACAGTATGGTAAATAAATGAAGACAATAGCAATGGTTAAAGGATTACACATTTTTAAAAGACTCTCACAGTCAGTGCTGTATTAGTCATGAAAGAGGATATAAGTACAGCATAAACAGTGTTAAATCAACAAACTTCTCTTTCTCTCTCTAATTTCAATCTTGCTGCATTTCTATTTGTCCATTGGGTAGGAGACGTTCAATTATCTTGTCTACCTAATGAAAGGCAGAAACAACACAACCTAGGTGAAGCAATCACTTTCAAAGAATTTTTATAACATTTTTTAGTTGGTATGTGGAGAAGGAAAATCAAATATCAGACTTTTTAGAGCAAAAGTTGTTATGGAAAAAAAGCAAATGTGCTTTTATAGTATAGTATAAAAATGCAGATAGTTGGTTTATTTTGATGGTCTGAGAGCTTTATGCCAATGAGTCATGAAATAATTTGTTATGGAACAAAATTATTATGGAAAAGTTGTTATGGAAAAAAAGCAAATGTGCTTTTATAGTATAGTATAAAAATGCAGACAGTTGGTTTATTTTGATGGTCTGAGAGCTTTATGCCAATGAGTCATGCTACACGAAGTGAAAATGAGTTAAGAAACAGACTGACTTGTTTTGTTTGAATTGAAATAATGACAATAAATTACAGTTGATTAAAAATGTAATAGTCTTACACAAGTGACACTTTTCTTAGTTTTGTTCTGATCAGCTAACCTGTCTTAGATGGTAATACTTTTATTTTTATTGGAAAAACATGTCTAAACACTTAACATTTTAAAACATCAGTTTGTATATACTTAATGTATTATATATTTAATGTATAGTGTATAACATTATGCAATTATTTCTGTTATTGTGAATATTATTCAAACATTCTTTTTGGTTGCTTCTTTTTAAAGATTTTATTTATTTAATTAATGTTCTGTCTGCACATGCGCCTGCATGCCAGAAGAGTGCAACAGACCACAGTATAAATGGTTGTGAGCCACCATGTGGTTGCTAGGAATTGAACTCAGGAGCTCTGAAAGAACAGAGAGTGTTCTTATCTGCTGGGCCACCTCTCCAGCTCCAAACTTTAGTTTTTATTATAGAGAAGAAAGAGTACTCTTTTGGAATTAAGTGAGCAGGGACCCCTATAATTCCACATAACAGCAGAAAATTACCATTTTTTTACCTGCATGATATATATTTCACATTGGTGAGAGCAAAACTTCTGATTTCACAGATCTAGATGGGACTAAAGAATAAGCTTGTTAAACTCCTGAGTGATGCTTTCTCTCTATGCACAGAGAACAATAACTGTACGTCATGATTGTGTTTGCCTAGTCGTCACTATTTCACTTCTCTTTGATTGCATCCCTTTTTCCCATTTTTTAGGTAGGAAAATTTAATTAATGCTTTTTAATTGAAAAGGATTCTTCCCTCATACAATATATTCTGACCACTGTTTACCCTCCCTCTACTTCTCCCACGTCCAGCATACCTCCCTTCTTCCCCAGATCCACTCCTTCCACTCTGTATCCTTTTCAGAAAAGAACAGGCCTCCAAGATAGGACTGCCAAACAAGACCAAACAAGATACAAAACGATAAAGCAAACAGACCTCACATTGAGGATTGAAAAGGAACCTGATAGGGGAAAAAGATTCTCAAGAGCAGGTGAGAGAGTCAAAGCTACACCTGTTCCTAATGTTAGGATTCCCACAAAAATACAGAGCTAACAGCCATGACACCTCAGTAGAGGACATGGTGCTGAGACATGCACATGCAATGCTTGCCATTTATGTCTCTGTGACATTCCTGGCCATGCAGGGAGTGAGTTCCATCCCATGGCTTAGGCTGTAAGTTAAACCAAACATTAGCTCACCACTCAAGCAAGTTTGGTGCCACCACCACCCCTTTACATCTTGTAAGCAGTACAGATTTTAGGTGGAGTGGTTTTTATTCTGGGTTTGTGTCCAGGTTTCTCTTTCGGGAG
The DNA here is from genome assembly GCF_030254825.1 of Meriones unguiculatus. Classification (NCBI taxonomy): domain Eukaryota; kingdom Metazoa; phylum Chordata; class Mammalia; order Rodentia; family Muridae; genus Meriones; species Meriones unguiculatus. The sequence continues at coordinate 5,016,977 of NW_026843646.1, read as the reverse complement.
CCTGTACAGTACTGTCTCACCCCAAAGAGACTAGAGCATAGGGGTGAAGTCTTTCAGCCTGCACCTGGTCCACCTCTCCACCTTCAGTATGAGTGAGCTGTCGCTTGTCCTGATAAACTTCACCATTCTGACATGTGTAAAATTAAACCTCAAACCTTAAAGGCTAAGGATGCTGAACCTGAACAGTGTTTCTCAGCTATTTGAGATTCTCCTGTTGAGAATTCTTTATTGAGATCTGTTCTCTGTTTTTTATTTTATATTTTTATTTTTTAAATATAAGTTACAGTTCATTAACTTTGTATCCCAGCTGTAGCCTGCTCCCTCATTACCTCTGATTCCCACCCTCCTCCCTACCCTTTTCCAAGTCCACTGATAGGGGAGGTCCACCTCCCCTTCAATCTGACTTTAGCTTATCAGGTATCATTGGGACTGGCTGCAGTGTCCACTTTTGTGGCCTAGCAAAGCTGATCCTCCCAGAGAAGAGGGAGGTCAAAGAGCCAGCCATTGAGTTCATGTCAGAAATAAACCCTGTTCTCCTTACCAGGGTACACACTTAGATACCAAGCTACCATGGGCTCCAACTTAGCAGGGATTCTAGGTTATATCCATACATGGTCCTTGGTTGGAGATATAGTCTCAAAAAGGACCCCTGTTCCCATATATAATTAATTGGTCCTTGTGGCACTCCTGTCCTCTCCATGTAATACTAACTCTCTCTTCTTTCATATGATTCCTTGCCCTCAGAGGACCGGACCCACAATGCAATTGATGCTCAGCACAGAACTCACTGCCTGGTGAGATGTTTTTCAAAAAAATAAAATAAAATTTCTTAAGAATAAGATTAAAAGCTCTGATATAAGAAGGTTTTGTGAGGATGGCAGCAATGTCTGATTTAACGTCTGTGCACAGATAATAATAATTAGAGGTCCCCTCATCCACCCACTCAAAAATCTTATAAAAATTTAGTTATATAATATAAGAAACCCTCCCTTAAACAAATCCTTAAAGCCTAAGGTCTTGCCAGTCATGCTTGCACAAGCCTTTAATCTAGGCACATGAAAGGCAGACACAGGCTGTTCTTTGTGAGTTCAGGCTGGTTGACAATAACAGGCCTAAACAAAACAGAAAATCTGAGATGGATTTGGTGGCACAGGCCTTAAATCCCAGTCCTCTGGCAGAAAGAAGCAGGCCAGTCTCTGTGAGTTTAATGTCAGCCTGGTCTACAGATCTAGTCCAAGACAGCAAAGGCTAAAAGGAGAAGCCCTGTCTCAAAATACCAAATCATAATATATATTTCTGTGTCTGTATGTGTGTGTATACATATATGTATTAGCTGTATACATACACAGAGAAATTTATTCTGTCAGTTCTTTTCATGGGTAGAGCCTTCACTAGTATAACTTTCTGTTTTCTACATCTTCCCATTGAGGAGAAATTTTTACCTGATGATAGTACTCCAATGTGTCATGTTTTTCCTGCTTTTTTTTTCTCCTGGGTTTTCTCTGATCTTCCAGGAGAAAAGTTGCTGCAGTTTACCTGACCCCAGCGTGAATTCACAGAACATAAAATCTCCTTCCATTTTCTAAAATCTCTCTATAATTTTTAATACTCTTGGCACCCTTCCTCCTGTGGGACAGGCTGTTCGCTCTGCTACAGGTTGAATAACAGTTGTGCAATGTCCACCTTGATTCCAGCAGGAAGAGGGAAATTGCATTGTGAGTGTGGAAGACAGAGGGTAGGCTAGGGGAGGACAGGCACAAATGATGAAATGCAAATCTCTGCATATCTGAAGAAGATTTGGTACTGAAACCGAAGCCTGAGCCACAGATAACTAAGCCTTGTCCCTTCATTACAGTGTAAACCTAAGGGAGGTGCTCATGTCACTCAAGACTCACTGGCCAATCAGAATCTTCCATCCCTCCATTTGAGGAAGAGGCCGGTTCTTCTTGGTGACATGGTGCATGTTCCCTCTATAGCTGAGCTGGATTGAATGGTTGGTGTGCTCTGGTATGAGTGCAGCTGCTGTGTGCTGTGAGGCGATTTCAGACAAGTTTGGTGAGTTTGTGGTCAGTGCCCCCAACCTGGTGGAGCAGGAGGCTGAACGACAAGAGCTTCTGTGTAGGGTCTTTCATGGGGCTGGGTGGGAACCAGCAGCTAGAATCAGCCATGGGAGATGTCCCTTTTCCTAGCTCTGAACAGAGCAGAGCATCTGAATATCTTGGCTATGTTAGCTTTTGGTTGGGAGCAAAGAAAACTCATTTCCAGAACAGAAAGTTAAAATGAAAGCTTTATTTTCTGAGCTCAGGGAGGCAGCCAGTTCAGGATCTGAAAGGTGACCCAGAGTAAGCTTTATTGTATATTTAAAGAGTTAAATCCACACGGCGAGGGCCCCTTGAGTCCTGGGGTCATCCAATCAAATTTTAACATTGTGGGTTAGGCAAGGGAGTTTCTGTTGGAGGCTGTGTTGATCCACTGGGCTCAAGGCCTTTAACTGTTTTCCAAGACATTTGGTCTGGATTCCAAGGCCCTTCATTTATATCCCTTGACACGTGGTCTGGAGCTCAAGGTGATAAAGAAACAGAAACAAAGACATGAGTGCTCTGTCTGTAATAAGGCAGGGCTTTGTCAGTGATATATTTTTACAATTCAGGCACATTGGTTAAGGTAGCAGCAAGTTTTACCAGTTAACTGATAATTAGGAAAATGTTTCAAGGGGTTCAGTGGGAGATGGCGCTGAAAGGTTTGGAATGTGAAGTTAATTTAATCTTGCTAGTAAAGTGGAAGAGTTGCTTGGAGAGGGCTGGGGCACTGGAGGCTGCCTCCTTACACACTATGGGCTTGCATGTTTACAAAGTATTTGCAAGAGGGGCTTGAACACAGAAATGTCCTTGGTAGGATGCAAACTCAGAGAGGCCTAGTTTCTAGTATCTTTTCCAAGTACTGACCTTGGAATTTAACATTCAGGTATAAGATTCCTTTGGAATTAATTTTGTGGAGGTTGTAAATAACATGTGTTGAGTAGCACTTCATTATAAAGCTGTGGTGTAAACACCTATAATTGCTCATGTAAAGGATTTACCAATACTTAGGTGACAGGAAGTCACACCAAGTAGAATTTAGCTAAGGGCTACATAGATAAGTAGCATGCCAACCAGGCATGCTTGAGATAAGGATGCTAGGAAATACATGTTTGCATAAGACGATAGTCAACAAATTTGTCTACAGTCATAACCAGGGAGACAGCCCTGATTCATATGAAGCACTGGCCCATGTCCATGTCAAAGAACAGGCATCTAACAAGCTGCTTAATTGCCATTACAGACTGACAGCCAGCATTAAAGACTGTTGTGCCATAAAGTTACAGTTTTCTTGAGAAAAGCATAGCTCTGTCACATGGGGAAGACATCTGGTGAAAAACAATTGAACAGGAAAAACACTGCCCTGATCAAACAAAGCTTTCCCCAAGAGCCTCGTGTATGGAGAGTGACCTAACTTCTTCTCGTACTCCACAGATATGCTTGGCAGAACCAGATCAACCTGTGGCCTAGTCTTTGGGAGATTTGCCCAAGATTATGAGGTATTTAAAATAAAGCACTGTTCCTATTCTAAAACCAGGAATAGGGTGAGCTGCAGGTTCAGGGCATTTGAGGAGTGTTTCCTTCAGATTCTGAGAACCCAACTCTTTCTAACTCCTGGAGATACCCTCATCAGTTCCAAAGTCACTGTGTTCTTGGTAAATAATATTCTTGAGATCCTGTGTTCCCCTTGTGCAGTGTTGTTTATTAGACTTTTCATGGTTTTATACCATTGTATGAGATTGTCTGATCAATTCATAGATGTCTCCTGTTTCCTTCCATTTCTCCCCAAGGAGTGTACAATATGCTATGCTCCTTAAGAAGCTTAATTAGGATAAGATATAGTTTGTGTAAAACCTTCCCACCCTAGCTTCTACATTTTCTACCTTCTACTTTTCCTAATATTTGAAACCTCTGAGACATCTCACTTATACCCTGTCACTGAATAATGACCTACTGTATTAGGGGAGTGGAGTACATAAATCATTCTAGGAATATCTTTGCTATGTAAATCTCCCAACTGGCTCAGTGGCTAGACTTGAACTCTCTGGTCCATATTGAAATTGTTTAATATATAAACTGGAGCCTAAAAGAGACTTAAGGAAGACTGCATGTATGGAGTACAAAATCAGTTTTAGGTTGTCTTATAGCATTAACTAGAGCTAGATACATGCTATTATTAAAGAAAACTTTTTTTAATTAACCATTTAATTGTGTGTGGCATACATTCTCCCTGATGGTGGATATTAACTCTAGAATAGCTGCATCTTCATTGTTTTGGAAAAATATTTCTGAGACAAGTGTTGTTGGCTCAAGTCACATTTTTCCTAGTCTCTTGTTCCCCAGATGCATGACTTTGATTTCCTCTTGGTTAAAATTCCTAAATTCTGAAGTTAAAGGCTGTGCACATCAGAGTCTTAAAAATTACTCATTTGAGACATACAATGAGCTGTCTACTGTGTGTGCAGTAGGAAGACAGCTTGGAAAAAATGAAAGTCAGATTTCAAGAAGCTTTAAACATTGTTTCCTAATTCAGTTGTTTTGTGATGAATGTTACAAGTTCACAAATAGGCTTCAAAATGGTGTCAAGGAAGAAATGTAGATCAGTCTTCAGCAGTATTTGATTAGCATCCTTTTATGTTTCCACTCACAGCAGCCACGATGATGTGACTTAAGAACAGAATTCCAGGATTAAAAGGAGTTTCTGAGCTGCAGAGGTATCCCAAGTGTACATAGTGTTATGCAGTTACATAGGACAGATTTCATATCTTGTGCTGGAATACATGTGGCAAGAACGAGACTTAAAATTACTATTTCACACTGTTTTGTTTATGGGATTCAGTAGAACTGTGTTTATCTTCAATCACTGGGGGCACATGAGCTATAACCCCATAGCCCACCTTTCTGGTGACCTCCATTTACAGATAGAGGTCTAGAGCATGGGTATTTTCTTTGAAAAATAATCAGTTATATCTAGAAGATAATTTGTTTTTTTAAATTTTTTATTAATTACACTTTATTCATTTTGTATCACCCAATTAGCCCCTCCCTCCTCCCCTCCCGATCCCACCCTCCCTCCGCTTTCTGCAGGCATGCCCCTCCCCAAGTCCGCTGATAGGGGGGGTTCTCTTCTCCTTTCTGATCTTAGTCTATCATTTCTCATCAAAAGTGGCTGCATTGTCATTTTCTGTGGCCTTGTAAGGCTGCTCCCCACCTCAGGAAGGAGGGTTTGAGGAGGGTTTCCTTCAGATTCTGAGAACCCAACTCTTTCTAACACCTGGAGATACCCTCATCAGTTCCAAAGTCACTGTGGTCTTGGTAAATAATGTTCAGATCAAAGCGCAGGCCAATCAGATTATGTCAGAGGCAGTCCCTCTTCCTATTACTATGTAACCCCCTTGGACACTGAACTGCCATGGGCTACATCTGTGCAGGGGTTCTAGGTTATCTCCATGAATAGTTCTTGGTTGGAGTATGAGTCCCTGTGTTCAAATTTTCTTATTCTGTTGCTCTCTTGTGGAGTTCCTGTCATCTCCAGCTCTTACTATTTCCCACTTCTTACATAAAATTCCATTCACTCTGCCCAACAGTTGCCCATCAGGCTCAGCATCTGCTTTGATAGTCTGCAGGGTAGACGCTTTCAGAGACCCTCTGTGGCAGGTTCCTAGTTTGTTTCCTCTTTTCTTCTGTTTCTGATGTCCATCCTCTTTGCCTTTCAGGATGGGGATTGAGCGCTTTAGTCGCGGTCCTCTGTCTTGCTTAGTTTCTTTAGATGCACAGATTTTAGTGGGTTTCTCCTATGTTGTATGTCTATATGAGTGAGTATATACCTTGTGTGTCTTTTTGCTTCTGGGACAACCCACTCAGGATGATCCTTTCCAGGTCCCACCATTTGCCTGCAAATTTCATGATTTCCTTATTTTTCATTGCAGAGTAATACTCCATTGTATAGATGTACCACAATTTCTGCATCTGTAGATAGCTTTTGGTAAAATGGCCATTTTTACTATTTTAATCCTGCCAAGCCATGAGCATGGGAGATAGTTTCATCTTCTGATATCTTCTTCTAATTCTTTCTTCAGAGACTTGAAATTTTTTTCATACAAGTCTTTGACTTCCTTGGTTAGGGTTATACCAAGGTACCTTATGTCATTTGTGGCTATTGTGAAGGGTGTTGTTTCTCTAATTTCTTTCTCAGCCCTTTTGTCTTTTGTATACAGGAGGGCTACTGATTTTTTGAGTTAATTTTGTATCCGGACACTTTGCTGAAAGTGTTTATCAGCTGTAGGAGTTCCCTGGTAGAGTTTTTGGGGTCACTCACGTATACTATCATATCATCTGCAAATAGTGATAATTTGACTTCTTCCTTTCCAATTTGTATCCCCTTGATCTCCTTCAACTGTCTTATTGCTCTAGCAAGGACTTCCAGAACTATGTTGAAGAGATATGGAGAGAGTGGGCAGCCTTGTCTTGTCCCTGATTTCAGTGGGATTGCTTTAAGTTTCTCTCCGTTCAGTTTGATGTTGGCTATAGGTTTGCTGTATATTGCCTTTACTATGTTTAGATATGTGCATTGTATCCCTGATTTCTCCAGTACTTTAAACATGAATGGATGTTGGATTTTGTCAAATGCTTTTTCAGCATCTAGGGAGATTTTCATGTGTTTTTTTTTCTTTCAATTTGTTAATATGGTGGATCACATTGATGGATTTCCGTATAATGAACCACCCCTGCATACCTGGGATGAAGCCTACTCGGTCATGGTGGATGATATCTTTGATGTGTTCTTGTATTTGGTTTGCGAGTATTTTGTTGAGTATTTTTGCATCAATGTTCATAAGGGAGATTGGCCTGAAGTTCTCTTTTTTGGTTGGGTCTTTGTGAGGTTTAGGTACCAAGGTGACTGTGGCTTCATAGAATGAGTTTGGTACTGTTTCTGTTTCGATTTTGTGGAATAGTTTGAAGAGAATTGGAGGTAGCTCTTTTTTGAATGTCTGGTAGAATTCTGCACTGAAACCATCAGGTCTTGGGCTTTTTTTGGATGGGAGACTTTTGATAACTGCTTCTATTTCCTTGGGGGATATAGGACTATTTAATTGATTTACCTGGTCCTGATTTAGCTTTGGTAAGTGGAATCGAGCAAGAAAATTATCCATTTCATTTAAATTTTCAAATTTTGTTCCGTATAGACTTTTGAAGTAAGTCCTAATGATTGCTTGGATTTCCTCAGTGTCTGTAGTTATGTCCCCCTTTTCATTTCTGATTTTGTTGATTTGGATGGTGTCTCGCTGACTTTTAATTAGCTTGGCTAAGGGTTTGTCTATCTTGTTGATTTTCTCAAAGAACCAGCTCTTGGTTTCATTGATTCTTTGAATTGTTTTATTTGTTTCTAATTGATTGATTTCAGCCCTGAGTTTGATTATTTCCAGCCGTCTGCTCCTTCTTGGTGTATCTGCTTCTTCTTTTTCTAGGGTTTTTAAGTGAGCCATTAAGTTGCTTGAATGTGCTGTCTCAGATTTCTTCTTGAAGGCATTTAGTGCTATGAACTTTCCTCTTAGCACTGCTTTCATTGTGTCCCACAAGTTTGGGTATGTTGTGTCTTCATTTTCATTGAGTTCTAGGAAGATTTTAATTTCTTTCTTTATTTCTTCCCTGACCCAGCTGTCTTTTAGTAGCAAGTTGTTCAGTTTCCATGTATGTGTAGGCTTTTTGCTATTTCTGTTGTTACTGAGGTCCAGCTTTATTCCATGGTGATCAGACAGGATACAAGGGATTATTTCAATCTTCCTGTATTTGTTGAGGCTTGCTTTGTGACCAACTATGTGGTCTATTTTGGAGAAGGTTCCATGAGGTGCTGAGAAGAAGGTAAATTCTTTTGTGTTTGGGTGTAAGGTTCTGTAAATGTCTGTTAGGTCCATTTGATTCATGACCTCTGTTAGAGATATTGTTTCTTTGTTTAATTTCTGTTTTGTTGACCTGTCCTTTGTTGAGAGTGGGGTGTTGAAGTCTCCCACTATTAGTGTGTGGGGATCTATATGTGGTTTAAGTTTTATCAATGTTTCTTTCACAAATTGGGTGCTCTTGTATTTGGGGCATAGATGTTCAGGATTGTGTTGTCTTCTTGGAATTTTCCCTTGATGAGTATGAAGTGTCCTTCCCCATCTCTTTTGATTAATTTTGGTTGAAAGACTATTTTATCAGATATTAGAATGGCTACTCCTGCTTGCTTCTTGCGTCTATTTGCTTGAAAAGCCATCTTCCATCCCTTTACCCTCAGGTAATGTCTATATTTATGACATAGGTGTGTTTCTTGTATACAGCAGATTGCTGGGTTTTGTTTACGCATCCATTCTGTTAGTCTGTGTCTTTTTATTGGAGAAATAAGTCCATTGATATTGAGAGAGAGTAATGACCAGTGGCTGTTAGATCCTTTGAACTTGATGTTGGCTGTGGTCATACGGTTGTGTGCTTGGTTGTTTTTTTGTTTTACTGTAGTAGGGTTATTTCCTGTGTTTTCTTGAATGTAGCTAGCTTTCTTGGGTTGTATTTTCCCTTCCAGTGTCTTCTGTAATGCTGGATTTGTTTGTAGGTATTGTTGAAATTTGTTTTTGTCATTGAATATCTTGTTTTCTCCGTCTATGAGGACTGAGAGTTTTGCAGGGTATAGTAGCCTGGGCTGACATCTGTGTTCTCTTAGGGTCTGCATGATATCTGTCCAGGCCCTAGTCTCTGTCGAAAAGTCAGGTGTGATTCTAATGGGTTTGCCATTATATGTTACTTGGCCTTTTTCTCTTGCAGCTTTTAGTATTTTTTCTTTGTTCTGTATACTTACAGTTTTAATTATTATGAGGCGGGAGGATTTTCTTTTCTGGTCTAATTCATTGGGTGTTCTATAGGCCTCTTGTATTCTTATTGGCCTCTCCTTTAAGTTGGGGAAATTCTCTTCAATGATTTTGTTGAAAATATTTTCTGGGCCTTGGTGCAGGGAACCTTCTTTTTCCTCTATTCCTATTATTCTTAGGTTTTGTCTTTTTATGTTGTCTTGAATTTCTTGGATGGTCTGTGTCAGGAATTTTTTAGATTTAACATTTTCTTTGACAGATACATCTATTTCTTCCATTGTATCTTCCACACCTGAGATTCTTTCTTCCATTTCTTATAGCCTATTGGTTATGCTAACCTCTGTAGTTCCTGCTTTCTTCCCTAAGTTCTTTCTCTCCACAATTTCTTCCATTTGTGTTTTTTTTTTTAATTTTTCCAATTCTATCTTCAGGTCTTGAGCTATTTTGTTGGTTTCCTTCCCCTGTCTGAGTGTATTTTCATGTTTTTCTGTCAATTCCTTGAGCTGTTTGTTTGAACAATCCACTGTTTCTTTTATTTCATTCGGTGATTTAAGCATTTCCTCTTTAAAGGCCACATACCGTTTGGCTGCAGCTTCAATTTTTTTCATATTTTATTTGTTTCCTCTGTTATCATCTTCTTGAGCATAGATGTTAGGTCGTCTCCTTGAATTTCATTTATGCTGGGCTGTCTAGGGCTATTTGCCCCTGGATAACTGGCTTCTGGAGATGCCATAATGCTCTGGCTTTTGTTGGTTGAACTTTTACACTGTCCTCTACCCATTGGGCTATCTTAGTTATTTGAATTTAGTTTCTGGTTGTTCCTGGACTGTTGTAGTGGAGAGAATCCCTTTGGCAGGAAAATGCTTTTTCCTGAAGGAAGCCTTCTCAGCTTTTTGGGTATAGTCCCTGGATGTCTGGTGTTTTTCAGGAGTTGCTACAGCTCACCTCAGACATAGAGACCTGGGTGGTAACTGTGGTCCTGATTAGTCAAGAGGGCTCTCCTCTCACCGGGAGAAGTACTGGAGACAGCTGCCCTCCTTCTGGATTTTCTTGCTGTAAATTTAGTGATCAGCTGCTGTAACCTCTGTGTCCCGTGGTTTGGTCGCTTTTGTTAGGGATAACTGGTTGCCCCTTGGAGCAGTATCTGGGGGTTGATCTCAGGGTTCCCGGTCTTTTGTAGGTCTGAGGTTGGGGCTCTGTGCCCCAGAACCCAAGAGATAATCTGTGGCGGGTGAGTACTGCTCCGGGGTCTTGGGGCACTCAGTTCTGTCTGTAAGGAGTAGTTGCTATGAAGCAGGCCTCTGAGCTGGTGGAGCCTGCGCCCACCTGCTAGTCTGCAGGAGCTGAGTTTCCAATCACTCTGTGTTCCCTCTTTGGGCCCAGATCTGTGATGGGTGGCTGTAATCACCTGTTTGCAATTTGCAGTCTGCTAGACTTTCCCTAGGTGACCCCAGCAGCACGGTTTCTTCCTTCTCTGTGGGGTCCTCTCCAGACAGGGGTTCCCAGTCCCTGTTGTTCTGGGGCGTACAGCTTGTCTGTACTGCTGAGCTGTGCGCAAAGCTCTCCAAGCACGGCAGGAGCTCGACTGTGATGGCGGCAGAGACCTTCCGGGGAAAGACTGGGTGACCTGCGATCAGACCCGCAACCCTGCTTCCTCGTGGGGTTCCCCCACGACTGGGACTCCCAGTCTCATGTACCCTTGTGCCCACAGATCAGTCTGGGAAAGTGACTGGGACACGCCTGCTTGCGGCTCCAGCCTGGATACCCAAAGCCTGCGTTACCTGGGATTTCTTCCGGGTTCTGGCTGGGTAGCCGTGAGAGGACCCGACCGATTCCCACGCTGTGGGAGCCTCCCCTCACCTGGGAAACACGATCGATGTAGTTTCAGGGCCCTGAGTTCAGTCTCCTGGTCTCTGCACGGAGAGTGCTGTCCTGCTTCTCAGACGCACTGTTCTCCCGGCGCCGCCATCTTGGCTCCCCCTAAAAATATTTTAAATGAAGGATACATTTCCAGTATTCTAAATATCATGCTTTCTGTTGTACATGTGTGTATATTTTAGACAGCATTTACCTACAATGATGTGCATGTGAATTTCACTCGAGAAGAGTGGGCTTTGCTGGATCCTTCCCAGAGGAATCTCTACAAAGATGTAATGCTGGAGACCTACAGGAACCTCACTGCTATAGGTAGGACAGTGAATTTTTTTTTACCTTTTAAAATATGTGGAAAACTCTTTATTCATTATTGAAGTGCTTCTGCAATTTCTCTTGAGGATGAGCAAGAATGAGGTGAATGGTTCCCTCATTGACCATAGAGCACGACTTAAATTTTGTCTTATTTCTGATAATGAATCATACATATTGTGTTATTGTATTTTAGGCTACAATTGGGAAAGTCATAATATAGAAGAGCATTTTCAAAATTCTAGAAGACATGCAAGGTAATTTTTATGAATGAATATCGTTCTGAGAAAATTTTAATATGTTCTGGAAGTTTGAAAGAGAAGGGAGAGTGTAAATGAACTGTTTTAAGTGTATTAATTGATGATGTCTAACTTGTTACTAAACCATGTACCTCCATGTTAGGTATTTGATGTGTGCTTGCAAGGCACTCCTCTAAGAAAGAATGCAAGGAAATCATACTTACACAAGATCAATGTTTAAATTGTTTACTCATTAGCGCTATGAGGTAAAAGTGAAATTTGTTTAGTCTCCTACAACTCAGATATGTGTGAATACATCATGAAATCATGTTATTTATTATTATTCTTTAATAGTGATATAATCATGTATCACAGTGTATACAAGTCATTATAACATATGTATATTGAAAGAAACAATGTACCACCCAGAACAACTAAAAGGTATAGTAGTCCCCATTTTGAGTGGATGTTTAAAAATTGATACCTATTATACTTTATATGGGCTATTTAAAGCTGCCAGCAGTACAAATAATGACACAGAGGCTTTTTAATATTTTAAAGCTTAGGCAATTTAACTGGGCAGATTCTGAACCCTTTTTTTCCCTAACACAAACCTAGCACAGTGTCCGGATGCATGGCCAGCTCTACTTCTTTGTTCATGGTCATGTCCATCTGTTAACCTCACTGTCATGCTGGTGAGTAGCCTATCATTTGCTTTCTTCCCAGCAACCCTCTCTCACTCAGAAGTTCTGTCCTCCATTTTGTGCAGTGCTATCACTTGTTAGCTCTTTATTATTTCCAATAGATAAGTAAGGAAGGACAAATGTTTACAAAATATATGACAGGTGATCAGCCATAGAACCAACAATAATATGATTTCGTCAGTACTTAGCTGGTTGCTGGCTCATCAATCAGCATTCACCTGTACTGGCACATTTTCCCAGAATATACACTAACATCATTTACCTGGCTATTCACCTTCATTAGGAATTCTCACAAAATCACACTGCAAAAAATATAAGTTTTAGGAATATAAAAAGTATTCTTTTTCTAACAATTATCTTTACATATTTAGTTTGGCGCACAGTATAGGGAAAGTTATTAATCCAGTTAGTGTGTTAAAGCTCTGAGGTATTCTAGTTTTCTATAAATATGTGGTAAAACATCCTATAGAAGAAAGTATGATAAATGTGTGCCAGGTAAAAAAATATTTTTACCATCACAGGTATTTTCAAATATGCAAAACAACCCGTAGAGAAGAACATCATAAATATAAAAATAATTCTATAAAAGGTAATTCTTCTTTACCTTTAATTCAAATTGCAAAATTAAGTCATGTGTCAAAAACATCCATTAGTGTAATGAATGTGGAAAAGGTGTCATATGTGCCAATTATCTTTGCAGGTATGAAAACAATCGTTGTGCAGACAAACTCCCTGAAGATACTCAATAGGAAGTCTTTGCACATCACAGTAGTCCCCACACATGTAAAAGTATGCATACTGGTGCAGATCACTATGAATGTAGCCTATATAACAATGCCTTTGCACATAAAAGTCATCTCCTAAGACATAGAGGAGAGAAACATCATGAATGTAACCCGATGTGGTAAAGCCTTTCTACGTAACAGTCATCTCCTAATACATAAAACAACTCACACTGGAGAGAAACTTTATGAGTGTAATGAATGTGGTAAAGCCTTTGCATGTAACAGTCATCTCCTGCTACATAGAAGAACTCACAGAGGAAAGAAACCTTATGAATGTAACCAATGTGGTAAAGCCTTTGCACGTAACAGTAGTCTTCTAGTACATAAAAGAACTCACACTGGAGAGAAACCTTATGAATGTAACCAATGTGGTAAAGCCTTTGCATGTAGCAGTAGACTTCTAGTACATAAAAGAACTCACAGTGGAGAGAAACCTTATGAATGTAACCAATGTCATAAAGCCTTTGCATTCAAGAGTAGTCTTCCAGTACATAAAAGAACTAACACTGGAGAGAAACCTTATGAATGCATCCAATGTGGTAAAGCCTTTGCACAGAACAGTAGTCTTCTAGTACATAAAAGAACTCACACTGGAGAGAAACCTTATGAATGTAACCAATGTGGTAAAGCCTTTGCATGTAACACTGGTCTAGTACATAAAAAACTCACAATGGAGAGAAACCTTATGAATGTAACCAATGTGGTAAAGCCTTTGCATGTAACACTGGTCTAGTACATAAAAAACTCACAATGGAGAGAAACCTTATGAATGTAACCAATGTCATAAAGCCTTTGCAGATAACAGTGTTCTCCGAAGACATAAAAATTCATGTTGCAGAAAATCCTTATGAATATAACTGATGTCATGTAGTCTTTTCATGTAAGACTTATCTTGAACAAGAACACTTATTGGAGTGAAACCCTATGAATATAACCAATGAGTGAAAAAGTTTGCATGCCATAATAATCTCCATGTACACTGGATAGAAACTTTATGAATGCAACCAATGTGATAAAGCATTTTGACATAATAGTAATCTCCTATGAAATAAAGAAAGCACTCTGGAGAGAAGCCTTATGAATGTAACTAAGGTGATAAAGCCATTGCATGTAACAGTAGTCTCCTAATACAAAAAAGAGCTCACACTGGAGAGAACTCTTATGGATGTAATCAATGTGTGAAAGCCTTTGCATGTAACAGTCATCTCCTAATACATAAAAGACCTCACCCTTGAGAGAAACCTTAATAATGTAATCTATGTGGTAAAGCCTTTTCACAAAACAGTCATCTCCTAATAAAAATTTGCTCTTCACAATTATCTTCAATGTCATGAAAGAATTCATACTGGAACAAAAGACTATGAGTGTATTTACGTGGTGAAGCTACTCCACATTTGTATAATCTTCGTCATCAGGAAAGAATTCATACAGAGAGAAAATTTATGAATGTGTTAAAATGGGAGACCTTTGCACATATCTATATTCTACATCATCATAAACGTTTCAAAATGGAGAGAAAAATCTGAGAATATAATGAATATGGTAAGGCTTTTGTGTTCTTCTGTCCACTGAATCCATTATAACTCAAACAGATCAATACCGATAAAAAAATATTGTCATCCAGTTTGATGAAGGACACATAATGTATAACTGTGATGCCTACCCATCCAATGAGCCAGAAAGTTACAGAGGTTCTGAGCTTGAAAATCATAAACATCTTTAGCGTTTTACAACTGAATTATTTCCATTAGTCATGGTTTAGGGATATGGGATTTGTTTATGTCTTAGAGGAAGTCACCTGATGCAAAATGTAGGTTTAACAGTCAAAACAATCATATCCATTTGTTCTTTTGTGGTTAGGAAAAGGTATTGTGTTTTAATAAAGAGAAATTGTGGTTTGGGTCAGTCATTATGTTAGGGGACCAGAAATCATGGTATGGAACAGTCATTTTGGGCAACAAAAGTTAAGTAATTAAAGCCGGTCAGCTATTGAGAAATCTACAGCTTTCCTAGGGACTATGAACTTGAACTTATGTTCACCCTATATATCAATGAATGCTGGTAACTAAAAGGAAATACTTAGGACAAATTGCTTTTGCATGTTCCCACATACAATTTGCTTTTACATGTTTTGCATATCAAAGTCATCTTCAAGTATATAAACGGTCAGATAGTAGAGAGAAACCTTATACATGTCTTCAATGTGATAAAGCCTCTTCTTAATACAGTTATCTCCAAATATATAAAAGAAAACACACTGCAGGGAAACCCTCTGAATAAGCAATGTGGTAAATCCTTTTCATAGGGTTTTCCTTGAAATCATGAGAAAAAGTCATGCTGCAGAGAAAAACCATGAATATAGTCAGTATGATAAGGTTTTCTGCTTTATGCTACCATTATATAAGAGTAAAAGCTTTACTCTGTGGGCTACATCTTAAAGCCTTTGCATATCACAGTAGCCTTTGAGAACCTAAAAGAACTCATTCTGTAGAATATCTATTAGAATAAAAGATTTGTAAAGGTCTTTGACCCACCAACTTGCATTCAATTACACTAGATTAGTTTGGAGGAAAATTCTAAGAAGTGTCAACGATGTATGCATGTGTTTGTGACATCCATCCTTATTTTGTTTCCAATTGAAATCTCATGGACCAAAGGCATATGGATTGAAACAGTAAGATAATCCATTTTTATTTCACAATTCACTTCAATTACATGAAATAAATCATCCAGTTGTAAAATTTATGTGTGCATATTAGTGCATATTCTGTGACCAAACACAATGTCTATGGCAACTTCCAAATGTGTTTACTTTGCCTTATGATATGGGAGAGGATATGGGATCACTTTAAATTGGGCAAAACAAATGTCATACATGGCAGATAAAGTAGGAAGCTTGGAGCTCACAACCTCCACCTGCAGCATGAAA
This sequence comes from Meriones unguiculatus, assembly GCF_030254825.1. Lineage (NCBI taxonomy): Eukaryota > Metazoa > Chordata > Mammalia > Rodentia > Muridae > Meriones > Meriones unguiculatus. The sequence goes on along the minus strand of NW_026843646.1, from coordinate 5,001,219 downwards.
CAGAGAGTGGGAACTACAGATGGTATGCAGCTGAAAACTATCAAGCCCACCCCAAGTAACATACTTTCTCCAGCAGGGATACATTTTTTTAAACATTCCCAAAATGATACCACCAACTGAAAAGGATTCATTTCTCTGATTTCAAACCTACATGTTTGATTTCTGTTACATGAAGGAATTCATGATGAAGACATTTGTAGATAAGCCTGTAGTTCCCTCAACACATGAGTTCAGTAATGAATGCTTATAAAGGTAAAACATGAGTATATTTAAGAATTTGTTCTAATTTTTCTTACGTGATAACAGTTTGTCTTTGTCTGTTCATGTGCCTGTCCACTTTACTTTCGATATAGACCAGACCCACTGATTTTCTCATAACAAAAATTATAGAAAGTTGTCAAAAACCTGACCTAGGTCCTGGGAATGAACTTGTCTTAACTGCAAAACCATGTATCCAGTACTGTAAATATCTTAAATATTAATATATCATCTTGATGTCAGGAAGTAGAAAAGCATTCGTAGAAGAGAGCAATCTTATTTATGCAAAAGTGTTTATTACTTTGGACATAATAAATGTATTCATTTCCAAGAAAAGAAACTATTTTGAATCTGTTTTTATCAGAGCCTCAGAAGAAGTAATTATTTACCATGTTCACTTCATTATAATGGAGGAGATCACCAATTGTGGTTGTGGTCTGAATTTTGAAACATTGGAGTAGGTATTAAATTTGCTGTGTGTGTAGCAAATCCATTCACAGAAGTTTATTAGGTTGTTCTGATATTCCTTCTGTGGTGGCTGTTCATGTTCTAATGCATTTCCACTTGGTTATAGGTATTTTTCTGCTGCAATGCATAGAATGGAATCCACATCCTCTATGTGGCACATTGCTCATTTATATCAGACAGTGTGAGATCATAGTTTTCAAGAAAGGGTCTATGAGAACTTGTACTTTTTTATGTTTTCACAAATTCATTTAAGATGTTTGTTTTTAAGCCTTGCTTGGATATAAATAATTAATTTATGCTTAATAGTATGTGTGTACGTATGTATGTACATATTGTTTGAAGATTCATGCTTCTACATGTTCCTATATTTACTATATGGCACATCATCTTGAAGTATTGCCTTCTTAGAGATTTATCTAGAAGTGAAAGTTAATGTAACAGCAACAAGATTTATTTCAAAAAGACATGTTATGTGTGTGATGGACTATTCATTCTTAGGCTATGACAGATATACGAAGAGTGTGGGATCTATTTTCGTCATGGTTCTATGATCTTCAAGGTATGTGGTCTCTTTTGCATACCACAAACACTCCCCACTAAGCTCATTGAGACTCATAAAACTTACTTGAAAAATTACATCAGTACAATATTGTCTTCCATTCTGATTATGACTATATTGTCATCTGAGGATGGAAGAAAAAGAAATTATTTGAATAATAAATTCTACTTGCAAATGAAAATTATACACTCCTGTCTTGTTTTGGAATGTGTTAGTTCCTTCTTAGGAGTAAAGACTTATTCTTAAGAATTTCTCAAAACTGCAAGTGAAGGTCAGAGAATTGTCTCAGTGGGTAAATTTAGTTATTGCTAAGCCTGATGATTTGAGCTCAATCCCTGAGTAGTTCATATCAGTGCTATAGATTTTTCTAATGTTTCTATAGTTGGGCTGCTGTATATGCAAAATCACACACTAGCATATACGTAAATATATTTTCAGGCTAAATAAGGGCCAGTGTGGTCACTGGCCAAAAGACTCATTGTGTTCCATGTCAAGAACTTATATATGGGATGTAGATAATAAATAGCAATAAGTTGTACTCTATCACATATACACAATAACATGTATGTATACACAAACACACTCCAGCATTTTTTAATTCATTTTTATTTTTATTGATTACAGTTTATCCACTTTGTATCCCTGCTATAGACCCCTCCTCATCCCCTCCCAATCCTACCCTCTCTCCCTCTTCTTCTCCTATGCCCCTCCCCCAGTCCACTGGATAGGGGAGGTACTTCTCTCCTTCCATCTGAACCTAGTATATCAGGTTTCATGGGGACTGTCTTCATTGTCTTCCTCTGTGGACTGGTAAGGCTGTTCCCCCTGCAGGCAGAGGTGATCAAAGAGCCAGGCCCTGAGTTCATGTCAGAGACAGTCCTTGTTCCCATTACTAGGGTACCCTCTTGGACACTAAGCTGCAATGGGCTAAATCTGTCGGATATTACATTATCTCCATTTGTGGTTCTTGTTTGGATTATGAGTCTCCAAATATCCCTGTGTGCAGAGTTTTTCATTCTATTTCTCTCCTCATGGAGCTCCTGTCCCCTCTAGGTCTTTCTATCTCCACCTTCTTTCATTAGATTACCTATACTGTGCCCAAAGGTTGGTTATGAGTCTCAGCATATGTTTTGATACTCTGCTGGATAGAGTCTTTCAGAGGCCCTCTGTGGTAGTTTCCTGTCCAGTTCCCTGTTTTCTCTGTCTTCTGATGTCCATCCCGTTTGCCTTTCTGAATGAAGATTGAGCATCTTACCCAGGGTCCTCCTTCTTGATTAGCTTCTTTAGCTGTGCAGATTTTAGTATTATATACCTTATATCCAGTTATAAATGATCAAATTAACAAAGCAATGGAGCCACTTATAGATGACAGAAATTATTTGTAGAATTTGAAGTCTTATTGTTGTTCTTGAAAAGGAAAATGGTTCCTCTGTATATCTTATTTTATCCTTTAATTTATTAATTCAAGGATAGACGACTTAAAAATCATAGCTTGGCTCAGAAGTGCATCCTTGTCACCCTAAACCTAGGATTCAGTGGCAGGCTGATCTCTCTGAGACTGAGGCCAGATTGTTCCACAGACTGTATTCTCAGTTTTTTTTTTTTTTTTTGTTTTTGAGACACAATTTTCTTGTGTAGCTTTGATTGTTCTGGACTCACTTTGTAGACCCAGCCATCCTCAAAATTACATAAATCTGTCTGCCTCTTCATCCTTGAGTGCTGGGATTACAGGTGTGTGCCACCATGCCCAACTCCACGGACACTTCTAAAACAGGCCTGACTATGTAGGAATATCATGTATCAAAATGATTTCAAAATGCAAACTATCTTTCAAGTAATAGATTTTTTTTTCCTGAGGGATAGTGTACACAGCGATGTTAGAAGTTTTCTGAAATTGGGCTCTCTGTCCTTTCTGTGAGTGAGAACTGTAGCATTGTAATATCCCTCTCATAGATCAGATATTATTACCAGATGTCATTGCTCCCTGAGAAATCTACTTTCATGGCCTCATTTACTTCATTTTCAGCTAAGAACTGTGGTCAAAAGTAAACATTCCAGAGGCATTTCTGTCCATAATTTTAAAATTTTTTACATCTATTTGTGCCAAGAAATGACAAGAGTGCCTTTTTATCTCTTATTTTTACATTATTTTCACATTCAGAATAGGACTTAATTTAGAATGTCTCTGAGTAGACAAACCCACATTTGAACTTATCCATATGCCATAAGTTAAATTCCGGTGCTTGCTTTCTTGAAGCAAACCATTGCTTTGGAAAGGACTCTTATGCTCTTCTTGCCTGTGCCAGGAAAATCTCTTTCTCAGGTCTTGTGTCTTTTCTGGTGTAACAAAACACCAAAAACACGGGCTCTAAGAGCTACAATCAATAAATGGGACTTCATTAAATTGAAAAGCTTCTGTAAAGCAAAGGATACTGTCTACAGATAGGGAAAGGATGTTCACTAACTCTATATCTGACAGAGGGCCAATATCCAGAATATATAGAGAACTCAAGAAGTTAAAGAGCAATAAATCAAATAATCCAATTAAAAAAAGGGGGGGTACAAAGCTAAACAGAGAATTCTCAATAGAGGAATGGCAGAGAAACACTTAAATGCTCAATGCCCTTAATCATCAGGGAAATGCAAATCAAAACAACCCTCAGATTTCACCTTACACCCATCAGAAGAGCTAAGATCTAAAGCTCAAGTGACAATACATGATGAAGAGGATATTGAGAAAGAGGAACCCTCCTGCACTCCTGGTGGGAATGTAAACTTGTACATCACATTGGAAATCAATCTGGCACTTTCTCAGACAGTTAGGAATACTGCTTCCTCAAGATTCAGCTATACCACTGCTAAGCATATATCCAAAAGATGCTCAAGTATACAACAAAAACATTTGTCCAACCATGTTTGTAACAGCTTTATTAGCTTTATTTGCAATAGTTAGAAGTTGGAAACAACCCAGATGCCCCTCAACTGAGGAGTGGATTCAAAAATTGTGGTACATCTACATAATGGAATATTACTCAGCAACAACAACAACAAAAACAACAACAAAAAAACCCAAGGAAATCATGAAAATTGCAGGCAAATGGTGGGAACTGGAAAATATCACCCTGAGTGAGGTATCTCAGCAGCAGAAAGACACACAGGGTGTATACTCAATCATAAGTGGATACTAGATATACAATATAGGATAAACATACTAAAATCTGTACAACTAAAGAAACTTATGAAGGAGGAGGACTCTAGCTAAGATGCTGAATCCACATTCAGAAAGACAAAGAGGATGGACATCAGAAGAGGGAGAAAACAGGGAACATGATAGGAGCCTGCCACAGAGGGAATCTGAAAGGCTCTACCCTGCAGGATATCATAGAAGATGCTGAGACTTGTAGCCAAATTTTGGGCAGAGTGCAGAGCACTTCATGAAAGAAGTAGAAAATAATAAGACCTGGAGAGGTCAGGTGCTCCACAAGGGGAACAAGAGAACTAAAACAATCTGGGCACAGGGGTCTTTTCTGAGATTGATACTCCAACCAAGGACCATTGATGGAGATAAACTAGAAACCTGCACAGATGTTGCACATGGCAGTTCAGTGTCCAAGTGGGTTCCATTGTAATGGGAACTGTGACTGTCTCTGACATGAACTGATTGGCCTGCTCTTTGATCACCTCCCCCTGAGGGGGAAGCAACCCTACCAGACCACAGAGGAAGACAGTGAAGCTATTCCTGATGAGCCCTGATAGACAATGATCAGGGGAAGGGAGAGGAGGACCTCCCCTATCAGTGGACTTGGGGAGGCACGTGTGTGGAGAAGGAGGAGGGAGAATGGGATTGGGAGAGGAAGAGGGAGGGGGCATGGAGGGATTCAATGTGAATAAAGTGTAATGAGTAAAAATTAAGATTAAAAATGGAAAGAAAATAAAAGACACAGAAGCAAGATTTATAAGCTCTCATTGGTCAAATGACAAAACAATTTAAACATCAAAATGATACGTATATCTATGTCCTCCCAAAATTCCTATGTTGAAGTCCTAAGACCCAAAGTAACAGAGCTGCATGAGATCTTTGGGAGGTACCCAGGTCTGGGAGGTGAAGCCCTTATAAATAGGTTCATAACCTTATTGAAGAGATCCTATAACACTGAGTTTAAAGTGAGAACAGGACTAGATAAGCATGCCCCCAACTAGATCTCATAATTTAACTTTAGACTTTCCAGAGTTCACAACTCTGAAAAGTAAAGCCTTTGTTTATAAATCATTTGTCACTTAGCCGCAGCAGACTAAAACAAACAGTAACAGTCCAGTCCACTACAGAAGGCACATAAATCATGAATCCATATTGATGTAAGTGTATGGCAAATGCATTAACATTCTGATGAGGACCAAGACACAGAGTGTCAAGGCACTCATGGGGGTGCAAGGTATTAACTGTGTAGTAGAAAATCCTGGAAAACACTGATTACAAGTAATCAAAGTCAAAATATGTACCACCTGATAGGACACAATGTGTTATACTTTTGTGATACACTTGTCCCAGTTTATGTATTGATCTATGAGAACACAAAGAACTTAGAGAGAGTCCATAAAAATAACTAACCTGGGATATTAGCCATATAGCACAAAATAACCATGGTACAGCCCACAGACCTAAATAAACTAGGTAACATGGAGGGTAGAAGAGAGGATACTTAAATCCCACTAAGAAGGGGACAGACATGGGAAGTGGAGTGACAGAGGAAGTGGGTGGGAGAGGGGGTGAAGAGAGGAACAGGAGGGGGGATCATGTGTGGGTAAAGTGGAGATGGGGGAGTAAGAGGGCTAAGAAAGAAGGGAAATTGGTGTTGAGGCATCTCTGAGATAAGATGAAGACCTGGAATTTTGGAGGTGCCTGGGAAGATATGAGGTTGACCCTGGCTGAGACTCCTAGCAGCAGGGATATTGAAACTGAAGTAGACACATCCTGTAGCCAGAGGAGGGAGGGGGACCCCAACCATCTCACAAATCCCTCGACCCAAATTTGTCATCTACAAGATATGCAGGAATAAAAGATGGAACAGAGATTGAGGAAATGGCCAACCAGTGACTGGAACAACTTGAGACCCAACCCATAGAAAAGACTCAACTTCTGACACTATTAATAATACTCTGCTATGCTTGTAGACAGGACACTAGCATAACTATCATCTGAGAGGCTTCATCCAATAGATAATGGAAACAGTTGCAGAGACCCACAGCCAAACAAACATTAGGCAGAATTTGGAGAGTCCTGTGGAAGAGTTAAAGGAAAGATTTAGGGAGCTGGGAGGGGGTAGTACACCACAAGACTTACATAGCCAGCTCACCTGGGACCATGGGGACTCATAGAGACTGAAGAACCAATAAGAGTACATGCCTGGACTAGTCCTAGGATCCCTCCACATATGAAATTGATGGGCTGTTTGTCCTCAAGTGGGTCCCCTAACAACTAGAGCAGGGGCTGTCTCTGACTTGGGCTCCTATCTCTGTTGCTTCCCTCTGGATCCCATTTTCCTTGCAGGGCTGCCTTGTCTTGCCTCAGTGAAAGAGGAGGTACTTAATACTGATGTAACTTGATGTGCCAGGGTGGGTTGGTTGGGGGCTATCTGTGGAATATGGGTGAGTGGGATGAGGGCAGGACTGGGAGGAGAGGAGGGAGTGGGGTTGTGAGATGTAAAATGAACAAATAAATAAATTAATGAAGAAAAAATATAACTGACCCACAGTCATCACAAGTGACAGGATTATGAAAAAGATGACAGAACTATTCCATATTGAAAGAGACTAAAAAGATAAGGAAACAATGCAACACTTAAATGTACCCACTTCCTCGACAATTATGTGAGTAATAACATAGTCAACACAACCCAAATTAACTGTAATACTGTGTCAGTGTGAATTACCAAATTTGATAACTGAACTGTCATTATGTAAGACAAAGTTCTTGTTTGTATAAAATCAACACTAGACCATTCTGAGTGACAGGGCATAAGGTCAGCAGCTTCCTTTCAAAATGTGCAAAGTAAAACAACAATTAACTGTACATACTTGGAACTATCTTCAAGTTTGTTATTGTTTCAAAATTGTTGTGGGGAAGTTGTGTGTGGTCTTTAACTCCAGCACTTGGGAGGCAGAGGAAGGCAGATCTCTGTAAGTTCAAGGCCAGCCTGGTCTACATAGGGAAGCCCAGGACAACCAGGTTTCTGTAGAGAGAATTTGTGTCAAAAAAACAAACTAAATAAAATTGTTGTAAGGAGAAGAACAATGTAACTGAAAACTGAACAAGATTAAAAACAAAGCTGATTCTCCACACTGGCAGTCTGGGTAAGACTATGTCTGTAAGAGACTGAAAAGTGAAATGACATGACATTTTGGAGCAGCAAGAAGATTCTCTAAATACAGCCCACAGTCTTCTTTTGTTATTGTGTATGTGTGTGTGGGGGAGTGTTCATGATGTGGGTAAAGGATGAATATCAGTGAACATATGGGAAGGTCAGATGACAACTCTGTGCAGTCATTTTTTCCTTCCACCTTTTCAGGAATTCAGGGATCAAACTCAGGTTTCCAGGCTTGCCCAGCAAGCCATCCTACCGACCTGCAAGTGATTCTCTTAAATGACCTCAATTAGATAATAGTGAGAAAAAAATGTGAAGGGTCCCTGCTCTTAAACAATTTCTTAGGGATGAATAATTAATAAAAAAGAGATGAGTAGAACATTAGTACACTAGTGCTACCAACGACTAACAATCATCCAAACACAACCAAGCACCTCCTGAGACAAGGGGCTGCAGGGCTGGTAGCTAAAATTCCTTGCAAGTGTAAAACTGGAATAAACCTGAAATAAAAGAGCTTTCCCAGCTCTACAGTAACCTTGTTATTATATTCTGATTATCTACACATAGCAACCCAAAGAAATACAAATAGGAAAATAAGCCCGCATGAACCCTGTAAACTCCTGGTTGTACAAGTCCATCAAAGTATAAACACCAGTGTATCTGCCAAACTGTTCCTTATGAAGAATTCTCTGATGAATAAAGAGAACAATTAAATCTAGTGAACAAGTGAAATCTAAATGAGAGAGAGCACCTGCAGTGGCTGTCTTTACTTAAGAAGAGTCATTTCATTCTGGAATGCTGGCACATACGTCCTGAAACAATATTCCTAGAAATGTGCACGGATCCTGTAGCCTTTTTAAGTACATTTTTAAGGCATTCATTCGACTGGGATGTCCAAGCTCCCCCACTCTACCCGCCCTAGCGCAGGCAGGAGGCAGCACCGGACTCTGCACTTCCATTCCTGGAGGACTGGCCCCAGCATCACTCTTCCTCAGGATGCAGAGCACAAGGGTATCCTAGAAACTCCTCAGAGTGTACTCCCGCCCTCCCAACCCTGGCAGCAAGAGGGCGCGGTCCCAGGTACCAGCATCCTCCACAAAAGCTCTTGGCAGAACTCAGACAGGCTCTCCCGACCCGCCCAGCCCTCCAGCCCCCAGCTGCACAGCCCTGCCTTGCCTCGCAACTGCCGTCTAGTGTGTCCCTCACACACATCGCCTGCTCCGCGATGGCCAACAGGCTCCTCCACCTTGGGACCCAACCCTCTCTCCTCTCAGCCTCCCAGCCGCAAAGCCAGGCCCAGCACCGCCTAGCCCACTGGATGGCTGCTGGGGGCGGAGGCAGAGCCCAGAAGCAGAGCGGGGGAGGAGCCTGTAGGCGGAGGCGGAGCCCGAGGGGCGGAGGCGGAGCCAGGGGGGGCAGGGGATGAGTCCGGCGGAGGAGGGAGACGGAGCCCGTGGTAGCAGAGGCGGAGCCTAGCGGAGGGGGGCGGAGCCCGGGAACGAAAGCGAACTCGAGGTAGAGACGGGGAGAGGCCCGGAAGCAGAGGGAGGCGGAGCCCTGTGAGGTGAAGGCGGAGCCCGGCGGATGAGGGAAGCGGAGTTTGGGAGAGCAGAGGCGGAGCCTAGTGTGTGCAGAGGCTGAGCCTGGGGCGGAGGCGGAGCCCGAGGGGACGGAGGCGGAGCCCGGGTCAGGCGGAGGCGGAGCCCGGGACGGCGCCTGCCCCACACCCTTACCTGGCTTCTCCTGGTCTCAGCCTTCCACGATGAAGTAGTCCACTAGCCAAGCCACGACCGCCGCCATCGTGCCCGGGAAGCGGGTTCCAGTCGCCAACCCTCGCTGCCGCCGCCGCCGCAACCCAAAGGGATTTTCCTTTTCCCTTTGGCGGCTGTTGCCATAGCAATGGCGCTTACGTCACGCTTGACAATGGAGGCGCGCACTGCGCCTGCGCTGGGCCTCGCGCAAGCCCCTCCCCCGCCCCATCTGCGAGTGCTCGGCCTTCGGGTTCCCCCGAGGCGGCTTGGACCCTCGGCTCAGGAAGTGGGCGGCTGCTCCGAGGGGGAGCTCTTAGAGGCCGCCCTCTGCCTCAACGCCCCCCTCCCCTATTCTTTATTTTCCTCTATCAGGGGTCTTTCCTTCCACCTTCTCTCTCCCTTTTGCAGTGGGGGGAGAAGGGCATGGAGGGTCGTGAGGTCACTGGAAAGCTTGCTCTTCTCTGCTGCCTGCTTGCCACTGGCCGCGCAGCAAAGATTCTCCCGCCCTCTGCTGGAAGCTTTTAATTTGCACCACCGAGGCTTTCTGGCTGAACGTTTTCTGTTTATGTTGTGCAGATTGGGATTTTAGAAACATGCCACCGAGCTGGCGGGGGAGGAAAAGACTTGCGCAATCTTCAGAGACACCTATGGTTTCTGGGATTCCTGGGCTGGGAGCGTTCACCTTGGGCTTTCCTCTGAGTGCCCAAGAGAGTTGGGTTCCACCTAAGAACAGGGCATCCCAGGGATCCTCCTGAAATGGTCCTGTCGCTTCCCAGGGAGCCCTGCTCACCTGAATTTCACTGCTTTTTTGTTTCAAAGCTCTGGTAGCCGAAACAGGTATTAACTTCCAAGTTGCTCTATTGCAAAAGTGCAATCAGATAAATTCATGGGGCTCTTTGTCCAGTCTAGAGATTATCCTAGTCGATTGAGTTTATTTTTTATTTCTTTTCTTATTTTTTTTAATTTTCATTAGTTACAATTTATTCACTTTGTATCCCCCCTGTAGCTCCCTCCCTCCTCCTCTCCCAATCCCACTCACCCTCTCCCTTCTCCACCCATGCCCCTCTGCCAGTCCACTGATAGGGGTGGTTTTCCTCCCCTTCATTCTGATCCTAGTCTATCAGGTCTCATAAGGACTGGCTGCACTGTCTTCCTCTGTGGCCTGGTAAGGCTGCTCCCTAAAGGGGAGGTGATCAAAGAGCAGGGCAGTCAGTTCATGTCAGAGACATGCAAAATCCATACACATAAAATAAACAATCTTTTTATACTTGGAATAAATTTATATATCATAAAAGTAAATATACACTCCAGTGGCATTTAATATATCTCACCATTGGACAATGAATACAGCTGTCTTTTTTGTTTCAAACCATTTTCATCACCCACCCAAAATCCATTAAATATACACTACCATTTCTCTCTCTAGGCCCTGGCAATAACCACTCACTTTCTGATTCTATGGGTTTGCCTGTTTCCTATAACTTGAATTAATCTTGTCTGGAATATTGTTTCCTAGGTTTTGGGTTTTTGCTTTTGGGTTGGTTGGTTGGTTGATATTTTGAGCGAGGGTTTCTCTGTGTAGCCTTGGATGTCCTGGAACTTTCTTTGTAGACAAGGCTGGCCTTGAACTCACAGAGATCTGCCTACCTCAGCCCCCTGAGTGCTGGGATTAAATGTGTGAGCCATCACACCACCACCTGGCTTTTTTCCTAGTTTTATCCATGCTCTATCATTAGTGCTGCCTTGTACTATATCAGAGCATCAGTACTGCATTCTTCCTTACTGTTGAATACCCCTCTTCTCTATGTACAAATCAGGCCTTGCTTATCCACTGGTGATTTAGAGCATAGAGCATTGTTTCTGTCTAGCGCCATGACCATGTATAGAAAATATGTGAGTGGAGCTAAAGAGATATCTCATTGGTTAAGAGTACTGGTTGCTCTTTCAGAGGTCCTGAGTTCAATTCCCAGCACCCACATGGTAGCTCATAACCATTTGTACTGGGATTTGATGCCCTCTTCTGGTATGCAAGTGTACATACGGATAGAGCACTCACATACATAAAATGAATAAATCTTAAAAGAAAAAAAAAGTGCCTGAGTACCAGTTTGCAATTCTCTTGGTATATCCTTAAGAGTAGCACTAATGGACAGTAGTAAATTACATATGGTAATGATTTTACCTACCAACACTGAACAAGAATTCTAACTTTATTTCTATCTTTATATCTTTGTCAACAGTTGTTTCCTTGGTTGTTTTTTTAAAATATTATAGATATCTTAAGAGGTATAGATTACTTTTTGTTTATTTGGGGTTTTGTTGTTTTGCTTTACTTTTTTAGCTTGTTTAAAAAAAAAGGGGGGGTTTTCTCTGTGTAGCCCTGGCTGTCCTAAAACTCACTCTGTAGACCAGGCTGGCCTCATACTCAGAGATCTATCTGCCTTGTACTCCTGAGTGAGTGCTGGGATTAAGAGTGTGCCACCACTGCCTGGCCCAATAAGTGTGAATTATTAACTTATGCTGTTGCTCTTAAGACAGGGTCTCACTAGAGACCCAACTAACCTGTGACCTAGTTTACTCTTGTACTCTGGATCCTCCAGCCTAATTTTCACCCCCAATACTGAGGTTAACAGCATGGAATTAACCACCAGGCCTAGCTGAGTAGATGTCTTACTGTCCTCCTGATTTATATTTCTTTAATGACTCATGGTGTTCAGCATATTTTCCTCTGTATGACTGCCATTTCTAAATCTTCCTTGAAGAAATATCTATTCTAGTCCTCTGCCTAACTACACCTTTACCACACCCTGCTGAGGTGTCTAACCCTTGGCTTCCCCCATGCTAGGCAAGCTCTGTTCTACTGAGCCATACCCCTAGCCCAGCCCTGTTTGTTTTTGTTGTGTTTGTTATTCTAAAAACTAGACTTCTGTCAAATAAAAACTCTGCAGACTTTCTTTCTGTAGACTGTCATGTTATCTTCTTGATATTACCCTTTGGTTCAAAAAAGTATTTTACTTTGATGAAGTCCAAAGTTTTATTGGTTTTCTATGATTTTTGTGTCATATTTAAAAATTAATTATTGAATTTAACATCATGAAAGTTCACTACTATGTAACCTTTGCACACTTATAGCTCTTATATTTTGGCCTTTGATCCATTTTGGGTTGACTTTGTAATGATAGGGTTCTCATTTTACCTTTTTTTAAAAGATCTATGTTTATTTTGTGTGTGTATAACTATTTGTGTGTACATATGTATGTGTGTGCATGTGATGACCAAAAGAGAGTGTCAGAGACCCCAGATCTAGAGGGAGAGACAACTGTGAACATCCAGCATGGATGCTAGGAACTGAACTTAGTTCTTTGGATGAGAATCAAGTTCTCTTAACCACTAAGCCATCTCCCCAGTCCCCATTTACTCTTTAAATACATATTGTTCAAATTCTCTTTGAAAATATTGACATTAACCTGAGGTAATCATTGTTCATCCTACTAATACTAAACTACATTCCCAACTTGCAAGTTTATTTTAATTTCTTTCTTTTTCTTTATCGAAGTTGTTTCCCAAACCTAGAATTGAGCACTACCTTCTTGACGATGTTTATTCTATTAAGGTCTTAGATAGACTAGTGGACATTTAAATGGCTGTTTTGTAAATGAAGTTTTCCCATGACATAAGGTAAAGGCCTAAAAGTACTGTGTGTTTCTATCTATGCATGAACACATTAACATCCACTGAAGATATACTTTGGTTTCTCACCTAACAACTGCCAGGCTGCTGAAACTGATAAGCCTGGACAGGACAGCCTGATTGATGAGGCTGGCTAAAGGCCATTCCACCCCCTAAGATAACTACCATCATCTTTCACTAACAAGGGAGAGAACAATCCAAGTCCAGATTTGTTTTGCTGAGGGCTGGGAGCCTCAAGTGATGAAGCTATGCAAGAGAGAAGACAGCCTTTCTTGCCTTACAAGACAAGATGAAGCTGATTCCTAGTGTGGGGGGGGATTTCTCAGCCTGATACTCCCCGTGTGGACTGTGGTGGGGTAAGTGGTTTCACTGTACAGGCATTGCCAATGCTTGCTGTGGTTAGCCACTACAGTTTAGGCAGGCAGTCTGAGAGTTGGATTTGATCATATTTCCTGCAGCCACAACCAGGGCTCCTTCAGATTTCTTCTCCCAACCCATAACTTAGGAGACTGAGAGATGTGGAAATTTCCCTGATGACTGCCATATCTCAAAACACGAAGTTGCCTAAGCAAAAATCTCAATGACTGCTACCCTCGATACTGGCCTTTCACTCAGGCCCACATTTGTCTTTCAGTCCTGTTGCTCCTACTTCCCACATGTCCATTTCACACTCACATCATTGTCATTTCCCATCTTGATAGTTTATAATACCTTCCTTACCCTTTTCCCTCTTCATTGGTTCCATGTGTGTAAAAAATGGCTTTTTATATGTAAAACTTATTTTTTAAAATCAGGTTTTACTTATCTCAGGCTAGCCTCAAAAATTCCAAGCACATTAAGATGATGTTGAACTTCTGATGCCCCTGACTGCACCTCCTTATTGGGATTACAGGTGTGTACAAAACACGAGGTTTCCTGGATGCAAGGCAAGCACTTTACCAACTAAGCTATGTTCCAAGTCCTTATATAGAAAACCTAAAGACAAAAAGCAAGATATTGACCCAGTCTTAAAATTAAGTCTGTAAGCCTGGAGCAGTGGCACACACCTGTGAGCCCACACTCAGAGAAGCTGAGGCAGGTGGGTCGCACTGAGTTCAGGGCCAGCCTGGTCTACACAGAAAAGCCCTATTTTGAGAAAAAAAAGTTAGTGTACCAAGCACACATTTTCAGTTTGAACTATGTTTGGAGTGCAGGAAAGAGAAATCCAGAGATGGCTGACAGACTGTGTCTTAGGCCATTGTGTCTTGACATTTTTTTTCGAAGTATCTGGGACTGCAGTGGTCACAGTGCTACTGAGAGGCTTTGCAGGCTGTTCTTATATAGATTGAATATTTGGTACACAGGCCTTGGCTACATAATTTGCAGAGTCCAGTGCAAAACAAAAGTGAAGGATCCCTTGTTCAAAAGTTAAAGATTTCAAAAGCTTTAGCAGAGCATTAGAACAAAGGTGGGCTCCTCTGAGTGCAGATCCCTAGTACCTGAACAGGGTGTGTTTCCACAAAGCTGACTCTGTTGGTGCAGTCTGTGTGCATGCTGGAGTAGAGAGGGGGGGTGGTTTCTGGGAATTGAGCTCAGGACCTTTAGAAAAGTAGCTAGTGTTTTTAACCTCTGAGCCATCTCTTCGGCCCATTTGTTTTTCTTTTTTTGATTTTGATTTTTATGTCTATGAGTTCTCTACATGCATATACACCTGCATGCCAGAAGAGGGCATCAGATCCCTGTATAGGTGGTTGTGAACCACAATGTGGTTGCCAGGAATTGAACTCAGGTCCTCTGGAAGGACAGCCAGTTCTATTAGCCTCCAAGTCATCTCTCCAGCCCCAATATTCTGCTTTGGTTGTTTGGTATTTTGGAGATAACAATGAAACCTAGAACCACCTTGTGCATTCTTAGCACATGATTTACCACTGAGCTACATACCCCAGCCTCAAAACAATCTCTAGTTGTTCTAGTCTTGTCATTATTGTTGAGATGATCTCACTACATAGCCCAAGTTCACCATCCTTCTGCCCCAACCTCCTAAGAGCCAGGATTACAGAAGTGTACCATTACACCCAACACTCAAAACTATTGTTTCTAAAGTGTGTGTGTGTGTGTGTGTGTGTGTGTGTGTGTGCATATTTTCAGCTTTTAGGAACTTTATTTTCCTTCCACCTTTTCTGTTTGCACAGGTTTCTGCAGAGGAGCTCAGGACCACTCAGGGGTGGCTCCAACCCAATCAGTGGCCTATGCTGTGGGAGCTGTTCACCAGTCCTTAGTGTCTGGCTGGACACTCCAGTCTTCATTAGGGAACTTCTGCATGGGTACAGAGGGCACCTGCATACCCTCAGACCAGTCTGCCACCACGGGATGAGCGACAGTGAACTCAGGAGCTGGCACAGTCCATTCACCCTGGAATTCCTCCTTGGTCATGGCCTTCTCAGCAGCAGCCTGCTATTCTTTATCAGTCTCCTCTGGGTATATGTAGAAGTAAAGACCAAGTATAACCTCCCATGACTGCTCACAGGAGATAGTGCCATGCATGAGGAGTACTTCCTCGGCCAGCATCCACCACTGAGTGAACTTCCTTGTTACGTGGATGGCAATGTCCACATAATGCAGAGAATCTGTCTTGCACTGAGCAATGGTAGGCAGGTTCACCTAAGCAGCCTCTGGGAAGGGCTGGTTTCAGCCCTGAGATCAGTTACCATTAGAAGCTATGGCTCCCTGAAGCTGCTTGCATCTGGTTAGTGAAGATCCCAGGTGTGAAGGGGCAACAATTGGAGTGGCTACAGTGGCAGCGACAAACTTCAGCACAGCTTGTTCACCAGTGTTCCTGGAGGCGATGACACTGACATCAGCAAGGTTCTCAATGGCAACAGTAGTCTGAGCCAAAAGCAACAGGTCCTCTTCAGATTTATGATGTAGATACCATCACTCTTCCTTTTGTAGATGCATTGCTCCATCTGAAAGTCAAGGTTGGTGCCACATAACTGGGTTACTGTGGCAAGGAATTTGAGGACATCCTCCTCCTTCATCTGCAGGACATCAAGGGCTCAGAACATTGTGTAAGTTTCCCCTTTAAGTTATGGTGGGAATTGAGAACAAGACCACATGGACCCATCCCCAGGCAGTGCATAAAAGTGTGTGTATGTTTAAATTTTTGTAATCTTACTATTAATTTTATAGAACAAAAAGGTCCTTGAGATAAGTGTACACCAAATCAATTCTATCCTATTTTCAAATCACTTGTCTTAGTTATTTTTCTATCACTATGCTAAGATATCATGACCAAAGCAGCTTATAGAAGAAACAGTTGTTTGGGTACTTAGAGTTTCAGATGATAAGTCCATGAATATCATGGCAGAGACCATGGTGGCAGACAGTAATGGCAGGCAGAGCACCAGAGCAAACAGTGGTTAAGAGCTTACATCCTGATCTATAAGTATGAGGCAAAGAGCTAATTGAGAATGGTGTGGGATTTTAAAACTTCAAAGCCCACCCACAGTGACACAACTCTTCAACCAGATCACACTTACTAATGTTTCCAAAATTGTTCCACCAACGGGGGCCAGATTTTCGAACATATGAGATAGTAGGGGTCATTTTCATTCAAAGAACTACACTCCTCAATAGCTTCCTATGGAGACAGGAATTAAGATAAAAATTTTAATGTCCCAAAGCATCTCAGGCACTCAGATTCTTGTGTTGTTTTGTTGTTGCTGCTGCTGTTTTGTTTTTGAGACTGAGTTTCATATAGTCCAGGTTTTCCTTCATTCCTGACCTTCCTGATGCTCCATTTACAGGCATGTGTCACCACACTTGTTTTATGATCTTTTTTGTTTTGTTTTGTTTGTTTGTTTGGTTGGTTGTCATTTTGCTTTGCTTTTCAAGACAGGATTTCTCTATGTAGCTTTGCCTGACTGGACTATCTCTGTTGACCAGGGTGGCCTCAAAATCACTGATATCCAGTGTGTGCCACCACACCTGCTGACCTCTTTTTTTTTTTTTGAGAGGGTATTTTTATCTTTTGTGTAGATGAGTGATAAGATTATTTTACTTGTATGTATAGAAGTGTACCACATGTGTGTCTTATTTCCCAGGAGGCCATATGGCATCAAATTCCCTGTAACAGGAGCTACTGAAGATTGTGAACCACCATGGACATGCTAGGAACTCTGCAAAAAAATAGAGAATGTTTTGCTTTGTTCTAAGATTTATTATGTATATAATGTTGTGTTTTCATATACACCTGCATGCCAGAAGAGGGCAACAATTTTCATTATAGATGGTTGTGAGCCACCATGTGATTGTTGGGAATTGAACTCATGACAAAAATCAGCCAGTCCTCTTAACATCTGAGCCATTTCTCCAGCCCCACAGAAAGTATTTTTCATCACTAAACCATCTCCTCAGCTTCCTCTTTAGTCTTTGTTATTTCTTGTTGGGAACTGCTGTTTTACCAGCTGCTTTGATATTTAAGTCTCAGCAGAAAGACTGCTTTTTAAGGCCTTCACTGGAGTTAGTGAAGAATTTCCAAGTCTAGCTTCTTTTCTTTGAGACAGCATGTAGGATACCTTATCAAAATCACACCTCTTGTTTCACCTACTTGTGAATTTAACTCATTATACTAAAGTGCTTTTACTCTGTCTTAAGAGGAGTCTGATATAAAGCAAGGCATCTAGCTTCCACTAGAGCCTCTCGGAAAGGTCCCATGTGTTGTCTGTTGGTTTATCAATTTCAGTCCTCACTCCAGACTCAAGAACAATTCAACTCTACTGGCGGGCTCTGGCAATTACTATTATTGTTGTTGTTGTTAATATTATTATTACTTTCTTCCCATTTATATTCCAAACAAATTCACTTTCTTTCATTTCCCCTATGGAACTAAAATGTTCTCAACTCTGGACCTTTGAATACGTATGTTCTTTATCCCTTCTGGGGTGTTAGATCCCTCTTGCTTTTCTTTAGGTTTCATAGTGGATTTTATAGTGATGTATACATTTCTTTGCATGGTCTATAGGTTTGTTTATGGTGGAATACCCCACAAGGCTGTAAGCTTTTAGAGAAAGAATGGTGCTTTCATGAATCATTTTCTGTGTGTTCAGGACTTAGCACAGTACTGGGTAACTAATTCACAAACAGTAACTCTCTGTAGAAGGACAAATAACCTTTTAAGTAGTAAATGCCTTGAACAAAGTCTTCGTAATCTGATAGTAATACAGAATTCCCACCTAAAGGATGGGAGCATGTAGCATTTTATTTATTAATGCCAGCCATTGTGCCGACTGTAATAAACTTCTCTTGAAGTCTTTTTATCTTTTTCTGTTACTGCTGTTACTAAGACATCCTCCTCTATGCCTGTTGCCTTCTCTGTGTTCTCTTTCATTTGTCCCATAACAAGTTACTTCCTTTAAGCTTTAGTGAGATTTAGCATCTGGCTCTATCATATGCAAAGACTATCTGTATCTACTTGTTTTGCACAGAAGCTAGGAATGCAGCTCAGAGGTAGAACATTTGCTTCACATATACAAGGTAAAGAAGGAGGAAGAAGAGGAGGAGAAAGAAAAGGAACAGGAGATGCAAAGCATTGCTTCTCTTTATGCAGATGCTCTGCCTTAAATACAGGGATTAACTGTCTTCTTGTATCTGCCTTCCAAACAAGATAGAAATTCCAGATACAGCAACAGTGCTACTTATTTGGTGTTAGTTTTTAACCTGGTCCCTCTCCTGACATTCACTGAATACCTGCTTTATACATAGTTGGTTTTATGAAAATATTCATTTTCTGGGAAGAATGTATGTTTTCATTAGGTTTTATAAGAAAATGTCCAGGGTTTTGCATCCTGCCATACTTATCCCCAGAAGACCATATCTATAAAGCTGATTGTGTCCATTTCTGTAAATCATTTGATGTTATGACTTCAGGATGCATTTTGAACCTTGTTTTCAAGAGCATGCTGTAAACCAGCCCTAAGCTTAAGAGCCATTTTGTGCCTCATTAAAAAAATTTTCATCATAAAATGTCCTGTCTGAAAAGAGCATCTGAGATCGTTGTACAATGAACTCAGTAACTTTCATTTTAGTCACTAACATTATTAGTACTGTTTGTTGTTTATCATTACTTTTCTAGAGACCCAAGTATGATGACCCTGGTGTAAGGGACTGTGCACACACTGTTAACTAAGAAAATAAAACCATACATTCAAAACAAGCAAAACCTTCAAATATTAATAAGAATTAGGTTTAGATTTAGGGCCCCAAAATAATTCAGTTGAAATGTGAGGAAGACATTGAAACACCATTATTCAGCAAGCTTTTAGAGTATATATATATGATGTAAGGATGTACATATAAACACAACTTAAGAATTCTTGGGCATACACACAAAATGTGGAACTTAATTAAGCAGGGTTTTTTTTCCTTTCTGTTTTCATGCCAGGAAATTTTTGAACATGTTCCTCCCCTCCCCTCCTGACAGCAGGGGTCCCTTTGGCAATGCTTTCACATAATTGCATCTTTTCAAGAGCAATGTTTGTAAATTCACACTGAGCAAGGAAGAAAGTTGTCAAGAGGCAGAGCAGAAGGATCAGGAATTCAAGGTCATCTTATAGCTGTTTAGTTTCAGGCCAGGCTGGGCTACAGGGGATCCTAACCAAATAATAATAACAGTAATAACCACAATATGCTTTGGCTAAGAGCATATTTGACGATTATTGTTCCAAGTCAGAGCTAACCTCAGGTCACCAACTTTCCTCAGAGAGGAAGCAAGGAAACAATGAGGTCCAGCGCAACAGGATTTTCTGCATACATACCCCTCTCCAACCAAGCCTTCTGACCCAAGCATGTGGAAATGTGTGCTCCCACTGGAGACCAGAGGTGCCTCAGCTTGTAGTTCTGGGTGTGTGGGGAAGGCAAAGTCACCGTGGAGCACAACTGTTTGGTCACTGGCCCACTGAGACCATCACAAGCAAACAAAACCACAAAAGAACAACACAAGAAAAAATGTACTGGGTACAATGCACGCAAAGAGAATGGAAGAAGAAAATACCAAAACTCAGAACAGTGGCCTGTCTCTCTATGGGCCCTCTATCCTGTTCCATTCGTGGTGGCCTGCCCTGAAATCAGGATCCACCCAACTACACCAGAGTTTGGAACGGCAAGCATCAGCCAGACCAGAGACTGGAGTAGCAACTCCAGTATCTGTTGATCTTTACCAGATCTGACACCCAGAGCAGTAGCCAAGCTATGCCAGACCAGAGACCAGAGACCAGTGGCAGAGGTGCCAAGCCTGGGGCTCTGCATACCACATACATCCCTTGGCACCTCCTTACCACTGTCACTTAGCCTTTGGAGCATGGCTCAAGGCTCCTTGAAATGGGAAATAATAGAATTTAGGGAGATAGAAGGATTCTGTCCCATGTCCTCAGTCAGGCCCAATAACAAAAACCAGACAGTGACAGACAAGACAGTCAAACAAAAAGACAAAACAGCCAGATCCCACTGCTTGTGCAGTAGAAAAATACACAGAGCCAGACAACAGATCCCACCACTCCTGCAGTGGAAAAAATGAAAGTAGGAAATCAGCAAATCTGTGCTGCAGGAGCTAGCTGCCTTGTCCTTATCCAATGATCCAGAGATCACAGAAAACTGAGTTATCTACCACCCTTTACAAATAGGGGCACATTCATGCCCTCTGAGATCCAGAGATCACAGAAAACTGGGTGTTCAACTCTCTTTACAGATGCGCCCCTTCAAGGGGGATATGGACTGTCTTCCAGGCCCCGTGTGGCTCACAGCTCTCCAGAGCATCAGCTTTAACCTTTCTGACCACATAGATTACAGATTTTGCCTCAAGGCTTGAAAACAGAAACTACGGAAACACAGAGGCAGATGCAGACAAACAGACATGGGCAGAGTGCTCACTTAACAGGCTGGTGTTCAGCTTCATGTGCCAGTGGTGCTTGGGGCTCTTGGGAATCCTGTATGAGCACCCAAATGTTATGCCCAGATCTTAGGGTCCCCAAAGATCATCAGGAGCTGGACGACATATACAAGAGCAGAGAGCTTTATAGGGGCTTAACCCCAGTCCCTCCATGATCACCAACACAGCAGACCAGAGAGGAAAGCCCTGAGAAGTTGCATGGCAGGGTTTTGATTGGAGTCTGAAGAAGGAACAGGAAGTTCCAGTTTAACAGTTACAGGATTGGGTGACATTCAGTGAGGGCAAACATTTTACAAAGTGATTGGCTAGCTAACATAACTAACACTGAGTGAGGTAGCTATAGGTCTCAGGAATGTTAGTTAATTTCTGTGCCATGGAATGTTCTAATACAAGGTTGGTGGGCTGCTCAGCACAAATATCCCAACTTGAGATAAGATACTTTCACATTCTTGTAGTTATCCTCAGACTGTTCCTTGGGTAGGGAATCTTATGACCTTATTTCTGGAATTGGTGACCCATAACCTAGTTTGTGGTAACCTTGTGGAGGGGCCACTAGTTTGGTGACCTTTAGGTAACCATTTTTAGGCCTAATTCATGGTTACCTTTGGAGGTGCCAGGTCTGGTTCTCTCAATTCTAATGATGCATTTGGATTTTGTGGGGGTTGTAAATGGTATGTCCTGTGTCAGAGAGCACTCCAATATTAAGCTGTGATATAGAAGATTAGAACTGATGATGTAAAGTATTTACTATTGCTTACAAATGAGTGACACCAGTTAGAATTTAGATGAGGGAAGACTGCCTGTAAAACACTCCACAGAGAAGTAGTATGCTAACTAGGCCTGTTAGAGATTAGGATCCCGGGATACATGTTTGCTCACGAGGATTATCTAGAAATGTGGCAGGATGAGGTTTCTAATTTGTAATTTTCCAACGTGTATTTATTAATTCATGAATGTGAATGAAAACATACCAGATTGGTGGGTGTACAATTTGGGTCAGGTAGCTTGATCCAGTGAATATTGAATTTCAAATTAAGGGACTGTCCTATGCCTGTATGTACAATCCTCATTGACATAGTTCTGTCAGTTCAAATTTGAGACACAGGCTAGTGGATAAAGCTATGTCTGTCAGGTTACCAGTCTCAGCAGCTAATATTGGACACAGGGGCAACATTAAACAGTATCTTATTAATGGCTTTCCCTCTACCACAGAATGGCCTGTGTTTTTCAAAGTCTGCATGCCTATGTGTTTTTTTCAACTAAGAGCTTAAGAGCACTGGCTGCTCTTCCAGAAGTCATGAGTTCAATTCTCACCAAGCACATGGTGGCTCACAACCATCTATAATGAGATATGGGGCCCTCTTTCAGTGTACAGGTGTGCATGCGTGTAGAACTTTGTATACATAATAATAAATAAATAAATACTTAGAAAAGTCAGTTGTTGGTATTATTAAATTTTTTGTTGATGCATCATTTTCCTAGTCTCTTATTAGTTAATATTCTCTGATAATCCCCAGTCATTAAGAATTTCATTCCTTTTCCTCTAGTACTTTGATATTTGTTTTGTTTAAAGCAATGTCTCCTGTAGATCAGCTTTTCACTTGTTATATAGTTTACACTTTATTTCAACACTGAATGTTACCACTACTGCCCAGTGCCTAGAACACAGTCTTGCAAGTCTTTTCAGGTGGGCCCTGACTGGTCTCTGTGAAGTAAAAGAGACCAGTCAATGAGTGTCCACTGACAGCCCTGATTTTCCTGTTTTTTTTTTTTTGTTTGGTTGTTTTTTTTTTTTTTTTTTTGAAGATGGGACTTGTGTGAGAATTGAGTTCACTGACCTACTTTGAAGCTGGTTACAACACAAAAAGGGAGGAGGAGGAGGAGGAAAGATGGTAATGAGTCAGGTAATCAATTTCAGACAGTCAGTAAAAGTGAAAACTGGATGTTTGAGGGGATTCATACACAATGAAATCAAGAATATGTATTAAGAGCTGAGATTGTTTCTGGAAAGCAAATTTTGATAGTTGAACTAGTTAAAACAATACAGAAGATCTGGAGAAACTGTTGTGGTACTGCCTAACAGGAATGTTTCCCCCATTTGAAATTGCAAAACCAGAGAGAAAAGGTGAGTAACAATTGATGTGCGCTAATATATACCTGAAGTCCTCGAAGAATATTGGACCATAAGGCCAATTTCAACTTTTAAAAATAATTTTTAAGATTATAATGAAATTGTTTTAACCTACTCATTCCTCTCTACTCTTAGGTCTCAAATGCTGGGATGAATGGTTGAGGAGCCTACTTACCAAAGCAAAGTAGACCTTGCTGTCAGGTCCTCCCAGCATCCCTCAGTCCTTACCTGTTACAAGGTATGGGTGTCAAACACAGATCTCTAGCCCAGGAGTGGAGCTGCCCTCCTCCCAGCTGTCCTTCCTTATGTATTCTAACCGTTTTAGTTACCTGGTCATTTTCATTTATCATTTATCCTTCTAGACCTTTGTTCTGGCTCTCCACTTCCCTCTCTCCTCTCGTCTCACATAACTCAGGGTCATGTCAACTCTAAACTGTCCCAGATTTTCCTGTGTCTGACTATGTTCTCTTGTCTATCTATAATAAACTTTTTACTCCAACATTTCTAGGTACAGCCATATCCTTTTTGTTTTATTTCTCATTTTCATTGAGCTCTCATTAACTACTCCTTGCTCTGAAATCCATGGCCATTTGTTTCTTTAATGGTTGTTACTCTTTGGCTTTGACTGAAGTTTTGATGAAGGACTTCCCAACTATGAGGTAGAGGTGATTGCACTGGACACTGAGTGTGTAATGAAATGTGCAACATAAATGGCTTGTATCTGGGAAGATGAGCAGGTGCCCTGGAAAAGTGGAAGATTGTATTTTAAAACATTTCGAAGATGAGGATGTTGCAGGATATTTGATCCCAGTGTGATACCTGAGATTGTGAACTGTAAAAACCCGTGCTTTGTTTGGTGTGGGTGAGCCCTAATACAAACCTTAATTCCAAGAACTTACAATTTATTGTAAACAGGTCATTACGGTATGGTTCCATCAGCCCTAGAACATGCCTTTAATTCAAAAGCTCTCTGTGCACAGGATTTATTAATGTTAATTCTAGGTCAAGAGGTAAAGCAAGAAACCAGCTAACAGGGATTAAGGAGTAAGTGGAACTTTCAGCTGAAATGTATTTAAGACAGAGTGTAAAAGTGGAAGGAGTTTTAGCTTTGTAGATTTTGGGCTTTTTGAGCTTTGAGCTAGAAGCCTTTGGCCTTGGGTTCCTTTCGCCTATCGCCCCCAGAGCTGTCATCTGAACTGGTGAGCTTTTGGAGCTTCTTCCTCTTAGAGGTGAGGTGAGTAGCAAAATCAGATGGGTGCTCTCTTTGCCTTTTCTGCGCTAGCAGGTTTTAAAATCGAATAATTGGGATTTTCATTCTTTTAGAACAAAACTAGGGCTCTGTGTACCCATAGGGGTTAGGGCAAAGCTAGAATGCCTCTGTTATCTGCATCATTTGACCTTTGATCCACTGGTAAAGGGGCTACTACTTTTCTGAGACTCAGCTTTATTGTTCAAGCTAATGAGGAACTCTGGGCAGGCATAGCAGTCAGAAGCAATAGTGGGAGGTAGTTGATGGGTTTGTTCTGGGATTTTCCTCTGATGTAGCTCTAAAGAGCTGTGAGTGAGACCAGAGGCCATGTCATGCTGAGTGTGGGGCCATTTTCCCCAGGCCAGGAAGAGAAGGCTGCTGAGCTCTCACAGCCTGATCTGCTTTGAAAGAGATGGACTGTGGTTCAGACTGTGGTTCAGGCTGTGGTTCTGTTGGTCTCCATGTGGTGATCTCGGCAGAGACCCTTGGCCTTCAACCCTTCCTGAGTGTTTATTGACCAGAGAAATGAGGATTTTGTGACCTGAGCAGTAGAAAGTTGTGGTGCTTATAATTTGACTACCTAGTGTGCACACACAGGCATTGGTATTGCAGTGGACAAATTGGAAAACTGAAGGTCTCATTTCTAGAAATGATGAACGTTGTATTCCACATACAGTTTTGTGTAACAAATTTTACAAATCATTTGAAACTAGAAGAAAAGAGGTGGTGGTGGTCATCTTTCAGCAATACTTGATTACGTTTTGTTGTTGTTGTTGTTGTTGTTGTTGTTTTTTACCTTTCAACTACCACTAGTCACAATGGTGTGATTTAGGGAAATTCAATTCGAGGGTACAAAAGGAATTTCTGAGATGCAGAATTTTGTCAGGTGTGCCTGGTTTTAGATAAGTGGATAGGGCAGATTCCACATCTTGTGACATAATTCATGCAGCAAGAAAAAGATACTAAATTATTCTCCAACATTTTTTGTGTGTGAGTGTCGGCAAGGGCTGGGCTGTGCCTGAACCCACAAGGGGACATGAGGGACTGCAAGCCATAGCCCAGCTTTATGATCACCTCCATTTTCCAAGAGACTTCCAGAGTAAAAAGACTCTCTGTAAAGGAGGTTAGTAGTAGCTGGAGTGTCAGAAATATAACAGTTTAGGTGTCGCTTTGTGTTTGTCTTGTAGCAGTTGTGAAATCTGTGTTTATTTAATTTGTATTAATTACAAAATAAAAGTTATCTCTGGTCCAGTGCACATTTTTCATGCTAGAGTTTCCTTAGGTCTTTTCACGTAAACTTGGCTATATTTTAGGCTTATTTTTTGGCTTTTTCTCTCACCCCTTCATTCTTTCACAAACACTGTACACATTCTTCTTGATTATTGAAGTTTGTGGTAAGTACAGAAATCACATCTTGCCAGAAGATTATGAAATTCATGACAATAGAATCATCCCTTATTTTTCTGTTTTCCTCTATTTCTTACCAGGTGGCTTTTCTGATATGAGATTGAGATTTTGAATTCTCCTTTAACAAGCACATAAAGATCATTTGCACTTATGTCTGTAGAAGGCAGAAGAGACAACATGGAGGTAGGTGATACCACTTGGCCAGTTTACTCCTTTTCTTTGGACATTTTCTTTAGGTGATCTATCCTTTTTCTTCCAAAGTTTTATTTGTCCAGTGGTCTCCATATTCCTTAGTCTTTCAGAGGCTCTCTGTGGTAGAATCCTGCCCTGTTCCCTGTTTTCTCCCTCTTCTGATGTCCATCCCATTGGCCTTTCTGAGTGAGGATTGATTATCTTACCCAGGGTCCTCCTTCTTCTTTAGCTATACAGATTTCAGTATGATTATCCTATATTATATGTCTAATATCCACCATATGTGTCCTTCTGCTTCTGGGATACCTCACTCAGGATAATCTTTTCTAGATCCCACCAATGGCCTGCAAATTTCATGATTTCCTTGTTTTTAATTACTAAGTAGTATTCCATTGTGTAAATGTGCAATTTCTGTATCCATTCCTCAACTGAGGGACATCTGGGTTGTTTCCAGCTTCTGGCTATTATGAATAAAGCTGCTTTGAACATGGTGGAGCAAATTTCCATGTTATGTACTTGAGCATCATTTGGATATATGCTTAGGAGTGGTATAGCTGGAACTTGAGGAAGCACTATTCCTAATTGTCTGAGAAAGAGCCAGATTGATTTCCAAAGTGGTTGTACAAGTTTATATTCACACCAACAATGGAGGAGGGTTCCCCTTTCTCCACATCCACACCAGCATGTGTTGTCAATTGAGTTTTTTATCCTAGGCATTCTGATGGGTGTAAGGTAAATCTCAGGGTAGTTTTGATTTGCATTTCCCTGATGACTAAGGACTTTGAGCATTGCTTTAAATGTTTCTCTGCCATTCAATATTCCTCTGTAAGATTTAGGGTTGGATACTTTCCTAGTCTGTAGGATGTTGTTTTGATCTGATGACAGTCTTCTGCTTTACAGAAGATTTTCAGTTTCATGAGGTCCTATTTATTGAATGTTGATTTTAGAGCCTGTGCTGTTGGTGTTCTTTTCAGGAAGTTGTCTCCTGTGCCAATGAGTTCAAGGCTCTTCCCCACTTTTTCTTCTAACAGATTTGGTGTATCTGGTTTATGTTGAGATCTTTGATCCACTTGTGCTTTAATTTGGTTCAGGGTGATGAATATGGATCTATTTGCATTTTCTACATGTAGACATCCAGTTAGACCAGCACCATTTATTGAAGATTCTGTCATTTTTCCATTGTATGGTTTTGGGTTTTTTTTTGTCAAAAAAAATAAATAAAGTATCCGTAGCTGTGTTGGTTTATTTCTGAGTCTTCTGTTTGATTCCATTGATCGACCATTATGTACCTATGCTAGTAGCATGCAGTTTATTATTATTATTGCTCTGTGGAACAGTTTGAGATCCAGAAGATCTGCTGTTGTACAGATTGTTTTAGCAATTCTGGATTTTTTTGTTTTCTATATGAAACTGACTTTTTTTTCTTTAAAGGTCTGTAAAGAATTGTGTGGGTATGTGATGGGAATTGTACTGGATCTGTAGATTGCTTTTGGCAGGATGGCCATTTTCATTGTTTTAATCCTACCAATCCATGAGCATTGGAGCTCTTTTCTTCTTCTGATATGTTTTTTCAATTACTTCCTTCAGAAACTTGAATTGTTTTTTAAACAGGTCTTTCAGTTGTTTGGTTAGAGTCACACCAAGGTGCTTTATGTTATTAGGGGCTATTTTGAAGGGTGTTTTTACCCTAATTTCTTTCTTGGCCCTTTTGTCTTTCATATATAGGAGGGCTACAGAATTTTTGTTAATTTTGTATCCAGCCCTTTTGCTGAAAGTGTTTATCAGCTGAAGGAGTTCTCTGGTTAAATTATGGGATCACTCATGTATATCATCATATGCATGGGACAACTACTGCCACCTCTGCTGAGCAGGGAGACCCATGCTTGGGCAAGGGGAAGTACAGAGGGGGTTGAATATTCGACACTCTCAATCCTCAGAGATGTCCATGGGTGACCTGGCTACAAACTCTCCAAACTCACAGATTTTCCCCTCTCACCCAGGAAACCTCAATGTGGATGTTCTGGTTTCAGCAGCCCCTCCATTCACAAATTTCAGAATTTTAGATCCTGTTCCCCTCAGAAACATTGCACACTGTTTGCTGCCATGCTGGACCCCTTTCCTTTTCTTAGATTCTTAGAAAGTTCTTCTCCTATCAGGTTAGTATCATAAACCTGAGATCAAATATCCATTGTATTTCTAATCCATTCCTCTCTTGGTGCTGATCTTGCTTTTAAAGGTCTAATCACCTTTTTGCATTTTAAATAAGCATTTTCAAAAGCCAAAAATTCAATTGATATTTTTCTGGCTTCTGAATCTGATATGTTCACTAGGCTGGAGTATCAAAAGAATTTTCTATGGACTATTACAGCTAGAATGAGATCACCAGTGGTAGTAGAAATTCGGGTGTTCTAGCCTATGGCAATAGCAAAGTGTTACCATTCTTGGTTAAGCTGCTGTGCTAAGCACCTCAGAAGTGCAGGTGAAAGTCCATGCCTGGTTGGTTGCAACCAAGACTCAGGCCTGGTGAGACACAGACCCAGTGAGTCCTAGGCCCAGTGGGCCATTGAGCAGGCCCAAAGGGAAACAAATGATGACTCTCAGGGGCCAAGATGGAAGGCTGATGGTATCAAGTGGCATACAACCAACCACATGGATTCACACCCAGCATGTTTATTTGAAGTCAGGGATTTATAAACCTTGGGCAAAGAGAAGGATTTTGAGGATGAATGTTTGATTTACTATGGTCTAGGGGTCAAGGATACTTGGCTTATGTATGCATGAAAATGTATATTCATTTTCCATGCAGTATCATGGTCCTATTGCAAGAAGGAGAACACAGTACTTAATTATCCTATTTGTAGGGGGAAAATCTCTGAGTACAGTTGAATGTCACTGCTGAAGAATAAGATCCTAAGCAGGGTGATGCATTTCTAGGAATTTAGAGATGCTTGTTGGAGCAGTTTTCTTATCAGGAAAGGGTTTGGCTAATAATCTGCCCTGAGGCTCTTTACCAGACCTGGGGTCAAACATATCAGGGAGTGGATTTTTAGGCCCTTCCTTGAGAAAACATAGTTCACCTTCATAGACTGAGTGCAAATAAATGGCTATCCAAAGATGTCAGAGTTTACCCTAATCCAGCAAAGCCTCACATCCCTCAAATGTTTGTTGGCTTTATTTAAGGAATTTATTGGTTTCCTCCAATAGTGTGATTATGTTTTGCCTGGATTTCCTTATGGAATTTATTCATATCACATACCACAGCACATCCTGAATATACAAACATAGCTGAAAGCATACACAAAAAAAATCTTTAAACAAACAAACATCATGAAGATGATGAAGATGATATTGGTCATTACAGCAATTGGTGCAAAAGGAGGTGTTTAAGTATATAATGCAAGCACACTGTTTCTATAAAAATCTGCTTTCTTCTACTTGACATTTAAAAGTTTACATTTTCTGACACTGGTGCAGACATATATCCAATCATCAATCACAGAAAATAATATGGTTCCCAAATGATCATAACAGATATCCCTTTCTTTATCATAAGAGTATGAGATAATTTTAGTAGTCAAAATTATTTTATTCTAATGTTGAAACATTTGTATGCTTTAATGGAATCTCTTCAATTGGAATAGCCCTCCACCTCCAATACATTTTTTATTGTTGCCAAAGGAAATAACCAGATTTCACAAGTTGAGTAATGGCCAGTGATGTCTTTGATTTTGATTTTGACTATAATCCTATTGTATTTGCTTATAGGAATATGTTATATTTATAGGCCTATCTTTGTGTTTCCTTTTGACAGGGGTGCTATGTATATTGTGTGATTTGTTTATATATATTATATTATATTATATTATATTATATTATATTATATTATATTAATTTTTTCTCTTGAAAGGAATAGACCTTCACATATTTTTGCCTTCTGAAAATTTATTATATTATGCTATAATTCCTTGAGTTTCTGTTGATTTGGGGACTTGATTTAGAGAAACAGTTTTACTTTTCTCTTCTTGATCTTAAAGGCTTCCCTCTCCTCATTCCTTGGTATATCTGTGTTTTCAAATTCTTGCAATCATCAATGTATCGGTTTTTACTACTTAAGTGACTGATAGAATTAACACAATATTTTTGTTTTTTTATATTTTTTCTTTATTAATTACAGTTTATTCACTTTGTATTCCCCCTGTGATTCTCTCCCTTCTCCCATCCCTATCCCTCCCTTCCTCCACCTTCTGCATGCATGTCCCTCCCCAAGTCCACTGATAGGGGAGGATTTCTTTTCCTTCTTTCTGATCCTAGTCAATTAGGTCTTATCAGGAATGGCTGCATTGTCTTCTTCTGTGGCTTGGTAATGCTGCTTCCCCCTCAGGGGGAGGTAATTAAAGAGCAGGCCAATCAGTTCATGTCAGAGACAGTCCCTGTTCCTATTAAAATGGAACCCACTTGGATACTGAACTGCCATGGGCTACATCTGTGCAGGGCTCTTAGGTTTTCTCCATGCATAGTCCTTGGTTGGAATATCAGTCTCAGGAAAGTCCCCTGTGCTAAGGTATTTTGGTTCTGTTGCTCTCCTTATGGAGTTCCTGTCCTCTCCAGATCTTACTGTTTCCCACTTCTTTCCTAAGATTCCATGCACTCTGCCCAAAGGTTGCCCATAAGTCTCAGCATCTACATTGATAATCTGCAGGGCAGAGATTTTCATGGGTCCTCTGTGTCAGGCTCCTGACTTGTTCCCTCTTAGTTTTTCATATACTGTTGTATCTTTGTCCTTATTAGCTTCAGTTGTCAACATTTCAAAGCCTACAGTCATCTGAGGGAGCCTCAATTAAGGGCATGCCCTCAACAGAGAAGCTGGCTGCTATATCTGTGAGAGATTGTGTTGACAGATGATTGATGTGGGAAGGCTCTTCCACTGAGAGATGCAATAACCCTAAGAAAATGGGCTTGGCCCACGTAAGATAACTACCTGAGCATGAGACAGTGATTAAGTAGGAGACCAACCCAAAAACGTTTGTCATGGCTTTTGCCTTAATTTCATTCAAACTTGACTTTCTATGCTAAGCTCCCAAAATGATGGACTGTGATCTGACACAACCAAACTCAATGAGTAAACCCATTTATGACCTGGGATTCTTTTGGTTACGGGATGTAGTCACAGAACAAAGTAGCAAATTAGAACAAATATATATATATATACAAAGAGTGATTTCACTGCTGGACACAACCTTGGAATCTTCACTTTTTAAGGAATATGGAAAACATCAGGATTTAAGATGGGAAAAACTTTAGAAAGCTGTATACAGAGCTTCATCGGCTATTCTGGTAGGACTTAGTTGATCAGAGTGTTGACAGTAATACAGACAAAGTAAGTCCAGGTCATAGGATTTCAGTGGAAAATAGACTCCATGGAAAATTAAGCTAGAGGTCATTTGTGTGATATTTTAGCTGCAAATCATGCTTATTCTGCCCATGCCTTGAGAAATTGAGTAAAGTAGAATTAAAAAATAATGGGCTGGATTTCTTACATGGAATGTTGAATCTGTTGAATGGATATTATTAGTGAGATGTTCAGGGCCAGAGTAAAAGAATGAGCCAAGTGGAGCAGAAATAAATGTAAGGTCTTTGGTTTGTAGAGAAAAACACTAGGTAGTTTTAGATGGCAGAAACGTGGTGAAACAGAGACAGGAATTTTCAAGGAGATTATTGCCATCAAAGAGAAGGTCCTAGCTTTGGATCTGAAGCCTAAGATGGTTTCCATAGATTAATACTCCCTCTTGCTAATTCTTCTGTTAATGGAAGGAGTAGGCAACGTGATTCCTAGTGCCAGGAAAGAGCTTCATATAAAAGCTGCTCCAAATGTGGTCAAAGTGTGACAACGTCCATCCCAATTTAGAATCCAACTTGACAGGCTCACCCATGTTGTGCTGGTTCTGGAAACAAGAAAGATTCAAAATTTAAGGTAATGGATGCTTTCTTTGTGGTTTCTGTTCAGCACTGTGCCAGCCATCTGTGTTTGGCAGAATCAGATCCCCAGCAAAGATGCTGTAAAGGTTCATTGCATGAAGCAGGGTCAAGTTGTACCTTGACACTACAAGATGTTCAGATACATAAGTTATGAGACACATCTAATATAGTGCTGCCTTTAGGAAGTGGAAGTAACCAAACAGAGATGTATGATACATTGCAGGGATAGGACCATCTAAGCCTTTTGAATCAGCAACAGGATTTGTTGTTTTCCTTGCTGATCTTTTTTCCTTGGTCCAGTCTCCCATCACTATATACTGGAATGAAAATGGGTATTCTGTGCATCTATGTTGGAATGATGTAACTTGTTTCTGATGTTACAAGATGTGGCACCCAAGAGATTTTTCTTCTGTGTCAGTAGAGACTTTGGACATTTGGACAGTGTATGAGCTATTGCAGAATTTTAGGATCATTGAAATTAGACTACATTTTCATTATGGGATGACAATAATTCTACAGTGAATTTGGTCAGAACATATTTGATTGAATCAAAATAGCTCCCAGAGAAGATAATGTTTCTGTTTTGACATTGAAGAAAAAGTTTCTATGTAGCTGTGGCTGTCCTGAAAGTTGGTATGTAGACCAGGCAGGTTTTGAACTTACAAGTCTAACTGCAGTTGAGTATTTGGCTTAAATTTAGTCCAACATGCCTGGCATGAACATCATCATCATTGGCCGCTGAGCCTGGAATGTAGGGTCAGGTGTATGACAACCTTCCTACTTGTTCTGTTTGGTTCTTTTTAACTTTATTTATTTATTTATTCACATTTAATTCATTTTTAATTTAAATTTGTTTCTTAATAATTTATTCTCTGACATGAACTTGGCTCTTTGATCACCTCCTCCTGGAGGGTGCAGCCTTGTGAGGCCAAAGAGCAAAATGATGCAGCCATCCTTGATGAGACATGATAAGCTAGGATCAGACAGAAGGGGAAGAGTTCCTCCCCTATCAGGAGACTAGAAAAAGGGCATGGGAGGGAAGAAGGAGGGTGGATGGGACTGGGAGTTACAGTAGGGATACAAAGTGAATAAATTGTAATAAATAAATAAATAGCATTTAAAAATAATTTATCTGCTTAACATCCCAGTTGAAACCCCTCCCTTGTCTCTTGCTGGCCTTACCCTCCTTTCCTCTTTCCCCCTTATCTAATTTTCTACTTCTCAGATGGTAGGAGCCCTCCTATCAATTCTCACTAGGACTGCCTGTATCCTCTTCCTTTGTGACATGCAATGCCCGCTCCACCACGGGGAAGTGATTAAAGAGCAGGTAACAGAGTCCATATGAGAGACGTGGGATCCTCTTACTATGGATCCCACATGGAGACTGAGCTGCCTATCAGCTACATCTGAGCAGGGGTCTGGGTCCTCTTCATGAATTGTCTTTGGTTGGTGCATCAGTCTCTGCAGGTCCCCTGGGCCCAGATTCATTGGACTTGTTGGTCTTCTTATGGACCTCCTGTCAGCTTTGGGTCTTTCTATCCTCCCAGTCTTTCCTATGACTTCCTGTGCTCTGCCCAAAGTTTGGCTGTGAGTCTTAACATCTGCTTCGATCCCCTGCTGGGTAGAGTCTTTCAGAGAATATGTATGTTAGGCTCTCATCCTCTTCCCTCTCCTCAGTCACTTCTGATGTCAATTCTATTTGCCCTTTTGAATAAGAATTGACCATCCTCCATAGGGTCCTCTTTTTATTTAGCTCCTTTAGGCCTGTGGCTTGTAGTATGTTTATCCTGTATTATGGCTATTATCCACTTACAAATGAGTATATATCATGCATGTCTTTCTGGTTTTGGAATAACTCGCTTAGGATGATAATTCCTAGTTCCATCCACTTGCCTGAAAATTTCATGGTTTCCTTTTTGTTTTAAATACCCAAGTAGCATTCCATTGTGTAAATGTACCACAATTTCTGTAAAACAATGGTTTGTTTGAGAGACATGTAGTTTGTTTCCCTATTCTGACTATTATGAATATAGATGCTATGAACATAGTTGAGCAAATATCTTTGTTGAATGGTGGAGCATCTTTTTTATATATGCCCAGGAATGGTATAGCTGGGTCTTGAAGTAAAACTATTTCCAATTGTCTGAGAAAGCATCAGATTGATTTCTAAAGCGGTGGTATAAGTTTGCACTCCCACCAGCAATGGAGGAGTGTTACTCTTTCTCCACATTCTTGCTAGCTTGCTGTCACTTCAGGTTTTAACATTAACCATGATGGGTTTAAGATGGAATGTCATTTGCATTTCCATGATGGCTATAGATATTGAGCATTTAATGTCCACCATTTTGATATTCCTCTGTGGATAAATCTCTGTTTAGTTCTGTACCCCAGTTTTAAATTGGATTATTTGGATTGTTGGAGTTTAATTTCTTGAGCTCTTTATATATATTGTTTATTAGCTCTTTCTGTTGTATGTAGGGTTGGTGAAGATCTTTTCTCAGGCTGTAGGCAGTCATTTTGTTCTATTGACAGTGTTCTTTGCTTCATAGATTTTTGTTTCATGAGATCCTATTCATTAATTCCTGATCTTAGAGCAAGTGCTCTTGGTGTTCTGTTGAGGAAGTTACCTTCTATGCCAATGAGATCGAGAATCTTTCCCACTTTTTTTTCTAACAGATTTAGTGTATCTGGTTTTATGTTGAGGTCTTTGAACAACTTGGACTGCAGTTTAGTGCAGGGTGATAAATATGGATCTATTTTCATGTTTCCACATGTAAACTTCAGGTTAGACCAGCACTGTTTATTGAAGATGCTGTCCTTTTTCCATTGCATGGTTTTGGCTTCTTTGTCAAAAATCAAGTGAACATAGGTGTGTGGGTTTATTTATGGGTCTTCACTTCAATTCCATTGATCCACTGATTGTTTTTATTATAGTACCATGCAGTTTTTATTACTATTGATATATAATAGACCTTGAGATGAAGAATGGTGATACCTACTAAAGATCCCCTATTGTACAGGACTGTTTTAGCTATTCTGGCTTTTTTATTTTTCCATATGAAGCTGAGAATTGTTCTTTCAAGTTCTTTAATGAATTATGTTGATATTTTGATGGGAATATCATTGAATCTGTAGATTGTTTTTTGTTACGATGGCAATTTTTACTAAGTTGATCCTACTGATCCATGAGCATGAGAGATATTTTTGTCTTCTGGTATCTTTTTCAATTTCTTTCTTCAGAGGCTTGAAGTTTTTGGGGTTTGTTGTTGTTGTTGTTGTTGTTGTTGTTGTTCATATAGGTTTTTTACTGGCTTGTTGAGGATAACACCAAAATACATTATGTTTTTTTGGTTGTTGTTGTTTTTTTTTTTGTTTTGTTTTTTTACTGGCTATTGTGAAGGGTGTTATTTTCCTAATTTTTTTTCAGTCCATTTGTCTTTTGCATACAGGAGTGTATTTTTTTGAGTTTTTTTTAAGTGAACTTTATATCCACCCACTTTGCTGAAGTGTTTTTCAACTGTAGGAGTTCCCTACAGTAGAATTTTGGGCTCATTTTTGTATACTGTCATATCATCTGTGAATAGAGATACTTTGACTTCTTCCTTATCAATTTGTATCCCCTTAATCTCCTTTAGTTGTCTTATTGCCCTAGATAGGTCTTCGAGTACTGTAGTGAAGAGATTTGGAGAGAGTGTGTAGCCTTGTCTTGTCCCCAAGTCCAGTGGAATTGACTTAAACATTCTTTTCATTTAGTTTGATGTTAGCTATATACTATTCTGTATATATTCTGTATATTCTGTATATATTCTGTATACTATCTTTACTATTTTTAGATATGTGCCTTGTCCCTGGTCTCTCCAAGACTTTAAACAAGAATAACTGTTGGATATTGTCAAATGCTTTTTCAGCATCTAAGAAAATGGTCTTTTTTTCAATTTGTTTATACAGTGGATTACATTGATGGATTCCATATACTTAACCACCCTTGCATGCCTGGGATGAAGCCTACTTGGTCATGGTGGATGATATCTTTGATGTGTTCTTGGATTTGGTTTGCAAGTATTTTATTGAGTATTTTTACATCATTGTACATAAAATAGATTGGTCTGAAGTTCTCTTTCTTTTGGGGAATCCTTGTGGATTTATCAAGGTGACTGTGTTCTTACAAAAGGAATTTGGTCATGTTGCATCCATTACTATTTTGTGAAATAATTTGGAGAATATCAGTATTCGCTCTTCTTTGAAGGTCTTGTAGAATTCTGCTCTGAAATCATCTGGCCCTTGGCTTTTTTTGGTTGGGAGTATTTTGATGGCTGCCTCTAATGCCTTAGGCACTATAAGACTATTTAATATCTTTACCTGATGTTGATTCAACTTTGGTAAGTGGAATCTAAAGAGAATTGTATATTTTAGATTTTGAAATTTTGGGGCATATAGGCTTTTGACATAAGAGTTAATGGTTCTTTAGATTTTCTCAGTGTTTGTTATATCTTTTTCTTTCAGACTTTGTTGATTTGGATAGTGTCTTTCTGCCATTTACTTAGTTTGGCTAAGAATTTGTCCGTGTTTTTTATTTTCTCAAAGAACTAGCTCTTGGTTTTGTTGATTCTTTGAATTATTATCTTTGATTCTAATTCATTGTTATCAGCCCTGAGTTTGGTTTTTCCTAGTGGTCTACTCTTGCTGGGTGTGTCTGCTTCTTTTTTCCTAGGTCTTTCAGGTATGCCATTAAGTTGCTTGTATGGGATGTCTGCAATAGCTTATGATGGCCTTTGTTGGTATTCAAACTCCTCTTCAGACTGCTTTCATTGCATCCCATATGAAGTTGAGAAATCTTCTATCAAGGTTTGTAAAATATTCTGTTGGTATTTTGATGGAAATTTCATTGAATCTGTAGATTGCTTTTGGTAAGATGTCCATTTTTACTATGTTAACCCTGCCAAGCCATGAGTATTGGAGATAGTTCCATATTCTGATATCTTCTTCCAATTCTTTCTTCAGAGACTTGAAGTTTTTTTCATACAAGTCTTTGACTTGCTTGGATATGGTCACACCAAGGTACTTCATGTTCTTTGTGGCTATTGTGAAGGGTGTTGTTTCCCTAATTTCTTTCTCAGCCCTTTTATCTTTTGTATACAGGAGGGCTACTGATTTTTTGAGTTAATTTTGTATCCAGCCACTTTGCTGATGGTGTTTATCATCTGTAGGAGTTCCCTGGTAGAAGTTTTGGAGTTACTCAGGTATACAATCATATAATCTGCAAATATTGATACTTTGACTTCTTCCTTTCCAAATTGTATCCTTTTGGTCTCCTTTAATTTTCTTCTTGTTCTAGCAAGGACTTCAAGAACTATGTTGAAGAGATATGGAGAAAGTGAGCAGCCTTGCCTTGTCCCTGAATTCAGTGTGATTGCTTTAAGTTTCTTTCTGTTTACTTGATGTTGGCTACAGGCTTGCTGTATATTGCTTTTACTATGTTTAGGTATGTGCCTTGTATCCCTGATCTCTCCAATAGTTTAAACATGAATGGATGCTGGATTTTTTCAAATGCTTTTTCAGCATCTAAGGGAGATTATCATGTGTTTTTTTTTTTCTTTCCATTTTTTAATATTGTGAATCACATTGATGGATTTTTGTATAGTGAACCACCCCTGCATACCTGGCATGAAGTGTACATGGTCATAATGGATGATATATTTGATGTGTTCTTGTATTGGGTTTGCAAAGTATTTTGTTGATTTATTTTGTTACATCAATGTTCATAAGGGAGATTGGCCTGAAATTCTCTTTCTTTGTTGGGTCTTTGTGAGGTTTAGGTTACAAGGTGACTGTGGCTTCAATGAATGAGGTTCGTAGTGTTCCTTCTGTTCCTATTTTGTGGAATAAATTGAAGATAGCTGGAGTTACCTCTTCTTTGAAGGTGTGGTAGAATTCTGCACTGAAACCATCTGGTCCTGAGCTTTTTGTGGATTGGAGTATTTTGAGGAATGCTATTTTCTTAGTGGATAAAGGACTATTTTATTGATTTACCTGCTCTTGATTCAGCTTTGGTAAGTGTAATTGATTAAGAAAATTGTCCATTTCATTTAGATTTTCAAATTTTGTGGCATATAGTCTTTTGAAGTAAGTCCTAACGATTGTTTGGATTTCCTTAGTGTCTTTTGTTTTGTCCCATTTTCATTTCTGATTTTGTTAATTTGGATAATCTCTCTCTGCCTTTTAGTTAGTTTGGCTAAGGGTTTGTATATCTTGTTAATTTTCTCAAAGAACCAGGTCTTGGTTTCATTGATTCTTTGAATTGTTTTATTTGTTTCTACTTTATTGATTTCAGTCCTGAGTTTGATTATTTCCAGTGTCTATTCTTTTTTTTTGTGCGTCTGCTTCTTTTTTCCTAGGGCCTTTAGATGAGCTATTAAGTTGATTATGTGAGATGTTACAAATTTCTTCTTGAAGGCACTTAGTGCTATGAACTTTCCTCTTAGCACTGCTTTCATTGTCTCCCATAAGTTTGGTTGTGTTGTGTCTTCATTTCCATTGAATTCTAGGAAGACTTTAATTTCTTTCTTTATTTCTTCACTGAACCAGCTGTCATTTAGTAGTGAGTTGTTCAGTTTCCATGTGAGTGTAGTCTTTTTGCTATTTCTGTTGTTGTTGAGGTCCAGCTTTAGTCCATGGTAATTATACAGGATACAAGGCATTATTTCAATCTTCTTGTATCTGTTGAGACTCACTTTGTGACCAACGATATGGTCTATTTTGGAGAAGGTTCCATGAGGTGCTGAGAAGAAGGTAAATTCTTTTTTCTTTGGGTGTAAGATTCTGTAGATATCTGTTAGGTCCATTTGATACGTGACCTCTATTAGAGATATTGTTTCTTTATTTAATTTCTGTTGTTTACCTGTCCTTTGTTGAGAGTGGGGTGTTGAAGTTTCCCAGTAGTAATGTATGGGGATTTGTGTGTGGTTTAGGTTTATTAATGTTTCTTTTACAAACGTGGGTACCTTTGTCGTTGGAGCATAGATGTTCAGAATTGTGATTTCTTCTTGGCGGAATTTTCCTTTGATGAGTATGAAATGACCTTCCTCATGTCTTTTGATTAATTTTGGTTGAAAATCTACTTTATTAGATATTAAAATGGCTACTCCTGCATGTTTCTTGGGTCCATTTGCTTGGAACCTTTCACCTTTTTACTCTCAGGTAATGTCTATCTTTGTGACTTAGATGTGTTTTTTGTATGCAACAGATTGCTGGGTCTTGTTTACATATCCATTCTGATAGTCTGTGTCTTTATTGGAGTGTTAAGTCCATTGATGTTGAGGGAAATTAATGATCAGTCGCTGTTAGTTCCTTTTATTTTGATGTTGCTTGTGGTAGTGTGTTTGGGTGCTTGGTTACTTTTAGTTTAGACATTATTTCTTTCCTGTGTTTTCCTGAATGTAGTTAGCTTTCCTGGGTTGTAGTTAGTTTTCCTTCTAGGAGCTTCTGTACCTCTGGATTGGTGGGTAGGTATTGTTTAAATTTGTTTTTGTCATTAAATATCTTGTTTGCTCCATCTATGATGACTGAGACTTTTGCTGGGTATAGTAGCCTGGGTGGTCATCTGTGTTCTCTTAGGGTCTGCATGATATCTATTCAGGCCCTTCTACCTTTCATAGTCTCTGATGAAAAGTCAGGTGTGATAATGATTGGTTTGCCATTATATGTTACTTGGCCTTTTTCCTTTGCAGCTTTTAGTATTTTTTCTTTGTTCTGTATACTTACTGTTTATTATGTAGTGGGAGGATTTTCTATTCTGGTCTAATTTATTGGGTGTTCTTTAGGCCTCTTGTATTCTTGTAGACCTCTCTTTTAAGTTGGAGAAATTTTCTTCTATGATTTTGTTGAAAATATTTTCTGGGCCTTGGAGGAGGGAATCTTCTTTTTCCTCTATTCCTATTACTTTTAGGTTTTGCTTTTCATGTTGTCTTGGATTTCTTGGATGGTCTGTGTCAGGAATTTTTTAGATTTAACATTTTCTTTGATAGCTACATCTATTTATTCCATTGTGTCTTCCACACCTAAGATTCTTTCTTCCATCTCTCGTAGTCTATTGCTTATGCTTACTTCTGTAGTTCCTCTTTTCCTCCCTAAGTTCTTTCTCTCCACAGTTTCCTCCACTTGTGTTTTCTTTAATTTTTTTCCAATTCTCTTATCAGATCTTGAGCCATTTTATTGATTTCCTTCACTTCTCTGACTGTATTTTCCTTCAATTCCTTCAGCTGTTTGTTCAAACAATCCTCTGTTTTTTTAATATCTTTTAGTGATTTAAGTATTTCCTCTCTAAAAGCCACAAATTACTTGGCTGCAACTTCCTGTATTTCTTTAAGGATGTCCATAATCTGTTTGACTTTATCTTCCTCCATTTCTTTGCAAAAGGCAATAATCTGTTTGACTTTATCTTCATCTAGATCTTTATGTAGTTTATTTTTTTCCGCTATTATCCTGTTCATAAGCACAGATGTAAGGTCATCTTCTTGAATTTCATTTACCATGGTGTGTCCAGGGCTGCTTGCCCCTGAATAACCGGGTTCTGGAGATGCCATACTGCTCTGTCTTTTTGAGCTTTTACACTTGCCTCTACCCATTTGGCTATTTTAGGTGTTGGGTGTTAGTTTCTGGCGCTTCCTGGAATCCTGTGGTGGGGATAATCCCCTTGGCAGGAAGATGATTTTTCCTGAAGGAGGGCTCCTCAGCTTTTGGGGTACTGTCAGTGAATAGCAGGTATTTCTCAGGAACTGCCAAAACTCACCACAGGCATAGAGACCTGAGCAGTAATTGTGGTCTTTGTTAGTCAAGGGGGCTCTTCTCTCACCCAGAGAAGTCCTGGAAACAGCTGTCCTGCTTCTGGCTTTCTTGCTGTGAATTTAGTAAGCTGTAGCTGTAACCTGGGTACCCCATGGTTTGGTCAGCTTAGTTAGGGATAACTGGTTGTCCCTTGGAGCAGTATCTGGGGGGTTGATCTTGGGGATCCCAGGCTTCTGTAGGTCTGAGGTTAGAGCTCTGTGCCCCAGTACCGAAGCAGTAACCCGTGGCAGCTGATCACTGCTCTCACATGTGCAGCAGGAGGCTAGAGTCTGGAGCCTGTGAATAACCAGAAACTTCTCTAAAGCTAGGTGTCCTGAGGTAGGGCCAGATGTTTTCCCCACCTTTGGGTTTTCTCCCAACAAGAAGACCTAGTCTGTGGTGTTTGACATGGTGTGTAGAATGGGTAGGCACTTGCCAGATGGCTACCAAGCTGGTGACTGGGAAAGAACCTGAAAACATTTCCAAGAATGTTCCCATGTGTGGTGGTGGTAGTGTGTGTGGGGGGGGAGTTGGCTGAGTGCTCTAAGCTGGGACCTGCTCTTTCCCTGCCTGTGGGGTTTTCTCCAGACAGGGAAACCCATCCTCTAGTGTCCTGGGGCACAGAGTTCTGTCTGTGATGGAGAGTAGGGCATGCAGGTCTCGCAACTGGAGGCCCACTCAAGGCTGGCAGCTGTGCACCCACCAGCCTGCAGGACCTTTTCCAGGGATAGAATGGGTGACCTGAGGTCAGTCCAACTTTCTTCTTCCCTGTTCTTTTTTTTCTTTTTTTGAGACTGGGGCTCCCAGTCTCTGGTGCCCAGGAGCACACAGTTTTGCCTGGGAAGGTGATCAGGACACACAGGTACATCCTACGCCTGAGATATTTTCCGGGTTCTCACTGAATGACCTGAGAGTGGAACTGAATGATCCCCACACCACTGAGTTTCCTCTCACCTGGGAAACACAATTGCTGTTCTTTTAGGACCCAGAGTTCAGTCTTTTAGTTGCTGTACCAACATTGCTGTCTTGTTCCTGTCCTGGTCCTCCCGGCAATGCCATCTTGGATTCCCTTTTCCTCATCCCTTTCAATTAATTTTGGTTGAAAGTCTGTTTTATTAGATATTAGAATAGTTACTCCTGCTTGCTTCTTGGGTCCCTTTGCTTGAAAAACTTATTCCTGCTGCAACATCCAAGGAATTTTCCCAGAGATTTGCTGGGCACTCTGAGGATGGACCCAATTGTTTCCCTCATCATTGGTTTTCTTCTTACCTTGGAAACACAGTCAGTGGTGTTTGGGGGACCACAGATCCAACTACTGGTCACTGTGCAGTCTCTGCTACCCAGGTTATCAGACACAGTGTACAATCACCCCAGCCATCTGGGATCTATTTTTAGGTTTTACTGAATAT
Organism: Meriones unguiculatus; assembly: GCF_030254825.1. Classification (NCBI taxonomy): domain Eukaryota; kingdom Metazoa; phylum Chordata; class Mammalia; order Rodentia; family Muridae; genus Meriones; species Meriones unguiculatus. The sequence continues at coordinate 4,959,020 of NW_026843646.1, read as the reverse complement.
AAGTATTTTGATTGTATGCATGAATATGCACCTCTTGTGTGCCTAATCCTCACAGTAGTCTGAAGATGTCTTCAGAATTCATGAACTTATAGCGATTGAAAGTAGCGGGTCCCAGGTAAACACTAACAATTGAGCCCAATTATATGCAAGAGCAGTAATAGCTCCTCACTGCTGAGCCATTTCTCCTATCTTATGTTGCTCATTTATGATCATCATTTACACCGCTAATATTTTTGTCTTCTATTTTTACCTGTTTAAACATGCATTCCCTTTTAGTAAGTTATCATTGAAGTTACAGTTTAAGCTGGGGCACTGCGGATTTCTGGAAAATAAATATACAACAGGAGTGAATGTATAATTCCTTGTAGAAGCTTCAGTAAAGACCTCTGAGTTCTTTCAATATTTTGTGTTTGTTTGATTGACTTTTAGGGGAGGCTCTGTCTTACTATATAGGTCTGGCTGTCCTAGAACTCTTTGAATAGATAATTCTGACATCCAGTTCAATAAGATACAGCTGCGTCTGCCTCCTGAGTGATGGAATTGAAAGCATGACAGAATACACCCAGCTTGTCCACCAATTTTTGTAGTTAGTAACTGTTAATAAATTTCTCTGATCTGTACTTAGTATTGATCATCTGTTAATTTCTCTCTCTGTGTGTCTCTGTCTCTATGTCTCTGTCTCTCTATTTCAAACCCTTCTCTCTGTTTGTCTTTGTCCGCATTAATTGCCATGTCTATTCCAAAGCTATATCCTCTTCAAAAAGTTCAGATATGATACAGTTAAAACTTGTTATTCCGTTTTCTTCTAAAATGACTTAGTGATAACATTAATACTTCTTTTTTAATAAAAAAGTTTTAATCTTTATTTTTAATCTATAGACTACATTATTTAGTAAGGAGGATATACAAAACAATGATCAAAGAATAATCATGTGTTCAATTCCTTTTCTTTTGTCTGGTCACTCAGAAATATGGTGCTATTGGCTATGATTGTTGTTGCTTGCCACTCACATTATTTTTATCCATGTATTCACTGTAGTCCACTTTCCCTTCCACAAATATATGAGCCCCCCTCTTCACATACTGATATGCCACATCCCTGAGCCCTGGTCAAAACATAATATTCAGTACCATGTTGTCTTTTGACTGATGTTACCCATCTGTTCAGTGTCCCCTGATCAACACATCTCATTTGTTGCTATATAAAATATCATGACTGTGTTTTGTCCTTCCACCTGTCTCATGACAGGGTCCTGACCTACTCACCCAAGTAACTGAAAATGATTCATAGATTGCTCAAGTACCCAACTAATGGCTACTTTATATTCATGTCTTACAAACTGATGAAACACAGGTTTTTGAAGCACGCCTTTGTTTTTTGTTTGTTTTTGTTTTTTTTCAATCTAACCTTTAGGCTTTTTCATCTCCCCTACTTCACATCACGCACAGCACCCAACTGTATAACATTCACACTTCTGTGTCAGAAAATAAATGGACGAAGCAGTAGAATTATATGATTATATTGACAATGACGTATAAATTATATTGTTGCCACGGTTTCTGTTGTACAAATGTATGGCATATTTTAGAATTCAGTGACCTTCAATGATGTGCATGTGAAATTCATCCAAGAAGAGTGGGCCTTGCTGGAACCTTCCCAGAAGCAACTCTACAAAGATGTGATGCTAGAGACCTGTGAAAACCTCACTGCTATAGGTAAGACTGCAATTTTTCTTTCACTTTTAAAATAAAGAGACAACTCTTACTTTGTAATTGATCCTCTTCTGTAATTCCAATTGAGAATGAGGAGGAATGTGGTAAATAAATCAGGCATGATTCTAAGGGTCACAGAAGATAATGATTTAAGTTTTGTCTTAATAATAACATGTTATTTCCAATAATATATATTTTTTCGTACTATATTTTTAGGCTACAATTGGGATGACCATAATATTGAAGAACATTTTCAAAGTTCTACCAGTAATAAAAGGTAACTTTATGTGCACACTGATACAGATATGAATCTTAAATTTTAATGTGTCCTGGAAGTTTGGTGTTTTTTGTTTGTTTGTTTATTGGCTGCTTTTTATTTTCTGTTTTTGAAATAGATTTTTTCTGGGTATCTGTGACTTTCTTAGACTTGCTTGTTAGACCAGCCTGACCTCAAAATAACAAGCAAGATATGCCTGCTTCTGCCTCCACAAGTGCTGGGATTGAAGGCATGTACCAGCACACATGGCTGTGTCCTGGAAGTTTTAAAGAAAAGCAACAGTGTAAAAACAGCACTGCTTTACGTGTACTGATGATCATTAAAATCTCATAATTCCATGTACTTCAATGTCAGGTATCTGATTTGTGTTTACAAGGCACTCCCCTAAGATAGAAGAAAATAAAATAATATTGTAACAAAAATACCATTTGAATCATATGGACATTACAACTACTGACTTGAACTGCCAATCTGTTTAGTCTCATTCTATCTACTCAGATATTGTAAGAGGTATACACACTGAATTGGTGATCAGTATGTGTCCAAAACCTTCTAATAAGCAAAAATTTCATAGTAGAACCAGTGTTACTCATTTTCGTGCAGTAACTTTGTAAAGTTTAGTGAAAGAAGCAGCTTATGAGAATCAAGAATATTGTTGTGGAGAAACCTTAATCCCTATATGACATGTCTATGATGAACAAAAAACAAACTGTGTTAATTCAATGTGGGAATCTTTATTATTTTTGTAAATTAAACTGGTATATCATATGTCAAAATGATTCTAAGACACATGAGCATAGGGATATTGAAAGAAGCAGTGTCCCTGTCTTTCTCCAAGAACAATTGATTTGGTAGTAGTCCCCACTGTGAGTAAATTTTCTGAATGTGATAAATAGTTACTGTTAATTGGTTTTGCAACTTCACTGAGAATTTATCAGCAAACTCATATTGCTGAAAATACCTATGAATACTAGAAATTTGGAACTTCTACTTTTCCTGGCTCACTTTGTAAATGAATTATCATTCATACAGTACAAAAATTTGTGAATGGGATTGCTGTGGTAAAACTCTGAATTCTTAAATACTCTTCATATATAGGAGAAAACCTCTTATAGAAAAATGATGCTATAAAAGTGATCCACATAACAAATTCTCTTACCATCACAGGGATCTTCAAAAATACCCATAATGAAGGTGAATACCGTGAATGTAAATAATGTGATAAAACTTTAAAATTTGATTCTTCTTTACCATTAGACCAAATTATGAAATTAATTCATATAGATAAATATATTTATTAGTGTAATGAAATGACGGTGGTAAATCTTTCACATGTGCCAATTTTCTTTGCAGGCATGAAAGCAGTCATACTGGAGAGAAACCCTTTAAATGCACTCTATGTGGGAAAACCTTCCCCTATATCACTGTTCTTATATGGCATAAAAGATCACACACTGGAGAGAAGCCTTACAAATGTAATCAATGTGGTAAAGCCTTTGCAAAAAGCAGTCAGCTCATACGGCATAAAAGAACACATACTGGAGAGAAACATTATGAATGTAATGAGTGTGGCAAAGCCTTTGCAGAAAACAGTACTCTCTTAAGCCATAAAAGAACACACACTGGAGAGAAACCTTATGAATGTACTGAGTGTGGCAAAGCCTTTGCACAAAACAGTACTCTCTTAATCCATAAAAGAATACACACTGGAGAGAAACCTTATGAATGTAACCAGTGTGGTAAAGCCTTTGCACAAAACAGTGCTCTCATAAGCCATAAAAGAACACACACTGGAGAGAAACCTTATGAATGTAACCAGTGTGGTAAAGCCTTTGCACAAAACAGTGCTCTCATAAGCCATAAAAGAACACACACTGGAGAGAAACCTTATGAATGTAATGAGTGTGGCAAAGCCTTTGCACACAACAGTACTCTCTTAAGCCATAAAAGAACACACACTGGAGAGAAACCTTATGAATGTAACCAGTATGGTAAAGCCTTTGCACAAAACAGTCCTCTCATAAGCCATAAAAGAACACACAGTGGAGAGAAACCTTATGAATGTAACCAGTGTGGTAAAGCCTTTGCACAAAACAGTCATCTCTTAAGCCATAAAAGAACACATACTGGAAAGAAACCTTATACGTATACTCAACATGATAAAGCCCTTGCACAACAGAGTAGTCTCCAAAAACATGAAAAAAACACACAGTGGAGAGAAGCCTGGTGAGGGTAATTAGTGTGATAAAACCTTTGCATGTAACAGTCATCTCCTAAGACAACAACACATTCTGGAGGGAAACCATATGATTATAATTATGTGGCAAAGCCTTTGCATATAACATCTCTTAGTACATAAAAGAACACATACTGGAAAGAAGCTGTCTGACTGCATCCAATGTGAATAAACTTTTGCACTTCAGAATCATCTTCAAACTCCTGAAAGAAATCCTAATGGACAGAAAGCCTATGAGTGCTTTTAACATGGTGAAACCATTCTATATTTGTACAATCTTCATCATCATGAAATGATTCATACTTGAGAGAACTTATGAATGTGTTAAAATGGTGAGGCCTTGCACAAATCTAGAGTCGTCATCATCATCATAAAAGTATCCTTACTGGAGAGGAATTCTGTGACTATAAGCAAGGTGGAAAGGCCTTTGTGTACTTTGGTCCACTGAGATGCAACAGAACTGTAAAACTAGCTCAATGGAAATGACCTCACTTTTCTGAAGGGGAAAGGGAATAGAGGCAATAGGAATGGAGGGTAGTAATGCGGGAGTGAAAGGGGGGAGACTTAGATTGGAATGTAAAGTAAATAAACTAATTTTTTAAAAGAATACAATGAATAGTGAATATCAATCACACGCAACAGTATCATATAATAAGGTGTTTATGGAAGACTTATTGATAATCCTGATTCTCAACATTTAGTGTTTTCAATTGCCTCAATTTACACAAGAAACTTTTAGTTCAGTGGATGAATATGTAGGAAATGAACTTTCACCAGCCAGGAAGTTCTCTGAGAGTATCACAACAGTGGTAGCCTGTAGAAGTTTCTTTGTGTACACATACCTATTGTTTCAGAGGTACTACTGAAAAAAATCACAACCCACACTGAATTTTGAGATATGAGGGAGGAGGCTTTCTTTTCCATGTATGACTCTCCTTCTGGCCTAGATGGGTAACCCTGTCAAGGGTGCGTTTTCTCTGCCTGACTTCATCTGGAGAGTATCTTTAGACATGGAAACCACCAATCAAAGTTGATAGATGGCCTTGGACACAGATCACTGATAACTCTCCCCTCCCTTCAAATATAGAATAATTTGGTTCTGTGTTCTTGTTCTTCTTTTTCATATAATAGGAATGTGCTGTTTAATGCAAATCTAGCATTCTTGAATTTCCTAGTATTAAACAATTATCTACACCTATGCTTGGAGCATCCCAGGTACTCCCCAAGGGATATAAGCCACTGTGTTCTGTTTTCTAGAATTAAAGTTGAACTTACTTTCTGAGGTGGTTCCCAGAGTGGCTAACCACTGTTATGCTCGCAAGCTTTCCAAGCTTTATACTACTCATCTTCTACCCCTCATGCCTTCCTGGGCTGGTGCTCCCTGGTCCTCCAGGGAGCAAGAGAATCACATTCTCTGAAATGCCTGTGATAAAATATTTTAGACTGCGTAGCATTTAAAATTTCACATGTTTCTGGATTTGAGATGGTCAATCAAACAGTATCTTGGGATGGGACTCATTAAAATGAGTTATACTTAGTGTTTAGTTCAAGGTAAGGTTGCAGGCAAGCTTCATGGTATGAAATCTTCTAAGGTGAGTACAGTGGCCCATGGAAAATAAATACAAGCAGAAATTTTATTTTTCTGTTTTTAATAGCTGAGTACTGTTCTGATAATGTAAGGGTGAATGGCAGGGGAGAGGAACTCTCCTTTTGAGTAGTCTATGGGAAGGGGATGGGGGAAGGTGGAGGGAGAGACCAGTAGGAGTCGAGGGAGTGACCTTCAATCAGCATATATAATGAATAAATTGTGAATAAATTGTGAAAAATAAAAACAATTGATAAAATAAAATATAGGAAGAAAAACAAAGCAAAACAGCAAAAATTTGAGTCTAGTTTGGTTAACTGCCCTCCCTCAAAGAAAAGAAAGAAGATATATAGAAAGAAAAGAAAAACAGAATCTTTGTCTTTGTCACCTATCTTCCCTGTGAGCTCAGTTGAAGATCATTATGCAATGGAGACCATGATTCTCTCTCTGAAGTTTATGTTACCATAGAAGTAGGATTCAAACCTGAAACTAATGGCAGAGTTTCCTAGTTAACATATCAAATCAAAGCTACCTGCCATTTTCTCTCAGAAATCCTTCAGTCCTTCCATGTTATCTGGCCGTCCAGACTAGTACAGCCCATGCAATACCCTGAATTCTCCTTCCCAGGGCCTGAGATAACCTTACCCCACCCTCACCCACATATAGGCAAACTATTTTGGCTACCTGGTTCTGTCAAGCACCATGCAGGAGCAACAGCAGAACAGCTGTAGAACTCATGGAATGTGGCTCCCCTGTTAGCATAATCATGATGAGTTTGTCTTGGAGAAGCATAATCCCAAGAACTGATTTTCTGGAGGACTTTGTGTTCTTATGTAGCATATCTCTGCTTGCTGCCCTTATGATGCCCATATTCCTTATAACATGAGTTGTATGAAAACTCTAAGAAAGCTTCTATCTCATCACTGGGCAATATCACTGGCATTTAAAACTAACAATGCTTGATCTCTTTTCACATGTTTACTGGAGCAGTTTAATGAATTAACCACTGCCCTTGAAAAGAGCCATAAATGTAGATTGTTAGCAATAGCCATTACACTTAGAAAGAATTTGGAAAAATAGATTGTGTAACAAATTCAGGGAAGATGTGTTTGCTAATGTAAAAAATCTTGGAGAACAATTTTAAGTTAAGAAAAGTACACTCTTAATAGAAAAGCAGGAACGCTTTAAGGTTGATGAGCAGAAAAAATAGCCCAAGACAGCATTGGCTGTCTGGGCACCCTCAAACTGGGTCTAAAACTGAGACAGCAGTTGATTCACCTATATTTGTTTTTCCCCTCAGCTTCTTGATATGATTTAATAAAAATGATTAATGAGTAGATGCACTCCCCTTCAAGATTTAAAGTACAGGTGCCAGTACCATGCCATTTTTTATTACTGTTGTGCTATAGCACTACTTGAGATCTCACAGGAAGATACCTCCAGAAAAGCTTTTATTGTACAGGCATTTTTTTAAAAATCAATTCTGGGTTTTTTTTTGTTTTTCTGTATGAAACTGAGAATTGTTCTTTCAAGGTCTGTAATGAGTTGTGCTTGTATTTTGATTGGAATTGCATTGAATCTTTAGATTTCTTTTGGTAGAGTGGCCATTTTTACTATGTTAATCATACCAATTCTGGAGAACGGGAGATCTTCTGATATCTTCCTTGAAGTTCTTTTTTTTTCATACAAGTCATTCACTTGCTTGATTAGAGTCACACCAAGATACTTTATGTTATTTGTGGCTTTTGTGAAGGGGTTTTGTTTCTCTAACTTCCTTCCGATCCCATTTGTCTTCTGTATACAGGAGGGCTTCACTTTTTTTAAATTTAATTTTGTATCCAGTCATTTTGATGAAGTTGTTTATCAGCTGTAGGAGTTCCCTGGTTGAATTTTTTGTGTTATTCATGGATACTATCACATCATTTGCAACACAAGCTGGACTGGATGTGGAGAAAAGTGAACCCTCCTCCATTGCTGGTGGGAATATAAACTTCTACAACCACTTTGGAAATCAATCTGGTGTTTTTTCAGAAAATTATGAATAGTGCTACTAGAATATTCAGTTATACCAACCCTGGGCATATATTCAGAAGATTGTCAACCATACAACAAGGACATTTGCTCAACTATGCTCATAACAGATTTATTGACAGTATCCAGAATCTGGAAACAATTTAGATGTCCCCAAACCGAGGAATGGACACAGAAATTGTGGCACATTTATACAATGCAATACTATTCAGCAATTAAAAACAAGGAAATCAGCAGGCAAGTGGATGCAACTAGAAATGATCACTCTGAGTGAGGTATCCAGAAGCAGAAAGGCAGTCATGGTATATACTAACTTATATGTGGATATTAGTCATATAATATTGGGTTTAAAAATACTAAAATCTAGAGTCCTAAAAGATCTAAACAACAGGAAGAACCCTAAGGAAGATGCTTAATCCTCATTTAGAAAGGCAAATGGGATAGACATCGGTAATGGGGGAAGATAGGGAACAGGGCAGGAAACTACCACAGAGGGCCTCTGAAAGAATCTACATAGCAGGGTATTGAAGCAGATGATTAGACTCATAGCCAAATTTTGGGCAGAAAGCATGGATTAATATGGAAGATTCAGGAGGTAGAAAGACCTGGATGTGAGAGGCCCTCCACAAGGAGGCCAATTGAGCCAAAAAATATGGGCCCAGGGGGTCCTGTTCCAACCAAGGACCATGCATGAAGAACATCTAGAACCCCTGCTCAGATGTAGCTCATAAGTATCTCAGTTTCCATGTGAGTTCCCTATTAAGGGTAACAGGGGCTGTCTCTGACATGAATTCAGTGGAAGGCTCCTTGATCACCTACTCCTAGAAGGTGCAGCCTTGCCTGGCTAAGGAGGAAGAAGGTGCAGTCATTCTTTGTCAGACTTGATAAGATAGGCTAGCATAAGATAGTAGGGAAGTAGGACTTCCCCTATTAGTGGAGTAGGAGAGACAGCATAGGTGTAGAAGAGGGAGGTAGGTTGTAACTGGTTGAAGATGAGGGAGGGGCTTACAGCCAGAAAACAAAGTGAATAAATTGTAATATTCAATAAAAAAGAAAAAAATGAGGGTTTTTTTTTCCTGAAATGGTTGGACTCAGGCAACTGTCTCTTAAAAACAACTAGAAAGAATAGTACTTCATCTCTTCACATTTTCCTTTTTCCTGTAATACTATATATAATAAATACCCTTGATAAAATTCAGTGGTTTGTTATATATTCCTAGTATTATAATATTATAAAATATTTTACAAATCAAATTTTGATATGTTAAGTGTGTAAAAATACTTTATGAAAAAGTGGCTTGAACTTTCAAAAGAGCAAAGAATGATTACTCAAAACTCAGGAGAGTGAAAATGGAAGGAAAATTGATGGAAGAATAAATAATATATAAATAAATTAATATCTCTTACACAGTAATTATAACATTTTGGGTATTGAGATTTAAAAAATATACACAGAATATTTCTCAAGTAAACAATGTAAGCTATTATTAATATTATTAATAGCTCTTATGCACACACCCCAAAGTATTTCTTTATATTATTCCTCTTTTCACTGAAATGTGTTCTTTGACAAGTCATGCCACTACACCGTGATGTTCAGGCTCTAATACTGAGTATTCAATTCTTATTTCAGAGCACTGACTGCTTTTAGCCAAATTAGGACTGAAGTCAAACAATGTTTGATTTCTGTGTCTAACGCAGGTCATAACTTTTGATGATACATTTTGAGTTCATCCACAATTTCAAAGTAAAATGATTGCCTTTCTTGAAATGTTAAATGATCTCTCTCCCTCTCTCATACACGCATACACACACACACACACACACACACACACACACACATGATAAATGTAATAGTTATTGGCAACCCAAGACTTGAAATTGAAAGAGACAAAAGAGGGATATATGAGAGATTTTGTAGGTAGGACAGAGAAACGAGAAATAATGTTATTATATTAAAAATCTCAAAAAACAAAAGTACATGTTTTCCATGAATAAAAAAAATGAATAATATTATATTTTGCACTCATGTGATTCAGGACAATCAAGTCCATTCTATCTTAGCACATGGTAAGCTTTGCTTCAGTAAACATGAGTGTAGATGTGTGCTGGATCAGTGCAAGTCATCTGTTTCATATGGATAATGGTGGAACTCCTCATTCAGTGTGTACAGTACATACTCTCTTTTAAATTGACTCAAGAATTTTAGTATTTGTTTGTGTAAACATTATAAAATAAAGTTCCACTAAACTTCTTTTTTGGTCCACTTTCTTCTACTGTCTCCTTTCATCCTTTTACACAGAGATGCTCTCCAACCTGGATGATAAAGAGTGTTCAGTAGGTGCAGCAGAAGAATGGACATTGTTGTCTAGTCCATTCTGTTAGTTCCTGTCTTTCTATTGGAGAATTGAACATCCAAGTTGAAAGATTTCAATGAGCAATGTTTATTATTTCCCTGTATTTTGTAGTAATGGTGTGGGGTTTTGCCTCCTGATTTGATGCTTGGGATTATTCATTCTTTGTGTTGTCTTGGGTGTGGTTAACACTTTAGATTGGAGTGTTCGATTGATTGGCTTCTGTAGTGAAGTTTTACAGAGATACTGCTCATATTTGGTTTTATTATGCAATATATCTTTATTCATCATTTATTATTGAAAGTTTACTGGATGTAGGAATAAGGGTCCCTTAAAGATTATATGTAATCTGTCTCAGCCATTCTAGGTTTAGAATCTCTCTTGAGAGATCAGGAGTTATTCTAAAATTATATGCAACTTAGTATTTTCAACTTATAACTTTTAATATCCCTTCTTTGTTTAATATACTTTTCTTTACATTTAATGTTTTGATTTTGTGTGCTGAGCACAATTTCTTTTCGGTACGCTTTAATTGTTGTTCTATATACTTTTTGTACTTTTACAGGCTACCCCTTCTTCATTAGGTTAAGGATACATTCTTCTATTTTTTTTTTTTTTTTTTTTTTTTTTGCTGAAAATATTTTCTAGGATTTTGATGTGAGTTTTTTTCTTTTTTTTCTATTTCTATTATTCATAAATTACTTTTTTGAACTTTTCAGATTTTCTGGATCTTTTGTGCATGGCTATTTAATGTTTCTTTTGACACAATTGTTGTTGTTAGTCTTCTTTTTCTTCTTCTTCTTCTTCATCATCATCATCATCTTCTCATCCTTCTCCTCCTCCTGCTTCTCTTTTCTTTCTCCAACTCCTCCTTCTTTTTTCTTTCTCTTCATCCTCCTCCTTCTCCTTTTTTCTTTTAAAAATAGTCACTTTACTTATATATTCATCCGGATTAAAGTTTTCCCTTCCTTTAATCCTGGCATCTTTTATATCTCCCCTTCTATCCTGTCTAAATTCACCCTCATATTAAAAAAGGAGGGCTATAATGTATAATAAGAAAATAAAATAGCAAAAAGACAAAAGCAAACACATCTGAGTAGGAAAAGAAAAATAAAAAGAGCCCAAGTTGGGAAGTGATGAAGACTTGATCATACATGCAGGACTTTCATAAAATATTAAACTTGAAACAATAGTATACACACAGAGAACCTGTAGCTTTAAAAATAGAAAAAAATAGTCAGCAAATTAAAATAAGAACTATGATAAAAAAAACTTTTAAATGCATGCCAGAATTCTAGGACATGAGAATCCAAACTTGCCAGTGAGGGAAATTTTTGGCCATCTACCTTTTGGAATGTACTCTTAAAAATACAATTAAGAGTAGTGCCTGGGATAAAATGAGTGTCCCTTGGAGAAAACTACATTTTCATTTGCAAGCACTTATCAATTAGAGATAGGGCTAGGGACAGAACACTAAAGGCCTTGTGCATGCTGCCTCAGTCTCTCACAGTTTATCTATTCTTCAGTCCTCTTAATTTATAGTGCTTTGTTCTTTGATATCCTCTATCCTTTCTGGCTCTTACACTCTTCTAGCTGAATTACTTAAGAGCCTGAAGGGCATATTCTGACGTCTCTCACTAACTGTCTATTTTCTCTATGGGTCTGTGAATTTGTCTCCATCAGATGCAGGATGACTTTTTTTTTGATGATGGCTGAACAAGATACTGGTCTATGAGTATAGCAGAATGGTGTCAATGGTCATTTCATTACTTTTAGTAGAATGTAGTATTTGTTTTTCCCCCAGAACCATGGGCTGTGTAATTTCTTTTTCTTGATCAATAAACCAGTGTCAGGTGTGGATTCCATTATGTGAAGTGGGCCTTAAGTCAAACTATAGATTGGTTATTCACTCCTACAACTCTTGCACTAATATGTCTTACAGGTAGGACATTGTTATAGTTCAAAAGTTTGGTAGCTGGGTTAGTGTTTATATTTCTCCTCTTGTAGTTGCCGAGCACTTCCCATATCAAGGTTGCTAGAATATAAGTCTGAAGGTTCTATTTAGGTACAAGCTCTAGTTATTTGTGTTCCATGTAAGTGTAAGTGTTATCTCCAGCAAGAGGGCATTGCAGTCAATTTATGGAGAGCAGCCTATAGTCTTGGCAAAAGCCTGTATTGTTTTGGCATTACAATCACACTACTTTGGACAATACCTCAGTTAAATATAAACTATTACCATTACTGGATGCTTTCTTTAGTGACAAGAGATTTCCAGTTGGGACTTTCTTCTTGTGTGGTGATTTCATTTATATTGGCTTCTTATATGTATATATTTTAGAAAGTTTCTATTGCATTAGGTTTCCACTGTACCAAACAAATGACCCTTAATTTTACCTGTCTTTTTTCATGTTACCTTTTCATTGCCCTCTTCCTTTCCCAATCCCCTTCAATTCTATCTTTTTAGCCCACCTTCCACTTGTACCAAGTATTTTATTTCCCTTTCCTATGGAGAAATCTCTGCCTCCCCTAAGCTCCAGTTCTTAATCTGTATGTATCCCCTGTGGTATTGTATTCAGTTGCTTCCATATCATACATCTTGCAACTAATATATATGTAAACCAAATACATACCCTATTTCTCTTTTGGGGTCTAGGTTCTTTCACTCTCAGTTACCTGCAAATGTGCATTTACCTTCATGTTCCATGATTTGATTTTTAAATGTCTGAGTAATATTTGATTATGTAAATGTACTACTAGTATAAGAAAAAATAGAGATACACACTGGAAAGCTAGAAATACACACTGTAAAAACAGATAAAATCTTCAACAATGATGCTGACCAAACTAGATGTCTATATGTAGAAACATAGAAATAGGTTCTTATTTTCACATGAAGTCACCTCCAAATGGATTAAAACTTCACCAAAATTTATATACAGTTAAAGTATTGAAGTCAGCACAGCTATTTGACAAAGATCCAGCATAGCTGAGTTGCATGTTACAATAGCTTTCATGCTGTCTTTCAGGCTTGGTCTTTATCTCTACTTGCTACATGCTTAGAGGGCTTTCAGTACATGTAAGACCTGGAGACATTGGAGCAATGGGAAATACTTCAATGAATCATTTATGCCTTCACTCTGTGGTACTGCTTCTAAGCTTCTCCAGAAAAATTCTGAGCATACTGCCTCTCTCAGAAATATAAATTTTCTTGTCCTACATGAATGTCTTCCTTGTGGAAGTTGTAATTCACATAAAAATGGCAGGGAATTCTTTATGAGACTTCAGCTCCAAGATAGTCTTGCAAAATCGACCCCTGTGCTTCCTCAAGAAGAAAATAATCAGAACAACATACTCTTAAAAGGCAACCACAGTTTGTAGTGCTAGGAGAGTTGATAGCATTTGAGATTAAATACCTCGTATTGCTGTATCCTCAGGCGATTAATTGGCATATAAGATTAGGAGCTACATATGGTATGCCCCTCAATGACTAGACAGAACTGTAAATGAATGGCTGGAGACATCTTCACCTTACACAAGGGTCTATAATGATGGACAAAGAATGTTTTGTAAAAATGATTTTAAAAGTGAACAATTATGACCTCCTTTTCCTGTAAATATCAGCTTTCAGAGTATCACTGTGGTGTTGTATGATCAAAATAATGAAAGAATACTTAGATTTAGCACATAGGTAAATTCTACAAAGATATGAGGTATAGACAATGCATTATGCCAGGAATTTAATAACAACTGTTGCTCCTTTGGCATAAATTGTTTTTCATGAGGCTGTCCATTAAAATATGATAATATACTTCTTGGGACAAAGCAATATGCCCAGGCTGGCTTGAAGATTTTCTATCTATTGCCTTTGAATCTGAGAATGTGTCCAACCTGAGAATGGGCTTTCAGGCTGTGGCAAATATGCCTCCAGATTCTCAAAAATGTCAGGTTATGGCATTGATGAAGAAAAAATGATAGGAAAAAGAGAAGGTTTATCAATGATGACTAAATTTATGACCAAGAAACAGTTAAAACACCTATCTGGAGACAAAAATGATATAATCTATGTTTTAGAACAACGTGAATCTCTCTTTTATTATTGAAATCTGTCTAAATAAAGAAGTACTCTGACTGCCAGTGAGTCAAGACTCTAAGTTTCTTTGGACAACCATGTCTGACTCATTTCTCCTCCACCTTATCCTTCCCTCCTCTCTGGATACTATCAAAGGCTGGGGCTGGTACCCAATCTTTTGCCACACTTTCTTTTCTTTCACACTAGGGTGAATACTCACAACTGAAGATCTAGAGCTATATGCTTCAGAGTAGATAGGACATGTGAAATCTGTGTTCTAGATTTGAGTTACCTAAATCAACATCGTCATTTATATTTCTATCTACTTATGTGTATATCATTTCACTTATCTATATCAGTTGAAGGATATTTAGGTGTTCTCGTTTTGTACCTATTGTGAACAGAATAGCAATGAGTATGGTTGAGAAAATATTTTTGAAGGAGTATGTTGAGTCCATGGTGCATATGTCAAGGAAAGTTACAAGTGGTTCATATAGTAGATTTATTTTCATAATTTTGAGAATTCTGAACACTGATTTCCGCTGTGGATGTACAATTTAGCAAGCTCCCTTTGCCAGAGGTCCAGGTTTTTGCTTGTCCAACAGAAGATGTCAACTGTCAACCTAATTCCTGTTTCCTCCAGAAAAATAAAATACTAAGGGAAAAATATATAATACCTGTATTATTTATCTAAATTACTATTATGTAATTAAAATTTGATTACTTATATTTTCCAGAAATTAAAAAGTAACATGTATAACTTACTAAAATATGTTTTCAGAAGTAGTTTCTGTTCTAAAATAGAGTGTATCTATATAACATTGCTTAAATGAAGGGCTCTTATAGTTATGGTTAGATATACATTTTATATAAACTTACTATAGTCCAGTTATTGAACTTAATGATGGGTGAGTCATGGTGCTTGAGAAAGATCCCCAAAACTATAGCTGTGCTGACAGATAAGCACAAAGCCATACAGGCCAGGGCCAAACCCAGAGGTTCCTCAAATGACAGGAAGGTCACTGCCATGGGCAGGCAGTAATTTCTCTCAAGGTTTGGGTACTCTTGAATTCAGCAAGGGATACATTCCTGCTGATATGTGGGGAGAAAGTAAATCAACATCTCAACTCCTATTAGTCACTCCATGAAGAAAGATTTCCAATGATATTGTCTGCATCCTATCACATTCTCTATTACTATAGTGCCAAGAAGAACACTAAACATATATTATTTGTCATTTGAGGTTTTGGTTGCCTAAGTTCTTTTTTCTAGATAGATCTATGATTAAAGATGAGTATTTTTTGTGTTTCTCAGTAAATTGTGTCTTATGTATGCTTCATTCTGTCACCCATATTTATCATTAATTTTTACATTTATATTCACTTTGAATTCCACTTGTAGCCCCCTCCCTCATCTACTCGATGTACCATTATCCCTCCCTCCTCCATTATCCCCTATCCTTCTCATGTAGTCCTCTGATAGGGAAGGTCCTATCAGACCCTAGCCTATCAGGTTCCATTAAGACTCCCTGTATCCTATTCATCTGTGGGCTGACTAGGTGGCCCCACCAGGGAGAAGTGATCAAGAAGCAGGCAACCAAGTTCAGAGACTGTCTCTTCTCCCCTTACTAGGAATCCCATATGGAGACTGAGCTGTCCATGGGCTACATCTGAGCAGGGATGTAAGTCCTCTCATACTCTTTGGTTGATGCATCAGTCTCTGCATGGCCCCAGGACCCAGATATTTTGGCTTTGTTGGTCTAATTGAGTGACTCCTGTCCCCTTTAGGTCCTTCTATCTCCCACTTCTTCAATAAGACTTTTTGTGCTCTATACAAAATTTTGCTGTGGATCTCTCCATCTGCTTCAATCACCTGTTAAGTGGAGTCACTTAGTGCTCATCCTTGGAAGGCTCCTATCCTGTTCTCTCTCTTCTATGTGCTCTGGCATCTATCCTGTTTTCTTTCCTGAATGAGAATTAAGCATCTTCCCTATGTTTCTCCCTGTACTTTAGCTTTTTAAAGTCTGTAGATGTTAGTATGTCCAATCTATATTGTATGGGTAATGTCCACTTATAAGTGAATATATACCAAACATGTATTTCTGCTTCTGGGATACATCACTCAGGGTGATCTTTTTTAGTTCCATCCATTTGCCTGCAAATTTCATGATTTTCTTGTTTTTAATACCTCAGTATTATTTCCTTGTGTAAATCTACCACAATTTCTGTATCCATTCCCCCATTGAGGGACATCTAGTTTGAGTCCAGTTTCTGGCTATTATGAATAAAGCTGTTACAGTCATAGTTGAGCAAATGCCCTTGTTGTATGGTTGAACATCTTTCTGATATATACCTAGGAGTTTTTTAGCTGAGTCTTGGAGTAGCAGTATTCCCAGTTTTCTGAGAAAGCACAAGACTGATTTCCGAAGCAGCTGATTTCCGAAAATCTACAAGTTTAGATTTTCACCAGCAATGGAGGAGGGCTCTCCTTTCTGCACAGCTTCCCCAGCATGTGTTGTCCCTTGAGTTTTTGATCTTAGCCATTCTGATGGGTGTGAGGTGGAATCTCAGAGCCATTTTGATTTTCATTTCTCAGATTTTTAAGGACGTTGAGCATTTTTAAGTGTTTCTACACCATTCAATATTCCTCTGTTGAGAATTTCTCTTTATCTCTGTACCCAATTTTTAATTGGATTATTTGATTTGTTGGGTTCTTTATATATTCTGGATATTAGCCTTCTGTCAGATGCAGAGTTGGTGAAGATCCTTTCACAGTCTGTAAGCCATCATTTTGTCCTGCTGACAATGTCCTTTGGTTTAGAGAAGATTTTCAGTTTCATGAGGTCCCATTTATTGATTGTTGATCTTAGAGCCTGTGCTGCTGGTGTTCTGTTCAGGAAGTTGTCTCCTGTGCCAATGTGTTCAAGATCTTCCTCACTTTTTTTTAATAACAGATTAAGAGTGTTAATTTTATGTTGAGGTATTTGATCCACAAGGACTTTATTTTATGCAGGGTGATAAGTATGGACCTATTTATATCTTTCTATATGTGGACATCCAGTTAGGCAAGCACCATTGGTTGAAGATGTTCTTTTTTCCATTGAATGGTTTTGGCTTCTTTGTCAAAAATCAGGTATTGTAGCTGTGTGGGTTTATTTCTGAGTCTTTGTTTCACTTCCACTGATTCACCAGTATGTTTCTATGTCAATACAACACCATTTTTACTGTTTCTCTGTAGTACAGCTTGAGATCCAAGATGGAGATATCTCCAGAAGCTTTTTTTTCTTTTCTTTTCTTTTCTTTTTTTTATTTTTTTAATTTTTCATCAATTACACTTTATTCATTCTGCATACCCCCACAAGCCCCTCCCTCCTCCACTCCCAATCCCACCCTCCCTCCTCCCTCTGCATGCATGCCACTCCCCAAGTCCACTGATAGGGGAGGTTCTTCTCTCCTTTCTGATCTTAGTCCATCAGTTCACATCAAAAGTGGCTGCATTGTCCTCTACTATGGCCTGGTAAGTCTCCTCCCCCCAGGGGGAGGTGATCAAAGAGCAGGCCAATCAGATTATGTCAGAGGCAGTCCCTCTTCACATTACTATGTAACCCAATTGGACTCTGAACTGCCCTGGGCTACATCTGTGCAGGGGTTCTGGGTTATCTCTATGAATAGTCCTTGGTTGGAGTATGAGTCTCTGGGAAGTTCCCTGTGTTCAAATTTTCTTCTTCTGTTGCTCTCCTTGTGGAGACCCTGTCCTCTCCAGCTCTTACTATTTCCCACTTCATACATAAAATTCCATTCACTCTGCCCAACAGTTGCCCATCAGGCTCAGCATCTGCTTTGATAGTCTGCAGGGCAGAGCCTTTCAGAGGCCCTCTGTGGTAGGTTCCTAGGTCGTTTCCTGTTTTCTTCTTCTGGTGTCCATCCTCTTTGCCTTTCTGGATGGGGATTGGACATTTTAGTTAGGGTCCTCTCTCTTGATTAGTTTCTTTAGATGCACAGGTTTTAGTGGGTTTGTCCTATGTTGTATGTCTATATGAGTGAGTATATACCATGTGTGTCTTTTTGCTTCTGGGACAACTCACAAAGAATGATCCTTTCCAGATTCCACCATTTACCTGCAAATTTCATGATTTCCTTATTTTTCATTGCTGAGTAATATTCCATTGTGTAGATGTACCACAATTTCTGCATCTATTCTTTAGTTGAGGGGCATCTGGGTTGTTTCCAGCTTCTGGCTATTACAAATAAAGCTGCTACAAACATGGTTGAGCAAATTTCCTTTTTGTATGCTTGAGCCTCTTTTGGATATATGCCTAGGAGTGGTATGGCTGGATCTGGGGAAGCACTATTCCTAGTTGTCTGAGAAAGTGCCAGATTGATTTCCAGAGTGGTTGTACAAGTTTACATTCCCACCAGCAATGGAGAAGGGTTCCCCTTTCTCCACAACCTCTCCAGCATGTGTTGTCACTTGAGTTTTTGATCTTGGACATTCTCATGGGTGTAAGGTGAAATCTCAGGGTTGTTTTGATTTGCATTTCCCTAATGGCTAGTGAGGTTGAGCATTTCTTTAATTGCTTCTCTTCCATTCAGTATTCCTCTACAGAGAATTCTCTGTTTAGCTCTGTTCCCCATTTTTTAAGTGGATTACTTGGTTTGCTGCTTTTCAGCTTCTTTAGTTCTTTATATATACTGGATATGAGTCCTCTATCAGATAAAGCGTTGGTGAAGATTCTTTCTCAATCTGTAGGCAGTCACTTTGTTTTGATAACGGTGTCCTTTGCTTTACAGAAGCTTTTCAGTTTCATGAGGTCCCATTTATTGATTGTTGCTCTTAGAGCCTGTGCTGTTGGTGTTCTGTTCAGGAAGTTTTCCCCTGTACCAATGAGTTCTAGGGTATTCCCCACTTTTTTTTCTAGCCAATTTAATGTGTCTGGTTTTATGTTGAGGTCTTTGATCCACTTGGACTTCATTTTTGTTCAGGGTGATAAGTATGGATCTATTTTCATTTTTCTACATGTAGACATCCAGTTGGACCAGCACCATTTGTTGAAGATGCTATCTTTTTTCCATTGTATGGTTTTGGCATCTTTGTCAAAGATCAGGTGTCCATAAGTGTGTGGGTTTATTTCTGGGTCCTCTGTTCGGTTCCATTGATCCACCATTCTGTTTCTATGCCAGTATCATGCAGTTTTTAAAACTGTTGCTCTATAGTACAACTTAAGATCAGAGATGGAGATACCTCCAGAAGATCTTTTATTGTAGAGGATTGTTTTAGCAATTCTGGGTTTCTTGTTATTCCATATGAAGTTGAGAATTTTTCTTTCCAGGTCTGTAAAGAATTGTGTTGGTAATTTGATGGGAATTGCATTGAATCGGTAGATTGCTTTTGGTAAAATGGCCGTTTTTACTATGTTAATCCTACCTAGCCATGAGCATGGGAGATCTTTCCATCTTCTCATATCTTCTTATAATTCTTTCTTCAGAGAATTGAAATTTTTTTCATACAAGTCTTTGACTTCCTTGGTTAGGGTTACTCCGAGGTATTTTATGTCATTTGTGGCTAATGTGAAGGGTGTTGTTTCCCTAAATTCTTTCTCAGCCCTTTTGTCTTTTATATACAGGAGGGCTACTGATTTTTTTGAGTTAATTTTGTATCCGGCCACTTTGCTGAAGGTATTTATCAGCTGTAGGTGTTCTCTGTAAAATTTTTGGGGTCACTCAGGTATACAATCATATTGTCTGAAAATAGTGATAATTTGCCTTCTTCCTTTCCAATTTGTATCCCCCTGATCTCCTTCAACTGTCTAATTGCTCTAGCAAGGACTTCCAGCACTGTGTTGAAGAGATATGGAGAGAGTGGGCAGCCTTGTCTTGTCCCTGATTTCAGTGGGATTGCTTTAAGTTTCTCTTCGTTCAGTTTGATCTTGGCTATAGGCTTGCTGTATATCACCTTTACTATGTTTAGATATGTGCCTTGTATCCCTGATCTCTCCAATACTTTGAACATGAATGGATTTTGGATTTTGTCAAAGGCTTTTTCAGCATCTAGGGAGATTATCATGTGTTTTTTTTTTTTCTTTCAGTTTGTTAATATGGTGGATCACATTGACGGATTTCCGTATATTGAACCACCCCTGCATACCTGGGATGAAGCTTACTTGGTCATAGTGGATGATATCTTTGATGTGTTCTTGGATTCGGTTTGCAAGTATTTTGTTAAGTATTTTTGCATCAATGTTCATAAGGGAGATTGGCCTGAAATTCTCTTTCTTTGTTGAGTCTTTGTGAGGTTTAGGTACCAAGATGACTGTGGCTTCATAGAATGAGTTCGGTAATGTTCCTTCTGTTTCTATTTTGTGGAATAGTTTGAAGAGAATTGGTGTTAGCTCTTCTTTGAAGGTCTGGTAGAATTCTGTGCTGAAGCCATCTGGTCCTGGGCTTTTTATGGATGGGAGACTTTTGATGACCGCTTCTATTTCTTTGGGGGATATAGGACTATTTAGTTGATTCACGTGGTCCTGGTTCAGCTTTGGTAATTCAAATCGATCAAGAAAATTGTCCATTTCATTTAAATTTTCAGATTTTGTGGCATATAGACTTTTGAAGTAAGTCCTAATAATTGTTTGGATTTCCTCAGTTTCTGTAGTTATATCCCCCTTTTCATTTCTGATTTTGTTGATTTGGGTGGTGTCTCTCTGCCTTTTAGTTAGCTTGGCTAAGGGTTTGTCGATCTTGTTGATTTTCTCAAAGAACCAGCTCTTGGTTTCATTGATTCTTTGAATTGTTTTATTTGTTTCCAATTGATTGATTTCAGCCCTGAGTTTGATTATTTCCAGCAGTCTACTCCTTCTTGGTGCATCTGCTTCTTTTTTTTTCTAGGGTTTTTAAGTGAGCCATTAAGGTGCTTGAATGAGCTGTCTCAAATTTCTTCTTTAAGGCACTTAGTGCTATGAACTTTCCTCTTAGCACTGCTTTCATTGTGTCCTACAAGTTTCCGTATGTTGTGTCTTCATTTTCTTTGATTTCTAGAAAGACTTTAATTTCTTTCTTTATTTCTTCCCTGACCCAGCTGTCATTTAGTAGCAAGTTGTTCAGTTTCCACGTGTGTGTAGGCTTTTTGCTATTTCTGTTATTGTTGAGGTCCAGCTTTATTCCATGGTGATCAGACAAGATACATGGGATTATTTCAATCTTCTTGTATCTGTTGAGGCTTGCTTTGTGACCCACTATATGGTCTATTTTGGAGAAGGTTCCACGAGGTGCTGAGAAGAAGGTAAATTCTTTTGTGTTTGGGTGTAAAGTTCTGTAAATGTCTGTTAGGTCCATTTGATTCATGACCTCTGTCAGAGACATTGTTTCTTTGTTTAATTTCTGTTTTGTTGACCTGTCCTTTGTTGAGAGTGGGGTGTTGAAGTCTCCCACTATTAATGTGTGGGGATCTATATGTGCTTTAAATTTTATCAATGTTTCTTTAACAAATGTGGGTGCTCTTGTATTTGGGGCATAGATGTTCAGGATTGTGATGTCTTCCTGGTGAAATTTTCCCTTGATGAGTATGAAGTGTCCTTCCCCATCTCTTTTTATTAATTTCGGTTGAAAGTCTATTTTATCAGATATTAGAATGGCTACTCCTGCTTGCTTCTTGGGTCCGTTTGCTTGGAAAGTCGTCTTCCAGCCCTTTACCCTCAGGTAATGTCTATCTTTGTGTCTTAGATGTGTTTCTTATATGCAAGATAGCTGGGTTTAGTTTACGTATCCATTCTGTTAATCTGTGTCTTTTTGTTGGAGAGTTGAGTCCATTGATGTTGAGAGAGATTAATGACCAGTGGCTGCTAGATCCCTTGATTTTGATGTTGGCTGTGGTCATCGGGTTGTGTGGTTGGTTGCTTTTGTTTTACTGAAGTGAGGTTATTTATTTCCTGTGTTTTCTTGAATGTAGCTAGTTTTCCTGGGTTGTATTTTCCCTTCTAGTATCTTCTGTAATGCTGGATTTGTTTGTAGGTATTGTTGAAATTTGTTTTTGTCATTGAATATCTTGTTTTCTCCATCTATGAGGACTGAGTGTTTTGCGGGGTATAGTAGCCTGGGCTGACATCTGTGTTCTCTTAGGGTCTGCATGATATCCGTTCAAGCCCTTCTGGCTTTCATAGTCTCTGTTGAAAAGTCAGGTGTGATTCTAATGGGTTTGCCATTATATGTTACTTGGCCTTTTTCCCTTGCGGCTTTTAGTATTTTTTCTTTGTTCTGTATACTTACTGTTTTGATTATTATGTGGCAGGAGGATTTTCTTTTCTGGTCAAATTTGTTGGGTGTTCTGTAGCCTCATGTATTCTAATTGGCCTCTCCTTTAGCTTGGGGAAATTTTCAATGATTTTGTTGAAAATATTTTCTGGGCCTTGGAGAAGGGAGTCTTCTTTTTCCTCTATACCTATTATTCTTAGGTTTTGTCTTTTCATATTGTCCTGCATTTCTTGGACGGTCTGTGTCAGGAAGTTTTCGGATTTAACATTTTCTTTGACAGATACATCGATTTCTTTCACTGTATCTTCTACACCTGAGATTCTTTCTTCCATCTCTTGTAGTCTGTTGGTTATGCTTACCTCTGTAGATCCTGTTTTCTTCTCTAGATTCTTCCTTTCCATTATTTCCTCCATTTGTGTTTTCTTTAATTTTTCCAATTCTATCTTCAGGTCTTGAGTTGTTTTGTTTACTTCCTTCACCTGTCTGATTGTGCTTTCTTGTTTTTCTTTTAGTTCCTTCATCTCTGTTTCTTTTATTTCATTCAGTGTTTTAAGCATTTCCTTTCTAAAGGCCATAAACTGTTTGGCTGCAGCTTCCTCTATTTCTTTACGGATGGCAATATTCTGTTTGAGTTTATCTTCCTCTATGTCTTTATGTATCTTATTTGTTTCCTCTGTTATCATCTTCATGAGCATAGTTGTTAGGTCATCTTCTTGGATTTCAGTTATGCTGGGGTATCCAGGGCTACTTGCCCCTGGGTAACTGGGTTCTGGAGATGCCATATTGCTCTGTCTTTTGTTGCTTGAGCTTTTACGCTGGCCTCTACCCATTGTGCTATCTTAGGTGTTTGGGGTTATTTTCTGGTGGTTCCTGGGGATGCTATGGTGGAGAGAATCCCCTTTGCAGAAAGCTGGTTTTTCCTGAAGGATGTCTTCTCAGCTTTTTGGGTATAGTCCCTGGATGGCTGGTGTTTTCTCAGGAGTTGCTCACCTCAGGGATATAGACCTGAGTGGTAACTGTGGTCTTTGTTAGTCAAGAGGGTTCTCCTCTCACCCAGGGAAGTCCTGAGGGCAGCTGCCCTGTTTCTGGGTTTCTTGCTGTAAATTTAATGATCAGCCGCTGTGACCCAGTTGGACATCTGGCGCACAGCAACTGTTTGTGCCTGTGTCTGGAGCACAGCTGAGTGATGGCGCCTCAGCCCCACTGGTCTGCTAGACTTTTTCCAGGGAAGGATTGGGGTGATTTAAGTCAATACATTTTCCTTCCTTCCCTGTAGATTCTCTGGAGACAGGGACTCCCAGTCTCTTTTTTTTTTTTTTTTTTAGCCCTGGTGCACACTGCTCAGTCTCTGCCAAATGGCTGGCAGCAGAACCTGCCTGTGTCTGGATCACAGCTGAGTGATGGCAGCTCAGTCTCCACCAGCTCTCTGGCTCACAGAAACTGCCTGTGTCTGCCTTTCTGGCCTTTGGGACTCTGGGCATCTACCTAAACTGGGTAATTTTCCCATGACCTTTTCGGGGTGGGGGTGTCAGCTGAGTGCTCTGAGATCAGACCAGCCGTTTCCCTCCCAGTGTGTTTGCACTGGACAGTGAAACTCATTCGCTGGTGCCTTGGTGCCCACAGTTCTATCTCAGGTGGCAAATCAGGTACTAAGGCAGGCAGGGCTCTGTGCTGGAGCTTGGCTCCCCAGTTCTGGCTCCGGGCTGGCTCCTGGGGTACCCATGGAACCCGAGTGTTTTCCAGGGGATGTCTGGGCGACCTAAGGTTGGTCCCAATCGTTTCTTGCACCATGGGGTTATCTCTGGACTGAAAATTCCAGTCTCTGAAAGTGTGGTGCGCATGGTTCAGTCTGGGACCGTGACCAGAGACACTGGCTTGTGGCTCTGGGCTGGGCCTGGAGCTGGCGGCCAGCAGCCAAGCATCTGGTGGAACTGGGAGCTCTTTTGCGGTTTAGCCAGGTGAGTTAAAAGCTGATTGAATCCCCCACTGTGGGGTATCCTCTCACCTGGGAAACACAATGACTGTGTTTTATGGCCTCGAGTTCTGATTGCTGGTCACTGTGCTGATACTGCTGCTGCTGCTCAGAATGAGAGTCCTCCCGGTGCCGCCATCTTGTCCCTCTCTTTATTTTATTTTATTAATTACACTTTATTCATTTTGAATCCCCCCATAAGCCCCTCCCTCCTCCCCTCCTGATCCCACCCTCCCTCCCCTTTCTGCATGCATGCCACTCCCCAAGTCCACTGATAGGGGAAGTTCTCCTCTCCTTTCTGATCTTAGTCTATCAGTTCACATCAAAAGTGGCTGCATTGCCCTCTACTGTGGCCTGGTAAGGCTGCTCCCCCCTCAGGGGGAGGTGATCAAAGAGCAGGACAATCAGATTATGTCAGAGGCAGTCCATCTGTGAATCTAAGAACTAAGCAAAAGAGAGGACCCTAACCAAAACAGTCAATCCCCATCCTGAAAGGCAAAGAGGATGGACATCAGAAGAAGAAGAAAACAGGAAACAACCTAGAAACCTTCTACAGAGGGCTTCTGAAAACCAGAAGAAGAAAACAGGAAACAAACTAGGAACCTACCACAGAGGGCCTCTGAAATCCTCTGCCCTACAAACTATCAAAGCAGATGCTGAGCCTGATGGTCAACTGTTGGGCAGAGTGAATGGAATTTTATGTAAGAAGTGGGAAATAGTAAGAGCTGGAGAGGACAGGTTTTTTATTTTTTTAAGATTTATTTTTTATACAGTGTGCTGCCTGCATTGTGTGATAGCAGGCCAGAAGAGGGCACAAGATTTCATGATAGATGGTCATGAGCCACCATGTGGTTGCTGGGAATTGAACTCAAGACCTTTGGAAGAGCAGTCATTGCTTTTTAACCTCTGAGCTATCTCTCCAACCCAGCCAATTCTTTTTTAGGTGAGGTCTCAGACTGGCAACTATAAGAATTTTGTTAGAAAATCTTAGAAAGCACATGTATGATTGTGGTTTGCTTGGGTGGGGATGTAATACCAGGAACACAAGACCCTCAGAGACCACCACGAGATGACTTGATGCAAGAGCAAGAAAGCTTTATTACAAGAGTGACTGAACTTGGGGCCCAAGTCTCACTGACACAGCAGTAGAGAACTGGGATTTTGAGCCCTGAGTGAGCAGGGTTTTTAAAGAGAAAGACTCTAAGCAGGTGGGTTTCCATAACAGCAAGTAGGGGGATACATGTTTTCATGAGAGAAAGCAGGGGGGTTCACGCCTTGATCTTACAGATTTGGGTAGAAGCCAAAAGGGAGAGGTGACCGTTTACATAATCACAATTCCCTGGTAGATTGTCTCTATTTTTTTACTAAACATTTATTCTGTCATATTTCCTGGAGGCCGTTGCTTGGAGAGCTAACTTTGTATTCTGTCAGGTGCACATTCTGTGATATTTCCTGGTACCTGAGTTCAGCTCCTAGTCAAGATGTTGCCTTATTTCAAAATGGAGTCACACATGCTAACTTAAACTCCTCAGGGAACTTCTGTCAATGTGCTCTTCAAAGTGCAAAAGGACTTAAGTGGAGGGTGCAGTAGAGGGTAGGGAGAGGGATAGATGAAGAATTCACCATGTCTGGGTATCTACTCCTCCCCCTAGTAAATGAGTTGATTTACTTAATCACTAGTGCAAAAAAAAATAGCTAGAATGTATTTTAAGTTCAAGGTCTAAAAGTGAGGCTGCAGGGGTCCTTTTGGCAATGCTTTTGCAGCATTGCATCCATTCACTTGTAATGTTTGTAAATTCACACTGAGCAATGAAGGAAAGGAATGGGAGGAAAGTGAAGGGGAGGAGAGAGTAGGGGAATGGACAGGTAGGGAAGGAATCATGTTCAAAATCTTCCTGGCAAGAAAACAAAAAATAAAAAAAAACCCTGCTTAATGAATTTCCACCTTTTGTGTGTCCAAGAATTCTTAATTTGTGTTTATGTGTAAACCCTTTCACCATATTTACATATATGATGAAAATTCTTGCTGAATAATGGTGTTTCAATATCTTCTTTACATTTCAACTGAATTATTTTTGGGCCCTAAATCTAGACACAATTCTTATCAATATTTGGAGATTTTTCTTGTTTTGAATGTGTTGTGTTATTTTCTTAGTTAATAGTGTGTCCACAGTCCATTACACCAGGGTCATCATACTTGGGTCTCTAGACAAGTAATGAAAAACAATAAACAGTACTAATAATGTTAGTGACTAAAATGAAAGTAACTGAGAGCATTGTACAGTAATCTCAGATGATCTTTTCAGACAGGTCATTTTATGATGAAATCTTTTCATGAGGAACAAAATGCCTGTTAAGCTTAGGGCTTGTTTACAGCATGCTCTTGAAAACAAGGTTCAAGAAGCATCCTGAAGTCATAACATCTATTGATGTACAGGGAGGACACAATCAGCTTTGTGGATATGGTCTCCTAGGGATAAGTATGGCAGGATGCAAAGCCCAGGACATTTTCTGGGGACCTGACCTCTTATAAAACCTAATGAAAACATAGACTCTTTGCAGAAAATGAACATGTATATAAAACCATCTCTGTATAAGCATGTATATAGCAAATGTCAGGAGAAGGACCAGGATAAAATCTAACACCAAATAATTAACACTGTTGATGTACCTGTAATTTCTATCTTATCTGGAAGGCAGAGACAGGAAGACTGTTAACCCCTGTATTTAAGGCAGAGCATCTGCATAAAGAAAAGCAATGCTTTGCTTCTCCTGTTCCTTTTCTTCCTCTTCGTCTTCCTCCTCTTTCTTTACCTCATATATGTGAAGGAAATGTTCTACCCCCAAGCTACATTTCTAGCTTCTGTACAAAACAAGCAGATACAGATAGTCTTTGCATATGATAAAGCCAGATGCTAAAACTCACTAAAGCTTAAAGAAAGTAACTGGTTATGGGATAAATGAAAGAGAACACAGCGAAGGCAACAGACATAGAGGCTGTTTCTACTAACAGCAGAAACAGAACAAAGATAAAAAATACTTCAGGAGAAGTTTATTACAAATGGCACAATGGCTGTCATTAACAAATAAAATGCTAAGTACTCCTATCCTCTAGGTGGGAATTCTGTACTATCATCAGATTATGAAAACTTTGTTAATAGCATTTACTGTTTAAAATGTTATTTGTCCTGCAGACAGGTACTGTTTGTAAATTAGGCACTCAATACTGTGCTAAGTCCTGAACACACAAAAATGATTCATGCAAACATCATTTTTTTTCTCTATAAGCTTACAGTCTTGTGGGGTAATCCACCAAAAATAAACCTATAGACCATGCATAGAAATGCATACATCACTATAAATTACACTATGAAACCTAAAGAAAAGCAAGAGGTGCTTAACACCCCAAAAGGGATAAAGAATATATATATTCAAAGGCCTAGAGGTAAGAACATTTTATTTCAGTAGGGGAAATGAAAGAAGGTGAATTTGTTTGCAACATATTAGGGAAGAAGAAAGGAATAATGATAATAATAATAATAATAATAATAATAATAATAATTGAAGAGAAAGCTAGAGGGACTGAATAGATGGCTTTGTGATGAAAAATACTTTCTCTGGGGCTGGAGAGATGGCTCAGAATTTAAGAGCACTGGCTGCTCTTCCAGAGGTCATGTGTTCAATTCCCAGCAACTACATGGTGGATCACACCATCTATAATGAAATATGGTGCCCTCTTTTGGCATGTAGGTGTACATGCAAACACAAGATTGTATACATAATAAATAATAAATCTTAAAACAAAACAAAACATTCTCTGCTTTTTTTTCCCGAGTTCCCAGCATGTTCATGGTGGCTGTCAATCTTCTCTAGATCCGGTTTCAGAGAATTTAATGCCATTAGACCTCCTTGGATATAAGGCACACATGGGGTACACTTAGATTCATACAAGTAAAATACTCTTATCACTGATCTATGAAAAATTTAAAAATACCCCCCTTCAAAAAAGGAGGTCAGCAGGCATAGTGGCACCCACTGGATCTCTGTGTGTTTGAGGCCATCCTTGCCTACAGAGCGAGTCCAGACGAGCTAAAGCTACACAGGGAAAAACTGTCTTGAAAAGCAAAACAACAACAACAACAAAACAAAGCAAAACAATACAAAAATAAACAAGATCATAAAGCAAGTGTGTTGACACAAGTATTGACACATGCCTGTAAATGGAGCATCAGGAAGGTCAGGAATGAAGGTCAATCTGGACTATAAGAAACTCTGTCTCAAAAACAAAACAGCAGCAGAAACAACAAAACAGCACAAGAATCTGAGTGCCTGGGATGCTTTGGGACATTCAAGTTTTTTTTTTTTCTTTTTTTTTTATCTTAATTCTTGGCTCCATAGGAAGCTATTGAGGAGTGTAGTTGTTTGAATGAAAATGACCCCTACAGTCTCATATATTTGAAAATCTGGTCCCCAGTTGGTGGAACTGTTTTGGAAAAATTAGGAAGTGTGATCTTGTTGAAGAGGTATGTTCCTGTGGGTGGGCTTTGAGGTTTTAAAATTGCACACCATTCTCAGTTAGCTCTTTGCCTCATACTTGTAGATCAGGATGTAAGCTCTCAGCCACTGTTCTGTCTGGTTCTCTGCCTGCCATTCCTGTCTGCCACTATGGTCTGTGCTGTGATGCTCGGGGAATTACCCTCTGAAACTCTAGGTACCCAACCAACTGTTTCTTCTATAAGCAGCCATGGTCATGATATCTTAACACAGTGATAGAAAAGTAACTAAGACAAGGGGTTTGAAAACAGGAGAGAAATGCTTTGATGTACACTTATCTCAAAGATCCTTTTGTCCTGTAAAATTAATAACAAGATTTCAGAAATATCAGGCCTCAGAGCGTCCTGACCCAGAAGGTCTAGCCCTCTCGGGTGGGGCGGGGGAGGGGCTCGAACGAGGCTCAGCGCAGGCGCAGTGCGTGCCTCCATTGTCAAGTGTGACGTAAGCACCGTTGCTATGGCTACAGACGCTGAAGGGAAAACGCTGAGCT
This sequence comes from Meriones unguiculatus, assembly GCF_030254825.1. NCBI lineage: Eukaryota > Metazoa > Chordata > Mammalia > Rodentia > Muridae > Meriones > Meriones unguiculatus. Next base: position 4,929,496 of record NW_026843646.1, on the reverse strand, counting down.
CGTCCCGTGCTGGGAGGGCAATGGCGGCGAGGGTTGGCGGCGGGAACCCGCTTTCTGGGTGCGGTGGCGGTGGTCGTGGTTTGGCTAGTAGACTACTTCACTGTGGTAGGCTGAGACCAGGAGAAGCCAGGTAAGGGTGTGTGGCAGGCGCCGTCCCGGGCTCCGCCTCCGCCTGACCCGGGCTCCGCCTCCGTCCCCTCGGGCTCCGCCTCCGCCCCAGGCTCAGCCTCTGCACCCACTAGGCTCCGCCTCTGCTCTCCCGAACTCCGCCTCCCTCCTCTGCCGGGCTCCGCCTTCACCTCCCAGGGCTCCTCCTCCCTCCGCTTCCGGGCCCCTCCCCGTCTCCACCCCGAGTTTCGCCTTCGTTCCCGGGCTCCGCCCCCGCTCCGCTAGGCTCCGCCTCTGCTACCGCGGGCTCCGCCTCCCTCCTCCGCCGGGCTCCTCCCCTGCCCCCGCCCCTGGCTCCGCCTCCGCCCCTCGGGCTCCGCCTCCGCCTACAGGCTCCTCCCCCGCCCCGCCTCTGGGCTCGCCTCCGCCCCCAGCAGCCATCCAGTGGGCTAGGCGGTGCTGGGCCTGGCAACGCGGCTGGGAGGCGGGGAGGAGAGAAGGTTGGGTCCCAAGGTGGAGGGGCGGCGGGCCCACAGGTGTTGGCCATCGCGGAGCAGCCAAGCCTGGCTGGATGTGGGCGTGTGTGAGGGACCCGCAGGACGGCGGTTGTGGAGCGAGGCCAGGGCTGTGCAGTTGGAGGCTGGTGGGCTGGCCGGGTCGGGGGGTCGGGAGAGCCTGCCCGAGTTCCTCCATGAGCTTCTGTGGAGGCTGTTGCTATCCGGAGCCACGCCCTCGGGCCGCCTGGGTTGGGAGGGCAGGACCAGACTGTATGGCGTTCCTAGGGATACACTTGTGCCCTGCATCCTGAGGAAGAGTGATGCTGGGACCAGTCCTCCTGGAAAGTAAGAGCAGAGAGTCCCGTGCTGCCTCCCCCCTGCTCTGGAGCTCGTGGGGTGGGGAGCTTACACATCTGGGCTGAAAGAAAGCAGGGTACTTGGAAAGGCTACAGGATCCGTGCACATTTCTAGGAACATTATTTTTTTCAGGATGTATATGCCAGCATTCCAGAATGAAATGATTCTTCTTAAGTAAAGACAGCCAGACTCTTGGGTAAAGAAAGCCAGTGCTCTCTCTCACTGGGCTTTCATGAGTTTTGATTGTTCCCTTTATTTGTCCGAGAATTCTTCATAAGGAACAGTTTGGCAGATACACTGCTGTTTATACTTTAATGGACTTGCACAACCAGGAGTATACACGGTTCACGCAGGCTTATTTTCTTATTTTTATCTCTTTGTGTTGTTATGTATAGATAACCAGGACATAATAACAAGTTTACTGTAGAGCTGGGAAAGCTCTTTTATTTCAGGGTAATTCCAGTTTTACACTTGCAAGGAATTTTAGCTACTAACCCTGCATCCCCTTGTCTCTGGAGATGCTTAGGTTGTGTTTTGCTGATTGTTAGTCGTTGGTAGCACTAGAGTACCAATGTTTATTATTTATTCATTCCTAAGAATTTGTTTCAGAGAAGGGATTCTTCCCAGTTTTTTCTCACTACTGCCTAATTGAGGTCACTTAAAAAACCGCTTGCAGGTCGATGAGATGGCTCAAGAGATAAAAGCTCTTGTTGGGCAAGCCTGGAGACCTGAGTTCAATCCCTGAATTTATGAAAAGGTGGAAGGCAAGAAGTGATTGCACAGAGTTGTCTTCTAACCTTCCTATGTGTTCCCTAGTATGCATGCTTCACCAGCATCATGAACACACACACACACAAAGACGACATTGGGCTGTATTTAGAGAATATTATTGCTGCTCCAAAATGTCATGTCATTTCACTTGTCAGTTTCTTACAGACATAATCTTACCCAGACTGCTAGTGTGGAGATTCAGTTTTGTTTTTAATCTTGTTCAGTTTTCAGTTACATTGTTCTTTCCCCTACAATAATTTTATTTAGGTTTTTTTTTTTTTTTTTTTTTTTTTTTTTGAGACAAATTCTCTCTACAGAACCCTGGATGGCTGTTCTGGGATTCCTTATGTAGTACAGGCTGGTCTTGAACCTACAGAGACCCGCCTTCCTCTTCCTCCCAATTGCTTGGGTTAAAGACCATGCCCAGCTTCCCCCACAACAATTTTAAAACAATAACAAACTTGAAAAAAGTTCCAAGTATGGTACACAGTTAAGTGCTGTTTTACTTTGGACATTTTGAGAGGAAGCTGTTGACCTTATGCCCTGTCACTCTGAATGGTTTAGTGTCAATTTTATGCAAACAAGAATGTTGTCCTACATAATGACAGTGCAGTTATCAAAATAGGAAATTCACGCTGACATAATATTCCATTTAATGTGGGTTTTATTGACTATGTTATTACTCACAGAAATGTCAAAAGAAGCTGGTATATTTAAGTGTTTCATTTTTTTTATCTCTTTAGTCTCTTTCAGTATGGAACAGTTCCCTCAACTTTTTCATGATCTTGTCACTTTGATGACTATAGGTCAGTTATATTTTTTCTTCATTAATTTATTTATTTGTTCATTTTACAGTCCACTCACAGCCCTACTCCCTCATCTCTTGCCAGTCCCAAACTCCCAAACACTTTCCCTGTACTTCCCCCAACCAACCCACCCAGGCACATCAAGTTATATCAGGATTAAGTACCTCCTCTTTCACTGCAGAAAGACAAGGCAGCCCTGGATAAGAATATGGGATCTAAAGGGAGGCAACAGAGTCCAAGTCAGAGACAGCTCCTGCTGTAGTTGCTAGGGGACTGACTTGAGGACAAGCAACCCATCAGTTTCATATGTATAAGAGGCTGAGGGCTAGGCCAGGCATGTTCGTTTGTTGGTGGTTCAGTTTTATGAGGCCCCATAGTCCCAGGTGAAGCTGACTATGTAGGTTTTTTTATGGTCTCCTACCTCTCCAATCCTTCCTATAACTCTTCCACAAGATTCCCAGAGTTCTGCCTAATGTTTGTTTGACTGTGGGTCTCTGCAACTGTTTCCATTATTTGCTGGATGAAGCCTCTCAGATGACAGTTATGCTGGTCTCCTGTCTACAAGCATAGCAAAGATATGATTAAATGACGAAGGCCCAGGCTTTGGGGTACACCATTGCTTAGGGGTGAAAGAGGAGGAGCAGCAAATGCATTTTGTGAACTTGGAAGAGATATTCAGCTCTCCCTAATAGATATTATTTTTCTTGTAGGTGATATGAGCCATAATTTTTGTCTAGTTACATGGCTGTATAGAAGAGATTGTTTTCAAATTAAAACGAATTTTTTACATTTCTTTTTTCCTACTTTTTTGTGGGGGAGAGAAGGAGTCATCAAGACATGGACTCTGGGTGTGTAGTCCAGGCTGTTCTGGAACTCTTCCTCAGACTCACAGAGATCCACCTGCCTATGCCTCAAAAGCACTGGAATTAAAGGCTTGCACCACTTGATAAGCAGTCAGTACTCTTAATCACTGAGTCAACTCCAGTGCTTTTTAAATTTTTAACAGATATAATCATGTGACTATGTCTACATTAGTTGAATATAAATAGAATGATGAATATAATGTTTCAAAAGTGTTCTAAGGGGATAATGGTGTGTATTCCCTCCTAGCCTTTCTTTAGCTGAGACTGGAGATTGGCTGGGAGGTGGTGGCTCATCTTTAATCCCAGAATTTGGGAGGCAAGGCAGAAGCATTTGGATCTCTGCATTAACAGCCATCCTGGTCTATAGATCTAGTTCCAGAACAGCAGAGAAACCTACACAGAGAAACCCAATCCAAGCAAGCAAGCAAGAAATGGACTGGAGATGTAGCAGCCATCTTGGGTAGGAGTAACAGAGCAAACAGCTAGAAAGATCCTGGATAACTAATGACTGACAGTAGGGTTGCCATAGCAGGTCTAGATAGCTGCTTTGTGTTTTGTTTCTCTTTGTTTTTAACATGATAAATAATAACATTATATGTTTAAAGCACTATAAATCTGAGTTTTCAGTTTCATGCTGGCAAAACAGGTACAAGGTGACAGGATGGGTTATCAGGATCCAGGGACATAGATAGTGAAGGAATGTTTTTCAGTGTCATGTGTAAACAATTGAGGGCACCATTGAGAGAAGCAGTTATTGAAGAACTTTGTGGTTGAATGTACAGATGATCTACTTATATGCATTGTACAGATAAGGAGGAGACTGTAAAGTCTCCCTCCTTCCTGTGGCCTCCCATTTTTACTTGTGAGTATTTAACTCCATCATTGAATAGCAAATCATGAACTGCAAGTTTACTCTAATGAATGATGTACTCTTTTGAGAATTTATACATTTTTTTTCAGTTTTTGGTTGTTGTTGTTTGTTTGTTTGTTTTCCCAAGATAGGGTTTCTCCATGTAGCCCTGACTATCCTGGAACTTCCTCTGTAAATTAAGAATGTTCTCAAACTCAGAGATCTGCCTGTCTCTGCCTCCTGAGCACTGCTGGGATTAAAGGTGTGTGCCATCACTGCTTGGCATAAAGGATCATTTTTAACTCTAACTTTCCTTATTTGATTGTTGTTTTTACTAACCAAATTACAGAATATTGGTAGAAGAAATGATAAGAATTGAGGTTAGCTGATTAAACACCCCCCCATGTGAGAAATCTCATTGTGATAGGTATGAACATATGTTTGGAAAACTTTGAATGCGTTTTATTAAAACTTAAAAAGACCAGCTCCATGTACTAGTGTGGTCTGGCTTTTTACTTTCCTTTCTACCTTCCCTTCCTTCTTCCTTCTTTGCTCTTTATAGCTTGGCTATCCTGGACTCATTTTGTAGACCAGGCTGTCCTGGAAATCAAAAAGATCCACCTGCCTCTGCCTCCCTGAGTTGCTGGAATTGTAGGCTTGCGCCAAGATGCCCAACTTCAAATCTTTATTTTTTAAAGGACTCAAAGACATTGTATGAGTAGTTAATAATGCTTGATATGTAAGCCTCACCTGGGGCCTTTCTGTCCTTCTAAGCAGTCAAGATTACACACTCTGGTTTTTCTAGAATTCTTGCCTTATTGTTATTTTATTTTCACCATGGACCTTTAACAGTTTAAAAGAATTAGGTATTCATAATCTTTGGAGATGAATATAAATTTCAAGGTGATTTTTTTACATTACTGTTTATTATTATCATTTATTACAATTTATTCCAATTGTACTGTGGCTGTGCCCCTCCCTCATCTCCATCTGCTCACATCCTCCTTCCCTCTTCTGCACCTAAGGCCCTCCCCTAGCCCACTGATAGGCAAGATCCTACTCCCCTTCTATTTGACCCTAGCCTATCATGATGTTTTATACAAGTCTCCCTCCTATTGTTGCACACATATTATTACAGTTACATAACCATCTATCTCACATCTATCATCTGTCTATCTATCATCTTTGTCATATATCTATTACACACACATATTGTTGTGAAAATCTGTTATTTCTTCCAAAGAAACATGGTTCAAAAATTGTTCAAAAACTATGTTTTAAATCAAAAGTAATCCAATCAAAAATGGGGACAGAGCTACACATAGAATTTTCAGTAGAGGAATATCTCAGAGAAACACTTAAAAATGCTCAATGCCCTTAGTTATCAGAGAGATGCAAATCAAAATGACCCTGAGATTTCACCTTACACCCATCAGAATGGCAAAAGCTCAAAAGACTATTCAGGCTTGTGGTCACCCTCAGCTACAGACCAGGATTATGGGCAGCCAGGGTATATGAGATCCCACCTCAAGAAAGAAAAAAAAAAAAACAGTGAACTACTGTGCAGTGATGAACAGAGAAAGTGGCAGAAGATTTGATGGACTTGGCAGTAGGGTTAGCAGGAACTGCAGCAGGTCGATGGGCACAGCAGCTTGGCAGGCACAGTGAGGGGTCTTAGGCACAGTAGTAGTCTCCAGTGCAGGGCAAGCTCATGCTGTGTCCACCTGTCCATCTCTCTGTCTGTCTGTCATTCTCAGTTTTTAAGTAGCTTTATTTTATTTATCTGTGTGCATGTGGGTATACATGCCTGGCAAGGGCCAGAAGAGGGTAGGAGATGCCCAAGAGCTAGACGTCGTTGTGATCCACCTGATACAGATTCTGGGAGCCTAATGCAGTCCTCTGCAAGAGCAGCATGTGTCTTAACTACTGATCTATATCTTCAGTCCAGTTCTCTGGGTTTTGATGGGACAAGCAGTTGGAAACATGAAGCCCAGGTTGGTCTGGAACTCATCATCCTCCCTCAGCTTCTTGTCCTCCAATTACAAGCCTGCACCTTCATGCCTGCCAGTCTTTTTCTTGAATGGTTTCAGGTCCACATTTTGTGTTCCAGGCCACAGACTGCAGATAACAGTGAAACTGACTTTAGCTCTGTGTCCCTGAGGGTGTACAGACAGAGTGTTTCCTCTGTTGTTAGGGCGAGGCTAGGGTAGAACTGCCACCCTGCTAGAAATTTAAGAATCATGCTGGGACTGTTTTGTCTAGTGTTGATCTGTGGATCCCAGGTTTCTGTAGATCTGAGGTTGGAGCTCTGTGCCTCAGTACCCAAGCGGTAATCAGCAGCAGGTAAGTGCAGCAGTCATGCATACAGCAGGATGCTAGATCCTGGAGCCAGTGGGAACCCAGAAACTTTTCCTGAACTGCTGTCCTGAGTTTGGAACTGATGTTTCCCCCACCCTATGGTTACCTCCCAACAGGGTGACCCAGTCTGTCCTGTTTTCGGGTCCACAGTTCAGTCTAGGATGTTGAGTAGAACAAACAGGAGCAGGTAAGTGGCTCTATGCTGCTGACTGGGCATCTGAAGGAACCCAAAAACTTTTCATTAGAAGTTGTTGGGGGAGTGTGGTGGAATTCCACTGGATGCCCTGAGGTTGGACTTGATGTTTCTTTCACCATGGGGTTTCCTCCCAACAGGAAACCTGGTCCCTGGTGCTTTGGTACCCACAGTTCTGTGTGGGACAGTGATTTGGGCATACAAGCAGCTCTCTGGCCTGAGCACCTTCTAGAGGCCAGACCTTTTTCAGGGATTTTCTGGGTGACCTGAGGTCAGTCCTGATTGCTTCCTACTCCATGGGGTTTTCTATAGCCTGGAAATCCCAATCTCTGGTGTTGTGGGGCCCACAGTACAGTCTGGGATGGTGACCAGAGCCAGAGAAAAGTCATGTGGCTCTGGGCTGGTGACCTATTGCCTGCAGGGACCCAGGAAATCTTCCATGGTTTATCTGGGTAGCCTGAGAAAAGAAGCGATTACTTCCCACTCCGTGGGGTTTGTTCTTAACTTGGAAACACAATTGCTGCTGTTTTAGGGCTCAGAGTTTGGTCTGTTGCTTGCTGTGTAGTCACTGCTCTACTGCTCTGCAGAAACTGTCCTCTTGGTACCACCATCTTTGATTCTCCTTTCTTTTATTAAACATTTTTTTTTAATTTTTCTTTTCTTTTTTATTTTAATAATTACAATTTATTCACTCTGTATCCCAGCTGTAGCCCCTCCACAATCCCCTTTCAATCTCACCCTCCCTCCCTCTTCTTCTCCTATGTCTCTCCCCCAGTCCAGTAATAGGGGAGGACTTCCTCCCCTTCCATCTGACTATAGTCAATCAGGTCTCATCAGGACTGGCTTCTTTGTCTTTCTCTGTGGACTGGAAGGATAGTTCCCCACTCAGGTGGAGCTGATCCAAGAACTAGCCCATGAGTTCATGTCAGAGATGGTCCCTAGTACTATTATTGGGAACCCTCTTGGATACAGAGACACATTGGACTATTTCTGTGTAAGGGTTCTAATTTATCTCCATGCATGGTCCTTGTTTAGCATATCAGTCTCAAAAAGACTCCTGTGCCCAGACCTTTTGATTCTGTTGTTCTCCTTGTGGAGCTTCTGTTCCATCCAGATATTTCTATCTCCCCCTTCTTTCATAACATTCCCTGCACTCTGCAAAATGTTTAGCTCTGAATCTCAGCATATGTTTTGATACCCTGCTGGGTAGAGTCTTTCAGAGGACCTCTGTGATAGGCTCCTGTTATTTCTCAGACAATTAGGAATAGTGATACCTCAAGATCCAGCTATACCACGCCTAGGCATATATCCAAAAAATGCTCAAGTATACAACTAGGATATTTGCTCAACCATGTTCACAGCAGCTTTACTTGTAATAGCCAGAAGCTGGAAACAAGCCATATATCCCTCAGTTGAGGAATGGATAAAGAAATTGTGGTACATTTACACAATGGAATACTACTCAGCAATTAAAAACAAAGAAATCATGAAATTTGCTGGCAAATGGTGAGATCTAGAAATTATCATCCTGAGTAAGGTATCTCAGAAGCAAAAAGACACACATGGTACATACTCACATATAAGTGGATATTAGACATATAATATAGGATGCTCATATTAAAATCTGTAGACCTAGGGAAGGTAATCAAGAAGGAAGACCATGGTAAGATGCTTAAACTTTTGTTTCTTTATATCTTTTTTTTTTTTTTTTGAGCAAGGGCAGTTACCCAGACTGAACTCAAATTTTTGCTCTCTGGTTTTGTTTTTCTAATTCGTTTTTCTTTTATTAATTATTTTTAATTTTTTCACAGTTTATTCATTATATATCCTGACTGAAGGCCCCTCCCTCAACTCCTACTGGTCACATCCTTTCTCTTCCCTCTATCCCACTCAAAAGGTGAGTTTCCCTCCTCTGCCATCCACCCATGTCTTATCACAATACTACTCAGCTATTAAAACAAGGAAATAATATTTGTGCTCTTATTACTTCTCCATAGGCCAGTCTGCTCACGTCAGAAGACTCCATACCCTGAAGCTTGCCTGCAACCTTACTGTGAAATTAACACTAAGTATAACTCATTTTACAGAGTCCCCCACACAAGACAATGTTTAATTGACCATCTCACATCCAGAAACATGTGAAATATGAAATGCTATGAAGTCTGAAACATTTGATCACACGCATTTCAAAGAATTTGGTTCTCCTTCTGTCTAGAGGAACCACCTCAGGAAATAAGTTCAAATTGAATTCCAGAAAACAGAGGCTATATACCCATTGGGAAATGATTGGGATGCTCCATGGATAGGTGTATATAATTGTTCAAAACTAGGTACTTCAAGAATGCTTGATTTGCATTAGATAGCACATTCCTATCATATGAACAAGAGCATAGATCCTAATCATCCTATATTTAAAAGGAGGAGAGAGTTAGCAGGGATCAGTGTCAAAAGCCATCTATCAAATTTTGCTAGTAGCATCTATGTCTAAAGACACTCCCCAGTTGAAGTCAGGCACAGAAAACTCACCCTTACATTGTTACACAACTAGGCCAGCACCAGGGTCATACAAGGAAGAGAAAGCCTCCTCCTTCACATCTCAAAATTCAGTCTGGGTTGTGATGGTTTTCAATAGAACCCCTGGAACAATATATATGTATACACAAAGAAACTTCTACAGGTTACCACTATTATATTACTCTCAGAGAACTTCCTGGCTGGTGTTAGTTCACCATTCCCTACATATTCATCCACTGGACTGAACTTTTCTTGTCTACAGTGAGGCAATGGAAAACAGTAAATATTGAGAATCAGATTTATCAATAAGTCTTCCCTAAACACATTTTATAATACTTTTGCATGTAATTGATATTCACCATTCATTGTATTCTTTTTAAAAATAATTTTATTTGCTTTAAATTCCAATTGTAGTCCCACTCCCTTCTCTCCCCCATTACTACCTATTCCTATTTCCCCTATTCCCTTTCCCCTTCCCTTTCACAAAAGGGAAGTCATTTTCATTGAGCTAGTTTTTCAGTTCTGTTGGATCTCAGTAGACCAAAGAACACAAAGGCCTTTCCATATTGGTTATAGTCAAAGAATTCCTCTCCAGTAAGGATACTTTTATGATGATGATGACTCTAGATTTGTGCAAGGCTTCACCGTTTTAACACATTCAAAAGCTCTCTCAAGTATGAATCCTTTCATGATGATGAAGATTATACAAATATGGAATGGTTTCACCATGTTAAAACCACTGTCCATTAGGATTTCTTTCATGATTGTGAGGATGATTCTGAAGTGCAAAAGTTTTTTCACATTGGTTAAAGTCAGATAGCTTCTTTCCAGTATGTTTTCTTGTATGTATTAGGAGAAGTTATGTGCAAAGGCTTTGCCACACAGTTAATTCATATGGATTCCCTCCAAAATGTGTTGTTGTCTTAGGAGATGACTGTAATATGCAAAGGTTTTATCACACTAATTATCCTCACCAGGCTTCTCTCCACTGTGTGTTTTTTCATGTTTCTGGAGACAGCTGTGCAAAGGCTTTATCATATTGGGTATATTCATAAGGTTTCTTTCCAGTATGTGCTCTTTTATGGCTTATGAGATTATTGTTGCGTGCAAAGGCTTTACCACACTCATTACATTCATAAGGTTTCTCTACATTGTGTGTTCTTTTATGGCTTATGAGATGACTGTTTTGTGCAAAGGCTTTACAACACTGGTTACATTTATAAGATTTCTCTCCAGTGTGTGTTCTTTTATGGCTTAAGAGAGTACTGTTTTCTGCAAAGGCTTTGCCACACTGGTTACATTTGTAAGGCTTCTCTTCAGTGTGTGTTCTTTTATGCCGTATGAGAGTACTGTTATGTGCGAAGGCTTTACCACACTGATTACATTCATGAGGTTTCTCTCCAGTGTGTGTTCTTTTATGACTTAAGAGATGATTGTTTCGTGCAAAGGCTTTACCACACTGGTTACATTCATAAGGTTTCTCTCCAGTGTGTGTTCTTTTATGCTGTATCAGAGTACTGTTTTGTGCAAAGGCTTTACCACACTGGTTACATTCATAAGGTTTCTCTCCAGTGTGTGTTCTTTCATGGATTATGAGATGACTGTTTTTTGCAAAGGCTTTACCACACTGGTTACACTCATAAGGTTTCTCTCCAGTGTGTGTTCTTTTATGGCTTATGAGATTACTGTTTTGTGCAAAGGCTTTGCCACACTCATTACATTCATATGGTTTCTCTCCAGTGTGTGTTCTTTTATGGCTTATGGAATGACTGTTTTGTGCAAAGGCTTTACCCCATTGATTACATTTGTAAGGCTTCTCTCCAGTGTGTGTTCTTTCATGGCTTATGAGAACAGTGGTATGGTGGAAGGATTTACCACATAGAGTGCGTTTAAAAGGTTTCTCTCCAGTACAACTGCTTTCATGCCTGCAAAGATAAATGGCACATGTGAAATATTGACCACAGTCATTTGATTACACTAATAAATATATTTATCTATGTGAATCAATTTTATAATTTGGTCTAATGATAAAAAGAAGAATCAAATCTTAAACTTTTATCATTTTATTTACATTCATGGCATTCCCCTTCATTATGGGTATTTTTGAAGATCTCTGTGATGGTAAGAGCATTTATTATGTGGTTCACTTTTATAGCATCATTTTTCTATAAGAGGTTTTCTCGTGTATATGAAGAGTATTGTAAGAATCCAGAGTTTTACCAAAGCAATCCCATTCACAAATTTTTGTACGGTATGAATGACACTTCATTTACAAAGTGAGCCAGGACAAGCAGAAGAAGTTCCAAATTTCTAGTATTCATAGGTATTTTCAGCAGTATGATTTTGCTAATGAATTCTCAGTGAAGTTGCAAAACCAATTAACTGTTACCTTTTATCACATTCAGAAAATCTACTCAGAGTGGGGACTTTTACAAAATTAATTATTCTTGGAGAAACATAGTTACACTGCTTCTTTCAATATCTCTATGCTCATGTGTCTTATAAACATTGTGACATATGATATACCAATTTAAATTACAAGAATAATAAAAGATTTCCACATTGAATTAACACGTTTTTTTTTTTTTTTTTGTTCAACATAGACATGTCATATAGGGATTAAGGTTTCTCCACAATTTTATTATTGACTCTCATAAGCTGCTCCTTTCACTAAACTTTACAGTGTTACTACATGAATATGTGTAACACTGGTTGTACTATGAAATATCTGCTCATTAGAAGGTTTTGAAACATACTGATCACCTATTCAATGTGTATACCTCTTACAATATCTGAGTAGATAGAATGAGACTAAACAGATTGGCAGTTTAACTCAGTAGCTGTAAAGTCTATATGATTTCAATGGTATTTTCTTTTACAACATTATTTTATTTTCTTCTATCTTAGGGGAGTACCTTGCAAACACAAATCAGATACCTGACATTGAGGTACGTGGAATTATGAGATTTTAATGATCATCAGTACACTTAAAGCAGTGCTCTTTTTACACTGTTGCTTTTCTTTAAAACCTCCTGGACACAGCCAGGTGTGCTGGTACATTCCTTTAATCCCAGCATTTGTGGAGGCAGAAGCAGGCAAATCTGTGTGATTTTGAGATCACATTGTTCTAACAAGCAAGTCTAAGTCAAGCCACAGCTACACAGAATAAAAAACTATTTCAAAAACAGAAAATAAAAAGCAGCCAACAAACAAACAAAACAAACTTCCAGGACACATTAAAATTTCTTAAGATTCATATCTATATCAGTGTGCACATAAAGTTACCTTTTATTACTTGTAGAACTTTGAAAATGTTCTTCAATGGTATGGTCTTCCAAATTGTAGCCTAAAATAGAGTACCAGAAAATATATATGACTGGAAATATCATATTATTATTAAAGCAAAACTTAAATCACTATCTTCTATGACCCTTAGAACCATGCCCGATTTAGTCACCTCATTCCTCCTCATTCTCAATTGGAATCATAGAAAAGGATAAATAACAAAGTAAGACTTGTCTCCTTATTTTAAAAGTGAAAGAAAATTTGCTGTCTTACCTATAGCAGTGAGGTTTTTACAGGTCTCTAGCATCACATCATTGTAGAGTTGTTTCTGTGATGGTCCCAGCAAAGCCCACTCTTCTTGGCTGAATTTCACATGCACATCATTGAAGGTCACTGAATCCTAAAATATGCCATGCATTTGTACAACAGAAAGAGTAGCAACAATATTAATTTATACTTCATTGGCAATAGAATCATATAATTCTAGTGCTGCCTCCATTTATTTTCTGACATAGAAGTGCTAGTGTTAGATAGTTGGGTGTTGTGCATGAGGTGAACAAGAGGAGAAGAAAAAGCTTAAAGGTTAGATTGTAAGGAAAACCAAAGGCATGCTTTGGAAACCTTTGTTAAAGGCGTTTCATTAGTTTGTAAGGCATGAATATGAATTATACATTAGTTGGGTTCTTGAGTAATGTATGAATCATCTTTAGTTACTTGGGCAAGTAGGTCAGGACCCTGTCATGAGACAGGTAGAAGGAAAAAACACAGTCATCATATTTTATCTAGCAACAAATGAGATGTGGCTATCAGGTGACACTGAACAGATGGGTGGTGTCAGTCAAAAGACAACATGGCACTGGATATCATGTTTTGACCAGGGATCAGAGATGTGGCATACCAGTATATGAAAATGGGAGCTCATATATTTGTGGAGGGGAAATTGTACTACAGTGAATAGATGGATAAAAATAATGTGAGTGGCAAGCAATAATAATCATAGCTGATAACATCATATTTCTGAGTTCCCAGACAAAAGAAAAGGCATAGAACACATGATTATTCTTTGATCATTGTTTTGTATATTTTCCTTTTTAAATCATGTATAGGCTATAGTTTAAAATAAAGATTAAAACTTTTCTATTAAAAAAATAAGTGTGAATGTTATCACTAAGTCATTTTAGAATAAAACGGAATAAAAAAGTTTAACTGTGCCATATCTGAATAGGATAGAGGTTTGGAATACTCATGGCAATTAATGTGGACAAAGACAAACAGAGAGAAGAGAGCAAAATAGAGAGAGACAGAGACACACAGAGAGAAATTAACAGATGAACAGTACTAAGTACACATCAGAGAAATATGAACAGTTACTACCTACAAAAAAAATGATGGACAAGCTGGGTATATTCTGTCATGCCTTTAATTCCATCACTCAGGAGGCAGACACAGGTATATATTATTTAATTGGATGCCAGCATGATCTATACAAAGAGTTCTAGGACAGCCAGACCTATATAGTAAGACAGAGTCTCCCCTTTAAATCAATAAAACAAACATAAAACATGGAAAGAACTGAGAGGTGTTTACTGAAGCTTCTACAAGGAATTATACATTCACTCCAGTTGTGTATTCAATTTTCAGAAATCTACAATGCTCTAGCTTAAACTGTAACTTTAATAAGATCTTACTAAAAGGAATGCATGTTTAAATAGCTAAAAATAGAAAGATGAAAATATTAGCAATGTAAATGATGATATATGTAAGCAACATAAGGCAGGAGAGATGGCTCAGCAGTGAGGAGCTCTTGCTGCTCTTGCAAATAATTGGTCTGAAATGTCAGTGTTTAACTGGGACCCACTATTATCAATTGCTATAAGTTCATAAGTTCTGAACACATCTTTGGACTACTGTGACGATCAGGCACACAAGAGGTTCATATTCATGACTTCAATCAAAATACTCATATTCAGTAAAAATTAAAAACAGATTCCAGATGGCAGGGCTGATTGCATACTGATCAGTGGGGTAACAGAGACTGCACAGTGACAAATAGTTGGAACAGTTGGTCCCTAAACAACATTGACTGTGTTTACCAGGTGATAAGAAACCCAATGATGAGAAAAACAATTGGGTTCAACCTCAGAGCACCCAGCTAATCCCTGGAAAATTTCCTGGGCTGTTTTGGCAGGAATAAAGTTTTCAAGAAAATAGACCCAAGAAGTGTGTCCTGATCACCTTCCCAGGCTCAACTGTGTGCCCCAGAGCACAAGAGACTGGGAGTCCCACTCTCAAGAAAAACCCACAGGGAAGGAAGCAAGTGGGACTGACTGAATGTCATCCAGTCTATCCATGGAAAAGGTCCTGTAGACTTGCAGGTGCACAGCAGCCAGCCCTGAGTGGGACTTCAGCCGCCAGACCCACGTAACCAACTCTCCATCACAGACAGAACTGTGTGCCCCAGGGAATTAAGGATGGGTTTCCCTGTAGAAAGAAAACCCCACAGGGAGGGAAACAGCAGGTCCCAGCTTAGAGCACTCAGCTGACCCTCCCACCACCACTACCACCACCACTACCACGACCACATATGGGAATATTATCGGAAAAATTTTCCAGGTTCCTGTCCAGTCACCAGCTTGGAGCCACCATTCGCAAGCAAGTGCCTATGCACTCTACACCCCCCAACAGTACAGACTGGATCTTTCTGTTGGGAGAAAACCCAAAGGTGGGGGAAATATCTGGCCCTACTTTAGGACACCTAGCTCCAGAAAAGTTTCTGGTTATCTACAGGCTCCAGACTCTAGCCTCCTGCTGTACACATGAGAGTGGTGCTCACCTGCCACTGATTACCACCTGGGTACTGGGGCACAGAGCTCCAAACTCAGACCTACAGAAGCCTGGGTTCCCTGAGAACAACCCCCAGATACTGCTCCAAGGGACAACCAGTTATCCCTAAGTAAACTGACCAAACCATGGGGTAGCCAGATTACAGCTTCAGCTCACTAAATTTACAGCAAGAACCCCAGCATCAGGGCAGCTGTCTCCAGGATTTCTCTGGGTGAGAAGAGAGCCCCCTTGACTAACATGGAAATTTTCCACTAAGGTCTGTATGCCTAAGGTGAGCTGTGACAATTCCTGAAAAACACCTGTCATTCAGTGACCATACCCCAAAAGCTAAGGAGGCCTCCTTTGAAAAAATCTTCTTCCTGCCAAACGGATTTTCCTTCTCCCCAGCACAGGATTCTAGGAACCACCAGAAACTAACACCCAACACCTAAGATAGCCAAATGGATAGAGGCCAGCATAAAAGCTCAACCAACAAAAGACAGAGCAATATGGCATCTCCAGAACCCAGTTATCCAGGAGCAAGCAGCCCTGGATACCGCAGCATAAAAAACAATTTCAGGCCAATTTCCCTTATGAACATTGATGCAAAAATACTCAACAAAATACTTTGCAAACCCAATAAAAGAACACATCAAAGATATCATCCACTACAACCAAGCAGGCTTCATGGCAGGTATGCAGGGGTGGTTCAATATACAAAAAATCCATTGATATGATCCACCATATTAACAAATTGAAAGAAAAATAAACACATGATAATCTCCTTAGTTGCTGAAAAAGCATTTGAAAAAATCCAGCATCCATTCATGTTTAAAGTATTGGAGAGATCAGGGATAAAGGGCACATACCTAAACATAGTAAAGGCAATATACAACAAGCCTATAGCCAACATCAAGCTAAATGGAGAGAAAATTAAAGCAGTCCCACTGAACTCAGGGACAAGGCAAGGCTGTCCACTCTCTCCATATCTCTTCAACATAGTTCTTGAAGTCCTTACTAGAGCAATAAGACAATTAAAGGAGATCAAAAGAATACAAATTGGAAAGGGAGAAGTCAAAGTATCACTATTTGCAGATGATATGATAGTATACCTGAATAACTCCAAAACTTCTACTAGGGAACTTCTACAGATGATAAACACCATCAGTAAAGTGGCTGGATACAAAATTAATTCATAAAAAATTTAGCCCTCCTGTATACAAAAGATAAAGGGGCTGAGAAAGAAATTAGGGAAACAACACCCTTCGCAATAGCCTCAAAGGACATAAAGTACTTTGGTGTGACCATAATCAATTAAGTCAAAGACTTGTATGAAAAAACTTCAAGTCTCTGAAGAAAGATTAGAAGAAGATATCAGAATATGGAACTATCTGATACTCATGGCTTGGCAGAGTTAACATAGTAAAAATGGACATCTTACCAAAAACAATCTACAGATTCAATGCAATTTCCATCAAAATACCAACAGAATACTTTACAGACCTTGATAGAAGAGTTCTCAACTTCATATGCGATGCAATGAAAGCAGTCCTAAGAGGAGTTTGAATAGCAACAAAGGCCATCATAAGCTATTGGAGACATCTCATACAAGCAACTTAATGGTATACCTGAAAGACCTAGGAAAAAAGAAGCAGACACACCCAGCAAGAGTAGACCACTAGGAAAAACCAAACTCAGGGCTGATATCAATAAATTAGAAAGAAAGATAATAATTCAAAGAATCAACGAAACCAAGAGCTAGTTCTTTGAGAAAATAAAAAACACAGACAAATTCTTAGCCAAACTAAGTAAATGGTAGAAAGATACTATCCAAACCAACAAAGTCTGAAAGAAAAAGATATAATAGACACTGAGAAAATCCAAAGAACCATTACCTTTTATGTCAAAAGCCTATATGCCCCAAAATTTGAAAATTTTCTAAATGAAATATACAATTCTATTTAAAATCCACTTAGCAAAGTTGAATTAACATCAGGTAAAGATATTAAATAGTCTTATAGTAAATAAGGCAATAGAGGCATCCATCAAAATACTCCCAACCAAAAAAAAGCCAAGGGCCAGATGATTTCAGAGCAGAATTCTACAAGACCTTCAAAGAAGAGTGAATACTGATATTCTCCAAATTATTTCATAAAATAGAAATGGATGCAACATGACCAAATTCCTTTGGTGAAACCACAGTCAACTTGATAAATCCTCAAAGATCCCCCAAAAGAAAGAGAACTTCAGACCAATCACTTTTATGAACAATGATGTAAAAATACTCAATAAAATACTTGCAAACCAAATCCAAGAACATATCAAAGGTATCATCCACCATGACCAAGTAGGCTTCATCCCAGGCATGCGAGTGTGGTTAAGTATATGGAATCCATCAATGTAATCCACTGTATAAACAAATTGAAAAAAAGCCATTTCGTTAGATGCTGAAAAAGCATTTGACAATATCCAACAGTTATTCTTGTTTAAAGTCTTGGAGAGACCAGGGACAAAGGCACATATCTAAAAAGAGTAAAGATAGTATACAGAAAATATACAGAATATATACAGAATAGTATATAGCTAACATCAAACTAAATGAAAAGATTGTTAAGTCAATTCCACTGGACTTGGGGAAAAGACAAAGCTACACACTCTCTCCAAATCTCTTCAATACAGTACTCAAAGTCCTATCTAGGGCAATAAGACAACTAAAGGAGATTAAGGGGATACAAAGTGATAAGGAAGAAGTCAAAGTATCTCTATTCACAGATGATATGACAGTATACAAAAATGACCCCCAAAATTCTACTGTAGGGAACCTCAAAAAAATACACTCCTGTATGCCAAAGACAAATGGACTGAAAAAAAAATAGGAAAATAACACCCTTCACAATAGGCAGTAAAAAAAAATGTATTTTGGTGTTATCCTCAACAAGCCAGTAAAAAGCCTATATGAACAACAACAACAACAAAACCAAAAACTTCAAGCCTCTGAAGAAAGAAATTGAAAAAGAAACCAGAAGATAGAAATATCTCTCGTGCTCATGGATCAGTAGGACCGACATAGTAAAAATTGCCATCGTAACAAAACAATCTACAGATTCAATGATATTCCCATCAAAATATCAACACAATTCATTAAAGAACTTGAAAGAACAATTCTCAGCTTCATATGGAAAAATAAAAAAGCCAGAATAGCTAAAACAATCCTGTACAATAGGAGATCTTCAGTAGGTATCACCATTCTTCATCTCAAGCTCTATTATAAATCAATAGTAATAAAAACTGCATGGTACTATAATAAAAACAATCAGTGGATCAATGGAATTGAAGTGAAGACACATAAATAAACCCACACACCTATGGCCACTTGATTTTTGACAAAGAAGCCAAAACCATGCAATGGAAAAAGGACAGCATCTTCAACAAACAGTGCTGGTCTAACCTGAAGTTTACATGTGGAAAAATGAAAATAGATCCATATTTATCACCCTGCACTAAACTGCAGTCCAAGTTGTTCAAAGACCTCAACATAAAACCAGATACACTAAATCTGTTAGAAAAAAAAGTGGGAAAGATCCTCGATCTCATTGGCATAGAAGGTAACTTCCTCAACAGAACACCAAGAACACTGGCTCTAAGATCAAGAATTAATGAATAGGATCTCATGAAACAAAAAGCTTCTATGAAGCAAAGAACTCTGTCAATAGAACAAAATGACTGCCTACCGACTGACAAAACATCTTCACCAACCCTTCATACAACTGAAAGAGCTAATAAACAATATATATAAAGAGCTGAAGAAATTAAACTCCAATAATCCAAATAATCCAATTTTAAACTGGGGTACAGAACTATACAAAGATTTCTCCACAGAGGAATATCAAATGGTGGACATTAAATGCTCAATATCTGTAGTCATCATGGAAATGCAAATGACATTCCATCTTAAACCCATCATGGCTAAGGTCAAAACCTGAAGTGACAGCAAGTTAGTGAGAATGTGAAGAAAGGAACACTCCTCCATTGCTGTGGGAGTGAAAACCTATACAACCGCTTTAGAAATCAATCTGATACTTTCTCAGACAATTAGAAATAGTGTTACTTCAAGACCCAGCTATACCATTTCTGGGCATATATCAAAAAGATGCTCCACCATTCAACAAAGATATTTGCTCAACTGTGTTCATAACATCTATATTCATAATAGCCATAATAGAGAAACAAACTATATGTCTCTCAACCAAACCATTGTTTTACAGAAACTGTGGTACATTTACACAATGGAATGCACCTCGGGTATTAAAAAAAAAGGAAACTATAAAATTTTCAGGCAAGTAGATGGAACTAGAAATGATCATCCTAAGTGAGTTATTCCAAAACCAGAAAGACATGCATGGTGTATACTCATTTGTAAATGGATAATGGCCATAATATAGGATAAACATACTACAATCTATAGACCTAAAGGAGCTAAATAAAAAGGAGGACCCTATGGAGGATGCTTAATTCTTATGCAAAAGTGCAAATAAAATCGACACCAGAAGTGACTGAGGAGAGGGAAGAGGATGAGAGCCTAACATACATATCCTCCGAAAGACGCCCAGCAGGGGTTCGAAACAGATGCTAAGATTCACAGCCAAACTTTGGGTAGAGCACAGGGAATCATAGGAAAGAGTGATAGAATGTAGAAAGACCCAGAGCTGGCAGGACCTCCATAAGAAGACCAACAAGGACAACAAATCTGGGCCCATGGGGACTTGCAGAGATTGATGGACCCACCAAAGACCATTCATGAAAAGGAAACAGACCCCTGCTCAGATGTAGCTGATAGGCAGCTCAGTCTCCATGTTTGATCCATAGTAAGGGGAGAAGGTGCTGGCTTTGACATGGACTCTGTTGTGTGCTATTTGATCATTTCCCCTTGGTGGAGGGGCATTGCAATGCCACAGAGGAAGAGGATGCAGGAAGTCCTAGTGAGACTTGATAGGCTGGGTTCAGATGGTCGGAGAGGAGGGTTCCCTGTATCTGAGATATAGGAAATGGGATAAGGAGGAAGAAAATGGAGGGTGAGACAAGGAAGAGTCAAGGGAGAAGATTACAATTGGGATGTTAAGTGGATAAATTATTTTTTTAATTTAATTAAGTTATTTATTACAATGTGTTCACTTTGTATCCTTGCCATAGCCCCCTCCCTCATCTCCTGCCAGTCCCACCCACCCTCCTTCTTCTGCTCCTATGCCCTTTCTCTAGTCTCCTAATTGGGGAGGGATTCCTTCCCTTCTAGATTATCAGGTCTCATCAGACCTCATCAAGGTTATCCTCTGTGGCCTTGCAAGGATGCACCACCCAGGAGGAGGTGATCAAAGACTCAAGTTCATGTCAGAGAATAAATAAAAACAAAAAAACAAATTTAAATTAAAAATAAATTAAATGTGAATAAAACAAACAAAATTAAAATAAAACAAATACAACTGGTAAGAAGAGCATCACACACCTACAATTCAATGACTCGGAAAGCTCAGATAGTGTTAGTGTCATGAATAAAGGGCATCCTAAGAAATTAAATATACTCCCTGCCAAATTTCAAATGCAAGATGTTGATGAATATCAACACAATAACCTATGCTTACATATACAAAACAAAAGAAAATAAATACCTAAAACTCTATATTCAATGCTCAGCAGCCAATGATGGTGATGTTGATGCCAGGCATGTTGGCCTAGATTTAAGCCCAACACTTGACTTGAGTTAGAGCTGTTAAGTTCAAAACCAGCCTGGTCTACATACAAACTTTCAGGAAACATCCACGAACTCTGGGACATTATGATAACACAAAACATACTAATAATCAGATTAGAAGAAGAAGGATGAGATCAAAGTTCCAGAAGATATTTTCAACAAAATCATACAAGAAAAATTTCTTAACCTAAAGAAGATGTCTATGAAGGCACAAGAAGCATAAAAACACCAAAGAGACTGGACCAGAAAAGAAAGTCCTCTTAGCACAGAATAATCAAAATACAAAACATGCAGAACAAAGAAAGAATATAAAAAGCTGCAACTGAAAATAAAAACAAAAACAAACCAAACTAACCAACCAGACAAACCAAACCAAACAAAACAAAACAAAAAATAACCCACAAAAACCAACCAAAAAAAAAAAAGGCAGATCTATTGGAATTAATCCTGTATTCTCAGTAAAAATGCTAGAAGTTGAACAGCTTAGACAGAGTGCTTCTGACTCTAAAAAACTATAGAAGCCAAGACAAATTACTAACCATGCCCAGAAAGTTTCAATCAGCAAATGAAGAAAAATAAGATGTTTCATGATAAGGTCAAATTTAAACAATATGTATCTATAAATATAGCCCAACACAGGGTGCTAAAACCACCACCACCACCACAACCAAAATACCAGGATTTACAATCACTGTTTGTTGATATCTCTTAATACCATTGACCCAAATTCACCAATAAAAAGACACAGGCTCACAAAAATGGATGATAAAACAAAATCCACCCTTCTTCTAAATACATCAAACACAGCTTCACATCAAGATAGACATTATCTCAAGGTAAAGGGTTGGAAAAGATATTCCAAATAAATGAATTAGAATATCAAGCTTGTAAAGCAATTTTAATATCTAACAAAACAGACTTCAAAATCAACTAATCAAAAGATGGCAAAAGACATGACATATTAAAAAAACATCCAGCAATATAACATTTCAATACTTAACATCAATGCCCCTAACCTAAGAGCACCCAAGTTATAAAAGTAACACTTCTGCAGCTGGCATCACATCCTGGCCCTCATAAACCGATAGGGGAAGACTTCAATATATCACTCTCACCAATGGACAGGTCCTCCTGACCAAACTGAACAGAGAAATGGTCCAGATAACTAACATCAAAACACTACCCAAATGATGTTTACAGAACATCCACCCAAACAAAAAGATTGTTCTCTCTTCTCAGCAACACATATATTGTTCTCCAAAATTGATGATATACTTGAACTGTGGAAGTCTCAAAAGATATAAGAAACTTTCAATAACCTCCTGCATCCTATCAGACCACTAAGGTTTAAAGCAGCACATCACCAATAACAAAAACAATAGAAAGCATACAAACTCATAAAAATTGAACAACATTCTATTAAATAAAAATTGGATCAAAACTGAAATAAAGAAAGAAATTAAAGACTTTCTAAAAGTCGATGAAATGAATACATAAGATATCAAAAGTCATAGTACACAACGGAATTGTTGACCAGAAGACAGTTCATACCACTAAGTACATTCAGAAAAAATAATCAGAAAGATCTCTTAGTAGCAACTTAACAGCACACCTAAATACTCTAGAAAAAAAATGAAGTAAACAAAACTAAAAGGAGTAGACAGTGAGAAATTACTTATGTCTTCACTGGTAAAACCAAATGTTACCACAGGAAAAGAAAGGAGGATCCTAACAAAATTGATAATGATTAGATTTTAATAGTGGAGATCTCCTGAATAAGCAGAGGTAACTTTTCATCAGACAGTGTGGTCATTCACTCCAAACTAACTTAATAAAGACTGAAGTTTTTTTTTTCTTAAATAAAAAAGATACTTTTGTTGTTTCATATTAAAAACAGTTAAGAGCTTTAAAAAGTTTTAAGTAAATTCTAAGGTATAAATTTTTTGAGTTGGAATAATTTGGAGTGACTATAACATATCTGAGCAGCATGGTGATAGACCATGCATTTAATCCCAGAAGAGATAAGCAGTTCTATATTAAGTTGTTTTCTAAATTCAGGAGTTACAATGACAGGGTGTTGGTGGTTCATAGCCTTAATCCCAGCATTTGGGAGGCACGTGCCTTTTCATACCACCTGGGAGGCAGAGGCAGGCACACAGGATTTACACTGATTTTATTTAAAAGCTGCTTGTAAAAGGCAGGCTGAAAATTAAAGTGAATATCCTTTATTATCTAGAAATAAATACACTTTAAGGTATATTTGGAAACTTTCAAAGATTTTTTTAACTTTAATTGAGATATTATACTTTTTCTATTTCGAAAAAACCATTTTGCTCTATAAAAGATATAACATGCCTAAAAAGCTACAACCCTCACCCCAGAATTAGGGATGGGGCAGGGTTTTGATTTAATCTTTTCAGGAGAATAAAATCATCCAACTAAAGAATATGGAGACCACTGGACACATGAAACTTCTGAAGAAAATGACAGATCACCAAAAAAATGTGAAAAGAGAAGGAATAAACTGGCCAACTGGTATCACTCACCTTCATGTTATCTCTTCTGTCTTCTACAGACATAAGTGCAAATTGTCTTTATGTGATTGCTAAAGAACAATCCAAAATCTCTATCTCATATCAGAAAAGCCACCTGGTAAGAAACAGAGGAAAACAGAAAAATAAGGGATGATTCCATTGCCATGAATCTCATAATCTTCTGGCATGATGTGACTTTTGTACTTACCACAAACTTCAATAATCAAGAATGTGTACAGTGTTTGTGAAAGAATTAGGGGGTGAGAAAAAAAGCCAAAAAAAATAAGCCTAAAATATAGCCAAGCTAACATGAAAAGACATAAGTAACTTCTAGCATGAAAAATTGGCATGGAACCAGAGATACCTTTGATTTTCTAATTAATACAAATTAAATAAACACAGATTTCACAACTGCTACAAGACAAACTCAAAGTGACACCTAAACAGTTATATTTTCCTGACCATCCAGCTACTACTAACCTCCTTTACAGAGAGTCCTTTTGCTTTAGAAGTCTCTTAAAAAATGGAGGTGATCATAAGCTGGGCTATGGCTTGCAGTCCCTCATGTCCCCTTGTGGGTTCAGGCACAGCCCAGCCCTTGCAGACACTCACACACAAAAAATGATGGAGAATAATTTAGTTTCTGTTTCCTTCTGCATGATTTATGTCACAATATGTGGAATCTTTCCTATCCTCTTATTTAAAACCAGGCACACCTGACAAAATTCTGCATCTCAGAAATTCCTTTTGTACCCTGGAATTGAATTTCCCTAAATCATGCCATTGTGACTGGTGGTAGTTGAAAGGTTAAAAAAAAAATGTAATCAAGTATTGCTGAAAGATGACCACCACCACCTATTTTCTTCCAGTTTCAAAACGAGTTGTAAAATTTGTTATGCAAATCTCTATGTGGAATACAACATTAATCATTTCTAGAAATGAGACCTTCAGTTTTCCAATCTGTCCACTGCAAAACCAATGCTTGCGTGTGTACACTAGATAGTGATATTATAAGCACCACAATTTTCTACTGCCCAGGCGGCAAAGTCCTCACTTCTCTGGACAATCAACACTCAGGAAGGGTCAGAGGCCAAGGGTCTCTGTCAAGATCACCACATGGAGACCAACAGAACTACAGCCTGAACCACAGTCCATCTCATTCAAAGCAGATCAGGCTGTGATAGCTCAGGAGCCTGCTATTCCTGGCCTGGGGACAATGGCCCCACACTCAGCATGACATGGCCTCTGGTCTCACTCACAGCTCTTTAGAGCTATATCAGAGGAAAATCCCAAAACAAACCCATAAATTACCTCCCACTATTGCTCCTGACTGCTAGGCCTACCCAGAATCCCTCATTAGCTTGAACAATACAGCTGAGTCTTAGGACAGTAGTAGCTCCTCTACCAGTGGATCAAAGATCAAATGATGCTGATAGCAGAGGCATTCTAGTTTTGCCCTAACCCCTATGGGCACACAGAATGCTAATGTTGTTATAAAAGAATGAAAATTCCAATTATTCTATTTTAAAACCTTCCAGTGAAGAGAGGCAGAGAAAGCACCCATCTGACCATCCTACTCACCTCAACTCCAAGAGTAAAAAGCCCCAAAAGCTCACCAGTTCAGATGACAGATCAGGGTGGATAGGCCAAAGGAACCCAAGGCCAAAGGCTTTCTAGCTCAAAGCTCAAAAAGCCCAAAATCTACTATGCTAAAACTCCTTCCACTTTTACACTCTTTCTTAAATACATTTCAGCTGAAAGTTCCACTTACTCTTTAATCCCTGTCAGCTGGCCTCTTGCTTTGCCTCTTGATCTAGGGTTAACATTATTAAATCCTGTGCACAGAGAGCTTTTGAATTAAAGGTATGTTCCAGGGCTGACGGAACCATACCATAATCACCTCTTTAGAATAAACAGAAAGTTCTTGGAATTAAGGTTTGTGTTAGGGCTCAACCATACCAAACAAAGCACAGGTTTTTACTGTTCACAATCTATGGGATCACACTGGGATCAAATATCCTGCAACATCCTCATCTTGGAAATGTTTTAAAATACAATCTTCTACTTTCCCAGGGCACCTGCTCATCTTCCAAGATACAGGTCATTTATGTTGCACATTCCATTACATGATCAGTGTCCAACGCAGTCATCTCTACCTCATATTTGGGAAGTCCTTCAGCCAAACTTTAGTCAAAGCCAAATAGTAACAACCATTAAAGAAACAAATGGCCATGAATTTGAAAGAAAGGAGTAGGTAATGGGAGCTCAATGAAAATGAGAAATAAAACAAAAAGGATATGGCTGTACCTAGGAATGTTGGAATAGAAAGTTTATTATAGATATATGAGAGAACATAGTCAGACACAGGAACATCTGGGACAGTCTAGGATTGACATGAACTTGAGCCATGTGAGAGGAGAAGAGAGCCAGATGAAAAGGGTGGGAAGGTAAATGATAAATGAAAAAGACCAGGTAACCAAAATGGTTGGAATACATAAGGAATGAGAGCTGGGAGGAGGGCAGCTCAACTTCTGAGGTAGAGATCTGTGTATGACACCCATACCTTGTAACAGGAAAAGATTGAGGGATGCTGGGAGAACCTGACAGCCAGGTCTGCTTTGATTGTTAAGTAGCCTCCTTAAAGATTCATCCCAGCATTTGAGATGTAAGAGCAGAGAGGAATGAAAAGGTTGAAATGATTTCATTATAACCTTAAAATTATTTTTAAAAGTTGAAAATGGCCTTATGGTCCAATATTCTTCAGAGACTTTGAATATGTATTAGAGAACACCAAGTATTACTCACAACTTCTTTTCTCAGGTTGTGCACTTTCAAATGTGGGGAGGGGAAACATCCCTGTTAGTCACTACCACAGCAGTTTATCCAGAACTTCTGTTTTGTTTGAACTCATGCAACTATAGAAATTTGCTTCCCAGAAACAAGCTCAGCAACTAATCCATATTCTTGATTCCCTTTGTGTATGACTCCCCCCAAATGTACAGTTTTCACTTTTATTGACCATCTAAAATTGATTACATGACTCATTACCATCTTCCCTTCTCCCCCTCCCTTTCTGTGTTGTGACTACACCAGCTTCAAAGTAGGTTAGTGAACTCAATTCTTACACAGGTCCCTCTTTATTTGTAATTGCCCACCTCTAAAAATTTAGGGTCTTCAGGGGACATTAATTCACTGTTCTATTTTACTTCACACTCACTAGTCAGGGCCCACCTAAAAAGAGCTGCAGGACTATGTTCTAGGCACTAGGCAGTAGGGGCAGCATTCAGTGTTCCAATAAAGTGTAAACTACATAGCATGTGAAAGGCTGATCTACAGGAGACATTGCTTTAACAAAAACAAATATCAAAGCACTAGGGGAAAAGGAATGAAATTCTTAATGACTGGATTATCAAAGAATATTATCTAATAAGAGACTAGAGCAGTAATGCATCAACAAAATAAAATTTAATAATACCAACAACTGACTTATTTATTTATTTATTTATTCATATATTTATTTATTATTGATACAGTGTTCTGCATGCATCTACACTTGCATGCCAGAAAAGAGCACCATATCTCATTATAGATGTTGTATGCCACCATGTGGTTGGTGGGAATTGAACTCCTGACCTCTGGAAGAGCATCCAGTGCTCTTAAACTCAGAGTTGAAAAAAAAAAAACACATAGCATACTGACTTTGAAAAACACAGGCCATTCTCTTGTAGAGGGAAAGCCATTAATAAGATACTGTTTGATGTTATCCCTGTGTACAATATTAGCTGCTGAGACCTGTAACCTGACAGACACAGCTTAAGCCCATAGCCTGTGTCTCAAATTTGAACTGACAGAACTGTGTCAATGAGGATTGTACATATGGGCATAGGACAGTCCCTTAATTTGAAATTCAATATTTACTGGAGCAAGATACCTGACCCAAATTGTACACCCACCAATCTTGTCTGCTTTCATTTGCATTCATGAATTAATAAATACACATTGTGAATTTACAAATTAAAAAGACATAACCCTGACACATTTCTACACAATCCTGGTGAGCAAACATGTGTATCCCGGGATCCTAATCTCTAACAGGTCTGGTTAGCATACTGCTTATCTGTGGAGTGTTTTACAGGCAGTCTTCCCTCAGCTAAATTCTAACTGGTACCACTAGTTTCTCAGCGATAGTAAATCCTTTACATCATCACTTCTACTCTTCTATATCACAGCTTAATATTTGAGTGCTCTCTGACACAGGACATATAATTTATAACCCCCACAAAATCCAAATGGATCTTTTAGAATGGAGAGACATCTTCAAAGGTCACCAGGAACTAGGCCTAAAAAAGGGCACTTAAATTTCACCAGAATAGTGACTCTATTATAAAGCCACCAGGAATTGGACCATGGGTCACCAATTCTAAATACAAGGTCGTAAGATTCCTTACCCAAGGAACAGCCTGAGGATAACAAGAATGGGAAGGTATCTTATCTCAAGGTGAGGCATTTGTGCTGAGCAGTCTACCAACTTTGTAGTAGAACCTTCAGTGACAAAGAAAATACCCAACATTCCTGAGGCCTAGAGATAGCTCCCTCAATGTTAGTTATGTTAGCTAGCCAATCACTTTGTAAAAAGCTTGCCCTTGCTGAATGTCAACCAATCCTGTAACTATTAAACCAGAACTTCCTGGTCCTTCCTAAAACACCAATCAAAACCCTGCCATGCACCTGCTCAGGGCTCTCTCTGATCCACTGTGTTTGTAAAAATGCAGAGACCCAGCATAAGCCCAAATAAAACTCTTTGCTCTTGCATATGTGGTCTGGCTCCTGATGATCTTTGGTCACCCTAAGATCTGGCCATAACATATGGGTTCTTATATTGGATCCCCAAGTCTCCCAAGCACCCCAGGCACATGGAGCTGAACAACAGCCAGTAAATGAGCACTCTGTCTGTATCTGTCTGTGTCTTTCTCGGTGTTTCTCTAGTTTGTTTTTTTGGGACTCAAGACAAAATGTGTAATATGTGTCGTCAGAATGGTTAGAGCTGATGCTCTGGACATCTGTGGGCCACAGGGGGTCTGGAAGACTTTCCAGACCCCCCCAAAAGGGCACATCTGTAAAGGGAGTTGAGCACCGAGTTTTCTTTGATCTCTGGATCTTTGAACAAGGATAATGCAGGTAGCTCCTGCAGCAGAGATTCACTGATATCCTACTTTCCTTTTCCACTGCAGGAGTGGTGGGATCTGCTGTCTGGCTCTGTGTATTTTTCTGCTGCACAAGCAATGGGATCTAGTCTGTGTCTTGTTTAACTGTTTTGACTCTCGCTGTCATTTTTTCTCTCTGGGACTGACTGAGGACATGGGACAAAATCCTTCTATCCCCCTAGACCTGATTTTTTTCCCATTTCAGGAGGCTTGAGCCATGCTTCACAGTCTCCAGTGAGAGTGGCAAGAATGTGACAAGGGATTGATACAGTATGTGGAGCCCCAGGATTGGCACCTCTGCCAATGTTCTCTGGTCTCTGGTCTGGCAGATCTTATCCACTACTCTGGCCTCGGGTCTGGCAGAGTGTGTCCCCTGCTCTGGCCTCTGATTGGCAGAAATTTGCTGCTGCTGTGGTCTCTGGTCTGGCAGAGTTTGGCTGGTGCTTTGGGCTCTGGTCTGGTAGACAGAGATCAACAAATATGTTGCTGCTCCATTCTCTGGTCTGGCTGAATGCAGGTCATCATTCCAAACTCGGGTGTAGTTGGATGGAGCCTGATTTGGGGGTAGGTCACCACTAATGGAATAGGATAGAGGGCCCATAGAGAGACAGGCCACTGTTCTGAGTTTTTGGTATTTTTTCTTCCATTCTCTTTGAGCGCATTATACCCAGTACATTTTTTTCCTTTGTTGTACTTTTGTGATTTTGTTTGCTTGTGATGGTCTCAGTGGGCTGGTGATCAAACAGCTGTGCTCCATTGTGACTTTGCCTTCCCCATGCTCCCAACACTACAAGCTGGGGCACCTCTGGTCATCAGTGGAAACACATATTTCCACATATTTGGCGAGGAAGGCTCAGTTGGAGAGGGGTCTGTGTGCAGATAATCTTTCTGGGCTTGACCTTGTTGCCTCCTTGCTATCTCTATGAGGAAGGTCGGTGACCTGAGGTTAGCTCTAGCTTGGAACAATGACCACCAAATAATGCTCTTAGTTGAAAGGTATTGTAGTTATTACTATTATTATTATTTGGTTAGGGTCCCCTGTAGCCCAGCCCGGCCTTAAACTAAACAGCTATAAGATGACCTTGAATTTCTGATCCTTCTGCTCCACCTCGTATCAAGTGAGGTACACTCCCAATCCCACAAACTTCTTTTTTTTAGCCATAGGTGGCTTCAACAAGGAAGTGAACCAAACTCAAATAGGGAAGGCTTGGCTCCACTGAGTTCCTGGGTCTGAGCCTGTGTACTGGCACTGTACACAGAATACCCACCTGAGCATCTTGATATGTCACTTATTATTATGGCTGTACTTATGAGATTGTCACCTGAGAATGAAAACAATTCTTTTTTAGTTAAGGTCTCATACTGGCAACTAAAAGAATTTTATTAGAAAATCTTAGAAAGCACATGTATGATTGTGGTTTGAATGGGTGGGGAACCTCTGTCAATGTGCTCCCCAAAGTGCTAAAGGTCGTAAGCATGGGGAATGGGGAGGAGTAGATGAGGAATTCACCATGTCTGGGTATCTACCCCTACCCCCCAAAAAATGAGTTGCTTTACTTAATCACCAATGCAAGAAAAAAAAAATAGCTAGAATGCATTTGAGGTTCAAGGTTTAGAAGTGAGGCTGCAGGGGTCCTTTTGGCAATGCATCCATTCAAGTGCAATGTTTGTAAATTCACACTGAGCAAGGAAGGCAGGGAAGGGAAGGGGAGGGAGGAGAATAAAAAGGAGGACAGGGGAGAAACATGTTCAAACTTTTCCTGTCAAGAAAACAAAAAGGAAAAAAAAATCTTAATGAAGTCCCACTTTTTGTATGTGTGCCCAAGAATTTTTTTTATCATTATTTATTTAATTATTCGTGTTAAATATTTTTTTAATTTTTTAAACTTTTATTAATTACACTTTATTCACTTTGTATCCCCCCCATAAGCCCCTCCTTCCTCCCCTCCTAACCCCACCTACTTTTCCCTTTCTTCATGAATGATCCTCCCCAAGTCCACTGATAGGGGAGGTCTCCCTTTCCTTCCTTCTGATCTTAGTCTGTTAGATCTCATGAGGAGTGGCTGCATTGTCTTCCTCTGTGGCCTGAGATCAAAGAGCAGGCCAATCAGTTTATGTTACAGGCAGTCCCTCTTCCCATTACTATGTAACCCACTTGGACACTAACTGTCATGGGCTACATCTATGCAGGGGTTCTAGGTTATCTCCATGCA
Source organism: Meriones unguiculatus (assembly GCF_030254825.1). Classification (NCBI taxonomy): domain Eukaryota; kingdom Metazoa; phylum Chordata; class Mammalia; order Rodentia; family Muridae; genus Meriones; species Meriones unguiculatus. Next base: position 4,898,374 of record NW_026843646.1, on the reverse strand, counting down.
TGGTACTTGGTTGGAGTATGAGTCTCTGGAAAGACCCTGGTGTTCAAATTTTCTCATTCTGTTGCTCTCCTTGTGGAGTTTCTGTCCTCTCCAGATCTTACTATTTCCCACTTCTTTCATAAGATTCCATGTACTCTGCCCAACACTTGGCCATAAGTCTCAGCATCTGCTTTGATAGTCTGCAGGGCAGAGCCTTTTAGAGGGCCTCTGTGGCAGGTTCCAAACTTGTTTCCTGTTTTCTTCTTCTTCTGATGTCCATCCTCTTTGCCTTACAGGATAGGGATTGAGCGTTTTAGTCAGGATCCTCCCTCTTGATTAGTTTCTTTAGATGTACAGATTTTAGTAGGTTTATCCTATATTATATGTCTATATGAGTGAGTATATACCATGTGCCAAGAATTTTTAAGTTGTGTTTATGTGTACATTTCTTTCATCATATTTACATATATATTCTAAACATTTGCTGAATAATGGTGTTTCAATGTCATTCCCACATTTCAACTGAATTATTTTTGGGCACTAAATCTAAACCTAATTCTTATCAATATTTGGAGGTTTTACTTGTTTTGAATGTGTGGTTTTATTTTCTTAGTTAACAGTGTGTACACAGTCCCTTACACAAGGGTCATCATATTTGTGTCTCTAACAAAGTAATGAAAAACATTAAATAGTACTAATAATGTTAATGACTAAAATGAAAATAACTGAGTGCATTGTACAATGATCTCAGATGCTCTTTTCAGACAGGACATTTTATGATGAAATTTTTTTCATGAGGCACAAAATGCCTGCTAAGCTTAAGGCTTGTTTACAACATTCTCTTGAAAACAAGGTTCAAGATGAATCCTGAAGTCATAACATCAAATGATGTACAGAGAAGACATAATCACCTTTGCAGATATGGGCTCCTATGGATAAGTATGGTAGGATTCAAAGCTCAGGACACTTTCTGAGAATATGACTTCTCATAAAACCTAATGAAAAAATTGATTCATCCCATAAAATGAACATATACATAAAACCAAATACATATAAAGCAGGTAAATGTCAGGAGAAGGACCAGGTTAAAAACTAACACCAAATAAGTATCACTGTTGCTGTATCTGGAATTTCTACCTGATTTGGAATGCAGAGACAAGAAGACTGTTAACTCCTGTATTGAAGGAAGTACATCTGCATAAGGAAAAGCAATGTTTCGATTCTCCTGTTCTTTTTTTCTCCTCCCCTTCCTCCTCCTTCCTTACCTCCTATATATGAAGCAAATGTTCTACCTCTGAGTTGTATTCCTGCCTTCTGTACAAAACAGGCAGAAACAGATAATCTTTAGATATAATGAAGCCAGATGCTAAATTTCACTAAAGCTTAAAGGAAGTAACTTGTTATGGGATAAATTAAAGAGAACACAGAGAAGGCAACAGGCATAGAGTAGGCTGTCCTAGTAACAGCAGTAACAGAACAAGATAAAAAGACTCCAGGAAAAGTTTTTTACAGATGGCACAATGGCTGTCATTAACAAATAAAATGCTACATGCTCCCATCCTTTAGGTGAGAATTCTGTTTTACTATCAAATTATGAAGACTTTGTTAAAGGAATTTACTTTTTAAAAGGTTATTTGTCCTTCCACAGATAGTTATTGTGAATTAGGTACCCAATACTCTGCTAAGTCCTGAACACACAAAAATGATTGATGTAAACACCACTTTCTCTATAAGCTTACAATCTTGTGGGGTAATCCACCATAAACAAACCCATAGACCATGCATAGAAATGTATACACCACTATGAATTCCACTATGAAACCTAAAGGAAAGCAAGAGGTACCTAACACCCCAGAAAAGATAAAGAACATACATATTCAAAGGCTGAGAGATGAGAACATTTTAGTTCAGTAGGTGAAATGAAAGAAGGTGAATTTGTTTTCAGTATACTAGGGAAGAAGAATGGAATGATGATGATGATGATGATGATGATGATAATAATAATAAAAGATTAAAGAAGGATGGTAGCCATCCCTCTCTGCTGCTGCTGTTTTTTTCATCCTTGCACCCTCTCATGTGACTCTATGCCCTCTAGTGGTGACGGGAGGCAACTTCTCCATCATTTCTCTCTGGAACTGTTGATGGTTTGTTTAATCAGCAGAGCCTGCAGGGCTGATGGCCTCCAGGGAGAACCCATGAACGGGAGGCTCTGGCAGGGTGACTCCAGGAAGTGACCATGCTTCCTCAGCCCGGTTCCGGATGGAACTTGGAACCCTGGTTGCCAGGTAACGGGAGGCCAGCAGCAGCAACAGCAGCCTGGACAGACCAGCTGGTCCAGAGGAGCTGGAGAGATGAGTCTGTTCTGCTTCCAGACCTCCACGGGCTCAGGTCTCAGAGAAGACAGCGGTTGTCGCCTGTGCCGCTGCTGGAGACATGTGGTGCGCTCCATGACACATTTCTGGCCTGTTCCCCACTGGGAGACCAAGGTAACCAGGGCTGTCCTGCAGCAGGGAAGCTTTCTGGTCCACCCCACCCCCCATCCACCGCGATCGCAGCCTGGAAGAGTGTTCCTGTTGGGACACTGAGGAACGCTTTTCATGCCTGTTTCCCGCTTAGGTGTAGGGAAAGTGGTCATTGGTGCCCCTCGGGGTTTGCACACTTAAAGCCTCCCTCCTGCCCTGGTCCTTCCTCATAGCGAAAGGTAGTGAGCCTTACTGCATGGCATCCTCATGCTCAGCAATGATCGCATGGACTATGTGAAGCAGATGATTCCCTATTTGCCCACCTTCTGGCCCTTTATCCAAAGATTGCCACCATCTGGTTGGTTCTGGACCTGATGCTGAAAAGGCAGGAGAGTGGTTCCACCGGGGATCTAGCCAGCTCTCAGATCTTCTCCTGCTGTTTCCCAGGGCCAGTGCCCTGTGCCCTCACAGAACCGGACGTGTGAGTCCCAGCAGCATGAGTCCCAGGCCAGACGCCTTAAAGTGACATGGCCAAACATGGGTGATTGTGGCAGGGTGGGGCTCTAACAGGTACCATTCACCTTCCCCAGGGAATCTCACACACCACCCTTTCTCATGCCCTGAGCGACCTTTCCCAGTTTGTGTAAAGGATTCTGGACCCCATTTGCGGTGTTTGTTATGGATGGAGCCCCTAGCACCCCCACACCCATCCCTGGGAAGATTCTAATAGTTCCTTCTAGATGTCTGGGTGGCTTGGGGACACGGGGCAGTAGGGGTAACACCCCCGTGGACTGTCACAGGTATAGATCCTTCAGGCGGAAAAGCAGACAAAGACATGAGTAAGCTTGGGGTGGAGGGGGAGGTGAGCAGGAAGGGGCGTTTAAGGCCAGGGTGGAGGGCCAATTTTGGCCAGGAGCCTCACCTTTGGGGTTATCTACCTAGGGACTGTCCTCACGACCTAACCTGCTGGTAGAGGACAGAGGTTTCCCACTGGGCTCCTAGGTTTTGAGCAGCAGAGGGAGAGACAAAAAAGGAAAGGCCCTGGGGTATACCAATGCCCCCCCACAGTTCCAAAGAGAAGCCAGGCTCCTGACACAGTGTCCCTTTTTCCTGCTCTCACCCATAGTGCCATCTTCTCGTTCTTGTCCCAGTGGCTGCAGAAATTCTCCCAGGATTTCTCTGGGGCCCCCGGACCTTGCCATCGTGAGACGGCTGCTGGACTATGCCAGGATCCATGTGCCCACTGCAGAGTTGGACTGCCAATCTGGGGAGATCCTCCGGGTAATGGATAAGCCCTAGATGAGCTGAAGCCTGAGAAGGAGGAGGAGAATTAGGAGGAGGATGAGGACCCGAGGGAGGCGCCTAGTGAGGTAGCAGCTGATTCCAACCCCGTGTCCCACAGGGGAAGTGTCCTGAAGCTCTGGCCAAGGAAGCAGAGGAGGAAGACTGTCAAATCGACTGTCCTGCGGGTAGGAGAGGGGACTGTGCCTTCTCTGGCATGGAGAGGCCATCTTGGTTTAGCTCACCCCATTCTGCGTGCCTTCAGGCTGCTCCCTTATCCCAGATGATGGCTCACCCCTTTTTTTGCTCAGATCCAGGGCTACTTGGGACCTCAACTGCAGAGCTGCCAATGCAAGACACCTTGGTGGCACAGGAGAAACGGAGCCTGGCTTTGGGGGCAGATGCTAAGCCCCAAGAGGATGCTGAGCTCTTGGATCCCATGGCTGCAGGATCCCCAATCTTGCCAGAAGCTGGACCAGTGAAACCTCTGGCTTTAGTATCAGAGGATGCACAGGGCCTTGTGGACTTGGCTGATGAGCTACTGTTTTCTCCACTGTAGTGCACTTGGGGGCACCCAATCCCCTGTCCTCGCTGCCCGAGGTAGACATATAGTTGGTACAATTGCCGGCTGAGCTGCACCCTGCGCCTGCTCCCCTTAGAGAAAAGATTCCCTTAATTTTATATATTTTTAAATTGCTGTTTTTCACTCTTGTGTTATTATTGTTGGTTTCATACTATTATTATTAAAAAGGTGTTGCTTACTCAACTTAAGTGATGTATTCAGAGATGGGGCCTCCCCATCGGCCCACAGTGGGTGGCTTAGCCAAGGGGTATGGAGCCTGTTTTTGTTGAGAGTTTTCTGCGAGTTGGGCATGTGCATCCATTTATAGAAGATGCTGCCAGGTGTGTAGTTGGTGTGCAGGGGGTCTACTGGGATAGATTGAGCCCCAGAAAAAAAAAGCCCAGCAGGGCCAGTGCTTGACAGCAGAATTTGGGGGCCACAGCTGGGCCAAGAGCTAGGCTCTGAGGACCAGGACCAGGACCAGGACCAGGAACAGTACCAGGACGCAGCTCTGTGGACACTATCCCTGAGGGGGAAAAAACCTATAATTTGAGATACAAAGTACATTTTGGGGGATCATTTAAATACATGATATTTCTACATAGCCATGCCTGTTTTAGAACTCAGTTTTGGAGCTGGGCATGGTGGCACACACCTGTAATCCCAGCACTCAGGGAAGAAGAGACTTGAATTTGAGGCCAGCCAGGTCTACAAAGTAGATCTAGGACAGCCAAGACTACACAAGGAAATTTTGTCTAAAAAACAAACAAATAAATGAATGAACAAACACAAAAGAGAGCTAATTGTGTGGACCAAGCTGACCATAATCTCAGAAAGATTAGGTTTCCATGGACTCCCAGGTCTACGATAACAGGGATGAATCTCTGAGCAAAGCTAAGATATTTTTAATGACTTATTCTTGAATCAAGGAATGAATGGATAAAATAAGATGTACACAGGTAACATTTTTTTTCTTTTAATGAACAGTAATAAGTCTTCAAATTCTACATTTATTTACAATTGCAAAATCATTTCTGATGTTGTCAGTAAGTGGGTTTTCTCCTTTGCTTTAATTTCATCCATTGAAAAATGTTTGAGTATGTATGTGCCATGAGAGGACAACTTATTGCTGTTTACTATCTGTTTACATCCCATATATGAGTTTTCAACATGAAACCCAAAGAGTCTTTTGACCAGTGAAAGAACTGGCCCTTATTTAGGTTTAAAAATGATTTATGTATGTGCTGGTGTGTGAATTTGTACATACAAAGGCCCAAGTATAGAAATATTAGAAAAATTCTATAGGAGTAATATTGGCTACCCAGAAATTGAGCTCAAATCATCAGGCTTAGAAACAACCAACTATTCCCACTGAGACAACTCTGACATTCACTTGTAGATCTGAGACAGTTTTATGAATAAGTCTTTACTCCTAAGAATGAACTAACACATTCCAAAAAAATGACAGCATTATATCATTTTAATTTGTACATAGCATTTATTATTATTATTATTATTATTATTATTATTATTATTATTTCATGTTCTTCCATCCTTATAGGACAATAGGTTTATAATCTGGATAGAAGACAATATTTTACTGATGTAATATTTCAATTAAGTTTATTTGAGTATCAATGAACTCAGTGGGGAATGTCTGTGGTAAGCAAAACTGGCAACATGACTTTGAACATATAACAATGACTAAAATAAACCCCACAAAGCTGTCACCAAGTCTTCATACATTTGTCATGGCCTAAGAACCCATAGTCAGATTACACATACACACACAACATGCTGTTTTGAAATAAATATCATTGCTGTTACATTATTCAGCACCTCTAGATAATTCTCTCAGAAGGCAGTACTTCAACATTATGTGTCATGTAGTAACTAATGGGAACATAAGAAGAATGGAACTTCAAATAACATATATATGTGTGTATATATATATTCATATATATTTATGCATATATACATACATACATATACACTATTAAGCATTTTAACATTAATGTTGGTAAAAATAGAACACATTGGGGGAACATCTTCCACCCTTGGACGTGTACTCAGAAAGCTGACATGAGAATCAAGACTTCAAATGCAGCTTTGCCTAATTACTGACATCCAAATCAGGCTTGAAAACAAACATCTTAAAGGAATTTGTGAAAATGAAAAACAAAAGCACCATGCTTTCTCAGAGGCCCTTCATTGAAAAGCATGATCACATACCACATGGTATAAATAAGCAATGGATCACATAGATGATGGGAATCCCATTCTATACTTTTCAGCAGAAAAATACCTATCAGCAAGTGGAAATGCATTAGATCAACAGCAGCCACAGAAAGAATAACAGATTTACCTAATAAACTTCTGTGATTGGATTTGATACACATACATCAAACTTCAATACCTACTCCAATGTTTCAAAATATAGAACACAACCACAATTGGTGACTTCCTCCATTACGTTATAAGTGAACATGGTAAATAATTTACTTCCTCCAAGGCTATGATGAAAAACAGATTAAAAAATTTTTTTTTAGTAGATTCTTAGGGAGTACAGATTTTAGTATGTTTATCCTGTATTATATGTCTAATACCCACTTATGAGTGAGTATATACCCTGTGTGTCTTTCTGCTTTTGGGATACCTCACTCAGGATGATCTTTTCTAGATCCCACCATTTGCCTGCCAGTTTCATGATTTCCTTATTTTTAAATGCTTAGTAGTATTCCCATGTGTAAAAGTACCACAATTCCTATATCCATTCCTCAATGCAGTGGGACCTGGGTTGTTTCCAGCTTCTGGCTATTACAAATAAAGCAGCTACAAACATGGTCCAGCAAATGTCCTTGTTGTACACTTGATCAAATTTTGGATATATACCTAGGAGTGGTATAGCTGGATCTGGAGGTAGCACTATTCCTAATTTTCTGAGAAATTACCACATTGATTTCCAAAGTGGTTGTACAAGTTTACATCACGACCAGACATGGAGGAGTGTTCCCCTTTTCACACATCCTCTCCAGCATGTGTTGTCACTTGAGTTTTCGATCTTTTCTGTTCTGATAGGTGTAATGTGATATCCTGGGTTCATTTTGATTTGTATTTCCCTGATGACTAAGGAAGACTTTTGAGGGGGCAGGAGTTCCACAAGGAGAGCATTGGGACTGATACTCCAACCAAAGACCATGCATGGAGATAACCTTGAACCTCTTCAACTCCTGCCCAGATATATTCCATGGCAGCTCAGTCTCCAAGTGAGTTTCCTAGTAATGGGAACAGGAACTGTCTTTGATATGAACTCAGTGTCTGGCTCTTTGGTCACCTCTCCTTGATGGGGGAGCAGGCCACAGTAGAGGACAATGCAGCCAGTTCTGATGAGATCTCATAGGCTAGGGTCAGATGAAATTGGAGGAGGACCTCCCATATCAGTGGACTTTAGGACAGAAATAGGAGGAAGTTAGGAGGTTGAATAAAGGAGGGGATGAAGGATGGAGCCACAGCATGGATACAATGTGAATAAATGTAATTTACAAAAACATAAATTTTTTAAAAGTTAAAAAAAAGAAACAACCTTCAGATACTAGAAGGTTTTTTTGTTTACATCCCAGGATATTGTTTTTTAAGAAAGAGATTTTCTGTATAGCCTTGACTGACCTGTCATACTTTCTAGACCAGGCAGGCCTTAAACTAACACAGATCCATTTCCTTCTGCCAGTCATAGTGCTAGTATTAGAGGCATTTGCCAACAATCCAGGCTTTGATTTTTTTAATTTAATTTAATGTTTTATTTTTGCGACATGGTATCTCAGTGCATCATTGCCAATCCAGGATTCTCTTTGTAAACCAGGCTGACCTTGAACTCACAGAGACCTACCTTCATCTGCCTCTCAAGTGCTGGGACTATGGATGTGTGTCACCATGCCTTGTAAGACTTTCTTATAGCCTTGTCACACTATGTGATTTCAGATATATCTAGCCACACATCTAGCCTGTTTTTTTAGACAATGTTTCTCTCTAGCCGTGCATGTCCTGGACTTGCTTTGTAGACCAGGGTGACACTGAACTTACACAGCAGCATGCTTGTGTCTCCTAGAGAGACAGGATTAGAGATATGTGCCACAAAGCCTGGCTCAGATTTTTTATTTCAATAATATATCTATATGATTAAAACATAAATTGAAACATATACATATGATTAAAACAAAATGTATATATTAATATATAACATATTTATTAAATATATTGGTTTATATTACTATATTTAGTGAGAATATATTAATTATACATATGAATATTTTGGTATTTTGAGAGAGGGTTTCTCCTTTTAGCCTTGGCTATCTTGGACTAGATCTGTAGACCAGCCTGACCTTGAACTCACAGAGACTGGCCTGCTTCTGCCTGGCAGAGTACTGGGATTAAAGGCCTATGCCAACTCTTAGTATTTAGGCACCTGTTTCTGGCTTTCCTAGCAACCTGTGATGACATTACGTGTTGACTGCCAGGGAGGGCAGGTGTGGTTACTTTGCTCCTTAAAAGGATCTGCCTGCCCACTTTGTCTCTCTCTTGGCCTCTCGCCCTCTTGCTATTGCCTTCTTGCGCTCTCCCCCTTCTCTGTTGGGGTGCCCCCTTCTCTCTCTTCTGCTATCATGTCCTGCTGTCTCCTTCTCTCTCTCTCTTCATCTCCATCCGAGAGACCACCTGAGTATGCAAACAACTGTAAAATAAAAAACAGCTGTGACTATTCCCATCTTTGAATTAAAGCCAGAGCCACGTAGCTCTCAAAAGGCAGGATAAACTGCTCCGAGATAGGTTTTAAAAAATAACGGCAGGGTGAATTGTTTTGAGAAAACTCACAAATGGCCAAAAACTGCAAACAACTAGCTGTAAACTATCTTCATGCTATTCTTGCTGACCAATCAATGTATAGAGCAAAAGTGGCCAGATTTTTAAGTATAAAAATCCTGTGCTTTGCATGCTTGGGGTCGTCTCCTGTCTTTGGAGGGGTGACCGTATCACGATTGGAAAAACAAAAAACAAACAAACAAACAAACAAACAAACAAAAAACTCTTGATTTTGCATGGAGTCATGGTCTGTGGGGATTTCTGGGAAGGGCGCAATCTTGAACTCCTGAGCTGTGAGACCCCAGGCCTTACATTTTTGGTGCGTTTGACCGGGAAAGGGCGTGCCCCTTCCCCAACCCTCATCAGACTGAGTTCGGAGGTTGAGCTCAAAACAGGTTAGTCTAATTTCTGTTTTGCTTTGCTTGTTTCTGTCTTACCAATCTGTTTCTGTTTAGGCGCCTATCTAGACCTTTTTTTAGTCATCTGATCATTCATTGTGATAGACAGACGTATCAGACTATCACTTGACTGGGAACTGGAGGACGCTCCGGTTTGGGAGGCTAGGATTGGGACGCTCCTCCTCCCATCTATTTCCTGTTAGAGATGGCTGCCGCCAGGCAGCCTTTCAATCAGAGTTCTGTGGTACCACCCGCAAGGGCGTCCTTGTCTAATTGTCTGTCTTGTTCTCTTTGTCTCTATCTGTGTTTCCTCTTTGACTTTCTTGACAGATGACTTTATTATGGGACAAACTGTGACTACACCCTTATCCCTCACCCTTGATCATTTCTCAGAGGTGAGATATAGGGCACATAACATTTCAGTTGAAGTTAAAAAGGGAAAATGGCAAACTTTCTGTTCCTCAGAGTGGCCTACTTTTCAGGTTGAATGGCCACACGAGGGCACCCTTCACCTTGACAAGATCCTTGCTGTCAAGATTAAGACCCTCCAGACTCCAGGAGGCCCTCTGTCTAAGGATCAGTGTGCATATTGCAAGGAGAAAGGACATTGGATCAAGGATTGTCCTAAAAGGACGAAAAAGCCAGAAAAACCGAATGCCCAAGCCCTGGAGACCCAGGTCCTAACCCTGGATGATGACAATGATTAGGGGGGGACAGAGTTTGAGCCCTCACCCAGAGCCCAGGGTAACCCTTAAGATGGACGGGAAGCCAGTCGACTTCTTGGTGGACACTGGCTTCCAGCATTCTGTTCTGTTACAAGATTTTGAAGCTAAAAAAGAAGAAATCATCGGTCCAAGGAGCCACTGGATGTAAACAATACTCATGGACTACCCGAAGAATGGTGGACCTTGGAGTGGACCGGGTATACCACTCATTCTTAGTTCTCCCTGAATGCCCATACCCGCTGTTAGGGTGAGATATTCTAACTAAGATAGGAGCCCATATCCATTTTAGACCAGATGGCCCACATTTGACAGACAATAAAGGAGATCCCATTCATGTACTGAAAATTCAACTGGAAGATGAATGCCGCCTTTCTGAAAAGGTGGTAAGTCCAGAAAAAGACATTGACTGGTGGCTACAGAGATTCCCCGGGCATGGGCTGAAACAGATGGCCTAGGAAAAGCAGAGAAACAGCTCCAGTTCTGATAGAGCTGAAGCCTCAGGCTACCCCAATCACGGTGTAACAATATCCAATGTCTAAGATAACCCGTGAGGATCCACCCTCACAAACAGAGGTTCCTTGATCTAGGGGTTCTCAGAAGGTGCTATTCTGCCTGGAATACTCTATTGCTGCCAATTCAGAAGCCTGGATGCAATGACTATTGACCCCTACAGGACTTGAGGGAAGTTAACAAACAGGTCATGGACTTACACCCTACCGCACCCAACACATATAACCTGTTGAGTTCCCCTCCCCCTGACAGGGTTTGGTATATGGTCCTGGACCTTAAGGACACATTTTATTTTTTTGTCTCCAACTCAGCCCTACCAGGCAAGACATTTTTGCTTTTGAATGGAAAGACCCAGACTCAGGGGACTCAGGTGAGCTTACATGGACTCAACTTCCTCAAGGTTTAAAAATTATTCTACTATATTTGATGAAGCCCTACACTGGGACCTGGCACACTTCCGGGCCACCAATCCCCAGGTAACTTTTCCCCAATATGTGGATGACATTCTATTAGCTGCAAATTGTAAAGAAACCTGCCTTAAAGCCACCAACTAGCTGTTACAAGAGCTGGGTGACCTTGGATATAGAGCATCAGCAATAAAGGCCCAGCTCTGCAGGAAACAGGTCAGTTATCAGGGATATATATTAAGAGAGGAAAAGAAATGGCTATCAGAGGCTAGAAAAGAGACTGTATTTCATATTCCCCCTCCATGGACTACTAAACAACTGAGGGAAATTTTAGGTACAGCAGGGTTTTGCCAGCTGTGGATTGCAGGATTTGCCAAGATGGCAGCCCATCTGTATGCCCTTACAAAGGGCAAAGACTTTCATCTGGGGAAAGGATGAACAAGCCACATTCGATAATATCAAACAAGCCTTAATGTCGGCCCTAGCATTGGGACTCCCTGATGTAACCAAACCCTTCCATCTTTATGTGGCTGAGAAACAGGGAATGGCCAAGGAGTTGCTAACACAGAAAATTGGACCCTGGAAGAGACCAGTAGCCTATCTATCCAAAACGCTTGATTCAGTAGTGGCAAGATGGCCAACCTGCCTTCGAATAATAGCAGTAGTAGTGGCACTAGTAAAAGATGCAGACAAACTGACTCTATGACAGGACCTCACCATCTATGCTCCTCATGCCCCTGAGAGTGTCATAAGGCAGCCACCTGATTGCTGGCTCACGAACACTTGCATGACACCTTACCAGGCTTTGCACTTGAATAATGATAGAGTCACCTTTGAACTGGCTATGGAGCTAAACCCTGCCACCTTATTTACGGATCTAGAAATCCAGCCCCTGGAGCATGATTGTTTGCACGTTCTAGCAAAGGAACAGGGATGGTGCAAGGACTTGAAAGATCACCCTCTTCATAAAGCTGAGGTGACATACTATATGGATAGGAGCAGTTTTTTTGAGAATGGAAGAGAAAGGCAGAGGCAGTGGTGGTAGATGGACATAAGGTAATATGGGCCCAGGCATTGCCAGAGGGCACTTCTGTTCAGCAGGCTGAATTGATTGCTTTAACCCAGGATTTAACTCTGGAAAAGGGTAAAAAGATAAACATCTACACTGATAGTCAGTATGCCTCATAAACAGCCCATGTGCACGGGGCCATCTATCATCAGAGAGGCCTGCTAACATCAGCTGGTAAAAAGATAAAAAATAAAAAGAGATAAAAAATAAAAACAAGATTCTGACTTTGCTCAATGCACTGTTGCTGCCCAACAAGGTAAGCATTATTCAATTCCTAGGACAGCAGAAGGTCGAGACTTCCAGGGCACCAAAGGGGAATAACATGGCCGATCAGGAGGCTAAAGTAGCTGCTAGAGGAAACTCTGCCCCAGTGGTATTAACAGCTGAACTGCCCAGAGAAGAATGACTAAACTGCTCAGAAACTGACTTAAAGTTAATATGGCAAAAATGGGATATTTAACACCAATGTGGGGGCATGGATTGACTCTAAAGGTAAGATCATTCTACCCCAGGAAGATGCTGAGAGATTGATAACTCAGATGCATAAGTGGACTTACTTGGGGGCAAAGAAATTGGCTGAAGTTGCCCTCCAATACCCGTACCGAATACTAAACCTCACCATCCTAACTGAGAGAGTGACTAGGACATGTGAACCTTGCCAGAGAGTAAACATAGGTAAGAATTTCCAGAGCCCAGGAAAGCGGCTAAGAGGAAGTAGACCCAGAATGCATTGGGAGGTGGATTTCACTGAAATTAAACCAGACAGGTATGACAATAAACATCTCCTGGTTTTTGTGGACACTTGTTCAGGATGGGTGGAAGATTTTTCCCACAAAGAAAGAAACCACAATGGTCGTGACCAAAAGATTCTGGAAGACATTTTTCCTCAGTAAGGTATTCCAAAGCTAATTGGGTCAGACAATGGGCCAGCCTTCCTTGCTCAGGTAAACCAGGAGGTGGCCAGATTTCTGGGACTTGATTGGAAGTTACATCATGCTTATAGACCCCAAATCTCAGGACAAGTAGAGAGAATAAATAGAACTCTAAAAGAGACTCTCACAAAATTGACAATGGAGACTGGGGGTGACTGGGTGGTGCTTCTTCCCTTGGCCCTCTTTAGAGTCAGAAATACTCACTCCCTACTAGGCTTAACTCCCTTTGAATTACTATATGGGGTTCCTGCTCTCCTACCTTGACTCTTCTTGGGGACCCTCTTGACATAACTAGTGGTAACTCTGACTTGTCCAGGCTAAAAGGACTGCAGCTTATGCAGAAAGAAATATGGAGCAAGGTTGGCAGTGCATATGTGCCTGGGTCCTTTTAGGTGCCCCATCAGTTCCAGGTGGGGGATCTGGTATATGTGCAGTGACATGGCAGCCAGAATCTGGAACCTCAGTTGAAGGGTCCTTATTACATCTTCCTCACCACGCCAACTGCCGTCAAAATAGAGGGCATCATAGCTTGAATCCACGTGTCACATGTTAAGCCGGCTTTTCATCAACCTGCAACACCTGGAAAGTCCAAGCCTCCAGCTACCGGCTGAAACTAAAACTCATCAGGGACAATAAACTCTCAGACAAGAACTCCCCTTTTTCTGGGAAAGTATAAGTGCAGTTCAGGTCCTGATGCTCCAGAAAGAGTATCAACCTCTCCATGAGGTTGATCCACAATTTTAGGGTTAAAATTGAGGCAAAAAAGGGGGGGGGGTGAGAGACCACCTGGGAATGAGAAAAACAACAGTGATTATTTGAATTGAAGTCAGGTGTAGATAACTCTTGAAGGAAAGGGTCAACTGTTCTGAGAACAACTATCTACAACCACCTGTAAACTATCTACAACCAGCTGTATACTACCTAAAACCAGGTGTAAACTATCTTCATGCTATTCTTGCTGAACAATCAATGTATAGAGCAAAAGTGGTTTCAATTTCAGGTATAAAACCCTGTCCTTTGCATATTTAGGGCTGTCTCCTGTCTTTGTAGGGGGACCCTATAGAAATTGGAATAAAACTATTGCTTTTGCCTCAAGTTGTGGTCTATGAGTGTTCCTGGGAAGTGCACAATCCTGAGCTCCTGAGCAGTGAGACTCTAGGTCTAACAACATGAAAGTAAAACGCTTTTGCCATCCATTCTTTAGGTGGTGAAGCAGCTTATAAAATGGGAAACCACTGTTCCAGCTATGCAACAGACAGGTTTATATCTAGACCATTCAAAGAAGTCATAAAATGTAAACATGAAGAAACAAACAAACAAACAATCTAGAAAAGATCATCCTGAGTGAGGTATCTCAGAAGCAGAAAGACATACACGGTATATACTCGATTTTAAGTGGAGGCTAGACCTATAATATAGGATAAACATACTAAAATCTATAAGAAGATAAACAAAAAGATAAACAAGAAAGAGGACCTGGGTTAAGATGATCAATCCTCATGTAGAAAGACAAATGGGATGGACATAGGAGAAAACAAGAAACAGGAGGTCCTAGCCTACCACAGAGGACCTGGGAAAGACTCTACCTAGTAGTATATCAAAGCAGGTGCTGAGACTCATAACCAAACCTTGGGCAGAGCACAGGGAATCATATAAAAAAAGGGGGAGTTAGTGTGACCTGGAGAGGGCAGGAACTCCACAAGGACCAAATATATCAGGGCACAGGGGTCTTTTATGAGACTGTATCTCCAACCAAGGACAATGTACGCATAGAACCTAGCACCCCTGCTCAAATATAGTCCATGTTAGCTCTGTCTCCAAGTGGGTACCATACTAAGTGGAACAGGGACTATTACAGACATGAACTCAATGGCTGGCTCTTTGACTTCCCCCCTCACAAGGCAGGATCAGATTTGCTAGGCCACAGAGGAGGACATTGCCGCAAACCTGATGATGCCTGATAATCTAGGGTCAGTTGGAACAGGCAGAAGCCCTCGCCTATCAGTAGACTTGGAAAGGTGTAGGTAGTAGATGAGGGATGGAGGGTAGGAAACGGAGGGAATGAGGGGACTGGTCTACAGCTTGGATACAAAGTTAATAAACTGTATCTAATATTAAAAAAATAAAAAGTAAAAAAGTGGAACATAAAACAAAGTTCCTAAAGATGAAACACAAAATGCTGACAGTTTTTTGTTTCTTTGAAAACAGAATTTTTTTTCTGAACAATTTTCCTGTCCCAGGCTCTCTTTATAGAACAACCTGTGCTTGAACGCACAGAGATCCACCTACCTTTAACTTCCTGAGTGCTAGGAATGCAGGCGCTCAACAACAGCCCTAGCTGCTGACAGTTTATTTAGTTTTAGCATTTTATTTTTGTTGTTGTTTCATGCACTACATCTGAACTGCAGTTTCCTCTTCCTCCACTCCTCCCAGACACAATCTATCCACCACTACTCTGCCCAACTCTGCCCAGCTCACCTCTCCTTCATCCACTGCTTTTTTTCCATTTATTTTATTTTCAATGAAAAAAAAATGTGATGGCATAGCAAGTTATAATAAAACTAGGAACAATCCCTCACATCAGAGTTGGTCAAAGCAATACATGAGGAGAGAAAGTGTAGCTAAAGCAGGAAAAAGAGTCAGAGACACCCCCATTCTCACTGTTGGAAGTCCCTCAGCGAAATCAGGATAATAATCATAAGGTGTATGCCAACAACCTAGCTCACAAGACTCATAGAATGTTTATGTTTTTGTCCTTCAGTCTCTGATCCCCTATGAACTCAGTTGACTCAGTGGGCCATGTGCTTGTTGTGTCCTTAATATCTCTGGTTCCTACAATACATATTCCCTCATTTGTGGGGTTCCCCTGGATACATCATTGTGTTTGGATAAGGGTCTCTGCATCTGTTCCCATGAGATGCCTCGTGATGTCTCTCTGATGACAACTGGGCTAGGCACTCATCAATGATTATAGCATAGTATCTTTCATTGTCATTTTTTGTCTGTCATGTTTACAGATATCGTGTGTCTCTAGGTTATCTTGACTCTGGTTCATGGTCATCCAGGCAGTGTCAGGCATGGACTTCCCCTCATGGTGTGGGCCTCAATGTGTTTTCTGGAGTGTATTTCACATTATTGGGTTGGGGTTTTCCTTCTAGTATCTTCTGTAGGGCTGGATGGCTGCATATATACTGGGTATAGTAGTCTGGGTTGGCATCGGTGGTCTCTTCGTGTCTGCATGATATCCATCCAAGCCCTTCTGGCTTTCATAGTCTCTGCTGAGAATTCTAGTGTGATTCGGATAGGTCTACTCATTATTTGAATGCTATTTTGGTATTAGCAGTGTCATGCATAGAACAGTTAATTTTCATGGTGTCATCCCCATATAAAATAGAATCTCTGTAACCTGAGAAAATAAAAAATGAACACACTATAATGTGTGTTGAGTGAATTAAGACGAAGAAGGGACTAATTTGAGGTAAAAATAAACTATATATAAATGCTGCAAAAAATTAAAATACTTGTAATTCAATTATGATATTTTAGAATATAACTGCATCAAAAAATTTAATTCCTATGCCATCAATATACCCAAAAATGTAGGTAGCATTTTGCCTTTGCATGATGATGAATATTTTTCTATAACTCCTCATATGAAAAGTACTGTTGTTTAAGTGATTTCTGAATGAATTACATAACATTATTAAAAGCAGAAAATTTGGTAGTTCTATGTGAAAGATAATTATATGCATAGTTTATGTTTCCCTCTAACTCTCTCTTTATAGGAAAGGATTTATGAAAATGATTTACAATCTGTGAGTCAATTAATTCAACAGTGGATGCCTAAAAATGGAAAATCGAGGAATCTATCAGTGGCTTAGTCCATGAGGCTGGTTGGCTCAACTCACCTTCATATACACAGAACTCCTCAAGAAGAAGGTTCTATAGTCAATGAAGAAATAGACTTGCTACCAAAGCGAAAAAGAACAGGCAAAGAGTAAAACATTCCTTCTTCCATGTCCTTGTATAGGTTTCCAGTAGAAGATGAGGCAAAGATGAGTGGTTGGTTTTGCAGTATGAAGATATGGATTAAAGTTATATTTTTCAGCTTTATAGATCCAGAAGAGAAGTAGAGAAGACTATTTCAAACAAGCAAGAGTACTTTACAATTGTGTCCTTAATTTGGGTGTTTTGCTTAATTCCATATGCAGTCAAGTTAAAAACCAAGAGTCATGATCACACCTCTTTTCAGCTTGAAAGATAATCATATCTCCTCTTTACATTAACTTCCAAATGAAAAGAATAACAGGTCATAGTAATGCCTAAAAATAATTTAATGACGCAGAGTACAACAGCAGACAAATTACATATTTATCTTGATAATAACTGAAGCTAACATTATATAACTGTCCTTCAAAACCGTCCAGGTTAGAAACAACAAAGTCCAGGTTAGAAACAACTCTCCACCGCCGCTGGGCCACTCCACAACACCTCCCTCATAGGGCAACCCACATTAAGCACAAGGATTCACCTCCCACCTGCTATGTGTATATAAGGTCCCTAGGTCCAGACTAAGCATGCTCCTTATTTGATGGCTCAGTCTCTGCAAGCCCCCTGGGGGCTGGGGCAGCTGTTTCTGTTGGTCTTCTTGTGAGGTTCCTCGCACCTCCAGGGCCTTCCATCTTTTCCCCAACACTTACTCAGGATCGCTAGAGCTCTGCACCTTTCTTAGGTGCAAGTCTGAGCATCTGTCCAAGCTTATTTCTGGCTGGAGTCTCTGAGACAATGGTCAGGTTAGGGTCCAGGCAACCGGGTTTTACAGTCCCAATTCTGGGTGTTCTCAATGTGGGCAAATATCGTCCAACAGAGCCTGATATTCTTCTTCTGTGAGAGGAGCCTCGAGTGTTGGTTCAATCTGCTCCCATGGTACATCTGGGTCCAGAGCGGCTGGTCCCTGTTCCTCTTCCACTGTTCTCGCCAGTTGCTCCAGGAAGAGCTGGACAGGGCAGGAGTTGCTGGATTCTGGGTAGGCCTCTGTGAAGAAGGTGAGTTCGGGTCTTGACATCAACGCTTCTGCATACTGGCCTCCTGCAGAACCCGATGTCAACAAGCTGTCGCGGGAAGCCTCCTGCTCAATGCAACACGATGCTCCAGGAGCCCTTTCCGGGCCAGGAGAGGCAGGCAGGTCCTCACCTTTAGCTGTGCTGCCTCCAGCGCGGCCTTTCTGCCTGGCCTTTCTGTTCTGGAACCATATGTGGACGGTGTCCTCAGGCAAACCTGTGCTCAGGGCCAGTTGCACCCTCGTGGCATAGTCTGGGGATGGAGAGATCTCAAAAGCTTGCACTAGCATGCTGATCTGCGCTGGACTAAGCCGCGTTCGAGGCCTTCTCCGTTCTGAGGGTGGGCCTCTTGCTTGTTGTACCCTGGCGACAAGCTTTTCAGGAGGTTGTTGGGAGGCTTCATGGCTGGAGCCTGCGGTGGTCTGCTTTGAGGTCTTCCTCGACATGCCAGTTCTATTTCTGCGGTTTTGAAACCACACGCGGATGGAGGACTCTGGAACTCCGAATTCCCTGGCCAGTTCCTGCCTGGTCCTGAAGCTCGGGTAAGGTGTCTTGGCGAAAACTGAGAGCAAGACCTCCTTCTGCTTGGCCTGCCAAACAGTCTTTTGACGCCGGGATGTCTTTGCCGTGCTGCAGCCACCCACATCTGCCTGATCTTCCATCCTGCTGAAGACACTTTGACAGGAGTACTTCCTCTCCAGTGTGTACTCAGAACAACACCTAGGAAAGTGCAGACTATGGCAAATGCATAAAGGAGTCCGCTGCTCACCCTTAAATACCGACCTGAAGCCCCACCCACTCCCTCGAGGCCTCCAATTACAGGCCAAACCGTGGAACGCTCTTCTGCTTCCAAACTGTGAAACCCTTCCTTCCTCTTGCGAATTTTCCCATATCCCACCCTAAAGCAGCCTTTCCAGAAACAGTTGGCCTTGTGTTCTACCCAAATTCCACTGCTTCGCTCACAGTACGCACCTGTGTTGGCCCACAAGGAGTTTGAGGGGAGAGTCTAAGGCACGGCTTCTGATGATCAGGCAAGGAGAAGAGGCATAAGCCAGGAGCAGTCTTTGCCTACTTTAACAAGGTCATTCATTCAGCTCTGGCTGATGCTCAAGGAGGAACGTGGCTAGAACAGATCTTGCACTCTGCGTGTGCCGTCTGCCTTAAGTTCCTTTGAGCTCCAGTCACCCGGTGTATGATTTCAACAATCTAAATATGGTTAGGACCCTGCAAGTCTAAGCATTTGGGCAAAGAGTAGACTTATCCTGCAGAAAGACTCCTGGAATTATTTCTGAATTTCTCCTTCAGTGGCAGGCCACAGAAGGTGTCACGTTCCCTCTTGGTTCCCTGCCATGGACCAGCCCAGTCGGGCTCCCGTCTTCCGCTGGAGAACAAGGCTTTAGACAGGAAGACACGGTTTCGGCGAAGAATTGACAGAGACACCTTGATGGTTTTGACTCTGCTGCAACTTTACTGAAATCAAGCTAGTATTTTTATAATGATTTCACAAAAGGCACCTTAAAATTGGCATATATTCCAGAACGTTCAGACTTTTACCAAGAATACAAAGTTTACATTTTAACTCAAAATGCAATTAAACATAAAGCAGTACCCACAAATAATCTTGGCCTAGAAACTTTTTGATCAGAGCAAACAAAGGAAAAGAAACCTCAAATATAGTTTTATTATTGCTAACCAATGAAGAGGAAAGTCAGGAGCTAAATCAGATGCCTGCCAAAGTCCTTCTCTATATCAAAATCTAACTACATCTTTGTTAACCCTCCTCCCATATGTCCTGCCCAAGATTTATGATCTTCTCTAGGAACAAGGCACTGAAGGGAGGGGGAAACTCCCGCCAGCTCCACCTCTCATGCTATTATTTCTTAAGAAGGAGCCTATTATTATTTTACTATTCTTAATGCCTATTAATACTAAATTTAATTCATTACTTTTCTTAAACTTATTTTTATTAAAGCCGTTAACAATCTACTAATAATAAATTTCTTTATAAAGTTAATTGTGCTGTTTCAGGTATCACAGGGAAAGATCAAAGAATTTATTATTTTAGCCCCAGAGCCACAACTGAAGAAGCGTAGAAATCTCAGAACACGTCTCTTTTCCAAGTGGGATGAGTTTGCCAGGGACCTTCTAGGGGGCATTATTTCCGAGGAAATCATATCCCCCGCCCTGTAGCTTATGCTACTATGGCAACACTGGCGTGGGTGTGGCAGTTCCTCTGGTTCCACCTATTTAATCCACCATACACTTTGTCCTACTGGAGAAATTTTACAGATTCCTAGAAACTGTATGAACCTTCAGAAGCACACATTGTGGATCCCAAGACTTTTGGGAGAGGATACTGAAGTCATTTCCTTCATTTCAAGGAACAACATTTGTTGCTGCCATTAATTTGGATCTCTGATCATTAGGCACTGTTTTCCAGAACACACAATTTCCGGTACTGCCAAATGTGCCTGTCGTTCTTCAGGGTGTGGCTTTGCCCTAGATGGAGGAGAACAGTAACAGCTGAGAAATTCTAACCCTGCCTTATTTTTGCATCTCCTGTTTTACATGTGCCATAATTTTAACTTTTTCCTTGCAGTCCCCATCAACAGTACCTGGGTGTACAATAGATACTGTAGAAGTTATTCTGCTTCTTCCAGAGATCCGCTTTACCATCCCTGAATACACAGGTCCATAAACAGCTGTATTTCCTTTGTAACATAGAAGCCTTGTGGATAGGGTTAGAGGTATATCTGCAGCCAGATGCAAAGCTGTGCTGCTGCATGCAGTGGTGTGTATCTAGTCTAAAATCCTCAGTTGATATTTTCCTACCTGCCTAGTACCTCATGGCTGCCTGATGGGAGACAGCTCGTATTGTTGCATGAGGGGCCTAAGCCTGACAGGCCCCTCTGTTGGTTTCCTGATGGCAAGAGGTTAGCCTGTATGTCCCTCTTGGGCAGTGATCCCTAGTACAGTGCTTTCCTTTGCCACAGCTGCCATGAAACCCCGGGAACCTTTGCATTCCCTTGGAGCCAGAATCTGCTTGTTCCCTTCTGTGAGTAAAGGCACAACTTGCCTCTGTGTTAACACACCTCCTATTTTGGGTTCTAGAGATTTTAACCTCACAGTTTTTTTTGGTAAATGCCCGAATTCACCCAAAATAGCACACCAGGTGTTTTGAGAACTGGGAACTCTAGCTGTAGCTTGTCCTGTGAGGTCGGCATGATGCTCCTGAGAGCCAATAGCAGTTGTCTCTCTTAATCATTCATCTCTTGGGACCGCTCCTCCTTTTCATGCTCTAAATGCTCTCCTACATGTGGTATTTGCAGTATCATGTGCCAATAATTGCATCAGTGTTTATCTGGTGTCAGTCTGTTACTGCCCTCTTTAGAGCTGAACCCAATCTCTGTATGAAGTTGGTGAACAGTCTTCTCCAGGGCCTTGAATTACCTTACTGAATGAGGCAGTTGTTTTGCACAGGCTCCTAAACAAATCCCTGCACCCTTAACACTGCAACATGACATTATTCAGTGACTTCATCATCAGAACAAATGAGGGACCACCTGGGAATGAAAAAAAAAAACAACTGTGATTATTTGAATTGAAGCCAGGTGCTGATAGCTCTTGAAGGGCAGGGTGAACTGTTCTGAGAAACAACCAGCTGTAAAGTATAGAGCAAAAGTGATCTGATTTTCAGGCATAAAAACCCTGTGCTTTGCATGTTCAGGGTCATGTCCTGTCTTTGGAGGTGCGACCTATCTCGACAGCAATAAAACCTTTTGCTATTTCATTGAGATGTGGTCTGTGATTGTTCTTGTGAAGGGCGCAATCCTGAGCTCCTGAGCAGTGAGACTCCAGGTCTTACATTTTGGTGCGTTGCCTGGAAAACAGCGTGCCCTTCCTTAACCCTCAACAGACTGGGCTCAGAGGTCGAGCTCGGAACAGGTTAGTCTGATTTCTGGTATACCACTGTTTCTCTTTAGTCACCTATCTGGACCTTTTTGGTCGTCTGCTCAGTCACTGCGATAGACATATTTGTCAGAATATCGATTGACTGGGAACTGGAGGACATTCCAGATTCCATTTGGGGAGGCTAGGTCCTGCATGGTCTTCCTCCCATCTGTTTCTCTTCAGAGACAGCTGCCGTGAGGCAGCCTCTCAATCAGAATTCTGTGGTACCACCCAAAAGGGTGTCCTTGTCAAATTGCCTGTCTTGTTCTTTTTGTCTCTATCATTGTTGCTTCTTTGACTTTCTTGATGGATGACTTTATTATAGGACAGGCTGTGACTATCATGTCTTGGAGGTGAGATACAAGGCACATATTTCTTTGAATATGTCCTATTCTCACACCAGCCCACTTGGGATGATTGCCAGCTACTCTTGCAGGCCCTTTTGACTAGTGAGGAAGGAGACGGGTCCTCCTTTAGACAAGAAAGACTGTGCCAGGAATGGACAGGAGGCCTTCCATCCTCCCTAATGAGATTGATGATGGCTTTCCCCTCACCCACCCCAACTGGTATTATAACGTATCCGGAGGTAGGGAATGCCTGCAGGTCTACTGCCAGACTCTAATATCATGTGTCCATGGGGCCGCTCAAAAGCCCACCAATTTGATGAAGGTAAGAGAGATAGTTCAGGAGCCAGATGACTCTCCCACAGCCTTTCTTCAATGGCTGATGAAGGCATATAGCTGGTTTACACCTTATGACCCTACCTCAGGTGAGTATAAGGCAATGGTGACTATAATCTTTATAGACCAGTCAGCCAGAGATATTTGTAGAAAACTCCAGAAAATAGAGGGTTTACAGGAAAAGTCGTTAAAGGATTTAGTGCAGGTAGCAGAAAAGGTTTTTTACAGCCGGGAGATGAAAGAAGAGAAAGAGGAAAGAAAGCAAAATGAGCAGGAAGTGAGAGAAAGAGAAAGGATAAGAGGCAAGACAGAAAGTTGACTAAGATCCTGGCCACCACAGTGCAGTCATAATGATAGGGAGAGAGTTCCTGGAAATCGGAGGGGCCCTCTGTCTAAGGATCAGTGTGCCTATTGCAAGGAGAAAGGACATTGGATCCAGGATTGTCCCAAAAGGAAGATGAAGCCCTACACCTAAACCTGGCGCACCTCCAGGCTACCAATCCCCAGGTAACTCATCTGCAATATGTGGATGATATACTATTAGCAGCAGATTGTAAAGAAAGTTGTTTTGACGCCACCGACCAGCTGTTGTAAGAGATGGGTGAGCTCAGCTACAGCGAAAAACTCCCATCCTGCAGGTCAGTTATCTGGGATATATATTAAAAGCGGGAATGAGATGGCCTTCGGAGGCTAGAAAAGAGACTGTATTTCACATTCCCCCTCCAGGGACTACTGAACAACTGAGGGAAATTTTCGGTACAGCAGGGTTTTGCTGGCTGTGGATTCCGGGATTTGCCAAGATGGTAGCCCTTCTGCATGCCCTTACAAAGGGCAATGACTCTTTCATCTGGGGAAAGGATGAACAAGCTGCATTTGATAATATCAAACAAGCCTTAATATTGGCTCCTGCATTGGGACTCCCTGATGTAACCAAACCCTTCCATCTCTATGTGTGTGAGAATCAGGGAATGGTCAATGGGGTGCTAACACAGAAAATTGGACCCTGGAAGAGACCAGTAGCCTATCTATCCAAAACACTTGATTCACTAGTGGCAAGATGGCCAACCTGCCTGGAAATAATAGAAGCAGTGGCGGCACTAGTATAACATGCAAACAAACTGACTCTGGGACAGGACCTCACCATCTGTGCTCCTCATGCCCTTGAGAGTGTCATAAGGCGGCCACCTGATTGCTGGCTCATGAATGCCCGCATGACACATTACCAAGCCTTGCTTTTGAACAATGATAGAGTCACCTTTTCCCCGGCTACAGGGCTAAACCCTGCCACCTTATTGCCAGATCCAGAAATCCAGCCCCTGGGGAGCATGATTGTTTGCAGGTTCTAGCAGAGGAACAGGGATGGCGAAAGGACATGAAAGATCAGCCTCTGCCCTACTGTGAGATGACATACTATATGGATGGGAGCAGTTTTGGGAGAATGGGAAAAGAAAGGCAATGGCAGCAGTAATAGATGGACATAAGTTAATATGGGTCCAGGCGTTACTGAAGGGCACTTCTGCTCAGCGAGCTGAATTGGTTGCTTTAACACAGGCATTAACACTGGGAAAGGGTAAAAAGAAACTCTGATAGTCAGTACACCTTCGCAACAGCCCATGTGCAAGGGACCATCTATCATTAGAGAGGCCTGCTAACATCAGCTGGTAAAGAGATAAAAAATAAAAATGAGATTCTGGCTTTGCTCAATGCCTTGTTGCTGCCTGCCAAGCGAAGCTTTATTCATTGCCCGGGACATCAGAAGGGAACTTCCAGGGCAGCAAAGGGGAATAACATGGCTGATCAAGAGGCTAAAACAGCTGCTAGAGGAAACTCTGTCCTGGTGGTACTAACTGCTGAACTGCCCAGAGAAGAATGACTAAACTACTCAGAAAGTGACTTAAAGTTAATATGGCAACAACAGGAGATATTTGACACTGACTTGGGGGCATGGATTAACTCCAAAGGTAAGATTATTCTACCCCAGGAAGACGCTGAGAGATTAATAACTCAGATGTATAAATGGACTCACTTGAGGGCAAAGAAATTGGCTGAAGTTGCCCACAAATCCCAGTACCAAATACTAAAACTCACCATCCTGAATGAGAGAGTGACTAGGGCATGTGAACCTTGCCAGAGGGTAAACATAGGTAAAAATTTCCAGAGCCCAGGGAAGCAGCTGAGAGGAACTAGACCCAGAATGCATTGGGAAGTGGATTTCAGTGAAATTAAACCAGCCAGGTACGACAATAAATATCTCCTGGTTTTTGTGGACACTTTCTCAAGATGAGAAGAAGCTTTTTCCACAAAGAAAGAAACAACCCTGGTCATGGCCAAAAAGATTCTGGAAGACATTTTTTTCCACAGTAAGGTATTCCAAAAGTAATTGGGTCAGACAATGGGCCAGCCTTCGTTGCTCAGGTAAGCCAGGAGGTGGCCAGGTTTCTGGGGCTTGACTCTAAGTTACATTGTGCTTATAGACCCCAAAGTTCAAGACAGGTAGAGAGAATGAATAGACTGTTAAAAGAGAATCTCACCAAATTGACAATGATGACTGGCAGTGACTGGGTGGTGCTCCTTCCCTTGGCCCTCTTTAGAGTCAGAAATACTCCCTCTGTACAAGGCCTGACTCCATTCAAACTATGATATGGGGTTCCTGCTCCCCTGACTCTTCTTGGGGACCCCCTTGACATAAGTAGTGGTTACTCTGACTTGTTGTCCATGCTAAAAGGACTGCAAATTATTCAGAAAGAGATTTGAAATAAGTATGGCAGTGCATATGCACCTGAGTCCTTGGAGGTGCCCCATCAATCCCAGGTTGGAGATCTGGTATATGTGTCATGACACTGCAGCCAAAATCTGGAACCTGGGTGGAAGGGTCCTTATTACCTCCTGCTCAACACCCCAACTGATGTCAAAGTAGAGGGCATCACAGCTCAGGTCCACCTGTGACATGTAAAGCCTGCTCTTCATCAACCTGCAACACCTGGGAAGTCCAAGCCTCCAACAACCTGCTAAAACTGAAACTCATCAAGGACAATAAACTCTCCGACCAGAACTCGCCTTTGTCAGGGAACTTATAAGTGCAGTTCAGTTCCTGATGCTCCAGAGACAGTATCAACCTCTCCCTGACATTGATCCACAATTTTAGGGTTACAATTGAGGAAAAAAGGGGGGGTGAGGGACCACCTCAGCATGAGAAAAACAACTGTGATTATTTGAATTGAAAAGTCATGTGTAGATAACTCTTGAAGGGAAGGGTCAACTGTTCTGAGAAAACCTATCTACAACCAGCTGTAAACTATCTACAACCAGCTGTACACGATCTACAACCAGCTGTACACTATCTACAATCAGCTGTACACTATCATACTATTCTTGCTGACCAATCAATGGATACAGCAAAAGTGGTTTGAATTTCAGGTATAAAAACCCTGTGCTTTGCATGTTCAGGGTCATCTCCTGTCTTTGGAGGGACGGACCCTATCACAATTGGAATAAAACTCTTGATTTTGCATCGCGTTGTGGTCTCTGAGTGTTCCTGGGAAGTGCACAATCCTGAGCTCCTGAGCAGTGAGACTCCAGGTCTAACAACAGGAGACTAAAATGCTTTTGCTATCCATTCTTTAGGTGGTGAAGCAGCTTATAAAATGGGAAACCTATTTACCAGCTGTGCAACAGACAGGTTTTTATCTAGTCCATTCAAAGAAATCATGAGATATAAACATAAAGAAACAAGAAAAAATCTAGAAAAGATCATCCTGAGTAAGGTATCCCAGAAGCAGAAAGACATACATGGTATACACTCACTTTTAAGTGGATGCTAGACCTATAACATAGGAAAAACATACTAAAATCTGTACACCTAAAGATGACAAACAAGAAAGAGGACCTGGGTTAAGATGATCAATCCTCACTTAAAAAAACAAATGGGATGGACATAGGAGAAAACAAGAAACAGGACAGAAGCCTACCACAGAGGCCCTGTGAAAGACTCTACCTAGCAGTGTATCAAAGCAGATGCTTTGGGCAGAGCACAGAGAATCATATGAAAGAAGGGGTTGTTTGTGTGACCTGGAAAGGAAAGGAACTCCACAAGAACCAAATATATCAGGGCACAGGGGTCTTTTATGAGACTGTATCTCTACCCAAGGACCATGTATGCATGTAACCTAGCACCCCTGCTCAAATATATCCATGTCAGCTCTGTATCTAAGTGGGTACCATACTAAGTGCAACAGGGACTATTTTGGACATGAACTCAATGGCTGGCTCTTTGACCTCCCCCCTCCCAAGGGAGGATCAGACTTGCTAGGCCACAGAGGAGGATATTACAGCCAGTCCTGATGATACATGATAAGCTATGGTCAGTTGGAACAGGAGGAGGCACTTCCCTATCAGTGGACTTGGAAAGGGGTAGGGAGGAGATGAGAGGGTGGGTGGGAAAGGGACAAAATGAGGGACTTGGCTACAGCTAGGATACAAAGTTAATAAACTGTATCTCATTAAAAAATAAAAAAATTAAAAAAGTAGGACATAAAACAAAGTTCCTAAAGATGAAACACAAAATGCTGACAGTTTTTTGTTTGTTTGAAGACAGGATTTTTCTGAATAATTTTGGCTGTCCTGGACTCTGTTTGTAGAACAGCCTGTGCTCTCTGTGCTCACAGAGACCCACCTACCTTTAACTTCCTGAGTGCTAGCACTGCAGGTACTCACCAACAGCCCTAGCTGCTGATAGTTTATTTTGTTTTAGCATTTTATTTTTTGTTCTTGTTTCATGCACTACATCCCAACTGCAGTTTCCTGTTCCTCCATTCCTCCTAGCCACAATCTATCCACCTCTACTCTGCCCAACTCACCTCTCCTTCAGATCCACTGCTTCTTTATTTTCAATGAAAAAAATTCTGATGGCATAACAAGTTACAATAAGACTAGGAACAATCCCTCACATCAGAGTTGGTCAAAGCAATACATGAGGAAAGTGTATCTAGAGCAGGAAAAAGAGTCAGAGTCACCCCCCGACACACACACACACACACTCACTGTTGGAAGTCCCTCAGCAACATCTAAGATGTATGCAGACAACCTAGCTCACAAGACTCATAGAATGTTTGCCTTTTTCTTTCTGTCTCTGTGATCCCCTATGAGCCCAGTTGACTTAGTGAGCCATGTTCTTGTTCTGTCCTTGATATCTCTGATTCCTACAATACATATTCCATCATTTGTGGCGATCCCCTAGATACATAATTGTGTTTGCCTGTGGGTCTCTGCATCTGCTCCCATCAGATGCCGGGTTATGTCTCTCTGATGACAACTGGGCTAGGCACTCATATATGATTATAGTGGAGTATCTTTCATTGACATTTTTTTTGCCTGTCATGTTTACAGATATCGTGTGTCTCTAGGTTATCTTGACTCTGGTTCATGGTCATCCAGGCAGTGTCAGGCATGGACTTCCCCTCATGGTGTGGGCCACAATGTGTTTTCTGGAGTGTATTTAATATTAATGGGTTAGGGTTTTCCTTCTAGTATCTTCTGTAGGGCTGGATGGCTGCATATATACTGGGTATAGTAGTCTGGGTTGGCATCAGTGGTCTCTTCGTGTCTGCATGATATCCATCCAAGCCCTTCTGGCTTTCATAATCTCTGCTGAGAATTCTAGTGTGATTCTGATAGGTCTACTTATTATTTGAATGATGTTTTGGTATTAGCAGTGTCATGCATAGAACAGTTAATTTTCATGATGTCATCCCCATATAAAATAGAATCTCTGTAACCTATGAAAATGAAAAATGAACACACTTTAATGTGTGTTGAGGGAATTAAGAAAAAGAAAGGATTAATTTGAGGTAAAAATAAACTATATATAAATGCTGCAAAAAATTAAAATACTTGTAATTCAATTATGATATTTTAGAATATAACTGCATCAAAAAAATTAATTCCTATTCCATCAATATAGCCAAAAAGTTATGTAGCATTTTGACTTTGCATGGTGATGAATATTTTTTCTATAACTCCTCATATGAAAATTACTGTTGTTTAAGTGATTCCTGAATGAATTACATAACATTATTAAAAGCAGAAAATTTGGTAGTTCTATGTGAAAGATAATTATATGCATAGTTTATTTTCCCTATAACTCTCTCTTTATAGGAAAGGATTTATGAGAATGATTTACAATCTGTGAGTCAATTAATTCAACAGTGGATGGCTAAAAATGGAAAATCAAGGAATCTATCAGTGGCTTGGTCCATGAGGCTGGTTGGCGCAACTCACCTTCAAATACACTGAAATCCTCAAGAAGAAGGTTCTATAGTCAATGAAGAAATAGACTTGCTACCAAAGCAAAAAGGAACAGGAAAAGAGTAAAATATTCCTTCTTCCATGTCCTTGTATAGGTTTCCAGTAGAAGATGAGGCAAAGGTGAGTGGTTGGTTTTGCAGTATGAAGATATGGATTAAAGGTGTGTTTTTCAGCCTTATAGATCCAGAAGAGAAGTAGAGAAGACTACTTCAAATAAGGAAGAGTACTTCACAATTGTGTCCTTAATTTGGGTGTTTTGCTTAATTCCACATGCAGTCAAGTTAAAAACCAAGACTCATGATCACACATCTTCTCAGCTTGAAGGATAATCATATCTCCTCTTTACATTAACTTCCAAATGAAAACAATAACCAGGTCATAGTAATGCCTAAAAGTAATTTAATGATGCAGAGTACAATAACAGACAAATTACATATTTACACTCATCATAATTGAAGCTAACATGATATAACTGTCCTTCAAAAACCGTCCAGGTTAGAAACAACAAAGTCCAGGCTAGAAACAACTTTCCACCGCCGCTGTGCCACTCCACAACACCTCCCTCATAGGGCAACCCACATTAAGCACAAGGATTCACCTCCCACCTGCTACGTGTGTGCAGGGTCCTTAGTTCCAGACCAAGCATGCTCCTTATTTGATGGCTCAGTTTCTGCAAGCCCCCTGGGGTCTGGGTCACCTGTTTCTGTTGGTCTTCTTGTGAGGTTCCTCGCACCTCCAGGGCCTTCCATCTTTTTCCCAACACTTACTCAGGATCGCTAGAGCTCTGCACCTTTCTTAGGTGCAAGCCTGAGCATCTGTCCAAGCTCATTTCTGGCTGGAGTCTCTGAGACAATGGTCAGGTGAGGGTCCAAGCAACAGAGTTTTACAGTCCCAATTCTAGGGGTTACCAATGTGGTCAAATATCATACAACAGAGACTGATATTCTTCTTCCGTGAGAGGAGCCTCAAGTGTTGGTTCGATCTGCTCTCATGGGTCATCTGGGTCCAGAGCAGCTGGTACCTGTTCCTTGACTTCCGCTGTACTCAGCAGTTGATCCAGGAAAAGCTGTGCAGGGCAGGAGTTGCTGGGTTCTGGGTAGGCCTCTGTGGAGAAGGTGAGCTCGGATGTTGGCATCAACGTTTCTCCATACTCGCCTCCTGCAGAACCCGGTGTCAACAAGCTGTCGCGGGAAGCCTCCTGCTCAATGCAATACGATGCTCCAGGAGACCTTTATGGGTCAGGAGAGGCAGGCAGGTCCTCACCTTTAGCTGTGCTGCCTCCAGCGCGGCCTTTCTGCCTGGCCTTTCTGTTCTGGAACCATATGTGGTCGGTGTCCTCAGGCAAACCTGTGCTCAGTGCCAGTTGCACTCTCGTGGCATAGTCTGGGGATGGAGAGATCTCAAAAGATTAGCATGCTGATCTGCACTGGACTAAGCCACGTTCGAGGCCTTCTCCGTTCTGAGGGCGGGCCTCTTGCTTGTTGTACCCTGGCGACAAGCTTTTCAGGAGGCTGTTGGGAGGCTTCATGGCTGGAGCCTGCGGTGGTCTGTTTTGAGGTCTTCCTCGACATGCCAGTCTTATTTCTGCAGTTTTGAAACCACATGCAGATGCAGGACTCTGGAACCCCAAATTCCCTGGCCAGTTCCTGCCTGGTCCTGAAGCTCGGGTAAGGTGTCTTGGCGAAAACTGAGAGCAAGACCTCCTTCTGCTTAGCCTGCCAAACAGTCTTTAGACGCCGGGATGTCTTTGTCTTACTGCAGCCACCCACATCTGCCTGATCTTCCATCCTGCCGAGAACACTTTGACAGGAGTTCTTCCTCTCCAGTGTGTACTCAGAACAACACCTAGGACAGTGCAGGCTATGGCAAATGCGTAAAGGGGTCCACTGCTCACCCTTAAATACCGACATAGGCCCCACCCACTCCCTCGAGGCTTCCAATTACAGGCTAAACCGTGGAACGCCCTTCTGCTTCCAAACTGTGAAACCCTTCCTTCCTCCTGCGAATTTTCCCATATCCCACCCTAAAGCACCCTTTCCAGATACAGGTGGTCTTGTGTTCTACCCAAATTCCACTGCTTAGCTCACATTACGCACCTGTGTTGGCCCACAAGGAGTTTGAGGGGAGAGTCTAAGGCACGGCTTCTGATGATCAGGCAAGGAGAAGGGGCAGAAGCCAGGAGCAGTCTTTGCCTACTTTAACGAAGTCATTCATTCAGCTCTGGCTGATGCTCAAGGAGGAACGTGGCTAGAACAGATCTTGCATTCTGCGTGTGCTTCTGCCTTAAGTTCCTTTCAGCTTCAGTCTCCCAGTGTATGATTTCAACAATCTAAATATGGTTAGGAAACTGCAAGTATAAGCATTTGGGCAGAGAGGAGACTTATCCTGCAGAAAGACTCCTGGAATTATTTCTGAATTTCTCCTTCAGTGGCAGGCTACAGAAGGTGTCAACTTCCCTCTTGGACCCTCTGGTTCCACCTATTTAATCCCCCATACACTTTGTCCTACTGGAGAAATTTTACAGATTCCTAGAAACTGTATATGAACCTTCAGAAGCACATATTGTGGATCCCAAGACTTTTGGGAGAGGATACTGAAGTCATCTCCTGCATTTCAATGAACACCACTTGTTGCTGCCATTAATTTGGATCTCTGATCATTAGACACTGCTTTCCAGAACACACAATATCCGGTACTGCCAAATGTGCCTGTCCTTCCTAAGGGTGCGGCTTTGCCCTAGATGGAGGAGAACAGTAACAGCTGAGCAATTCTACCCCTGCCTTATTTTTGCATCTCGTGTTTTACATGCACCATGATTTTAACTTCTTCCTTTCAGTCCCCATCTACAGTACCTGGGTGTACAATAGATCCTGTAGAAGTTATTCTGCTTCTTCCAGAGATCCTCTTTAGCATCCCTGAATACACAGGTCCATAAACTGCTGTATTTCCTTTGTGACATAAAACCCTTGTGTGTAGGGTCAGAGGTTTATATGCAGCCAGATGCAAAGCTGTGCTGCTGCATGCAGTGGTGTGTATCAAATCTGAAATCCTCAGTTGAGATTTTCCTACCTGCCTAGTACCTCATGGCTGCGTGATGGGAGACAGCTCGTATTGTTGCATGAGGGGCCTAAGCCTGACAGGCCCCTATGTTGGTTTCCTGATGGCAAGAGGTTAGCCTGTTTGTCCCTCTCAGAGCAGTCATCCCTAGACCTGTGCTTTCCCTTGCCACAGCTGCCATGAAACCCCGGGAACCTTTGAATTCCCTTGGAGCCAAAATCTGCTTGTTCCCTTCTGTGAGTAAAGGCACAACTTGCCTCTGTGTTAACACACCTCCTATTTTGCATTCTAGAGATTTTAACCTCACAGTTCTTTTGGTAAATTCCTGGATTCACCCAAAATAGCACAACGTTTTTTTTTTTTTTTTTTTTTTTTTTTTTTTTTTTTTTTGAGAACTGGGAACTCTAGCTGTAGCTTGTCCTGTGAGGTCGGCATGATGTTCCTGAGAGTCAATAGCAGTTGTCTCTCTTAATCAATCTTCTCTTGGGGCTGCTCCTCCTTTTCATGCTCTAAATGGTCTCCTACATGTGGTATTTGCAGTATCATGCGCCAAGAATGGCATCAGTGCTTATCTGGTGTCAGTCCGGTACTACCCTCTTTAGAGCTGAATCCAATCTCTGTATGAAGTTGGTGAACAGTTTTCTCCAGGGCCTTGAATTACCTTAGTGAATAAGGCTGTTGTTTTGCACAGGCTCCTAAACAGATCCCTGCACCCTTAACACTGCAACATGACATTATTCAGTGATTTCATCATCAGAACAAATGAGGGACCACCTGGGAATGAGAAAAACAACTGTTATTATTTGAATTGAAGCTAGGTGCAGATAGCTCTTGAAGGGCGGGGTGAACTGTTCTGAGGAACAACCAGCTGTAAAGTGTAGAGCAAAAGTGATCTGATTTTCATGCATAAAAATCCTGTTTTGTATGTTCAGGGTCATGTCCTGTCTTTGTAGGTGCGACCCTATCTCAACAGCAATAAAACCTTTTGCTATTGCATTGAATTGTGGTCTGTGAGTTTTCCTGTGAAGGGCGAGATCCTGAGCTCCTGAGAAGTGAGACTCTAGGTCTTCCATTTTGGTGCGTTGCCCGGAAAACAGTGTGCCCTTCCTTAACACTCAGCTGGCTGGGCTCAGAAGTGAGCTCAGAACAGGTTAGTCTGATTTTTGGTATACCACTGTTTCTCTTTAGTCACCTATCTAGACATTTTTGGTCATCTGCTCATTCCCTGCGATAGACAAACTTGTCAGAATATCGGTTGCCTGGGAACTGGAGGACCTTCCAGATTCCATTTGGGGAGGCTAGTTCCGGGATGGTTTTCCTCCCATCTGTTTCTCTTCAGAGACAGCCGCCATGAGGCAGCCTCTCAATCAGAATTCTGTAGTACCACCCGTAAGGGTGTCCTTGTGTAACTGCCTTTCTTGTTTTCTTTGTCTCTATCATTGTTGCTTCTTTGACTTTCTTGATGGACGACTT
Organism: Meriones unguiculatus; assembly: GCF_030254825.1. Taxonomy (NCBI): domain Eukaryota; kingdom Metazoa; phylum Chordata; class Mammalia; order Rodentia; family Muridae; genus Meriones; species Meriones unguiculatus. The sequence continues at coordinate 4,864,671 of NW_026843646.1, read as the reverse complement.
TATTATGGGACAGGCGGTGACTATCATTTCTTGGAGGTGAGATAAAAGGCACATATTTGTTTGAATCTGTCCTATTCACCAGCCCACTTGGGATGATTGCCAGAAACACTTGCAGGCCCTCTTAACTACTGAGGAACGAGACGGGTCCTCCTTGGGAAGAGAAAGACTGTGCCTGGAATGGACAGGAGGCCTTCTATCCTCCCTAATGAGATTGATGATGGCTTTCCCCTCACCCACTGAACGGGAATTACAACACATCTGGAGGTAGGGAATGACTGGAGGTCTACCGTCAGACTCTAATTGCGGGTTTCCATGGGGCTGCTTGAAATCCCACTGATTTGATGAAGGTAAGAGAGATGGTTCAGGGGCTGCATGAATCTCCTGCAGCCTTTCTGGAATGGCTGATAGAGGCATACTGTCAGTTTACGCCCTATGACCCTATCATAGATGAGCATAAACCAATGGTGACTATTACCTTTATAGACCAGTCAGCCAGAGATATTTGTAGAAAACTCCAGAAAATAGAGGGTTTACAGGACAAGTTCTTTAAGGATTTAGTGCAGGTAGCAGAAAAGGTTTTCTACAGCTGGGAGATGGAAGAAGAGAAAGAGGGAAGAAAGCAGAAAGAGCAGGAAGCAAGAGAAAGAGAAAGGATAAGAGGCAAGACAGAAAGTTGACTAAGATCCTGGCCACCGCAGTGCAGTCATAATGATAGGGAGAGAGACCCTGGAAATCAGAGGGCCCTCTGTCTAAGGATCAGTGTACCTATTGCAAGGAGAAAGGACACTGGATCAAGAATTGTCCCAAAAGGAAGATGAAACCCTTCTTTTGGACCTGGCACACCTCCGGGCCACCAATCCACAGGTAACTCTTCTCCAATATGTGGATGACATTCTATTAGCTGCAAATTGTATAGAAACCTGTTTTGAGGCCACCGACCAGCTGTTGCAAGAGATGGGTAAGCTCAGCTACAGCGAAAAAGACCCATCTCTGCAGGAAACAGGTCAGCTATCTGGGCTATATATTAAAAGAGGGAAAGAGATGGCCATCGGAGGCTAGAAAAAAACTGTATTTCATATTCCCCCTCTACAGACTACTGAACAACTGAGGGAAATTTTAGGTACAGCGGGGTTTTGCCAGCTGTGGATCCTGGGATTTGCCAACATGGCAGCCCTTCTGCATGCCCTTACAAAGGGCAGTGACTCTTTCTTCTGGGGAAAGGATGAACAAGCTGCATTTGGTAATATCAAACAAGCTTTAATATTGGCCCCAGCATTGGGACTCCCTGATATAACCAAACCCTTCCATCTCTATGTGTGTGAGAATCAGGGAATGGCCAATGGGGTGCTAACACAGAAAATTGGACCCTGGAAGAGACCAGTAGCCTATCTATCCAAAACACTTGATTGAGTAGTGGCAAGATGGCCAACCTGCCTGTAAATAATAGCAGCAGTGGCGGCACTAGTAAAACATGCAGACAAACTGACTCTGGGACAGGACCTCATCATCTGTGCTCCTCATGCCCTTGAGAGTGTCTTAAGGCAGCCACCTGATTTCTGGCTCATGAATGCCAGAAAGACACATTACCAGGCCTTGCTCTTGAATAATGATAGAGTCACCTTTGCCCCGGCTACAGGGCTAAACCCTGCCACCTTATTGCCAGATCCAGAAATCCAGCCCCTGGAGCATGATTGCTTACAGGTTCTAGCAGAGGAACAGGGATGGCTAAAGGCCTTGAAAGATCAACCTCTTCCTGATGCTGAGGTGACACACTATAAGGATGGGAGCAGTTTTTTGTAGAACGGGAAGAGAAAGGCAGAGGCAGTGGTGGTAGATGGACATCAGGTAATATGGGCCCAGGCGTTGCCAGAGGGCACATCTGTTCAGCGAGCTGAATTGATTGCTTTAATCCAGGCATTAACACTGGAAAAGGGTAAAAAGATAAACATCTACACTGATAGTTGGTTCGCCTTACCAACAGCCCATGTACATGGGGCCATCTATCAGCAGAGATTTCTGCTAACATCAGCTGGTAGAGATAAAAAATAAAAATGAGATTCTGACGTTGCTCAATGCCTTGTTGCTGCTGGAAAAGGTAAGCATTATTCATTGTCTGGGACATCAGAAGGGGATTTCTGAGGCAGGAAAGGGGAATAACATGGCCGATCAGGAGGCTAAAGCAGCTGCTAGAGGAAACTGTCCTAGTGGTATTAACTGCTGAACTGCCCAGAGAAGAATGACTAAACTACTCAGAAAGTGACTTAAAGTTAATATGGTAAAACACAGGGGATATTTGACACCTATGTGGGGGCATGGATTGACTCTAAAGGTAAGATCATTCTACCACAGGAAGACGCTGAGAGATTAATTACTCAGATGCATAAGTGGACTCACTTGCGGGCAAAGAATTTAGCTGAAGTTGCCTACCCATCCCAGTACTGAATACTAAACCTCACCACCCTGACTGAGACAGTGACTAGGGCATGTGAACCTTGCCAGTAGGTAAACATAGGTAAGAGTTTCCAGAGCTGCTTCCAGGGAAGCAGCTGAGAGGAACTGTGGCAGCCTTTTTGGAGTATATGGCAAATTTGGAGTTAATGGCATCTGAACAGTGGAATCTGGCCTCTTGGCTTTGGCTATTTTCCAAAGTCCAGTTTCTTATAAACTGACCTTGGTGGTCCTACAGCAGACAGCTCTGACCCTGCGAAACTGTGTGCAACCATAGTAACCAGACAGCAGGCGCTGTGTAACCTTGAGTGAGCTCTCCTATGTTTTGACCATGTAAAGCTCCTACAGGAGAAACTGCTTGTACTTTTTGGCCTACTTAAGTGTTAACCTGACGTCCATTAAACTGACACTTGGATCAGCATGTAGACTCAGTGTCCTTCTCTGTGTCACCCTGTCTCTCTCTCTCTTTCCCAGCCCTCTCTCAGGTGGTATTCAGGTGTCACTGCTGGCCAGTGACAAGGAACTAGACCTGGAATGCATTGGGAAGTGGATTTCACTGAAAGTAGACCATCTAGAGATGGCAATAAATATCTCCTGGTTTTTGTGTACACTTTCTCAGGATGGGTGGAAGCTTTTCCCACAAAGAAAGAAACCTCCCTGGTCATGGCCAAAAAGATTCTGGAAGACATTTTTCCTCGGTTTGGTATTCCAAAGGTAATTGGGTCAAACAATGGGCCAACCTTTGTTGTTCAGGTAAACCAGGAGGTGGTCAGGTTTCTGGAACTTGATTAGAAGTTACATTGTGCTTATAGACTTCAAAGTTCAGGACAGGTAGAGAGAATGAATAGAACTCTCAAAGAGACTCTCACTAAATTGACCATGAAGACTGATGGTGACTGGGCAGTGATCCTTCCCTTGGCCCTCTTTAGAGTTAGAAGTACTCCCTCCATACTAGGCTTAACTCCCTTTGAACTACTATATGGGGTTCCTGCTACCCTGACTCTTCTTGGGGACCCCATTGACATAATTAGTGGTAACTCTGACTTGTTGTCCAGGTGAAAAGGACTGCAACTTATTCAGAAAGAGATTTGGAGCAAGGTTGGTAGTGCATATGCGCCCAGGTCCTTGGACGTCCCCCATTAGTTCTAGGTTGGAGAGATGGTGTACTTGTTATGACACCACAGCCAGAATTTGGAACCTCGTTGGAAGGTTCCTTATTGTGTCCTGCTCAACACCCCAACAGCCGTCAAAGTAGAGAGCATTGCAGCTTGGATCCATGGGTCATATGTCAAGCCTGCTCTTCATAAACCTTCTGACACCTGGAAAGTCCAAGCCTCCAGCAACCTGTTAAAACTGAAACTCATCAGGGACAATGAACTCTTTGACCAGTAAAGTGGACAGACAATGGTACCTCTGGGTGGTGCTGTTTTTACTCAATTGGAGTTTTGGTGATCCTCACCAGGCTCACAAGGCCCTGGAAGCAATGTATGGTAAACCCTGTGATTGCAAGGGTGGTGTGATGAATGGCAGAGCCTTACTTATTGGTGAGATTTGGAGCCCCAACAAGGCCTATGCTCAAGTTGAGTTTGGCGATACATGGGCATATAGAGCCCTACAACCTTCAGGGAGTACCCCAAGTTTAGAATGGCATTGTGTAACTAAGCCTAAGATGATTCCTTATGTAAATGGGTGCCCCGTGCCTTGCCCTTGTGATACCTATCAACAGGTTGTGCATAGCAGTTGCTATAGGGTTGTGCAACAATGTACTGGAAAAGATAACATCACCTATTTCACTGCCATATTGAACCAAGTCAGGGAGGAGATGAGGATAGACGTTTGTTTCCACAGTATGCCAACAGGAGTCCATGGATCTTAATTACTCCAAGCCCCTTGTTCTGGGATGGTAGGAAAGCCTGTACGCTGAAGAAAGGTACCTCCCATTCAACTCTCAGATGGAGGAGGGGTGCAGGATCAGGCCAGACAAGAACAGGTTAAACAATGCATTGAAGAGTTAATAGAAAAAAGAATACTCGTCCCTCAATTACCACCCTCTGGTTCTTCCTGATAGTAGAGGAAACTTTATTTTAGACCCCCAGACTGTAGATGTTATTACTGCCACTCATAGCCTCCTAAATGACACCAACCCTTCGCTTGCAAGTGACTTCTGGCTCCGCCTCTGACAAGGGCAGCCTGTTCCTCTGGAGCTCCCCCCCAACGCCACTTATTCCACTGCTGAGGGGTCCTGACACTCAGCACCCTCTCTGAGAGTGCAGCCTCTCTTCAAGCAAAATGTTACTTGTTTGACAAAACCCTACAAAAATGATAGCTCAGATCTACCTGTAGGGGATGCTACCTTTGCCATTTGTGATTCAGCAATTGACATCTCCACAGCTCTCTGCCCTGACAATAACACTGTTTTCTTATGCAGGAATAATAAAGCCTATACATTCTTGCCCACAGATTGGACTGGGACCTGTGTACAGGCAACTCCCTGATCTTAGCATCATTCCAGGGGATGAGCCAGTCCTAGTCACCACCTTTGACTTAATGGCTGGAAGAATGAAGAGAGCCATTCAGTTCATTCCTCTGTTAGTGGGAACTGGGCTGAGTGCTTCCATAGGCGCTGGGTCAGCTGGCTTGGGTGTTTTATTATATAAATACAACAAACTGTCCCAACAGTTAATTAATGATGTACAATTGCTTTCGAGCACCATCAATGACCTCCAAGACCAGCTCAATTCCTTAGCAGAAGTAGTTCTCCAGACCCAGAGGGGATTAGACCTCCTTACGGTTGAAAAAGGAGGAATCTGCTTAGCCCCACAGGAGAAATGCCGTTTTTTACACTAATAAATCAGGCATTGTTAAAGGAAAGATTAAAAAAAAGATCTTGAAAACAGAAGATGAGAATTAATAGAATCTCCTTTTTGGAATGGGTTTAATGGTATGCTCCCCTATGTGCTTCTCTTACTGGGACCTTTTGCTACCCTTTTGCTCCTTGTCACAATATTACCCTGTATTGTTAACCAATTACTGGCCTTTGTCAGGGAATGTGTAAGTGTGGTTCAGGTCCTGATGCTCCAGAGGCAGTATCGATCTCTCTCTGAGATTGATCCACAATTTTAGGGTTAAAATTGGAGCACAAAGAAAAGGGGGATGAGAGCTCACCCGAGAATGAAAACAACTGTAAAAGAAAAACAGCTGTGACCATTCCCATTCTTGAATTAAAGCCAGAGGCACATAGGTCTCAAATGGCAGGATGAACTGCTCTGAGATAGCCTTGAATTGAAGCCAAAGGCAGGTAGCTCTTGAAGGGCAGGGTGAGTTGTTTTGAGAAAACTCACAAATGGCCAAAAACTGCAAACAACTAGGCGTAAACTATCTTCATGCTATTCTTGCTGACCAATCAATGTATAGAGCAAAAGTGGCCAGATTTTTAAGTATAAAAACCCTGTGCTTTGCATGCTTGGGGCCATCTCCTGCCTTTTGAGGGGTGACCCTATCGCGATTGAAATAAAAAAAAATGCTCTTGCTTTTGCATTGAGTTGTGGTCTGTGGGAATTCCTGAGAAGAGTGCGATCTTGAACTCCTGAGCTGTAAGACCCCAGGTCTTTTACAGGATAAATATAAAAGAAGGAAGTAGGTAAAATAACAGTAAATTTTTTAAAGAGTTTTAAGCAATCATACTGTGAATTATCTACATAAATCCCTATAATACATGTAAGTACATGCATGAATATAAACATGTAGCAACCTAAATGCTTTTAATAATGCACATAGATAAGTATAGTTCACCACTGACCAAGGAAGCTTTTCCTTGAACCACAATCATGACTTAAAACCACAACCAATCACAAGGCAGAATTCTGGAGAACAGTCACATCTGATACATCTACAAAACAATTCCCAGATCTAAGACTCAGTGATCATGCATAACAGGAGGTAAATATATATATATATATATATATATATATATATATATATATATATATGGCAGAGGATCAGAGTATGGTCTGGTAATGTGTCTCCTAATAATACCAGAAGCTACACCCATAAGATGGACCAATATAAAAAAAATAAAGAAAAAAAGGCTTACCAATATACCTGTATAAAAACGAACTAAAAATTGAAAATGCTAATAGACATGCAAAAGTGGTCTACGAAGAAATCATTGTCCTTAATCCTACACAAAAATCTGCAGGGAACTAATAAATGCTGAGAGTATGAGAAAAAAAATCTTTCCAGGAAAGAGCATAAAATCATTTAGTTATCCAATACCAAGCAATCAACCCTGAAAACATGCATGGAAGTAACATTATTAAACTGAGCAACTTATATTAAGAGCATAATACAAATTTGAAAAAAGAAGATGAATTTGAAAGAGAAATAGGAGAGGTCTGTGGGAAGGTTTGGAGGGAAGAAAAGAGAAGGCACAAAATGATGTAATTATTAAATAACCTTAAAAATGAATTAAATATAAGCTCTTTAGGTCATGATTTTAAAATGCATCACTATTGAGTAGTATGCAAACATAAAACTTGCAGGTAGATAGATGGAACTAGAAAAAAAAATCATGTTATATGAGGTAATCCAAACACAAAAAGACAAATTCCACATATTCTCTCTTCTAAGTTTCCCAGCTTTAAGCGGAATATGTGTGTACTCATATGTGAGTCTATATCCGGCAGTAATTAAAAAACCAAGAATGAAATAGTGACCATTTCCAAGGTGAGAATGGAAGTGTGTGGGGGCAGAAGGAAGTAGAAAGGTATAGAGATTTGAAAGAGGAAATGGGAAAAACTTGAAGGGGGTATAATAATTTCGGAGGTAAGACAGAAAGAAATACAAAAGGGAAGATGGTAAGGTAAGGATGTCTGAAAAAGTAATATGGAATAATATTAGTAACTATCTAAGATATGTATAATCCATGTAAGCTATTGTATAAAACTAAAATTTAGTTTAAATGAAATTTTGCCATCTGTGATGACAATTGTCCCTCCATCTAACAAAAACTCCAACACCAGGCATGAGAAGTCAACTTTTGAGTTACTGGGAAGGGTTTTCTAAGAGAATCCTCAAGAATCATATGCTACTACCTATCTGAACTGAAAACTACAGTCCATTTTCAGCCTGAAAAGATGCTGTTTGTTCGGTCTGAAATACCTGAAAATAACAGGATGCAGAATGAGGAACTAGGAAAATGAAGAGGTGCTGTGCTAACTCTTGAACTTTGAATTTCCACCAACTGCCAGCTTCTTGGAATATAACCTTATAGTTGTCCTCAAGCGCCTGCTTTTTCAACAGTACATAACACATTGAAGACATGGCATGTATGCTTGTGGGTGCTCGCGTTCCACTTAACATCCAGCACAGTCCTGTCCAAAAGCTCCAATACCCCATCCACCCTCTTAGGAGCTGTCCAGGCTTTAAATCAATCTTAAATCTATCTACCGCATTTCAGCTCCACTTCCAGCCACTCACATTGTATTATAGGTGTCTCATAGACAAGAAAAAAAAAAAAAAAATTTTCTGTTTTATCTTGTACGATTGTGAACATCCTTACTGAATTCATGATGAAATGTCCCAGACACGGAAATTCTTAAAGCCAAGCACTCCATAGCCAGGGAACTACAAATAATCCATGTGCCTGCTGGGAGCCTCAGTGAGAACTGTCTCAGAGCAAGGACTTCTGGGATTGTTTGTAGTAACATAGCCAGGTCTCACTATATCGTCGCTTTGCCGAGTTGCAGACGCAAAAATACAATTCCCAGAATGCTGTATTTATCGCATTACACCCTCACAAGCTATCCTCCTCCTCCCTACTTAGCCTAGAGCTCTGTCAGGACCCAGAAGTATCCCCCGGAAGCGCTTTCCCCGTCGTCACAAAGCGCACAGTGTTTTCCCTGGTCCCTGGTGTTCTGTCAATGTCCCCGCCCTGTGCCCCTCGCAGTCTTCAGGTTCAGGAGCCTTTCAGAGCCAATTTGTGATGCCATCGCCCCGCCCCCTGGTACCGGAAGTAAACACACAGGGCTGCTGCACTTGTGTGCAGGAAAAAAGTGCGCTTTGAATTCTCCTGTTCAGAGGAAGTCCAGCTGGTCCCTGGTCCCTGGAGAAGGGATCCTGAGGTCCCTCCCCCTTTTTAAAATTAATTTTGAGTCGCCCAGTCAAAGGAGGACTACTCTTAGGAAGGCAGAAACGCGCTCACATGGAAAATAAATGTCTTTTAAATATTAAAAAATAACTGGAGGCAGGAGAGATGGCTCAGAGGTTAACAACGCTGGCTGCTCTTCTAGAGTTCCTGAGTTCAATTCCCAGCAACCACATGGTGGCTCACAGCCAGCTGTAATGGGATCTGGTGCCCTCTTCTGGTGCACAAGCAGAATGAATGAATGGATGAATGAATACATGGATGGATGAATCTTAAAAAAAAAAAGCCGACCTTTGTCATCGCAACAGCCATCAGACACAGAGAATCCCTCTCTTATCAAGGTGCCAGGTTCCATCCCAGGGACCACACGGTGGCGCTCCAACCATCTGTCAAGGAATCTGGTGCCCTCCGGTGGAGCACACGTGTCACTTAATAACTAGCTTTATATATATGATGTTTTCATTTAATACTATGTATTTATTTCAATTTAATAAGAACAGACAAGGGCGTGTCTTGAGAGCAGGCTTCCCAGAGTCCTGTGGAGTCGGTACGCAGGAGGTCTCTGTGCTAGATCAAAGCAGGGCCTGGGGCCCCCCACCTGTGTCCATCCTCCAGTGCTCTCCCCAAGCTGATGGTAAGATTCTGTTGCTGAGGACAACACCTTCACAAGTCATTGGACACAGCGAATCCCAGCTGGCCCCTACCGAGAACCTTCACCCTTATAGACTGCTGTTTGCGATACAGGAACATACGCTGCATGCCACCAGAAGAGAAAAGTACACACCAACCCAGCCATACACCCTTCACTCTCCAACAGTGACCTGCCTACAAGATTTGCTGGTGCACTTGTGGTATAAAGGTCACAGAAGAGACCAACTAATATCTAGTTGGGTTTCAGGAGGCCCACTCCATGAGAAGGAACCTTGATCCAATACTGCTTGATTGGCCAGGAACCTGAGTCTACAGATGCCAAGGACATAAGAGGAATCTAAATGCTACAGTTGTGCTAAAGGAGCACAGCCATACTCACAGATTAGTGCCTTGCTAGGCCATCATTGGAAATTCCTCCTGCAGGAGATGGGAATATATACAGAGACCCACATCCAGTCGATATGCAAACAGTGAGAAGCCTTGGACCATTCCACCCTAAATGAGATGTCTGCAAGAAACCCTAAGCCCCTAAGGGCTCAAGAAACTCTGTGTGCAGAGTGTAAGCGCCAGAGTGGATGAAGGACACAAGGGTAACAAGGCCTTGTAAACACAGCAGGACCAACACACATATGAATGCACCCTGACCCACAAGCTATCTTTTCTTTCACTTTCCCCTGTTGGGGTTGCCTCAACAGGCAAAGAGTATGTGTTCCGTCCTGATGCCACTTGATATGCTGGGGTGGGTGGGTATGCACAGGAGAGGCAGGGTGATCCTCTTTTCTGAAGAGCCAGGTGAGGGATGATAGTGGAAAAAAAGGGAGGGTATGACTGGAAGGAGAAGAAGGGGAGGTCTAAGACAGGGATGTAAAATGAATAAATAAAAATTAAAAAAATAAAAATAAGAAATAAGGGGGCAGGAGAGATAGCACAGAGTTTAAGATCACAGGCTGCTCTTCCAGAGTTTCTGAGCTCAATTCCCAGCACCCACATGGTCATATCAATCTATAGTGAGACCTGGTGCCCTCCTCTGGCATACAGACAGAATAGTGTACAAATAATAAAAAAATCTTCCATAATAAAGAGAACTACACTATGAATCATAAATAAAGTGTCCATCCCTCCAAAAAGAACACTCATTCCCTATTTAATAATAATAATAACAATAATAATAACAATGATAATAAATGAAAATCTTTTTTTTCTCCAAGGGAGTCTCATTGAGGCAACAAACCAGACTAATGTGTAGGTCCCATGAGAAGCAATAGATGGCAAAAGAAAAACTCAAGAGTATACTTGTGGGTTGTCAATGCTGCCTCTTCAGGCACCAGGCATCCACCTGGTACACAGGCACACCTATCCATGCAGGCAAAACAGTCATACGTGTAAAAATAAACAAATAGATGGGATTTACACTTCTTAGAAGAAGGGAAAAAAGCACAAGGGTCCATTAGTAAGTAAAGCTAGTTCATTGCACACACAGCCCCAGCTTAAATTTATGTATTCCCAGTTTAAATGTGTCCAGTTTAAATTCCCTGCTCAGCCAGGGCCCAGCCAGTCCCTGCTCACTGCAGAAGGAATCCTGGGGTCCCTGCCCCCCTTTCTTTTAGTGATTGCAAACTCTCCCAGTCAAAACAGAGCTGGTCCCAGGAAGGCAGACAGAGATTATAAATCATTCTTAAAGACTATAACAAGAAGCCAGGTGTGGTGTCGCATGCCTGTGGCTGTCAGTGGGGCAAGCAGAGGCTGGTGTGAGTTCCAGGCCATCTGGGTTTGCAAAACGAGTTCAGGACATGCAAGGCCACAAGAGAAACCCTCTCTCCAAAAGGAAGGGTTTGCACCCCTGCCAGCTCTTCACACTCACATGTCCTAAGTCATAAAGTATGACTTCAACCAGGCTATAAGAAAGTCCTGCCAAGCACAGTGCACACACCTTTAATCCCAACACTCGGGAGGCAGAGGCAGGTAGATGTCTGTGAGTATGTCTGGGAGTTCGAGGCCAGCCTGGTATACAATGAGGCCTGGAAAGCCAGGGCTACACAGAGAAAACCTGTCTCAAAAACCCAAATTAATAATAATAATGATAATAATAATAAGATTGAAATAAAAAAAATCAGAGCCAGGCCTGCTGGCACATTGTCAGAAACAGGTTCCTTTCCCAAGGAAGGCACACAGTAGAGTTTATGGGAAAAATAGCAGATGGAAGAAAGATTTGAAACTTCATTTTATTTCATTTTTAAAATCTCAATTACATTAATTCTTAGTGGATTTGAGAGAGCAAAGACTTAAAATCAGTGGGTATTGTTCTAAAGTTTAAAGCATAAGCATGAATAAAGCCTAGTTAGTTGGAAACATGTCCAGCCTCCTTTGGGGAAGAACTAGCCTTAAGGGGACAAATTAACCTTACTGCATTCTTTCCTGCCCACTAATTATACAGTTGCTAGGAAACTGGCCCATAGGACCAGGCCAGAACTGTTTGTGGTCTTGATGCCCAAAGTAACCAATCATTTCAAACTGAGTTTCCATTACACAATCATGTAAAGCCAAAGCATGTAAGTCCCTGCTTGCAGTTTTGACCCATAAAAACCTTGCTTCCCTAGATCTCAGGGCTACATTCCTGTCCTGTGTCCACAGGAAGTTTGTGTCCCATGTCTGAACACGTATACAATTTTAAAAACCTCATGTATTTACAGCAGAGTGTATCCCAGGTCTTTTGGGGTTCCCAAAATGGCATAACAGTTTCACTCTGAATAATACCATTAGTAATTTATAAACATCTCCCAATGACAATAAACACTTGTAGCCACAGAAAACAACCAAAAACCTACCCAATCCCCCTTAAGGAAAATATGACATCATTCTCATTGATTTCTTCTAGCTGACATTTTGGACATGCAGAAATCCTGTTGGGGCCCCAAAGAAAATTGGAAAAATATTTAATTAAGTAAGCAATATTTGTGGTCCAGTCTTTGAATGTTGAGAAAATAATAAAAGTCCTGTTTAGAACAGTTTAAAATGCTGGACCAATTAAGATTTGTAGCTTTCTTCAAAGCTCTCTTGGGAGCAGGCCGCGATGAGAAACAGCAATTGAAGTTGTTGAGGCAGGAACAAGCACAATTCTGGAACATGCAAGATACAAACAGATGTGTCAATGTCTCAGCATGCTGGAAGAAAAATTCTGTCAGGTTTGGTCCAGCATCTCCAGTATTCACTCCTTTTGTTCTAAACACATATAATTTCTCACAAGCATTACACAGTTCTAAAATTATAAATGTATGAGATGTTCAGAATAAAATTGAACTGTGAACCAATTTTGTCAATGCCAATTAAAAGAATGGCATAATAAATTTTGAGGATATTATAGCCAAGGATTTATTGGCCATGTACTGCTGAAGTTCTGGTTAGAGACTTTTTTTTTTATGTCTCAGTCAGTTTTAGAGTTGTTCCCATGTGAAGGGATAATCAATTTATATTACCTGTTCTGTTTCGTCTTCTTGATTTCTCTCTTCTTGTGTGAGGCCAAGGTCTTCAGGTGGTCTTCCTCTGTGATAGCTGATTTTTATTAGTTTTGAAGGAACCCATAATTTCTATTCTCCCGTGTGAACATATGCAAAACCTCTTCCCCAGTGTAACACATTCCCTACTGTCTATTGTGAAGTTGGGGTATCTTTGAAATATATAGGCTGAAATGATTCAGCAGGTTTTTTTTTCTATAACCCAGTGTTTTTGTGCAGCTGTTGTTTGTTGTTTATTAACATTTAAGAAATTTAAGGTCAATAAAGCATTATGTAATCTATCTCTGTGGTGTTTTAATACCCTTCTCCGTTGGTTAAGCATGTCCCTTAAAGTACGTTTCGATTTTTCAATGACTGCTTGACTGGCAGGATTGTGATGTATACCTGCTACATGCTTTATCTTATAATATGTAAAAAAAATCTTTCCATTTTATTAGAGACATATGCTGTAGCATTATCAGTCTTAAATTGTGTAGGCATAACCATAAATTCCATCATTTCTAATAAATGTGTAATAACTGAATCAGCCTTCTCAGAACTTATGGCTTTTGCTCATTGGAACCCTGAATATGTGTCTATAGTATGGTGCACATATTTCAGTTTACCAAACTCTATAAAATAAAATACGTGATTTGCCAAATTTCATTTTTTTGGTTACCATTAGGGTTACTTTCTGCAGTTAGTGGAGTTTAGTTACATAATGAACAAGTGGGACATTTTCACACAATTTCTTTGGCTTGTTGCCAAGTGTTAGAAAACTCTCTTTTGAAACCTTTGCTGTTAACATGGTGTTTTAATGAAATTCTGAGGCCTCTAACACACTTCCTATCAATAGTTTATCAATTTTATCATTGTCTTGTGCTAGAGGGCCTTGTGGACCCATATCATATCTGATCTATGTTATATACAGTGGATTATTACTATTTCTGATTACTCATTGTAATTGAAGAAACAGTGAAGTTAAGTCCAAATTATCCTGAATTAGATCAGCAGTTTCTATTTGCAGAAAAACTCTTTCTGCATATTGTGAGTCAATGACTATATTAAGAGATTCTTGAAATTTTGATAACACCAAGAAAATTGTATATAATTTTGATTTTTGAACTGAATCATAAGGATTCAGTTTTTAAGTTTTTATTTTGTTTGTGTGTCAAAATATCCATTCTAAGACAGTCCTCCCTCTGCATAAGAATTCCTGTGGGTGAATGAGTAGAAAACAAGATAACCAAAATACAGGCCCTCTTTGGATTAATATGGTCTATATATTCATCTTGTAATTTCCTTTCTGCCTGAGCCAATTCATTTTCATCTTCAGTTGATAACATTCTTGGACTTTTAAAGTCCTTATCATCCTGTAAGTTTTGAAATAAGTTATTTAGCTCTTGAGTAGCTAAATCAAATGTAGGTTATAGCCAGTTAATATTTCACAGCAATTTTTGAAAATCATTGAGAGTTTTAATTGGGTTCTTCTAATTTATACTTTTTGTGGTCGAGTTTTCTGTAGACCCATTTTGCATCCTAGTTAATTAATAGAATCTCATTTTGTACTTTTTTGGGCGCAATCTCTAAACCCCAACAAGGCAAAGTTCTATTTATTTCATGAAAAATATTTTCTAATGTTTTTCTATCTGAATCAGCTAATAAGATATCATCCATATAGTGGTTAATTATGGATTGAGGAAACTGCTTATGAATTATCTCCAACATCTGTTGTACAAAATATTGGCACAAAGTAGGACTGTTCAACATCCCCTGTGCTAAGACCCTCGAGTGATATCTTGTTATTGGACAGCTTCTATTCAAAGTGGGTGCTGAGAAAGCAAACCTTTCCCTATCATGCTCTTGTAAAGGAATTGTGAAAAAGCAATCCTTTAAATCAATCACTATAATAGGCCATTCTTTAGGTAACATGGAAGGCAATGGGATTCCGGATTGTAATGACCCCATTGCCGGAATAATTTTGTTAATGGCTCTGAGATCTGTTAACATCCTCCATTTGCCAGATTTCTTTTTGATGACAAATATAGGAGAATTCCAAGGGCTGTTGGACTCCTCTATATGTTGAGCATCCAGCTGTTCCAGGACTAACTGTTCTAGTGCCAGTAATTTTTCTTTACTGGTAGACCATTGTTCAATCCAAATAGGTTGGTCAGCCAACCACCTTGGTAAGGTTGTGGGATTTTTACTAGCAGTGGCTTCCCAACATGAAGTTGAAAAGACAGCCTCTGTTGTATTTTGTTTATGGACAGCCTATAACTGTTTTTGATGGCATTTTAAAATAATTTTAACTTCTTTATCAGGAGTATTACCTGTTTTGCCTCTGAAATTGGGGGTTGTTAATTTGGGTCTCCCATTGTTGTAACAGATCTCTTCCCCATAAGTTTATGGCTATCTCAGCCACATATGGTCTTAGTTTTCTAATTTGACCTTCTGGTCCTGTATATTTAAACCATCGAACACTTTATTTCACTTTAGATAAAGTTCCAACTCCTTGGAATTGGATATCCACCTCTTGAATTGGCTAATTTGGGGGTCAGAATTTAGGAGTGATAACTGTGAATTCAGCCCCAGTATCCACCATGTCTTCAATTTCAATATTATTTAAAATTATCTTTAACTTTGGCCTTTGATCATTTATACAGTTTTGCCAATATATTTGTTTTTTGTTGTTGCTCCCTTCCTGTTTTTTCTTTCTTATCTATGAAACCTGCTCTGGCCTTCCTGTTGAAGTTTTTAATTTTTATTCCCAGAGCAGTGGGGTTTAACTTTCTTGTGGAGGAGTATCCCTGTCCTGTATTGGGGCCTGAGAAAGGCCCCCTCAGGCATTTTTTTTATAAAGAATTACCCATTTGTCTGTGCTCTACATTCACTAATCCAATGTCAACCCTTGCCACATCTGCATATTCTAAAAAGTATAGACTCCCTTTTGAATGATTTTGTTTTTCTCTGGTAACTCCATTTGCCCATCAAAATTAAGACATTTCCCAATGTCTTTAGGGGTAGCTTCTTCTATCAAGGCCAAATTGGGTGATTGAGGTCTGTTGTCAAATGTATTTATAACCCATTCATCTATTTGTGCACACCTTGCTTTTAATGTCTGTATTACCTCTTTGCATTCAAAATCTTTGCATTTTCAAAAGCTTTTCTAGCTAGTGGATCTGATATACTTGTATCCCCAGCTGAAGTCAATCTTTGCAAAACATTAATGAATATTTCACTTAGAGCTTCTATGACCTGAGAGAATGGCTCAAGCCGTTTTCCTGATTCCTCAACCTTGTCCAAGGTATTTAAGGCTGCTACATGACATAATGCTAAGGTTTCTTCATTATATACAGCTTGTATCTCTGTGTCAGCCATCACCAAGCAACTGTTCCTTAGAAACACCAACAACCCTGGCTGTATTTTTGTATGCTATCTCTCTAGCCGCTTCTCTCCATCATGATAGCCATTATAAATATGGCTTAGGTTCTTTTATTGCTTTTGCCATATCCTCCCAGTCCTTTGCGATTACTCTACTGATTGACCAGGAAGTCAGCATTTGTTTTACAAATGATGAATGCATTCGAAAATTGGTGACACTTTCCTTAAATTTTCTCTGGTCTGGCACTTCCACAGGGTGCCATTCAGCCTCATGGTCATCCTGTGGGAGATCATCATCTGCTGGTCTCTGTTGTACACTGACTGGATAAGCTAACATTTGTTTTCTAACCACCGTTGTTTGGCTTTCTTTATTATTATCTTGTGCCTCTGCCTGAGTATTTTCTTTACTTAGTATTCTGAACTCACTTTTTTAAGGTCTGTACCCATATTTCACACCTATCTCTCTGTTATTCATTTTGTTCAATAATCTCTTGAATGTCTTGTTTTTATGCTTTGTTTCTAACTTTTATTTTTTCTTTATATTGTTCTAGCTGTTTTTTGTGTTTCCAGTATCTTTTCTAAAACCTCTGCCCTCTTTCCCTATTGTTTATCATATTCTGTAAGTTTTTGTATCTCTTGTTTTATGTCCTGTTTCCAACCTTCATTTTTTTCTTTATATTGTTCTACTTGTTCTTTGTGTTGTTCCAGTATCTTTTCTAAAGCCTTTGCCTTTGAGAAGACACAAAAGGCTAACTCAATTATTAAATTTAAATTGAGGGATAGGAATGTAACCATAGTCATAATTTCTAAACTTTCCTTTATTTCTGTATTAAAACCATAGAAGAGATTAACAGCCAATCTCAAAGAACTCTGTTTTAATGTTTCTCTCATCCTGTTAGACTGTAGTGGCAACCAGTTTTGTTCAGTCTCAGGTTTGCCCACAGTAGGCTGTCTTTTGCTCTGAGGCATGTTTAAGAGTCTCTTTTAAAGAGCCAGTAATTTATCTGGGAGTTTTTAGGTTTAAAGTTTGGGTTGTATCACTGAGAGCTTATTCTTCTCCCCCACCAAATTATATCACAGTAGGATTTAAAGGGTGTGGATACTTAGATTAGTTGGGTGTCATTTGTTGTAGATTATCAATATTTCCTATTGATAAATCTTTTAGTTAAGCAGTGGTTATTCCTAAATAGCTGTATAACCAAATCACCACACAGAGACTAAGATTCATTTAATTAACCTAGAGCACAATGCTGGACAACAGTTACTCAATCTTAAACCTCTAAGCCCACAGAGTTCTCTACCATGCAGATTCACCCATCATACTTGCTTTTAGTGTTATTTTAGTTCCAGTTCATTTCGGCATGTGGTGCCAATCTCTCCTGCAGATTCTCCTCCTCTCTTCTCCTGCCTCCTATCTCTTCCTCCCACTCTGGACCAGGATGTCTCACCCTATCCTCTCCATTGCTCAGTATTAGGACTCGTTTTTAATTGACAATATAGAGAACAAATGGTGGCATGTTTATGCAAACTTGAGACAGGTGATGCTTAGAAAAGCATCACAATGCAATATCTGGATTGAAACCAGACAGTGGAGGACAGAAATCAGCATTTGAATAAACAAGGGTAAATTGTATACATTCCAAAAAGAAGAACATTATTCCAATATAATCCCTTGTATCATATTAGGACGACATGGTCTAAAGCTAGACCTCAATAGTAACAAAAATGGTAAACAGCCTGCATATGCATGGAAACTGAACTCTAATCAATGACAGCTGGATTATGGAAGAAATAAACTAATTAAACTTTCTAGAATTTAACAAAAATGAAGGCACAACTTACTCAAACTAATGAGGCATAATGAAAGTAATTCTAAGAGGAAAGTTCATAGAACTAAGTGTCTTCATAAAGAAATCTGAGGCATCTCAAATCAACATAACAACACACGTGAAAGACCTAGTCAAAAGGAAGCAGACATGCACAAGTGGAGTAGATGGCTAGAAATAATCAAACCTAGGGCAGAAATCAATAAATTAAAAACAAAGAAAACAATTGAAAAAGAAAAAAAAAAAAAAAGCAAGAGCTGGTTCTTCCAGAAAATGACAAAGACAGACAAACCTTTAGCCTGACTAACTAAAACACAGGGAGACACTAAACAAATCAGCAAAATCAAAAAATAAAAGGGGGGATAATTACAGACATTGAGGAAATTCAAAGAATCATTAGGTTTTACCTTAAAAGTGTATATGCCGCAAAATTTGAAAATCTAAATGAAATGGAATATTTTCTTGCTAGATTCCAATTATCAAAGTTGAATCTGGATCAGGTAACTAAATTAATACACCTATATGCCCTAATGAAATAGAAGAAGTCATCAAAAGTCTCCCTGCCAAACAAAGACCAGAGCCTGATGGTTTCAGCACAGATTTCTACCAGACCGTCCAAGAAGAGGTAACACCAATACTCTTCAAACTATTTCACAAAACAAAAAAAGAAGGAACATTACCAAACTAATTCTATGAGGCCACATTCACCTTGATACCTAAACCTCACAAAAGCTAACTAAAAGGCAGAAATACACTAAGAAAGATAATTTCGGACCATTCTCTCTTATGAATATTGAAACAAAAATACTGAATAAAATACTCACAAAATTAAGCCAAGAAAACATCAAAGATCTCATCTACCATGACCAAGTAGGCTTCATTCCAGGCAAGCAGGGGAGGTACAATATACAGAAATCCATCAGTGTACAACATAAACAAACTGAAAAAGAAAAACCACATGATCATCTCAATAGTTGCTGAAAAGTATTTAATAAAAACCAAGCTCAATAAATGTTTAAAGTCATGGAGATATCAGAGATAAAAGGCATATGCCTAAACACAGTAAAGATAATATACAACAAGCCTATAGCAAACATCAAACTAAATGGAAAGCAATTTAAATCAATCCCACTGAACTCAGAGTCAAGTTTGCTCACTCTCTCCTTTCTCTTCAACATAGTACTGGAAGTTCTAGATAGAGCAGTAAAACAACTAAAAGAAATCAAGGGGATCCAAAGCATAAAGGAAGAAGTCAAAGAATCACTATTCAGAGATGATATCATAGTATACATGAGTGACCCTAAAAATTCTACCAGAGAACTACTACAGCTGATAAACACCTTCAGCAAAGTGACTGGATAAAAAGTTACTAAAAATATCTGAAACCCTCTTGTATATAAAAGACAAGAGGGCTGAGAAAGAAATTAGGAACAAAATCAACAACCTTGCAATAGCCACAAATAACATAAAATGCACTGGTGTGACTCTAACCAAGCAAGTGAGAAATCTGTATAAAAAAACTTCAAGTCTTTGAAGAAAGAAATTGAAGAAGATATCACAAGATGGAATGATCTTCCACACTAATGGATCAGTAGGAATAACAGCAAAATGGCGATCCTACCAAAAGAAATGTAGAGATCCAATGCAATTCCCATCAAAATACCAACACAATTGTTTACAGACTTTGAAATGAACAATTGTCAACATCACATAAAAACACAAAAAAAACCCAGAATAGTTAAAAGAATCCAGTGCAATAAAAAACTTCTGGAGGTATCTCCATCCTGGATCTCAAGCTGTACTACAGAGAAACAGTAAAAAGGGTGTGGTTTTGGCATAGAAACATACTGGTGAATCCGTGGAATTGAATCAAAGAACCAGAAATAAACCCACATACCTAAAACACCTGATTTTTGAAAAGAAGAGAAAACCATTCAATGGAAAAAAGAACATCTTCAACCAATTGTGCTTGTCTAACTGGATGTCCACATATAGAAAGATACAAATAGATCCATACTTATCACCCTGCACAAAAGTAAAGTCCTTGTGGATCAAATACCTCAATATAAAACTAACACTCTTACTCTGCTATTTAAAAAATGAGAAAGAGCCTTGAACACATTGGCACAGAAGACAACTTCCTGAAAAGTACACCAGTAGCACAGGCTCTAAGATCAACAATCAACAAATGGGACCTCATGAAACTGAAAAGCTTCTCTAAAGCAAAGGACACTGTCAGCAGAACAAAATTATGGCTTACATACTGGCAAAAGATCTTCACCAACTCTGCATCTGACAGAAGGCTAATACCCAGAATATATAAAGAACCCAACAAATTAAATAATCCAATTAAAAATTGAGTATAGAGGTAAACAGAAATTCTCAACAGAGGAATATTGAATGGTGTAGGAACAATTAAAAATGCTCAGCGTCCTTAAAAATCTGAGAAATGAAAATCAAAATGGCTCTGAGACTCCACCTCACACCCATCAGAATGGCTAAGATCAAAAACTCAAGGGGCAACACATGCTGGAGATGATGTGCAGAAAGGAGAGCCTTCCTCCATTGCTGGTGAAAATCTAAACTTGTACAGCTGCTTTGGAAATCAGTCTGGCACTTTCTCAGAAAACTGGGAATAATGCTACCCCAAGACCCAGCTAAACACCTCTAGACGTATATCAGAAAGATGCTCAACCATACAACAAGGACTTTTGTTCAACTATGACAATAACAGCTTTGTTCATAATAGCCAGAATCTGGCATCAAACTAGATGTCCCTCAATGGGGGAATGGATACAGAAATTGTGGTACATTTACACAAGGAAATACTACTTAGGTATTAAAAACAAGAAAATCATGAAATTTGCAGACAAATGGATGGAACTAAAAAAGATCACCCTGAGTGATGTATCCCAGAAGCAGAAATACATGTATGGTATATATTCACTTCAACCAAGGACCATGTATGGATATAACCTAGAACCTCTGCTCAGATGTAGCCTGTGGTAGCTCAGTAACCAATTGGTTTCCCAAAGTGAGGGGAACAAGGACTATTTCTAACAGGAACTCAATGACTGGCTCTTTGGCCTCCCCACCCCCCAAGGGAGGAGCAGTCCTGTTAGGCCACAGAGGAGGGCTTTGCAGCCAGTCCTTAAGATACCTGATAAAATAGGATCAGATGAATGGGGAGGAGGTCCCCCCCATCAGTGGACTTGGAAAGGGGCACGGTGGAGATGAGGGAGGGAGGGAGGGACTGGGAGGGAATGAGGGATTGGGACACGGCTGGGATACAGAGTTAATAAAATGTAACTGATAAGAAAAAATAAAATTAAAAAAAAACAAGTGGATATTACCCATACAATATAGATTGGACATACTAAAATCTACAGACTTTAAAAAGCTAAAGTACAAGGAAAAACATAGAGAAGATGCTTAATTCTCATTCAGAAAAGAAAACAGGATAGATGCCAGAAACCATAGAAGAGAGAACAGGATAGCAGCCTTCCATGGATGAACACTAAGTGACTCCACTCAAGAGGTGATTGAAGCAGATGCAGAGACCCACAGCAAAATTTTGTATAGAGCACAAAATTACAATATTATTGGAAATGTTTCTTCATGGACTGAACATGGAGTGACTTGTAGGAGTTGAGATGTTGATTTACTTTCTCCCCGCAGATCAGCAGAAATGTATCCCTTGCTGAACTCAAGGGTACCCAAAACTTGAGAGAAACCACTGCCTGCTCATGGCAGTGACCTTCCTGTCATTTGAGGATCCTCTGTGCTTGGCCATGTCCTGCATGGCTTTGTGCTTATCTGTCAGCACAACTATAGTTTTGGGGATCTTTCTCAAGCACCATGACTCACCCATCATTAAGTCCAATAACTGGACTATAATAAAATACCTTAGTGTCTTCAAATGAAATTATTTACCCCTACTTTTAGTAAGTTTATATAAAATGTATATCTAATCATAACTAAAAGAGCCCTTCATTTAAGCAATGTTATATAGATACACTCTATTTCAGAATAGAAACTACTTCTGAAAACACATTTTAGTAAGTTATACATGTTACTTTTTAATTTGTGGACAATATAAGTATTCAGATTTTAATTACATAATAGTAATTGTGATAAATATTACAAGTACTATATATTTTCCCTTAGTATTTTATTTTTCTGGAGGAAACAGGAATTAGGTTGACAGTTGACAGCTTCTGTTGGACAGGCAAAAACCTGGATCTCTGGCAAAGGGAGCTTGAAAAATTGTACATCCACAGCGGAAATCAGTGTGCAGAATTCTCAAAATGATGAAAATAAATCTAACATATGAACCACTTATAACTTTCCTTGACATATACATAATGGACTCAACATACTCCTTCAAAAATATTTTCTCATCCCTACTCATTGCTATTCTGTTCATAATAGGTACAAAATGGGAACACCTAAATATCCTTCACCTGATATAGATAAGTGAAATGGTATGCACATAAGTAAATAGAAATATAAATAACAATATTGATTTAGGTAACTCAAATCCAGAAAACAGATATCACATGTCCTATCTACTCTGAAGCATATAGCTCTAGATCTTCAGTTGTGAGTATTCACCCTACTGTGTAAGAAAAGACAGAGTGTGGCAAAAGACTGGGGATCAGCCCCAGCAGTTGATAGTATCCAGAGAAGAGGGAAGAATAAGGTGGGGCAGAAATGAGTCAGACATGGTTGTCCAAAGAAACTGAGACTCTTAACTGGCAGGCAGTTAGAGTACTTCTTTATTTAGACAGAGTTCAATAATAAAAGATAGATTCACATTGTTGTAAAGCATAGATGATATCCTTTTTGTCCCCAGACAGGAGTTTTAACTGTCTCTTGGTCATAAATTTAGTCATTACTGATAAACCTTATCTTTTACTATTATTTTTCCTCATCAACCCCTAATCTGACATTTTTGAGAATCTGGAGGCATATTTGCCACAGCCTGGAAGCCCATTCTCAGGTTGGAAGCATTCTCAGATTCAATGGCAATAGATAGAAAATCCTTAAGCAGGCTTGGACATATTGCTTGGTCCCAAGAAGTATATTATCAAATTTTAATGGACAACCTCAAGAAAAGCAATTTAGGCTAAAGCAGCAACAGTTACTATTCAATTCCTGACATAATGCAATGTCTATACTTCATATCTTTGTAGAATTTATTTATGTGCTAAATCTAAACATTCTTTCATTATTTTGGTCATACAACACCACAGTGATACTGTGAAAGCTGATATTTCTAGTAAAAGGAAGTCATAATACCTCACTTTTAAAATAATTTTCACAAAACATTCTTTGTCCTTCATTATAAATCCTAGTTTAAGGTGAAGATGTCTCCAGCCATTCATATACAGCTCAATCTAGTCACTGGGGGGCATATCATATGTAGCTCCTAATCTTATATGCCAAGTAATCACCTGAGGATACAGCAGTATGAGGTATTTAATCTCAAATGCTATCAACTCTTCTAGCAGTACAAACTTTGGTTGCCTTTTTAAGAGTATGTTGTTCTGATTATTTTCTTCTTGGGGAAGCACAGGGGTAGATTTTGCAAGACTATCTTGGAGCTGAAGTCTCATAAGGAGTTCTCAGCAATTTTTTGTGAGTTACAACTTCCACAAGAAAGACATTCATGTAGGGCCAGATAATTGATATTTCCCCTAAAAATGAGAGGGTCAGTATGCTCAGGATTTTTCTGGGGAAGCTTAGAAGCAGTACCACAGAGTGAAGACATAAATGATTCATTAAAAAAATTTCCATTGCTCCAATGACCCAGATTGTATAAGTACTGAAAGCGCTCTAAGCATGTAGCAAGTGGAGATCAAGACTAAGCCTGAAAGATAGCATGAGCTGCATATTGTAACATGCAGCTCAGCTGTGCTGGATCTTTGTCAAATAGCTGTGCTGACTTTAACTGTATATGAACTTTGGTGAGGTTTTAATCCATTTGGAGGTGACTTTATGTGAAAATAAGCTCCTATTTCTATGTTTCTACATATATACATCTAGTTTGGTCAGTACAATTTATGAAGATTTTATCTGTTTTTCCAGTGTGTATTTCTATTTTTCGTTATAGTACTAGTGCATTTACATGATCAAATATTACTCACATATTTAAAAAATCAAATCATGAAACATGATGGTAAATGCACATTTGCAGGTAAATGAGAGTGAGAGAACCTAGACCCCAAAAGACAAATAGGGTATGTATTTGTTTTACATATATATTAGTTGCAAGATGTATGACATGCAAGCAACTGAACATAATACCACAGGGGATACATACAGATTAAGAACTGGGGTTAGGGGAGGCAGAGATTTCTCCATAGGAAAGGGAAATAAAATACTTGGTACAAATGGAAGATGGGCTAAAAAGATAGAATTGAAGGAGATTGTGAAAGGAAGAGGGCAATGAAAAGGTAACATGAGGAAAGACAGGTAAAATTAAGGGTCATTTGGTTGGTACAGTGGAAACCTAATGCAATAGAAACTTTCTAAAATATATACATATAAGAAGCCAATATAAATGAAATCACCACACGAGAAGAAAGTCCCAACTGGAAATCTCTTGTCACTAAATTAAGCATCCAGTACTGGTAATGGGTTATATTTAACTGAGGTATTGGCCAAAGTAGTGTGATTGTAATGCCAAAAGAATACAGGCTTTTGCCAAGACTATAGGCAGCTTTCCACAAATTGACTGCAATGCCCTATTGCTGAAGACAACACTTACACTTACATTGAACATAAATAAATAGAGCTTGTGCCTACATAGAACCTTCACAGTTACATTCTAGCAACTTTGATATGGGAAGTACTCTGCAACTACAAGAAGAGAAATATAAACACTAACCCAGCTACCAAATTTTTGAACTGTAACAATGTTCTACCTATAAGACATATTAGTGCAAGAGTTGTAGGCATAAATACTAATCTATAGTTTGACTTAAGGCCCACTTCATATGATGGAATCCACACCTGACACTAGTTTATTGCTCAAGAAAAAGAAATTACACAGCCCATGGTTCTTGGGGGAAAGCAAATACTGCATTCTACTAAAAATAATAAAATGACCATTGACACCATTCTGCTATACTCATAGGCCAGTATCTTGTTCAGCCATCAAAAATGTCATCCTGCATCTGATGGAGACAAATTCAGAGACCCATAGAGACAATAGACAGTCAGTGAGAGACCTCAGAATATGCTCTTCAGGCTCTTCAGTAATTCAGCCAGAAGAGTGTAAGAGCCAGAAAGGATAGAGGATATCAAAGAACAAAGCACTATAAATTAAGAAGACTGAAGAATAGATAAACTGTGAGAGACTGAGGCAGCATGCACAAGGCCTTTAATGTTTTGTCCCTAGCCTTATCTCTAATTGATAAGTGCTTGCAAATGAAAATGTAGTTTTCTCCAAGGGACACTCATTTTATCCAAGGGACTACTCTTAATTGTATTTTTAAGAGTACATTCCAAAAGGTAGATGGCCAAAAATTTCCCTCACTGGCAAGAGAGGAGGAGAAGGAGGAGGAGCAGGAGGAAGAGGAGGAGGAGGAGGAGGAGGAGGAGGAGGAGGAGGAGGAGGAGGAGAAGAAGAAGAAGAAGAAGAAGAAGAAGAAGAAGAAGAAGAAGAAGAAGAAGAAGAAGACAATTGTGTCAAAAGAAATGTTAAATAGCCATGCACAAAAGATCCAGAAAATCTAAAAGGTGAAAAAAAGTAATTTATGAATAATAGAAATAGAAAAAGAAGAAAAAATTCACATCAAAATCCTAGAAAATATTTTCAGCAAAATAATAGAAGAAGGTATCCTTAACCTAATGAATAAGGGACAGCCTATAAAAGTACAAAATGTATATAGAACAACAATTAAAGTGTACCAAAAAGAAATTGTGCTCAGCACATAAAATCAAAACATTAAATGTAAAGAAAAGTATATTAAACAAAGAAGGGCTATGAAAAGTTACAAGCTGAAAATACTAAGTTGCATATAAATTCAGGCTCTTTTGAATAACTCCTTATCTCTCAAGAGAGATTCTAAACCTAGAATGGCTGAGGCAGATTATATATAATCTTTAAGGGACCCTTATTCTTATATTCAGTAAACTTTCAATAATAAATGAGGAATAAAGATATATTCCATAATAAAACCAAATATGAGCAGTATCTCTGTAAATCTTCACTACAGAAGCCAATCAATGAAATACTCCAATGTAAAGTGTTAACTGTACCCAAGACAACACAAAAAAATGAATAATCCCAAGCATTAAATCAGAAGGCAAAATCCCCACACCATAACTACAAAATAAAGGGAAATAATAAACATTGCTCATTGAAATCTCTCAACTTGGATGTTCAATTCTCCAATAGAAAGACAGGAACTAACAGAATGGACTAGACAGCAATGTTCATTCTTCTGCTGCATCTACAGAACACTCTTTATCATCCAGGATGGACAGCTTCTCTGTGTAAAAAGATGAAAGGAGACAGTAGAAGAAAGTGGACCAAAAAAGAAGTTTAGGGGAACTTTATTTTATACAGTTCACACAAACAAATATTAAAATTCTTGAGTCAATTTAAAAGAGAATATGTATTGTACACACTGAATGAGGAGTTCCACCATTATCCATATGAAACAGATGACTAGGGCTGGTCCAGCACACATCTACACTCATGTTTACTGAAGCAAAGCTTACCATGCGTTAAGATAGAATGGACTTGATTGTCCTGAACCACATGAGTCCAAAATATATTATTCAATTTTTTTTTATTCATGGAAAACTTTTACTTTTGTTTTTTGAGATTTTTAATATAATCACATTATTTCTCGTTTCTCTGTCCTCCCTAAAAAAATCTCTCATATATCCCTCTTTTGGCTCTTTCAATTTCAAGTCTTGGGTTGACAATAACAGCTATTACATGTATCATGCATGTGTGTGTGTGTGTGTGTATGCAAGAGTGAGAGAGAACATTTAACACTTCAAGAAAGGCAATCATTTTACTTTGAAATTGTGGATGAACTCAAAATGTATTATCAAAAGTTATGACCTGAGCTAGACACAGAAATGAAACATTGTCTGACTTCAGTCCTAACTGGGCTAAAAGCAGTCAGTGCTCTGAAATAAGAATTGAATAGTCAGTATTAGAGCCTGAACATCAGGGTGTAGTGTCATGACTTGTCAAAGAACACATTTCAGTGAAAAGAGGAATAATATAAAGAAATACCTCTGGGTGCATGCATAAGAGCTATTAATAATAGCTTACATTTTTTACTTGAGAAATATTCTGTGTATATTTTTTAAATCTCAATAACCAAAATGTTATAATTACTGTGTAAGAGATATTAATTTATTTATATATTATGTATTCTTCCATCAATTTTTCTTCCATTTTTACCCTCCTGAGTTTTGAGTAATCATTCTTTGCTCTTTTGAAAACTCAAGCCACTTTTTCATAAACTATTTTTACACACTTAACATACCAAAATTTGAATTGTACAATATTTTACGATATTATAATACTAGGAATATATGACAAACCACTGAATTTTATCAAGGGTATTTATTATATATAGTATTACAGGAAAAAGGAAAATGAGTAGAGATGAAATACTATTCTTTCTAGTTGTTTTTAAGAGACAGTTGCCTGAGTCCAGCCATCTCAGGAAAAAAAAACTCATTTTTTTATTATTACAATTTATTTACTTTGTTTTCTGGCTGTAAGCCCCTCCCTCATCTTCCACCAGTTACAACCTACCTCCTTCTTCTACCCCTATGCCCCTCTTCTAGTCCACTGATAGGGAACATCCTACTTCCCTACTATCTTATCCTAGCCTATCTTATCATGTCTTAACAAGAATGGCTGCACCTCCTTCCTCTGTGACCTGGCAAGGCTGCACAGTCCACGAGTAGGTGATCAAGGAGCCTGCAACTAAGTTCATCTCAGAGACAGCCACTGTTACCCTTAATAGGGAACTCACAGGGAAACTGAGATACTTATGAGCTACATCTGAGCAGGGGTTCTAGGTGTTCTTCATGCATGGTCCTTGGTTGGAATAGGACCCACTGGGCCCATATGTTTTGGCTCAGTTGGCCTCCTCTTACATCCAGATCTTCCTACCTCCTGAATCTTCCATATTAATCCATGCTTTCTGCCCAAAATTTGGCTATGAGTCTAACCATCTGCTTCAATACCCTGCTATGTAGATTCTTTCAGAGGCCCTCTGTGTTAGTTTCCTGCCCTGTTCCCTATTTTCCCCCATTACCGATGTCTATCCCATTTGCCCTTCGGAATGAGGATAAAGCATCTTCCTTAGAGATCTTCCTGTTGTTTAGATCCTTTAGGACTATAGATTTTAGTATTTTTAATCCTATATTATATGGCTAATATCCACCTATAAGTGAGTATATACCATGAGTGTCTTTCTGCTTCTGGATACCTCACTCAGAGTGATATTTTCTAGTTACATCCATTTGCCTGCTGATTTCCTTGTTTTTAATTGCTGAATAGTATTGCATTGTATAAATGTGCCACAATTTCTGCGTTTATTCCTCGGTTTGGGGACATCTAAGTTGTTTCCAGATTCTGGCTATTGTCAATAGACCTGTTATGAGCATAGTTGAGCAAATGTCCTTGTTATATGGTTGATAATCTTCTTAATATATGCCCAGGGTCGATATAACTGAATATTCTAGTAGCACTATTCATAATTTTCTGAGAAAGCACCAGATTGATTTCCAAAGTGGTTGTATAAGTTTATATTCCCACCAGCAATGGAGGAGGGTTCACTTTTCTCCACATCCAGTCCAGCTTGTGTTGCAGATGATGTGATAGTACACATGAATAACACTAAAAATTCAACCAGGGAACTCCTACAGCTGATAAACAACTTCAGCAAAATGACTGGATACAAAATTAAATTTTAAAATAAGTGAAGCCCTCCTGTATACAAAAGACAAATGGGCTCAGAAGGAAGTTAGGTAAACAAAACCCCTTCACAAAAGCCACAAATAACATAAAGTACCTTGGTGTGACTCTAATCAAACAAGTGAATAACTTGTATGAAAAAAAAAGAACTTCAAGGAAGATATCAGAAGATCTCCCATACTCCAGGATTGGTAGGATTAACATAGGAAAAATGGCCACTCTACCAAAAGAAATCTAAAGACTCAATGCAATTCCAATCAAAATACCAGCATAAGTCAATACAGACCTTGAAAGAACAATTCTCAGTTTCATATGGAAAAACAAAAAACCCAGAATTGATTTTAAAAAATGCCTGTACAATAAAAGGTTTTCTGGAGGTATCTTCATCCGAGATCTCAGTTAGTACTATAGCGCAACAGTAATAAAAATGGCATGGTACTGGCACCTGTACTTTAAATCTTAAAGGGGTGTGCATCTACTCATTAATCATTTTTATTAAATCATATCAAGAAGCTGAGGGGAAAAACAAATATAGGGGAATCAACTGCTGTTTCAGTTTTAGACCCAGTTTGAGGGTGCCCAGACAGCCAATGCTACCTTGGGCTGTTGTTTTGGCTCATCAACCTTAAAATATCCATGGCTTTACTATTACTAGTGTACTTTTCTTAACTTTAAATTGTTCTCTAAGATTTTTTACATCAGAGCCATTAGCCAAAACATCTTCCCTGACCTTGTTAAACAATCTATTTTTCCAAATTGTTTCTAAGTATAATGGTCATTACTAACACTCTCCATCTATGGCTCCTTTCAAGGGCAGTGGGTAATTCATTAATCTGCTCAGGTAAACATGTGAAAAGAGATCAAGCATTGTTAATTATAAATGTCAGTGATATTGCCCAGTGAAGAGCTAGAAGCCTTCTTAAAGTTTTCATACAACATATGTTATAAGGATTATGGACATCATAAGGGCAACAAGCAGAGATATGCTACATAAGAACACAAAGTCCTTTGGAAAATCAGTTCTTGGGATTATGCTTCTCCAAGACAAACTCATCATAAGTATGTTAACAGGGGAGCAACATTCCATGAGATCTACAGCTGTTTTGCTGTTGCTACTGCATGGCTCTTGACAGTGGCAGGAAGCCAAAATAGTTTGCCTATAGATGGGTAAGGGGGGGAATGAGGTTAGCTCAGGCCCTGGGAAGGAGAATTTAGGGTATTGCATGGGCTATACTAGCCTGGAAGACCAGATAACATGGAAGGAGTGAAGGATTGCTGGGAGAAAATGGCAGGTAGTTTTGATTTGATATGTTAACAACAAACCTCTGCTATTAGTTCCAGGTTCGAATCCTACTTATATGGTAACATAAACTTCAGAGAGAGAAGCATGTTCTCCATTGGATAATGATTATCAAGTGAGCCCACAGGGAAGAAAAGTGGCAAAGACAAATATTTTGTTTTTCTTTTCTTTCTATATATCTTCTTTCATTTCTTTGAGGAAGGGTGGTTACTCAAACTGACTCAAATTTTTGCTCTTTTGTTTTGTTTTTTCTTAATATTTATTATTTTATTAATTTTTTCTATTTTTCAGAATTTATTCATTATATATGCTGATTGAAGGTCCCACCCTCCCTCCATCTTCCCTCATCCCCTTTCCCTAGTCCACTCAAAAGGGGAGTTCCTCTCCTCTGCCATCCATCCATACGTTATTGGAACATTACTCAGCTATTAAAAACAGAGAAATAAAATTTCTGCTTTTATTTCTTTTCCATAGGCAAGTGTACTCAGCTCGGAAGATTTTATACCATGAAGCTTGCCTGCAACCTTACCGTGAAATAAACACTAGGTATAACTCATTTTAAAGGGTCCTACTCTAAGACACTGTTTGATTGACCATCTCACATCCAGAAACATGTGAACTTTGAAATGCTATGATGTCTGAAACATTTTATCACAGGCATTTCAGATAATGTGGTTCTCTTGCTGCCTGGAGGGCTGTTTCCCACCAGCCCAGGAAGGCATGAGGGGTAGAAGATGAGGTTTAAAGCTTGGAAAGCCCACAAGCCTAACAGTGGTCAGCCACTCTGAGAACCATCTCAGAAAGTAAGTTCAACTTTAATTCCAGAAAACAAAAAACAGAGGCTTATATCCCTTGGGGAGTGACTGGGATGCTCCAAGCATAGGTGTAGATAATTGTTTAATACTAGGCAATTCAAGGATGCTTGATTTGCATTAAACAGCACATTCCTAGTATATGAATAAGAACAAGAACACAGAACCAAATTATCCTATATTTGAAGGGAGGGGAGAGTTATCAGGGATCTGTGTCAAAGGCCATCTATCAAATTTGATTGGTGGTGTCGATGTTTAATGACACTCTCCAGATGAAGTCAGGCAGAGAAAACTCACCCTTGACATGGTTACATATCTAGGCCAGAAGCAGGGTCATACAAGGAAGAGAAAGCCTCCTCCCTCATATCTCAAAATTCAGTGTGGGTTGTGATACTTTTCAATAGTACCGCTAGAACAATAGGTATGTGTACACAAAGAAACTTCTACAGGCTACCACTCTTATGATACTCTCAGAGATCTTCCTGGCTGGTGTTAGTTCACCATTCCCTACATATTCATCCATTGGACTAAAAGTTTCTTGTGTAAAGTGAGGCAATTGAAAACAGTAAACGTTGAGAATCAGGATTATCAGTAAGTCTCCCCTAAAAACCTTATTATATAATACTGTTGCATGTAATTGATATTCACCATTCATTGTATTCTTTTTAAAAATAAGTTTATTTACTTTAAATTCCAATCGTAGTTCCCCTCCCTTCTCTCCCCCAGTACTACCCTCCATTCCTATTCCCCCTATTCCCTTTCCCCTCTTGAAAAGGGAGGTCATTTCCATTGAGCTAGTTTTACAGTTCTGTTGGATCTCAGTGGATCAAAGTACACAAAGGCCTTTCCACATTGCTTATACTCACAGAATTCCTCTCCAGTAAAGATTCTTTTATGATAATGATGACTCTAGATTTGTGCAAGGCCTCACCATTTTAACACATTCAAAAGTTTTTCCTCCATTATGAATCCTTTCATGATGATGAAGATTATACAAATGTGGAATGGTTTCACCATGTTAAAAACACTCACAGGCTTTCTGTACATTAGGATTTCTTTCATGAGTGTGGAGATTATTCTGAAGTCCAAAAGTTTTTTTTTCACATTGGTTACAGTTAGACATCTTTCCAGTATGTGTTCCTTTATGTATTAGGAGATGTTATGTGCAAAGGCTTTACCACATAGTTGTATTCATATGGTTTCCCTCCAGAATGTGTTGTTGTCTTAGGAGATGACTGTTACTTGCAAAGGCTTTATCACAGTAATTACCCTCACAAGGTTTCTCTCCACTGTGTGTTTTTTCATGTTTTCGGTGACTACTCTGTTGTGCAAGGGCTTTATCATATTGAGTATATTTATAAGGTTTCTTTCCAGTATGTGTTGTTTTATGCCGTTTGAGATTATTCTTTTCTGCAAAGGCTTTACCACACTGGTTACATTCATAATGTTTCTCCCCAGTGTGTGTTCTTTTATGGCTTAAGAGAGTACTGTTTTGTGAAAAGGCTTTACCACACTGGTTACATTCATGAGGCTTCTCTCCAATATGTGTTCTTCTATGGCTTTTGAGATGACTGTTTTGTGCAAAGGTTTACCACATTGATTACATTTGTAAGACTTCTCTACAGTGTGTGTTCTTTTATGCCATACGAGTTCAGTGGTATAGAGGAAGGCTTTACCACATAGAGTGCATTTAGAAAGTTTCTCTCCAGTATGACTTCTTTCATGCCTGCAAAGATAATTAGCACATGTGAAAGATTTACCACAGTCATTGCATTATACTAATAAATATATTTATCTATATGAATTAATTTCATAATTTTATCTAATGGTAAAGAAGCATCAAATTTTAAATTTTTATCACTTTATTTATATTCATGTCTTTTCCCTTCATTATGGGTATTTTTGAAGATCCCTGTGATGGTAAGAGCATTTGTTACGTGGTTCACTTTTATAATATTATTTTTCACAAGAGGTTTTTTGTATATACGAAGAGTATTGTAATAATTCAGAGCTTTACCACAGCAATTCCATTCACAATTTTTTGTACTGTATGAATGACATTTCCTTTGCAAAGTGAGCCAGGACACGCAGAAGAAGTTCCAAATTCCTAGTATTCATAGGTATTTTCAGTTGTATGCGTTTGCTGATCAATTCTCAGTGAAGTTGCAAAACCAATTAACAGTAACCGTTTATAGCATTCAGAAAATCTACTCAAAGTGGGGACTACTACAAAATTAATTGTTCTTGGAGAAAGGCAGGTCCACTGCTTCTTTCAATATCCCTATGTTCATGTGTCTTAGAAACATTGTGACATATGATATGACAATTTAAATTACAAGAATAAGAAAAGATTCTCCATTGAATTAACACAGTTGGTTTTTTGTTCATCATAGACATGTCATACAGCAATTAAGGTTTCTCCACAACAATATTCTTGACTCTCATAAGCTCCTCCTTTCACTAAACATTACAATGTTCTGCATGAATATGAGTAACACTGGTTATACTATGAAATATTTGTGTATTAGAACGTTTTGGACACATACTAATCACCTATTGTATACCTCTTACAATATCTGAGTAGATAGAATGAGACTAAACAGATTGGCAATTCAACTCAGTAGCTGTAATGTCCATATGATTCAAATGGTATTTTCAGTTACAACATTATTTTATTTTCTTCTATCCTAGGGGAGTGCCTTGCAAACACAAATCAGATACCTGAGATTGAAGTACATGGAATTGTGAGATTTTAATGATTATCATTACACTTAAATCAGTGCTGTTTTTACACTGTTGCTTTTCTTTAAAACTTCCAGGACATAGCCAGGTGTGCTGGTCCATGCCTTTAATCCCTGCACTTGTGGAGGCAGAAGTAGGCAGATCTGTGTGATTTTGAGGTCAGGCTGGTCTAACAAGCAATTCTATGTCAAGTCATAGCTACATAAAAAAACTATTTAAGAAACAGAAAATAAAAACCTGCCAACAAACAAACAAACAAACAAAAAAGCAAACAGAAAATAAAAACCAGCCAACAAACAAACAAACAAAAAACAAACTTTCAGGACACAGTAAAATTTATTAAGATTCATATCTGTATCAGCATGCAAATAAATGTACCTTTTATTACTTGTAGAACTTTGAAAATATTCTTCAATAGTGTGGTCTTCCCAATTGTAGCCTAAAATATAGTACCAGGAAATATATATTGTTGGAAATATCATATTATTATTAAGGCAAAACTTAAATCACTATCTTCTGTGACCCTTAGAAACATACCTGATTTATTCACCTCATTCCTCCTCATTTTCAATTGAAATTACAGAAGAAGATCAATAACAAAGTAAGAATTGTCTCCTTATTTTTAAAGAAAATTTGCTGTCTTACCTATAGCAGTAAGGTTTTTACAAGTCTCCAGCATCACATCTTTGTAGAGTTGCTTCTGGGAAGGTTCCAGCAAAACCCACTCTTCTTGGCTAAATTTCACGTGCACATCATTGAAGGTCACTGAATTCTAAAATATGCCATACATTTGTATGGCAGAAAGAGTGGCAGCAGTATAAATTTATACTTCATTGGCAATATAATCATATAATTCTAGTGCTTCTTCCATTTATTTTCTGACACAGAAGTGTTAGTGTTAGACAGTTGGGTTCTGTGCATCAGGAGAAGGAGGGGAGAAGAAAAAGCCTAAAGGTTAGATTGTAAGGAAAATCAAAGGTGTGCTTTGAAAACCTGTGTTAAAAGAGTTTCATTAGTTTATAAGACATGAATATGAAGTAGCCATTAGTTGGGTTCTTGAGCAACCTATGAATCATCTTCAGTTACTTGGGCGAGTAGGTCACAACCCTGTCATGAGACAGTTGGAAAGAAAAAAACACAGTCATCATATTTTATCTGCAACAAATGAGATGTGGCTATCAGGAGACAGTGAACAGTTGGTGGCATCAGTCAAAAGACAACATGGCACTGAATATCATGTTTTGACCAGGGATCAGAGATGTGGCTTATCAGTATGTGAAGAAGGAGGCTCATATATATGTGGAAGTGAAAGTGGACTACAGTGAATACATGGATAAAAATAATTTGAGTGGCAAGCAACAATAATCATAGCTGATAACATCATTTTTTGAGTGACCAGACAAAAGAAAAGGCATAGGACACATGATTATTCTTTGATCATTGTTTTGTATATTCTCCTTTCTAAATCATGTATATAGTCTATAGGTTAAAAATAAAAAGTAAAACACTTCTATTAAAAAAGAAGTGTTGGGGGGCGGAGCCAAGATGGTGACTAGCACACACAGTTTCTGAGTGGTGGGATACCTGATCTTCTGAGTTGGAGAATGGAAGGACCCCCAACCCAGGAAAACCACAGCGAGGCTTTCTGAACACCAGGGAACATCGCAGGAGGTGAAAACTTTGGCCTCCAGTCACCGGGAGACTTGCTTGGGGAAGGAGAGAAACGATCCTTTGTTCTTGCTGCACTCCCTTCCCCCAGACCTCCTTCTTCTTCGGCACAGTGGCACAGCGGACTCATCTTTCTCAGCACAGACCTAACTGCCTGGGGTATACAGCCACTGAGACGGAGCACCAAGCACTTTAGCGGCAGACAAAAGCCAGCAATACGTGCCCCGAAGTCCCAGATTCGCGCAGCAGCTGCACCATCCTCCCAGGGCGCAAATCTGCTAGACACCATACTAGCTCCGCAGGATCGCCATCACTGACGGTACGGCCCGCCCAATCCCACAGTGACAGAGAATATGCTATATACTCACCAAAACCAGGCAGAAATGTCATACAACCTGGATACACCAGGCGCTGGGCCTCCCAAGCTTGGAGAGCACAACAAAGAGATCCCAGGACTTCCCAGAAAGCATAGGGACTAGCAACCCAGTCTCCAGTTACAGTGGGAAGTGGCAGCAGAGCAACACTGAACTGGCGGGGCACCACAGCCCTCCAGTTTAAGACTAACCAGGGCCAAACCAGAGAACAGAGAGCCTGGTTACCCCATCCATGCTGAAGTGACCACCCTGAAATCTCCAGCTGCAGCAAGACCTCAGAACCTGGCAGTGACAGAAGCACAGAACTGGCGGAACACATCAAAGAAGCAGGGCCAAACCAGAGAGCAGAGAGCCCTGGATACCAAGATATCTGCCAAGAGACCTGCCTGTACAGCTAGTCCTCAGCACACGCTGAGAGTGCTCAGCTTCCTGAAGAACTCTCCAGACACCAGAGAGAGACAGCACCAGTCTGATCTGCAGAATCCAAAAACAAACAAGAAGGTTTCAGATAAGCCAATGGCCAGAGGTAGGCGAAAGAACACTTCCAACATAAATCAGGACATCATGACTTCACCAGCAAACCCCAAAATCGATGGATACACCAATTCAGCAGAAGCACAGGAAAATTATTTTAAAGCCATGCTTGCCCAATTATTTGAGGCTCATAAGGAGGAAATGAACAAATATTTCAAAGAGATGGCTAGTCAATTGGAGGCAAAGAAAGAAGAAATAGACAATATCCTTAAAGAAACACAGGCAAACAGCCAAACAAATAGATACACAAGTAGAGGAAAAATTAGTGGCATATAAGAAGGAAATGAAAAAAGAAATAGAAGCCATCATAGAGAGACAGGAATCCAAATTCAAACACATGAAAGAAATGGTGCAAGGCATGAAAACTAAATTAGAATCAATAAAGAAAACACAAAATGAGAAAACCCTTGAGCTGGAGAACTTGGAGAAAAGATCAGGAACCACAAAAGTAAGCATCACCAACAGAATACAAGAGATGGAAGAGAGAATCTCTGGAGCTGAAGACACACTTGCAGAAATGGATACTTCTCTCAAAGAAAAAGTAAAATCAGAAAAGTTCCAATCACAAAATATCCAAGAAATCAAGGATGCTATGAAAAGACAAAATCTAAGAATAATAGGAATTCATGAAAAAGAAGACTCCAGACTCCAAGGTCCAAAAAATGTTTTCAAGAAAATCATAGAAGAAAATTTTCCCAACTTAAAGAAAGAGATGTCCATAAATATACAAGAGGCCTACAGAACTCCAAATAGACTAGACCAGAAAAGAAACACATCACGTCACATCATAGTCAAAACACTAAATCTACAGAACAAAGAAAAGATATTAAAAGCAGCAAGGGAAAAAGGCCAAGTAACATATGAAGGTAGACCTATCAGAATCACACCGGACTTCTCATCAGAAACTATGAAAGCCAGAAGGGCCTGGGCAAGTATCATGGAGACTCTAAGAGATCACAAATGTCAACCCAGACTACTATACCCTGCAAAGCTTTCAATCAACATAGATGGAGAAAACAAAATATTCCATGACAAAACTAAATTTACATAATATCTACACAGCAAACCATCCCTACAGAAGATACTAGAAGGAAAACTCCAATCCAATGAAAACAAATTCACCCAAGAAAACAGGGCATACAGATGATGTCCCAACAAAAATGAAAAGAAAACAAGCAATGAAACAGGGTTAGATCATTGACTCCATTACAAAAGGAACTAACATGCATTGGTCACTATTATCTATCAATATCAATGGACTCAACTCACCAATAAAAAGACACAGGCTAACAGGATGGTTAAGGAAACAGGATCCAACATTCTGTTGCATCCAAGAAACACACCTATGCAACAAAGACAAACACTACCTCAGAGTAAAGGGCTGGAAAACTGTTTTTCAAGCAAATGGTTCCAGAAAACAAGCTGGAGTAGCCATCCGAATATCTAATAAAATAGACTTTCAACCCAAGTTAATCAAAAAAGATAAGGAGGGCCACTATATTCTCATCAAAGGAAAAATCCACCAAGAGGACATCACAATCTTGAATATCTATGCCCCAAACACAAGAGCACCGACATTCGTAAATGAAACATTATTAAAGCTTAAATCATACATTGATCCTAATACCTTAATAGTGGGAGACTTCAACACTCCACTCTCACCAAGGGACAGATCAACTAGACAGACACCAAATAGGGAAATAAAAGCACTTACAGAGTCCCTAAATCAAATGGACCTAATAGACGTCTACAGATCATTTCACCCAAACTCAAAAGAGTACACCTTCTTTTCAGCACCGCATGGAACCTTTTCCAAAATAGACCATATAGTGGGTCACAAAGCAAGCCTCAACAGATATAAAAAGATTGAGATAATCCCTTGTATTCTATTAGACCACCATGGACTAAAGCTGGACATCAACAACAATGGAAACAACAAAAAGCCGACACGCACATGGAAACTGAACAACTTACTACTCAATGACAGCTGGGTTAAGGAAGAAATAAAGAAAGAAATTAAAGACTTCCTAGAATTCAATGAAAAGGAATGCACAACATACCCAAATTTATGGGACACATTGAAAGCAGTGCTCAGAGGAAAATTTATAGCACTAAGTGCCTGCAAGAAGAAATTCATAACATCACATACAAACAACTTAATGGCCCAACTGAAAACCCTAGAAAAAAAAGAAGCAGATACACCCAAGAGGAGCAGACGGCTGGAGATAATCAAACTAAGGGCTGAAATCAATCAACTAGAAACAAATAAAACTATCCAAAGAATCAATGAAACAAAAAGCTGGTTCTTTGAGAAAATCAACAAGATAGACAAACCCTTAGCCAAACTAACTAAAAAGCAGAGAGAAACTATCCAGATCAGCAAAATCAGAAATGAAAATGGGGACATAACCACAGACATTGAGGAAATCCAAACAATTATTAGGTCATACTACAAAAGCCTATATGCCACAAAATTTGAGAATCTAAATGAAATGGATAATTTTCTTGAAAGATTCCATCTACCAAAACTAAGTCAAGATCAGGTAGAAAGACTGAATAGCCCTATATCTCCCAAGGAAATCGAAGTAGTCATTAACAGTCTCCCCTCCAAAAAAAAGCCCTGGACCAGATGGCTTCAGCGCAGAATTCTACAAGACCTTCAAGGAAGTGCTAACTCCAATTCTCCTCAAGCTATTCCACAAAATAGAAACAGAAGGAACACTACCAAACTCATTCTATGAAGCCACAGTCACCTTAATACCTAAACCACACAAAGACCCAACAAAAAAAGAGAACTTCAGGCCTATCTCTCTTATGAACATTGACGCAAAAATACTTAATAAAATACTTGCAAACCGAATCCAAGAACACATCAAAGATATCATCCACCATGACCAAGTAGGCTTCATCCCAGGCATGCAAGGGTGGTTCAACATACGGAAATCCATCAATGTAATCCACTACATAAACAAACTGAAGGAGAAAAACCACATGATCATCTCCTTAGATGCCGAAAAAGGATTTGACAAAGTCCAACATACATTCATGTTTAAAGTCTTGGAGAGATCAGGGATACAAGGCACATACCTAAACATAGTAAAGGCAATATATAGCAAGCCTATAGCTAACATCAAACTCAATGGAGAGAAACTTAAATCAATCCCACTGAAATCAGGGACAAGACAAGGCTGTCCATTGTCCCCATATCTCTTCAACATAGTACTTGAAGTCCTAGCCAGAGCAATAAGACAACTAAAGGAGATCAAGGGGATACAAATCGGAAAGGAAGAAGTCAAAGTGTCACTATTTGCAGATGATATGATAGTATACATGAGCGACCCCAAAAATTCAACCAGAGAACTCCTTCAGCTGATAAACACCTTCAGCAAAGTGGCAGGATACAAAATCAACTCAAAAAAATCAGAAGCCCTCCTATATACCAAAGACAAAAAGGCTGAGAAAGAAATTAGGGAAACAACACCCTTCACAATAGCCACTAATACCATAAAGTACCTTGGTGTGACTCTAACCAAGCAAGTGAAAGACCTGTTTGAGAAAAACTTCAAGTCTCTGAAGAAAGAAATCGAAGAAGATATCAGAAGATGGAAAGATCTCCCATGCTCATGGATTGGTAGGATTAACATTGTGAAAATGGCCATACTGCCAAAAGCAATCTACAGATTCAATGCAATTCCCATCAAAATACCAACTCAATTCTTTACAGACCTTGAAAAAAAGATTCTCAGCTTCATATGGAGAAACAAAAAACCCAGAATCTCCAAAACGATTCTGTATGACAACAGATCATCTGGAGGTATCTCCATTCCTGATCTCAAGCTGTACTACAGGGCAACAGTAATAAAAACTGCATGGTATTGGCATAGAAACAGAAAGGAGGATCAATGGAACTGCATAGAAGACCCAGAAATAAATCCACACACCCATGAATACTCGATATTTGACAAAGAAGCCAATTCCATTCAATGGAAAAAAGACAGCATCTTCAACAAATGGTGCTGGACCAACTGGATGTCTACATGCAGAAAAATGAAAATAGATCCATATTTATCACCCTTGCACAAAACTAAAGTCAAAGTGGATCAAGGACCTCAACATAAAACCAGATACCCTAAATCAATTGGAAAAAAAGTGGGGAACAGCCTAGAACTCATTGGCACAGGAGACAACTTCCTGAACAGAACACCAACAGCACAGACTCTAAGAGCAACAATCAATAAATGGGACCTCATGAAACTGAAAAGTTTCTGTAAAGCAAAGGATACCGTCATCAAAACAAAACGACTGCCTACAGATTGGGAAAGAATCTTCACTAACCCTTTATCTGACAGAGGACTAATATCCAGTATATACAAAGAACTAAAGAAGCTGAAAAGCAGCAATCCAAGTAATCCAATTAAAAAAATGGGGAACAGAGCTAAACAGAGAATTCTCGACAGAGGAATATCGAATGGCAGAAAGACACTTAAAGAAATGCTCATCCTCATTAGCCATCAGGGAAATGCAAATCAAAACGACCCTGAGATATCACCTTATACCCATCAGAATGGCCAAGATGAAAAACTCAAGTGATAACACATGCTGGAGAGGTAGTGGAGAAAGGGGAACCCTCCTCCACTGCTGGTGGGAATGTAAACTGGTACAACCACTCTGGAAAGCTATCTGGCGCTTCCTAAGACAAAGAGGAATAGTGCTTCTTCCAGACCCAGCTATACCACTGCTAGGTATATACCCAAAGTTTGTTCAAGTCCACAAAAAGGACACTTGCTCAACCATGTTTATAGCAGCTCTATTTGTAATAGCCAGAACCTGGAAACAACCCAGATGTCCATCAACGGTGGAATGGGTACAGAAATTGTGGTATTTTTATACAATGGAATACTACTCAGCAATCAAAAAGGAGGAAATCATGAAATTTGCAGGCAAATGGTGGGATCTAGAAAAGATCATTCTGAGTGAAATATCCCAGAAGGAGAAAGACAAACATGGGATATACTCACTTATATAGACCTATAAGATATGACAAACATAATGAAATCTATACACCTAAAAAAGATAATCAATTGAGCAGACATGGGTTAAGATGATCAATCCTCGTTTAGAAAGACAGATGGAATGTGCATTGAACGTATGACAGGAGTCTACTGAGCGCATCTGAAAGACTCTAACTAGCAGTGTTTTCAAAGCAAAGACTCATGACCAAACCTTTGGCAGAGTACAGGGAATCATAAGAAAGAAGGGGAGTTAGTCTGATGGGGAAAGGATAGGAGCTCCACAAGGACCAAATATATTTGGGCACAGGGTCTTTTCTGAGACTGACATTCAACCAAGGACCATGTATGGATATAACCTAGAACCTCCACTCAGATGTAGCCTGTGGTAGCTCAGTAACCAATTGGTTTCCCAAAGTGAGGGGAACAGGGATTATTTCTAACAGGAACTCAATGACTGGCTCTTTGGTCTCCCCACCCCCGAAGGGAGGAGCAGTCCTGTTAGGCCACAGAGGAGGGCTTTGCAGCCAGTCCTGAAGATACCTGATAAAACAGGATCAAATGAATGGGGAGGAGGTTCCCCCCTATCAGTGGACTTGGAAAGGGGCACGGTGGAGATGAGGGAGGGAGGGAGGGACTGGGAGGGAATGAGGGATCGGGACACGGCTGGGATACAGAGTTAATAAAATGTAACTGATAAAAAAAAATTAAAAAAAAGAAGTGTTAATGTTATCACTAAGTCACTTTAGAAGAAAACTGAATAATGAGGGTTAACTGTGCCATATCTGAACTTTTTGAATAGGATATAGGTTTGGAATAGAAATGACAATTAATGTGGAAAAAGACAGAGAGAAGACATTAAAATAGAAAGAGAGAGACAGACATAGAGACAGAGACACAGAGAGAAATTAACAGGTGAACAGTACTAATTACACATCATAGAAATTTATGAACAGTTACTAATGACAAAAAATGATGGACAAGGTGGATTTATTTTGTCATGCCTTTAATTCCATCACTCAGGAGTCATAGGCAGGTATATCTTGTTGAGATGAATGCCAGAATGATCTATGCAAAGATTTCCAGGACAGCCAGACCTATATAGTAAGACAGATCCTCCCCTAAAAGTCAATCAAACAAACATAAAAGTGTGAAAGAACTCAAAGTCTTTACTGAAGCTTCTACAAGGAATTATTCATTCACTCCAGTTGTATATTCATTTTCCAGAAATCTGTGCTGCCCCAGCTTAAACTGCAACATTAATGATATCTTACTAAAAGGGAATGCAAGTTTAAATAGCTAAAAATAGAAAGATGAAAATATTAACAATGTAAATGCTGATCATAAATAAGCAACATAAAACAGGAGAGATGACTCAAGAGGCGTTCTTGCTGCTCTTTCAAATAATTGGGCTCAATTGTCAGTGATTACCTGGGACCCACTACTATCAATTGCTATAAGTTCATGAGTTCTGAAGAGATC
Organism: Meriones unguiculatus; assembly: GCF_030254825.1. Lineage (NCBI taxonomy): Eukaryota > Metazoa > Chordata > Mammalia > Rodentia > Muridae > Meriones > Meriones unguiculatus. The sequence continues at coordinate 4,821,845 of NW_026843646.1, read as the reverse complement.
TTCAGACTACTGTGAGGATTAGGCACACAAGAGGTGCATATTCATGAATACAATCAAAATACTCATATTCAGTAAAAATTAAAAATAGATCCTAGATGGTTGGGCTGATTGCACACTGTGTCTGATAAGCTGGGTAGCAGAGACTGCACAGTGACCAATAGTTGGATCTGTGGGCCCCCAAACACCACTGACTCTGTTTCCAAGGTAAGAAGAAAACCAATGATGAGGGAAACAGTCGGGTCCAACCTCAGAGCACCCAGCTAATCTCTGGGAAAGTTCCTGGGATGTTGCAGCAGGAATAAGGTTTGCAAGCAAATGGACCCAAAAAGCAAGCAGGAGTAGCTATTCTAATATCTAATAAAATAGATTTTCAACCAAAATTAATTGAAAGGGATGAGGAAAGGGGGAATCCAAGATGGTGGTGCCAGGAGGACATTGGGTCTGAGGAGTAGGACAGCAATGTTGGTACAGCAACTAAAAGACTGAACTCTGGGCCCTAAAACAACAGAGATACTGTTTCCCAGGTGAGAGGAAACTCCACGGTGTGGGAGTCAGTCAGGTCCACTCTCAGGTCACTCAGCAAGAACCCGGAAGATATCCCAGGTCCCAGGATACACCTTTGTGTCCTGATAAACTTTCCAGACTAAATTATGTTCTCCAGGGCACCAGAGACTGGGAGTCCCAGTCTAGGAAAAAAAACAGGGAAGAAAGCAGGACTGACCTCAGGTCACCCATTCTATCCCTGGAAAGGTTCTGCAGACCGGTGGGTGCACAGCTGCCAGGCCTGAGTGCACCTCCAGCTGCTAGGCCTGCATTCCCTACTCTCCATCACAGAACTGTGTGCCCCAGGACACTAGAGGCTGGGTTTCCCTGTCTGGAGAAAACCCCATAGGCAGGGAAACAGCAGGATCCAGCTTAGAGAACTCAGCCAACTCCCCCCACACACACTACATCCACCATACACAGGAACGTTTTTTGGAAAAGTTCTCAGCTTCTTTCCCAGTCACCAGCTTGGAGCCATCATTGGCAAGTGCCTACACATTCTACACAGCACGTCAGACATCACAGACTGAGTCTTCCTATTGGGAGAAAATCCAAAGGTGGGGAAAATGTCTGGCCCTACTTCAGGACACCTAGCTCCAGAAAAGTTTCTGGTTATCCACAGGATCCATACTCTAGCCTCCTGCTGTACACATGAGAGTGGTGCTCACCTGCCACTGATTACCACTTGGGTACTGGGGCATAGAGCTCCAAACTCAGACCTACAGAAGCCTGGGTTCCCTGAGATCAACCCCCAGACACTGCTCTAAAAGACAACCAGTTTTCCCTAACTAAACTGACCAAACCACAAAGCACCCAGGTTATAGCAGCAGCTCACTAAATTTACAGCAAGAAACCCAGCAGCAGGGCAGCTGTCTCCAGAACTTCTCTGGGTGAGAGGATAGCCCCCTTTACTAACAAAGGCAACAATTACTACTCAGGTCTGTAAGCCTGAGATGAGCTGTGGCAATTCCTGAAAAACACCTGCCACTCATTGACCATACCTAAAAAACAAAGGAGAGCTCCTTTGGGAAAAATCTTCCTGCCAAGGGGATTCGACCCACCACAGGATTCCAAGAAGTACCAGAAACTAATATCCAACACCTAAGATATCCCAATGGGTAGAGGCCAGTGTAAAAGCTCAACCAACAAAAGACAAAGCAATATGGCATCTCCAGAACCCAGTTATTCAGGAGCAAGCAGCCCTGGATACCCCAGCATAAAGACAATTTCAGGCCAATCTCTCTTATGAACATTGATGCAAAAATACTCAACAAAATACTTTGCAAACCCAATACAAAAACACATCAAAGATATCATCCACTACAACCAAGTAGGCTTCAGGCCAGGTATGCAGGGGTGGTTCAATATACAAAAATCCATCGTTATGATCCACCATATTAACAAATTGAAAGAAAAATAAACACATGATAATCTCCTTAGTTGCTGAAAAAGCATTTGAAAAAATCCAGCATCCATTCATGTTTAAAGTATTGGAGAGATTCAGGGATACAGGGCATATACCTAAACATAGTAAAGGCGATATACAGCAATCCTATAGCCAACATCAAGCTAAACAGAGAGAAACTTAAAGCAATCCCACTGAATTCAGGGACAAGGCACGGCTGCACCCTCCATATCTCTTCAACATAGTTTTCAAAGTCCTTGCTAGATTAATAAGACAATTAAAGAAGATCAAGGGGATACAAATGGGAAAGGAAGAAATCAAAGTATCACTATTTGCAGATGATATGATAATATACCTGAGTGACCCCCAAAATTCTACCAGGGAGACCCTAAAGCTGACAAACACTTTCAGCAATGTGGCTGGATACAAAATCAACTCAAAAAATAAGTAGCCCTCCTGTATACAAAAGACTAAAGTGCTGAGAAAGAAATTAGGTAAACAACAACCTTCACAATAGTGAAAAAGGACATAAAGTACCTTGGTGTGACCCTAACCAAGCAAGTCAAAGAGTTGTTTGAAAAAAATTCAAGTCTCTAAAGAAAGAAATAGAAGAAGATATCAGAAGATGGAAAGATCTCTCATGCTCATGGCTTGGCAGGATTAACATAGAAAAAAACTGGTCCTCTTACCAAAAGCAATCTACAGATTTAATGCAATTCTTATCACATTACCAACACAATTCTTTACAGACCTTGAAAGAAAAATGCTCAACTTCATATAGAATAACAAGAAACCCAGAATTGCTAAAGCAATCCTCCATAATAAAAGATCTTCTGGAGGTATCTCCATCACTATTCTTATGCTTTACTATAGAACAACAGTAATAAAAACTGCATGGTACTGGTATATAAACCAATTTGTGGATCAACAGAATCAGATAGAAGTCCCAGAAATATATCCACACACTATGGACTCCTGATTTTTGACAAAGATGGCAAAACCATACAGTGGAAAAAAGATAGCATCTTCAACAAATGGTGCTGGTCTAACTGGATGTCTACATATAGGAAAATGCAAATAGACCCATATTTATCACTCTGCACAAAACTAAAGTTCAGGTGGATCAAAGACTTCAGTATAAAATCAGACATACTAACCCTGTTAGAAGAAAAAGTGAGGAAGAGCCTTGAACTCATTGGAACAGGAGACAACTTCCTGAACAGGACTGCAACAGTACAGGCTCTAAGAGCAACAATCAATAAATGGGACCTCATGAACCTGAAAAACTTCTATAAGTCAAAGGAAACTGTGGTCAAAACAAAATGACTGCCTGCAGATTGGGAAAGGATCTTCACCAACCCTATATCTGACAGAAGGTTAATATCCAGTATTTATAAAGATTTCAAGAAGTTAAACACCAACAAATCAAGTAACCCAAATTAAAAAAAAAATGGGGTACAGAGCTACACAGAGAATTCTCAATAGAGGAATATAGAATGGCAGAGAAACACTTAAATAAATGTTCAACATTCTTAGTCATCAAGGAAATGCAAATCAAAACCACCCTGAGATTTCATCTTACACCCATCAAAATGACTAAGACAAATAACTCAAGTGACAACTCATGCTGGATAGGATTTGGAGAAAGGAGAACCCTCCTTCATTGCTGGTGGGAATGTAAATTTATACAATCACTTTACAAATCAAACTGGCACTTTCTCAGACAATTAGGAGTAGTGCCTCCTCAAGATCCAGCTATACCACTCCTAAGCATATATCCAAAATGTGCTCAAGTATACAACAAGGACATCTGCTCAACTATGTTTGTAATAGCTTTATTTGTAAGAGCCAGAAGCTGGAAACCGCACAGATTCCCTTCAGTTGAGGAATGGATACAGAAACTGTGGTATATCTATATGATGGAATATTACCCAGCAATGAAAAACAAGGAAAAAATAAAATTTGCAGGTAAATGGTCGGAAGTGGAAAAAATCATACTGAGTGAGGTATCCCAGAAGCAGAAAGACTCACAGGGTATATACTCACTCATAAGTGGATATAGGATATAAAATATAGGATAACAATACTAAAATCTGTACACCTAAGAAAGTTAATCAGGAAGGAGTATTCTGGCTAAGATGCTCAAACCCCATGCAGAAAGGCAAAGAGGATAGACATCAGATGAGGGAGAATACAGGGACAGGACATCCATCTAAGCCTACCACAGAGGGCGTTGAAAGGCTCTACCTTGCAGAGTGTCAAGGCAGATGCTGAGACTCATAGCCAAACTTTGGGCAAAGTGCAGGGAATCTTATGGAAGAACTGGGAGATAGAAAACCTGGAGAGGACAGGAGCTCCACAAGGACATTAACAGTTCCAAAAATTCTGGGCACAGGGGTCTTTTTTGAAACTGATACGCCAGCCAAGGACCACTCATGGAGATGGCCTGAAACCCCTGCACAAAAGGTAGCCTATGGCAGTTCAGTATCCAAGTGGGCTTCATAGTAATGGGGACAGGGACTGTCTCTGACAGGAACTAATTGGCCTGTTCTTTGATCACCTCCCATTGAGGGGGGATCAGCCTTGCCAGGCCACAGAAGAAGACAATGCAGCCACTCCTAATGAGACCTGATAGACTAGGATCAGAGTGAAGGGTAGGAGGACCTCCTTTATCAGTGGACTGGGAAAGTGACAGGAGTGGGAAAGATGAAGGGAGGGATTGGGAAGGGAGGAAGGTGGGAGGTACAGGGGGGATACAAAGTAAATAAACTGTTATTAATAAGAATTTTAAAAGAACACAATAAAATGTTGAAAGATATTTTAAAAACTATGCTGTTACACATATTTTCAAACTTTGGAAATATTGCCTGATATCAGTTATTGCTCCTAAATAAAAATAAATAAATATATAGAAATGAGGAAGGATACTTCATACTCATCAAAAGAAAATTTCACCAAGATGGCATCTATATTCTGAGCAACAATGCCCCAAATACAAGGGCACCCACATTTGTAAAAGAAACATTAATAAAACTTAAAGAACAAATCAATCACTGTACATTAATAGTGGGAGAGGTCAACATGTCACTATCATCAAGGGACAGAGCAACGGAAAAGGACTTAAACTGAGAGATAATGAAACAAATGGATGTCATGAATCAAATGAACCTAACAGATATCTAGAGAATTTTTTAACCCAAACAGAAAAGAATCTATCTTCTTTCAGCACCTCATGGACCCTTCTCCAAAACTGAACATAGAGAAGGTCACAAACCAGGCCTCAAAAGATACAACACGATTGAAATAATAACTTGTATCCTATCAGACCATGATGGACTAAAGATGGACCTCAACAGCAACAGAAATAACAAAAAGCCTACACACACATGGGAACTGAACAACTCCCTACTCAATGAAATCTAGGTCAGGGAAGAAATGAAGAAAGAACTTCCTACAATTCAATGAAAATGAAGGTACATCATACACAAACTCATGGGATGCAATGAAAGCAGTCCTAAGAGGACTTTTAATAGCACTAAAGGCCTTCATAAGCTATTGGAGACATCCCATACAAGCAAGTTAATGGCACACTTGAAAGCCTAGAAAAAAAGAAGCAAACACACCCAACAGGAATAGACCACTAGGAATAACCAAAGTCAGGGCTGAAGTCAATAAATTAGAAACAAAGAGAAAAATTAAAAGAATCAACGAAACCAAGAGCTAGTTCTTTGAGAAAATCAAATATATAGACAAACTCTTAGCCAAACTAAGTAAATGGCAGAAAGACACTATCCAAGTCAACAAATTCTGAAAGGTAGAAAGAGAGATAACAGACACTGAGAAAATCCAAAGAATACCAAAGTTGAATCAAAATCAGGTAAAGATATTAAATAGTCTTATACTGCCTAAAAAATAGAAGAGGCATCAAAATGCTTCCAACCAAAAAAAAAAAAAAAAAAAAAAAAAAAAGCCAAGGGCAAGATGATATCAGAGCAGAATTCTACAAGACCTTCAATGAAGAGCAAAACCGATATTCTTCAAATTATTCCACAAAAGAGAATTGGACACAACATGACCAAACTCCTTTTGTAAGACCACAGTCACCTTGATAAATCCTCAAAGACCCCCAGAAAGAAAGAGAACTTCAGACCAATCTCTTTTATGCTCAATGATGCAAAAATACTCAATAAAATAATTGCAAACCAAATCCAAGAAGATATCAAAGATATCATCCATCATTAAAAAGTAGGCTTCATCCCAAGCATACAGGGATAGTTCAATATAGGGAATCTTAATCCGTCATATAAACAAATTGAAAAAAAAAGGATCATTTCCTTAGATGCTGAAAAAACATTTGACAATATCCAACAGTTATTCTTGTTTAAAGTCTTGGAGAGACTGGGGACAGAGGCACAGATCTAAAAATAGTAAAGACAATATACAGCAATACTATAGCTAACATCAAACTAAATGAAAAGAAAGTTAAATCAATTCCACTGAACTCCGGGACAAGACAAGGCCACACACTCTCTCCAAATCTCTTCAGTACAGTACTCAAAGTCCTATCTAGGGCAATAAGACAACTAAAGGAGATCAAGGGGATACAAATTGATAAGGAAGAAGTCAAAGTATTGCTCTTCACAGATGATATGACACTATACAAAAGTGACCCCAAAAATTCTACTGTAGGGAACTCCTACAATTGAAGAAAACATCAGCAATGTGGTTGGATATAAAGTTAACTCAAAAAAAATCAGTTGTACTCCTGTATGCAAAAGACAAATGGATTGAGAAAGAATTAGGAAAACAACACCTTTCACAGTAGGCAGGAAAAAAAAAAAAATGACGTATTTTGGTGTTATCCTCAACAAGCCAGTGAAAAACCTATATGAAACAACAACAACAACTTCAAGACTCTGAAGAAAGAAATTTAAAAAGATACCAGAATAAATAAATATCTCTCATGCTCATGGATCAGGAGGATCAACATAGTAAAAATTGCCATCTTACCAAAAATCAATCTACAGATTCAATGATATTCCCATCAAAATATCAACATAATTCCTCACAGACCTTGAAAGAACAATTCTCAGCTTTATATAGAAAAAATAAAAAACTCAGAATAGCTAAAACAATCCTGTACATTAGCAGATCTTCAGGAGGTATCCCCACCCTGGTCTCAAGCTTTACTATAAATCAATAGTAATAAAAACTGCATGGTACTGGAATAAAAGTACCATGGATATATGGAATTAAAGTGAAGGCCCATAAAAACAAACCCACACACCTGTGGACATTTGATTTTTGTCAAAGAATCCAAAACCATGCAATGGAAAAAGGACAGCATATTAAACAAATGGTGCTGGTCTAACTGGAAGTCCACATGTGGAAAAATAAAAATAGATCCATATTTATCACCCTGCACTAAACTAAAGTTCAAGTTGATCAAAGACTTCCAACATAAAACCAGATACACTAAATCTGTTAGTAGAAAAACGGAAAGAGCCTTGATCTCATTGGCATAGAAGATAACTCCCTAAACAGAATACCAAGAGCACTGGCTCCAAAATCAACAATTAATAAATAGGATCTCATGATACGAAAAGATTCTATGAAGCAAAGAACTTTGTCAATAGAACAAAATAACAGCCTACAGCCTGAGAAAGACCTTCACGAACCCTACAGAGAGCTCTATAAAGAGCTCTATAAATAAAAAGCAAAATTATAAAGAGCTCTATAAATTAAACTCCAACAAACCAAATAATGCACTCTCAAACTGGGGTACAAAACTAAACAGAATTCTCCACAGAGGAATATCAAATAGTGGAAAACACTTAAATAAATGCTCAATATCCATAGTCATCATGGAAATGCAAATCAAAACTACTCTGACATTCCATTTTAAACCCGTCATGGCTAAGACCAAACCTGAAGTGACAGCACATGGTCATGGAAATGCAAATCAAAACTACTCTGACATTCCATTTTAAACTCATCATGGCTAAGACCAAACCTGAAGTGACAGCACGTGCTAGTTAGAATGTGAAGAAAGAGGAACACTCCTCCATTGCTGGTGGGAGTGCAAACTTATACAACCACTTTAGAAATCTATCTGATGCTTTCTCAGACAATTGGAAATAGTTTTACTTCAAGACCCAGCTATACTATTCCTGGGCATATATCAAAAAGATGCTCCACCATTCAACAAAGATATTTGCTCAACTATGCTCATAGCATCTATATTCATAATAGTCAGAATAGGGAAACAAACTACATGTCTCTCAAACAAACCATTGTTTTACAGAAATTGTGGTACATTCACACAATGGAATGCTACTTGGGTATTTAAAAACAAAAAGGAAACCATGAAATTTTCAGGCAAGTGGATGGAACTAGAAATGATCATTCTAAGTGAGTTATTCCAAAACCAGAAAGACATGTATGGTATATACACATTCGTAAGTGGATAATGGCCATAATATAGGATAAACATACTATAATCCACAGACCTAAAGGAGCTAAATAAAAAGGAGGACCCTATGGAGGATGGTCAATTCTTATTCAAAAGGGCAAATAGAATCTACATCAGAAGTGACTGAGGAGAGGGAACAGGATGAGAGCCTAACATACATGTCCTCTGAAAGACTCTGCCCAGCAGGGGATCGAAGCAGATGCTAAGATTCACAGCCAAACTGTGGGTAGAGCACAGGGAATCATAGGAAAGAGTAGGGGCATAGAATGTAGAACGACCTAGAGCTGGCAGGACCTCCATAAGAAGACCAACAAGGAAAATAATTCTGGACCCATGGGGACTTGCAGAAATTGATGGACCCACCAAAGACCATTCATGAAGAGGAACCAGACCCCTGCTCAGATGTAGCTGATAGGCAGCTCAGTCTCATGGGGGATCCATAGTAAGAAGAGTAGGGACTGGCTCTGACATGGACTCTGTTGCCTAATCTTTGATCACTTCCCCCTGGTAGAGGGGGCATTGCCACACGACAAAGGAAGAAAATGCAGGTATTCCTAGTGAGCCTTGATAGGCTGGTTTCAGATGGTAGGAGAGGAGGGCTCCCCCTATCTGAGAATTAGAAATGGGATAAGGGTGAAGGAGGAACAGAGGGGTGAAATCAGGAAGAGATAAGGGAGGGGGCTAAAATTGGGAAGTTAAGTGGATAAATTATTTAAAAAATTTATTTATTTATTTATTACAATTTATTCACTTTGTATACCCACTGTAGTTTCCTCCATCATCTCTTCCCAGTCCCACCCACTCTCCTTCTTCTCCTCCTATGCCCTTTGCATATTCTCCTGATAGGGGAGAAACTTGTCCCCTTCTATCTGACCCTAGTTTATCAGGTCTCATTAAGGATGGCTGCGCCATATTCCTCTGTGGCCTCACAAGGCTACACCCCCCCCAGGAGGAGGTGTTCAAAGAGCCGAGTTCATGTCAGAGAATAAATTATAGAAAAACACATTTATAGTAAAACAAATTAAGTGTGAATAAAATAAATAAATAAAGTCTAAAAAAACAAATACAGCAGGTAGAAAGAATGTCACACACCTGCAATTCAATAACTCAGAAAGCTCAGACACTGTTAGTGTCATGAATACATGCCATCCTAAGAAATTAAATATACTCTCTTCCAAATTTCAAATGCAGGATATAGATGAAGATCAGCACAACAACCTATGCTTACATGTACAAAACAAAAGAAAACAAAATTAAAAAACAAAACCCAAAATGCTACATTCCAGACTCAGCAGATAATGTTGATATGTATGTTGATGCCAGGCATGTTGGACTATATTTAAGCCCAACACTAGACTGGAGTTAGATCTGTAAGTTCAAAACCTTTTTGGTCTACATACCAACTTTCAGGACAGCCAAGGCTACAAAGAAACTTTTTCTTCAGTGTCAAAGATAGAAACATGATCTTCTCTGGGAGCTTTTTTGATTCAATCAAATACGTTCTGACCAAATTCACTATAGGATTATTGTCATCCCATGATGAAAATGTAGTCTAACTTCAATGATCCTAAAATTCTTCAATAGCTCATACACTGTTCAAATTTTCACAGTCTCTTCTGACACACAAGAGAATTTTTTGGTTGCCACATCTTGTAACATCAGAAGCAAGTTAATCATTCCAACATAGATGCACAGAATACCCCTTTCCCATTCTTGTAGAGAGGAATGTGTACATATTTAGGGAAGAGTAGACCAAGGAAAGAAGATCAGCAAGGAAAGCAACAAAGCCTGATGCTGTTTGAAAAGGCTTAGATGGTCCTCTCCCTGAAACATTTCATACATTCCCAAGATTGCTTACATCCACTCCCTATAGGTAGCACTTTATGGTATGTATCTCATAACTTAGGCACCTCAACATCTTGTACTGTCAAGACACAACTCAGGCTTCACCCTCACTGCTTCATGCAATGAACAGTTACAGTATCTTCACTGGGGATCTGACTCTGCCAAACACAGATGGCTGTCACAGTGTTGAACTGAAAACACAAAGGAAGAATCTATTATCTTAAATTTTGCATTTTTCTTGTTTCCAGAATGTGCATAACATGAGTAAGACTGTCAAGTTGGGTTTTAAGTTGGGATGGACAAAATGGGATGGATCGTGCCACACTTGGAACACATTTGGAGCAGGTTTTATATGAAGTTCGTTCCTGGTATTAGGAATCACTTAGCCTACTTCTTTGATTAACAGAAGAATTATCAGGAGGAAGTGTTAATTTAAGAACATGAACTTAGGCTTCAAATCCAGACCTAGAACATTCTCTTTGATGATGATCTCCTTAAAAATTCCTGTCTCTGTTTCAGCATGTGACTGCCATCTGAAACTACCTAATGATGCTTTTCTCTACAAACCAAAGACTACATTTATTTCTGCTCCACTTGACTCTTTCTTTCACTGTGGTCCTGAAGGTCTCATTAATAATAACCATTCAACAGATTCAATGTTCTTCCTAAGAAATCTAGCCCATGCAGGGGGTGCATGTGTTCTGGTAGGTTGTATGCCACCTGATACCATCAGCGTTCCATCATGGCCTCTGAGATTCATCATTTATTCACCTCTGGGCTTGCTCACTGGCCCACTGGGCCTAGGCCTCACTGGGTCTGTGTCTCACTAGGCCTATGTCTTGGTTGCAAGCCAACCAGGCATGGACTTTTACTTGAACCTCTGAGGTGAAAGTCCTTAGAGCAAGGCACAGCAGCTTATCCAAGAATGGTAACACTTTGGTATTGCCATAGGCTCTGGAATACCAAAGTTTCCACTACCACTGGTGATTTCATTCTAAAATAGCTATCTACCCATAATAGTCAATAGAAAATTCTTTCCACACCCCCATCTTGTGAAAATGGGTGTTGCACTAAACTGTTCTAGCTGCCCCTGAGAGAAATGGAGCCACTGTTCTTCATCTGGAAGCTGAGCTCCAGGACTCTGCTGAATGGAGAATGACAGAATGAAGCACATTCTAGAAATATGGAAATATTATCAATAAGGAAAGCAAAAACAAGATGGCCATGGTGGTGCACACCTGTGATCTCAGAACTTGGGTAGGTAGAGGCAGAGTGACTTTGAGGCTAGCCTGGTCTACAAAGCAAGGCAAGGACAGCATATGCTACACAGAGAATCCCAGGCTCAAAAAACCAAAAGAAAATTATTTTTTAAATGCAGAAATTTAGGGAATCCTGGAGTTCCCTATCACAAAACATCCAGGAACTCTGAGACATTATGAAAAGACAAAACATGTTGAAATCAGATTAGCAGAAGGATGAGATCAAGGGTCCAGAAGATATTTTTAACAAAATCATACAAGAAAAATTCCTTCACCTAAAGAAGAAGATGTCTATCAAGGCACAAGAAGCATACAAAAATACCAAAGACACTGGACCAGAAAAGAAAGTCCTCTTACCAGAGAATAATAAAAATGCTAAATATACAGAAGAAAGAAAGAATATTAAAAGCTGTAGTAGAAAAAAAAAATCAAACAGACCACACTAACCAATCAAACAGACAAACCAAAACAAACAAAAACCAACCAAGAAATAAACAAAGGCAGATCTATTGGAATTAATCCTGTATTCTCAGTAAAGATGCTAGAGGTTGAAGGACATAGACAGTGTGCTTCTGACTCTAAAAAACTACAGAAGCCAAGAAAAATTACTAACTATGCCCAAAACCTTTCAATCATCAAATGGGAAAATAAGAGGTTGCATGTTAAGGTCAAATTTAAACAATATGTATCTATAAATACAGCCCCACACAAGGTGCTAAAACCACCACCACTTTCACCACCAAAATACCAAGATTAACAATCACTGTTCATTGATATCTCTTAATACCATTGACCCAAATTCACCAATAAAAAGACACAGACTCACAAAATGGATGATAAAACAGAATACACCCTTCTTCTAAATACATCAAACACAGCTTCACATCAAGATAGATATTATCTCAAGGTAAAGTGTTGGAAAAGATATTCCAAATAAATGGACTAGAGTATCAAACTCGTATGCAATTTTAATATCTAACAAAGCAGACTTCAAAAACAACTAAACAAAAGATGGCAAAAGACATGACATATTAAAATAAAACAACCAGCAATAAAACATATCAATACTTAACATCTATGCCCCAAATATAAGAGCACCCAAGTTATAAAAGAAACCCTTCTGTAGCTTGCATCACATCCTGGTCCTCATAAACTGATAGGTGAAGGCTTCAATATATAACTCTCATCAATGGACAGCTCCCCCTGACCAAACTGAACAGAGAAATGCTCCAGTTAACTAACATCAAAAAACTAAATATACCCAAATGATGTTTACAGAACATCCACCCAAGCACAAAAGATTGTTCCCTCTTCTCAGCAACACATATATTGTTCTCCAAAATTGATGATGTACTTGAACAATGGAAGTCTCAAAAGATATAAGAAACTTGCAATAGCCTTCTGCATCCTATCAGACCACTAAAGTTTAAAGCATCACATCACCAATAACAAAATCAATAGAAAGCTTACAAATTCATAGAAACTGAACAACTCTATTGAATAAAAAATGGATCAAAACTGAAATAAATAAAGAAATTAAAGACTTTCTAAAAGTCAATGAAATGAAGACACAACATATCAAAAGTCATAGTACACAACGGAATTGTTGACCAGAAGACAGTTCATACCACTAAGTACATTCAGAAAAAATAATCAGAAAGATCTCTTAGTAGCAACTTAACAGCACACCTAAATACTCCAGAAAAAAAAGAAGTAAACAAAACTAAAAGGAGTAGACAGTGAGAAATTACTGAACTGTGTCTTCACTGGTAAAACCGAATGTTTCCACAGGAAAAGAAAGGTGGATCCTATCAAAATTGATAATGATTAGATTTGAATAGTAGAGATCTCCTGAATAAGCAGAGGTAACTGTTCATCAGACAGTGTGGTATTCAGTTCAAACTAACTTAATAAAGACTATAGTTTTCTTCTCAAATAAAAAAGGATACTTTTGTCGTTTCATATTTAAAACAGTTAAGAGGTTTAAAATGTTTGAAGTAAATTCAAAGGTATAAACTTGTTTGAGTTGGAATAATTTGGAGTGAATATAACATACTTGAACAGTGTGGTGATAGACCATGCATTTAATCCCAGCAGAGACAAGCAGTTCTCTATTAATTAGTTGTTTTCTAAATTCAGGAGTTTCAATGGCAAGGTGTTGGTGGTTCATATCCCTAATCCCAGCATGTGGGAGGCACATGCCTTTTACATACCACCTGGGAGGCAGAGGCAGGCACATAGGATTTATAGTGATTTTATTTAAAAGCTGCTTGTAAAAGGCAGGCTGAAAATCAAAATGAATGCCCTTTATTATCTAGAAATAAATAGACTTTAAAGTATATTTGTAAACTTTCAAAGATTTTTTAACTTTAATTGAGATATTATACTTTTTCTATTTCCAAAAAAAAAAATATTTTGCTCTATAAAAGATATAACATGCCCAAAATGGCACAACCCTCACCCCAGAATTAGGGATGGGCAAGGGTTTTAATTTAATCTTTTCAGGAGAATAAAATCATCCAACTAAAGAATATGTAGAACACTGGACACATGAAATTTCTGAAGAAAATGACAGATCACCAAAAGAAAATGTCAAAAGAGAAGGAATAAACTGGCCAACTGGTATCACTCACCTTCATGTTATCTCTTCCGCCTTGTACAGACATAAGTGCAAATTGTCTTTATGTGATTGCTAAAGAACAATCCAAAATCTCTATCTCATATAAGAAAAGCCACCTGGTAAGAAAAGGAGGAAAACAGAAAAATAAGGGATGATTCTATTGTCATGAATCTCATAATCTTCTGGCATGATGTGACTTCTGTACTTACCACAGACTTCAATAATCAAGAATGTGTACAGTGTTTGTGAAAGAAGGAGGGGGTGAGAGAAAAAGAAAAAAAAATAAGCCTAAAATATAGCCAAGTTTACATGAAAAGATGTAAGTAAACTCTAGTATGAGAAATTTGCACTGGCCCTGAGATACCTTTGATTTTCTAATTAAAACAAATTAAATAAACACAGATTTCACAACTGCTACAAGACAAACACAAAGTGATACCTAAACTGTTATATTTCTGACCCTCCAGCTACTACTAACTTCCTTTACAGAGAGTCCTTTTGCTCTGGAAATCTCTTAGAAAATGGAGGTGATCATAAGCTGAGCTATGTCTTGCAGTCCCTCATGAACCCTCATGTGGGTTCAGGCACAGTCCAGCCCTTGCTGAAACTCACACACAAAAAATGTTGGAGAATAGTTTAGCATCTGTTCCCTGCTGCATGAATTATGTCACAAGATGTGGAATCTGCCCTATCCACTGATTTAAAACCAGGCACCCCTGACAAAATTCTGCATCTCAGAAATTTGTTTTGTACCCTGGAATTGAATTTCCCTAAACCACGCCATTGTGACTGGTGGAAGTTGAAAGGTTAAAAAAACATAATCAAGTATTGCTGAAAGATGATGACCACCACCTCTTTTCTTCCAGTTTCAAAACTATTTGTAAAATTTGTTACACAAAGGTGTATGTGGAATACAACATTCATCATTTCTAGAAATGAGACCTTCAGTTTTCCAATCTGTCCACCGAAAAACCAATGCCTGATATTATAAGCACCACAAATTTCTACTGCCCAGGCCACAAAATCCTCACTTCTTTGGACAATCAACTCTCAGGAAGGGTCAGAGGCCACGGGTCTCTGACAAGATCACCACATGGAGACCAACAGAACTACAGCCTGAACCACAGTCCATCTCGTTCAAAGCAGATCAGGCTGTAATAGCTCAGCAGCCTGCTCTTCCTGGCCTGGGGACAATTGCCCCACACTCAGCATGACATGGTCTAGTCTCACTCACAGCTCTTTAGAGCTACATCAGAGGAAAATCCCAGAACAAACCCATAAATCAACTCCCACTATTGCTCCTGACTGCTAGGCCTGCCCAGAGTCCCTCATTAGCTTGAACAATAGATCTGAGTCTCAGGACAGTAGTAGCTCCTTTACCAGTGGATCAAAGATCAAATGATGCTGATAACAGAGGCATTCTAGCTTTGCCCTAACCCCTATGGGCACACAGAATCCTAGTGTTGTTATAAAAGAATGAAAATCCCAATTATACAATTTTAAAACGTGCTAGCTCAGAGAGGCAGAAAAAACACCCATCTGACCCTGCTACTCACCTCACCTCCAAGAGAAAAAAGCCCCAAAAGCTCACCAGCTCAGATGACAGCTCAGGGGGGGTAGGCCAAAGGAACCCAAGGCCAAAGACTTTCTAGCTCACAGCTCAAAAAGCCCCAAATCTACCAAGCTAAAACTTCCACTTTTACACTCTGTCTTAAATACATTTCAGCTGAAAGTTCCACTTACTCTTTAATCCCTGTCAGCTGGTTTCTTGCTTTGCCTCTTGACCTAGGGTTAACATTATTTAATCCTGTGCACAGAGAGCTTTTGAATTAAAGGCATGTTCTAGGGCTGGTGGATCCATACCGTAATCACCTGTTTACAATAAATTGTAAGTTCTTGGAATTAAGGTTTGTGTTAGGGCTCACCCACATCAAACAAAGCACGGGTCTTTACAGTTCACAATCTCGGGGATCACACTGGGATCAAATATCCTGCAACATCCTCATCTTGGAAATGTTTTAAAATAAAATCTTCCACTTTCCCAGGGCACCTGCTCATCTTCCCAGATACAAGCCATTTATGTTGCACATTCCATTTCACACTCAGTGTCCAGTGCAGTCACCTCTACCTCATAGTTGGGAAGTCCTTCATTGAAACTTCAGTCAAAGTCAAAGAGTAATAACCATTAAAGAAACAAATGTCCATGAATTTGAAAGAAAGGAGTAGGTAATGCGGGCTCAACAAAAATGAGATATAAACCAAAAAGGATATGGCTGTACCTAGGAATGTTGGGGTAGAAAGTTTATTATAGATAGATGAGAGAACATAGTCAGACACAGGGACATCTGGGACAGTCTAAAGTTGACCTGACCCTGAGCTATGTGAGATGAGAGGAGAGAGGGAAGTGGAGAGCCAGAACAAAAGGCCAGGAGGATAAATGATAAATGAAAAATACCAGGTAACCAAAATGTTTGGAATACATAAGGAAGGACAGCTGGGAGGAGGGCAGATCAACTCCTGGGCTAGAGAATTGTGATTGACACCCATACCTTGTAACAGGTAAGGACTGAGGGATGCTGGGAGAACCTGACAGCCAAATCTGCTGTGATTGTTAAGTAGCCACCTTAACGTTTTATCCCATCATTTGAGACGTAAGAGTAGAGAGGAATGAGAAGGTTGAAACGATTTCATCATAATATTAAAAATTATTTTTAAAAGTTGAAAATGGCTTTATGGTCCAATATTCTTCAGGTACTTCAAGTATGTATTAGAGCACACAAAGTATTACTCACACCTTTTCTCTCAGGTTGTTCATTTTCAATGGGGGGGGGGAGGAAACATGCCTGTTAGTCACTACCACAGCAGTTTATCCAGAACTTCTGTGTTGTTTGAACTCGTGCAACTATAGAAATTTGCTTCCCAAAAACAAGTTCAGCAACTAATCCATATTCTTGATTCCCTTTGTGTATGACTCCCCCCAAATGTACAGTTTTCACTTTTATTGACCATCTAACATTGATTACCTGACTCATTACTATCTTCCCTCCTCCCCTCCCTTTCTGTGTTGTGACTACACCAGCTTCAAAGTAGGTCAGTGAACTCAATTCTTACACAAGTCCCTCTTTATTTGTAATTGCTCACCTCCAAAAAAAATTATCAGAGTGCTCAGTGGACATTCATTCACTGGTCTCTTTTACTTCACACTCATCAGTCAGGGTCCACCTAAAAAGAGCTGCAGGACAATGTTCTAGGCACTGGGCACTAGCGATAGCATTCAGAGCTCAAAGAAAGTCTCAATTACATAAAATGTGAAAGGTTGATCTACAGGAGACATTGCTTTAAACAAAAACAAATATCAAACCACTAGAGACAAATGAATGAAATTCTTAATGACTGGGGATTATCAGAGAATATTAACTAATAAGAGACTAGAGCAGGGATGCATTAACAAAATAAAATTGAATAATACCAACAACTAACTTTCTAAAAAGTATATTTATTTATTATGTATACAATGTTCTGTGTGCATCTACACCTGCATTCCAGAAGAGGGCACCAGGTCTCATTATAGATGGTTGTGAGCCACCATGTGGTTGCTGGGAATTGAACTCTTGACACCTGGAAGTGTAGCCAGGGCTCTTAAACTCAGAGTTGAAAAAGCACATAGGCATATTTACTTTGAAAAATAATAGGCCATTCTGTGGTAGAGGGAAATCCATAAATAAGATACTGTTAGACCTTGTCCCTGTGTGCAATGTTAGCTGCTTAGACCTGTAACCTGATAGACACATATTTAGCTAATAGCCTTTGTCTCAATTTAAACTGACATAACAAAAGAGTGTCAATGAGGATTGTACATATGGGCATAGGACAGACTCTTAATTCGAAATTAAATATTCACTGGATCAAGCTACCTGACCCAAACTGTACACCCACCAATGTGGTCCGTTTTCCTAAATACATGTTAGGAAATTACAGATAAAAAACCTCCCCCTGTCTCAATTTGGCCCTTCTTCATAATGCTTCCCCTTCCAGCTGACTCCCTTAAACTTTAGTTTGATCAAGCAGGGATTGGGAGTGTGTACTTTAGTTCCAGCACTTTGGAGGCAAAAGTAGGTGGACTCCATGAGTTCCAGGCCAGTCTCGTCTACAAAGTGAATCCAGGATAGCCAGGACTACATAGAGAGATCCAGTGTCAAAAATAAATAAATAAATAAATAAATAAATAAAACACCAACAACAAAACGCTTTAGTCTGTGATTTAGTCAATTGCCTATTCTGTTTCCCCCTGAAGTGTACATAATAGCTGTTCCTCCTATCTATTCTGGTCTGAACACAGAAGCCCCACTTGGAAATCCTTTTCCTGTTATGAAATGGAGAGTTCATTAAATGATCTATATGAGTAATTTAAAAATTGAGTTGTGGTACAGCCCTTTAACTAAAGACTTTAGAAAGTTTAATGATGAAGAAACATGGTCAATGCCTTGGGAAAAGACAAACTGGGATCAAGGTGACTTGAGTCAGCATAGTTTGTCTCAGAAACATTTTTCTATGAGGCTGAAGATGCAGCTGTTCTATATGCTTTTCCAAGGAGAAATCATTGCACACACAATTAAAAGATTAAAAAAAAATCCCTTTAATGACAGCTCACTTTCAGCTCTGGATAATGCTCAAATGGAGCCAGATGAGAACAGACTTTACATTCCACATATCCTGTTACCCTAAGTCACTTTCAGATTCAGGTCCCAGGTTGTGTTTTGAACAATTTAAATACGGACTGGAGACTAAGTGGTCTCGCCACTAAGACAGTTGGGAGATTTGCACAGCAAAGATATTACCCCAAATTATTTCTTAAATAAAAACAACAGGTCACTCCTCAGTGAAAAGATCCTAAATGGAATATCTCAGAGAATGAAAAAGATAGGAAAATTAGAAGGTCAAAAAGATAAAAGCTACAGTGGGAGGTCTGTTATTTTTTTTTTTTTTACAACATCTCAAATCATTCAATTTTACCAATGAAGACCCTGAAGCCAGAGAGTGAGGTGAAAGCCTGCTAGCTCAGAGAGGTAGATAATCATGCCCTTGACATTCCCAGGCCTAGGTCCCAGAATTAATCCTGTTTCCCTAGGCCTTCTAAAATAACCTCCTCATTACTAAATTTTCTCCTAATTCCAGGGCCTCTCTCTATCCTTCCTCCCACTCCCACTTCCTTTTTCTATTTTTCCTTAATAACCTATGTTCACTTCCTGTCACCTGGATTTTGCTCTGCAACTTGGCATACCATTGACTTCATTTAATCCTGCTTACAATATTGAAACTGAAAGCTCTTGTATTAAGGTGTTTGCTATGGTTCAACCACACCACAACTTCCAGTAATTAACACAATCTTTGGGTTGAGAGTGTGAGCAAATATCCTGCATAGTCTTTTACAAGCTATGTCCCATGCCAAGTAATCTCATTAATCAAAACAGCATATTGTATATTTTCAGGTGAAAAATACAACGGGGAAAAAATGAATAAAATGGCTTCTATGAAGTCAACACAAACTATCACACAATGGGTTAAATTCAGGAGGCATCTAATAGAACAATGCTGTACAAAGGGAGCATAGGGCATCTCAATAAATTTATTGACCAAGCCTATAGTGGCCTTGGAACTGTCTACTATAGCTCTATGTGTTGGGAAGAGTGGGGTTGCCAGGTTCTAAAGCAATGCCTTCCCAAAGGCCTTGGACCCAGACCATTACCAGTTCTCAAAAGTAATACTTACTTTAGAGAAGGACCTCTGTTTTGCTCTCTATACATTGGGGCTAATGGAAAGCTCCCAAGTCCCTAGGCTGTTACTGGCTCTATCAAGCTTGTTGTTGGGTTTGGGAAGGAGCTATGCCTTTCTCCATACATGAGAACCCCAGGGAAATCCTTGCTTGATCAGGCTAACCCTCAACAGAACAGAGTTTTTTCCTTTTCAAAGAATTGTCTCCCTGTGTATTCTTGCCCATGGGGCAGAACTATATTTTTATCAAGTAGAAAACTGGACCTTTATGGCACACCAGGCCTTAATGTTGGTTGTGACCCTGTAATGTCCCTTTGAGCAGATTGTTAGAGGCAAATCCTTTGATATGAAGATGGTTGGTTTTAAATCAGTTTCCCTTTTGCTTTTGTTTAGAGCCACGTTTCTGTATAATCCTGGTGAGGAAATGTGTATCCCGGAATCTTAATCACTAATAGGCCTGGTAGCATACTACTTATCTGTGAAGTGTTTTACAGGCAGTCTTCCCTCAGCTAAATTCTAACTGATGCCACTAGTTTTTCAGCAATGGTAAATCCTTTACATCATCAGTTCTACTCATCTATATCACAACTTAATACTGGAGTACTATCTGACACAGGACATACCATTTGCAACCCTCACAAAATCCAAATGGATCTTTTAAAATTGAGAGAACCAGACCTGACACCCCCAAAGGTCACCAGGAATTATGCCTAAAAAAGGTCAGCTAAAGGTTACCCGGCTAGTGACTCTACCCCAAGGTCACCAGGAACTAGGCCATGGGTCAGCAATTCCAGAAACAAGGTTATAAGATTCCCTACCCAAGGAGCAGCTTGAGGATAACCACAAGAATGGGAAGGTATCTTATCTCAGGGTGGGGCATTTGTGCTGAGGAGCCCACTAACCTTGTAGTAGAACCATTTCATGACACAGAAATTACCCACCATTCTTGTGGCCTATATATAGCTCACTTTGAAGGGGTGTATCTGCAAAGGGAGTTTAGCACCCAGTTTTCTGTGATCTCTTGATCTCAGAGGGGATGAATGTCCCCCTATCTGTAAAGGGCGGTAGAGAATCCAGTTTACTGTGATGTCTGGATCTTTGGATAAGGACAAGGCAGGTAGCTCCTGCTGCACAGATTCCCTGATGTCCAACTTACAGTTTTTTCACTGCATAAGTGGTGGGATCTGTTGTCTGGCTCTCTTTGTTTTTCTGCTGTGAAAGCAGTGGGATCTGGATGTTTGTGTATTTTTGTTTGAATGTCTTATCTGTTGCTGCCTGTTTTTTCTTACTGGGACTGACGAGGACATGGTACAGAATCCTTCTAACCTCCTACACTTGATTCTTTCCCATTTCAGTAAGGCTTGAGCCATGCTCCACAGGCTCTGTTGACAATGGCAAGGAGGTGCCAAAGGATGGATACAGTATGGGGAGCCCCATGCTTGGCACCTTTGTAACTGTTCTCTGGTCTCTCGGCTGGCATAGCTTAGCTGCTGCTCTGGCCTCTGGTCTGGTAGAGGTCATCAGGTATGTTGTTGCTCCAGTCTCTGGTCTAGTGGAACGAAAGGCTGACATTCAAATCTCTGGTGTAGTTGGGTGAAGACTGATTCTGGGGTAGGCCACCACTATTGGAACAGGATAGAGGGCCCATAGAGAGACACACAACTGTTCTGAGTTTTGGTATTTTCTTCTTTTTCATTCTCTTTGTGCACATTGTGCCCAGTACCTTCTTTTATTGTGGTGTTCTTTTGTGGTTTTGTTTGCTTGTGATGGTCTCAGTGGGCCAGTGATCAAACAGCTTTGATCCATGGTGACTCCTCCTGCCCCATCCTCCCAGCACAACAATCTGGGACATCTCTGGTCACCAGTAGGAGCACACATTTCCACATGGTTGGCTGGGAAGGCTTGGTTAGAGAGGGGTCTGTGTGCAGAAAATCCTGCGGGGCTGGACCTCATTTTGCCTCCTTGCTTCCTCTCTGAGGAAAGTTGGTGACCTGAGGTTAGCTCTGGCTTGGAACAATGATCACCAAATATGCCCTTAGCCAAAATGTATTGTTGTTATTACTATTATTATTATTTGGTTAGGATCCCGTATAGCCCATCCTGGCCTGAAACTAAACAGCTATAGATGACCTTGAATTTCTGATCCTTCTGTTCCACCTCTTAACAACTGTGCTACACCCCCAATCCCTCAAACTCCTTGTTTTGATCCATAGGTGGTTTCAACAAGTAAGTGGACTGAACCCAAAAGGAGAAGGCTTGGCTCCACTGAGCTCCTGGGTCTGTCTAAGTGTACTAGCACCGTGCCAAGAATGCCCACCTGAGCACTTTGACACATGACTTAATAGCGTGAATGAACATATGAGATTGTTGCTTGAGAACAAAGCCAATTCTTCTTTAGGCGAAGTCTTAGACTAGCAAGTAGAAGAATTTTGTTAGAAAATCCTGGAGAGCACATGTATGATTATGGTTTGCATGGGTGGGGAACCTCTGTCAATGTGCTCTCCAAAATAAGCATGGGGGGATAGATGAGGAATTCTTCATGTCTGGGCATCTTCACCTTCCCCCCAAAGAATACATTGCTTTACTTAATCACCACTGCATGAAAAAATAGCTAAAATGTATTTGTAGTTCAAGGTCTAGAAATGAGGCATCAGGGGTCCTTTAGGCAATGTTGTCACAGAATTATATCCATTCAAGTGCAATGTTTGTAAATTCACACTGACCAAGAAATAAAGGAAATGGAGGGAAGAGAAAGAAAGGACAGAGGGGGAGAGGTGGGGAGGGAGGGAAGGAAAATGTTCAAAATCTTCCTGGCAAGAAAAGAGAAAGGAAAAAAAAATCCTGCTTAACGAAGTTCCACATTTTGTGTGTGTGCCCAAAATTTCTTGCTGTGTTTATGTGTACATCCTTTCATCATATTTACATATGTGTGTGTGTATGTGTGTGTGTGTGTGTGTGTGTAAAGATATATATAAAAGCTTGCTGAATAATGGTGCTTCAATATCTTCCTCACATTTCAACTGAATTAATTTTGGGCCCTAAATCTAAAACTAATTCTTATCAATATTTGGAGGTTTTGCTTGTATTGAATGTGTGGTTTTATTTTCATAGTTAACAGTGTGTACACAGTCCCTTACACCAGAGTCATTATACTTGGGTCTCTAAAAAATGAATGAAAAACAATAAATAGTACTAATAATGTTAATTACTAAAATGAAAGTGAGTGCATTTTACAATGATCTCAGATGCTCACTTCAGACAGGACATTTTATGATGAAATATTTTTCATGAGGCACAAAATGCCTGTTAAGCTTAGGGCTTGTTTACAACATTCTCTTGAAAACAAGGCTCAAGATGCATCCTGAAGTCATAACATCAAATGATGTACAGAGAGGACACAATCAGCTTTGTTGAAATAATCTCCTTGGGATAAGTACGGCGGGATGCGAAGCCCAGGACATTTTCTGAGGATCTGATCTCTCATAAAACTTAACGAAAACATAGATGCTTTGCAGAAAATGAACATGTACATAAAACCAACTACATATAAAGCAGGTACAGATTGATTGTCAGAGAGGGACCAGGTTAAAAACTAACACCAAATAAGTAACACTATTGCTGTATCTGTAATTTCTATCTTATTTGGAAGGCAGAGACAGGATGACTGTTAACCCCTGTATTTAAGCAGAGCATCTGCATAAAGAAAAGTAATGCTTTGCTTCTCCTGTTCCTTTTCTTTCTTCTCCTCTTTCTCCTCCTTCTTTACCTTGTATATGTGAAGCAAATATTCTACCTCTGTGCTGTATTCCTAGCTCCTGTACAAAACAGGTAGATAGAGATAGTCTTTGCATATGATAAAGCCAGATGCTAAACCTCACTAAAGCTTAAAGGAAGTGATTTGCTCTTGGATAAATGCAAGAAAACACAGAGAAGGTAACAGGGATAGAGGAGGCTATCCTAGTAACAGCAGTAACAGAACAAGATAAAAAGACTTCAGGAGAAGTTTATTACAGATGGCACAATGGTTGGCCTTAACAAAATGCTACATATTCCCATGCTCTAGGTGGGAATTGTTTATTACTATCAGATTATGAAAACTTTCCTAAAGGCATTTACTGTTTAAAAGATTATTTGTCCTTCCACAGATAGTTCCTGTTTGTGAATTAGGTACCCAGTATTGTGCTAAGTCCTGAACACACAAAAAATGACTCATGCAAACACCATTCTTTCTCTACAAGCTTACAGTCTTGTGGGGTAATCCACCATAGACCATGCATAGAAATGTATACATCACTATAAAATCCACTATGAAACCTAAAGAAAAACAAGGGTGACCTAACACCCTAGAAGGGATAAAGAAAACATGTATTCAAGGGCCCAGAATTGAGAACATTTTAGTTCAGTAGGGGAAATGAAAGAAGGTGAATTTGTTTGGAATATAATAGGGAAGAAAATAATAATAATAATAATAATAATAATAATAATAATTAAAAAGGAAGCCAGAGGGGCTGAAGACATGGCTTAGTGATGAAAAATAATTTCTGTGGGGCTGGAGAGATGTCTCAGAGGTTAAGAGCACTGGCTGCTCTTCCAGAGGTCATGAGTTCAATTCTCAGGAACCACATGGTGGCTCACAACCGTCTATAATGTAATCTGGTACCCTCTTCTGTCATGCAGTTATACATGCAAACACAATATTCTATACATAATAAATAATAAATCTTAAAACAAAACATTCTCTCTTTTTTTCCTAGAGTTCCTAGCATGTACATGGTGGTTGACAATCTTCTGTAGCTCCTGTTTCAGGGAATTTGATGCCATATGACCTCCTGGGATATAAGCCACACATGTGGTACACTTACTTACATGCAAGTAAAATACTCTCATCACTCATCTACATAAAAGATAAAAATACCCCCTCAAAAAAAAAAAAACAGGTCAGTGGATGTAGTGGCACACAGTGGATCTCAGTGTGTTCAAGTCCATCCTGGTCAATAGAGTGAGTCCAGTCCAGGCAAAGCTATACAGGGAAACACTGTACTGAAAAACAAAACAACAGCAAAACAAAACAATATAAAAACAAACAAACCAAATCATAAAGTGTGGTGACACATGCCTGTAAATGGAGCATTAGGAAGTTCAGGAATGAAGGTTAATCTGGACTATATGAAACTCTGTCTCAAAAACAAAACAACAGCAACAACAACAAAACTGCACAAGAATCTGTGTGCCTGGGATGCTTTGGGACATTCAAGTTTTTATCTTAATTCTTGGCTCCATAGGAAGCTATTGAGGAGTGTAGTTGTTTGAATGAAAATGACCCCTATAGTCTCATATGTTTGAAAATATGGTACCCTGTTGTTGGAACTGTTTTGGAAAAATTAGGAACTGTGATCTTGTTGAAGAGGTGTTCCACTGTGGGTGGGCTTTGAAGTTTTAAAACCCCACACCATTCTCAGATAGCTCTTTCCGTCATACTTGTAGATCAGGATGTAGGCTCACAGCCACTGTTCTCTCTGGTTCTCTGCCTGCCATTCCTGTCTGCCACTATGCTCCCTGCCGTGATGCTCCTGGACTTACCCTCTGAAACTCTAGGTACCCAACCACCTCTTTCTTCTAAAAGCAGCCATGGTCATGGTATGTTAGCACAGTGATAGAAAAGTAACTAAGACAAGGGGTTTGAAAACAGGAGAGAAATGCTTGGATGTACACTTATCTCAAAGATCCCTTTGTCCTGTAAAATTAATAACCGGAGTGGACGCAGGACTAGCCACAGGATTATCAACATGGATTGCTGCAGCCATGAATCATCTGAAGGAATGGGCGGGCATGGGAGTGTTAGCAGGCCTTCTGGTGTTGGTCTCCTTGGTTTGCCTGTGGTATATATGCAAGATTAGAGTCTCACAACAGTGTGATGCAGCCATGATCATTCAGGCCTTTACAGCCATTGAAGCAGGACATTCTCCCCAAGCATGGTTGGATAGCATAAAAAGCTAAAATGATACGCTCAGGATGCGAGGCTAAGCACTGCACTCAGGGTCAGCCGCTTTGGACCCAGAGAAGAGCATGTCTGATTGCATGCGGGTTGATGCCACAGGTCCCGCCTCTGAGAAAAAGGTATCGGACTGGTCTGATGCTCTTTGGGTGGATGACACCTAAATGAACATCAGTACAAAGTCCCAATTTACTTCTAATATCAGAGATCAGACCTCTACTCTTGCCTGATGCGTCTAAAACAAAAAGGGGGAACTGTAGAGAGCTGCGGAATGCTATGCCTTAAAGATGGAGCTGGTTTCCGCCTTCCACCTTCCAGATGGTGAGTGCTCTCTGTCACGAACAACTCCACATTTGGCTAAGGCCGAGGATCTGGCTTGCTTCCATGTATGTGGACCTATCTGCATTGCCCCCGTGGCATGCCTGGGTTGGCTACCCAGAGGCTATTTAAGCTGTGGGCTGGCTTTCCCCGGGGTCCGAGGATTGTTCAATGTTCCTGAATAAACTGCATTGAAAAAAAAAAAAAAAAAAAAAGATTTCAGAAATTTCAGGCCGCACAGCGACCGGACCCAGAAATCCGAGCCCACTCGGGTGGGGCGGGGGAGTGGCTTGCGCGAGGCGGAGCGCAGGCACAGTGGGCGCAACCATTGTCAAGCATGACGTAAGCGCCGTTGCTATGGCTACAGACACTGAAGGGAAAACACAGAGCTCAACCCGGGCCTGGGGGGCTGCGGCGGCGAGGGTTGGCAACAGAAACCTCCTTCCTGGGCGTGGTGGCAGCAATCATGGCTCGGCTAGGTGAATATTTCGTCTTGGTAGACTAAGACCAAGAGAAGCCAGGTAAGGGTGTGGGGCGGGTGCCGCCTCCGGGCTCTGCCTCCCTCTGCCCCCAGGCACCGCCTCCGACCCCGGGCTCCGCCTCTGCCCCACCAGGCTCCGCTTCCCTCTGACCCTGGGATCTGCCACCCCCCCTTTCCGGCTCCGGCTCCGCCCCCACTAGGCTCCGCCTCTGCTTCCCCAGACTCTGCCTCCCTCCTCCCCCGGGCTCCGCCTTCACCTCCCAGGGCTCCGCCTTCCTCCGCTTCCAGGCCCCTCCCCGTCCCCGCTCCGAGCTCTGCCCCCGCCTCCACTAGGCTCCGCCTCTGCTACTGCGGGCTCCACCTCCCTCCTCTTCCGGGCTCCTCCCTCTTCCCCGCCCCGGGCTCTGCCTCCGCCCCCTCGGGCTCTGTCCCTGCACTGGGCTCCTCCCCCTCCTCCACCTCTGGGCTCTGCCTCCGCCCCTAGCAGCCATCCATTGGGCTAGGTGGTGCTTGGCCTGGCGTCCCGGCTGGGAGGCAGGAAGGAGAGAGGGTTGGGTCCCGTGGTGGAGGAGCAGCGGATCCACCGGTGTTGGCCTTCGCGGAGCGGCTGAACCTGGCTGGCTGTGGGCGTGTGTGAGGGACCCGCCGACTGCGGTCTCAGGGCAAGGCCGGGGCTGTGCAGCTGGGGGCTGGCGGGCTAGGCAGGTCGGGAGAGCCTGGCAGAATTCTGCCAAGAGCTTCTGTGGAGGCTGCTTGTACCCAGGACCGCGCCCTCGGGCGGCCGGGGTTGGGAGGGCGGGAGCACACTGTGCGGAGTTCCTAGGGATACACTTGTGTCCTGCATCCTGAGAAAGAGTGATGCTGGGGCCAGTCCCCCCGGAGAGGAAGTACAGAGAGTCCGGCGCTGCCTCCTGCCTGCCCTGGGGCTCGTGGGGTGGGGGAGCTTGGACATCTGGTTCGAAAGAAAGCAGGTACTTGGAAAGTCCACAGGATCCTTGAACATTTCTAGGAACATTGTATGAGGACCTATGTGCAGGCATTCCAGAATGAAGTGATTCTTCTTAAGTAAAGACAGCCACTGCAGGTGCTGCCTCTTACTTAGCTTTCACCTGATTTTATTGTTCTTTTTATTCATCTGAGAATTCTTCATAAGGAACAGTTTGGCAGATACATTGCTGTTTATGGACTTGCACAATCAGGAGTATGCAGGGTTCATGCAGGCTTATTTTCTTATTTTTATTTCTTTGTGTTGTTATTTATAGATAAACAGGATGTAATAACAAGGTTACTGTAGAGCTGGGAAAGCTCTTTTATTTCGGGATAATTCCAGTTTTACACTTGCAAGGAATTTTAGCTACCAGCCCTCCAGCTCCTTGTCTCAGGAGGTACTGAGGTTATGTTTTGCTGATTGTTAGTTGTTGGTAGCACTAGGGTACCACTGTTCTAGTCTCTTTTTATTATTTACTCATCCCTAAGAATTTGTTTAAGAGAAGGGATCGTTCACATTTTTTTCTCACTACTGCCTAATTGAGGTCACTTAAGAGAATTGCTTGCAGGTCGGTGAGATGGCTCAGCAGATAAAGGCTCTTGCTGGGCAAGCCTGGAGAGCTGAGTTCGATCCCTGAATTTATGAAAAGGTGGAAGAAAAGAAGTGATTGCACAGAGTTGTCTTCTAACCTTCCTATGTGTTCCCTACTATGCATGCTTCACCGACATCATGAACACACACACACACACACACACACACACACACACATGCTAAAAAAAGAAGACATTGTGCTGTATTTAGAGAGTCTTCTTGCTGCTCCAAAATGTCACGTCATTTCACTTGTCATAGTCTTGATATAGTCTTCCCCAGACTGCTAGTGTGAAGAATCAGTTTTGTTTTAATCTTGTTCAGTTTTCAGTAACATTATTCTTCCCCCTACAACAATTTTATTTAGTTTTGCTTTATTTTTTTTTTTCTTGAGACAAATTCCCTCTATAGAGCCCTGGCTGTCCTGGGATTCCCTATGTAGATGAGGCTGGCATTGAACCTACAGAGATCTCCCTTTCTCTGCCTCCAAAGTGCTGGGGTTAAAGACCATGCCCAGCTTCCCCCACAACAGTTTTGAAACAATAACAAACTTGATAAAAGTTTCAAGTATGTTACATAATTAATGCTGTTTTACTTTGGATATTTTGAGAGGAAGCTGCTGACCTTATGCCCTGTCACTCAGAATAGTTTAGTGTCAATTTTATACAAACAAGAATGTTGTCCTACATAATGACAGTGCAGTTATCACAACAGGAAATTCACACTGACACAGTGTTCCCTTTAATTTGGTTTTTTTCTCTATGTTATTATTCACATAAATGTCAAAAGAAGTTCGTACATTTAAGTGTTCCATTGTTTCTTTATCTCTTTAGTCTCTTTCAATATGGAACATTTTCCTAATCTTTTTCATGATCATGTCACTTTTGATGACTGTGGGTCAGTTATTTTTTTCTTCATTAATTTATCTATTTGTTCATTTTATATCCCACTTACAACCCCACTCCCTCCTCTCTTCCAAGTCCCACCTCCCTTTTTCCCTATAACACCCCACCACCAAACAACCTACCCTTGCACATAAAGTTACATCAGGATTAAGTATCTCGTCTTTCACTGAGGCAAGACAGGGCAGCCCTGCTAGGGAAATGGGATCCAGAAGGAGGCAACAGAGTACAAATCAGAGACAACCCCTGCTCTAGATGTTAGAGGACCCACTTGAGGACAAGCAGCCCATCATTTTCATATGTGTGGGGCCTAGGACTAGTCCAGGCATGTTCTTTTGTTGGTAGTTCACTCTCTATGAGGCGCCATGATTCCAGGTTATCTAGTTATATAGATCTTCTTGTGGTGTCCTACCCCTTCAGCTTCCTCAATCCTTCCTCTAACTCTTCCACAAGACTCCCTGAGTTCTGCCTAATATTTGTTTGGCTGTAGGTCTCTGCAACTGTTTCCATTATCTGTTGGTTGAAGCCTCTCAGATGATAGTTATGCTAGTGTCCTATCTACAAGCATAGCAGAGTATTGTTAATAGTGTCAGAAGTTGGGGCTCTCCCATGGGTTGTGTCTCAAGTTATGCCAGTAATTGGTGTCCATTTCCTCCATCTCTGTTCCATCTTTTATCTCTGCATATCTTGTAGGCAGAAAATTTGGGTTGAGGGTTTTGTGAGTTCATTGGTGTCCCCCTCCCTCCTCTGGCTACAGGATGTGTCCACTTCAGTCTCAATATCCCTGCTGCTATGAGCCTCAGCCAAGCTCACCACCCCCATATCTTCCCAGGCACCTCCAAAACTTTAGTCTTCATCTTGTCTCAGAGATGCCCAACACCAATTTCCCTTCTCTCCCAGCCATCTCACCCTCATCCCCACTTTTACCACACCTGATCCCCCATCCTGTTTCTCTCTTCACTCCCTTCTCCCACCCACTTCTTCTCTCCCTCCACTTCCCATGTCTGTTATGTCTATTTTATTTTCTTTTTTAGTGGAAATCATGTATCCTGACTTGAACCCTCTATGTTACTTAGTTTATTTGAGTCTGTGGATTGTACCATGATTATAGTGTACTATATAGCTAATATCCCAGGTTAGTTATTTTTGTAGACTGTCCCTGAGCTGTCTGTGCTCTCATGGATCAATACATGCATTTGGGCAAGGGTATCACAACAAGTTACACACACTGTGTCTTGTTAGGTGGTACATACTTTTACTTTGATTACTTGTAATTAGTAGCTGCAAGGCTTTTCTACTACAGAGTTAATACACTGCACCCCCATGAGTATCTTGACACTCTGTGTTTTGGTCCTCATCAGAATGTTAAAGCATTTGCCATACATTTAGATCAATATGGATTCATGATTTATGTGCCTTTTGTAGTGGACTGTACTGTTCTTGTATGCTTTAGTCTGCTGGGGCTGTTGCAATAAATGATTTATAAAAAAAGGCCTTTCACGGTTACTTTTTACCTTTCACACTTGTAAACTCTGGAAAATCTAAAGTTAAAATATGAGGTCTAGTTGGGGGCATGCTTGTCTACAGTCCTGTTCTCATTTTGACCTCAGTGCCCTAAAGGGGCACATGATTTTATAGGATCTCTTTAATAAGGTTATGAACCTATTTATAAGGACTTCACCTCCAAGACCTGAGTACCTCCAAAAGACCTCATGCAGTTTGTTTGTTGGGGTCTTAGGACTTCAACATAGGAATTTTGGGAGGACCTAGATATTCAGATAATTTTGATGTTTAAATTATTTTGTCATTTGAGCAATGAGAACTCTGTGCCTTTTTTCTTTAAGAATGTATCTTATTTTTACAGTGTTCTGCCTGCATGTGTGCCTGCAGGCCAATAGAGGGTAACAGATCTCATTATAGATGGTTTTGAACTACCATGTGGTTGCTGAGAATTGAAGTCATGACCTTTGGAAGAGCAGCCAGTGCTCTTAATCTCTGAGCTATCTCTCCAGCCCCTTCTGTGTCTTTTTGGCATGTCCCATTTCTATCATTCTTTGAGCATCATTGCGTTTTGACCTAAGGTATTTCTGGCATACATGCATACCCATTTTTTCTCCTTTATGGCATTACACCTCTGATATGGGGCCACGTACACAATAAGCAAGCGTGGCCCTGTAATCAACTATTCTTCTAGGGATCCCTGCTTTCTCCCAGTGGAGATTAATTTACACTTTCCCTTGGAGCTCAGGCTAACTTGAAATTTATGATATAGTCAAGGATGACCTTGATATTGAAGTTATCATTTTCCTGCCTCTATCCCCACTGCTATGATTATAGTTGTGGACCCTCATGCCCAATTTCTATGGTCCTAGAAATGGAATCTGGCATTCTACATGGTAAGCAAGCACTCTTATCAATAGAGCTGCATCTCCAGCCTTAGCAATAACATTTTTTTTTGTTTATATTGAGATGTAAAATAAAGTTTGTTCATTCATTCATCTGTTGGTGGATACTTATGTTTCCAGATTTTGGTTACTCAGAATAAAATAGATATTTAACAGGATCTTTGAATATGTTTTTATTTTTCTTGGGTTAAAAACAGAAAAAAAAATCTTATATCATGGGCAAATATCTGCTTACGTTTATATGAAACTGTCAACAGGTTGTCCCTTCTCATCCAGGAAGCCTCAGAGTTGATGTTCTGGCTTCAGCGCTCCTCCACTCACCAATTTTGGCATTTCAAATCCTGTGCCCCTCAAATCTGGTGCGTGTTGATCACTACCATCTTGGATTACCATCCTCTGCACTTTCTTATGACGAATCTTATAATGAATCCATGGAGCATTCACTCTGAAATTCCTCAGGGAAAAAGAATAGGCCAAGAATCAATCTTCTCATATGTAAAGGCAAGCCAATAATCAAGCATTTTATTTGAACAGTTTCTCACAATTTTCTTCTATATCTTATTCTTTTTATTTTAGTCCTTAATTGAAATAATAAGCAATAAACATTACTTGTGTAAATTTGATAATGTCTTCATTTCCTGTGCAATAGTAATTGGTCTGTTACTTTTTAATTCATTCTTACACAATTTTTGAAGACAAGAACAGAGTGCAGTAGTTCTGTATCAAGGTGATATGTATGACAGCTAGATAATCAATGTTCTTGCTGTGCAAACATGACAACATAAATTTGATTCTCATAACTCACAGAAATGTGAAAGATATGTGTTAAATGAGATGACCTCTGCCTCCCACATGTGGCTGTCATTGCCTTGTGCAAAGACACCATGAGGTTAATTGTTAAAGAAGTTTAAGCATATGTAAATGTACAGTATTATGTACTGTTCTTTTACATAGGAATGTGTCTAGAAGTGCACTAATGCTACCAAGTTTAGTGATGTATAAAAACACCTTAAGCAAAACTTTGCTAACTGCCTTCAGTTCATGTTATAAAGGAGTTTATTACCTTGTGCAAAGACTTAATGTGGTCAATTGCTTTAAAAACTGTGTGATGGTAAACTGAAATCTTAGGAATGGATTTTAAGCATGTGGGATAGTGGTGAATGAATCCAGTACCTCTTGAATGAAGGGACTACAAGGTTTCCCTGAAGAAGGAGCCTGACAAATCCCCTAAAAGTTTTACTTTTCGCCTTTCTGCAGTCCTTCCCCAGAAGGACCTACGACCTTTTACAAGAGTAATTTCACCCAAGGGTAAAGGAAAAAAATCAAACTTTCTTGTATCTATTGTATGCTTGTTCTGAATTAATATGGATTCCTGGAGATACCAAGAAATATTGCAGCACTTCACATAAAGTAGGGACCTCTGGAAGTCAGGTGTTTAATAGAGTTTTGGTCAATACCCAAATTACAATAGGTCCAGTGATCCAATGATATTACCCAGTCTGAGAAGGTATAATGGGGTAGATTACATAAAAGATAGCAGAATTTTCACATTGCCACCTGTACCTGTGGAGTTTTTTTTGGGGGGGGTTCAGGAATAGCCGCACACTAACCACTTAAACACCAAACTCAGACTGGTGGAAGTTTATTGAATACTAAACAAAACTTGACCAGTCAGGGCCATAATCTGGAATCAGGAGCCAGACTATAATGCCGGTTTGTTTTTAAGGCAGGCTTTTTTTATTCAAAAGGCCATAATCAAGTGACAACCAGGTAACCAGGTGGAGGAGACAAGATGAGATAGCATTACATTATTATTACATTTGACTAGCTAAACATAATCAATTTTGGTCTAAGTATTTGTTCCAAGTATCTCGTATCTAGACAAAACATTTTAAGGTAATTGGCTGGAATTTAGGGATGGGAGCTGTTAGGACCTTTCCAGGTTCCTGGGAGTAAGGGACATTGCTGGATGTTATGCTCTTAACCCTAACAGAACATTCATTTATCTTTAACTCAAGCACAACGTGCATTTATCATCTATTGTGTTATTCAAAGCAGCAATTATCGAACTATTGAATTGTATTCTGGTCTCAGGCATGTAGGGGGCCTTAGAACTTGAACTTAGTTTCACCTTATGATCAACATGGAGACAGAGAGGCAAAATGGCTTCTGATATGCTAAAGATTCAGTAGTTGTTAACAAAGGAGCTACAGTTATGCTAAGAACTAAAATAGGTCTCAATGGAGGGGCGATAGAGCTTAAGCAGGTTATGCAGGTTAGAACAGAGTGAGAGTTATCATGCTTGAAAATGATAAATGGCAGGTTTTAATTTCCATGCCAATGAATACTATGTAAAAAGTATCACATTTGTCAATAAATAGCAATTATTCCCACCATCAAAAGCTTGAGACATACAGGAGTATGTTTTCCAACACATCTACGTTTAATGCTCTTATCCAGCTCCCATGAAAGATGACAGATGGACCTAGGAGAATGACAGCTGATAATATGAAACTCAATCAGGTATTGAGTCTAATTACAGCTCCTGAACTACATGTTGCATCCTTTCTTGAGTAAATTAACACATCTGAAACATGGTATTCAGCTGTTGATGTAAGAAATGCCTTGTTCTCAGTACATGTACATAAGGACTATCAGAGACAATTAGCTTCCAGTTGGCAAGGCAAGCAGTATGCTTTTACAGTTTTACCTCAAGAATAAAGACACTCTTCAGGCCTGTGTCATTATCCTGTTAGAAAAGATTGCTATAATCTCTATCATTTGTTTGCATGTTGTTGTCCCCATCCCTCCACTGGAAGTCAAAGCTGGCTATAAGAGGTGGCCACTTCAGGCTGCATATCCCCTAATGCTAATAGTCTCAGCTAGGGTCACCCCATAGACACTCAGGAGCCCCATGAATACCACCCTGAACATAGCCAATCTTGTCTCGTGTTTTGTTTGTAATACCTGAGTTGTATTTCATTGTGTAAAATTACCACATTTTATGTATTCATTCTGTGGTTGAGGGACATCTAAGTTGTTTCCAGATACTTGCCTCTCATAAATAAAGCTGCTACAGACATAGTTGGACAAGAGTGTTTTGGAGAAGGATTGCTTGGGTCTTGAGGTAAGACTATTTCAATTTCCTGAGAAACCACCAGACTGATTTCCACAGTGGTTGTACAAGTATGCATCCTCACAAGCAACAGATGAGTGTTCCCCTTCTTCCACATCTTTGCCAGCATATACTGTCTCCTGAGTTCCTGATTGTACTTTCTGACAGGTGTAAGATGGAATCTCCATGCTTCTCAGCCATTAGAAATTCCTGTTGAGTATTCTGTATTTTGTTCTGTACCAAATTTTTAATTGGCTTATTTGGTTTGCTGGTGTTTAATTTCTTGAGTTGTTTATGTATTTTGGTTATTAGCCCTTTGTCAGAAGTAGAGTTGGTGAATATATTTTCCAATTCTGTAGGATGCCATTTTGTCTTCTTGACAGTGTCCTTTGACCTGCAGCTTTTCCATTGCATGAGGAACCATTTATTAATTGCTTATTTTTAGAGCTTGAGATGTTAGTGTTCTGTTCAGAAGATTGCCTCTTGCACTGTCATATTCATGGCTATTTCGATTTTCTCTTCTGCTAGACTTAATGTATCTCATTGTTTGTTGAGGTTTTCATCCACTTAGATCGAGTTTTTTTCAGCATAAATATTTGCATTCTTCCACATGCAGACAACCAGTTAGCCCCACACCATTTGTTGAAGTTCCTCCCCCCACACACACTCTATAGATTTGTCTTTGTTGAATATCAAGTGTCTGTAGGTGTGTGGGTTTATTTTGGGGGTCTTCAGTTTAATTCAATTGATCAACCTCTCCATTTTTATGCCAGTATAATGTAGTTTTTATTACTAATGTTCTGTAGTAAAGTTTGGAATGAGAGATGTTGATACCTCCAGAAGTTCTTTCATTGGATAGGATTATTTTAGCTAATGTGAATTTTTAATTTTTCCACATGGAGTTCAGAATTGATCTTTCAAGGTCTATAAAGAATTGTGTTGGAATTTTGATAACAATTTCATTGCTTTTGGTAAAATGGCCAATTTTGCTATGTTAATCCTAAGGATTGATCCATGAGCAAGGGAAATGTTCCCACTTCCATTTTTTTCTTCATAGACTTAAAGTTCTTGTCATACATGTCTTTCACTTGCTTGGTTAGAATTACAGCAAGATATTTCATTTTATTTGTGTCTATTATGAAGGACATTGTTTCCATAATTCCTTTCCCAGCCTGTTATTTTTTTGTGTACAGAAGGAGTACTGATATGTTTTTTAAATTTAATTTTGTATCAACCACTTTGCTAAAGGTGTTCATCAGCTGTAGGAATTTCCTGGTAAAATTTGGGGGGGCACTTGTGTATACTATCATATCATCTGTGATTAGCAATAGTTTGACTTCTTACTTTGTAGTTTATAACCCATTAAGTTCCTTTAGTTATCCTATTGCTTCAGCTAATTTTGTCTGTACAGCTGTCTTTTTACACATAAACTCACAAAAATTATTCCTCCATCAATTTTGATTCATACCTTTTCTGACTAGAACATCCTTCCTAACAGTGATGAAGTCTCAGGAGTAAAAGTATATCTTTTGATTTCCTTCTGATGTTAAAGTTTATTTCAAACATTTTGGTATTATTTTAATAGGCTTTCACTTTTGTAAGTTATTTGATCTTTCTCAATTCAAATTTAATAATATTTTTGTGTTTCTAATATTTTAAGTATAATACACTGTTAAAGTTCACATGCTAATCTCTTTCTGTGTCTCTTTTTCTGCTTTGGCATGTTTCAGGTTAGGATCTGGGACAGGATAAAGATTCCTTGTGCGCTTTATCACTTGGGTTACCATGCAACTTACCAGGAAGGATGATTGAAAGGAAAAAGAAGTGGGTAAGGGTGAGAAGGCCAATATTTATTTTCTAAGATTAGGGACTAGCTACACTTTTGCTAAGGAGTAAAACTAAAACTGATTACATTTTTTTTTCACTCTAACAAAAATTTTAAAAAGCAGCTTCTAGTCAAAGCGGAGCTGAGATTAGTTCCTCTGAAGGAACAGGCTTCTGCCGAGACCTTCATAGTTAGGTCCTAAATCTACCACTTATTTGTGAATTCATAAGAAAAAGAAAGATGAAAGTAAACAAACAGCATCCATGCACATATGTTTGATGGAAAGGGTGAATAAAATTAAAATCTTAAAGTTCAGTTTTAACAAATTTTCACATTTACATATGACGACGATGTTGATTTTAGCTAGCATCTCCTCTGTAGAAACTGCAGCAAGCTCAGGGTGCTGGTTCCAAAGTATCCACACACATAGATAAATGATCAGACATATAGAACTGTTCATATTCCTAAACACATTACATGGATAATATAAATGGGGCTCTTATGTACAAAAAAAAGGCATACCCTCATGTAAAACATGTACATGATACAGACAGATGGATATATTTACGTATATAATACTTCTGGATAAATCAAATTCTAGCAGGCTTCAACCTAACAGGCTTCTACACAATACTTTTCTACCACCGGGCTTCAACCTTCATTTATTGTCTGGTTATTATATTATATGTCCCAGGCATTTAAGGCTGCTAGGAAGCAGAATGCTATGGTTTATTCATTATATGTTGCTTTTATCTCTATGTCAGCATATTGGCCATCACCAAGAAGCTGGTCCTTAGAAATACCAACACCTCTGGCTCTATTTTTTGTGTAATATCTCTCTAGCCTGTTTTCTCCACCATGATAGCCATTGCAATCATGCCCCAGGTTGTAATATTGCCTTTGCCATATCCTCCCAGTCTTTTGGCATTACTCTACTTCTGATTGACCAGGAAGTCAGCATTTGTTTTACAAATGGTGAATGCATTCCAAAATTCGTGATACTTTCCTTAAATTTCCTCAGATCTAGCACTTCCACAAAGCACAATTCAGCTTTATGACAATCATGTGGATGATCACCATCTGCTGGTCTCTGCTGTATACTGACTGGGTTAGTTAACTTTGGTTTCTAACTACTTTTGTTTGGCTTTCTTATTTTTATCATTTGCCTCTGCCTGAGCATTTTCTTTATTTAGTATTATAAACTCTTCTCTTAAGGTCTGAACCCGTATTTCATACCTATCTCTCAGTTGTTTCATTACTCAAGTGAACAAATATGCCAAGTATACCATGAATGGAAAAACAGGAAATATGGAAAGCCCAAATGACTCCTCCATAATATCATACATAACCAACAAATGAACACAAATGTACTCAGAGAGATAAAGTGGCCAATGAATACATCAGAAAGTAAAGAGGTGAATAACCCAAAGGAAGATGAAAACAAACAGTGAATTTGACTGGGCATTGAGACAAGAATTAACAGTGCACAGGAGAACTTGGATGAGGGATCAAAAAGAGGAATACAAATAAAACATTCAGTACCAAAAACAACAAATCCTATGACAAAATTCAGATTCTAGAGGAGAAGGACAAATGTTTTTTTTTTTAATTTTTTTATTTATTTTTTATATCATTTTTTTATTTATTTTATTTTTTTTATCAGTTACATTTTATTAACTCTGTATCCCAGCCGTGTCCCGATCCCTCATTCCCTCCCAGTCCCTCCCTCCCTCCCTCCCTCCCTCATCTCCACCGTGCCCCTTTCCAAGTCCACTGATGGGGGGGACCTCCTCCCCATTCATCTGATCCTGTTTTATCAGGTATGAGAAGGACAAATGTTAATATTGGAAATGAAAACTTCTAAGACCCCAATCACACCACAAGGCACTGTTTCAAGCAGAACTAAGTAGACAACAGAATATCATGCATGAAGGACATGACTTTCAGAGGACTGCATTAAAGTATCAGTGAGAAATAAATAAGCCATAACTATGACCACAGTGTCCAAACTCTGAGACACTTTAAAGAAACTAATGCCAGAGAATGTGAAACAGTAGATGCTCAGATTTGTATTAAGGAGGTGGGGATACTCAACTTCATTTTAGCTGAAAATTGCCAAATCTGGGGAAATAAACATTCAAGCAAAAAGATGCTTAAATGCCCAAATAAAGGTGCACAGAGTAGAAAATTACCTTGATGTATTAGAGTCAATGTGTCAAAAATATATAAGCCTGATCATGGAATTCTACAGTGGAGCAAACATAAAAGGTGGTGGATTCTCTCATTGATTTCTTCCTCTCTGGACATAAAAGGAAGAGAAATATAAATATTTGTAGATGTGTAATGAAGGAGGACAGTTTGAAACTGTCTTTTACATTTCTCTATAAGTAGTTGAATATTTTCAAAGAAATTACATGTTCACAGAAAAACAGGTACTGTCTTGTAGCCACAACACCCACTGTACATTCACAAAGTACTCACAGAAAGACTTTCCATAGAAGACTTGGTTCACTGTCAAAAATATTCATGAATTTGATGGGTGCTTCTACTGTGGTGTAAATGGGGATAAATGCACCTAGGATTACATCTGCCTTCATGTATGTGTTGGGCTGCTGCCAGTACTCAATACAGCTGTGGTGAGACCCCTCCATTGATGTAAATGGAGACTGCAGGAGTAGTAAGAGACATAGCAAAGGAAAGGATATGTCAGGGTCTTCAAAACACAGAGACAATGCACTACATCTATGTTGATCCAAGGAGATTATTTGCTTCAGTCATGCAGCAGGCTCAGACCTCAACCTTGTCCAAGACCTCAACCTTTGTATGCTACAGCTGCTTCCTACTGTTACTTCAGGTTCTTAGTCTGTGCAAAACCAAGGGTTCTCTTGACAAACCCACTCACAAACTGAAGCAAAGTCCAGACATTAGAATGTGGGTCACAGTGCTGAGATATTTCTTTAAGTGTAACCAGAGTCACTCTGAATTTTCTGGCTTTTCATTGTTCTATTTTCCTCTCATACTTGTGTTCTGGGAATCCCATAGCCCTGGGGTTCTGCAGCTGCATCCTCAATGTGGGTGAAAAACATGTTTGGTTCTTTCTTTCTTCCCCAACCTGCATGATTTCATCATGGTCCACAGTGACTTTGGAGAGTCCCATAGTCTGAAACAGAATTGTAGCTCATCTAAAACTAGCTTTATTGTTTTGGATTGCTGTTGTTAAAGGTGGTTTGAACAGGTGATTTTAAAATATAGCTGTATTCCACAAAACTGCACTTAAAATATTTCAAGATTGGCAACTGGTGGTGTCAGTCTCTTGTTTCTGCCATTCAAAAACAAAATAGCCATGTATCTATCTTGACTTCCTGATTTGTTTTCTTCTCTTTTCACCAATAATTATAACTTTTTTTTTAAAGTAAAGATATTACATTAAGTAAAGACATTACATGATCATTTTCTATATCACCCATTCATAATATTAAGATACTCAAGTATTCATCTCACAATCTGTGCTCTGCTAATAGCACACTCATGTACTCCACAATTAGATTTTTTAAATAAATCCAGTGTTGAATTTTGAAGCACCGAAACAATTCAAAAAGTCACAAAAGTCCAGGAAAACATGATCTTTATTTGAATTATGCATCAAAAACTGACCAGTCTGGGACAAAACACAAATTTGTGTACTGACTGATTTTCTAAACATTCCTCATAGTAAATATGCAAGCAGATGACAAAAATCTTACTGCATTCAGGCCACTGATCAATTAGGGCCTCAGAACAGACTTTGTAGCTGAACTACAATGTTAAAGTAAAATTGTACAGCACAGCATTTTTTTATTGGATTAAAATACAAATCAAGCGGGAGCAGGGAAGGCTGTAACATTTTCCAGTCATATTTTGACAGAGAGCTTTGATCAAGGAAATAAACATTGGTGACTGAGCCCTATCCAGGACACATACTTTCTGAGTTCTTGACTAAGCTTTTGCAATCACATCCCCTCCTGGCCTTACAGGAACTAAGAGGGGAAAAGCTGTTCATAATCAATTTAAGTCATGACAAGCAACACATTTACAACTTATGTGCCTCAGTTTAGATGATCAGCAACTTCCCTCTTTACTTTCTTTACCTATTAACAGGTAACACCTGAAGAAGAAGGTTAAGAGTTGGGTCTGGGGCCTGGGAACGTGAACTCAATTTTCACCCTGCCAGTAAAAAGCAGGTTGTTCCTGAGATGGCTTGACTCTTTCAACCATCTACTAACAACTAAAAAGAATAATACTTTACTTCTATACTTTTTCTGCTATTCTTTAATACTGCTTATCATAATTATGCTGGATATAATTTCATGGTTATATTATATATTATTGTTACTATAATACAAACAAAATTTTGAAATGTTACTTACATAAAAACAGTTTATGAAAAAGTGGCCATGAATTTTTAAAAGACCAAAAAGTGTTTTCAGGAGGCTTTGAAGGGAGGAAAGTGAAAGAAAAATGATTTATTTATAATTTTAATATATAAATAATACATGAATAAATAAAAGAGCCATGCCCAAAGGATCATCAAATGACAGGAAAGTCACTGACATGGGCAGGCAGTGGTTTCTCTCAGGGTTTGGGTACTCTTGACTCTGGCCAGGGTTAGGGTTAGGATTGATGCAATCCTGCTGATCACTGGGGAGAAAGACAATCAACATTTCAGCTTGTGTTCTTATTTACTAACTGAACATTTAATTCATCAGTGTGATTTTCTATGATATGTGTAGCCTGACATTCTGCTTCATGATAGTGCCAATATCATGAACTTTTTATGAGTCCAAAATAGCAATATTTTGACTTCTTCCTCGCTGATTTGTATGCCCTTGATCCCCTTTAGTTGATCTCCTTTAGTTTCATGAGGTCCCATTTAATAGTTGTTGATCTTAGAGACTGAGCATTTGATAATCTATTTAGGAACTTGTCTCCTGTGCTAATGAATTCAAGGCTCTTCCCCACTTTCTCTTCTAACATATTTAGTGTATCTGCTGTTATAGTGAGGTCTTTGATCTACTTGGGTTTCAGATTTTTTGCAGAGAAATAAATATGATCTATTTCATTTTTCTACAAACAGAAAAACAGCTAGACCAGCACCATTTGTTGAAGATGCTGTCTTTTTTTTAATTGTGTGGTTTTGGCTTCTGTCAAAAATCAGTTGACCAAAGGTATGTGTGTTTATTTCTGCATCTTTGATTCAAGTCCATTGATCAATCATCCTATCTCTATCGCAGTACCACACAGTTTTTATTACTGTTGCTTTGTAGTATAGCTTGAAGTCAGGGATGGAGATAACTCTAGGGGTTCTATTATTGTATAGGATTGTTTAAGCTATTCTGTTTTTTTTTTTTTTCTTCCATATGAAGATTAGAATTGTTCTTTCAAGGTCTGTAAAGATCTGAGTTGGCATTTTGATGGTGATTGCATTGAATCTGTAGAATGACTTTGGTAAGATGGCCATTTTTACTGTGTTAATCCTCTGGATCCAGGAGCATGGGAGATTTTTCTATTTTCTGATATCTTATTCAGTTTCTTCAGACACTTGAAGTTCTGTTCAAACAGGTCTTTCACTTGTTTGGTCGCAGTCATACCAAGATACTTTATAGTATTTGTGACTATTGTGAATGGTGTAGTTTCCCTAATTTCTTCCTCAGCTCATTTCTCGCTTGGGTACAGGAAGGCTACTGAAGTTTTTTTAATTAATCCTGTATCAGCTACTTTGCTGAAGCTGTTTATCAGCTGTAGAAGTTCTCTGGTGGCATGTTTGAGGTCACTGACATACATTACCATTTCATCTGCTAATAGCAATATTTTGACTTCTTCCATGCTCATTTCTATGCCCTTGACCTCCCTTAGTTGTCTTGTTGTTATAGATAGAACTTCAACTACTATTTTGAAGAGGCATGGAGAGAGTAGTTATCCTACTTTTGTCCCTGATCTTACTGAAATCACTTTTGAGTTTTTCTGCATTTACTTTGATGCTTGCAATCAGCTTACTGTATATAGCCTTTATTAAGTTTAAATACAGACCTTGTGTCCCTGATCTCTCTAAAACTTTCATTATGAAGGGATGTTGGATTTTTGTTAAAGGCACTTTATGCATCTAATGAGATATTAATGTGATTTTTTTCTTTGAGTTTGTTTACATGGTGGATTACATTGATGAAGTTTTGTGTAATGAACGATCCCTGCATCCCTCGGATGATGCCTACTTGGTCATGTTGGATGATGTATAGTATGTGTTCTTGGGTTCAGTTTGTGAGTATTTTAATGAGTATTTCTGCATCGATGTTCATGCATGAAAGTGGTCTGAAATTATCATTCTTTGTTGAGTCTGTGTGGTTTAGGTAACAGGGTGATTGTGGCTTCTTAGAATGAATTTGGCAATTTTGCTTCTCTTTCTATTTTGCAGAATACTTTTCAGAGTGTTGGTATTAGCTCTTCTTTGAATATCTGCTAGAATTCTGCTCTAAAACTGTCTGGACCTGGGAATTTTTTTTGGGGGGGTGGGAGATGTTGATGACACCTTCTATTTCCATAGTGGTTATAGGACTTTTAAAACTGTTTTCTGATCTTGATTTAGCTTTGGTATGTGAAATCTATCAAAAAATTATTTGTTTCCTTATCCCAATTTGTGGAATACAGGCTTTTGAAGTAGGACCTAATGGTTTTTTCTATTTCTTTATAATTTGTTATGTTACTCTTTCTGTTTCTGATTTTGTTAATTTGGATACTCTCCCTCTGCCTTTCAGTTAGTTTGGCTAAGAATTTGTCTATCTTGTTGATTTTCTTAAAGAACTAATGGTTGGTTTTATTGATTCTTTGTACCAGTCTCTGTTTCTAATATATTGATTGTAACCCTGAGTTTGAATATTTTCAGTCCACTACTGCTCCTTGGTGTGTTTGCTTTCCATGAAAGCTGTTTGAGAACTTTCAACAGTGCTACTACATTACTCATACAGGATCTCTCCAATTTTATTATGAAGGCACTAAATTCTATAAGCTTTTCTCTTACTACTGTGTTCATTGTGTCTCATAAGTGTGGGTTTGTTGTGTCTTCATTTTCATTGAAAACTAGAAAGTCTTTCTTTTTTTGTTTCT
Organism: Meriones unguiculatus; assembly: GCF_030254825.1. Taxonomy (NCBI): domain Eukaryota; kingdom Metazoa; phylum Chordata; class Mammalia; order Rodentia; family Muridae; genus Meriones; species Meriones unguiculatus. The sequence goes on along the minus strand of NW_026843646.1, from coordinate 4,778,175 downwards.
TTCCTAACCCAGTAGTTACTGAGTAGAGTTGTTCAATTTCCAAGATTTTTTTAGGCTTTCTGTTGTTTCTCTTGTTGTCAAAGTCCAGATTTAATCCATGGTTGTCTGAAAGGATTCAGATGTTATTTCAATCTTCTTATATCTGCTAAGGCTTGCTTTGTGACTGAATATATGTTCAGTTTTAGAGAAGAATCCATGAACTGCTGAGAAATGTTCTGTAGATATCTTTTGGTCCATTTGATTAATGATATCTATTAGATTCTTTATTTCCACATTTAGTTTCTGTCTTGATGATCTGCCCATTGAACATAAGGATATGTTCATTATCCTTAGTCACCAGGAAAATGGAAATCAAAAGTTGTTTGAGATATAGTCTAAAAAGAGTCACAATGGCTAATAATACTCATACATTGCTGGGAGGACAAACATGTTTGGCCACTAAGGATACATTTGGGGCTGTTCCTCACCAGGATTTGCTTTGCACCAAGAACCAGCTATACCACTCTTCGGCATACATCTAAAGGATGCTTCATTCTACCACAGAGAGATTTGTTCAAACATCTTTATGTCTGCTCTAATCAACATGTCCAGAAATTGGATATAACACAGATGTCCATCAACAGAAGAATAATTAAAGAAAATATAGTACATTTACACAACAAAATATTACTCAGTCATTTGACAAAGTACATTGACAAAGTAAGTCAAGTAATTTGTACAATGACAAAGTAATGTACATTGTACATTGACAAAATAAGTCAAGTAATTTCAAAGTAAATGTGTATTTACAGGTAAACTAGAAAAAATCAGTCTGGGTATAGTAATACAAGTTCAAAAATACAAATATGTCATGTATGTACTGACATGTTAACATTATTTGTAAAGTGAATAATAAGCATGCTACAGCACATAAAAACATGTAGTATACAAAAAGAATAAGAGACTAGGATTCAAGAAGAACCAAATGGATCTCCAGAGGATAGGGTAATAAAATATTTATTTATAGATAGAAGCTGTGCTCAAAAAAGAGAATAAGTTGGAAGTAGGGAGGAAAGAGGGTAATATGGGAGGTAATACAAGGAAACACAGATAAAATTAAATGTCATCTGAATGTTACTGTTGTAACCTAATCCAGGAGAAGCTTCCTAAAGTATACATATCTGAAAGTGATTTAATGAAATATTATGAGTGAATACTAGCAGGATTTCACTTGTCATCAAATGAAGATTCCAATACTGGTAATGGGTAATATCTACTTGAGGTGTTGGCCAAAGGAGTCTTATTGGAATGCTCAAAGAGTGCAAACTTCTGTCAAGATTATAGGTTGCTCTCCACAAATTGACTGTAAGGCCCTACACTTACACAACTCAATGAACATAGAGAAATCAAGTTGGTGCATACATAGAAATTTCACTATATGTGTGTTTCTCTATATCCATAAAGACAGACAGACAGACAGACAGATAGATAGATAAATAGATAGATAGATAGATAGATAGATAGATAGATAGATAGATAATAGATAGGGAGAGATAGATATAATTTGTGTGTATAATCTGTATATATTTTTAAAATTCCAGTAACCAAAATTTTGTACGATTGTGCATAGAAGACATCAATTAATTATTTTGTTTATTTGTTTATATATTAATCAATCACAACATCATTTTCCCATTAAAGCCTCTTGTAATTTTTGCTATTTGGAAAATCATGGCCATGTTTTCATGAATGCATTTTTCATAAGTGAGATATCATGTTTTGATTTGCATTATATTGTATATATTGGATTATAATACCAATAATATATAAGAATACAATAAAATTATATCAATTGTATTAATAATAAACAGTAATGCAGGAAAGTAGAAAGAGCATAGAGATGAAGTATTATTTTGTTGTTGTTGTTAAAAGACAGTTGCCTGATTCCAGGCATCTTAGGACTTCTGCTACAAGACTCAAAACTGAGTTCATACTCACAGGCCCAAGAACCTTATCCTATCCTGATTCTTCATGTGTTTCATGTTTGTATGTTAATCAGGAAAAAATGTAAAGAGGGAAGTTGCTGATCATCTAAACTAAGGCACAAAATTTGTAAATGTTTTGCCTGTCATGACTTAAATTGATTATGAGTAGCTTTCCTCCTCTTTTGTTTATCTATAATTCTGAATTTGGTGCCAGATGTCCAGGAGAAGATTTGAATGCAAAAGCTGAGTTGAGAACCCTGAGCCCAAGTGTCCTCGATAAGGCAGCGTCACTAGTGTTTCCTTTCTTGATCAAAACCTCGTGTCAAAGTATGATTAGAAAATTTTACAATTCACTCTCCTCCAAGTTGACTTGTGATTCCATCCTGTAAAAATGCTGTACAATTTCACTTTAAGGGTGTAGTTCAGCTCTCAAATCTGTTCTGAGGAACTGACCAATCATTAGCAGCCTGAGTACAATAAGATTTTGTCATTTGCTTAAATATTTATACTAAGGTGAATGTTTAGAGAATTAGTCAGTGCCCAGTTCTGCACTATTGTCCCTGACTGGTCAGTTTTTGCCTCCTAATTCAAATAAAGATCTTGCTTTAATGGAGTTTTGCAACTTCTTGGATTGTTTTGGTATTTCTGACCCCAACATTGTATTTTATTGAAAAATGTAATTGTAGAATGGCTGGTACAGAGTGTAATAATGGCAAAACACGACTGTGAGACTAAGGCTTGAAAATCTGAATACTATGAAAGGGTGAGGTAGAAAAGGACCATCTATACTTGAGTGTAATATACTTACTCTTTTTTTTTTTACAATATTATTATTATAGCTGCAAGGATGTTAAGATAGATACAAGGCTAATGTGATTCTGGATGATGGATACTAAAAACTGGCATCACCAGTTCCTCCTCTTAAAAAAAATCACTGAATTTAATATTATAAGTGTGTGCTTTGTGGAATGCAGCTAAGGCTTTTTTAAAACCACCTGTTCTACTTTCATGACTTTGTCATTATTATTATTATTATTATTATTATTATTATTATTTACAGTTTATTTCACTTTTTATCCCAGCTTTAGCCCCCCTCCTTTTTTTCCTCCCTGTCCCACCCTCCACCACTCCTACCCCCAATGTCCCTCCCCTGTCCACTGAAAGGAGATTTACTCCTTCCCTATTACCTGACCCTAGCCTATCAGGTCTCACCAGGACAGACTGGATCCTCTTTTCCTGTGGCTTAGTAAAGCCATCATGACTGGGAGAAGTGATCAAAGAGCAGACAACTAAGTTCATGCCAGTGATTGCCCCTTCTCCCATTACTAGGAGAAATCAAATGTTCAAACTACCTTTCACAACAGCAATCCAAAATAAACAAGCTGTTTTTTGATGACCTTCTATTTGTCTCAGACTATGGTGCTCTTCAAAGTCACTGTGGACCATGATGAAATCATACAGGTTGTTGAAGAAAGAAATAAAGAACCAAACATGTTTTTCACCCACATGGTGGAACCAGGTGCAGAGCCCTAGGGCTATGGGATTCCAAGACTACATGAATGAGAGGGAAACAGAAAAATAAAAAGACAGTAAATTCAGAACAAGTATGGCTACAGTGACAGACATATCTCAGTACTGTGACCCTCAGTTTTCTGGACTTTGCTACAGTGTTTTTACTGACGTGTCATGAGAAGCTTTGAGTATACACAGACTGAGAGCCTGAAGCAACAGTAGGAAGCAGCTGTAGCATACAAAGACTTCTCTGACACTGTTGAGGTTTGAGCCTGTTCCAGTACCTAAGCCAAGAATCTCCTTGGATCTGCTTCAATGCAGGGGACTGTTTCTGTGTAGTGAAGAGTCTGACATGTCCCTTCCTTTGCTTTTCTTCAGCCTCCTCCTGCGACCTGTGTATGTATCAATGAGTATGCCTCTGTTGATTTGTGGTCATTACTCAAAGCCCAACACCTACATGGAAGCAGATGTTAACCTCGCTGCATTTATCCCCATTTCCACCCCACTTGATCTACCTTACAACGTCCAGAACTTTTTTGACAGAGAACCAAGTCATCTATGGGAGGCTAACTGTGAGTACTTGCTTGAATGTCCTATGGTTTTTCTGTCTACAAGATAGTACATGACCTGCTAAACACATGTAATTCCATTGAGAATAATAAAGTAGATACAGAACAATGTGAAAAACAGTTTCACATTTTTTTTCTGCTTCATGGTGCATCTGCAGAGATTTCCACTTCTCTTTGTTATGTTTCCAGTCAGAAAGAAATCAGGGATAGAATAAAACCAACTTTTGTGTCTGCCCCATGGTGTGATTCCATGGTCAGAGTTATATATATTTAAAACACTGACTCTAATATGTCAAGATAAGTTTCCATCTTCTCAGCTCTATTTGTCCATCTAAATGTCTTATGTTTGAATATCAGTTTCTTTCCAGAGAGTTGCAGAATTTCTGCTAAAGTGAACTTGAATATCCCTATGTTCCCAGTACAAATCTTAGAATTTTCAGTTTCATGCGTTATGTCTTTAGTATCATTAAAGTATCTCAGAGTTTAGATAGTGTGGTCATACTTATGACTTTTTATTTATCATTGATATTATAATGCAGTGTTCTGAAAATCATGTCTTTCGTGCCCATATTCTGTCTTCTGCTTAGTAAGCTTTGCTGGAAACCGAGTGTTCCGTGATTTGATTTGATATGATTTTCATTTCCAACCTTTTCTTTTTGTCCTTCTCCTCTCCCAGAATCTAAATTTTGTCTTGTGATTTGTCTTATATGGTACTATTTCCTGGGTATTGCTGTTTATTCTATCCCTTATTCAAGTTCTCCTGGAGACTGTTGAATATTTTCTCTATGCCCAGTTAAATTCATTGCTTGGTTCTGTCTTATTTTCTGTTGTTCATCTCTTTACTTTCTGAAGTATTCATTTACCACTTTCTCTCTCTAAGAAACTGTGTGTTAGGTTGTTGGTTATTTATGATAAATTGGAGGAATCATTAAGCCTTTTCATATTCCTGTTTCTCTGTAGATGCTATAATTGGTAATTCTGTTCATTTGAACATCAGTTTCAGGATTAGAATGGTCACTTATTGAGAAGTGTCTTCTTGAAACCTCAATACATATTTCCTCTCTGAGCAGGAAAAAAACATAAAAACTTGTGATCCAGGCAGTTGTATTGTTATGGAATATTTGAATTAGAAAAAAAATACCTAATTTATTTTGTAAGTAAAGACCTCTTAGGAATGCTTTCACAAGATAGAGAAACCATAGTTCAGTAGCCCACTCCATCTGGAGAGAGAAGGAATCCTAACACAGGGGGAATGAAAGAGCCCATGCACAAATATAGACAAAAGATAGAAAAGACTGAATTGTTAATTGACAAAAGTCTTAATCTAGATTCTGTTTGACATGGATAGGTGGATGAAGTCTCAATTCCTTGAAGCATAAATCATAGTTTTTTAAAGTTTACATGAAGATATAAAAGTTTTAAATATATTAACATGACCACAATCTCTAATCCACACTGAAACCCCCATTGTAAGAAAAGAAAGTGTTTGTAAACACCAGGAGTAGACTCATGCTTTACAGCTAAAGCTTGAGCACCAAAAAGTATGGTTCAAGGCTAGAAAAAAAAAATGAAAAACCTTTCTTCTCTTTGAATATGCAATGAAAGATAAGTTTTCAGCACAATGAGAAGCACTGAAGTATATCTTCAGCAGGAATGGAAGGACATTAAAAAGTTTGATTCTGTAACTATGAGAGAGAAGCCAGTGCTATCACCTGAAGGTTTTCATAGCATATCAGGACTCCATTGATTCATATTTTAAAACTCTGAAGTTTTGAAATCTTTAAGTCTCATTTTCACATATTTTAAACCACTTCTCAGACATTTACACACCTTAAATCACTTTCTTAGACATTCAAAATTTCCATTAACTTTAAAGTGTTTGTTCCCCCTACAGGCATTCACCAGGAGACAAAGATGTCTGATTATTGGGAGAAATGATAGAGAAACAAGTTATTTTAAATTAAAGAACCATAAAAAGCAAACTTTTATGTATTAGTAGCTTCAGTTTGAATTTCATTTAAATCTAATTTTGTGATATTAGATTTTTCACAGCAAGGTAATGCCTTCTTCAGCAGGGAACCTAGGAGCTGTAGAAACAAATAAGGCCTGACTTTCATGTATGATACAGATGGACCGTGCAGATGCAGCCTTGTTTAGAGAAGCTGCCTAAGGTTTTATTACCTGTGCTAAATTTCTGTCCTGACAACTTGCTGTCAACACATCAAGAGATCTGAGAGGGGTAAAATTGACAGGGAGTATAATCCAATTGGCCTCTATATGAGTCAAAATGACAGACACTTAATGGACACCTGAGCACCCAGTCTGGGATCCTCCATGGCAATCTCAAAGACTTTGTAGGGAGCAGAGGTTGACAGCTTTTGGATGCTACACAAAACAGGATTAAGGTTTCAGCTGCCACACAGGGCATCATCAGCCTCCAAACACCAGACTCGTGAGGATTGAGAGATTTTTTTATGGAGGAGAACCATGGGAAAATTATCCTACCTTAGCCAGGCCAAGTATGGCATTTAACTCAACAATGTCCATTGTTTGGACATGGATGTATTAGTGGAAGAAGCATGTGGCAATTCATGGTTCAGCATTACCACAGTTGAAATATGATCAATGAAAAGGCCATTTCTTCCCACCTTATTTGTGGATAGCCATAGCTACTGACTCATGAAGTCTGTCAGACAAAGCCTTTCTCATTAAATTCCTTAATTCCATATTCAGCAGAACTCTGAGGGACTTGAGGGAGAGCATCTAATATATTACCATAATTTTTCACTTGAATGTTTTTATTAAGTCAAGTTACACCTTAGTCATATGCCACACTCTCTTCTCCTTCCAATCCAAATCTCTCTCCTACATCACCCTCTCCTATTCTGTCCCATAACTACACACCCCAACTCCTGTAGTCTTATGACTGAGTTTGTCTTCCTCCCCTTTGCTCTTTTAGAGCAGTACCATTAGTGGAAATTGATTAACAAACTGAAAACATAGTCTATGTGAGAAATATCTCCCACTCCCCTAACTACTGGGCCCACATCAAGCCTAATCACCTCCTCGGCTAATTATATGTAGAGGACCTAAGTCCAGGCATGCATTGTCCTTGGTTGGTGCTTCAGACTCTCTAGAACCCTCTGGTCTCTGTTTGAGTGGCTCTGATAATCTTCATGTGGAGTTTCTGTTACACATATATAAATGAATAATTATATGGATATAAACAACTGGATCCATTGTTTAGTCTTTTGTATTACTTTTATGTGATTTGAAAAACATCAGCCCTCAGCTAAAATTGAAAAAAAGAGAGAACTTATTGTTGAATAAATTTGAGAGTCTTTGAACACAATTTACATTATCCCAAATTCTGTGTTATAACATGGAAGCAGCTTCATGCAGTTTTCATAGTAACAGAATAAAGAAAGCTATAAATCCAATACATTGCTGGAAACATCAGAGAGGAGGTTAACAGCAAGATGGAGAAAGTTACCATACAGACCCAAGATATTATATGATGCCATTCTTGTCTTTTAGATTGGCAGAAGCCAGAGGAGTGTTGGCTTACTACTTTCCAAAATTATTTTTTTCATTATCTATAGGAGATCAACTCAAAAGCAGAGGTGTCCAAGAAATGGTTATTTGGGGTTCTGCAGGTATCCTGGACTATGGTAATGAACCCTTAAAACTATTACATTCCAATTTCTCCACATCATTAATGTTTTTATTGCCAGTCTTTGCAGACAAAGGTCTTGCCAGGAGATCTCATTGATACATGTACACATTCATACAGTTCAATATTTTCTGTAGGATAACCCCTGGGAAAGACTCATTTTCTTTCCCTCAGTTGTTCCTAATGGCCTGGTGTTGACCAATACATTCTCATCTGGCCATATATCTCAAGTTACTGTAGTACAAACAAATGGTGTTTCTTCCTGGTGATGGCAGATCTGAAGGCAGAATCGTTCCTTCAGTAGAACCCAGTAGCCTTCAGGTTCATGATTTCTGTTAAGGTCCCTCTCTAATTGTCACCCAGACTCTTTTCTAACACAGGTTTTGAAAGAAGCTTCTGAGAACCAATCTGCAAACAATGAAGGCCATGAGTGAGACAGTTTAGACCACCTACCTGCAACAAAGTTACACATCTTCCCCTTGAGAGCACTTTTGTACTGTCTTAATGTACTTGGGGGTTTCCTTCAAACTTTGAGAAATACCTTTCCATTAGTTACTACTTTTTAGACTTTTGTAAAAATTTATTATTTTTTACATTATGTTTACAAGTGTTTTGCTTACATGTTTGTGTATATACCACTTGTGTTCACGGTTCTGTCAGAGGCCAGTGGAGGACACAGATCCCCTAGAAATGGTGTTTCATATTATTGGAACCTAAAACTGACTACTGAAACTTGAATCAGGGTTTCAAGAGAAGCAGGGTTTCACAAGAGAAGCAAGTAGTCATAACATATCAGTCATTTCTCAAGGCCCCAGAACACTATTTTACACAGGTATATATTTTTTCATGTCCTTGAGTGATTACCTTTTTCTATATGTGTGAATGCCACAGATGTGCCTGGTGCCCAAAGATGCCAGGTGGGGTCTTATGACCTAGAGCTACACATGGTTCCAACGCCACCCTGTGGGCACTGAGAACTGATACTAGCTTTTATTCAAAGGGGTCAGTGTGCTTAGATGCCTGGACATCTGCCTATTCCCCAAAGAGACACGTTAACACTAGGAATGCATACAAACAAACTTGTTACAATTTTTAAGTGAGTATGAAATTGAATCATTTCAAAATAAAAGGACATGAAGTGGTTATTCACATTCCTAGTGAACACCTTAGTAACTCTTCCATATCCCAATGTTTCCATGAACAAAAACATCATCACCACCTACATATTCAGCAAGCATAGGACACAGATAAGTGACAATGCACAGCAAAAAACAATTACTAGATGCAGTTTAATTTCTGAGAGTTTAGTAGCCATTCCATGATGTTCCTGATTTGTCATGGACTTAGTCACAGAAGCTTCATTAGTCATAGGAAAAGTCAAGGAGTAAGACCTCTAGGTTCCTGAATTTGATAAAAACTTTCTGAAGAAACTTGACTATGTATAATCATCTTTCTATCTCTATGTGTTTAGATTGAGATGGAAAAACTATCAAATTATGCTGACCCTATACTTTGCCATTGAGGAAATCAATAAGGAATCTCAATTGCTTCCTAATGTGACCATGGGCTTCCATATCTACAATGCCTTTAATTCTAACAATAGAACCTTGGAGGGCCCTCTGATGTTCTTGTCTGGAAGTAGTGATTTTATCCCTAATTACAAATGCAAAACACAACACAAAGCTCTAGGACTCATTTCAGGAACCAGGCCGGAATTTTCTGCTGCTATTGGAACACTTTTGGAGCTCTACAAAGTCCCACAAGTAAGTTAGAAGAGTATTTTTGTTCATAGTCACATAGGAAAATATTACCAAAAGAAAACAAATAAGTGGTTTATGTTTACTATAGGCAGATTTCAAATAGTAGTGAATGAATTACTTTGATATGGCAATGATTAACAGTGGAAAGGGCGTGGTGAAAAGAATGAGCAGTACATTCTGAGAATTTCAAAGCAGATCACTTAGCAGTGCTCATGAGTCTATTTCCAAATGCTGGCAAGATGTACTGTGGATACCCAGGCTGTATTTGGTCACAAGTCAAACTCTAAAACACAGATATCTATGTGTCCAATTTACCATATAAACATCTCATAACTCATACAGTGGTCAATATATGACATAAGAAAATAGAAAGCATAGAACATGTAACTAAATTAGGAAAAATCCTCAAGATGGTCACCAGTGAAAATGTTCCAAAGAAATTTTAAGATCTCACTCAGGATAATAGAACTCAGAAGAGCGGTCATAGAGAATATCTACTTAGGTATATTTCCACTACTGACTATTGTAAACCTATACTGAAGCAAAGCATACATCAGAAGGTGTTAGTACAAACAGATAAACTATTGGGTAAGTATAAGTGTCAGGAAAAATCAAGAGTACAAAGCCCACAGTGTAACTCTGATTACTATCACTCACTTAAACAATTCATATGGGAATAATGAATCCATTTTCTCTATTAGGGTGATGACCCCAAATACCTAGAACATCAGAATCACATTATTTTTTCTTTACTTCTTCAGGTCACATACAGACCTTTTGATACTGAGCTAAGGGACATAGTTACATTCCCATCCCTTTATCAGATGTCTCCTAAAGACAGAGGTTTAACCCATGGGGTGATCTCTTTATTGCTATACTTCGGCTGGAATTGGGTGGGGCTTTTTGTGGTTGATGATCTGAAAGGAAAGGAGTTCCTCTCTCACCTGAAAGAAGAGATGTCAACAGAAGATATCTGTGTGGCTTTTACACAAAACTTCCCTCCTTATTGGAAGCTAAGGTTACAAAATGTTGCTGATTTGGTGGACTTGAACCAACATACACAAGTAAATGTGCAGGTATTCTATGGTGATATTGATGACTTGCTGTTGTTCTGCATTGCTAATAAAATCATTTTAGCCAGAGGGAAGGTGTGGATCATGGCAAAGCAGCACTTCATATATTTAGAGTCTGCAGCAGAGGAGTATCATTTGATAAACTTTTTCAGAGGAAGTGTCTCATTTTCAAAGAAGAGAACTATCCCCGGCTTCAAGAACTTTCTTGAGGATCTTACACCAAACCAGTACCCAGGAGATTTTTACTTCTATAAATTCTGGATGGACATTTTTTTGTGTTCACTTTCTGCTTTGCCATGTAAAGTTCTTAAACCTTGCCCAGCAAATATTTCCCTAAAGATTAAGCATGAAAAATTTGATATGATGACCATTTCTGAGCCCAGCTATTCCATATGGAATGCAATGCATGCAATGGCCCATGCCCTCGATAAAATGCTATTGAAGAAAACTGAAATGGGATCTATGGAAGACAGAAACACAGACTGGCTTCTACCATGGCAGGTAAGCCTCACTCATAAGCAAGGGAACCTCAGGATCTAACATTATTACTAAGTAATTTACTGTGGTCAATCCAATAAAACATTTTCATCTAATAATTAAAAGTATAAGTTAAAATGGAAAATGGTTCTGTAACAGTGTATGTGTATATGTCTGTAATTGTCTTATATGATTTTGGGACTGAAAGCACTGACTTGAAGACAGTAAGTTTGTATATCTTTTAACAAATGTTTTGTAGTGCAATATGGAATTCTGTAAGAAGTAAATGTAATCCATGTAAAAATAAAGCAAGTTCAATAATCAAAATTTATGTTCATTCATGGAATATGGTCATGTGCCATAAGATATAGACATAGAAACCATATCCAAAGGTGCTTTATCACATAAAATTCAATTTATGTTAATATCACAAGACCATAGGAGGAAATTTTTGTAGTAAATAAATTGCCTGTTCTAGAGTCATGATTAATTGGAAAGTAATTGCTTTTACAAATTCTTTATTCTTAATTGTGTAAAATGAAGTTAGATCCAAACTGTGCTTTCATCTTAAAGGTTAGAGCACAAACAGTGTTCATAAGCCAAGGCTATATCTCCATGCATTAGTAATAAATGGATGTGTTCGTGTTTTAAAACAACAAGATATAAAGCAGGACTCATCCACATATATGAGCCCTGATGATCACCTTCAAATAGGGTATCAAGAAGACTGTTGAACAAGTCAATTTAATTTTAAATTCTATCAAAGATAGATAAATAAAAATAAATTCTGAAAGTATAGTGTATTATGTAATCTCGAGAATCATAGAAAACAATAATATTTAACATAGACAATGACACAGCTTTCCATAGACATGTTGTGATGTCAACATGGCTTTCCAGAGATGTGATCTTAGGTAAGTTACTATATCCCTTCTATAGATAACAGAGTACCTAAGCAAAAGTTCTTTATAACACAAGTTGGAATTAGGTAACACAACATTGAATATCATAAGTTGAAGTATTAACCTGTTTAATTTGTTAGACATGTAATTAAATCATGGTGGAGGCATGACTCAGCAGTTATAAGCATGTGCTTTTCATGAAGGGTACCCGAGTTTAATTGTTGGCACACATCTGGTGGCGAATAACTGTCTTCAGCTCCAAGGAATCTGACACACTCTTTTGCTCTATGCAGGCTTCAGGCATTAGCTTTGTATGTAAATATATATATACTTGTATGCAATAAACAAAAATAACACATATCCAGATACCTAAGGTGACTCAGTGTTTAGAGGTACTTCATGCTCTTGAGAAGACTCATACTTGGTTCCTGGTATCTAGATAAAAGCTTACAACTGTAACTCCACTTCAGGGGGGATCCAGCACCTTCTTCTGGCCTCCAGAGGCACCAGGCACATTTGTAGTGCATATTGTCCCACATAGTGTTCATATCAAAGCTGAAAGTCAAGTGCTGTGACAGAAAACAAACCAAAGAGAAATGAAGGCAGGCAGTGGGTCTCTTTTCAGTTTCCTGAGTTATAAATGACATAAATTTTGTACATATTTAATATACATTTTTAAATCAATTTGGAGCTTTACATAAACTCCTACTAATATTATCACATCAAGGTACTCTGTATATACATGCATACCTTTTGAAATACACTCATATTCATTGTGTGACATAAAAATGGAGATATCTTAATACATATGCATACACTGAAATGATGTTATTTACATTATTACACAAAATATTTTCTACAAAAATCTACATTTTCTGATTAGACACATTTTGCTGGTGTTGAGGAAGTTCACAGGGCCTTGTTCCCTGTAAGAACAAGGTTTACATTTTCCATAACGTACACATTTCTTCTTGTGTTCAGTAACTCTTGCATTATTTTCATGGGGAGACCTGTTTATCTTGTAATGCCAGGATCACAGGACACTCAGAGACCAACAGGAGATGACTTGATGCAATAACAAGAGAGCTATTAAGAGAGCAATTGTACTTGGGACCCAAGTCTCACCAACGCAGCAATAGAGAAGTGGGACTCTGAGCCCTGAGTGAGCAGGGTTTTTAAAGGGGAAGTCTGTGATCAGGGAGTTTCCATGACAGCAAGTGTAGGGGGGGCACATGCCTTGATATTACAGAATTAGGTAAAAGTTAGAGGGGTGAAGTGACCTTCTCTGAATCACAATTACCTAAGGCATACAATCACAATTGCTATTCTTCTGAACTATATCTGAAACATTGGGGAGAATTTTCCCAGCCGATTCTCAACCAATTCTCATTGAATTTTGCCAGGATGATTGTCTCTATTTTCTATGAAGCATTTATTCTGTAATATTTCCTGGAGGCTGTTGCTAAGAGAGTTAACTTCGTTTTCTGCCAAATGTACATTCTGTGGTATTTCCTGGTACCTGAATTCAGCTCCTAGTCAAGATAGCTCTTTATTTCAAAATGGAGGTATACTCGGGCTAACTTAAACTCCTCAGTCTCACTAAAACAAATGGGGAGACACCTAAACTAAGCCTCTTCAGAAAGATAGCCATGTTTGGGAGAGAGAGAGAATGGATCTCTCTTAAAGATCATCAATCAGTAATTTGTATGGCCCACTCATATCAAATGATGTCTCTCTTCAGCTGCATCCATTTCTGAGGAAAATTAAAGTGACAAATGGTGCTGGAGATGAAATAAGTTTAATGAAAACAAGAATATTATAGAAATGTATGATATTCAAAATTTTGTGGAACATACTATGCATAATTCATTACTAGTTAAAGTGGGAGAGTTTATCTTCAAGAGTCCACAAGATCAAGGCCTTTTCATTAATGAAGTTCTAGTTAAATGGCCAAGCAACTTCAATCAGGTCTGAAATTTTTCTATATTTAATATGTAGAGAAATATTTGTAAAGAATATTAAAATTGATTATGTGATGTCTGTTTGAAATTATATATATATATATAATTTCAGTTTATTTTCTTTACATCCCACGGGTGGTCCCACCCTCCTCACCTCCTAGCTTCTCCCTCTCCCTCTTTTCTGATTTCCCCCAAGAATAAAGGATCTCCCCTCCTACCATATCAACTCTTTCCAACACATAAAGTCCCATCAAGACTTAGTATACCAGCATCCACTGAGGCCAGGCAAGGCAGCCCTGTCAGGGGGAAGTGCTCCAAAAGCAGGCAATAAAGTCCAGGTTAGAACCCTTTTTCCCAGCTCCACTTGCCAGGTGACCCACATGAAGACCAAAGTACTCATTATCTGTATATGTGCAGAGGAACTAGGTCCACATATACATGCTCCTTAGTTAATGTGTCAGTCTCTGTAAGCTCCCATGGGTCTGAGTTAGTCATCTGTTGTTCTTATTCCTGTTCCCTCCAGGTGGAGCCTCCCAGACAACTATCCTGTAAGGCTCTCTACTGTGCAGTGGGTCTAAGGATGGGCCAATTACTGGTTGGACTTACCCTCAATCATTGTTCCCTCTTTATTCCCACTTCTTGTAGGAAGGGTAATGTTTGGATCAAGGTTTTTGTTGATGGGTTGTTTTCCCTTCACTTCAGTAGTCCTGCCTGGCTAGGAGGTGGTAACTTCAGGCTTCAGGTTTTCCTCCCTGTTAGGGGTCTCAGCTAGAGGCACACCCATATCCTCCCGGGAGCATACACTGTCACTGACCTCCATCTTGACAAAGCAATGACTCCCTTTGTGTTCCCTTCTTGTTCCCAGCCCTATAACCTTCCACCTCCATTGTCTCCACATCTGATCCCCACCCATGTTTCCCTCCAAATTAAGTCTCCTTTCCAGTTCCCCTTCTTCACCCACTTCTGCTGTATAATCTATTTCCCCTTCTGAGTGACATTTTGGCACCCTTCCTTGGGCCCTCCTTCTTACTTAGCTCCTTTGGGTCAATGGATTGTAGTATATTTATCTTGTACTTTAGGTCTAATATCTGCTTATAAGTGAGTATATACTATGTGTGTCTTTCTGCTTCTGGGTTACCTCACTCAGGATGATCTTTTCTAGTTCCATACATTTGCTGGCAAATTTCATGATTTCCTTATTTTTAATAGCTGAGTACTGTTTCATTGTGTAAATATAGCACAATTTCTTTACCCTTTCTTTGCTTGAGGGACATAACTGTTGTTTCCAGTTTCTGGCTATTAAAATATAGCTGTAATGAAAATAGTTTAACAAATTTCCTTGTGTATAGTGAATCATCTTTTGGCTATTTGCCCAAGAGTGGTATATCAGGGGTTTTGAGGTAGAACTATTCCAAACTTTCTGAGAAAGTGCAGCTTGATTTCCAGAGAGGTTGTAGAAGTTTCTGCTTCCATTAGTAACAGAGGAGTGTTCCCCTTTATCCATAGCCTCTCTGGCATGTCATGTCACTTGAGTTTCTGATCTTAGCCATTCTGACTGGATTAAGATGGAATCTTAAAGTCATTTTGATTCACATTTCTCTGATGGCTATGGACACTGAGCATTTAAGTGCTTCTCAGCCATTTCAGATTCCTATTGTGAATTCTCAACATGTTTTAACTGGATTATTTGATTTGTTCATGTTTTTTTTTCAGTTCTTTGTATATTTTGGATATTAGTCCTCTATGTGATGTAGGGTTAATGAAGATCTTTTCTCAATCTGTAGGCTGTCGTTTTGTTCTATCAACAGTGTCCTTTGACTTACAGAAGCCTTTCAGTTTTATGAGATCCCTTTTATTAATTGTTAATCTCAGAGCCTATGCTGTTGTTGTTCTATTGCCTCCTATGCTCATGAGTTCCAGATTTTTTCACCATTTTGTCTTCTAATAGATTTAGAGTCTCTGATTTTATGTCAAAGTCTATATCAAAGTCATCCTGGATTTTGTGCAGGGTCATACATAAGGTTCTATTTGCATTTTCTACATGCAGGCATCCAGGTAGACCATCAGTTTGTCTCCATGGACCAATCTGTCTGTTTCTTTGCCAAAATCATGCAATTTTTGTTACTATTGCTCTGTAGTATAGCTTGAAATCAGGGATGATCATACTGCCAGAACTTCTTTTATTGTACAGAATTGTTTTAGATAATCTGGGTTTTTTATTTTTCCATATGAAATTAATTGTTGCACTTTCCAGGTCGGTAAAGAATTGTGTTGAAATTTAATGGGAATTGCACTGAATCTGTAGATAGCTTTCAGCAGGACTGCTGTTTTTAGTATCTAAATTCTACTGATCCACAATAATGGGAGATCTTTCCATCTTCGAAAAAGCTTCACTTTCTTTTGTTCAAATACTTGAAGTTCTTGTCATACAGGTCTTTCAAATTCTTTGTTGGAGTTACACCAAGATATTTTGTAGTATTTGTGGTTATTGTAAAGTGTGTTGTTTCCTTAATTTATTTCTCAGCCCTATTGTTGCTTGTGTACAGAAGGTCAACTGAATTTTTTTGAATTTTTTAGTTAATTTTGTATCCAGACACTTCACTGAAATTTTTTAGCCACTGGAGGAGTTCTGTGTTAGAATCTTGGGGGTCACTTATCATCTGTAAATAGTGGTAGTTCATGTTCTTATCTTCCAGTTTATATCCCTTTGATTTCCTTCACTTGTTTAATTGCTCTAGGTAGAAATTCAAGCACTGTATTGAGATATGGTGAGATTGGCAGCCTTGTCACTGATTTTAGTGGGAACGCTGAAGTTTCTGAACATTTAACTTGATGATGGCTATTGGCTTGCTGTACATTACCTTTATTATGTTTATGTATGTGCCTTGTCTCCCTGACTGTGTGATGTCTCTTTAAAAATTTAAAATGATTCATATATTCTATGATCCTAGCTCTATTGTTATTGTGAGTTTGTGTGTGACTGAGCACATATACTTGTTAGGTCCACACCCAACACTGGTTATCTTCCTCTGTTGCTCACCCTTATATTTTTATCAGTCTCTCTCTCTGAAACCTTTGGTTATTGATTTTACAGTATTCAGTAGACAGAGTTTCCTTGACTTTCTTACTGTCTTTATGATCACAAAATTCCTATTAGAGGTATATTTTCTTCACCCAACTTTTATTTCCATCTCTTCAGCATGATAAAGTCCAGGTATTCATGTTCATGTGACAAGCATGTTAAACACTAAATCAACTCTTCACTCCTATTTGATTACTTTAATTCAGAAATAAACCAGCATTTCACAATTATGTATATCTATATATGCACATACAAATATACATAAAAACAAGTACTTCCTATAGATAGATCTACCTGAATTGAATTTCAGTGTGTGTTCATTCATGCTACAGTGAATGACTGAATGTTCTTGGTTAAATATATAGATGTGTAAGTGTGTGGGTTTTTTTGTGTGTACACGCACGTGCATACAAACCTATGTATATAATCACATATTTTTATTATACATGCATGATCATGCTCAAGCATCCTTCCATGCACACAATTTATACTAAAGCATATCAATAGTTTTACAAGCTTGTGAACTAGCATGAACAATAAACTATGGATTTAGATACAACCCATTTCTGTAATCAATGTATATGAGCTGCCAGAAATATGTGTCAGAAACTTGTATTTCTCTGCAAAAGCAGTGTGCACTCTTAACTTCTGAGCCAGTTATCCAGAAGCATATTCCTGTTAATATATTCATATTTATGAGACAGAAACTGAATCCAAATCAAGGCAGAAAAGAGGTCTAAGAATAGACAGAAATAGTTCCTCTCCTACACAATTTCTAACATATAACAAACTAAAGTTGTCTTAGAAGTTTAGTACTTAATATGATTAATTAAAGTGCAACTGGAAAAAATCTTATGTGACAATGTCACTAATGTTTGAAAAGAAAGCATAGAACTATTCCTAGCATTGAGAGTCAAGGGTAAAAGTCACAGTAATAGATCATATTTCACAAAAGACCAAACCATCTTTCATGAGAAAATTGAACTTCCTTTTGCAGCTGAAGGAGAGTATGCGGGTATTACTACAGGACTAGAAATGTAAAGGTAGAAATAGATGAGGCAGGAGTGACTGGATTTCTGTCTGACAATCCAACAGTTCCATAATTTATATGAAAAATGAGTTCTGGCTTGCTACCTCACAGGAGAGAATATATGGATATTGTACACATTTTGCAAAAGCTAGGAAGAAGTGAGTCATAGTTTAGACACCATAAAGGGATGTTGAACATTTAGCATTGGGAAATGTGCTAACTTACTCCATTCTACACTCCCATATTAAAACCTCTGAGTTCCTCATAAATACATAGATTTTACATAGGATGTATGCATTTAAGCTATTTAGCATAAAGTATTTTAAATTAATGTAAAATATTACTACGAGTTTTTCTGTATTGCCTCAGACTCCTCAATCTGTATGTGCACAGAGCTGTGGTCCAGGATTCTGGAAAGTTCCACAAGAAGAAAGACCTGTCTGCTGTTTTTCTTGTGTATTTTGTCCAGAGCAGCACATTTCCAAGTAGACAGGTATAAAAATAATATCTTTCCTCAAACTGCTTGGGAATGTAGAACAGGAAATCTAAGAAGTGACCATGGTGTCATAATGTAGTGCTCTTCCCTATGTCTCTTTCACTCATTCCTGCATCCATTAGTAACCACTGCTGATTCCTCTCAATGTGTGAAGGTTTGAGTGGCAGTTCTCTTGCTATTGTGTCAAAATCTACCTACTTAAAAATCAACCTACAAAAAAACCTACTTTCCTTTTGGTGCCTAGAATGGCCATCTCAACTCTTACAGTGATCCATGCAATAGGCTCCCCATTGAATGTGAGATATCCAGTTGTCCAAGGACAAATTATATTTCTGTAATAAACAAATGTAATGATTGGTGCCTGAAAGTAACTCCAGGAAAAGTAGATGTGTAATTGTTTCCTCAATGCACAAGAAATGGAACAGCAATTAAAACAATTATAGTTGACATTTCAAGTATCAACAATAGCAGAAAAAGCCAATCATCGTAAGTAAAAGTATGGCTGCCTGTGGTCAACCATGTGATAACATATACATGTAACATTGCATGGAATGAGCAAGTAGTATTTATGAATACAAACACACACACACAAAGACACAAATACAACATTTAATGAGAAAGAGTCCATGAATTTGAGAGATAATAAATATAACATGGGTCCAGGAGAAGGTCTGGAAAGAAGAACAAAAAGAGATATAGTGAGGCAAATATGTTATTTTAAATTAAATTTTTTATAAAAAATAAAGTCAGAGGGAATACGCATTATTATAATGATGAGAATCTGTTATTATTTATTAAACTGAAAAAAGCCAACCCTTAGGCAATTTTATAAGAAACAGAACTTTTTATCTTTTATTTAAAACAATAAAATGTTGAAAGATTAATTAAATATTTCTTTATATTCTACAATAAAATGCTACCATGGGATAAATTTCTTGCAGTGTGCTATATGACTTCAAGTGTGTTGAAGAGATAAGGAGAGAGTGGGCATCCTTGCCTTGTCCCTGATTACAGTGGGATTGGTTTAAGTTTCTCTCAATTTAGTTTGATGTTGGCTATAGCCTTGCTGTATACTGTGCCTACTGTGTTTAGGTATGTAACTTGTATTCCTGATATTTCCAAAACTTTAAACATGAACAGGTGTTGGATTTTGTCAAATAATTGTTAGGCATCTAAGGAGATGATCATGGGTTGTTGTTTTTTCTTTCAGTGTGTTTGTATGATGCATTTCATTGGTGGATTTCCATTGATTGAACCATCAATATATGCCTGGAATGAAGACTACTTAGTGGTAGCAGATGATACCTTTAATGTGTTCTTGGATTCTGTTTGCGAGTATTTTATTGAGTATATTTGCATCAATGTTCATAAGGGAAATTGGTCTGAAGTTCTCTTTCTTTGTTGGCTCTTTCTGCAATTTAGGTGTCATGGTGACTGTGGTCTCAGAGAATGAGGTTGGTAATGTTCCTTCTGTTTCTATTTTGTGGAATGGTTTGAAGAGTATTGGATTTAGTTAGCACTTCTTTGAAATTCTGGTAGAATTCTTTGCAGAAACTATCTGGCTCAGGGCTTTTTAGGAAGAGTACTTTTGATGATTACTTCTATTTACTTAGGGGAGATAGGCCTATTTAATTTATTTACCTGATTTTCATTTCACTTTGGTAAGTGGAATCTATCAAGAAAATTGTCCATTCTATATAATTTTTTTGTAAAGTATAAGCTTTTGAAGTACCACTTAAAGATTCTTTTTGATTTCCCTGGTATCTGTTCTTATGTCCCACTTTTCATTTTCTACTTTGTTCATTTCAATAGTGTCTTTCTGCCTTTTGTTACTTTGGTTCAGGGTTTGTCTATGCTGTTGATTTTCTCAAAGAAATCAGAAAACGGTTTTGTTGGCTCTTTGAATAATTTTGGTTTTATTGATTTCAGCACTGAGTGTGATTATTTCCAGCTGTCTACTCTTCTTGGCTGTGTCTATAACTTCTTCATTATTTTTTTAGGTCGTTCACATGTGTGAGAGCCTTCTTTTAGGATGGCAGTGTTGCAGAATAATTGCAGTCCAGAGACATAGAAAATACATGAACTTGTCTTTTATGAATAGAAAATACTAATAAATAATTCCCTTCACTATATGTATTATCATCTATGCTATAAAGTAGAAAAATGTCTATTTTAGTCAATTTATCTTATTTACTGAGTTTTATTTCATCAGGAATGTACGGTCAATTGCCTCATATCTCTACATTTTCAGGGAGTTCTCAGCCTATAATAAAAGAAACAAGAGATTTACCCAAATCTCTTGGCCTCTCAGGGTTTGCATATTGTCTTTGTTTACCCTGCACCAATATACTGTTTAGGGGTATATACCCAAAGAAAACTCCTGAAATAATGGCCTCATCTCTCTATCTGCTTGTCTGTGCTTAATGATCTGCAAGCCTTGTAAAGATTTCCAAACAGTGGACAGATAAAGTTTAGAATTTTCATAAAAAGACATAAACATAACTTCTGTAGAAAAAAAACAAACAGAAATTGAATCATAGTGCAGAAAGTCCCCTGTAATGCAATACATAGAAAAAAACAGTTAGATATAGAATAAGAATGATCGTAACAATCTGGAATTGTGTCAAGCAACGGTGCTGGCTTTATGAATCTCAACAATTTCAGTGAATTTGGCTGTGTCATTCTCCCTTATGATTTAATATTTTATAGATTTATGGTACTATTATATGACATGTAGGTCATTTTTTTAGTCTTCAGAATATTACTGAAAGAACAAGAGTGAAAATTAGAATAATTCCCAGGATTATTCTAGAATTAATAATGAAAGATTATGATTCCTGTCCTGAGTCAAAGGATGTTAAAGATATAGAAATTTATTTGCAACCTCCACAGCTGAGATAGGTACTGATTGATCTGAGCAGATAGCTCTGTTTTTTTTATGCAAGTGTTGTATATTTCCTGCCAAATCATTATTCTTCCAT
This sequence comes from Meriones unguiculatus, assembly GCF_030254825.1. Classification (NCBI taxonomy): domain Eukaryota; kingdom Metazoa; phylum Chordata; class Mammalia; order Rodentia; family Muridae; genus Meriones; species Meriones unguiculatus. Next base: position 4,756,695 of record NW_026843646.1, on the reverse strand, counting down.
AGTCCATGGAGGTCAGATCTAACTTATTCCCATGTTACCTTAGAAAAAAATATATAGAAGTGGGTTAACAAATATCCACTGAAACTGTGAGTAACAATAAAAATGAGAAGAACCCATAATGGTGGAATCAAGGAAGTATATTTTTTTACACAGATGTGATCAAAATACTTTGTGTACATACTTAGAAACTCACAGTATATAAAAAAAGCATTTGAAGGATTGCTTGACAGCATTACTTCATCTGAATAAGAATAATATATTTATATATTTCACTGCCTTAGAGAAACTGATAAATTCTTCAGCAGAAAGCTTATTATGAATTAAACAAGATAAACAGTAGAAATGGGAATTATAAAGAGATCCTTCCTTGGCAGAATCAGGAAGGAGAATATGCCAGGCTACACACATCAATGGAAAGCACTCTCATGAACTAAATGTGCAATGACTAAATAATTGTAAAAGCTGAAATGTTGATTCACATCCTCCCCACAGATCAGCAGGTGTGCATCCCTCTCCCAAGTCAAGAGTACCCAAACCCTGAGAGAAACTATTGCCTGCCCAAAACAGTGGCTTTCTTCTCCTTTGAAGATCCTCTGGGCATGGCTCTAGCCTGCACAGCTCTGTGCTTATCAGTCAGCACAACTGCAGTTTTGGGGATCTTCCTTAAACACCAAGAATCAGCCATTGTTAAGGCCAATAACCAAACTCTCAGCTACATCCTGCTTATCTCCATCCTCTTCTGCTTCCTCTGCTCCTTTTTCTTCATTGGACACCCAAACAATGTCTCCTGCATACTGCAACAAATAACATTTGCACTTGTGTTCACCTTGGCTATTTCTACCATTTTGGCAAAAACTATAACTGTAATTCTGGCTTTTAGAGTAATGAAACCAGGGAGATCAATGAGGTTGTTTGTGTCAGGCATCTATAATGCTGTCATCCCCATCTGTGTCCTGATCCAACTAATTCTCTCTGGAGTCTGGCTGGGAACCTCTCCTCCCCATATTGACACAGATGAACACTCTGAACATGCTCATGTCATCATTTCATGCAACAAGGGCTCAGCTACTGCTTTCTACTGTGTGCTGGCTTACTTAGGGGCCCTGGCCCTAGGGAGTTACACTCTGGCTTTCCTAGTGAGAGATCTGCCTGACACATTCAATGAGGCCAAGTTCCTGACATTCAGCATGCTGGTGTTCTGCAGTGTCTGGGTCACCTTCATCACTGTCTACCAGAGCACCAAGGGAAAAGCCATGGTGGCTGTGTAAGTCTTCTCCATCTTGGCCTCCAGTGCAGGACTTCTGGGATGCATCTTTTTCCCAAAGTGCTACATTATTCTCTTAAGACCTGATAAGAACTCTTTGAGATGTATTAAAAACAAAAAAATAGCAAATAAAAATTGGATCATTTTGATGTATTAGTTTTCTAATAAAACTCATTAGTATACTAAAATTAAATTATGTATATACTTTTAAGTAACCTTTTTCTGAAATGTATATTTAAACATAAATAAGAACTCCTCACTTTGTCTCACAATCACAGACATTCTATTTCAGAATAGAAGCTGCTGCTGAAAACACATTTTACTAAGTTATGCATGTTACTTATTAATTTATGGACAATATATATTCAAAATGTAATTACATGATAGTAATTGAGATAAACAGTACATGAACTAAATACTTGTTTTCTTTGTTATTTTGAGGAGTATAACAGGGCTTTGGGTGGTATTTGAGATTCTTCTATAGAACAGGGATGAAAATCAATCTCTGGAATAGGGAGGGGTGTTTTTTATACAGGTTGAGCCATTCCAAAAATCAGAGTAGAGAATTTTCTAAAAGGAAAAAATAAATAAATCTACTACTTGGCCCTGCTCTCCTTTTCTAGACATATGTAAAATGACTCATCATCCCACTCTAGAAATACTTGTTCAGTCACCTTCATTACTATTGTGTTCACAATGTGTAGGAAATGGAAACTCATAAATATGCTTAACATGATAAATATCATACACATAAATAGTTGTAAGTAGAAAAACCATAATTTAGGTAACCCATATCCAGAAGACAAATATCTCTCATTCTCTACTCTGTGGCATCTAACTCCAAAGTTTCAGATGTGAGTATCACCATGGAATAACTTCAGAAACAAGAAAATATGTTGGGCAAGCAATAAAATGGTGGGTATAATTGATCTGATTGGGATAATGTAGCGAAGGTCCCCTAATTATCAAGGTGGATAAATATGAAAGAAGGAAGTGGGACAAATAACAGTAAATATTTTTAAGAGTTTTAAGCAATCATATTGTGACTTATCTACTTAAAATCCCTATAATACATGTAAGTCCATGCATGAATATGTTAGATGTTACAACCTAAACATTTTTAATAATGCACACAGATAAGTATAGTTCACCACTGTCAGAAGAAGCTTTTCTTTGTTACAGCAATCATGACTGAAAAGCACAACCAATCACAAGGCATAATTCTGAAGAACTCTCACACCTGATAAATCTACAAAACAATACCCAGATTTAAGGCTCAGAGATCATGCAGAATAGGTGATGAAAAAATTATATAAGGCGGAGGATCAGAGTATGTTCTGGTAATGTGTCTCCTAATAATACCAGAAGCTACAGCCATAAGACAAATCAATATAAAAAATTAAAAAAGGCTTACTAATATATCTGCATAAACATGAACTGAATAATGGAAAATGCCAATCGGCATGCAAAAGTGGCCCAGGAAGAAACCAGTGCCCTTAATCCTATGCAAAAATCTGCAGGGAACTAATAAAAGCTGCGAGTGTGAGAAAAAAAAATCTTCCCATGAGAAAGCATAAAATCAGTTAGTTATTCAACACCTAACAATCCATCCTGAAAACATACAGGGGACCCAGAAGTTTCCCCTGAAGCCCTTTCCTGTCCCTACAGAGCACAGTGTTTCCCCTGTGTCATGTAAATGTCCCTGTCCTTTGCCCCTGGCTGTCTTCAGGATCCAGAGCATCCAGGAAGCTGATTCCTGATGCCATCGCCCCGCCCATCTGCTTCAGGAAGCAAACAGGCCCGGCTGCTGGAAATCATTTGTGTGAAGGCAAAATGTACACTTTGAATTCTCCTGATCTGACTTAGTTGGAGAAGGGATTATGGGGTCCTTGTCCCCTTTTTTTAGTCATTTTGATTCTCACAGTCAAAGCAGGGCTGGTCTCCAGAAGGCATAAATGCCCTCACAATGATAATAAATATTTTTTAAAGTTTAAAAAAAAAAAGCCGGAGGCTGGAAAGATGGCTCAAAGGTTTACAGCACTGGCTGCTCTCCCAAAGATCCTGAGTTCAATTCCTAGCAACCACATGGTGGCTCACAACCATCTATAATGAGATCTTGTGCCATCTTATAGTGCAGAGGCATAATGCTGGAGAATGAATGAATGAATGAATGAATGAAAAAATAAAGAAACAAAACACCTGACTCAGTGTCTCATGCCTGTTATCCCAACAGCCAGAGGGCTCTGTGAAGCAGAGAAACCCTCTCTCTTCCTGAGGTGCCTGGTTACATACCCAGCAACCACAGGGTCATCTGTCAAGGGATGTTGTGCCCTCTCGTGGCAAGCATGTGTCACTTAATAATGCTTTACATAGATGCTGTACTTAATTTAATACTATGTATTTATTTCAATTTAATAAGAATAGAGCAAGGAGTGTCTCGAGAGCCAGCCTCCTCCTTGAATCCTGTGGGGTCGGAACTCTGGAGGACTCTGTGCTAGATCAAAGCAGGGCCTGGGACCACCGAACTTGTGTCCACCCTTTTGGGCTCTCCCCAAACTATGATAACATTCTATTGCTGAGAACAACTCCACAAGTCATTGGACACAGAGAATCCCAGCTGGTGCCTATTTAGAACCTTCACCCCCTATGGACTACTGTTCATTATACTGGAACTTGAACATATACTGCATGCCACTGGAAGAGTAAAGTACACACCAACCCAGCCATACAGCCTTCACTCTCCAACGGAGACCTGTCTACAAGATTTACTGGTGCGCTTGTGGCACACACGTCATGGAAATTACCAACTAATATCTGATTGGGTTTCAGGAGGCCCACTCCATGAGAAGGAACCTTGATCCAATACTGCTTGGGTACCCAGGAGCCTGAGTCTACACACACCAGGAATATAAGAGAAATCTAAATGCTACAGTTACTCTAAAGGAGAACAGCCATAGTCACAGATCTGTGCCTTGCTTGGACATCATTGGAAACTTCCTCCTGCATCAGATGGGAACAAATAAAGAGGCCCATGTCCAGTTGACCTGCAGAGAGAGAGAGAGAGAGGCCTTGGACCATTCCACCCTAAATGAGATGTCTCCAGCAAACTCTCACCCCTAGGGGCTCAAGGTACTCTGTGTGCAGAGTGTAACTGCCAGAGGGGATGAAGGACAGGAGGGTAACAATGCCTTGTAAACACTTCAGGACCAACACACATAAGAATGCACCCTGACCCACAAGCTATCTTTTCTATCACTTTCCCCTTTCAGGGCTACCTCACCAGGCCACAAGGGAAGAGGATGCTCTCAGTCCTGATGTGACTTGATATGCTGACATGGGTGGACATGGGGTTGGCAGATCCTGTTCTCTGAGGAGCCAGGTGAGGGGTGATAGGGGAAACAGGGAGGGTAGGCCTGGGAAGAGAGCATGAAGGGGTCTATGACAGGGATGTAAAATGAATAAATAAAAATAAAAATTAAGGGAGCTGGAGTGACGGCACAAAGCTTAAGAGCACCAACTGTTCTTTCAAAGATTTTGAGTTCGATTCCCAGCATCCACGTGGCAGCTCATAATCATCTTGTAAGACTTGGCGACTTCCTCTGGCATGCAGACAGAATACTGTACAAATAATAAACAAATCTTCTATAATAAAAAGAACTACACCACGAATCATAAATAAAGTTTCACTCCAAAAAGAACACTCTACCCCTTTAAATACTACTACTACTAATAATAATAAATGAAAAACTTAGTTTTCTCCAAGGGAGTCTCATTGGGGCAACAAAACAGACTAACATCTAGGTCCCATGAGCAGCAACAGATGGCAACAGAAAAGCTCAAGGGTATACTTGTGGTTTGTCAATGCTTTATATGTATATAAACACACACACACACATATATAAACATATATATATACACACTTCTACCTACACACACACACACACACACATACACACACATATATATTTATATACTGTTCCTTTGTGTACATTATGGCTTCTGGTTTCATGCTTTTATGGTATTTCTTTGTGAATGGACATCTGTATCACTGTACCCACATGTCCCACATCTTCTTTCTTTGCTGTTTTATTAATTACAATAGACATGTAAATCATTTTAATGATTTCTGGAAAACTGGAGCCTAACAATTTCCTCTTCATAAAATAGGAAAGTGAGTGTCCATGAGATAAACAAGTGATCTGCCCCACCTTTTAGGGTCCTCTGGTTATCGCTTTGGCACAGCTCTGTCGGTCTTTGTTATCACTGCTGTGGGTTCCGGTCATTGTGTAGATTACTAAGCCTTGACCCTTTGTTGAGGGTCCCAGAATTCTAAGACATATCTTGATTATCTGGTGCTGCTGCTGCTTCATTTGCAGTGATGTGATGATGTTGGTATGTCCAGAGCCTAATAACAATTTGTGTTGGGCCATCTTTAGCTCTTATTGGCCATTCTTTGCCAGCCTCTTTGGTGGACCTACTCTACTAGGACTGAGGAATATCTGTACGTTTGTGCTAACTGTAACACGAACTTCTACCAGACCCGGTGTTAAGAATTTTACCTGATGGCACTGGAGGCCCATAGCTGAGTTTTCTATGCTCTCCCATAACCCACTTTTGTAAGGTATAACTGAGAGAATATATGGCTGTTCTTATAGTAGAAATACTTCGTGTGACTACCTCAGATGTGCTCAGTTCATGAGACCACAAAAGACCACCAGGAGTTGAATCCATTGCAGAACACATGAGGATCTTTTTATTACAAGCTATAGGGCCCACACCCTCACTGACTCAGCGGTTGAGAGTAGAGTACCTTGTGCTTAGGGTAGGCGGACTTGACTCCTTTCTGTTACGAAGTGCCAACTCTCCTAGACAAAACAAGGCTGGTCTCAAAAAGGCAGACACATACACAGAGATTATAAATCATTTTTAATGATTATAACAAGAAGCCAGGTGTGGTGTCACACACCTGTGACCATCAGTGGGGCAAGCAGAGGCAGGTGTCAGTTCCAGGACATCCAAGTTTGTAAAGCAAGTCCAGGACATGAAAGACCACACAGAGAAACCCTGTCTCCAAAAACAAGGGCTTGCATCCCCTGCCAGCTCATCACACTCACATGTCTAGACATGTTCTAAGTTACATAGTATGACTTTAACTAGGCTATAAGAGCATGCTGCCAAGCATGGTGGCACAGAACTTTAATCCCAGCACTGGAGAGGCAGAGGCAAGAAGATGTTTCTGAGTTTGAGGCCAGCCTGGCGTACAGAGCAAGTCCAAGACAGCCAGGGATACACAGAGAAACCTTGTCCAAAAAATTCAAAATATTAATAATAATAATATTAAACCAAACATCAGAGCCATGCCTGCAGGCAGTTTGCAGGGTTCCTTTCACAAGGAAGGCACACAGTAGAGTTAATAGAAAAAATGGCAGATGGAAGAAAGATTTAAATCTTGATTTTATTTCAATATTTAAATCTCCATTATAAGAAATTCTTAATGGGTTGAAAACAAAAGAAGTCAAAGATGGCAGGTGAAACTATAGAAGACCCATGGGGCAAGGGCTAGGGGGAGACACAGGGTTCTATTTTTATTTTGTATAGAGAACATGTGAACACCTTCTACTGAAGAAGAATGGTATGAAACACTTGAGGAAATATTCTGCACATTAAGGTCACATTATCATGGTGCTTCTCAGCTGTATCTCTTCAAAATGTGCTTTTCTGGTTGTGATGCCGATTACACATTTACTTTTTAAAAGACACATTTGTTCATGTGTGTGTGTGTGTCCCTGGAGGATAGAAGAGGATATTGGATTCCCTGGAATTGGAATTTCAGTTGGTTAGGGGTTGCCTGACATGGCAGAGTGATACATTTTAATATCTTATTAAATGTGTGAGATATATTAAACATGTCAAGTTTGGAAATCTTAAAAGGTGATAATCATCACAAACAGATAAATATACGATCTGCTTCAGTATTCTTACTTTAGTGGCCCAAGCTTTGAACCCCAGCATTCAGAAGGCTGAGACAGGAGGATCACAAGTTCAAGGTTGGCCTCCCCACTTCCTGATGAAAAGGCATAATTTACTCATCCATCCAATTAGCTCAGCTAAGGCAGCATACAGCCTCCTAGTGGTCATGAGTAAGAAACACCCTCCTGAAAACACAATGATAAATTTGATTCACCACATGGTGACATAAACTGTTGAGATATACTCGACAGTATTCAAACTTATGTGTGACCATAGTAAAGAATCATTAAGACATTTGTTAATCATCTTTTCATTTTCTTCCTTGAAAAAAAAATGCCTCCTTCTACATATGTTTGTAACACATCATTTATGTTTTAGAAAATTTAAGTAATGTGAAGTAAAGGAAAGTGGGACCAGTGCTAGAGAGGTAGCTCGGATGTTAAGAGCATTGGCTGCTCTTGTAAATGTCCTGAGTTCAATTCCCAGCAACCACATAGTGGCTCACAACCCCCTATAGTGAGATCTCATGCCCTCGTATGGCTTGCAGTGGTACATGCAGGCGAATACTGTGAAATAAATAAATAAACAGATAAATAGATAAATAGATAAATAAATCAGAAGGAAGGAAAGAAGGAAGGGAGTGAGGGAGAAAGAAATAAGAAAGAAAGAGAGAGAGAAAGAAAGAGAGTGAGAAAGAAAGAAAGAAAGAAAGAAAGAAAGAAAGAAAGAAAGAAAGAAAGAAAGGGCCATGAACAAATTAATACCTTAAATTCCTTCTTAAAAATGTTCTTGGATGAGGCTGGAGAGGTGGCTCAGAGGTTAAGAGCACTATTCACTATTCTTCCAAAGAATCTTCATGAGTTCAATTCCCAGCAACCACATGGTGGCTCACAACTATCTATACTGAGATCTAGTGTGCAGGCGGAATGCTGTATAAATAGTAAATAAATCTTTAAAAAGTTTTGAAAATGTGATCCTCCTGCCTCTGCCTTCTGGGTGCTTACCCTGTAGGTGTGTTCCCCACACCTAGCCTTATCAGGTCACAGAGGAATACAATGCAGCCACTCATGATGAGTCCTTATAGGCTAGAATCAGAGGGAAGGGGAGGAGGATCTCCCTTATCAGTGGACTGGGGGAGGGGCATTGGTAAGGGAGAGGGAGGGAGCGTGGAATTGGGAGAGGAGATGGGAGGGGGATACAAAGTGAATAAACTGTAATTAATAAAAATAAATTTAAAAATACAAAAAAAGATGTAGCCTTGTAAGAGAAATGCTAACAGACATAAAGAAGGGGAGATAAGTAAACAGATCAACTGTTATTAGACCACCTCAGAAAAATTGTATGAACAGTTCCTAAGTATAAAACAGTGGGCAAGCTGGGTATATTTTGCCATGCCTTTAATTCCAACAATCCTCATGAGGCAGAGGCAGGTATATCTTATAGAGTTGGATGGTAGCCTGGTCTATGTAATGAGTTCCAGGATAGTCAGAGGCACATAATACTCTGCAAAAACGCATCAAACAAACAATAGATAGAAAGAACTGACAGATCTTTGCTCAAGTTTCTGCAAAGAGCTATAGAGCTATTCATTCCCGCTAGTTATGTACACATCTTCTAGAAACCTGAAGTGCCTCACTTTAAATTGTAACATTGATATGATCTTCCTAAAATGAAATCTATGTTTAAACAGTTACAAAAAAAAATTAAAGCATCAGCAATGTAAATGTTGGTCAAAATAGGCAACATAGGGAATGAGAGTTGGCTCAGCAGTGAAGAGTTTTCGCTGGTCTTTCAAATAATTAGTCCTGATTGCCAATACTGACATAAATGTGGGAATCAGGAACCACAGAGAATTGCAGTGAGTGGAAACAGAGCCCACGCAGAATCCTGGTAATCAAACTCCGGAGACAAGACTAAAAGGGGCAGATCTAACTTCATTATCCAGTGTAACAGCCTGTAAATGACTGAAAGCCCAATCAGAACATCCCATGTTAGCTTCAAGTACCAATAACAATGAATTTATTTTGTACAACTATAAGGAAATGTGGTAGTTGTGTGGTGAGGCAAGGTCATCTTAGGAGATTCATAAAGAAGGGGGAAGCAGTCATCGCCCTTGGCTAACATCCATTTTGACACTTCACTAATGTGCTAACACTCCCCAGTAGATCAACACTGTGTGCAGTGGATCAGGACTTTTCAAGGAGTCATAGGAGTCACTGAAGCTTCACTTGTCATTCCCTATGCGGCTCTGAAAGGCTTACCTTTACATACATAGGAGCACACACCTATCCATTACTCTAAGTTCAGGAGTTCTGAGGCCATCTTCTAACTGCTTCGAGGACCAGACACACATGAAGTATTTATAAAAAAATAATAGTATTCATTAAAAAAATTAAGACAAGCACTGAAAAGGAAAAAAATATCACACAGTTGAAATAATGTGACTCAGAAGGTTCAAGTAGTATTAATATCATAATGAAGATCAATACAAGAATATATGCTTGACATGTACAAAACCTACATTCCAGGCCTATCAGATAATAATATAAAAACAAAACAAAAATGCCTGGAATGTGAGCCACAACTTCCATAAGATTAACTCTAAATGGATCTTACACCTGAATGTTAAATGCTAAGGGCAGAACTTGTTGAAGATTTTAGAGAAATTAGTGCTCTCTGGGTTTGGCATCTTAAGAAAGATGCTTCTACACATAAGCCCCTGCTCCAAAAGTTGGCCAAATGTAGCCTCATAGTGAAGTTATTCAGAGGCCACCCTGGGTTAAAGAAATGACTAGGACCACAAGAGACCTAAGAGGTAGCTGCACATGGTCGCTGCTTACCACCCAAATTCAGGGAGAATACACCTCACCAGCTCCTGGAGCTCAGCTTCATGCTTCTCCCTGTTGTGGGCAGTGAACCTGAGCTCACCCTGTTGCAACTTCAGATCTCCCCTCACAGCAGCCTGTGGTGCTCAGAGGTGCTGCAATAAGCTCAGAAAAGGCAGAACCTGCAGCTGGGGGCCTGGAAGAACACACCTCCTCTTATGCCTGCAGGCCCTAAATGGACAGTGTCTTGAGTGACATGAGCCCCTCAGGGTTAGTGTGTGGTAAAGGGGAAAAGCATAACACTACAAATCCTAAGCTTCCAGTTCAGGGCCAGGCCTTTTCCAGATGTGCATACATTTTCATTTCAGTAGCCCTTGTGCCTGTCCTCTCATATTTTATTCATCTGTCTTCTCATCCAGCCTCAGGCAGGACCCTCCACTCCAGACAGCTATGTTCAGCAGCCTGCCATGTTCAATCCTCCCATTTGTAGTCAATGAACCTCCCCTCACCATTTTCGGACTTCAGAACTTGCTCTAGCTTCCCTCACAAATCCAGCAGCAGCTCTTACATCTCATCACACATGGACATTCCACTCAGAAATAGAGCATTACCTAGATCAGGGCACTTAGAAGGACCTGCCTTCTCTGCTGCCTAGACACCCTGATTGCCCAGTGAGTCATGAGCCCCTCTCTTAGGGATAGAGTGTGCTGAGGGACACAACATCATACTCCTGGGCCAAGGTTTCCAGATGAGTGTTGGGTCTTTTCCACACCTGCAGAGATTTGGATTTCAGTAGCACTTGTGCCTGTCCTCCATCTGTCTTCCCAACTATTTCCAGGCAGGAACCACGACTACATCTAGCTCTGATCAGCAGCCTGCTCATCCCATTTATGGGCAGTGACCCGCCACTTACCAAGTCCAGAATTTGGAACTTGCTTGAGGTTCCCTCTGAACACCTAGTAGCAGTGCTCAGAACACCTCACACAGAATCATTCGAGCCTGATCAGCTACAAAGTAGAATCTCTAGCATGACTCCCCAAAGAACCTGGCTCCTAGTATGACAGGCAATTCTCACCAATGTACTGGTTCTCCAGATAAAACCCATATTTTTGGCCTGGGAAGCTGTCCTGGGACTTGTGAGCCTAGGAACAAGACAGATCTGAGGAGAGACGGTATCCCAATGAAAAGGCATCCTGAGATATGGGAGCCCAGAAACCACACAGCTCTGAGGTGGGACAATGTCCCTATGGAATGGAATTTTGAGAGAGGAGGGTCAAAGAACCACAGAACTCTGAGAGGAGGCCTCTTCAGCAGAGGTGTCGCAGCTCCCATGGGAGGGTATCCCCAGTTGAACTGAGGAAGGACATCAGGAGCCTTGGCCCTACTCATACTTCACCTCTCCTTTGCTGTGTTTCTTGGCTCCTTCCAAGCAGAGTCAAACCTGGCAGTAAATCTCATAAAAGGGGTTTATATTGGAGGATCTAGCCAGTGCAGGAAGAAATCCAGGAGTGGCTGCCTCTGCTCCCTGGAGAAGGCAGCAGAGAAGTGAGCAGACACAGCCTTTTAATGTGATTTGTTATGGCGTGGATCTTTCTAGGGCAGAGATTTTCAGAGTGAGGATTGGGAGGTTTTCAAATTCTGCACTTAGGGGAGTTCAGGATTTCCTGGTTTTCCTGTTCAGAGATAGGTCTGAACTCCAACTCATGGATAATGTCTGTGGGGGGGGGGTTGTAGCTCAGGAATTGGTGGGTTTTTCTGCTCAGATATTAGTGAACTGTTGTTTGGGGTTTTCACCTAAACTTAACATAATATAGGGTGTGAATCTGACCCAAGTTAAATTCATTCTATGTGTAAAAGAAAGTTATGCGGAATTCACACCGCCTACAAAACAATTCAAACTGACCCCTAAATTGTTGTATTTCTAACCCTTCACCTCCTACTGATCTCTCTTTCAAACCAGATGTCTTGCACATGTGACAGAACTATGCTTTTCTCAAGAAGGAAACTGCAACTTTATGGCACCCCAGGAATTACTGTTGGCTATGATTCCCTAATGGTCCATTAAGCAGCTTGTTACATGCCTCTTCTTTGACATGGAGATGGGAAAATGGTTGGTATGAATCAGGGAGGTTTCCTTGGTTATTGGTTGGAGACAAATTTGTTGACTATCATCTTAAGGAAACATGTTTCCTAGCATCCTAATCTCTAACAGCCCTGGTTGGCATGATACATATATATGGGGTGTTTTAAAACAGCCCTTAGCTAAATTCTACTTGGTGTGACTTCCTGTCTCCTAAACACTGGTAAATCCCTTACATCAACAATTTTAATCGTTTACATCTCATCTTTATAATGAAGTGCTAATTAACATATGTGTTATTTACAACCTCCAAAAATTTAACTCCAAATGAATCTTATAATTAAATGTCAAATTCCAAGATCATAACTTGGAGAAAATACTAGAAACTAGGCCTCTGTGAGTCTGCATCCTACTAAGGACATTTCCACTTTCAAGCCCCTGCTGCAAATGCTTTGTGAACCTGCAGCCCCATAGTGTGTAAGGAGGCAGCCGTTCAGAGCCCATCCTTCTCCAATCAACTCTTAAGTTTTGCTCTTTCATTTTACTAGAAAGGTTAAATTAACTTCACATTCCCAAGCTTGCAAGGCCATCTCCCACCCTACCCCCTTTATATTTTCCTAACTATCTGTGAACTGGTTAAACTTACTATTACCTTAACAGAGGTGCCTAAACTGTAAAAATGCATCACCTACAAAGCCCTCACTATGGACAGAGGACTCACTTCTTTGTTCCCTCATCACTTAGATCTCCAAAAGTCTAGCGATGAATTAAGGACCTTGGATTCCATACCAAATGTCTTGGAAAATAGTTAAAGGCCTTGAGCCGAAGTGTCCTGAATCAGCACAGCCTCCAACAGAAACTCCCTTGCTTAAACCACAATTTTAAAATTTGATTGGATGACCCAGACACTCACCAAGGTTGCCTAGCTTTGTGGATTTATCCCTTTAATAATACAGCAAACCTTACTCCCTTGGGGGCTTTTCAGATCCAGAACAGGCCACCTCCCTGTGCTTAGAAAATAAAGCTTTCCTTTTAACCTTCTGTTCCCAAAGTGAGATTTCTCGGCTTCCACTGCTAACGCAATATAGTGAAGATATTCTGATGCCCCCAAAGCATTCAAGGCTAGCACAAAGGATCTCTCCCGTGGCTGCCTCTGGCTGCAGGTTCCCACCCATTCCAGGAAGGACCCGACAAGCAGGCCTTGCTGTTCAGCCTCCTGCTCCCCCAGGTTGGGGGCAGCAGCCACACACTCACCATGTTGTGACTTTGGAACTCGCCTGAAACCCCTCAGAGCACACAGCAGCAGCGCTCAGACCACAGCACACCGACCTTCAAACCTGCTCAACTACAGAGCGAACAGAGAGCAATGCAACAGGAAGAACCCGCCTCTTCCTCTGACTGGAGGGATGGCCTCAGGGTCCTGATTGGTCAGTGAGTCTTGAGTGACATGAACACATCTTTAGAGTTACATCATCGTATGGGAGCAAAAAGGTACAGTGAGTGATTCCTGGCACAGATTCCATTTCAGGAGCAGACTTTTTCCAGACCTGCAGAGATTTGTATTTCATCATCATTTGTGCGTGTCCTCCCCTAGCCTACCTTGTCTTACACTCAGTGGGCAATTTCCCTCTTCCTCTTGGAATCAAGGTGCCTGTATGCCACACAGTCCATTATTCAACCCGCAGAGTGAACCATATGACCTACAGCTGGCAGGTTGCCAAGAATATTAGAATTAAACAGAAATTTTAGAAAATGCAATGAGATTTTTGTTCTGTGATTTCATGCTGTGGTCACATAAACCGCAGCTACTTTCCTCTGGGAAGGTATAAGACAACCCAGGGGTAAAAAGCAGGAAACACATGACACTTTGGAGTATTAGTATCAGCTAGCACTTCTTCCTCGATGGAAAGGTGTGGAAAAAACAAAGCTGTGTTAGTAAAGGCTCTCTATACGAACAAAACTGTTAGAAGGAAGTTCTCTGTGTATGTGGAAAGTTGTTTTATAAGAATGGCTCACAGACAGTGGAGAGTTGAATCTAGTAGCTGTTCAGAACGTTTGCCTGGATAACTAAGCTTCTTGATTATCAGAATATTACAGAATTTCAAAGAAGTAGTCACTAATGTCAGTGAAAATAATAATAATAAACTTACTAGCCAGAGTTTAGGCATGCAGAACAAAAGACAGATTGACCATCTTCAATGTCCATTATTTATGTAGGCTGCCACCAGATGTGTGGGTTAGCTTAACAGGGAGTTTATCACCTCAAATAGTCCAAATTAAAGAAGGGTTTTCCTATGTCAAAATATATAAATAAAATAAATCGGTCACTTACTTGAACTACACTAATTTGGTTTACTGGTAAGTTCAGGGTATTTGTTTCTTTTCTTTTTTTTATTCCTTTGATTCTTTTTGTTTTTGTTTTTTGTTTTTCTACACAGGGTTTCTCTGTGTAGCTTTAGCAGTCGGGGACTTGCTTTTGTAGACCAGGGTAGCCTCAAACTCACAGAGATCCACCTGCCTCTGCCTCCCTGAGTGCTGGATTACCTGTGTGAGCCATCTTAGCACTGCAGAATATGGTATAACCACATTCTTCTATTCTAAACTCTAAAGGAAGAACCACTTGGCTGAAGCTGCTGAGTTCTGCTGCTTGCTTGGGGCTGGAACATGGAATCATTGTTCAATGAATTCTATACAAGCTTCCTTTTTTTCAAACTTTTTCTTCACTGATTAAGGCTGGCTCTGCTGGAACTTGCTCCATAGAATGACACTGAACTCAGAAATCAACATGTTTCTATCCCCTGAGTGCTACTGTTGAAGGTGCATACCACCATGCATGGCCCTAAGCATGCATGGAATGGAAGCTTGGCTGCATGGGGTCTTATCTTGGGGTCACTACTCCCTTATTTCAATTTCTCTAGCTCTTTTCCTAATCTACAATTCCCAAATCCACATTCCTCCATAGAAAAGCATGATAAGGCATATTGCATCAATACCACAGCTCCTAGTAACAACTTTAGCTTTAGTTACAGTTTCTATTGCTGTGAAGAGATACCATGACCATGGAATCTCAACAAAAGAAAACATTTAATTTGGGATAACCTATACTAGACTTTCAGAGGTTTATGTCATGGTGGGGAACATGATAGAGGAAAGGCAGGCATAGTTCTGGAGAAGGAGCTATGAGCATTACATCTATTTACAATTAATTAATTAATTAATTAATTAATTTTACTAATTACAGTTCATTCATTTTGTATCCCAGCTGTAGCATGTCATGATCAGCTTACACTTTCAGACCACAACAGGAGGATTAGTTTGTTGTGTACATTTGCAGGATGAACGGAAACAATAAAGGACAAAGAGGAGCAAAATAATGAAGATAGGAAAAGCTTGATTTTGACAGACAGAACTCCCGTTCTTTTTGTGTAGTGGCTGAACATCACATGGGAATTCATGACAAGCTCTTTCTCAGGCCATGTCTAAATCTGTGAAATGAGAAGCATTGTTCTCAACAAAGTGAAACAAAGAAAACAAACTCAGGGGCTGGAGTGATGGCTCAGAGGTTAACAATACTTGCTGTTCTTCCAAAGGTCCTGAGTTCAATTCCCAGCAACCACATGGTGACTCATAACCATGTATAGTAAGATCTGATGTACACATAGAATGTTGAATAAATAATAAATAACTCCTTAAAAAAAGAAAAGAAAACAAACTCAGGTCATTTTCTGGTGTTATTTTTCACTAGTTTTTATTGATGAATTACAGAAGTTCCTGCACATTTCATTCCAAGAGAATACTCTTCTTTCTTTGTAAGGAAACCAAGTGTTTGAATAACTATTCAAATAGAAATAAATATGAAATAATATCCAGTACACATATATTTATTATATAATATGTGAAACATAAAGAAACTGATGTATAAAAATGTTACATGTTTAAACACAGTATCCAAAGCAAAAGTGAAGTTCTTATCATCTACAGTGATTATTTAATCAGAAAAAGAGATGAGTCACTTTTCTAAGAAATAATTTTTTGTTCAACTGTAATTTATTGTCATTGTTTAAATTCACCCATGTCAATGTGTGTTTTAAACTCATTTGTACTTTTGCCTGCAGTGTGACTTATTGGCAGAAATCTCTCATACCATCCAAGTAAATCAGCTTTCTGGATTTTTTTTTATATTCTATCGTAACAGCACATTTGCTTCTCCTTTTTATAACAACTCTTGCTACAAAATCTTGATATTTAATTTTTCTTATCCACATACAACCTAAAAGAACATTAGAAAAACATTTTGAAGGAGACTGAGTGAGCTAGATTCTGTGCTTTCAGCCCGTCATTTACTATTGCCACCTGAAGTGTAGACAAGATGGACGAATCTCTCCTATCCATCTGGAAAAACAAAAAACCTCTGCACTAATAATTAAAATCAGAAGGGAGAAAAGGTGGGTTGACACTGACTTTCCTGCTTTTACATGATGTCTCATGACTAATACAGTACTGACTGTGAGAGTCAGTTATAAGTGTATAATCATTTAGTGATTGTTATTGTCTTGACTCTTTGATCATGATGTCCTCTTGAGGCACCAGATTATCCTGGGCAAACAAGCATGGGAGATATTTTAATATGTAGGCAATGATGACTATAACTGCAATGAAAATGAGAACTCTGATACTTCTAAATACCAACTACATGTGACTAGACAATCTAATGAGAAGATTGCTTTAACCCATAGCAATTCTGTCCTTTTATAAGAATTCTGATCAATGTGGTTGTTATGTGACCATATGAATGTATTAGGTATCACTAAACTCTGTCCCTCTTTATATAGCTTTGAACATCATTTGACAAAAGTTTAAATGTCACACTTACTGTTTTACACCAAAAAATGACCATATAATATCTTCTCCCATTTCAAACACTTAAGCTATGTTTTCAAAAGAAAAAGATAAAAGACTTTGAACTTTCAATTTGCAGCATGAATTAAAAACAATTCAAAGAGAATTCCTCACAATTTGTTAAGGAAAAGCTGATTCAAAAGCCATGTGCCATGCAAAAAACTCAGAATTCCCATTATGACTATGAAGACATTTTACACACACTGGTACAACATGACTTCTGTACTTCCCTAAAACTAAAATATTCAAAAGGTATACAGTATTAGTGAAAGAATAAGTGGATGAAGACCAAAATACAGAAAACATAAGCCCCAAATTATATTCAAGTTTTCATTAAATGACCTAAGGAAACAGGAAGAATGTGAACCTGACCAATGTTACAATTGTGTGTGCACAGAAATTAAACAAACACAAATTTCATAACTCAAACAAAATAACTAATTTCTGACTCTCCTGCTACTACTTATTTCTCTTCCAGAGAGGTCCCATGTTCTATACATCTCTCTGTATAGGGAAGTGATCAGAAAGGTCTGTTATGGATCTGCAGCTCCTCAAGCCTATTTGTAATTTTAGCAAACCCAGCCACAGTGATGCCCACACAAAATAATGTTGAACTATATTTTCATGTCAGCTTCCTGGACATATGGATAATGGCACAAGATGTGAAATCTACCTGAATAACACATGCACACTTGAGAAACCTCTGCAGCTCAGCAATTTCTTTTGTACTGGGAATTGAATTTTCCTGAATCACACCACTGTGGCTGCTGGTAGTGGAATGGTAAAGAGATTCCAATTAAATGTTGCCTAACTGACACTGAAAAAGATCAGGCCTTTCCTTTGCAAAGGGAAAGACATTATTAAGATATTGTGTGAACTTAATCCTGAGAGCAATGTTATTTGTTTAGATCTGCTGTTACCTGACATACACACCTATAATGAATGGCCTGTGTCTCAAATGTCAGAGCTGACTTAAATGTGCCTGTTGCCTGAACATATCTGCAAAGGACAGTTCCCTAGTTGGATATTCACTATTCAATAGATCATGCTATGAGGGGAGTGGCCACATGATCCTTTTGGAGGCCCAAAAAGGAATGGTGAGTGATGTCAGTGGCTCCTATGGATCCTCAAAAGATCCTGATCTACTGCATACAGTGTTCATCTCCTAGGGACGTCTAGCTCACTATTAAACTCTCAAAATGGATCTGAAACTAGGGCTGGGACTGCTTCCCCATTCTTTACAGAAGTCTCCTAATGTGACACATTTCCTTATAGTTGCACCAAACTTTGTTGTTGGTGTTTGAGGTGGTCTCATTGGCTTTTCAGTCATTTAAAGACTTGTACACTAGACAATAGTTAGACCTGTACATTCAGTCTGATTTCCTAGGATTCTGTGTGGATTCTGTCACCACTCCCAAACCTCCTCCACCTGACTCCTTACTCCCACAATGCTGTCCTCCCAAATTGTACACCCACCAATCTGGTCTGTCTTTATTCATCTGACATTAATTATTAATTCTTGGGATATTAAAAATCACTTGCCTTGCCACAATCAGTTCATTTTCACAATGGCGAAATCAGCAGTTCTTTGAGTACCCTCTTTCTCTCTGGGATGTACAAAATAAACTAGTCCTTCTATTGTGGTCTGAAAGCAGATGCTGAGCATGACATGCAAATTTTTTCTTGTTACTACAATGGAGAGTTGACTATATGATTCAAATGGATAATATTTAAAGTGAGTGATGGTGCCAACCTTTCATTGAAGAAGTTATTTATCTTAATAAAAAAGACAACAAGCTCATTTCCTTGGGGAGCAATAGAATAGTATCATGGTGATATACTTCAACATAGGAGACCTTGGCTCTGAAATATTTTTATAAAAGGCTTGGTAGGCAGCTGCTCTAGAATTATTAACCTTTATATGGAGAAATTGCTCTATACACTTGAGAGATTATTAAATAAAAATATCTTAAATGGTAGCATAGCTTCATCTCTGGATACTACTGAAATGGGAGCAGTCTAAAATAGAGTTTTTTCATTCCACATATCCTGTCATCCTTAATTCTCTTCTAGGTTCAGGACCCAGGTTTTACTTTGAATAATTTTAATTCTTAGCAATGATAGACTGCAAATCTCACCCTTAAAGTACTGGGATAATTACAGAGCAAATCTATCTTTTGGATCAAAATGTATACCCTAAAAGATAGACCTAAAGAATTTATCAATGCCACAATTCTCACACAAAGAACAGAGAACACAAATACAGAAAACATCAAGGAAAAGTTACCTCTAAGCACTGTGTTTGCAGTTCATAGATGAACAGATATGCTGAGCTACTCTTAAATTCAGAGTAATGTGAGAGACCAAAATATTAAAAATCAGCAGTTATTATTAAAGTTTAAAGCCTGAACTAGGTGGGTGGAGAAGTCCAGTAATGACCTGAGGGGAAGAACCTGCCTGACTGCATTCTTTCCCCACCCACTAGAGATACAGTTGCTAGGAAATCGGCCCATCTCCCTAGGGAGGGACACCAGATCATTAATGGTTTGGGGACCTTCCTATAGCCAAGCAATTCAAAATGCAGCATTTTCACCAATAGATGATTGCCAGACAGGAATCGCCCCTGCCTTGGGCATGCTGGGATGGACCAGAATCTTTAAATCACCCAACTAACCTGGGCACGGCGTGCTCGGCTCCCACTGCCTCGGTGGTGGGTGTGTGTGGGCCAAAGCTGCAGCTTGTAACTTACAATAAAAAGAACCTCATGTATTTCAGTGGAGGCTAGTTATTCTTGTCTTTTGGGGTTCATGAATTGGGCAGAACAAAAGCAGCTTCTGACTCTGAGAAGGCAGGCTCAGAGGAGAGTCACAGCTGCTTCTATGCAGAACCAGAAAGGGTTCATTTCAACTACCCGTGGCTGCAGTCTATCTCAGGGCTATGACATCATCACAGGGAATTTTCTTTCATAAGGTTTATTTATATTTTATGTATGTATATATGGAAGTATTTTTCCATGTATTGGTGTAGAGTACAGACAGAGGCCAGAAGCGGGCATCAGATTCATTGCGAATGAAGTTAAGGAGCTGTTTAGCTAGGAGCTTTTTTGTAAATTGGAACCTATGTCTTTTGTAATACCACCCAGTGCTCTTCACTGCTATGGTATCTTTCTAGGCACTTTTCATTTAAAATTTATTTTTGTACATGTTAAATAAAATACACTACATCATTTCCTCCTTTACATTTCCATTCTCCATCTCTTCCCATATACTTTATTTCAATTTTTTTTCCTATTAAGTATGTAAGTTTGTATAAATACATAAACAATACCTGCTGAATCCATTTTTTGTTGGGTTTATTTATTGTTGTATGCTAATTAAAATGTATTACAGCAATTTCCCCTTTTCATGTCCTTTTATCATCCCTTACCAAATTTGTCCAATCCAATTTTTCCTTATAAGTATGTGAGCAGTTATGTGCAAATTTATGAATTAAACATGAATCTCTTTCTGTTGGTTCTGTTTATATGGTTTCAGTGCTGAAGACTTTCCATTGGATATGTAATGAGGGAGCTCATCCCTGCCTGAGGCTGATTTCCCCACTTGCAGGAGAGTTCCATCCATTAATGACTAACAGGAGTCTGACCCTGAAGTGACCTAAGCTCCCTTGAAAAAGAAACATTAGAAAAGAGAAAGCAGTAAATATGTCATCAAACAATTTCTAGAGCCATGGCTCTGAATTTTGCACCTGCAAAGAGGACTACAGACTTTGGCCTCGGCTACTAACTGCCTCTCTTTGTTCTGAAGGTCTCCCACTATACCACTGATCATTCACTCCTTGGGTGACCTTGAAACCTTGAAATTCTTCCTCCTCTTTCTAAGCACCTTGATTACAGACTTGTGTCACCGTACCTGGCTGAGGTGGCTTCAACTTCATTTAGTAGTGTAATAGAATGATGTGACAAGTAAATGAGCAGTTACACTTACCTATATTACAAAAACACTATCTCTGTGAGTCTCAGTTTCACTCTCTGTAGAATAAGGATGGAACTCTGCCCTAGTCTTAGATGAGTTATACACTTGATGATACAGTAAAGCAATGTTGATCATAAATGGTAGACTGTGGACTTTAACCAGGAGGGCTACATTAGATGGGAGCCTTCTTCTGTTACTGGAGTTAAGACCACAGCCCTTGTACTAACTCCCATAACCAGTCAGGCTCAGCCATTCATCCTCAATAAGCCAATTTAAAAAACTGAATTACCAAGCTGTGACATGTTGCCTATAATGCCAGCACTCTGGAGGGAAGGTGGGTATATACTGAGTGCCAAGACAACCAGAGATACATACTGGAATTATTTTTAAAATAAAAAAGAGAGAAAACAATGACAAAAGGAAATTATTAATGAAAACTGAAAACATTAACATATTCAGTTGTTTTGATCAGTGATGAAGTTATAAGGTAACTAATACATCCTTGAGGTCTTAATGAGAGACCAAAAGATTAAAAATCAGGGGTTATTATTATAAAGTTTAAGGCCTAATCTAAGGCTATCTGGGTGGAGACTAGTCCAGTAATGCCCTGAAGGTAAGAACTTATCTTCCTGCATTCTTTTCTTGCCCTCCAACTATACAGTTGCTAAGAAACCAGCCATTATGACCAGGCCATAATTGTTTGTAGTCTTGGCACCTAAAGTGGACCAAACATTTCAAAAGTCAGTTTCCTTTAGCCAATCATGTAATGCCAAAGGATGTATGTCACTTCTTGCATTTTTCCCTTAAAAACTCTGTACCCCTAGACCTTGAGGCTGCATGTCTGTTTTGTTTACACAGGAGGTTTTGAGTCCTGTGTATTTGCAGTGGAGTCTATTTATCCCTGGTCTTTGGGGGCTAGCAAACCAGGCATAACACTAACAGTTTTAGATGGAAGGCAAGATACACAACACTAAATAATCTAACCAAGCCATATAATAAATTTTTCCCATCCTTAAATCCCTCTTTCATTCTGAGCTCCATTATCTCCTACAAGGTAATCATGAAAGAATCAAACTAACTTTGTAACCTATGTTTCTTTAACTGCCTTATAACTTACATTTTCAAGTTTTAGGCCCATGTTAATTAAAGCCTCTTAGTGCTTCTCCAGAGAGCCAAGGAATGTAAAAGTTCCTGACATTAGCCATCTGTGAGGGCAGAGATAAGGAGGAGAACAAGAAGAGATCTCTACTAAATGGAGATAAAACCACCAGCTGGCACCTGGGAGATGAGCTTTGTTTGGAAACTGTGCCAAATGGCCCCAATCATTTTCCTGAATAGCTCCTGACCTTTGATCCAAAGCCTGTAACCCCACTCCTAAGAACAGACACGGGATGAGTTAATCATTCTCCAACCTTTAATTGTGGCTATATCTCATATGGCAGAAAATTCCAAACTGACTTGAAGATCAGATATTTACGACAGGGCTGACTGGACCTAGGGGTGCCCAGAACCAACCAATTATTTTAAAAGTTCATCCAATCCTGAATCGCCAAGATTGCAACTCTAGGAGATTCCTGCACTTTGTCTTTTAAAAACCCAAGTTCTTTGTCTCCTGGTGCCACTCCTTGGTGACCAGCAGGGGTGATCCCATTGTGCAATGGTCAAAATAAACCTCTTGCAATTTTGCAGTGATGGGTGATTAGTTTCCTGGGTTCTCTTCATACCTTCTTAAAATTAGGCTCATTCTGGCCCTAACAATCAGACATTGAGTTAATGTTTATTTAGCAAAGAAGTTCTCATCTGGAGAAACCAGCCTTTTCACAGAAAGAGATTTGAAGGGAAATTAGAATTTCATGGATTCCACAGTTTCACTAGATGTTTGCCTAAGGGAGAGATATAAATGTCTTTAGAATATTCTTATTCCTACCAGGCAATCAAGTCAAAGGGATGAAAGAGTGGAAACTGAGGAGCTTTAAAATCCAATAGGATGTTTTTTTTTTTTTCATACAAGTCTTTCACTTGCTTGGTTAAAGTCACACTAAGTTACTTTTTGTTATTTGTGGCTATTGTAAAGGGTATTGTTAATTTATCAATCCTTTTGTCTTTTGTATACAAGAGGACTACTGATGTTTTTGAGTATCTTTTTTATCCAGCCACTTTGCTGATGGTGTTTGTCAGCTGAAGGAGATTTCTGGCAGGCAAATTGTGGAAACAAGAAAAGATCATCTTGAATGAGGTAACTCAGAAGCACAAAGACACACATGGTATATTTTCACTTATACGTGCTTATTAGACATAGAGGATAAACATACTGAGATCTATACTCCTGCAAAAGCTGGACAACAGGGAAGACCCTAGGGAAGATGCTTAATCCTAGTTCAGAATGGCAAATGCTATAGATATCCAAAGCGAGAGAAGACAGGGAATAGGACTGGAGCCTACCACAGATGGACTCTGAAAGAATCCACTGATGGAGATATCGAAGTAGAGGCTAAGACTCATAGCCAAACTATGGAAAGAATACATGGAATTTTATGAAAGAAGGGGGGAGGTGAAAAGAGATCCAAAAGGAGACCAACAGTCCCCAAAAATACTGGTCCCTGGGGACCCTACAGAGACTGATACCCCTTCCAAAGAACATGCATGGAGAAGTACTAAAACCCCTGCTCAGATGTAGCCCGTAGATTCATACTTACACACAGACACACACACATACACACACACACACACCACTTATTCTTGACAATGAAGTAAGACAGACTCCAGCAAGTAGGTTCCCAAGGCTTCTCTTTATTTAAACTTCTCTTCATATAGCTTCTCTTACAGGCTTCTTATACTGTACACAGTCACATACATACATACACACATACCTGCATACATACATACACATTCACATACTGGGTAGATGGAGCAAACTCCAGAGAGGGAGTTTCAGTCCATCCTACATAGATAGATAGATAGATAGATTCTATCTATCTATCTATCTATCTATCTATCTATCTATCTATCTATCTATAATGTGGTGGATGGAAGAAACTCTGAAGAATAAGTTCCAAACCACCTTACATATATACATATTTGTGGATGGAACAAACTCCAAAAAGCAAGCACCAAACCACCTTACATACATATACATCATGGTGGATGGAGCAAACACAAAAGAGCAAGTTCTATCCCAACCTTACATATATATATATATATATATATATATATATATATATATATATATATACATCTTTGTGGATGAAACAAACTCCAAAGAGTGAGGTCTAAACCACCCTATGTACATATACCTTGGTGGACAGAACAAGACCCAGAGTGCCTGTTCAGATGACACTTTTACTCTTTTTCCACAGCTTATCTATCCCAGCAAGATCTCTCAAGGAGTACTAAACACAAAATGTGGTAACACTGTTTTTAAGTGAATGAGTACAATAAATATATGCAAAATAAAACACATATTCTCCAATACCTTCACATGATCAAATGTTTTATCTATTATGGGTAAAAAACAAATATGAAATCAAGTTATCCCCAAGACCCGAAACGCACTTGTAATTAACCAACTTGTAATCGATAAAGAAGATGAGCAAGCAACATAACTTCTCAGACAGCTTTTCTTTACTGGCAAGCTGAAATTTGGGGTAATCAAGAAGCAATTATATTAAAAAGTAATCTTATAAACATCTTAAAAGGATCACAAATCTAAACATTTATATGTATAAAACGATCAGCCACCTCTACATTAAATCTTGAAGGGGTGCAGACTTGCTCATTAATAACTTTTATTAAATCATATCAACACACAACACACAGGAGACTTTTTAAAGAGGCTCCAGACTCTCAGCCACAGCAGCAGCCATAGCAGCAGCAAGGAGCAAGCCTGATTTTTTATTGCAGAGAGCTTTTAAGCCAGAGTAAAAACAGCTCAGAACAATGGGTTAAATTCACAAGGAGTTGAAGCAAGAGGTGTGATCTTCACAAGCTATCCCACCTGCTGTCACAAACAAAAGAGATGGACTTGCAAATTCTTCCCTGACTTCAGTAAAGTCCTGGTAAAAGCAGTCTTTCTGCTGAGATTTAAATATCAAAGCAGCTGTCAGAGCCACGTGGCTCCCAACCGTGGCTGCTGCTGACCAGACAGGAGAGGCCTGATGCCCAGTGCCTTAAGTAAAAGGGTCATTTAATCTCCTCCCACCATGACAAAGAAAAAGACCCGGGCTCAGCGAGCTTAAATAAGGTGACCCAGGCCTCGTAACCTTGGAAAAAGTGTTTTTGCTCCTAGTGTTCGTCTATAAATGTAAACTCTTCCAAATCCTCTCAGTGAAGTTATGCTATACATAATGGATAAAAATACAGCAGTAATTGCTAATATAGTTTATATATATATATATATATATATATATATATATATATATATACACATACACATATACATATACATATAAACACACATGCAATTATCGGTAATTAAATATGTATGTATACATGTATGTATACTTAAATATATTAAAATGTATAAATATATTAAATATATTGAATATATAATTAAATATGTGTATAAACATATATAATTAAATATATAAATATATATATTAAATGTATAATTAAATATGTATATACACCTATAGGTATATAGGCATACACATACATATATTTATTAATACCTCACCAGATAGAATAATGAATGAAAAAATCATACCTCATAAGGAATGGTTTATCAAAGGCTGCTAAAAATAGAACTTGCTGACCAATAAATGAGGGGAACAGGTGGAATAGCCAAGCAACAATCTCCAGTGCTCTCGGTGGCTTTCTGGAAAGTTCTACAGGAGAACTCTGGGTTTCCTTGTGGAGCAAAACCCCTAGAAGCTTTAATGGATGGAGGTAAAGGCTGAGGAGTGGTAGGGGGACATTTGGATACCATCAGAGCAGGCTGTGCTGCTGGCTGCCCAGGCAAATTCCACAGACACTCTGAGGTTGACTTTACCAACACCGCTTTGGAGACAGCCATCAGAGAAATGCATGCACACAGCTAGCCATAGGTTGGTAAACAGTGAAAAAGACAGGTCAGTCCGCTCACCTATAATTACATTAATTACAAGCATAGCTACCTGCCAGCTATATCCTGCATAACTCCATGGTGATTAACAAGACAGCCATGGTGGGGGACTTCAAATGGCACTGATAACAGGGCATAATCCGATTATGCACCCCTAACCCTGCCCCTGTAGCCTAAGCAAATATGTTCTCTTAAAGCCAATGTTTCTGTGCTGTTTTGCTATTAGTTCAGGGTCACCCCAGAGACCCCAAGGTTTGCTAGAGCTGGTTTTCACGCATCCTGTGCAAAGAGAAAGAGAAGGATCCTTCCTGAGTGAGAGCTCACAGACATGGTCCTGAGGCCTCCTCTTACCTTCATGAAGCAGAAGAGCCACAGCAATGGACAGTGGGACAGAGCCCATGTGCAAATTGTTAAAAACTAAAAATAGATGAAGCAGGGGGACAACTGGTATTCTCTGTGAGAGGTTTATGAGGCGGGTATGGAGGAAGTGGGTAGCAGGGAAAAGAGAGGGGGATAGGGAAGGGGAAAGGAGGGGTGCCCCAAGAGAGAGAAGAGAGGGTGTAAGGGTAGGAGTAAGAGCAAGAGTAAGAGAGCGACCACATGTAGGATCAGCCCTTTTATGAGGGCACGGTAACCATGCCTTCCAGGGGTGACCACTGGCAGATGACATATGATGACATCATAGGTTGCTGAGCAACCCAGAAGCAGGTTGTGTTCCAAAATACTAACACATATGATGCCTGGGAATACGATGTACTTATTTCATGTTTAGAAACAGGTTATTTCCTTAAGGGCTTGTGGCAATTCTGTAAGTAGACCCAGATTTGAATACAGAGAAATGCCACAGTCTTGCAGGAACTTCCAGGGAAAACTTAAGGGGGGAAGAAAAAACCCAAAAAACCAACTTAATCTTTCCCCATGTTTTTTCACTTCTTGTGTAAGAACTTTTGTGAGACCAGAGTGAACGGTTTCAGTTGTTTCCCTCTGTTCTTCCTGTCTTGCTGGAGAGCAGGATTTACTCAGATGGAGCTGTCTTTAAGGAGAATAAATTTGGGCACCATATTTCAGAACACAGTGTGTGTGTGTGTGTTTGTGTGTCACATCCCTGGAAGGAGTGAGCTACTACTTGACACAGTGAAGGCAACACCTCTTCAGACATCCCAAGCCTTACAGAGGACCAATGGAGTCCTCATTTTATTAGGCCCAGCAAGAGCCTAAATATAAGAAGGTATGAAGAGAACTCAGGAAACTAATCATCCATCGATGCAAAAACGCAAGAGACTCACTCTTCTTAACCATTGCAATGGGGTCACCCCTGCTGATCAGCTAGGAGTGGCACCGGGAGACCAAGAGCTTAGGTTTTTAAAAGACACAAGGTGGGAATCTCCTGGGGTTGACTTCTTGGCAAGTTAGGATTGGATGAAGTGTCTAACTTTTAAAATAATTGGTTAGTTCTGGTCAGCCCTGTCGTAAATATCTGATCTTCAAGTCAGTTTGGAATTTCCTGCCATGCACAGTTAAATGTGGGGGGTGATTAACTCATCCCATGTCTGTTCTGAGGAGTGGGGGTTGCAGGCTTTGGATCAAAGGTCAGGAGAAGTATTGGGGCCATTTGGCCCAGTTTTCAAACAAAGCCCATCTCACCGGCGCCAGCCGGTGATTTTTTTCTCCATTTGGTAGAGATCTCTGCTTATTCTCTTCCTTATCTCTGCCCTCAGAGATGGCTAATGTCAGGAACTTTTACATTTCTCGGTTCTCTGGAGAAGCACTAAGAGGCTTTAATTAACATGGGCCCAAAACTTGCAAATATAAGTTATAAGGCAATTAAAAGAAACATAGGTTACAAAGTTAGTCTGATTCTTTCATTTCCCCCTTCTCCTTGTAACTGCTTCAATCATGAAGCAGCTGTAGAGTGAGGATTCTATTTTAAGAAAATTTTGTCTTTTGAGTCAACATTTCAGCCTGTAGAATGGGACAGTGGGTCGAAGATCCGTCTTCTGGAATTTCTTTATGTTGATGACTGGGCTGTTGATATCTCAGTTTGAAAGAGGCTGAAATGCTGGTCAAAAGTTGGGGTGAGTACGTGGGTAGTTATCTTAGTCTGTAATTATCTGGGTTTTAGTTTTCATTCTATGTCCAGTCATATTTACTCGTCGGTAATGTTATCTTAGTGTAAGCACTTGCACTGCACTAATCTTTTTCCTAATAAACATAACCAGATGATTTACAATGCAGGGTTCAAACATTGAAAAAAACAAGCAGAGTAGCTAAGGGTCCTATTTCTTGAGTGCCCAAGGGAGTTGCTTTTAACTGAATTTCTCCTGGATCTTTAGAGCTCTCACCCAAGATACTAGAATCTCTTATTTTGATGCCAAAATCATGGCCTTTTGTCCAATTATAAGTTTTTCCTAATTTAGTAAAGATTACTAGGAGGCAGTCAAAGTCTGGTCAATGAGGCAAGGCAGTCCTTAACAGTCTCTGGTTAGTTGATTCAATTGAAGAGATGGGGACCAGTCATGTCAGCTTCCAAAAAGTCCAGATTTCAGCTTGTAGTCCATAGCTGGTCCCAGAAATAGAGTCAACCAGGTGAAAATCTGCTGATACAAATTCAGACTAGAGACAGAAGTTAAGATTTGTCTATTACATGGAAAAAATGAGGAATCCTAAGACCAGGGAAAAACTCATCTGGGATCCGTTTGAGCTATGCCAGATCTAGGTCTCATGACCTTTGATTTCTATAAACTCATATGAATTTTTCATGCACAAAAGAAAATATATATTAAAAGACTCAGAAAAGTAACATATTAGCAAATCTAATACAACAACATTTTGAGAGTAACAGGTAAAACTATATCCAACAGAATGGGCACCAGTCAGGTGTTTGTTTTGTACCTTTTATAAACAACTTAAGTTTGTCCACAGTCTGAAACTCTAACATTTTAACTGTGAGCCCTGTTGGTAATCAGCCATTAAAGGAGCTCAGCTACCTTTTGTACATTTAGACAGGAATACATTAATGGCTTTACTGCTAAACCCTGGATGCTCAGATTTTTCTTAACAAAGAAACTAGAAGGAGTAGGTTTAAGATATTTCTGTGTCAAAGTCTACCTCAGAAATGGCAGACATTAAGAATACCATAATAAGAGCTATGACTTTTCAGTCAGATATATACATTAAACAGATGTTTTTAGCATGATGATAAGTACCTTTAAATCTATTTTCAGAAAACAACCAAAGGAAATTAAAATTTCAAGCTTGTGACTGAATAGTAAGCAGTCAGCGTCTCATCAACTTATCAGAAGTCGATTGATCAATGCCAAAATTCTGAACTTTTGAAATCTTATACCAGTATAAGCACAAGGGTAGCAAAGAGAAGAAATCTAAAATATCTCCCCTTTTTAATATGTCTTAAATCATTTTTCTATCATTATAACTCATTTTTATATATTTTAAAACATTTAGACTCTCTAAATTTTTTGCAATAATCAACCCTGAAACATTTTTTTTTAGACCAAACAACATTTTTTATTTTTATAACCTAAACTTCTGAGCACTGAGAATGTAGCTCAGTGGTAGAACTTGCCTAGTAAGTCTGAGGTGCTAGGTTCAATTCCCAGCTCTGCAATAAATAATTAAATCATCATAACCTAAACTCCTATATCCTCAGACCTTACATAAGCTCTATATCTTTTTATCCAACTACTTATCATAAGACACAGGCAACTGATATAAAGCCTGTGAGCAGGGCAAACCTGTTTTTCTTTTTACACAAAAGATATAGTACCTAGTAGTTCTAACTAACTAATGAACTGTCCAATGAGCTGATAGTGGACCTATTTGTCTGCTCTTTAGCTGCCAAGCTACAGTTAACTTAGCCTAGCCTTCCAGCCTAGCCATCAATGTGATCAGAGGCCTGAGAAGGATAAATTATGAGCTAAGTAAATGTACCAATCCATGTACCAACTAAAATGACAAAGATGACTAGTTAGTCCATTACCTAGGCAGTGTCCCTGGCTCATGTGGTCTCCTGGCTTCCGGAGCAGAGGCAATCCAGCCATCAGGCATAGAGGATGAGAAACTGCTGCTGTGGAGAGAGGAACAGGAGAGATTGACCTCACCTCACCTCAGACAATGTGAAACAATGACTCTGCAGGTGTCCACAGCTGCATCCACAGTTAGGCTGGGCTCTAGCAGTGGGCCAGTTGAGGCAGTATTGCCCAGTGGTTAGCATACCACAATCCAGAGTCACAGTCATCTGTCGTTGTCCAAATCTTCTCGGAGACCTTGGGGAGCTACTGCCAAGATTTTGGGACTTTCTTTCACAATGAACTTACACATGTTAAAATGCCATATTCATCAGATCTCTGACAAGCTTGAGGGCCAGCATATCTGAGTTACTCTTTGTCTATTTTTATCATCTGCTCTAAATTGTGTCCTATAAAACAGAATGCTATAATCTCTAATTTGGCATATTTCTTAGATGCATGTTTTAGAATCAAATTTCAAGTAGATCTATATAGGCAAACTTCATAGTTACCCATCCTAAATTTAACCTTAGAAAAACAACCTAATAAACACATAGGCACATATACATGTTTTAAACAAGAATTTGAATTTTAACCTTAAAACATACCCAATTATTTTTTATCATACCAACCATTTAAGACCAGTTGAAAATAATTATAAAATGGCCATATATTTAAATAGACAGACAAAACTTTTTTTTAAAATTTAGACTCAGCTGTAACTCTAAACATTACAGCAACTGCAATTTTCTTCCTACATCTTTGTTTGATCTGTAAATTGCAATTGCCTCATGCCCCCTAGGTGGGAGGAGGGAAGAGAGGAGCAAGAGGCCTTGGTGAGCTCCTGCTGCTCACTTCCCTGCTGAGCTGACTTGAAGGCAAGGGGGAGGAGTTTTTCCTCACTTTCAGTGGCCTGAGCAGTTCCTGTCGGGTGCTGCTCCCTGCCTAGCCATGTACAAGGACTTCCACCAAGGAAGCCCATGAGCCTTGCCTGCTCCCTTGGCTCTCTTGTGAGCTTCACTCTAGCTTACCTCCCCCAAAGGTCCTGAACCCGCTTCCCAGCCGGGCCTCTCCCTCTTTGGCTGCCCATCATAAGGGGCTACATCAAACCCGTGCCCTGCTGGGTGTGCATTGTTATTCCACGGAGGCTCAAGTGCCCAAGCTCAGCCCCAGCAGCCAGCTCCACCACGTCTCCCCAGCCACCTGAAAGCACTCCCTCCTCCTCGGGAGGGAGAGCACACTGCTTGGTATCACCTGCCATGCAGCCATGTGCCCTCCCCAGCCGAGAACAAGTCCTAATTTTAACTGTCCTCTGTCCAAATTTTTGTCAGTCCAAGTCTACAAAGAAACAGACACAGAAAAACACATACATACATGAGAGACACAGGAATTGCCAGCTTGCCTTATTTGGCCAAGGCGCACAGACTCAGATTGTTGGGGGAGCAGCCCCCAATCCAGCTTGGAGGATCGGAATTTCTCCGCCTCCTCCCTTTTCACAGAAAGGGACAAGCTTAGCATCCTACAGGATGCCCCGCGGTTTCAGCATTAATGACACGTCTGTCTGCCTTAATGAGACCGTTCCAGGCGAGTGGCCTCGAACCACTCAGGGGACTCGAACCCCTTCTACAGATGCTTGCGAGCCAGACCATAAACCCAATACTGCCACTGTTGGTATAACAGAACAAACATGTAACAGACAAGAGACACAGGACAAGGACAACTGCGGTACCTACTTCTGAGCTCAGATGAGTCCTCCGATAGCCAGTGTCCAGAGTTCTCCTCAGTACCCCTAAATCCCAGACGAGCCCCCATAATGTTAGGCCCAGCAAGAGCCTAAATATAAGAAGGTATGAAGAGAACTCAGGAAACTAATCATCCATCGATGCAAAAACGCAAGAGACTCACTCTTCTTAACCATTGCAATGGGGTCACCCCTGCTGATCAGCTAGGAGTGGCACCGGGAGACCAAGAGCTTAGGTTTTTAAAAGACACAAGGCGGGAATCTCCTGGGGTTGACTTCTTGGCAAGTTAGGATTGGATGAAGTGTCTAACTT
The DNA here is from genome assembly GCF_030254825.1 of Meriones unguiculatus. NCBI lineage: Eukaryota > Metazoa > Chordata > Mammalia > Rodentia > Muridae > Meriones > Meriones unguiculatus. Next base: position 4,724,548 of record NW_026843646.1, on the reverse strand, counting down.
TTAAAATAATTGGTTAGTTCTGGTCACCCTTAGGTCTAGTCAGCCCTGTCGTAAATATCTGATCTTCAAGTCAATTTGGAATTTCCTGCCATGCACAGTTAAATGTGGGGGAGGTGTGATTAACTCATCCCATGTCTGTTCTGAGGAGTGGGGGTTACAGGCTTTGGATCAAAGGTCAGGAGAAGGATAAGGGCCATTTGTTCCAGCTTCCAAACAAAGCCCATCTCACCGGCTGTTTTTTCTCCATTTAGTAGAGATCTCTGCTTGTTCTCCTCCTTATCTCTGCCCTCAGAGATGGCTAATGTCAGGAACTTTTACATTCCTCAGTTCTCTGGAGAAGCACTAAGAGGCTTTAATTAACATGGGCCTAAAACTTGCAAATATAATTTATAAGGCAATTAAAAGAAACATAGGTTACAAAGTTAGTCTGATTCTTTAAATTTTTATTTCATGTACCAATATCAGTGTTCTGAGTGCAGGCACATCTGCATGAAGGTGTCAGATCCTCACACGGAATAGAAGCCACAGACAGTTGTGTGGGTGCTAAGACTTGAACCTGGGTCCTCTGGAAGAGCAGCCGGTGGGTGCTCTTAGCCACCAAGCCATCTCTCCTGCCAATATTCATCTGTTAGGTGGACATCTTCTCATCACATAAACAGAAAACAGAGGAGTGATCTCATGTACTCTGAAGGGCACAGGGCACATGATCACCCAGGAGCATCCTGAATCATCTTTAAAGATGCCTCATAATGGCCAGAATGCAAAGCTGTACCATCTGCCAGCCCATCTCCTTGGCATGGCTGCTGATAGCACTGAAAGTGGGGTGCACCCTAAGGGTCACTTGGGACCTGGCACTGCCCCTCTCATCCTGATTCAACATGCAGAGACACTCATGGGAATGGGATTCACCTCTACTAGCCACTTTTTTTTTTTGAAGAGCCACAAAGTGCAAGATCAGAAAAAGCTCCCATGATCTGCATAGCTTTTCCTTGTCCCCCTGGCAAGCACGTCCAGGTTTTCTCATCTTCAGCCTCACTTGAAGGAGACCTGGAGGTGGTTAGACAGGCTGCCCATTTCCTGGCTGGAGACAAGGCTGCAAAGAGCACATACTACGGTTGTGGAGTTCACTTCCTGTCTGCCATGTGGCATACGGATATGACATACAGATGTGTGCACAAGGACGCACACACATACATAAGTACTGAAATGAAAGCAAGTGTAAAAGAAGGACTGAGGTTAGATCAGTAGGTCAACTGCTTGAAGATCTAGCAGGACTTTCAGTCTTTTTAATAATTTATTTAATTTTATTTTACGCACATTAGTTTGAAGGCGTCAGATCCCTTGGGATTGGTATTATAGACATTTGTGAGCTACCATGTGGGTACTGGGAATTGAACCCGGGTCCTTTTGGAAGATCAGACAGTGCTCTTAACCACTGAGCCATCTCTCCAGCCCAGGAATTTCAGTCTTAAAGTGTCTGTATGTCATTATAACAGTCAAGAAGTTGGACTAGCAGGCTTTCAGTCTTAAAAGGGTCTGCACATCATTATAACAGTCAAGAAGTTCTGGCCACACCTGGGTGGTCCCCCAAAAAGTGTGTGGCGCCATGGCAAAATACCATGAGGAGCTGGTGGAGGCCACTTTGCTTTCATCTGTTCAGCAAATGCAACCTGACCATCCCCACCACAGACAATGAGGGTCATGGGAAAAATGTTCTGGCTTTAATATTTGAATTCTTCCCCCACCTCAGAGACACAGTCCTTCTGTGTGGCCAGGGCTGTCCTGGAGGACTCGCTCTGTGGACCAGGCTGGCCTGGAACTCACGGAGATCCTCCTGCCTCTGTCTCACATTGAGGCGAGTTCTGGGACTTGAACTCAGGTTCCCGTGCTTGCAAGGCCGGTGCTTTACCAACTGAGCTAAGTTGCTGGTCCTGAGAGGTGAACTTTCGGTACCTCGGTGGTTTCTCTTCAGTCTCACATGATGGAATCCTAGAAGCACTGTGCCATTTGTCTGGGAAGCCCATGATGGATGGATGGATGGGAAGAAACACACAACTGGTGAATGGGGGGTGGAGAACTCAGAGTTTGTTGAGATAAGGCCTCCCAGCTCCAAGCTTTTGGAGTATGGAGTATTGGGAGGGGCCTTAGCTTGAAATTGGAATACACCAGTTACTTCCAGGCAGATCTGATCCAACTTTCTCTTCCTCCTTCTCCCCCTCCTGCATCTCCACCTCCTCCTCCTTCTACTCCTCCTTCTCCCCTCCCCCCTTCCTCTAGGAGGAGAAAGTCATCTAGCTGACAAGCCAGCTGAATCAGGAGCCAGGGTGTTTGTAAACATCCCTTAAATGAAAACACATGAGCCTTTTGGGTCAATGTCCCTAAATGGCTGTTGCAAAATCCCTCATTTGTAGTCACACAAGAGGCGAGTTTCTGAGTCAAGGGGTCCCTCCTCCTTAACCCAGGGTTGTGTGCTCGGAACCCGGGCTAAGAGGGGGGGAGGAGCCTGCTTGCCTAACCTGTATGGCTCCACACTGCTGAAGCTGCTGTCTGTCTGTGTTCTTGTCTAAGCTCCCCATCAGGACTTCAAAGTCACAAGGACAGATGCAATATCGGGAAGCAGGGCTGTTCAGGTTTTAGAGTATTTGTATGTGTTTCTTTTTGTTTGTCTGTTACAAACAACTCCACATTTGGCTAAGGCTGAGGATCTGGCTTGCTTCCATGTATGTGGACCTATCTGCATTGCCCACATGACACGCTGTGGTTGGCCACCCAGAGGCTATTTAAGCTGTGGGCTGGCTTTCCCCAGGGTCAGATGATTGTTCAAGGTTCCTGAATAAACTGCATTGGAAAAAAAAAAGAAAAAAGAAAAAAAAAAGATTTATTTATTTATTATATATACAGTACTCTGCCTGCATATACACCTGCTTGCCAGCAGAGGGTGCCAGATCTCACTATAGATGGTCGTGAGCTGCCATGTAGGTGTCGGGACTCGAACTCGGGACCTCTGGGACTGCCGCCGGCTCTCTTCACCTCAAGCCCCCTTGTATGTGTTTCTGATGAGATGTCCTGGGGATGGGAGCCAAGTTTAAATAGAAAGTTTACATATCTCATGTATGCATCATACACTTTTTCCTGTATTTTTTTATGTAACACTTTGGGAAAATCTGTACAGCAAGTTTTCATGTTATAAAACTTTCTACTTTCTCTTTGCCTCCCCCTTTTTTTCCTCCCCCTCCTCCTCTGCCTTCTCCATCTCCTTTTTCCCCTCCTCCCCCACCTCTGCCTCCTCCTCCTGCCCCTCCTCTGCCTCCTTCTCTTGCTTCTTCCCCTCCCCCTCCTCTTTCTCTTCCTAATTTTCCTCCTCCCTCTCCTCCTTCTTCTTCCCCTCCGGCTGGTCCTGGGTCACCCAGCACCCGCTGGCAGAGCTGAGAGTCTGGTGAGAATATTACATTATCTGAGGACAATAGTTCAGGCAGCTCCCAGTCACACTGAGCTCTCTGCCTCTGCCTCCTCCTCTGGGAGGCTTCAGGTCACTGCCAGAAAACAAAGGTGAGAACCACATTCAGAAGCTCATCTTTCCAAATCCTGTCTAGAGAAGTCAGGATTCACCATCTCGCTACCTACGCATGTGTCTGGGCTGTGTTCCACGAGTAACCCTGAGTAACTTCTGTCAGGTAAGTGGGAATGAATGAGTTCACACATCTAAGCACTTAGCAAAAGGCCTGGGGAATATAAGATGGTCACTAAGTGTGTATGACTATTTTCCTTACTGTTAAGAATTTTATAGCTTTCAAATTTGCTCAGCAATGTCCAAAGAGACAACTGAGAGTCAAAAACATCCTACAGAGTTTGGACCCATCACACTTTCCACCCTGAGGAATTACGATTGTGTGATCCAGAGAACATCTGAGTTCACAGTAGGGAGAAAAGTTAACCAGTGATTATGATATCCTATAAAGTGCTGAAGTTAAGGAAGCTGGTTGAATGTCTGAATGAAACCCAGATGCTGTGGCCAGAAGCAAAGATGGGAATTGTATTTTTTTAGGATGGAGGAAATGCTTTGATGTCTCTAGGTTTCCATTTCAGTTTTAAAAGAATTCATATCTTTCATATCTCTGACTTAGATCTTGAAAACAGTGGTTACTTTTTTATATTCTCTTCCATTACAATGGGCCAGGTTGTGGTTCCATAACAAATAAGCCACAAATCTTCACAGCTAGCACAGTGAGGACACGGTTTTCCAAAGAAAGTCTGTAGAGAATGGTCCATCTGAGTCCTTCATAGTGTATCAAACTTGGGATGGAGGGATGCAACCTGTGCCCTAAGTCAGGTTCAGCTAACTGTCCCCAACAAGCCAATTCAAGGAACTCAGTTAAAAGTAGAAAGAAGGAAGGAAAAGGATGATTTGCTCAATGTGGCCACACTGAGAAGAGCGGCAAAGAAACACAGAGGCTCCCCCAGGTCTGTTCTGAAGGGAAACTACGGTTTAAACAGAGGCCAGTAGTAATGAAATCTAAACAGTCTCAGTCAAGGTGTGGTCTCTGACATCCTGTTCTGGGTTCCTCAGGCCCTAGGCACACATATGACATACCGTCCTACACACAGGTAAACATACAAACACATACAATAGAAGTTAAATTTAAAAGAAAGAGGACAGCTTTTGATACATCTGGAATGCCAGCAATCCTTCGTGCCAAGAACCTTATTGCCAGCATAGTTGCCTGGGATCCTTAGTTCTGCCTGGTGCTCTGGAGAGCCACTTCATTTTAAATTCCAGATAATTCACAGCTACCATGAAATGGTTAAACCCATCTTAAGTTTGAGATGGCTGTGGAGGAAGGAGGCAAACAGAGGAAGTGTGAATGCTACATGCAGAAATCCACCATAAAGACATTTGGGCTAGAGAGACAGCTCAGAGTTCAGGAGCACTGCCTGCTTTTCCAGAAGACTTAACCATTCTCACCTGATGTTCTAGAGGACCTGAGTTTGAGAGACCAAAAAGATTAAAAATTAGCAGCTATTATTAAGGCCTGAACTATGTGGGTGGAGAAGTATAGTAATGCCCTGAGGGGAAGGACCGCCTTACTGCATTCTTTCCCCACCTACTAGAGATAACAGTTGCTAGGAAACTAGCCCATCCCCCTAGGGAGAGATACCAGGTCATTATGGTCTGGAGACCTTCCTATAGCCAATCAATTCTAAATGTAGCATTTTGACTAATAGATGCTTGCCAGGCAGGAATCGCCCCTGCCTTGGGCATGCTGGGAGTGACCAGAATCTATATATCACCCAACTAACCTGGGCGCAGGGCGCTCAGCTCCCACCGCTTTGGTGGTGGGTGTTGTGGGCCTAAGCTGCTGCTTGTAATTTACAATAAAAAGACCCTCATGTGTTTTGCAATGGAGTCAATTCCTGTAGATCTTTTGGGGGCTCTCGAACTGGGTATAACAAGTTCAGTTCCCTGTGCCCACATTGGGCAAAACAGCTCTAGGGGACCCCATGCTCTCTTCTGGTTCCTGAGGGCACAAACACACACAGAATTAAAAAAATGAGATGTGACACTTTTCCCCCACTATTTACCAAGGAAATGCACCCCATGGTATAGCATTCAACTTCAAAACAAAACAAAAACCCTTAACTTAATGCCAGAGTACAGGGACACAGTGAACTTAACCATTTGGCAAAAATATACTGTGATAGGCCATGTGAAGCCCTCGGGCCATCAGCAGATGGAAACAGGCCCTTGAGAAACTACAATAAATGTACAATCATGAAACAGAATCCACTGTGTGTGTGTGTCTGTGTATCTGTCTGTGTTTGTGTGATAGAATTGCCAGAAAAAAAAAGAAAACCAAAACAAAACAATTAAAAAAAAAAGACAGCAACAGAAACCAAGGAACATTTGATTTGCGTGTGTAAGGACATGGATGATTTGGCCAGGAGGGTAGGTGCTGGTAGGATGAAATTACTCAGGCAAAGGGAGCAGGAACTCAAGACACAGAAGTGTGAAAAGGACAGGAAACCCTCATGGAAAATCACTGTGTGCAGGTGTGTGTGTGTTTGTGTGTGTGTCAGGCTTTGGGGCAGGGCAGAGCTATCTCTGCCTATTGGTTCTTCATGTATCTCTTCACAGGGGACAATTGACATTCAGATTACCTGAGGAGGAGCAAACCATCTGACCATTGATCTTCTTAAAACAGCAGGCATTTCAAATACTTCCTGAATGCCACAGTTGGATTTGAAATGATTGAGTGAGGTGAAAAAAAATCAAGTTGCTTGTACAAAATATGACTCTCTACTGGTCTATAAGGATTTTTCAGTGAGAGGACTCAGCTCAGTTAATAATTGCATGACTCCAGGGAGAAGGCTCTGAGGTGGACAGGGGTGGGGGATGTTTGTGGCCAGAGACTGACAAACAGGGTGAAACACAGATTCATTCCTGGAATCTCTTTGGGTCTCAAACCCCAGACAAACAGCATCCCCCAGTCCTGACCCTGTCCAGAGTTCAGTCCAGGGCCCTGCTGGCTGGCATGTCCCCACTTTTTTACTCTGAATTCCCCAGCCCAGGGGCTAGGTCTGCCCTTCCCTGTATAAACCAACCATTTGGTTACCTCCTTTTTTTTGTACCTTTGGACCTCCTGGCTTTTGTGCCTTGCTCCCCCACCCTGTCCCCTCCTCCTGTCCCTCCCCCACCCCCACATGGTTCAGGGTCATGGCCACCCTCTAGAATCTCCCTGATGGTCCATGGCTGGCTATGCCCTCCCTCTAGATATATGACGAACCCCCTCTATTCCTTGCGGCAGCCATGTTCATTTTCTTTTTTTCTTTATTTATCTTCAGAATCCACATGACATAAGGAGGGAACAGACTACCCTATGCTACCTCTGACCTTCATGCACCACACCACACCCCATGACATACAGGCACCAAAATGCACACACACACACAAATTAAAAAAAAATCCAAAATAGATACCTGATAAAACAAGGTCAGATAAAAGGGGAGGAGGTCCTCCCCAATCCGTGGACTTGGAAAGGGGCAGGGAGGAGATGAGGAAGGGAGGGTGGTGCTGGGAGGGAATAAGGGAGTGGGATACAGCTGGGATACAGAATTAATAAAATGTAACTAATAATAATATTAACAATAGTAAAAAAAGAAAAAAAGCTAAAATAAATAAAAGAATAGGCAGAAGCTGAGAGAGGGCAGACACGAGCTTACTTCTGTCCTTGGTCTCTAAATGTGACTGCCTGAGGTATTTAAATTTAAAGACAGGAAGTTGCCTGGTTCTCTGGGCCACACTGAGGTCCGACTCGCCATCTCGATAGTTCTGCTGCATGTCCACTAGAGGCCTGTGAAGAGTCTCGGAACCAAAAGGGCCTCAACCAAAGACAAAGAATAACTTATGAATTCAGTGCTGATAATTCAGATCAAATTTACACTTGTGGTCAGGGTCATGTTCAGGGAATAGAGCAAACAGAATTCGAGTCTGTGATACTGAGTTGTAAACACTACAAAACAGGAAGGAGGAAAACAAAAACAAAAACAGAAAAACAAATCCACAGTGTTGAACGTTTTGAAAGGTGCAGCCACCATTGCAGAAAGGCCCCAGGGCCCTGGCAAACCTTGACTAGGCAGACGAGTGCACCAAGTGGCAAAGCAGCTAGATAAACATAGGTTATGGCCTCCAAGAGTTCCCAGGCCATCCAGCACATTCTGGATATGAGCGACCCTGAGTTGGAAAAGCCAGCGGCACAGTCAGTTAAGGCAGATAGGCCTGGATGGGTCTTCTGCAGCAAGCAGAAGCTGGTGAAATTATGCCAAGAAGGGAGACAGGGACTGACCAGGACCCTACGGTGAAGGCTGGGGCCACTGCAGGAGGTGACAAAGCGTCTCTGTGTCTGGCATTCTTGCACCGATACTGGACTGGACATACAGGGTGGGGAAAGTGACTGGAAGAAATGAGGTACCCCTGGACAGCCTCGCCACCTGCTCCCCAGACAGGGCCCTGCTGGTGCCTCCTCCTCGGACAAACTGAATCCAATACACCCACTGGAAAACTCCCCAGAGCTGGTGTGTGACAGCCAAGCTTTGGGTCCATTTGCAAAAAAGTGGCCTGCTTTCTGGGATAAGTGGGGGCTGTGTGGAAAGAAATAACCCTTTGTTGGAAGAACCTGTGAAAATATCCCTCACACCCCCGGAAAGCCTGTAACTTTCCCCTGCGGATCACCCTGGACCCGAGGACAAGCCTGAAGGGCCAGAAGGTGCTGTCATCCACACACACACAAATTCAGAAGGCGGCCTGTTCACTTTGCTGTCCCCAGGGAGTGAATTTGCCTGAATGTGCCATAATGGCTCTACAGTCTGCAGGCTCTCTTTTGGAGACTGGCTGGGGGGTTGGAGGCAGGGATGGGGGTGTGGGGTGGGTGTGGCCTGCTACTAGCCAGAATGACAGCAGAGTCAAACCCCAGCGAACCCCATGTGGCATCTGAGAGTCAGCGTGCAGGGTGGCCTGGTGCCTTCACTCTTAAGCGATGACTGGGATGCGAACTCATAGTCACTTGTCCCCGTGTGTTGCCAGTTGCTGTCAAAGGGCCAAACACGGTGGTGTGGTGGCACATGCCTGTAAATCCCAGTGCCCAAGGAGGTGGAGGCAGGAGGATCTCTGTGAGTTCGAGGCTAGCCTGCTCAACAGAGCGAGTCCAGGACAGCCATGGCTACATGAAGAGACCCTGTCTCAAAGAACAAAATGAAACTAAAAGACAAAGTTAAACCCCTCCATCTCAAACATCGCAGTGTGGGCCAGAAAAGAGCCCATGCTCTTTTCATCTTACCATTCATCTTACCTGGACTGAAAGGACACTTACCTGCTGCCTTTCCAGAGCAAATGTTGGTTGGACTCACTGTAAGAACTGTGGGAACTGCCACCTGCCTGAGGACCTGTCTTCTCTTGAAGATTTCAGGGGAAAAAAAATCTTCATTCTAAAGCAAGATGCCTCCTGAAAGTTTATGCTTTTGGAGAGAAGAGAGTTCATAATCTTTTCTTTTTAAAGCTAATAGCCCCTCCATCCTACCCCAACCCCACCCCCACTTTAATGTCCTTCCAGTTAAAGGCTGATCTTTTATTTGTACAGAATTCACTCCCTGTCACTGATCAGAATCTTGGCCTGTTTCTTTGTGGCATGCATATGAGAACTGCAGGGGCAGTTGGTTTTAGCCCCATTGGGACGCCCAAGGTCAGTCTCTGCCTGTCTGTAATCCAAAAGGTTAATTTCTTCACCTTGAAGGCAGGAAGTCCTCTTAGGTACAGCCTAAGAGTATATGAGTCTGGAGTATATGGGTCTGACTTGTATCACTGCTGTGGGATGAAGGTGTCTGTCAGGGAACATCCTGTGAAACAGTTCCTGAACCACAGAGGCCTAAGACTGACAAGCTCTCAGTTCTGTGGGTGTTTAAGGAAGAGGAAAGACAAACATGAAAACAAACAAAAACCCCAAACCCATGTATTTCCAATAGGAGAGGCAGTGACACTGATTTGGGAAGATAAGAATGGGCATGAAGGACAGCTTTGAGGCAGAAAGATGTTTCATCCCAAGTATGCCTATGAGTGATCATCCTAAGGCCCTAACCAGAAAATACTATTGGAGTTGATCTCCAGTGAAGGACATGCTCACAGTAGTGAAGCCAGGGACAGCAATGGGAACATGCTACTCCAGAACAGGGGGGATAGGGCTCAGGTGTGCCCCTGGCTGTTGTGAGAAAGAGACTCATAACAGGGCAGCCCCGGGGAGAGGGCCTTCTGGATCCTGAGCATCTTGGTCTAAAGGTCTTGGTGTAAACAACCCCCAACATTCACTCATTGACTCATTCATTCTCTCTCTGTCATCCCACTTAACATTTGGTCGCACAAGATGCTACTACCTCTGCCTCCCAGAAGAGGCTGGTGGGCTCTTATAAGTGGATGCCAGTGTGAAATTTCCAGATGCTTCTCTGGTTATTATAAACAGTCTATTTATGTGACAGGCCTGCCTCTATAATAAAGGGCAGATAGCAGATGCTGGGGTCATCCCTTCATTTGGTGGCAAGCTATGACCAAGTGTGTCTTCATGTCTTCATGATAACCTGAAAGCTCAGGCCAGGGCCTCGGATTAGTCAGTCATGCTCAGACTCAACGCTGAGCACAACCTCAAAAGCAAACCTCCAAGAGCAAAGTCAAATCGGTGAAACTCCCTTCCTTCCAAAACAGATGAGCTTTAAAATAAAACAAAACAAAACAAAATAACAAAAAACCAATATGCTATGTCTACCAACTTCTGATACAGTTTTAAAAAATAAAAAAATAACTATAAATAATAAAATTTTAATGAACTAAATTTTTAATAAATAAATTTACTTTATCACCTAAATGATTTAAAAGGTCAAAACAAGGATCTCTTTTTTGGAGATGCATTAAACATGCTATTCATGGATTTCAATGTCTTCCAGGTCATAACCCCCATCCCCCTCCCTATCCTAGGAAAAGGAATCCCCAACACCCTCTAATCCAGTTTCTCAAATAATCATAATTTACCCAAGGTGGTGAGGAGCTTTGGATGTCTCCAGAAGCTGCCCTCCCTGCCCACACCCCCTCTTTTTTAAAATTTAATTCTCTGCCTTTAATCCTACACATCTGGGGCAACACCCTTGGGTGTCAAAAAGACCTTGGTAATGAGGCTGAGGTGACTGGACTGGCCCCAGAGGAGGCTCTGGGTGGTGGAAGCCAAGAGAGCAGAATGCTAGACATTCCATCTGGAACTCATGGAGTGTTCTGAGAAGGCCTGAATTTAGATCCCTGCCTTCCGAAGAATTCTGAGTGACTTTGTAAAATCCTCCACTGCCAACAGCTCTAGCCTCTCCATCAGGAACAGAGGTTTTCTTCTAGCAGGTGTGTGTGTGGGTGACTCGAATGACAGAAGGTAAATAATAATAATAATAATAATAATAATAATAATAATAATAATAGACAGTTTGTGGTCAATCAAGAGTCAAATTAGCAGAAAGAAGTTCAGATGGCTTCCTTCCTTTCCCAGTCTTGTAGCAGCATTTCTGGACATTTGCATCTGAAAGCGCTTTTCTTTCGCCCTCCCCCAATCAAAGCAGACTTCACCCCTCCCCCAAAAAAAGGTCACTTCTGAAAATTTGTGCTAGTGAATCTCTCCCTTGGAAAATATTAAGCCAGGCTGTAAGGAGCCGAAAAGAACCTGTCTGGGAGCACTCAGCAGGGAGCTTTGGTGGCTAGAGGTCACAGGCTCTGAAAAGGTCACCAGAAGTAAGGCAGCCTCATGCAGAGTAACTTTGAAGCTGCAGGAACAGGGGCAGGGGGGAGGAAAATGTAGACTCCAATGAGATGACTTCTATTCCTGCAGTTAATATTTGACTGGCCTGTCAGGTGAGTTGATATGAGTGTGCCACAGAACCCACATAATCCTATTGGAAGTGTGCTTTTCCAGGCCAAGGGGATCCCATTTGCAAAACACTAACTTAGGGGGGAAAGGAGACAAGGAACCTTTAAACTTGGAATGAGCCCCCTTCTAGAGGCTGAAGAGAAAAGAAGGCCAGTGCAAGGAAAAATAGTTGATTCTTTTTTGGAGGGTTGGTCAGTGGTGTTCCTCCGTTCCCCCCCCCCCAAATATTACAGGGTATGGCCAGGGCTATAGGTTGCTCTCCAGAACCCGATGGCATGACCCTATTGGCTGAGACACTACACATTGGAGTTCTAGAACATGGAGAAAACAAGGATAGTACCTACCTGGGAGACACCCCCCCCACCCTAGAAACATAATACAGGAAAAACTTCTCTGTGATTTGTCTTGGCTCAGAAGAACAGACGACAGGGAGCAGGCAAGTCTTCCGAATCAGAGACGCTGAAACACACGTGTGCGTTCAGACACGTATGTGTTTGCACATGTATGCATTCAACAAGACAGTGCCAACTGTCAAACCACCAAGATGCTACCAAGAGGACATGTGATCTCTGGAATTTAACTTAGGGCAACACTACCCGGTTGGTGTGGGGGTGTGTGAGGGGTCATCCCTCACCAGGGCTGGGCTGAGCAACACACACCAATTAGGTTGAGCAAATTCCCAAGGCGCCATTTGATGGAGCAATGAGGGAGACTATGTCACTGAAATGGCTGGGGGCTCCAAAGAAAACCTCACTTGGCTGACTGCACCTCAGCTGCTGTGTCTGTTTAGAGATCATCTAAGATGGAAAGCAGAAAAGCCAAACTTCCACTCTTTTCCCCAGCAGTGAGATTTTCTGAATTCTCTATTTCTTATCAAACAAAGAAATCTTGTGTAGAGCATGCACAGACACACCCTATCCACTCAACCCCCCCCTCAATATCGGCTGCACATGACAACAACTTCACATCCGGTTCAGGACCCCTGAGATAAAGAAGTTTCTGCAGGATTATAGTAATCAGAACAGAAGAGGACAGGATAGTGTCATAGTGATTATGACATTTAAGGAGACCACAGACAAATGCACACCCTCACAGTCTTAAAATAGCAAAAGTGCCCGGGTCAAGCCTGCACAGGTAGATGATGGGAGACAGTGAGGGCAAGCGGAAGAAGACCCTCTCCCCATCTCCAGGGATGCTCTCCAAGCTCAGACACACCCAGGGACCTTCACAGAGGAGTTCATCCAAGCTCTTTCTGGATGAGAGGAGTCCCGAAGGACTTTTGAGTTCCCTGCAGTCACCCAAGTTGTATTTAAGCCCCTTGGTTTCCTATTCTTGTATCTGAGGAATGACTTACATGAACCAACACAGAGAACACTAGAATATGACAATGGAAATCATATTTCTTTCCCATAAGCCAAGTTTGGGAAACTGCCACGATAGAGAAAGACTGTTGAAACAGAACCTCTTTTTCCTTTCTTTGGGAGATCTGACTGAAGCCTGAACCTCTGTGAGTTCAAGGCCAACATGGTTTACAGAGTGAGTCCAGGCCAGCCTTCCTCAGAAAACAAAAATAAACAAACAAAAATCAATCAATCAAAACAAATCAAGACAAACAGAAATGGCTGCTATGGGAAGTTGAAATTGTATAAATTTTACTATATAAAATTTAGAAAACAAATCCAGCTTCTATCTATTTTGTTGTGGCCTTAACTCAACCCTCACAGACACATACCTTCTTTTCTCCCTGTTCTGCAGTGGCTCCTACTGAGGGGAATACCTGCTGAGATCCTAGTGAGTACTATATCCCCTCTATTTCTTCTGCAACAATTTCACAGTTGATTCACACAAGAACAGGCTGGAAAGGGCAGGGATTGAACCTGTTTCTTTTTGGGTAGGAATCACTATGGAGCAGTTCTGTTGGAGGCCAGAGAAATGATTCAGCCATGAGACAAGCAGCCTTGGATTCATCCCTGGCTTTGGTTTCAGTTCTGATCTGACAGGCCATCAAAGGGTTCCATTATTTTCCTTCCCTTGTCCTCCCCTACTGAATCATGTCCCTGCCCTTCGATGGTGAGCTCACTAGAATGAGGTCATGACCTCTCTGTAGTCTTCGCACCAGCAATGAGAAACCATAACCACAGTACTGGGAATTGCATTATTCAGTGTTTCTTTGGAACATGTAAAGGGAGCACTGTGATTTTGTCCCTGTTTCAAGATGTTCATACATGAGCATAAGCCTTGTGTCAACTTTATATGCGCTCTCATCGGATGATTAAAGGTTTGTTTTTTAGTAACTTAAGTATGGTGTCCTGCATTATTGGCATACTCTGAGAACAAGCCAATCCATAAATATATAAAATATATCAATATTAATATAAAAAAGCAATCCATAAATATATTAAAAACAATCCATAAATATATAAAATTATATATAAATACATTTATATAAATATATAAACATATTTATATAAAAATAATCATAAGTATATTAAAAAGCAATCCATAAATATATAAAATATATAATATATAAATCTATATGTTATATAATATAATATATAATGCATCTCTATATAAATATATTTATATATTTATGTAAAATATATTAAAAATAAATATTATAAACTCAATTTTTTTAAATCACTTTGCTTCTGCTCACTGAACGCTGTTATATTAATCCATCATGACTCCTGAATCATTGGAGGGTGATTCTTTCCTGTTTCCTTGTAGTGCTTATGTTTTTTTTTTTTTTAACTCTGCTTTATTTGGGGGTGTTTAGGCTTCAGCCTCCCTATAGGGGGGAGAGGGAGAGAATACCACTTTACTTCTCTGGGCTGTTGGAGGTCAAGGATCTTTTGTGAGTCTCCACATCAATCCTCATCAACTTCAGACTGAGCCACCTTCTACCCCAGGATAGGCTCAGAAGCCTACGCCATGCCTCTCTTGGTGCTGCATGAGGCAGGCCTGTTATCAGCTGGCAAAAAGCCATGTCCTGAGAGACCATTAACAGGTGTGGATGAGCTATGTGGAAACTGAAATCTCACACTCAGGATTAAGACAGAAACATATTTACACAATATCTCTAGGACTTCCCTTCTGTCTCCTCACTGTGGTCTCCAACTGTCGGGGACCCATTTGAATCCAATCAGTCCTGTTACCCAGAATAAAAGGAGGAGGGTCTCTCCCAGGTTCTACTGATGAAATAGCCAAAATAGACAGAGACACTGGGCACATATAGAAGAAGGACCAGCTTCCAGTGGCAACTCACCCCAAACCACCACTATCCCAAAAGGACTTAAATCAGTGTGTCTTTTAAGGATTGGGGAGACATCTCAGTTAGGTCTTTGTGCTGTAGAGCTGGATCTTGTTTATTTTTACTGGCTGAATGAACTGTTAAATCAGGCTACTGGGAAAAACTTTTGTTTCCATTCAAGCGAGTCCTTGCATAACCAAAAGTTCACTGAGTGACTTCGTATCCATCTTGCAAAAATCAGACTGGTATGCAGGGCTCATATCCTTCCCACATAGTCAATTCCCTGCACCTTCCCCAAACAAATGCCCATTTCTAAGGGAAATGGTCTCATTAAGGTCCTCTGCCACTGCCAGAATATGCATTGTTCCCTTTTGGGGAGATGGCAGTGAAAGGTGAAATCTTTTTTTTTTTTTTTTTTCAGATTACAGGCCTCGACTTCCCCTCCAAAGTTCAATATAATCTCATTCTGTCTAAGCAGGGACTGTGTTAGCAGAGCAGTCCCTGGGAAGGACTTCTGGAAGATTTGTACTTTGGGAGCCAAGGTGACCCTGGCCTGGCTGTGGATAGGCCTGTCTTTTAAGTAGTTTGCCAGCACACTGACTCCCTTCAAGTCTTTGTATCTGCTCCAAACAGAGTGTGTTTTAAGTTTTAAGCCTTAAAGAGAAACCCATGAGTTGTTTTTTAAAATATTTATTTATTTATACGTATGAACACTCTGTCTGAATATATGCCTGTATGACACAAGAGAGCAGCAGATCCCATTCTATATGGTTGTAGGTCACCATGTGGTGTGCTGGGAATTGAACTCAGGACCATCTGGAAGGGCTGCCAGTGCTCTTCACCACTGATCCATCTCTCCAGCTCCCACCCATAAGTTTAAATCAGAGAAGGCCATTCGTGGTTTTGGCCCTTAAGCTCTGGATTCTCATGTCTCCCCAACAAAGCACCCTCGCTTTGATGAAAAAGAAAAGTGTCTGACTTTTTCTGTGCATAATTTTTACCTGCAGGGAAAGCCTCCCGCACACACAAGTATACTACCTCTCTCATTGGTCCTTGCGGGTGCACGGTTTTTCACAGATACAAGTTAAAACTTAGGTTATCTGAGCCCAGCATGAAGCCATAAAACAAAAATCTTATTTCTTGACATTTCTCTGATAGGAGACTTCCTCCTCCCCTTTCATCTGACCCTAGCCTATCAGGTCTCATCAGGACTGGCTCCATTGTCTTCCTCTGTGGCTTGGTCAGGCTGCTCACCCCTCAGGAGGAGGTGATCAAAGAGCCAGCCACTGAGTTCATGTCAGAGACTGTCCTTGTTCCCCTTACTAGGGTTCCAACATGAATACTGAGCTGCCATGGGCTACATCTGAGCAGGAGGTCTAAGTTATCTCCATGCATGGTCCTTGGTTGGAGAATCCGTCTCAGAAAAGACGAAGTGGGGCATGGATGGAAATGAGGGAGAGAGGGTGAGATTGGGAGAGACTGAGGAAGGGGGCTATAGCTGAGATACAGAGTGAATAAACTTTGATTATTATAAAAAATAAAAATTTAAAAATTCATAATATTCAGAAATGAAATGTATAAGGAATTCACAGTCACAACCAAAATTCTGTTAGCAGCTTTTATACTTTTTGCCAAGAGTGCATTTTGCATTTATTACAAAACACAATCCATATTGTTCTCTAAGAGGATTGTGTAACTCCTGTGAGAGTCATTTATAAAATCTAATAACCTCCTCTGTAGTACTTCTAAATCACTATAAACCTGACAATCCACCAAAGATAAATATAATTTAACATAACTTAAGAATCTTGCAATCATTTTGTCAGCATTGTTTGATTGTACTGAATATGTTTTCTAGACATGCTAATCATCTAGGAATGGGCTTCTTGGAGTATGTGATTCAAACATTTTATATTTACATTATATATGTGTATATTACTGCTAAAGCATTTAAACACCATGGTAATTTCATACAGAAGTCACCTAAAGTTGTATTTTGTTCTTTAATTATAAAATATATAAATAATTAAAAAATTCTCTTGTTAATATTCTAGGATCCCTTCCATTTGTGGGACAGATGGGTAACTCCACTGCATTTGACTAATGGGCTATGGAAGCCTGATCCACCAGGAGGAAGAAGCAGAACTGCCTCCTGAGTGCTGTGGGGGAGCTTAGGCATGCCCTGAGATCTTGAGTTGGGGAGCCTAGGGTCCCCTCCCACAGAGGAGAGCAGCAAGTGGCTGAGCAGGCAATGTGGGAAGGCTGGGCGGTCCCAAGGCTGGGTGTGCAGACAGGCATAGGTTATCAGAAGACAGGCATTAGTGCTGCTGAAATGCGAATCTCCACAGATCTGGAGAAGGCGTGGTCCTGGACTGGAAACAAGGGTCAGGGACTAAGGGGCTGTGTCCCTTCAGCACAGTCTAACCCTAAGGAGACACCCTAACCCTAAGGGAGGGACTCCTGTCATTCAAGACTCTCCAGCCAATCAGGGCCCCGACAGGGCCCGCCTGTCAAGAGAACGGGCCTGTCCTTCCGGGTGCCTAGCTGCACGTTCAGCTCCTGCTGTTTAGCATGCTCGCGTGGTTCCGGGTGAAGAGCTCTGAGTGCTGCCACCGCTGCTTGGGTTCTGCGAGGGAAATTGAGGCAAGCTCCGAAGTCGAAACATGGTGAGTGCAGGAAGGAGAAGGCGGCTGAGCGGTGGGAGCTGGTGTGTGGGGTCTCTTCCGGGACTGGCTAGTCAGCGGCGGCCACTGGGGAGGAACCTTGTGATCCTGGGCTCTCGCTGGAACCAGTGGTGGCATCTGAGTCACTTCACTGAGGGGATAGCATCCGCACAGAGCGTTTGCAGCAGGGGTTCTTGTGCAGAATCATCCTCGTGGCTGGACACCAAACTCGGAATGCTCCAGTTTGTCTTCAGTGTTCCAGCTTCTCTCGTGTCTTCTACATGTTCTGCTCTTAGCATTTAAACTTTAGGTGTGAGATCCATTCTGGGGTAGTTTTGTGGGAGTTGTAAACGGCATCTCCTGTGTTGGGTAGCACTCCAATATTAAGCTGTTATGAGGAAGGGTAGAAGAATTGATGATGTAAAGGATTTCCAATGCTTGGGAAATAGTGACACTAAATAGAATTTAGCTGGGGGAGGATTGCCTCTAAAGCACCCCACAGGTAAACAGTATGCTAACCAGGCCTGTTAGAGATTAGCATGCTAGCATACACACGTTGAATGGCTTGTCCAGAAATTTGGCTCTAAACCTAGCAAAGGAGAGAGACAACTGTGATTTACAACCAGCTACGAGGCCGATCCTCTTATCAAAGAACAGGCCTCTACAAAGCTTTTCAAGGGGGTCTTACAGAATCACAACCCACATTACAGCCTGTGGTGACATAAAGGTATTAAAGTAAGTTTTATTCCCCTGATGTAATTGTCCTCCAGGAGACTAGTGCCTTCATCTGCTAACCTAGGCCTAGTGCTGCAAGCTTCTAGCCTCCATACAATCCAATCTAGGTCTAGAATGTTTTCATCCTCTGAGACTTGGTGCTGAATAAGCTCACCCTTTCTAGTTCTTTCTGAACTTTTGCTGGCCTGTTCAACTCAGCTGTTCTGGCTCAGACTCCCCTCCAAGGTGACTGAATCAATTTGGCTTTTCTTAGTTTATGACTGAATTGTTCTGCTTGGCCTCATACTAACTTTGGCAATATGTTATAATCTTCTGGATTGTTCTCATTCTCTGGCTCTGTCTGTCTTCAACCTGTGCCTAGTTTCTCTCTTCAACCTGTGTCTGTAAAAGCCCCCCAGTAAAACTTTTTCTGAATTCTGCAAACTCAAGTTGACTGCATTGCCTCTCAACTCACTGACTCAGCTGAACAGACTGAGCAGAAATGGCTAGAACTCAAACATCTGCATCTCTCTGTTTCCTTAGGGCTATGATTAAAGGTTTGTACCACCGCACCCTGACCTAAGCTTTTCCATACCTGAAGCTTGCTCTATACCTGACTGGCCTTGACCACAAAGATCTGGTTATCTCTTTCTCCTGGTATTAAAGGTGTGTCTGAATTTCAACTAGATCCTATAGCCTTTGGATGTGATCTCTTGCCAGAACAGCCACGTTCTGAATTAAAATTCATTTACCTAAAGGTCCAGTTTTCTTTTTGAGAAAAGAATAATTTTTCCACAGGGGCAAGTCTATACTGGTTGATAACTCTTTGAAAAGGAAAAACAAACAAACAAACAAAACAAAACTTGTTTGTGTTCTTGGCTGACCTGATCAATGAAGGCATTCCGTGAGGCCTTCCTATGAGGGAAATGGCATAGTTCTTTCTCAAACCCATTATCATTCTTATCATAGCCAGTAACAGACTGGGGCCTAGGCCTTGAGAGCTTTCACTAAGTTCTCCATGTATTGAGAATAAAATGGAGTTCCCTCTCAAAAGCCAGGAACATGTTTGGGAGTGCAATACTGTCCATTGTAGTTACAGGGAAAGGATTTGCCTGTGGAGCATGGTTTCTGCCTTCTGTTCAGAACAGTAAGAACAATTCTTTATGTACAATTGCTGGGTGAAACAAGGTAGGCAATAGCTAGATCAAAAACTAAACTTTAAGGCAGTCAGCTGCAGGGGTCAGGCTACGAAGAAAGACATGATCCTCACAGAGTTAGTGATTTTTCAATATCTAGCACACATTAACTTTTGCATGTGAGTGAAAACAGACCAGATTGGTGGGTATTCTATTTGGGTAAGTTAGGTTGAACCAGTGAATATTGAATTTCCAAGTAAGTCTATCCTATGCATTTATGTGCAGTCTTCATAGAAAGAGCTATGTCTGCTCAGAAATTTAAGACTCAGCTAGTGGCAGTAGATTTGTATATCAGGTTACCAATCTCAGCAACTAACACTGTGGGTAGAATCAAGGGCAAACAGTATCCGATTAATGCCATTAGCTCTACCAGAGCAGGGCCTGCTTTTGTTCAAAGTCAGTAAGTATACCCATGTAGTTTTTCAGTTGTATTTATCTTTCTAAAAAAGTCAATTGTTGGTATTAATTAGTAAGTTTTATTTTCTTTATGCATCACTGCTCTAATCTCTTATTTCTTTCTCTTCTCCAACATTTATTAGTCATTAAGAATTTCATTCCTTAGACTGGAGAGATGGCTCAGTGGTTAAGAGCACTGTCTCCTCTCCTAAAGGACCCAGATTCAATTCCTGGCACCCATGTGACAGCTCACAACTGTCTATAATGCCAATTCCAAACAATCTGACACCTTCACACTAATGCACAGAAAATAAAATTAAATGTTTTTTAAAAAGAATTTCATTCCTAATTAAAAATGGATTTTTCATTAGTTTCTGTTTAGAGCAATGTCTCCCCAAACTCAGCCTTTCTTCATGCTATGTACTTAAGACTTGCTTTGAACCACCTAATCCTGCCTTTGTGGCCCAGTTTCTTGCAACTCATTTCAGGCTGGACCTTAACCTGGTTAGTTAAATGGAAAAGGGGCCAGTGAATGAGGTTTCTCAAACATCCCTGGCTTTCATAGGTTGGATAATTACAAATAAAGAGGCACCTGTTTATGAATTGAGTTCAGTGACCAACTTTGAAGCTGGTGTCATCATAGCACAGAAAGGGATGGAGAAGAAAGATGGTGAGAGCTTTCCTGCTTGGACAGAAATGTCAGTTATTCAGTTTTAGATGATTAGGAAATGTCCAAACTGGCAATACTTGGAGTTCACAGACCAAGGCAATCAAGATTCTGGAAAAGCAGCTAAACTTATTTCTAGAAACCAAATTTCTGTAGTTATACTGATTCAACAAACACAGAAGACCTTGATAATCTGGTGTGGCCAAGCATAACTGGAATGTTATTATTCTTACAATGGCGCACCCCAAGGAAAAGGAGTGCATAATTCTTGGTGTGCTCTGCTATGCATGTCTAGTCCCAGAAAACTATTGGAGCATGAAGCCTGTTTTAACTTTTTACAACAATTTTTGGAGATTATAGTTAAATCATTTCAATCTCCTCATTCTTCCCTACTGTTAAGTCTCAAATGCTGGGACAAATGGCTGAGGTATCTATTTAACAAAGCAAAGCAGGCCCAGCTGCTGGTTCTCCCAGCATCCCTCTGTTTCTACCTGTGATTGGATAATGGTTGGCATCCCTAGCCTTCTAGCCCAGGGGCTGAGCTCCACTTCCCCTGGATGGTCTTCCTTATGTA
The DNA here is from genome assembly GCF_030254825.1 of Meriones unguiculatus. Taxonomy (NCBI): domain Eukaryota; kingdom Metazoa; phylum Chordata; class Mammalia; order Rodentia; family Muridae; genus Meriones; species Meriones unguiculatus. Next base: position 4,703,647 of record NW_026843646.1, on the reverse strand, counting down.
ATCCAACCATTTTGGTTACCTGGCCTTTTTTATCTATCCTTTACTATCCTGGCCCCTTGGTCTGGCTTTCCCCTCTCCCTCCTTCCTTTCCTCATAAGGCTCACAGTAATGTCCCCTCTGGACTCTCCCAGATGTCCCTGCATCTGGCTGCGCTGTCCCTTTTATCTATAATAAACTTTCTACACTACCATATCTAGAATTATCCATGTCCTTTCCTTTTTATTTCTTGTTTTTTTTTTTTTTTTTTTTTCATTCATTAACCATTTACCACTCCTTACTTTCAAATTTATGGTCACTTTTTGCTTTAATTGTTGTTACTGTTTGACTTTGACTTGTTTGGATTTGGGATTTCTCAGCTATGGGGTAGAGATATCTGCACTGAATGTTGTTTGTGTATTGGAATGTGCACACAAAGGACCCTGTGACTTTGAAGAGGAACTGTCTCCTTGTGTCTTGGAGACTGGAAAATTGTACTAAAATACAGATTTCTTAGAGTAGGGCTCTGTCTGCCCCTAAGGTGGAAGGGTCCATCTGGGAAAGACTCAGATATCTGAGTTGCTTGATCCGATACCCCAGCTAAGTAGCTGTTACTGTCCTGAAGCTCAGCTGGATGGCCAAATGAAATGAGCGACTCTGGGCAGACCTACAAATCAGCAGCACCAGTGTGAGGTAGCTCATAGTCTCTCTCCAAGATTCTTCTCTGATGCATCTGAAGAGAACTGTGAGGGGTGCCCCCATCAGCGGGGACTCAGTTATTGAAGGGTGTTGAGGAGGACCATACCTGAAGAGAAGACGGGCGAGAAAAAGGAGTGAGACCAAGACCTTTGTCAATGTCTGCTTATTAGAGGAAGTGTTACATCTGATAATCACTGTTGTCAGGAAGTTGACAAACAGGGTGAGGGCACAGCTTATCTAAACTGTCCTGGGAAGAAACATTTTGCATTTTTTCTTGGAAAGTCCGCACCTATTCTTTGCTCGGGACAGATTCTAATCTAAATGTTTGTGCAAGGGGTGTTTGCAATCAACCAAGAAATTTTAACTACCTAAGGTAGTTATCTTAGCTTGAGGTCAGTCCCGGACACTGGGGATCACAAAGTATGCAGTGGTGAGTATGTGGGCCACTGTCCCAAAATCAGGACGAACAGTTCTGCTAAGTTCTCAGAGTCTGATATGGTGGTGCTGAGACTGCCAGTCAGTCAACTGTCATTCTGTTGATCTATGTGGTGATTTTTGGTAGTGGTCCTTGGTCTCTGACTCTCCCTTGAGTGTGGATTCCTTGGCAGTGGATGGGGGGCTGGTAGAATTCCTCTGCAGCCCTGGCAGTTTAAAGCAGTGATGCTTAAAATATCACTGTCCAGTGTGCACATATACACATTGCTTTTGGTGTGTGCTGGGAAGACAGATTGATGGTCTGCTCTCTAGACGTTCTGAACCTTGTATTTCACGTTCAGTTTTGTGTGGCAAATTTTATAAATAGTTTTGAAGCTGGTAGAAAGGGGGCGATGTACATTCTACAGCAATTTTTGTAATCTTTTTATCTTTTCGCTACTTTCAACCACAATGGTGTGATTCAGGAAATTTAACTTCATGACACAAAAGGAATTTCTGAGATGCAGAGGTTTTTAAGGTGTGCATGGTGTTGGGTAGGTGAATAAGGCAGATTCCATTTCTTGTGGCACAATCTATGTGGGAGTAAGCAAACATGAAAACACTCACCACATTGGTTTGTGTGTGGCTTTCAGTGGGGCTGGATTTGCCTGAAACCACAAGGAAGCAAGAGGGTCTGTAGAATCATAGCCCACTTTTTTGATCACTTTATTCTACACCGAGCTCCAGAACACAGAGCATGTGATCTCTCCTTTTCAAGAGCGATCTACAGTAGCCAGTGGGTCAGAAATGTATGTTAGTGGTCAGTTTGAATTGCTTTTGTAAGAGTTTTGAAGTCTGTGTTTATTTAATTTCTATATACATATAACCAAAAGTACACATGGTTAAATATACATTTTTCCTGGCAGAGTTTCCTTGGGTCTTTTGAGGAAAATTTGAATTTTTTATTTTTAAGCTTACGGTTTTGGCTTTTTCTCTTCATCTCCTAAATTTGTCAAAACTGTTGTACACATTCTTTGTAGTTGTAGCTCTGAGATACATTCTGAGGTCACAGCTGCCCATGTGTATACTCTTCCTTCATAATCCTATTTGGAATTCTGTGTCGTTTTTCATGGGATATAGCTTTGGAATCAGCTTTACTCTTAGAAATTCATAGAAATTTTCTTTAGATTCTGTTGAATTCATGTTGAAAGAGAAAATAGCCAACATCTTTTTATTTTTAAATACATCATTCCATTAGTGTCGTTTACTCTAGTATAAAAGGGTAAATAATATTATCCTACATAAATCATTTGTTTAGCAAACTACAGTTAGTACATAAAATTGAAAGTGATATGAAATAATTTACAATCTATAGAAAGAAGACAATTATACAGTTTACTGACACAAAAAACATTGTTATGGTCAGAAAAGCTATCCCACCAACTATAATTTGAGAAGACAAAAAGTGAAAATAACACATGGTACAGAATTGAACAATATATTTGAATATGATATGGGATCGTGTATTAGCATACAAATCAACTTTTGATAGCAGAATTTGGGATTTCCTGTGGATATGAACTAAAATTAAGTAACATCAAGTAGTTTTATAGTCAATGTAAAACTGCAATTCTTTAATGTATGTAATCTGATGCTTTTGCAGATATTACCTACACCCACACCCCCTCATTACCAAAAACAACACAATAAACCATGTTTTCACACATTCTCATTGTTTCCATGTTTATGTGTGCCTACATTGCACAGAGCTCTCGTAAAATGACAGAATTGCTATGGATCCCAACAGTCTTCTTAATAAATTTTCATGTACTCTAGATTGGTTTTAAAGAAGTATCTGAAATCTCATGCTTATTGCATTTATATTCGTGGTGGTATAACTTTCAAAATAACCTAATTCTTCATTTGTTGAGGTCACTCTGGGTACCTCAGGAGGACAGTATGGCAAATAAATGAAGACAATAGCAATAGTTAAAGGATTGCATACTTATAAAAGACTCTCACAGTCAGTGCTGTATTAGTCATGAAACAGGATATAATTACAGCATAAGCAGTGTTAAACCAACAAACTTCTCTCTCTCTCTCTCTGATTTCAATCTTGCTGCATTCCCATTTGTCCATTGGGAAGGAGACCTTCAGTCATCTTGTCTACCTTAATGTTCGCAATAGAAAATGAAAGGCAGAAACAACACAACCTAGGTGAAGCACTTTCAAAGAATTTTTGTAACATTTTTTTTAGTTGGTATGTGGAGAAGGAAAATCAAATATCAGACTTTTTAGAACAAAAGTTGTTATAGAAATAAAAAGCAAATGTGCTTGTACAATATTCTATAAAAATGCAGAAAGTTGGTTTATTTTGATGGTATAAGAGCTTTCTGCCAATGAGTCATGCTGCATGAAGTGAAAATGAGTTAAGAAACTGACTTGTTTTATTTGAATTGAAAGAATGACAATAAATTACAGTTGAATAAAAATGTAATAGTCTTAGACAAGTAACACCTTTCTTAGTTTTGTTTTGATCAGATAATCCACCTTAGATGATGACACTTTTATTTTTATTGAGAAAACATGTTTAAATGATTAACATTTTAAAATATCAGTTTGTATATACTTAATGTAGTATATATTGTATAGTGTATAACATTATGCATTTATTTCTATTATTGTGAATATTATTCAAACATTGTTTTTGGTTGTTTCTTTCTAAAGATTTTATTTATTTAATTAGTGTTCTGTCTGCATGTGCATCTGCATGCCAGAAGAGCGCAACAGACCACAGTATAGATGGTCGTGAGCCACCATGTGGTTGCTGGGAATTGAACTCAAGAGTTCTGAAGGAACAGAGAGTGTTCTTACCTGCTGAGCCACCTCTGCAGCTTCAAACTTTAATTTTTATTATAGAGAAGAAAGATTACTCTTTTGGAATTAAGTGAGCAGGGACCCCTGTAATTCCACATAACAGCAGAAAGTTACCATTTTTTTACCTGCATGATATATATTTCACATTGGTGAGAGCAAAACTTCTGATTTCATAGATCTAGATGGGACTAAAAAATAAGCTTGTTAAACTTCTGAGTGATGCTTTCCCTCTATGCACACAGAACAATAACTGTGCGTCATGATAGTGTTTTCCTTGTCTTCACTATTTCACTTCTCTTTGATTGCTTCCCTTCTTTCCATTTTTTAGGTAGGAAAATTGAATTAATGCTTTTTAATTGAAAAGGATTCTTCTCTCAGACAATATATTCTGACCAATTTAACCTCCCTCCACTTCTCCCACATCCAGCATACCTCCCTTCTTCCCCGGTTCCACTCCCTCCACTCTGTATCCTTTTCAGAAAAGAACAGGCCTCCAAGATAGGACTGCCAAACAACACCAAACAAGATACAAAAAGATAAACAAACAGACCTCACACTGAGGATTGGCAAGGAACCCAATGGGGGAAAAAGATTCTCAAGAGCAGGTGAGAGAGTCAAAGCTATACCCGTTGCTAATGTTAAGAGTCCCATAAAAATACAGAGCTAACAGCATGACACCTCAGTAGAGGACCTGGTGCTGATACATGCTCATGCAATGCTTGTCATTTATATCTCTGTGACATTCCTGGCCATGAAGTGAGTGGATTCCATCCCATGGCTTAGGGTGCAAGTTAAACCAAACATTAGCTCACCACTCAAGCATGTTTGGTGCCACCACGCCAACTTTACATCTTGCAAGCAGTATAGATTTTAGGTGGAGTGGTTTTTATTCTGGGTTTCTGTCCACGTTTCTCTTTCAGTAGCCTGTACAGTAGTCTCACCCTAAAGAGACTAGAATATAGGGGTGAAGTCTTTCAGCCTGCACCTGGTCCACCTCTCCACCTTCAGTGCACTGTGTGTAAGCTTTCTTCCACAGTGTGGTCGTGGTGTTATTTTTGAGAGATCAATGCTCTGTCCTAATATTAGCCTTGGCTTTTGGGCATTTCCAAATGACCTCCTGGGACAACAACTCAGTTGTCTGAGAAAATACAATGTTGGCTGTATTTGTTTGACCTCCATCCAACAATGAAGGAGTGTTCCCTTTCCCCAACACCTTTGTCAGTATGAGTGAGCTGTCACTTGTCCTGTTAAACCTCACCATTCTGACATGTGTAAAATTAAAGCTCAAAGTAGTTTCCATTTGCATTTCCTTAAAGGATAAAGATGCTGAACCTGAACAGTGTTTCTCAGCCATTTGAGATTCTCCTGTTGAGAATTCTCTGTTGAGATCTGTTCTCTGTTTTTTATTTTATATTTTTATTTTTTAAATATAAGTTACAGTTTATTAACTTTGTATCCCAGCTGTAGCCTGTTCCCTCATTACCTCCCAATCCCACCCTCCCTCCCTCATCTCCTCCCTACCTTTTTCCAAGTCCACTGATAGGGGAGGTCTTCCTCCCCTTCTATCTGACCTTAGCTTATCAGGTATCTTCAGGACTGCCTGCAGTGTCCACTTTTGTGGCCTAGCAAGGCTGCTCCTCCCTCAGAGGGGAGAGGACAAAGAGCCAGCCATTGAGTTCATGTCAGAAATAGTCCCTGTTCCCCTTACTAGGGTGCCCACTTGGATACCAAGCTACCATGGGCTCCATCTGAGCAGGGATTCTAGGTCATATCTATACATGGCCCTTGGTTGGAGATACAGTTTCATAAAAGACCCCTGTTCCCAGATATAATTGGTTCTTGTTGAACTCCTGTCCTCTGCAGGTGATACTAACTCTCTCTGATTTTATATGATTCCTTGCCCTCGGAGGATCAGACCCACAGTGCAAGTGGTGCTCAGCACAGAACTCACTGCCTGGGGAGATGTTTTTTCAAAAAAAATAAACAAATAAAATTTCTTAAGCATAAGAATAAAATCTCTGATCTAAGAAGGTCTGTGAGGATGGCAGCAGTGTCTGATTTAATAATAATAATCAGATAATAATAATAATAATCAGATAATAATAATAATCAGATAATAATAATCAGATAATAATAATCAGAGGTCCCCTCATCCACCCACTCAAAAATCTTATAAAAATTTAGTTATATAAGAAACTCTACCTTAAACAAATCCTTAAAAGTCTAAGGTCTTGCCAGTAATGCTTGCATAAGCCTTTAATCCAGGCATATGAATGGCAGACACAGGCTGTTCTCTGTGAGTTCGGCCTGGTTGACAATGAGAGTCCAGCACAGACAGGCCTACACAATGAAACCCGGTCTTGAAAAAACAAAACAAAAAATAAAATTAAAACAGAAAATCTAGCATGGATTTGATGGCACAGGCCTTGAATCCCAGTCCCCTGGCAGGAAGAAGTGGGTCAGTCTCTGTGAGTTCAAGGTCAGCCTGGTCTACACATCTAGTCCAAGCAGGACTAAAAGGAGAAGCCCAGCTCAAAATACCAAATCATATATATATATATATATATATATGTCTGTGATAGCTGTATATGTCCAGAGAAATTTATTCTGTCATTTCTTTTCATGCAGAGAGCCTTCACTAGCACAGCTTTCTGTTTTCTTCATGTTCCCATTGAGGAAGCAGATTTACCTGCTGATAGTACTCCAAAGTGTCATGTTTTTCCTGCTTTTTTCCCCCTGGGTTGTCCCTTATCTTCCAGGAGAAAAGCGGCTGCAGTTTACCTGACCCCAGCGTGAAGTCACCAAGCAAAAATCTCCTTGCATTTTCTAAAATCTCTTTTTAATTCTTAATACTCTTGGTACCATTTTACCTGTAGCACAGATTGTTTACTCTGGTACAGGTTGAATAATGGTTGTGCAATATCCACCTTGATTCCAGTAGGAAGGGGGAAATTGCATCCTGAGTGCTGGAAGTCAGAGGGTAGGCTAGGGGAGACAGGCACAAATGATGATGAAATGCAAATCGCTGCAGATCTGAAGAAGATTTGGTCCTGAAACTGAAGCCTGAGCCCAGAATCACTAACCCTTGTCCTTTCAGTACAGTGTAACACTTAGGGAGGTGCTCATGTCACTCAAGACTCACAGGCCAATCAGGATCTTCCATCTCTTCAGTTAGAGGAAGAGGCAGGTTCTTACTGGCCCCATGCTGCATGTTCCCTCTGTAGCTGAGATGAATGGGGTTGAATGGTTGGTGTGCCATGGTCTGAGCACCACTGCTCTGTGCTGTGAGGGTATTTCAGACAAGTTCCAAAGTCACAACATGGTGAGATTGTGTCTGCTGCCCTCAACCTGGTGGAGCAGGAGGCTGAACAGTAGGAGCTGTCGTGTAGGGTCCTTCTTGAGGCAGAGTGGGAACCAGCAGACAGAATCAGCCACCTGAGAGGTCCCTTTTTGTAGCCCTGAACAATGTGGGGCATCTGAATATCTTGACTATATTGGCTTCGGGTTGGGAGCAGAGAAAAGTCATTTCTGGAGCAGAAGGTTAAAATGAAAGCTTTATTTTCTGAGCTCAGGGAGGCGGCCAGTTCAGGATCTGAACGGTTCTTTATTGTAAATTTAAAGGATTGAATCCACAAGGGCAGGGTCCCTTGGTGAGTGCTTGGGTTATCCAATCAAATTTTAACATTGTGGGTTAAGCAAGGCAGTTTCTGTTGGAGGCTGTGCTGATACAGGGCACTGGGCTCAAGACCTTTAACTATTTTCCAAGACATTTGGTCTGGAATCCAAGGCCCTTAATTTATATCCCTTGACATTTTGTCCTGAACTCAAGATGATAAAGAAACAAAATTGTGTGAGTTTTGTCCATAATAAGGCAGAGCTTTGTAAATGATATAATTTTACAGATTAGCCACCTTGGTTAAGGTAATAGCAATTTTTCTGAGTTAACTGAAAATTAGGAAAATGTTTCAAGTGGTGGGGTGGGAGGTAGAGCTGCAAGCTTAGGTGAAGTTAGTAAAATGGAAGAGCTGCTTGGAGAGGGTTGGGGCTCTGGAGGCTGCCTCCCTACACACTATGGGGCTGCATGTTCACAAAGTATTTGCAGGAGGGGTTTGAACATAGACATGTCCTTAGTAGGATGCAAACTCAGAGAAGCCTAGTTTCTAGTACCTTTTCCAAGTTCTGACCTTGGCATTTAACATTTAGATATAAGATTCATTTGGAGTTAATTTTGTTGAGGTTGTAAATAACATGTGTTGAGTAGCACTTCTTTATAAAGCTGTGATGTGAACAAATAGAATTGTTGATGTAAGGGATTTACCAATACTTAGGTGACAGGAATTCACACCAAGTAGAATTTAGCTAAGGGCTAAGTAGATAAGTAGCATGCCATGCAGGCCTGTTAGAGATTAGGATGCTAGGAAACACATGTTTGCTCAAGATGATAGTCAACAAATTTGTCTCCAGCCATAGCCAAGGAGACAGCCCTGATTCATACAAACCATTGGCCCATCTCCATGCCAAAGAGGAGGCATATAACAAGCTGTTTAATTGCCATTATAGACTCACAGCCAACATTAAAGACTGGTGTTCCATAAAGTTAGTTTTCTTCTTGAGGAAGGCATAGGTCTGTCATATGTGGAAGACATTTAGTGAAAACCAACTGAACCAAGAAAACCCTGTCGTGTTGAAGGACACCCTGATCAAACAAAAGCTTTCCCCAAGAGCCTCATGTATGTAGAATCACCTAATTTCTTCTAAAAGTCTTCAAATATGCTTGGCAGAGCCAGTACAACTGTGGCCTAGGCTATGGGATATTTCCCCAAGTTTATGAAATATTTAAAATAAAACACTGTTCTTTTTCTAAAATCAAAATAGGATGAGCTGCAGGGTCAGGGCATTTGAGGAAGGCTTCCTTCAGATTCTGAGAACACAGTTCTTTCCAAGACATGGAGACACCCTCATCAGTTCCAAACTCACTGTGGTCTTGGTAAATGATGTTCTTGAGATCATGTGTTCCCCTTGTGCAATATTGTTTTATTAGACTCCTCATGGTTTTATCCCACTTTATGAGAGTGTCTGATCAATTTATAGATGTCTCCTGTTTCCTTCCATTTCTCCCCAAGAAGTAGTGTACAATATGCTAGTCTTAAGAAGCTTAGGATAATACACAGCTTGTGCAAAATCTTCCCACCCTAGCTTTTACATTTTCTACCTTCTACTTTTATTAACATTTGAAACCTCTGAGACCTCTCACTTATACCATGTCACTGGATAATGACCTGCTGTATTAGGGTAGTGGAGTATATAAATCATTCTAGGAATATCTTTGCTGTGTAAATTTCCCAGTTGGCTCAGTGGCTAGATTTGAACTTTCTAGTCCATATTGAAATTGTTTACCTGGAGCCTAATGAGACTTAAGGAAGACTGCATGTATGGAGTAAAATAATCAGTTTTAGGCTGTCTTCTCTTTAAGCATTAACTAGAGCTAGACACATGGTACTATTAAAGAGAACTCTTTCAGTTAACCATTTAATTGTGTGTGACATACTTTTTTCCTGGTGGTGGATATCAGTTCTAGAATAGCTGCATCTTCAGCCTTTTGGAAAAATATTTCTGAGACAAGCTTTGTTGACTCAGGTCACATTAATCCCAGTCAATTAACCCCATCTGTTGGTCTTCTTGTCGCTTCTCATCCCCTTCAGGTTCTCCCATCTTTCCCCCAGTACTTCCATAAGACCCCCGGAGATCCACCCCATGCTTACTTGCAAGTTCCAGGATAAGTCTCCATTTGTTGCTAGATGGAGCCTCTGAGATAACGGGCATGTTTAGGCTCTTTTCTACAAGTATAGCAAAGCAACATTTACAGTTTCATTGGCTGGCTCTGTAGTGTAAGGTGGGTCTCAGGTTGGCCCAATTATTGGTTGGACTTTCCCTCACTCTTTGTTCCCTCATTATCCCTAAACTTCTTGTAGTCAGGGTAATTTTTGGATCATGTTTTTGTTGTTGTGGTTGTTGTTGTTGTTGTTGTACAGTTGTTGTTCTGTGTCTCCACTAGTCCTTTCTGTCTAGGATGTGGTCACTTCATTTTCCATGTCTTTTTTCCCCTGCCCTGTTAGGCGTTTCCACTAGAGTCACACCCATATCCTCTCAGAAACTTTCCCTGTCAAATGACTCTAGCTTGTAAAAGAGAACCCCCCTCATTTTCATTCTTATTCGCATACCCCCTTACCTCCTACTACATTTCTCCCCACATCTGATGCCCACATTTGTTTCCATCCCCCTTCCACCTTCTGCCCAGTTCCCTCTCTTTATCCACTTCTATTATCTGTTCTGTTTTCTATTCTGAGTGACATTCTGGCACCCTCGCATGGACCGTTTTTCTTACTTAGCTTCTTTGGATGTGTAGATCGAAGTATGTTTATCCTGTGCTATAGGTCTAATATCAGCTTATAGGCAATGTGTTTCTGTGTCTCTGAGGATGATCTTTTCTAGTTCAATCGATTTGCCTGCAATTTCCATGATCTCTTATTTTTAATAACTGAGTACATTGTGTAAATGTACTAGACGTTCTTTATCCATTCTTCACTTTCTGGCTGTTTTGAATAAAACAGCTATGTCTTTGTTCTATAATGGAACATCTTTTGGATATATTCCCTGGAGTGATATACCTGGGTAGTGAGGTAGAACTATTCCCAATTTTCTGAAAATGCACCACTTTGATTACCAAAGAAGTTGTACAAGTTTGCACTCCTATCAGCAGTATGTGCCTGATTCCTTATATGCCTGATTTCTCTAAGTCTTTTAACATGAAGGAGGGTGGATTTTGTCAATGGCTTTTTCTTATCTAATGACATAAACACATGATCTTGGTCTTTCAGTTCGTTTATATAATGGATTACATTGATGGATTTTCATATGTTGAACCATCCCTGTATCCCTGAGATTAAGCCAAATTGTTCATCATGTGTATCTGTGATGTATGCTTGGATTTATTTTGTGAGTATTTTATTGAATATATTTGTGTTACAAACAACTATTAGCTGTCATGTGGGTGCTGGGAATTTAAACCACGTCCTCTGGAAGAACAGACAGTGTTCTTAACCACTGAGCCATACCTCCATCCCCTATGTTGCCTATTTATGATCAACATTTAAATTGTTAATATGTTCATCTGTCATTTTGTAATTATTCAAACATATATTTCATTTTAGCAAGATCATATTAATATTACAGTATAAGTGAGGCACTTTAGGTATCTAAACATTTATGCAGAACTAGAGTGAATTTATAATTCTGTAGAAACTTGAGAGAGATCTTTAAGTTTTTTTTCTTGTTTTTTTGATTAATTTTTGCATATTATTCAGGATCTTATTATGTACCTCTGAGTGTCCTGGAACTTATTGCTCAGAGCAGACTACCATCAAGCTCTATGAGATACACCAGCCTCTGTTTCCTGATTGATTTTGGAATTAAAGTCATCAGAAAATACACCCAGCCTGCCCATTCTTATAAGAGTCAGGAATCATTTATACTATTTCTATTATGTAGGCTCAGTAATGTTGATATGTTTACTCTCTCTCTCTCTCTGTCTTTATCTGTTAATTGACATTTCTCTTGCAAGTCTGTATCCTAGTTAAAGGATGAAAAAATAGAGATGTGAACTTCACTATTCAGTGTGCTCCTAAAAAGAATTAGTTATTAGATTAAAACCTGTGTGTCACAAATTAAGTGGAAGAAATACCAGAATACTTTGGAAATATTGTAAATGAAGGATACATTTTCAGTATTATAGGTATCATGCTTTCTGTTGTATACGTGTGTGGATATTTTAGACTGCACTGACCTACAATGATGTGCATGTGAACTTCACTCGAGAAGAGTGGGCTTTGCTGGATCCTTCTCAGAGATGTAATACTGGAGACCTACAGGAACCTCATTGCTATAGGTAGGACAGTGAATTTTCTTTACTTTTTAAAATATGGGGAAAACTATTCATTATTGAAGTGCTTCTGTAATTTCTCTTGACGATGAAGAAGAGTGAGGTGAATGGTTCTTTGATTGCCAATAGATCATGACTTAAATTTTTTTTATTTCCAATAATAAATCATACCTTTTCTGTTACTGTATTTTAGGCTACAACTGGGAAAGTCATAATATAGAAGAACATTGTCAAAGTTCTAGAAGTCATGCAAGGTGATTTTCTTTGTAAGCTGATATGAATATGGTTCTGAGAAAATTTTAATAAGTTGTGGAAGTTTGAAAGAGAAGAGACAGTGTAAATGCACTGTTTTCAGTGTATTCATTTTGATGATGACTAACTTGTTACTAAACCATGTACTTCCATGTTAGGTATTTGATGAGTGTTTGTCACAGTTATCTTTGCATATTTAGTATGGTGTACAGATTAGGGAAATTTATTAACGCAGTCAGTGTGTTAAAGCTCTGAGGTCTTGCAGTTTTCTACAAATCTGTGGTAAAACATCTTATAGAAGAAAGTATAATATAAATATGAGACAGGTAACAAGTATTTTCACCATCACATGTATTTTGAAATAGGTGAAACAACCCCTAGAGAAGGAGAACACCATGAATGTAAAAATAATGATGAAAACCTAAGATGTAATTCCTGTTTACCTTACACTGAATTGAAAAATTAAGTCACATAGACAGAAACATTCTTTAGTATAATGGATGTGGTAAAGCTTTCATATGTGCCAATTACTTTTGCAGGTATGAAAACAGTCATAGTGGAGAAAAACCCTCTGAAGATACTCAATCTGACAAAGTCTTTGCACATCACAGGAGTACCCACACATATAAAAGTATGCATACTGTTGAGGATCACTATGAATGTAATGAATATGGTAACGCTTTTGCACATAACAGTCATGTCCTAAGACATGAAAGGACACATATAGAAGAGAAACCTCATGAATGTAACCGATGTGGTAAAGCCTTTGCATCTAACAGTGATCTCCTAAGACATAAAGGAACTCACACTGGAGAGAAAGTTTATGAATGTTACCAATGTGGTAAAGCCTTTGCCTGTCACAGTAGTCTCCTGCTTCATAAGAGAACTCACACTGGAGAGAAACCTTACAAATGTAACCAATGTGGTAAAACTTTTGCACAGAATAGTCATCTCCTTACGCATGAAAGAACTCACACTGGAGAGAAACCTTATGAATGTAACGAATGTGGTAAAGCCTTTGTACAGAACTGTCATCTCCTAAGACATAAAAGAACTCACAGTGGAGAGAAACCTCATGAATGTAATCAATGTGGTAAAGCCTTTGCACAAAATAGTCATCTCCTTATGCATGAAAGAACTCACACTGGAGAGAAACCTTATGAATGTAACGAATGTGGTAAAGCCTTTGTACAGAACTGTCATCTCCTAAGACATAAAAGAACTCACACTGGAGAGAAACCTTACAAATGTAACCAATGTGGTAAAGCCTTTGCACAGAATAGTCATCTCCTTATGCATGAAAGAACTCACACTGGAGAGAAACCCTATGAATGTCAGCAATGTGGTAAAGCCTTTGCATGTAACAGTCATCTCCTGCTTCATAAAAGAACTCACACTGGAGAGAAACCTTACAAATGTAACCTATGTGGTAAAACCTTTGCACAGAAAAGTTATCTCCTTATGCATGAAAGAACTCACAGTGAAGAGAAACATTATGAATGTAACCAATGTGGAAAAGCATTTGCATCTAACAGTAGTCTCCTAAGACATAACGGAACTCACACTGGAGAGAAACCTTATGTATATAATCAATGTGGTAAAGCCTTTGCATGTAACAGTAGCCTCCTGCTACATAAAAGAACTCACATAGGAGAGAAATCTTAAAAATGTAACCAATGAGGTTAAGCCTTTGCATCGTACAGTGATCTCTTATGACATAAAGGAACTCATTGGAAAGAAACCTTATGAATGTAATCAATGTGGTAAAGACTTTGTATGTAACAGTCATCTCCTAATACATAGAAGAACTCACAATGGAGAGAAACCTTATGAATGTAACCAATGAGGTAAAACTTTGCATGGAACAATGATCCCGTAAGTCATAAAAGAACTCACATTGGAGAAAAACCTTATGAATGCAACGAATGTGGTAAAGCCTTTACACAGAACAGTCATCTGGTAGTACATAAAAGAACTCACACTGGAGAGAAATCTTTTGAATGTATCCAATGTGATAAAGTCTATGCATTTCAGAATAGTCTCTGAAGACAAAAAGAACATATCCTCGAGAAAAACCTTAAGCAGTGTGTAAGCAGTTTGGAATCACCTTTTTACAAATGTCCTCTCCTAATACATAAAAAGCCGTGTTGCAGAAAATCCTTATGAATATAACAAATGTCATAAAGTCTTTTCATTTAAGAATCATCTTGAACAAGAACACTTAGTGGAGTAAAACCCTATGAATGCAACCAATGTGTCAAAACCTTTGCATGCTATAACAATCTCCATGTACATAGAAGAATGCATACTGGAGAGGAACTATGAATGTAACCAATGTGATAAAGCAATTTGACATAATAGTAATCTCTTATGAAATAAAGAACACATACTGGAGAGAAATCTTATGAATATAACCAATGTGGTATAGTCATTGCATGTAACAGTAGTCTAATACATGAAAGAATGAGTACTGGATAGAAACCTTATGAATGTAATCAATGTGTTAAAGCCTTTGCATGTAACATTCATCTCCTAATACATGAAAGAGCTCACACTCGAGAAAAACCTTATTAATGTAACCTATGTGGTAAAGCCTTTGCATATATCAGTCATCTCCTAATAAACACTTGCTCTTCACAATCATCTTCAAAATCATGAAAGAATGCATACTGGAAAGAAAGAGTATGAGTGTATTTACATGGTGAAGCTATTCCACATTTGTGTAATCATCATCATTAAATTATTTGTACAGAGAGAAACTTTATGAATGTGTTAAAATGTGAGACCTTTACACATATCTATATTCTACATCATCATAAAAGTTTCAAAATGGAGAGAAAATCTGAGAGTATGATTAATATGGTAAGGCTTTTGTGTTCTTCTCTCCACTGAATCCAATACAACACAAACACTAGGTCAAACCGATGACAAAAATTTATTGTCATCCAGGAACTACTGGTTGATTAGGGCCACATAATGTTCTTGGGAGCTGAACTATGATGCCTACCCATCCAATGAGCCAGAAAGTTACAGAGGTTCTGAGCTTGCAAATCATAAACATCTTTAGTGTTTTACAACTGAATTATTTCCATCAGTTATGGTATAGGGATATGGGATTTGTTTATGTCATTGAGGAAGGCACCTGATGCAAAATGTAGGTTTTACAGTCAAAACAATCATATCCATTTGTTCTTTTGTGGTTAAGAAAAGGTATTATGCTTTAGGATAGAGTATCTGTGGTTTGGGTCAGTCTTTTTTTGTTAGGGGACCAAAAATCATGGTATGGAACAGTCATGTTTTGGGCAACAAAAAATTTAGTAATTAAAGTCGGTCAGCTATTGGGAAATCTACAGCTTTCCTAGGGACTATGAACTTAAACTTATGTTCACCCTATAAATCAATGAAGGCTGGTAACTAAAAGGAAATACTTAGGACAAATTGGTTTTACATGTTCCCACATACAACTTGTTTTTACATGTTTTGCATGTCAAAGTCATCTTCAATTATACAAATGAATAGATAGTAGAGAGAAACCTTACACATGTCTTCAATGTGATAAAGCCTTTTCTTAATACAGTTATTTCCAAATACATAAAAGAACACACACTGCAGTGAAACCCTCTGAATAAGCAATGTGGTAAATCCTTTTCATAGGGTTTTCTTTGAAATCATGAGAAAAAGTCATGCTGCAGAGAAACCCCATGAATGTAGTCAGTATGGTAAAGTTTTCTGCTTCATGCTACCATTATATAAGAGTAAAAGCTTTACTCTGTGGGCTCCATCTTAAAGCCTTTGCATATCACAGTAGCCTTTGAGAACCTAAAAGAACTCATTCTGTAGAACATCTGTTAGAATAAAAGATTTGTTAAGGTCTTTGACCCACCAACTTGCATTCAATTACACTAGATTATTTTGGAGGAAAATTCTAACAAGTGTCAACAATGTATGCATGTATTTGTGACATCCATCCTTACTTTGTTTCCAATTGAAATCTCATATGGACAAAAGGCATATGAATTTATATAATAAGATAATTCTTTTTATTTCACAATTCAATTACATGAAATCATCCAGTTGAAGAATTTTTGTGTGTGTATTAGTGCATTTTCTGTGACCAAACACAATGTCTAAGGCAACTTCCAAATGAGTTTACTTTGCCTTGTGAATTGAGAGGATATGGGATCACTATAAATTGGGCAACACAAGTGTCATACATGGTAGCAAAGTAGGAAACTTGGAGCTCACAACCTCCACCTGCAGCATGAAGCAGAGAGTTGTAACTGTAGATGGTATGCAGCTGAAAACTATGAAGCCCACCCCAAGTAACATACTTTCTCCAGCAGGGATACATTTATTAAACATTCCCAAATGATACCACCAACTGAGAAGAATTCATTTCTCTGACTTCAAACCTACGCGTTTGATTTCTGTTACATGAAGGAATTCATGATGAAGACAACATTTGTAGCTAAGCCTGTAGTTGCCTCAACACCTGAGTTCAGTAATGAATGTTTATACAAAGAAAACATTCATGAGCAAACATATATTTAAGAATTTGTTTTAATTTCCATTATGTGATAACAGTTTGTCTTTGTCTGGTCATGTGCCTGTTCCTTCTAGTTTCCATGTAGACTAGACCCACTGACTTTCTCACACCAAGAACTATAGAAAGTTGTCAAAAAAAAGTTCATTCCCTGACCTAGTTCCTGGGAATGAACTTGTCTTAACTGCAAAACCATGTATCTAGTACTGCAAATATCTTAAATCTTAATATATCATCTTGATGTCAGGAAGTAGAAAAGCATTCGTAGAAGAGAGCAATCTTATTTATGCAAATGAGTTTATTACTTTGGACATAATAAATGTATTCATTTCCAAGAAAAGGAACTATTTTGAATCTGTTTTTATCAGAGCCTCAGAGGAAGTAATTATTTACCATGTTCATTTCATTATAATGGAGGAGATCACCAATTGTGGTTGTGGTCTGAATTTTGAAACATTTGAGTAACTATTAAATTTGCTGTGTGTGTAGCAAATCCATTCACAGAAGTTTATTAAGTTGTTCTGATATTCCTTCTGTCATGGCTGTTCATGTTCTAATGCATTTCCACTTGGTTATAGGTATTTTTCTGCTGCAATGCATAGAATGGAATCCACATCCTCTATGTGGCCCATTGCTTATTTATATCAGACAGTGTGAGATCATAGTTTTCAAGGAAGGGTCTATGAGAACTTGTACTTTTTTATGTTTTCACAAATTCATTTAAGATGTTTGTTTTTAAGCCTTGCTTGGAGATAAATAATTAATTGATGCTGAATAGTATGTGTGTATGTATGTATGTATATATTGTTTGAAGCTTCATGCTTCTACATGTTCCCATAGTTACTATATGGCACATCATCTTGAAGTATTGTCTTCTTAGAGATTCATCTAGAAGTGATAGTTAATGTAACAGCAACAAGATTTATTTCAAAAAGACATGTTATGTGTGTGATGGACTATTCATTCTTAGGCTATGACAGATATATGAATAGTGTGGGATCTATTGTCATCATGGTTCTATGATCTTCAAGGTATGTTGTCTCTTTTGCATACCACAAACACTCCCCACTAAGCTCATTGAGACTCATAAAACTTACTTGAAAATTTACATCAGTACAATATTGTCTTCTATTCTGATTATGAATATATTTTCATCTGAGGATGGAAGAAAATGAAATTATTTGAATAAGAAATGCTACTTGCAAGTGAAAATTATACACTCCTGTCTTGTTTTGGAATGTGTTAGTTCTTAGGAGTAAAGACTTATTCTTAAGAATTTCTCAAAACTGCAAGTGAAGGTCAGAGAATTGTCTCAGTGGGTAAATTTAGTTATTGCTAAGCCTGATGATTTGAGCTCAATCCCTGAGTAGTCCATATCAGTGCTACAGATTTTTCTAATGTTTCTATAGTTGGGCTGCTGTATATGCAAATTCACACACTAGCAGATACGTAAATATATTTTCAGGCTAAATAAGGGCCAGTGTGGTCACTGGCCAAAAGACTCATAGTGTTCCATGTTAAGAACTTATATATATGGGATGTAGATAATAAATAGCAATAAGTTGTACTCTATATAGACAATAACATGTATGTATACACAAACACACTCCAGTATTTTTTAATTCATTTTTATTTTTATTGATTACAGTTTATTCACTTTTTATTCCTGCTATAGACTCCTTCTCATCCCCTCCCAATCCTACCCTCTCTCCCTCTTCTTCTCATGTGCCCCTCCCCCAGTCCACTGGATAGGGGAGGTACTTCTCTCCTTCCATCTGAACCTAATCTATCAGGTTTCATGGGGACTGTCTTCATTGTCTTCCTCTGTGGACTGGTAAGGCTGTTCCCCCTGCAGGCAGAGGTGATCGAAGAGTCAGGCAGAGAGTTCATGTCAGAGACAGTCCTTGTTCCCATTACTAGGGTACCCTCTTGGACACTAAGCTGCAATGAGCTAAATCTGTCAGGTACTACATTATCTCCATTTGTGGTCCTTGTTTGGATTATGAGTCTCCAAAAATTCCTGTGCCCAAAGTTTTTTCATTCTATTTCTGTCCTTGTGGAGCTCCTGTCCCCTCCAGGTCTTTGTATATCTCCCCATTCTTTCATTAGATTGCCTGTACTCTGCCCAAAGCTCGGTTATGAGTCTCAGCATATGTTTTGATACCCTGCTGGATAGAGTCTTTCAGAGGCCCTCTGTGGTAGGTTCCTGTCCAGGTCCCTGTTTTCTCTGTCTTCTGATGTCCATCCTGTTTGTATTTCTGAGTGAAGAGTGGACATCTTACCCAGGGTCTTCCTCCTGAATTGGCTTCTTTAGCTGTACAGATTTTAGTATGATTATCTTATATGTCTAATATCCAGTTATAAATGATGAAATTAACAAAGCAATGCAGCCACTTATAGATGACAGAAATTATTTGTAGAATTTGAAGACATTGCTGTTCATTAAAAGGAAAATGGTTCCTTTGTACATCTTATTTTATCCTTCAATTCATTGATTGAAGAATAGACCACTTAAAAATCGTAGCTTGGCATAGAAGTGTATCCCTATCATCCTAAACCTAGGATTCAGTGGCAGGCTGATTTCTCCGAGACTGAGGTCAGATTGTTCCACAGAGTGTGTTCTCTGTTTGTTTGTTTTTGAGACACAATTTTCATGTGTAGCTTTGGCTGCTCTGGACTCACCTTGTAGACCCAGCCATCCTCAAAATCACATAAATCTGTTTGCCTCTTCCTCTTTGAGTGCTGGGATTACAGGTGTGTGCCACCATGCCCAGCTCCACAGACACTTCTAAAACAGGCATGGCTATGTAGGAATATCATGTATCAAAATGATTTCAAAATGCAAACTCTCTTTCAAGTTATAGATTATTTTTCCTGAGGGATAGTGTACACAGGAATGTTAGAAGTTTTCTGAAATTGGGCTCTCTGTCCTTTCTGTAAGTGAGAACTGTAGCATTGTAATATCCCTCTCATAGATGAGACATTATTACCAGACATCATTGCTTCCTGAGCAATCTAATTTCATGGCCTCATTTACTTCATTTTCAGCTAAGAACTGTGGTCAAAAGTAAACATTCCAGAGGCAGTTCTGTCCATAATTTTAAATTTTTTACATCTATTTCTGCATGACTTTGAGCCAAGAGTGCCTTTTTATCTCTTATTTTTACATTATTTTCACATTCAGAATAGGACTTAATTTAGAATATCTCTGAGTAGACAAACCCACATTTGAACTTATCCATATGCCATAAGTTAAATTCCAGTGCTTGCTTTCTTGAAGTAAACCATTGCTTTGGAAAGAACTCTTATGCTCTTCTTGCCTGTGCTAGGAAAATCTCTTTCTCAGGTCTTGTGTCTTTCCTGCTGTAACAAAACACCAAAAGCACATTCTCTAAGAGCTACAATCAATAAATGGGACCTCACAGAACTGAAAAGTTTCTGTAAACAAAGGATACTGTATACAGATTGGGAAAGGATGTTCACTAACTCTATATCTGACAGAGGGCTAATATCCAGAATATATAGAGAACTCAAGAAGTTAAACAGCAATAAATCAAGGAATCCAATTAAAAAAAATGGTGTACAGAGCTAAACAGAATTCTCAATAGAGGAATGACAGATAAACACTTAAATGCTCAATGACCTTAATCATCAGGGAAATGCAAATCAAAACAACCCTCGATTTCACCTTACACACATCAGAAGAGCTAAGATCTAAAGCTCAAGTGACAATACATGATGAAGAGGATATTGAGACAGAGGAACCCTCCTCCACTCCTGGTGGGAATGTAAACTTGTACATCACATTGGAAGTCAATCTGGCACTTTCTCAGACAATTAGGAATAGTGCTTCCTCAAGATTCAGCTATACCACTCCTAAGCATATATCTAAAAGATGCTCAAGTACATAAGAAGGCCATTTGCTCAACCATGTTTCTAACAGCTTTATTTGTAATAGAATTTGGAAACAACCCAGATGCCCCTCAACTGTGGAATGGGCAGAGAAATTGTAGTACATCTACTTAATGGAATATTACTCAGCAATAAAAAAACAAGGAAATCATGAAAATTGCAGGCAAATGGTGGGAACTGGAAAAAGATCATCCTGAGTGAGGTATCCCAGAAGCAAAAAGACACACAGGGTATATACTACTCATAAATGGATATTAGACATATAAGATAAACATACTAAAATCTATACAACTAAAGAAATTTATGAATGAGGAGGACTCTGAGATACTGAATCCTCATTCAGAAAGGCAAAGAGGATGGACATCAGAAGAGGGAGAAAAGAGGGAACAGGACAGGAGCCTACCACAGAGGGAATCTGAAAGGCTCTGCCCTGCAGGATATCAGAGAAGATGCTGAGACTTGTAGCCAAATATAGGGCAGAGAGCAGAGAACTTCAAGAAAGCAGTAGGAAATAATAAGACATGGAGAGGACACGTGCTCCACAAGGAGAGCAACAGAACCAAAAAAATCTGGGCACAGGGGTCTTTTCTGAGACTGATACTCCAACCAAGGACCACTGATGGAGATAAACTAGAACCGTGCACAGATGTTGCCCATGGCAGTTCAGTGTCCAAATGGGTTCTATTGTAATAGGAATAGGGACTGTCTCTGACATGAACTGATTGTCCTGCTCTTTGATCACCTCCCCTGAGGGGGAAGCAACATTACCAGGCCACAGAGGAAGACAATGAAGTTATTTGTGATGAGCCCTGATAAACAATGATCAGAGGGAGGGAGAGGAAGACATCCCCTATCAGTGGACTTGGGGAGGCACATGTGTGGAGAAGGGGGAGGGAGGATGGGATTGGGAGAGGAGGAGGGAGGGAGCACAGAGAGATTCAAAGTGAATAAAGTGTTATTAATAAAAATTTAGATTAAAAAAGGAAAGAAAAAAAGACACAGAAGCCAGATTTATAAGCTCTCATTGGTGAATTGACAAAACAATTTAAACATAAAAATGATCTGCATATCTATGTCCTCCAAAAATTCCTATGTTGAAGTCCTGAGACCCAAAGTAATAGAACTACATGAGATCTTTGGATGGTACTCAGGTCTGGGAGGTGAAGCCCTTATAAATAGTTTCATAACCTTATTGAAGAGACCTTATAAAATCATGTGGCCCTTTAGAACACTGAGTTTAAAGTGAGAACAAGACTGTAGACAAGCATGCCCCCAACTAGACCTTATAATTTAACTTTAGACTTTCCAGAGTTCACGACTGTGAAAAGTAAAGCCTTTGTTTCTAAATCATTTGTCACTTAGCCCCAGCAGATTAAAACAAACAGTAACAGTCCAGTCCACTACAGAAGGCACATAAATCATAAATCCATATTGGTGTAAGTGTATGGCAAATGCATTAACATTCTGATGAGGACCAAGACACAGAGTGTCAAGGTACTCATGGCGGTGCAGGGTATTAACTGTGTAGTAGAAAAGCCCAAAAAACACTGATTACAAGTAATCAAAGTGAAAGTATGTACCACCTGACAGGACACAGTGTGTGCCACTGTTGTGATACCCTTGTCCCGGTTTATGTATTCCATGAGAACACAGAGAGCTTAGAGAGAGTCTATTAAAATAACTAACCTGGGACATTAGCCATATAGTACAAGATAACCATGGTACAACCCACAGACCTAAATAAACTAAGTAACATGGAGGGTAGAAGAGAGGATACTTGAATCCCACTAAGAAGGGGACAGACATGGGAAGTGGAGGGAGAGAGGAAGTAGGTGGGAGAGGGGGTGAAGAGAGGAACAGGACAGGGGATCAGGTGTGGAAAAAGTGTGGATGGGGGTGAGAGTGCTAAGAGAGAAGGGAAATTGGTGTTGCAGCATCTCTGAGATAAGATGAAGACCTGGAATTCTGGAGGTACCTGGGAAAATATGGGGGTGTGAGCCTGGCTGAGATGCCTAACAGCAGGGAAATTGAGACTGAAGTGGACACACCTTGTAGCCAATGGAGAGAAGGGGACACCAACCAACTCACAAAACCCTCGACCCAAATCTGTCACCTACAAGACATGCAGGAATAAAAGATGGAACAGAGATTGAGGAAATGGCCAACCAATGACTGGCACAACTTGAGACCCAACCCATAGAAAAGACTCAACTTCTAACACTATTAATAATACTCTGCTATGCTTGTAGACAGGGCACTAGCATAACTATCATCTGAGAGGCTTCATCCAACAGATAATGGAAACAGTTGCAGAGACCCACAGCCAAACAAACATTAGGCAGAATTTGGAGAGTCTTTTGGAAGAGTTAGAGGAAAGATTTAGGGAGCTGGGAGGGGGTAGTACACCACAAGACTTACATAGCCAGCTTACCTGGGACCATGGGGCCTCATAGAGACTGAACCACCAATAAAAGAACATGCCTGGACTAGTCCTAGGACCCCTCCACATATGAAATTGATGGGCTGTTTGTCCTCAAGTGGGTCGCCTAACAACTAGATCAGGAGCTGTCTCTGACTTGGGCTCCTATCTCTGTTCCTCCCTCTGGATCCCATTTTCCTAGCAGGGCAGCCTTTCATCAGTGAAAGAGGAGGTACTTAATACTGATGTATCTTGATGTGCCAGGGTGGGTTGGTTGGGGGCTGTCTGGGGAAAATGGGTGAGTGGGATGAGGGTGGGACTGGGAGGAGAGGAGGGAGTGGGGTTGTGATTGGGATGTAAAATGAACAAATAAATAAATTAATGAAGACAAAATCCAACTGACCCACAGTCATCAAAAGTGACAGGATAATGAAAAAGATGATGGAACTATTCCATATTGAAAGAGACTAAAGAGATAAGGAAACAATACAACACTTAAATGTACCAACTTCCTCGACAATTATGTGAGTAATAACATAGTCAACACAACCCAAATTAAATGCAATACTGTGTCATCATGAATTACCAATTTTGATAACTGCACTGTCATTATGTAAGACAAAGTTCTTGTTTGTATAAAATCAACACTAAACCATTCTGAGTGACAGGGCATAAGATCAACAGCTTCCTCTCAAAATGTCCAAAGTAAAACAGCAATTAACTCTGTACCATACTTGGAACTATCTTCAAGTTTGTTATTGTTTCAAAATCATTATGGGGATGCTGCATGTGGTCTTTAACTCCAGCACTTGGGAGGCAGAGAAAGGCAGATCTCTGTAAGTTCAAGGCCAGCCTGGTCTACATAGGGAAGCCCAGGACAACCAGGTCTCTGTAGAGAGAATTTGGGTCAAAAAACCAAACTAAAATTGTAAGGAGAACAATGTAACTGAAAACTGAATAAGATTAAAAATAAAGCTGATTCTCCACACTGGCAGTCTGGGTAAGACTATGTCTATAAGAGACTGAAAAATGAAATGACATGACATTTTGGAGCAGCAAGAAGATTCTCTAAATATAGCCCACAGTCTTCTTTTTTTATTGTGTATGTGTGTGGGGGAGGGAGTTTTCATGATGTGTGCAAAGGATGAATACGAGTGAACACATGGAAAGGTCAGATGACAACTCTGTGCAATCATTTTTGCCTTCCACCTTTTCAGGAATTCAAGGATCAAACTCAGGTCTCCAGGCTTGACCAGCAAGAGCCTTTATCTGCTAAGTCATCCTACTGACCTGCAAGCGATTCTCTTAAATGACCTCAATTAGGTAATAGTGAGAAAAAAAAATGTGAAGGGTTCCTTCTCCTAAACAATTTCTTAGGGATGAATAAATAATAAAAAGAGATGAGTAGAACATTAGTACACTAGTGCTACCAACGACTAACAATCATCCAAACAGAACCTAAGCACTTCCTGAGACAAGGGGCTGCAGGGCTGGTAGCTAAAATTTTTTGCAAGTGTAAAACTGGAATTACCCTGAAATAAAAGAGCTTTCCCAACTCAACAGTAACCTTGTAATTACATCCTGTTTATCTACACATAACAACACAAAGAGATAAAAATAAGAAAATAAGCCTGCGTGAACCTTGTATACTCCTGGTTGTGCAAGTCCATCAAAGTATAAACAACAGTGTATCTGCCATACTGTTCCTTATGAAGAATTCTCTGATGAATAAAGAGAACAATCCAATCATGTGAAAGCTAAGTGAGAGGGAACACCTGCAGTGGCTGTCTTTACTTAAGAAGAGTCACTTCATTCTGAGATGCCGGCACATATTCTGGAAACACTGTTCCTAGATATGTGCACGGATCCTATGGCCTTTCCAAGTACCCAGAATTCTTTGGACCTGGATGTCCAAGCTCCTACATTCCACCCCACCCCCAGGGCAAGAGGGAGGCAGCACCAGACTCTCTTTACTTCCTTTCTGGGAGGACTGGCCCCAGCATCACTCTCAGTTTGCAGGGCACAGTGTATCCCTAGGAACTCCGCACAGTGTGCTTCCACCCTCCCAACCCTGGCGGCACCAGGGCCCGGTTACCCGCAGCCTCCAGAGAAGCGAGTGGCAGAACTCGAGCAGGCTCTCCCGACCCGCCCAGACCGCCACCTCCCGGCTGTAACTCTGCAGCCATCCTGTGGGTTCATCACACACCCACACAGCCAGCCAGGCTCCGCCGCTCTGGGATGGCTGACAACCCCTGGACCCTTCACTCCTCTACCGCGCGACCCAACCCTCTCTCCTCCCAGACTCCCAGCCACGAAGCCCAGCCCCGCAGAGCTCACTGGACTGTTGCCTGGGGCAGAAGCGGAGCCCGGGGCGGGAGAAGGGGGTCAGAGAGGAGCCCGGGGGCATGGGCGGAGCCCGGGGGAGGGGCGGAGCAGAGTCCGGAAAGGCCATGGGCGGAGCCCTGGGGCGCGGAGGCGGAGCCCGGGGAAGGGCGGAGGCGGAGACCAGGAATGTGGGGGCGGAGCCTGCAGGTGTGGGGCGGAGCCCGGGAATGTGAGCTAGGGCGTTGGCGTAGCTCGTGAAAGGATGGAGGCGGAGCCCCGAGGCGGAGGGAGCCCAGAGTTGTGGAGACGGAGCCCGGAGGTGGGTGCGGAGCCCGGGAAGGGCGGAGGCGGAGCCCGGGGGCAGAAGGAGGAACCCGGGGCGGAGGCGAATCCCAGGGAGATGGAGGCGGAGCCCGGGGAGGATGGAGGCGGATCCCAGGAGATGGAGGCTGAGCCCGGGGAAGGAGGCGGAGACCGCGGATGGAGGGGAAGCGCGGAGGGGGGGGAAGGGGCGGAGACCGAGCCTAGGAAGGGCGGAGGCGGGGCCACGGGGGAGGAGAGGGGGAGCCTGGTTGGGCGGCGGCGGTGCCCAGGCGGTGCCCGCCCCACATCCTTACCAGGCTTCTCCGGGTCCCTGCCTACCATGAAGAAGTAGTTCACTAGCCAAGCCATGACCGCTGCCACCGCGCCTCGGAAGCGGGTTCCCATCGCTGCCCCCGCCCACTATGCCTGGGAGGAGCTCAGCGGTTTCCCTTCAGCGTCTGTAGCCATAGCAACGGCGCTAGACAATGGAGGCGCTCACTGCGCCTGCGCCGTGCCTCGCGCAAGCCCCTCCCCCGCCCCACCTGGTAGGTTCTGCCTTCTGGGTCAGGGCGCTGTGAGGCCTGAAATTTCTGAAATCTTACTATTAAATTTACAGGACAAAAGGATCTTTGAGATAAGTGTACCTCAAAGCATTTCTCTCCTGTTTTCAAACCCCTTGCCTTAGCTACTTTTCTATCACTGTGCTAAGATATCATGACCAATGCTGCTTATAGAAGAAACGGTTGGTTGGGTACCTAGAGTTTCAGAGGGTAAGTACATGACCATCATGGAAGGGACCACGGTGGCAGACAGGTATGGCAGGCAGAGCACCAGAGAGAACAGTGGCTGTGAACCTACATTCTTATCAGCAAGTATGAGGCAAAGAGCTAACTGAAAATGGTGTGGGATTTTAAAACATCAAAGCCCACCCACAGTAACACACCTCTTCAACAAGATCACACTTCCTAATTTTTCCAAACCAGTTACTCCAAATGGGGACCAGATTTTCAAACATATCATTCAAACAACTACACTCCTCAATTGCTTCCTATGTAGCCAGGAAATAAGTTAAAAAATTTCAATGTCCAAAAGCATCCCAGGCACTCAGATTCTTGTGATGTTTTGTTGTTGTTGCTGCTGTTTTGTTTTTGAGACAGTTTCAAATAGTCCAGGTTGACCTTCATTCCTGACCTTCCTGATGCTCCATTTACAGGCATGTGTCACCACACTTGATTTATGATCTTGTTTGTTTGTTTTTGTTGTTTTGTTTTGCTTTTCAAGACAGGGTTTCCCTGTGTATCTTTGGCTCTGTAGACCAGGATGGCCTCGAACTCACAGAGATCCTGTGTGTCTGACCTTTTTTTTTTTGAGGGAGGTATTTTTATCTTTTGCATAGATGAATAATAAGAGTATTTTACTTGCACGTATATCAGCATACCACATGAGTGCCTGATATTACAGGAGGTCATATGGCATCAAATTCCCTAAAACAGGAGCTACAGAAGATGGTCAGCCACCATGTACATGCTACGAACTCTAAGAAAAAAGGAGAGAATATTTTGTTTTAAATTTTATTATTATGTATACAATGTTATGTTTGCATGTACAACTGCATGACAGAAGAAGGCACCAGATTTCATTATAGGCGGTTGTGAGCCACTATGTGGTTCCTGGGAATTGAACTCATGACCTCTGGAAGAGCAGCCAATTTTCTTAACCTCTAAGCCATCTCTCCAGCCCCAGAGAAAGTATTTTTCATCACTAAACCATGTCTTCAACCCCTCTGACTTCCTTTTTAATAATAATAATAATTATTATTATTATTATTATTAATTTTTTCTTTAAGGTCATCCTTGCTTTTCTTTTGCTTTCATAGTGGATTTTATAGTGATGTATATATTTTTATGCATGGCCTATGGTGGATTACCCCACAAGACTGTAAGCTTATAGAGAAAGAATAGTGTTTGCATGAATCATTTTTTGTGTGTTCAGGACTTAGCACAGTATTGGGTACCTAATTCACAAACAATAACTATTTGTGGAAGGACAAATAATCTTTTAAACAGTAAATGCCTTTAAGAAAGTCTTCATAATCTGATAATAATAAAGAATTCCTACCTAGAGCATGGGAACATGTAACATTTTATTTGTTAACGCCAGCCATTGTATCACCTGTAATAAACTTCTCCTGAAGTCTTTTTATCTTGTTCTGTTACTGCTGTAGGATAGCCTCCTCCATGCCTATTGCCTTCTCTGTGTTCTCTTTCAATTATCCCATAGCAAATTACTTCCTTTAAGCTTTACTGAGGTTTATCATCAGGCTTTATCATATGCAAAGACTATCTGTATCTACCTGTTTTGTATAGAAGCTAGGAATACAGCTCAGAACATTTGTTCCACAAATACGAGATAAAAAAGGAGGAGGAAGAGGAAGAGAAAGAAAAGGAACAGGAGAAACAAAGCATTGCTTTTCTTTATGCAGATGCTGTGCCTTAAATATAGGTGTTAACAGTCTTTCTGTCTATGCCTTCCAAACAAGATAGAAATTCCAGATACAGCAACAGTGATACTTATTTGGTGTTAGTTTTTAACCTGGTCCCTCTCCTGACATTCACTGTGTACCTGCTATATACATAGTTGGTTTTATGTACATGTTCATTTTCTGGGAAGAATCTATGCTTTCATTAGGTTTTATGGGAGGTTAGATCCTCAGAAAATGTCCTGAGTTTTGCACCCTGCCATAACTACCCCTGGGAGACCATATCTCCAAAGCTGATTATGTCCTCTTTGTATATCATTTGATGTTATGACTTCAGGATGCATCTTGAACCTTGTTTTCAACAAAATGTTGTAAACATGACCTAAGCTTAACAGGCATTTTGTGCCTCATGAAAAAAAAATCATAAAATGTCTTGTCTGAAAAGAACATCTGAGAATATTATACAAAGTACTGGGTTACTTTCATTTTGGTCGTTAACACTATTAGTAATTCTTACTGTTTTCCATTACTTTTTTTAGAAACCCAAGTATGACAACCCTCGTGTAAGGGACTGTGTACACGCTATTAACCAAGAAAATAAATCCACACATTCAAAACAAGCAAAACCACCAAATATTGATGAGAATTAGGTTTAGATTCAGGGCCCAAAAACAATTCAGTTGAAATGTGATGAAGACATTAAAACACCATTATTCAGCAAGCATTTAGTGTATAAATATGCATGTAAATATGATGAAAGGATGTACACATAAACACAACTTAAGAATTCTTGGACATACACACAAAAGGTGGAACTTAATTAAGCAGGAATTTTTTTTCCATCTTGTTTTCTTGCCAGGAAATTTTTGAACATGTTCCTCCCATCCCCTCCCCTTCCATTCCTTCCTTGCTCAGTGTGAACTTACAAACATTGCTCTTGAATGGATGCAGTTCTGTGAAAGCATTGCCCAAAGGACCCTGATGACTCATGTCTAGACCTTGAACCCCAAATGCATTCTAACTATTTTTTTCTTGAACTGGTGATTAAGTAAAGGAACTCATTTTCAGAGGGAAGGGGAGATACCCAGACATGTTTAATTCCTCATCTACCCCACTTAGCACTTTGGGGAGCACATTGACAAAGGTTCCCCACCCATGCAAACCACAATCATACATGTGCTATCTAAGATTTTCTAACAAAATCCTTCTAGTTGGGATCATGCCTAAAAAAATGATTGGCTTGTTTCTCAGGTGACAATCTCTTAAGTGCCAATGCAGGAAAGAGCACCCCGGCTAATAAGGCATGTGCCAAGGTTCTCAGGTGGGTATTCTTGGCACAGTGCCAGTACACAGACTCAGACCCAGGAGCTCAGTGGAGCCAAGCCTTCCCTATTTGAGTTCAGTTCGCTTCCTTGTTGTTGAAGCCACTTATGGCTCAAAAAAAAGAAGTTTGTAGGATTGGGAGTGTAGAGGTGGAGCAGAAGGATCAGAAATTCAAGCTGTTTAGTTTAAGGCCAGGCTAGGCTACAGGAGACCCTAATCAAGTAATAATAATAGTAATAACTACAATATGTTTCAGCTAAAAGCATTATTTGGTGGTCATTGTTCCAAGCCAGAGCTAACCTCAGATCACTGACTTTCTTCATAGAGGAAGCAAGGAGGCAACAAGGTCCAGGCCAGCAGGATTTTCTGCACACAGACCCCTCTCCAAATGAGCCTTCCTAGCCAAACATGTGGAAATATGTGTTCCCACTGGTGACCAGAGGTGCCCCAGCTTGTAGTGCTGGGAGCATGGGGAAGGCAAAGTCACCATGGAGCACAGCTGTTTGGTCACTGGCCCACTGAGACCATCACAAGCAAACAAAACCACAAAAGAACAACAAAGGAAAAATATACTGGGTACAATGCGCACAAAGAGAATGGAAGAAGAAAATACCAAAACTCAGAACAATGGCCTGTCTCTCTATGGGCCCTCTATCCTGTTCCATTAGTGGTGACCTACCCCAAAATCAGGCTCCACCCAACTACACCAGAGTTGGGAATGGTGACCTGCATTCAGCCAGACCAGAGAATGGAGCAGCAAAATATCTGTTGATCTCTACCAAACCAGAGGCCAAATCACCAGCCAAACTCTGCCAGACCAGAGACCACAGCAGCAGCAAATCTCTGTGAGATCAGAGTCCAGAGCAGGGGACACGCTCTGCCAGACCCAAGGCCAGAGTAGTGGATAAGCTCTGCCAGACCACAGACCAGAGAACATTGGCAGAGGTACCAAGCCTGGGGCTCCAAATACTGTATCAATCCCTTGCCACCTCTTTGCCACTCTCACTGGAACCTGTGAAGCATGGCGCAAACCTCCTGTAATGGGAAAGAATCATGTCTAGGGGGATAGAAGGATTTTGTCCCATGTCCTCAGTCAGTCCCAGAGAACAAGAGACAGACTAGATCCCATTACTTGTGCAGCAGAAAAATACACAGAGCCAGACAGCAGATCCCACCACTCCTGTAGTGGAAAAATGAAAGTAGGATATCAGTGAATCCCTGATGCAGGAGCTACCTGCATTGTCCTTGTCCACAGATCCAGAGATCACAGAAAACTGGGTACTCTACCACCCTTTACAGATAGGGGCACATTCATCCTCTCTGAGGTCCAGAGAACACAGAAAAGTGGATGCTCAACTCCCTTTACAGATGTGGCCCTTCAAGGGGGGTTCTGGAATATCTTCCAGGCTCCCTGTGGCCCACAGTTGTCCAGAGCATCAGCTCTAACCTTTCTGACCACATAGATTATGCATTTTGCCCCAAGACCCGAAAAAGAAACTAGAGAAACACAGAGACAGACACAGACAGATACAGACAGAGTGCTCACTTACTGGCTGTTGTTCAGTTCCTTGTGCCCGGGGTGCTTGGGAGTCTTGAGTATCCAATATGAGACCCCACATGTTATGCACAGATCTTAGGGTCCCCAAAGATCATCAGGAGCCGGACTACATATGCAAGAGCAAAGAATTTTATTTGGGCTCAAGCTTGGTCTCTCCAACATCACCAACAGAGTGGATCATGGAGCAGAACCCTGAGCAGCTGCATGGCAGGGTTTTGACTGGGGTTTTAGGAAGGACCAGGAAGTTCCAGTTTAACAGTTACAGGATTGGGTGACATTCAGCAATGGCAAGCTTTTTATAAAGTGATTGGCTAGCTAACATAACTAACATTGAGCAAGCTATCTCTAGGCCTCAGGAATGTTAGGTATTTTCTGTGTCACTGAATGTTCTACAAGGTTGGTAGGGTGCTCAGCACATATGTCCCACTTTAAGATACTTTTCCATCCTTGTGGTTATCCTCAGACTGTTCCTTGGGTAGGGAATCTCACAACATGGCCCAATTCCTGGTGACCTTATGGTAGAGTCACTAGTCTGGTGACATTTAGGTGACCTTCTTAGGCCTAGTTCCTGGTGACCTTAGGGGGTGTCAGGTAGGTTCTCCCAGTTCTAAAAGATCCATTTGATTTTGTCAGGGGTTTTAAATGGTATTGTCCTGTGTTAGAGAGCACTCCAATATTAAGCTGTGATATAGAAGAGTAGAACTGATGATGTAAAGGATTTACTATTGCTGAGAAACTAGTGGTCTGAGTTAGAATTTAGCTGAAGGAAGATTATGTGTAAAACATTCCACAGATAAGCAGTATGCTAACCAGGCCTGTTAGAGATTAGGATCCCCGGATATACATGTTTGCTCACCAGGATTATCTAGAAATGTGGCAGGGTGAGGTTTTTTAATTTGTAACTTCCCAACATGTACTTAATAATTTATGATTGTGAGTGAAAACAGACCAGATTGGTGGGTGTTCAGTTTAGGTCAGGTAACTTGATCCAGTGAATATTGAATTTTGAATTAAGAGACTGTCCTATGCCCATATGTACAATCCTCATTGATACAGTTCTGTCAGTTCAAATTTGAGACACAGGCTATTGGCTAAAGCTGTGTCTGTCAGGTTACAGGTCTCAGTAGCTAATATTGTAAACAGGGACAACATTCAACAGTATCTTATTAATGGCTTTCCCTCTACAAGAGAAAGGTCTTTGTTTGCAAAGTCAGTATGCCTATATGTTTTAATTTTCAACTCTGAGGTAAGAGCACTGGATGCTCTTCCAGAGGTCAGGAGTTCAATTCCCACCAACCACATGGTGGCTCAGAACATCTATAATGAGATCTGCTGCTCTCTTCTGGTGTGAAAGTGTACATGCATGCAGAACACTGTATACATAATAAATAAATAAGTCAGTTGTTGGTATTATTAAATTTTATTTTGTTGATGCATCACTGCTCTAGTCTCTTATTAGTTAATATTCTCTGATAATCCCAGTCATTAAGAATTTCATTCCTTTTTCTCTAGTGCTTTGATATTTGTTTTCATTTAAAGCAATGTCTCCAAAAGATTAGTCTTTCACATGTTATGTAGTTTACACTTTATTTAAACACTGAATGCTACCTCTACTGCTCAGTGCCTAGAACACAATTCTGCAACTCTTTTCAGGTAGGCTCTGACTGGTCAGTCAGTGTGAAGTAAAAGAGATCCATGAATGAGTGTCCACTGACCTCCCTGCGTTCCGTTTGTTTGTTTGGAGGTGGGTGATTACAAATAAAGAGGGACCTGTGTAAGAATTGAGATCACTGACCTACTTTGAAGCTGGTGTTGTCACAACACAGAAAGGGAGGGGGGGGAGGGAAGATGGCAATGATAATGGTAATCAATTTTAGATGGTCAGCAAATGTGAAAAGTGTATACTTAGGGCTGGGAGTCAGACACAAAGAGAATCAAGATTATGGATTACTTGCTGAACTTGTTTCTGGAAAGCAAATTTTTACAGTTACACTAGTTCAAACACACAGAAGATCTGGACAAAGTGGGGTGGTAGTGCCTAACAGGAATGCTTTCCCCTCCCCCCATTTGAAAATGCACAACCTGAGAGAAAAGGTGTGAGTAATACTTTGTGTGCCCTAATATATATTCCCTGAAGAATATTGGATCATAAAGCCATTTTCAACTTTTAAAAAGAATTTTTGAGATTATAATGAAATTGTTTCAACCTTCTCATTCCTCTCTACTCTTACGTCTCAAATGCTGGGATGAATAGTTAAGGTGGCTACTTAACAATCAAATACAGATGGCTTTCAGGTTCTCCCAGCATCCCTCAGTCCTTACCTGTTACAAGGTATGGGTTTCAAACACAGATTTCTAGGCCAGGAGTTGAGCTGCCCTCCTCACAGCTGTCCTTCCTTATGTATTCTAACCGTTTTGGTTACCTGGTCTTTTTCATTTATCATTTATCCTCCTGGGCCTTTGTTCTGGCTCTCCACTTCCCTCTCTCCTCTCGTCTCACGTAGCTCAGGGTCATGTCAAATTTAGACCATCCCAGATTTCCCTGTGATTGACTATGTTCTCTCGTCTATCTATAATAAACTTTCTACTCCAATATTCCTAGGTACAGCCATATCCTTTTTGTTTCATTTCTCATTTTTATTGAGCTCCCATTAACTACTCCTTGCTTTCAAATTCATGGCCATTTGTTTCTTTAATGGTCGTTACTGTTTAGCTTTGACTTAAATTTGGCTGAAGGACTTCCCAACTATGAGGGGGAGATGACTGCACTGGACATTGATCGTGTAATGGAATGTGCAACATAAATGACCTGTATCTTGGAAGATGAGCAGGTGCCCTGGGAAAGTGGAAGATTGTATTTTAAAACATTTCCAAGATGAGGATGTTGCAGGATATTTGATCCCAGTGTGATCCCTTAGATTGTGAACTGTAAAAACCTGTGCTTTGTTTGGTGTGGTTGAGCCCTAACACAAACCTTAATAACAAGAACTTTCTGTTTATTCTAAACAGGTGATTATGGTATGGTTACATCAACCCTAGAACATACCTTTAATTCAAAAGCTCTCTGTGCACAGGATTAAAGAATATTAATCCTACGTCAAGAGGCAAAGCAAGAAACCAGCTGACAGGGATTAAAGAGTAAGTGGAACTTTCGGCTGAAATGTATTTAAGACAGAGTGTAAAAGTGGAAGGAGTTTTATCTTGGTAGATTTTGGGCTTTTTTAGCTTTGAGCTAGAAAGCCTTTGGCCTTGGGTTCCTTTGGCCTATCACCCTTGAGCTGTCATCTGAACTGGTGAGATTTTTTGGCATTTTCCTCTTGGAGGTGAGGTGAGTAGCAGGGTCAGGTGGGTGCTTTCTCTGCCTCTCTGCGCTAGCAAGTTTTAAAATCGAATAATTGGGATTTTCGTTCTTTTATAACAACATGAGGGTTCTGTGTGTCCATAGGGATTAGGGCAAAGCTAGAATGCCTCTACTATCTGCATCATTTGATCTTTGATCCACTGGTAGAGGAGCTATGACTGTCCTGACTCAGCTCTATTGTTCAAACTGATAAGGGTCTCTGGGCAGTCCTAGCAGTCAGGAGCAACAGTGGGAGGTAGCTTATGGGTTTGTTCTGGGATTTTTCTCTGATGCAGCTGTAGAGGGCTGTGAGTGAGATCAGAGGCCATGTCATGGTGAGTGTGGGGCCATTGTCCCTAGGCCAGGAAAAGCAGGCTGATGAGCTATCACAGCCTGATCTGCTTTAACCGAGATGGGCTGTGGTTCAGACTATGGTTCCGTTGTTTTCCATGTGGTGACTTCAGCAGAGATCTTTGTCCTCTGACCCTTCTTGAGTGTTAACTGTCCAAGGAGGAGGGGACCCTGTGGCTTGGGCAGTAGAAAGTTGTGGTGCTTATAGAATCACTATCTAGTGTGCACACCCAGGCATTGCTTTTGTTGTGCATTAATTAGATAGATTGGAAAACTGAAAGTCTCATTTCTAGAAATGCCTCATATTTTATTCCACACAAGGTTTTGCGTAACAAATTTTACATAGTTTTGAAACTGGTAAAAAGAAGTGGTGGTGGTCATCATTAAGCAATAATTGCTCACCATTTTTTAAATTTATTTTTTACCTTTCAACTACCACCGGGCACAATGGTGTGATTCAAGGGAATTTAATTCCTGGGTTCAAATGGATTTTCTGAGATGCAAAATTTTGTCAGTGTCAGGTGTGCCTGGGTTTAGGTAAGTGGGAAGGGAAGATTCCACATCTTGTGCCGTAATCCACGCAGCAAGAAACAGATATTAAATTATTCTCCAACATTGTTTTGTGTGTGAGTGTTGGTGAGGGCAGGGCTATGCTTGAACCCACAAGGGAACATGAGGGACTGCAAGCCATAGCCCATCTTTATTATGGTCTCCATTTTCCAAGAGACTTCCAGAGAAAAAGGATTCTCTGGAAAGGAGATTAGCAGTAGCAGGAGGGTCATAAATATAGCAGTTTAGGTGTCACTTTGAGTTTCTCTTGTAGGAGTTGTGAAATCTGTGTTTATTTAATTTGTATTAAATTTAAAAAAATCAAAGTTATCTCTGATCCAGTGCACATTTTTCATGTTAGAGTTTCCTTAGGCCTTTTCATGTAAACTTGGCTATATTTTAGGCTTATGTTTTTGGCTTTTTCTCTTATCCCCTCATTCTTTCACAAATACTGTGCATTCTTGACTGTTGAAGTTTGAGCTAAGTATAGAAGTCATATCATGCCAGAAGATTATGAGATTAGTGGCAATAGAATTGTCAATTATTTTTCTGTTTTCCTCTGTTTCTTACCAGGTGGCTTTTCTGATATGAGATAGAGATTTTGTGTTGTCCTTTAACAAGCATACAATGACAATTTGCACTTATGTCTGTAGAAGGCAGAGGAGACAACATGAAGGTGGGTGATACCACTTGGCCAGTTTACTCCTTTTCTTTGGGAATAATCTTTTGGTGATCTGTCCTTTGTCTTTAGAAGTTCCATGTTTCCAGTGGACTCCATATTCTTTATTTGGATGTTTTTATTCTCCTGAAAAGATTACATCAAAACCCTGCCCCATACCTAATTCTGGGGTGAGGATAGTTCCTTTTCAGGCAGTTATATCTTTTATAGGGCAAAATGGTTTTTGGAAATAGAAAAAGTATAATCTCTCAATCTAAGTTTAAAAAAATCTTTGAAAGTTTACAAATATACCTTCAACTGTATTTATTTCTAGATAACAAAGGACATTTACTTTGATTTTCAGCCTGTCTTTTACAAGTAGCTTTTAAGTGGAATCAGTGTAAATCCTATGTACCTGCCGCTGCCTCCCAGGTGGTATGTAAAAGACACGTGCCTCCCAAATGCTGGGATTAAGGCTATCAACCACCAACACCCTGTCATTGTAACTCCTGAATTTAGAAAACAACTTATTAATAGAGAACTGCTTGTCTCTGTGTGGATTAAATGCATGGTCTATCACCATGCTGCTCAAATATGTTATATTCACTCCAAATTATTCCAACTCAAACAAAGTTATTTCTTTCAATTTACTTAAAACATTTTAAACCTCTTAACTGTTGTTAATATGAAACAACAAAAGTATCTTTTTTTTATTTAAGAAGAAAACTTTAGTCTTTATTATGTTAGTTTGGACTGAATGACCACAATGTCTGATGAACAGTTACCTCTGATTATTCAGGGGATCTCTACTATTCAAATCTAATCATTATCAATTTTGATAGGATCCACCATTTTTTTCCTGTGGAAACATTCGGTTTTACCAGTGAAGAAACAGTTCAGTAGTTTCTCACTGTCTACTCCTTTTGGTTATGTTTACTTCCCTTTGTTCTAGAGTATTTTGGTGTGCTGCTAAGTTGCTACCACGAGATCTTTCTGATTATTTTTTTTTAATGTACTTAGTGTTATGAACTGTCTTCTGGTCAACACTTCCATTGTGTACTATGAGTTTTGATATGTTGTGAATTCATTTCATTGACTTCTAGAAAGTCTTTAATTTCTTTCTTTATTTCAGATTTGATCCATTTTTTATTCAATAGAGAGTTGTTCAATTTCTATGAGTTTGTAAGCTTTCTATTGATTTTGTTATTGGTGATGTGCTGCTTTAAACATTAGTGGTCTGACAGGATGCAGGAGGTTATTGCAAGTTTCTCATATCTTTTGAGACTTCCACTGTTCAAGTACATCATCAATTTTGGGGAAAAATATATGTGTTGCTGAGAAGAGAGAACAATCTTTTTGCTTGGGTGGATGTTCTGTAAACATCATTTGGGTAGTGTTTTGATGTTAGTTATCTGGACCATTTCTGTGTTCAGTTTGGTCAGGAGGACCTGTCCATTGGTGAGAGTGATATATTGAAGTCTTCCCGTATCAGTTTATGAGGGCCAGGTTGTGGTACAAGCTGCAGAAGGGTTTCTTTTATAACTTGGGTGCTCTTATGTTTGGGGCATAGATGATAAGTATTGAAATGTTATATTGCTGGTTGTTTTAATTTAATATGTCATATTTAATTTAATATGTCATGTCCTTTGCCGTCTTTTGATTAGTTGTTTTTGAAGTCTGTTTTGTTAGATATTAAAATTGCTTTACAAGCTTGATACTCTAATTCATTTATTTGGAATATCTTTTCCAACCCTTTACCTTGAGTAATGTCTATCTTGATGTGAAGTTGTGTTTGATGTGTTTAGAAGAAGGGTGGATTCTCTTTTATCATCCATTTTGTGAGCCTATGTCTTTTTATTGGTGAATTTGGGTCAATGGTATTAAGAGATATCAACAAACAGTGATTGTAAATCCTGGTATTTTGGTGGTGGTGGTGGTTGTTTTAGCACCCTGTGTTGGGCTATATTTATACATACATATTGTTTAAATTTGACCTTATCATGAAACATTTTATTTTCTCCATTTGCTGATTCAAAGTTTCTGGGCATGGTTAGTAATTTGTCTTCATTTCTGTAGTTTTTTTAAGAGTCAGAAGTACACTGTCTAAGCCCTTCAACTTCCAGCATCTTTACTAAGAACACAGGATTAATTTCAAAGATCTGCCTTTCTTTATTTCTTGGTTGTTTTTTGTTTGTTTTGGTTTGTCTGTTTGATTGGTTGGTTAGTGCGGTCTGTTTTATTTTATTTTATTTTTTCTGTCGTGGCTTTTCATATTCTTTTCTTGTGCTGTATGTTTAGAGTTTTGATTATTCTGGTAAGAGGACTTTCTTTTCTGATCTCCTTGGTGTTTTGTATGCTGCTTGTGCCTTGATAGGCATCTTCTTCTTTAGGTTAAGAAATTTTTCTTGTATGATTTTGCTGAAAATATCTTCTGGACCTTTGATCTCATCCTTCTTCTGCTAATCTGATCATTAGCATGTTTTGTCTTTTCATAATATCCCAGAGTTCCTGGATGTTTTGTGGTAGAGAACGTTGAGATTTAACATTTTCTTTGACACATGTATCTATGTCATCTTTTTTTCTGTTCTTTTTTTATTGTTGTTTTATTTTATTTTCAGACAGGTTTGCTTTTTATAGCCTTTGCTGTCACTTTGTAGACCAACCAGGCCTTGAACTCACAATAGTCCAGTGGTTTCTGCCTCCCTGAGTTCTGGTATTAAAGGAGTGTACAAACACACCTGTCTTCCATTTCTTCTATTTGTTTTCAGTGCATATATTTCTCTCTTGATCTCTATTTTGAGTGTGAACCTTGCCTCTGTAGTTCCTTGTTGTAGTCTTTAAATTTTTCATTTCCAGGATTCCCTAACTTTCTGTTTAAAAAAAAATTCTTTTGGTTTTTTGAGGCTGGAATTCTCTGTGTAGCATTGGCTCTGGTGGACTTGCTTTTTAGACCAGGCCAGCCTCAATGTCACAGAGATCTATCTGCCTCTGCCTACTCAAGTGCTGGGATCAACGGTGTGCACCACCATGGCCAGCTTGTTTGTGCTTTCTTTATTGCTTCTATTTCCATATTTCCAGAATGTGTTCCATTCTGTCATTCTCCATTTGGGAGAGGCCTGGAGATCAGCTTCCAGATGGAGAATGGTGATTCCATTTCTCTCAAGGGCAGCTAGACCACTGTAGGGCAACACTCATGTTCACTAGGCCGGAGTGAGGAAAGAATTTTCTATTGACTTTTACAGGTACTTAGCTCTTTTAGAATGAAATCACCAGTGGTAGTGGAAATTCTGGTGTTCCAGAGCCTATGATAATACCAAAGTCTTACTATTCTCAGTTAAACTGCTGTGCCTTGCTCTGAAGACTTTCACCTCAGATGTGCAGGTAAAAGTCCGTAATTGGTTGACTTGGTTGACTGGTGAGACCCAGATCCAGTGAGGCCTAGGCCCAGTGGGTCAAAGAGCAGGCCCAGAGGGGGATAAATTATGAATATCAGGGGCAATGATGGAAGGCTGATGGTATCAGGTGGCATATAACCAGCCAGCATGCATGCACCCACAACTTGTTTATTTGAAGCCAGGGACTTAGAAACCTTGTGCAGAGGGAAGGATTTTGAGGATAAATTTCTGATTTGCTGGGGTCTAGGGGTCAAGGATACTTGGCTTACATATAGTGCTACCATGCCTCATTTTCCATGCAGTAGCATGGTCCTATCACAATAAGAAGAACACAGTACTCAATTATCCTATATGTGGGGAAAAAAATCTCTGAGTACAGTTGAAAGTCACTGCTGAAGACTAAGATCCCTAGCAGGGTGATCCATTTCTAGGAATTCCAAGATGCTTGTTTGAGCAGTTTTCTTCACAGGAAAGGGTTTGCCTAATAATCTACCCTGAGGGCTATGTGAGGCTCTTTATATGACCCAGGGTCAAAAAGATCAAGAGGCAGATTTTTAGGCCCTTCACTGAGAAAACAGAGTTCACCATCATAGACTGAATGTAAATAAGTGACTATCCGGAGATGTCAGAATTCACCCTAATCCAGAAAAGCCTCACATCCCTCAAATGTTTGTTGTTTCATGGCTTTATTTAAGGAATTTGTTTCCTCCAATTGTTTGATTATGTTTTGCCTGGATTTCTGTATGGAATTTATTCATACCACATACCACAGCATATCCTGAATATGCAAACATAGCTGAAAGCACAAGAAAAAGATCTGAAAACAAACTACATGAAGATGATATTGGCTCTTAAAGCAATTAGTGCAAAAAAGATGTTTAAGCGTATAATACAAACACAGTTTCTTTAAAATTCTGCTTTCTTCCACTTGGCTTGAGAAGTTTCCATTTTCTTATACTGATGCAGACATATATCCAGTCATCAGTCATAGAAAATATGGTTTCCAAGTGATTCTAACAGATATCTTTTGCTTTATCATAAGAATATGAGATAATTTTAGTAGTCAAAATCATTTATCATGTATTGAAACATTTGTATGCTTTAATGGAATCTCTTCAATGGGAATAGCCCTCCACCTCCAATACATATTTTATTGTTGCCAAAGGAAATAATCAGATTGCACAAGTTGAGTAATGGCCAGTGATTTCTTTGATTTTGATTTTATCTATAGTCCTATTGTATTTGCTTATAGGACTATGTTATATTTATAGGCCTATCTTTGTGTTTGCTTTTGACAGGAGTGCTATGTATATTGTGTGATTTGATTAGTTATAATCTAACTATATTATTTCTCTTGATACTCATAGACCACATATTTTGCCTTCTGGAAATTTATTATATTATGCTATAATTTCTTTAGTTTTTGTTGATTAGGAGACTTGATTTGGAGAAACAGTTTTACTTTTCTCTTCTTGATCTTAAAGGCTTGCCTCTCCTCATTTCTTGGTATATCTGTGTTTTTAAGTTGTTGCAATCATCAATGTCTTGGTTTGTGCTTCTTAAGTGACTGATAGAATTAATACATTGTTTTTAGGTTTTTAAAACTTTCTCCTATATTGTTGTCTCTTTGTCCTTATTAGCTTCAGTTGTCAACATTTCAAAGCCTACAGTCATTTTAGAAAGCCTCAGTTAAGGGCATGTGCGCATCAGAGAAGCTGGTTGCTATATCTGTGAGAGATTGTGTTGATAGATGATTGATGT
Organism: Meriones unguiculatus; assembly: GCF_030254825.1. Classification (NCBI taxonomy): domain Eukaryota; kingdom Metazoa; phylum Chordata; class Mammalia; order Rodentia; family Muridae; genus Meriones; species Meriones unguiculatus. The sequence goes on along the minus strand of NW_026843646.1, from coordinate 4,662,574 downwards.
GGGAAGGCTCTTCCACTGAGAGATGCAATATCCCTAAGCAAGTGGGCCTGGGTTGCATAAGATAACTACCTGAGCATGAGATGGTGATGAAGCAAGAGAATGACCCAGGAAACATTTGCCCATGGCTTTTGCCTTAATTTTCTTCAAGCTTGATTTTCTATGCTAAACTCCCAAAATGATGGACTGTGATCTGACAGTACCAAACTAAGCGTGTAAATCCATTCATGACCTGAGATCCTTTTAGTTAGGGGATTTAGTCACAACAACAAAGTAGCAAATTAGAACAAAAAGTTATATGCAAAGAGTGATTTTACTGCTGGACAGAATTATGGAATGTTCTCTTTTTAAGGACTGTGGAAAACATCAGGATTTAAGATAACAAAAGCATTACAAAGCTGTACACAGAGCTTCATTGGCTGTTCTGGTAGGACCTAGAAGATCAGAGTATTGAGAGTAATGCAGACAGGGGAAGTCCATGTCATAGGATTTCCGTGGACAATAGACTATGGAAAATTAATCTAGAGGTCACTTGTGTGACATTTTAGCTGCAAATCATACTTATTCTGCCCATGCCTTGAAATTGGCAAAATTAAAAATTGATGGACAGGATCTTAGATGGAATATTGAATCTGTTGAATGGGTATTATTACAGAGACATCCAGGACCACAGTGAAAGAAAGAGACAAGTGGAGCAGAAATAAATGTAAAGTCTTTGGTTTTTACAGAAAAACAGTACTAGGTAGTTTCAGATGGCAATCACATGATGAAATAGAGGCAGAATTTTTCAAGGAGATTATCACTATCAAAGAAGAGGTCCTAGCTCTGGATTTGAAACCTAAAATGATATTCATAGAGTAAATTCCTTCCTGCTAATTCTTCTGTTAATGGAAGGAGGACTCAAAGTGATTCCTAGTGCCAGGAATGAACTTCATATAAAGCCTGCTGCAAATGGTCCAAGTGTGGCATGGTCCATCCCAATTTTGAATCCAAATTGACAGGCTCACCCATGTTGTGCTTTTTCTGGAAACAAGAAAGAAGTAAAATTTAATGTAATAGATTCTTTGTGGTTTCTATTCAGCACTGTGCCAGCCTTCTGTGTTTAGCAGAGTCAGATCACCAGTGAAGATACTGTAAAAGTTCATTGCATGAAGCCGTGAAGGGGAAGCCTGAGTTGCATCTTGACACTACAAGATGTTGAGATACCTAAGTTATGAGATACCTGTCATGGAGTGCTGCCTATAGGGAGTGGAAGTAACCAATCTGAGAGATGTATGAGATATTGCATAGATAGGAACCTCTAAGCCTTTTGAAACAGCAACAGGATTTGCTGTTTTCCTTGCTGGTCTTCTTTCCTTGGTACAGTCTTCCCTCACTATGTATACATTCCTCTCTACTGGAATGGGAAGGGGTATTCTGTGTATCTATGTTGGAATGATGTCACTTGCTTTTGATGTGGCAGTCAAGAGATTTTCTTATATGTCAGAAGAGACTTTGGACATTTAAAAAGTGTATGAGTTATTGCCAAATTTTAGGATCACTGAAGTTAGACTACATTTTCATCATGGGATGGCCATAAGCTAATAGTGAATTTGGTCAGAAATTATTTGATTGAATCAAAAAAGCTCCCAGAGAAGATGATGTTTCTGGTTTTGACATTGAATGAAAGTTTGTGTCCTGAAAGTCAGTATGTACACCAGGTAGGTTTTGTACTTACAGGTCTAACTCCAGTTGAGCATTGGGGTAAAATTTAGGCCAACATGCATGGCATCAACAACATCATCATTGGCTGCTGAGTCTGGAATGTAGGGTTTTGGATTTTTTATTTTGTTTTGTTTTGTCTGTGTAAGCATAGGTTTTTGTGGTGATCTTCATCTACATCTTGCATTTGAAATTTGGCAGAGAGTATATTTAATTTTTTTAGGGGGCATGTATTCATGACATTAACACTGTCTGAGGTTTCTGAGTCATTGAATTGCAGGGGTGTGACATTCTTCCAACCTGTTGTGTTTTTTTAAAAACTTCATTTTATTCACATTTAATTTATTTTTATTTAAATTTGTTTTTTATAATTTATTCTCTGACATTAACTCAGCTCTTTAATCACTCCTCTTGGGGGGTGCAGCCTTGAAAGGCCACAGAGAATCATGATGCAGCCATCCTTGATGATACCTGATAAGCTAGGGTCAGATAGAAGGGGAGGAGTTATTTCCCTATCAGATTAGGGAAAGGGCATAGGAGAAAAGAAAGAGGGTGGGTGGGACTAATAATAGATGACAGAGGGGTCTACAGTGGGTATACAATGTGAATAAATTGTAATAAATAAAATTTAAAAATAATTTAACATCTCAATTGTAGCCTCCTCCCTTGTCTCTTCCTCATCTCATCCTCTATTCCTCTTTCCCCCGTGCCCCATTTTATCAGATAGGGGGAGCCCTCCTCTCCTACCAGCTGATCCAAACTTATCAAATCTCACTAGGACTGTCTACACCCTCTTCCTTTGTTGTGTACCAATGCCTCCTCCACCATGGGGAAGTGATCAAAGAGCAGGCAACAGAGTCCAGGTCAGAGCCAGACCCTGCTCCCCTTACTATGGATCCCACATGGAGACTGAGCTGCCTATCAGCTACATCTGAGCAGGGATATGGGTCCTCTTTATGATCGGTCTTTGGTGGGTGCATCAGTCTCTGCATGTCCCCACAGTCCCAAATTTGTTGGCCTTGTTGGTCTTCTTATGGAGCTCCTGTCAGCTCTGAGACTTTCTATCCCCCCACTCTTTCCTATGTCTCCCTGTGCTCTGCCCAAAGTTTGGTTGTGAGTATTAGCATCTGCTTTGATCCCCTACTGGGTTGAGTCTTTCAGAAGACATGTATGTTAGGCTCTCATCCTGTTCCCTCTCTTCAGTCACATCTGGTATCAATTCTATTTGCCCTTTTAAATGAGAATTGAGCATCCTCCATAGGGTCCTCCTTCTTATTTAGCTTCTTTAGGTCTGTGGATTGTAGTATGTTTGTCCTGTATTATGGCTATTATCCACTTATAAGTGAGTATATACCATGCATATCTTTCTGGTCCTGAGATACCTCACTCAGGATGATCTATTCTAGTTCCATCCATTTCCCTGAAAATTTCACGATTTCCCTGTTTTTAATACATAACTAGAATTCCACTGTGTAAATGTACCACAATTTCTGTAACTGTTGTTATATTGAGACATGTGGGTTGTTTCCAGATTCTGGCTATTATGAATATAGATGCTGTGAACATAACTGAGCAAATGTATTTATTGAATGGTGGAGCATGTTTGGAAATATGCTCAGGAATAATACATCTGAAACTTGAAGTAACACTATTTCCAATTGTCTGAGAAAGCATCAGAATGATTTCTAATGTGGTCATATATGTTTGCACTCTCACCAGTAATGGAGGAGTGTTTCCCTTTCTCCACATCCTCACTGGCATGTGCTGTCTCTTCAGGTTTTGATCTTAGTCATTCTGATGGAATATCAAAGTCATTTTGATTTGTATTTCCGTGAGGACTATTGATATTTAGCATTTATTTAAATGTTTTCCCACCATCTGATATACCTCTGTGGAGAATTCTCTGTTTAGTTCTGTACCACAGTTTTAAAGTGGTTTGTTGAAGTTTAATTTCTTGAGCTCTTTATATATCTTGTTTACTAGCCCTCTCTGCTGTATATAGGGTTGGTGAGGATCTTTTCCCAGGCTGTGGGCTGTTTATTTGTTCTATTGACAGAATTCTTTGATTCATAGAAAGTTTTTGTTTCATGAGATCTATTTATTAATTGTGATCTTAGAGCCAGTGCTCTTGGTGTTCTGTTCAGGAAGGTATCTTCTATGCCAATGTGATCCAGGCTTTTTCTCACTTTTTCTTCTAACTGATTCAGTGTGTCTGGATTTATGTTGAGGTCTTTGACCACCTTGGACTTTAGTTTAGTGCAGGGTGATAAATATGGATTTATTTTCATTTTTATAGATGTAGACTTCCAGTTATACCAGCACCATTTGTTGAAGATGTTGCCATTTTTTCATTGCATAGTTTTGGCTTCTTTGTCAAAAATCAAGTGTCCATAGGTTTGTGGGTTTATTTATGAGCCTTTGCTTCAATTCCATTGATTCACGAGTCTGTTTCTGTAATAGTACCATCCTGTTTTTATTACTGTTGCTTTATAGTATAGTTTGAAATAAGGGATAGAGAAACCTCCCGAAGATCTGTTTTTGTACAGGATTGTTTTAGCTATTCTAGTGTTTGTTTGTTTGTTTGTTTGTTTTGTTTTCACATGAAGCTGAAAATTGTTCTTTCGAGGTCTGTAAGAAATTGTGTTGATATTTTGATGGGGATATTATTGAATCTGTAGATTGTTTTTGGAAATACAGCAATTTTTACTATGTTGATCCTACTGATACATGAGCATGAGAGATCTTTCTATCTTTTGTTATCTTCTTCAATTTCTTTTTTCAGAGGCTTGAAGGGTTTTTGTTTTTCATATAGGTTTTTCACTTGCTTGGTTAGGGTAACACCAAGATACTTTATGTTTTGTTTTTTTTTTCTGGCTATTATGAGGGGTGTTGTTTCCCAAATTCTTTCTCAGGCAGTTTGTCTTTTGCACACAGAAGTGCTACTGATTTTTTGTTAACTTTGTATCCAGCCACTTTGCTTTAGTGTTTGTCAATTGTAGGCATTCTCTGGTAAAACTTTGGGGGACACTTTTGTATACTGTCATTTCATCTGTGAATAGTAATACTTTGACTTCTTCCTTTTCAATTTGTGTCCCTTTAAACTCCTTTAGTTGTGTTATTGCTCTAGATAGGACTTCAGATAATATATTGAAGAAATTTGGAGAGAATGGGTAGCCTTGCCTTGTCCCTGAGTTCAGTGGAATTGATTTAACTTTCTTTCCATTTAGTTTGATGTTAGCTATAGGATTGATGTGTATTGCCTTCCCTGTTTTCAGGTATGTGCCTTATATCCTCGCTCTCTTTGAGATTTTAAAGAAGAATAAGCGTTGGATATTGTCAAATCCTTTTGTAGCATCTAAGGAAATGATTGTGTGGTTGTTTTTTTTTTCAATTTATTTATATGTTGGATTACATTGATGGGTTCCATGTATTTAACCACTGCTGCATGCATAGGCTGGAGCCTACTTGGTCATGGTGGATGATATCTTTGATATGTTCTTGGATTTGGTTTGTGAGTTATTTTATTGAGTATTTTTGCATCATTGTTCATAAGAGTGATTGGTCTGAAGTTCTCTTTCTTTTTTGGGGTCTTTGAGGATATATCAAGGTGACTGAAGTCTTATAAAAGTAGTTTGGTCATGTTGCTTCCATTTATATTTTATGAAATAGTTTGAAGATATTGGTATTCTTTCTTCTTTGAAGCTCTGGTAGAATTCTGCTCTGAAATCATTTGGTCCTTGTTTGGGAGTCTTTTGATGTTTGCTTCTATTCACTGAGGGGATGTAAAACTGTTAAATTTTTTTACCTGATCTTGATTCAACTTTGGTAAGTGGAATCAATCAAAAAATGTATATTTCATTTTGATTTTCAAATTTTGTGACATATAGGCTTTTGACATTAGAGTTAATGGTTCTTTGGATTTTCTCAGTATCTGTAATATCTCTCTATTTATCAGACTTGGTTGATTTGGATAGTGTATCTCTGCCATTTTCTTAGTTTGGCTATGAATTTGTCTGTTTTTGATTTTCTTAAAGAACTAGCTCCTGTTTTTTTTTTTTTTTGTTTCTTTGAATTGTTCTCCTTGTTACTAATTTATTGATTTTAGCCCCGAGTTTGGTTATGTAGTGGTCTACTCCTGTTGGGTGTGTCTGCTTCTTTTTTCCTAGAGTATTCAGGTGTGCCATTAATTTCCTTGTATGGGAAGTCTCCAATAGCTTATGAAGGCACTTAGTGCTATTAAATCTCTTCTTAAGACTGCTTTCATTGCATCCCATAAGTTTGGGTATAATGTGCCTTCATTTTCATTGATCTGTAGGAAGTTCTTTATTTCTTCCCTGACCCAGATTTCATTGAGTAGGGAGTTGTTCAGTTTCCATATATGTGTAGGCTTTTTGCTATTTCTGTTATTGTCGAGATCCAACTTTAGTCCATCATGGTCTGATAGGATACAAGATATTACCTCAATCTTGTATCTGTTGAGGCCTGGTTTGTGACCTACTGTATGGTCATTTTTAGAGAAGTGTCTGTGAGGTGCTGAAAAGAAGATATATTCTTTTCTGATTGGGTGAACATTTTTCTAGATATCTGGTAAGTCCAATTAATTCATGATATCCATTAGTGTCATTATATCTCATTTTCGGTTCTGTTTCACTGCTCTGTCATTTTGTGATAGTGACTTGTTGTGTTCTCTCACTATTAATGTGTGAAGACTAAAATGTTCTTTAAACTTTATTAATGTTTCTTTTACAAATGTGGGTACCTTTGAATTTGGGCCATAGTTGCCCAGAATTGAGAAACAATCTTGGTGGAATTTTCCTTTTATGAGTTTGAAGTATTCTTCCTCATCTCTTTCAATTAATTTTGGTTAAATGTTTGTTTTATTAGATATTAGAATTGCTACTCCTGCTTGTTTCTTGGGTCAGTTTGCTTGAAAATCTCATTCCTGCTTCAACATCCCAGGAAATTTTCCAGGGTTTAGTTCAGTGCTCTGAGGTTGGAACCAATTTTTTCCTTCACCATTGGGTTTCCTTTCACATGGGAAACACAGTCAGTGGTGTTTTGTGGCCTACTGTTCCAACTACTGGTCACTGTGCAGTCTCTGCTACCCTGCTGATCAGACACAGTGTGCAACCATCTCTGCCATCTGGGATCTGTTTTTTTAATTTTTACTGAATATGAGTATTTTTCTTATATGCATGACTATACACCTCTTGTGTGCCTGCTCCTTACACCAGTCAGAAGATTGCTTCAGAACTCATGAACCTAGAATAATGGATAGTAGTGGGTTCCGTGTAAACACTGACAATTGAGCCCAATTATTTGCAAGAGCAGCAAGAGCTCCTCACTGCTGAGCCATCTCTCCTGCCTTATGTTGCTTATTTCTGATCAGTATTTACATTGCTAATATTTTTTTAACTTTGTAAACATGCATTTCTTTTTAGTAAGATCTTATTAATGTTACAGTTTAAGCTGTGGCACTGCTGGTTTCTGGAAGATTGATACAGAATTGGATTGAATGTATAATTTCTTGTAGGAGCTTCAGTAAAGACCTCTGAGTTTTTTCTACCTATTATATTTGTTTGATTGACTTTTATGGGAGGCTCTGTCTTACAATATAGGTCTGGCTGTCCTGGAACTCTTTTCATAGATCATGCTGGCATCCAACTCAATGAGATTCACCTGCCTCTGCCTCATGAGTGATGGAATTAGAGGCATAACTGAATACACCCAGCTTGTCCATCATTTTTTGTAGTTAATAAATGTTCATAAATTTCTCTGATATGTAATCAGTACTGTTCATATGTTCATTTCTCTCTGTATCTCTCTCTATCTTTCTATTTCTATTTCACTCTCTTCTCTCTGTTTCTCTTTGTCTACATTAATTGGCATGTAAATTTCAAGGCTATATCCTATTGAAAAAGTTCAGATATGACACAGTTATTCAGTTTTCTTCTAAGAATGACTTATTGATAACATTAGCACTTCCATTTTAATATAAAAGCTTTAATCTTTATTTTTCAACTATAGACTATACATGATTTGGAAAGGAGGATATACAAAACAATTATCAAAAAAAAACATGTGTTCTATGCCTTTACTTTTGTCTGGTCACTCACAAATATGATCTTATCAGCTATGATTGTTGTTGATTGCCACCTAACATTATTTTTATCCATGTATTCACCATAGTCCACATTCCTGTCCACAAATATACAAGCACCCTTTTTCACATACTGATATGTCATATCTCTGAGGCCTGGTCAAAACACAATATTCAGTGCCACATTGTCTTTGGACTGATGCCAGTGTCCCCTGATCACAACATTTTATTTGTTGCTGAACAAAATATCGTGACTGTGTTTTTGCTTCCACCTCTTTCATGACTGGGTCCTGACCAGCTCACCCAAGTAACTGAACCCAATTCATAGACTGCTCAAGAATCCAACTGCTGGCTTTTTAGACTCATGTTTCACAAACTGATGAAACTCCTATAACATAGGTCTTCAAAGCATGGCTTTGTTTTTTTTTTTTACAATTTAATATTTAGGCTTTTCCATCTCCCCTCCTTCACCTGATGCACAACACCTAACTGTCTAACATTAGCACTTGTGTGTCAAATAATAAATGAAAGAAGTACTAGAAATATGTGAATATATTTCCAATGAAGTATAAATTTATATTGTTGCCTCTAATTCTGTTGTACACAAGTATCACATATTTTAGAATTCAGTAACCTTCAATGATGTGCATGTGAAATTCAGCCAAGAAGAGTGGGCTTTGCTGGAACCTTCCCAGAAGCAACTCTACAAAGATGTGATGCTATAGACCTGTAAAAACCTCACTGCTATAGGTAAGACTGCTAATTTTTTTCACTTTTAAAATAAGGAGACAACTCTTACTTTATTATTAATCCTCTTATATAATTCTAATTGAGAATGAGGTGGAATGAGGTGAATAAATCAGGCATGGTTCTAAGGGTCACAGAAGATAGTGATTTAAGTTTTCCCATAATAATAATATGATATTTCCAATAATATACATTTTCTGGTACTATATTTTAGGCTACAATTGGGATGACCATAATATTGAAGAACACTTTCAAAGTCCTACAAGTAATAAAAGGTAACTTTATGTGCACGCTGATACAGATATGAATCTCAAGAAATTTTAATGTGTCCTGGAAGTTGTTTTTTTTTTTTTTGTTTGTTTGTTGGCTGCTTTTTTATTTTCTGTTTTTGAAATAGTTTTTTTTTTTTTCTGTGTAGCTGTGGCTTAACTTAGAATTGCTTTTTAGACCAGCCAGACCTCAAAATCACACAGATCTGCCTGCTTTTACCTCCACAAGTGCTGGGATTGAAGGCATGTACCAGCACACATGGCTGTGTTCTGGAAGTTTTAAAGAAAAGCAACAGTGTAAAAACAGCACTGCTTTAAGTGTACTGATGATCATTAAAATCTCATAATTCCATGTACTTCAATGTCAGGTATCTGATTTGTGTTTACAAGGCACTCCCCTAAGATAGAAGAAAATAAAATAATATTGTAACAAAAATACCATTTGAATCATATGGACATTACAGCTACTGACTTGAACTGCCAATCCCTTTAGTCTCATTCTATCTACTCAGATATTGTAAGAGGTGTACACACTGAATTGGTGATCAGTATGTGTCCAAAACCTTCTAATAAGCAAAAAAATTTATAGTAGAACCAGTTTTACTCATTTTCGTGCAGTAACACTGTAAAGTTTAGTGAAAGGAGCAGCTTATGAGAATCAAGAATATTGTGGAGAAACCTTAATCCCTATATGACATATCTATGATGAACAAAAAAACAAACTGTGTTAATTCAATGTGGGAATCTTTATTATTTTTGTAAATTAAACTAGTATATCATATGTCAAAATGTTTCTAAGACACATGAGCATAGGGATATTGAAAGAAACAGTGTCCCTGTCTTTCTCCAAGAACAATTGATTTGGTAGTAGTCCCCACTGTGAGTAAATTTTCTGAATGTGATAAATGGTTACTGTTAATTGGTTTTGCAACTTCACTGAGAATTCATCAGCAAACTCATATTGTTGAAAATACCTATGAATACTAGGATTTTGGAACATCTTCTTGTCTTGGCTCACTTTGAAAAGGAAGTATCATTCATACAGTACAAAAATTTGTGAATGGGATTGCTGTGGTAAAACTCTGAATTCTTACAATACTCTTCATATATAGGAGAAAATCTCTTATAGAAAAATGATGCTATAAAAGTGATCCACATAACAAATGCTCTTACCACCACAGGGATCTTCAAAAATACCCATAATGAAGGGGAATACTGTGAATGTAAATAAAGTGATAAAACTTTAAAATTTTATTCTTCTTTACCATTAGATCAAATTATGAAATTAATTCATATAGATAAATATATTAGTGTAATGAAATGACGGTGGTAAATCTTTCACATGTGCCAATTTTCTTTGCAGGCATGAAAGCAGTCATACTGGAGAGAAGCCCTTTAAATGCACTCTATGTGGGAAACCCTTCCCCATATCACTGTTCTCATATGGCATAAAAGAACACACACTGGAGAGAAGCCTTACAAATGTAATCAGTGTGGTAAAGCCTTTGTAAAAAGCAGTGAGCTCATATGGCATAAAAGAACACATACTGGAGAGAAACCTTATGAATGTAACCAGTGTGGGAAAGCCTTTGCACAAAACAGTCATCTCATAAGCCATAAAAGAACACACACTGAAGAGAAACCTTATGACTGTAATGAGTGTGGCAAAGCCTTTGCATAAAACAGTCATCTCATAAGCCATAAAAGAACACACACTGGAGAGAAACCTTATGAATGTAATGAGTGTGGCAAAGCCTTTGCATAAAACAGTGATCTCATAAGCCATAAAAGAACACACACTGGAGAGAAACCTTATGAATGTAACCAGTGTGGTAAAGCCTTTGCAGGAAACAGTACTCTCTTAAGCCATAAAAGAACACACACTGAAGAGAAACCTTATGACTGTAATGAGTGTGGCAAAGCCTTTGCATAAAACAGTCATCTCATAAGCCATAAAAGAACACACACTGGAGAGAAACCTTATGAATGTAATGAGTGTGGCAAAGCCTTTGCATAAAACAGTGATCTCATAAGCCATAAAAGAACACACACTGGAGAGAAACCTTATGAATGTAACCCGTGTGGTAAAGCCTTTGCACAAAACAGTAATCTCCTAAGACATAAAAGAACACATACTGGAAAGAAACCTTATGAATATACCCAATATGACAAAGCCTTTGCACAGCAGAGTAGTCTCCGAAAACAGGAAAAGACACACAGTAGAGAGAAGCCTTGTGAGGGTAATTAGTGTGATAAAGCCTTTGCATGTAACAATCATCTCCTAAGACAACAACACATTCTGGAAGGAAACCATATGAATATAATTATGTGGCAAAGCCTTTGCACATAACATCTCCTAATACATAAAATAACACATACTGGAAAAATGTCTGATTGTAACCAATGTGAAAAAACTTTTGGACTTCAGAATAATCTCCACACTCATGAAAGAAATCCTAATGTACAGAAAGCCTGTGAGTGCTTTTAACATGGTGAAACCATTCCACATTTGTATAATCTTCATCATCATGAAAGGATTCATAATGGAGGAAAACATTATGAATGTATTAAAATGGTGAGGCCTTGCACAAATCTAGAGTCATCATCATCATAAAAGTATCCTTACTAGAGAGGAATTCTGTGAGTATAAGCAATGTGGAAATGCCTTTGTGTACTTTGGTCCACTGAGATCCAACAGAACTGTAAAACTAGCTCAATGGAAATTACCTCCCTTTTCTGAAGGGGAAAGGGAATAGGGGCAATAGGAATGGAGGGTAGTACTGGGGGAGAGAACGGAGGGGTAGTAAAATTGGAATTTAAAGTAAATAAACTTATTTTTAAAAAGAATACAATGAATATCAATTACATGCAACAGTATTATATAATAAGGTGTTTATGGAAGACTTATTGATGATCCTGATGCTCAACATTAACTGTTTTCAATTGCCTCACTTTACACAAGAAACTTTTAGTCCAGTGGATGAATATGTAGGGAATGGTAAACTAACACCAGCCAGAAAGTTCTCTGAGAGTAACACAACAGTGGTAGCCTGTAGAAGTTTCTTTGTGTACACATACCTTTTGTTCCAGTGGTACTATTGAAAAACATCACAACCCACACTGAATTTTGAGATATGAAGGAGGAGGATTTCTTTTCCATGTATGACCCTGCTTCTGGTCTAGTTGTGTAACTATATCAAGGGTGAGTTTTCTCTGCCTGACTTCATTTGGAGAGTGTCCTTAGACATAGACACCACCTATCAAATTTGATAGATGACCTTTGACACAGATCCCTGATAACTCTCCCCTCCCTTCAAATATAGGATAATTAGGTTCTGTGTTCTTGTTCACATGAGAAGAATGTGTTGTTCAATGAAAATCCAACATCCTTGAAGTGCTTAGTTTTAAAGAATTATCGACATCTATCCTTGGAGCATCCCAGTCACTACCCCAGGTGTACATGGCCTTTTTTCTGGAATTAAAGTTGAACTTACTTTCTGACGTGGTTCCAAGTGTGTCTGATCACTGTTACACTTGCCGGATTTCCAAGCTTTATACCTCATCTTATGCCCCTCATGGCTTCCTGGGTTGGTGGGAAACAACCCTCCAGGCAGCAAGAGAATCATGTTCTCTGAAATGCTTGTGATGAAATGTTTCGGACTTCATAGCATTTCAAATTTCACATGTTTCTGGATATGAGATGGTAAATAAAACAGTGTCTTGAAGGTGGGACTCTTTAAAATGAGTTATATCTAGTGTTTATTTCACAGTAAGGTTGCAGGCAAGCTTCATGGTATGAAATCTTCTGAGGTGAGTACAGTGGCCTATGGAGAAGAAGTAAATGCAGAAATTTAATTTCCCTATTTTTAATAGCTGAGAAGTGTTCCAATAAGGTATGGGTGGATTGCAAAGGGCAACTTTTGAATGGACTAGGGATGAGGGTTGGGGAAAAGAAAATTGTCTTTGCCACCTTTCTTCCTTGTGGGCTCACTTGATAATCATTACCCAATAGAGACCATGCTGCTCTCTCTGAAGTTTATGTTTCCATAGAAAGTAGGATTCAAACCTGGAACTATTGGCAGAGGTTCTTAAGATATTAAACCAAAGCTACATGCCATTTTCTCCCAGCAATCCTTAAGGTCTTCCATGTTATCTGATCCTCCAGGCTGGTATAACCCTTGCAATATCCTGAATTCTCCTTCCCAGGGCCTCACACATATAGACACCCATATATAGGCAAACTATTTTGGCTACCTGGTCCTGTCAAGAGCCATGCAGGAGCAACAGCAAAACAGCTGTAGAACTCATGGAATGTGGCTCCCCTGTTAGCATAGTCACGATGAGTTTCTCTTGGAGAAGTATAATCCCAAGAACTACTTGTCCTGAGTACTTTGTTCTCTTATGTAGCATACTTCTGCTCATAGTCCTCATAACAAGAGTTGTATGAAAACTCTAAGGAGGCTTTTAGCCCATCACTGGGCAATATCTCTGGCATTTAAAATTAACAATGCTTGATCTCTTTTCACATGTTTACTGGAACAGATTAATGAATTAACCAATGCCCTTGAAAGGAGCCATAGATGTAGAGTATTAGCAATGACCATTATACTTAGAAACAATTTGGAAAAATAGATTGTTTAACAAGGTCAGGGAAGATGTTTTGGCTAATGGCTCTGACATAAAAAATCTTAGAGAACAATTTAAAGTTAAGAAAAGTACACTAGTAATAGTAAAACCATGGATGTTTTAAGGTTTATGAGCCGAAACAATAGCCCAAGGTAGCATTGGCTGTCTGGGCACCCTCAAACTGGGTCTAAAACTGAGACGGCAGTTGATTCCCCTATATTTGTTTTTCCCCTCAGCTTCTTGATATGATTTAATAAAAATGATTAATGAGTAGATTCACACCCCTTTAAGATTTAAAATACAGGTGCCAGTACCATGCCATTTTTTATTACTGTTGCGCTATAGTACTACTTGAGATCTCAGAAAATGATACCCCCAGAAAAATCTTTTATAGTACAGGCATTTTTTTTATCAATTCTCGGTTTTTGTTTTTCCATATGAAACTGAGAATTATTCTTTCAAGGTCTGTAATGAGTTGTGCTGGTATTTTGATTGGAATTGCATTGAGACTGTAGATTTCTTTTGGTAGAGTGTCCATTTTTACTATGTTAATCATACCAATCCTGGAGCATGGGAAATCTTCTAATATCTTCCTTGAAGTTCTTTTTTCATACAAGTTGTTCACTTGCCTGATTAGAGTCACACCAAGGTATTTTATGTTATTTGTGGCTTTTGTATAGGGGTTTTGTTTCCATAATTTCTTTCTGAGCCCATTTGTCTTCTGTATACAGAGGGCTTCGTATTTTTTTTTAAATTTAATTTTGTATCCAGTCATTTTGCTGAAGGTGTTTATCAGCTGTAGGAATTCCCTAGCTGAATTTTTAGGGTTATTCATGTATACTATCACATCATCTGCAACACAAGCTGGACTGGATGTGGAGAAAAGGGAACCCTCCTCCATTGCTGGTGGTAATGTAAACTTGTACAACCACTTTGGAAATCAATCTGGTGCTTTCTCAGACAATTCGGAATACTGCTACTAGAATATTCAGTTCTACCAACCCTGGGCATATATTCAGAAGATTATCAACCAAAAAACAAGGACATTTGCTCAACTATACTCATAACAGGTTTATTGACAATAGCCAGAATCTGGAAATAACTTAGATGTCCTAAAACTGAGGAATAGACACAGAAATTGTGGCACATTTATACATTCCATTACTATTCAGCAATTAAAAACAAGGAAACCAGCAGGCAAATGGATGCAACTAGAAAAGATCACTCTGAGTGAGGTATCCAGAAGCAGAAAGACACTCATGGTATATACTCACTTATATGTGGATATTAGCCATATGATATAGGGTTCAAAAATACTAAAATCTATAGTCCTAAAGGATCTAAACAACAGGAAGAACCCTAAGGAAGATGCTTAATCCTCATTCATAAGGGCAAATGGTATAGGCATCGGTAATGGGGGAAAATAGGGAACAGGGCAGGAAACTACCACAGAGGGCCTCTGAAAGAATCTACATAGCAGGGTATTGAAGCAGATGGTTAGACTCATAGCCAAATTTTGGGCAGAAAGCATGGAATAATATGGAAGATTCAGGAGATAGATAGACCTGGATGTGAGAGGCCCTCCACAAGGAGGCCAATTGAGCCAAAAAATATGGGCTCTGAGGGTCCTGTTCCAACCAAGGACCATGCATAAAGAACACCTGCTCAGATGCAACACATAAGTATCTCAGTTTCCCTGAGATTTCCCTATTAAGGGTAACAGTGGCTGTCTCTGACATGAACTCAGTGGCAGGCTTTTTGATCACCTACTCCTGGAATGTGAAGCCTTGCCAGGTCACAGAGGAAGACGGTGCAGCCATTCTTGGTAAGACTTGATAAGATAGGCTAGGCTAAGATAGTAGGGAAGTAGAACTTCCCCTATCAGTGGACTAGGAGATGGGCAAATGGGGAGAAGAGGGAGGTAGGTTGTAACTGGCAGAAGATGAGGGAGGGGCCTACAGCCAGAATGCAAAGTGAATAAACTGTAATAGTCAATAAAAAAGAAAAAATGAGTTTTTTTTTGTGGAGAGCCGAGACTCAGATGCCACTAGGTGGCACTGACATCCCGCCCTCAAAACTGTAAACAGCCTCTAGTACACATGTGCAGATTGTGTAAACACGCTAAGCATGCTGGGCCCAAGTCATCAGGTGGGGTAAAAGTGAGCAGCAAATCAGGGTATTCACACGTCACTCAGGTACGACCCGGACTTATATAAACAGCGCCACATCGGGGCTCTCTCTCTCCTTCCTTCTCCTCTCCTCTCCTCCTCCCCCTCTCCCCGCCGGGGGTGGGCAGCCGACGGGATGCCACGGCGTCTCTTGGCCAATGCCAGTGGCCCTCTCCTCTCCTCCTTTCATCGCTTAACTGTAATAAAGGCTTGTTGCGGAAGGATCCTTGTGTCTGTGTGTGTTTCTGCTGGCGGGACGACCACGCGGCTTCCAACATTTTTTTCCTGAGATGGCTGGACTCAGGCAACTGTCTCTTAAAAACAACTAGAAAGAATAGTACTTCATCGCTTCACATTTTCCTTTTTCCTGTAATACTATATATAATAAGTACCCTTGATAAAATTCAGTGGTTTGTTATATATTCCTAGTATTATAATATTATAAAATATTTTACAAATCAAATTTTGATATGTTAAGTGTGTAAAAATAGTTTATGAAAAAGTGTCTTGAATTTTCAAAAGAGCAAAGAATGATGACTCAAAACTCAAGAGAGTGAAAATGGAAGGAAATTTGATGGAAGAATAAATAATATATAAATAAATTAATATCTCTTACACAGTAATTATAACATTTTGGGTATTGAGATTTAAAAAATATACACAGAATATTTCTCAAGTAAACAATGTAAGCTATTATTAATAGCTCTTATGCATGCACCCCGAAGTATTTCTTTATATTATTCCTCTTGTCACTGAAATGTGTTCTTTGACAAGTCATGCCATTACACCCTGATGTTCAGGCTCTAATACTGACTATTCAGGTCTTATTTCAGAGCACTGAGTGCTTTTAACCCAGTTAGGACTGAAGTCAGATAATGTTTCATTTCTGTGTCTAGCTCAGGTCATAACTTTTGATAATACATTTTGAGTTCATCCACAATTTCAAAGTAAAATGATTGCCTTTCTTGAAATGTTAAATGTTCTCTCTCACTCTTGCATACACACACACACACACACACACACACACACATGCATGATACATGTAATAGCAGTTATTGGCAACCCAAGACTTGAAATTGAAAGAGCCAAAAGAGGGATATATGAGAGATTTTGTAGGGAGGACAGAGAAATGAGAAATAATGTGATTATATTAAAAATCTCAAAAAACAAAAGTACATGTTTTCCATGAATAAAATTTGAATAATATTATATTTTGCACTCATGTGATTCAGGACAATCAAGTCCATTCTCTCTTAGCATACAGTAAGCTTTGCTTCAGTAAACATGATTGTAGATGTGTGCTGGAGCAGGCCAAGTCATCTGTTTCATATGGATAATGGTGGAACTCCTCATTCAGTGTGTACAGTAATACTCTCTTTTAAATTGACTCAAGAATTTTAGTATTTGTTTGTGTGAACTTTATAAAATAAAGTTCCACTAAACTTCTTTTTTGGTCCACTTTCTTCTACTGTCTCCTTTCATCCTTTACACAGAGATGCTATCCAACCTGGATGATAAAGAGTGTTCTATAGATGCAGCGGAAGAATGGACTTGTTGTCTAGTCCATTCTGTTAGTTCCTGTATTTCTATTGGAGAATTGAACATCCAAGTTGAGAGATTTCAATGAGCAATGTTTATTATTTCCCTTTATTTTGTAGTTATAGTGTGGGGTTTTTGCCTTCTGATTTGATGCTTGGAATTATTCATTCTTTTTGTTGTCTTGTGTGTGGTTAACACTTTAGATTGGAGTGTTCCATTGAATGGTTTCTGTAGTGAAGTTTTACAGAGATACTGCTCATATTTGGTTTTATTATGCAATATATCTTTATTCATCATTTATTATTGAAAGTTTACTGGACATAGGAATAAGGGTCCCTTAAAGATTATACATAATCTGTCTCAGCCATTCTAGGTTTAGAATCTCTCTTGAGAGATCAGGAGTTATTCTAAAGAGCCTGAATTTATATGCAACTTAGTATTTTCAACTTGTAACTTTTAATATCCCTTCTTTGTTTAATATACTTTTCTTTACATTTAATGTTTTGATTTTATGTGCTGAGCACAATTTCTTTTCTTAATTGTTTTTCTATATAGGTTTTGTACTTTTACAGGCTACCCCTTCTTCATTAGGTTAAGGATACATTCTTCTATTATTTTGCTGAAAATATTTTCTAGAATTTTGATGTGAATTTTTTCTTCTTTTTCTATTTCTATTATTCATAAATTACTTTTTTGCACTTTTCAGATTTTCTGGATCTTTTATGCATGGCTATTTAACGTTTCTTTTGACACAATTGTTGTTATTCTTCTTTTTCTTCTTCTTCTTCATCATCATCATCATCTTCTCATCCTTCTCCTCCTCCTGCTTCTCTGTTCTTTCTCCAACTCCTCCTTCTTTTTTTTCTCTTCATCCTCTTCCTTCTCCTTTTTTCTTTTAAAAATAGTCACTTTACTTACATATTCATCCGGGTTAAAGTTTTTCCTTCCTTTAATCCTGGCATCTTTCCTATCTCCCCTTCCATCCTATCTAAATTCACCCTAATATTTAAAAAGGAGGGCTATAATGTATAATAAGAAAATAAAATAGCAAAAAGACAAAAGCAAACACATCTTAGTAGGAAAAGAAAAAGAAAAAGAGCCCAAGTTGGGAAATGATGCAGACTTGATCATACATGCAGGACTTTCATAAAATATTAAACTTGAAACAATGGTATACACACAAAGGACATGCCAGTCAGTCAAGACTCTAAGTTTCTTTGGACAACCATGTCTGACTTATTTCTGCCCTGCCTTATCTTTCCCTCCTCTCTGGATACTATCAACTGCTGGGGCTGATCCCCAGTCTTTGCCACACTCTTTCTTTTCTTTCACACTAGGGTGAATACTCACAACTGAAGATCTAGAGCTACATGCTTCAGAGTAGATAGGACATGTGAAATCTGTTTTCTGGATTTGAGTTACCTAAATCAACATTGTTATTTATATTTCTATCTACTTATGTGCATAACATTTCACTTATCTATATCAGTTGAAGGATATTTAGGTGTTCCCATTTTGTATCTATTGTGAACAAAAGAGCAATGAGTATGGTTGAGAATATATTTTTGAAGGAGTATGTTGAGTCCATTGTGCATATGTCAAGGAAAGTTACAAGTGGTTCATATAGTAGAATTATTTTCATCATTTTGAGAATTCTGAACACTGATTTCTGCTATGGATGTACAAATTTGCAAGCTCCCTTTGCCAGAGATCAAGGTTTTGCCTGTCCAACAGAAGATGTCAACTGTCAACCTAATTTCTGTTTCCTCCAGAAAAATAAAATACTAGGGGAAAAGTATATAGTACCTGTATTATTTATCACAATTAGTATTATGTAATTAAAATTTGGATACTTATATGTCCACAAATTAAAAAGTAGCATGTATAACTTACTAAAATGTGTTTTCAGAAGTGGTTTCTATTCTGAAATAGAGTGTATCTATATAACAATGCTTAAATGAAGGGCTCTTTTAATTATGGTTAGATATACACTTTATATAAACTTACTAAAAGTGCGGGTAAATAATTTCATTTGAAGACACTAAGGTATTTTATTATAGTCTGGTTATTGGACTTAGTTATGGGTGAGTCATGGTGCTTGAGAAGGATCCCCAAAACTATAGCTGTGCTGACAGATAAGCACAAAGCCATGCAGGCCAGGGCCAAGCCCAGAGGTTCCTCAAATGACAGGAAGGTCACTGCCATGGGCAGGCAGTGATTTTTCTCAAGATTTGGGTACTCTTGAATTCAGCAAGGGATACATTCCTGCTGATATGTGGGGAGAAAGTAAATCAACATCTCAACTCCTACAAGTCACTCCATGAAGAAAGATTTCCAATGATATTGTCTGCATCCTATCACATTCTCTTTTACTATAGTGGCAAGAAGGCCACTAAACATACATTATTTGTCATTTGAGGTATTGGTTGCCTAAGTTCTTTTTTCTAGATAGATCTATGATTAAAGATGATGAGTATTTTTTGTGTTTCTCAGTAAATTGTGTCTTATTTATGCTTCATTCTGTCACCCATGTTTATCATTAATTTTTACAATTTATTCACTTTGTATCCCAATTGTAGCCCCCTCCCTCATCTACTCTATGTCCCACTATCCTTCCCTCCTCCTCCCTTGTCCTTTTCCTGTAGTCCTCTGATAAGGAAGGTCCTATCAGACCCTAGCTTATCAGGTTCCATTAAGACTCCCTGTATCCTATTCATCTGTGGGCTGATTAGGTGACCCCACCATGGAGAAGTGATCAAGAAGCAGGCAATCCAGTTCAGAGACTGTCTCTTCTCCCCTTACTAGGAATCCCATATGGAGACTGAGGTGTCTATGGGCTACATCTGAGCAGGGGTTCTAAGTACTCTCATGCTCTTTGGTTGATGCATCAGTCTCTGCAGGGCCCCAGGACCCAGATTTTTTTTTGCTTTGTGGATCTCCTTGTGTGACTCCTGTCCCCTTTAGGTCCTTCTATCTCCCACTTCTTCAATAAGACTTTTTGTGCTCTATACAAAATTTTGCTGTGGGTCTCTGCATCTGCTTCAATCACCTCTTGAGTGGAGTCACTTAGTGTTCATCCATGGAAGGCTCCTATCCTGTTCTCTCTCTTCTATGGTTTCTGGTGTCTATCCTGTTTTCTTTTCTGAATGAGAATTAAACATCTTCCCTATGTTTCTCCTTGTACTTTAGCCTTTTAAAGTCTGTAGATTTTAGTATGTCCAATCTATATTGTATGGGTAATATCCACTTGTAAGTGAATATATACCATACATGTATTTCTGCTTCTGGGATACATCACTCAGGGTGATTTTTTTTAGTTCCATCCATTTGCCTGCAAATTTCATGATTTTCTTGTTTTTAATATCTGAGTAGTATTTCCTTGTGTAAATGTACCACAATTTCTGTATCCATTCCCCCATTGAGGGACATCTAGTTTGATTCCAGATTCTGGCTATTATGAATAAAGCTGTTATTGTCATAGTTGAGCAAATGTCCTTGTTGTATGGTTGAGCATCTTTCTGATATATGCCTAGGAGTTTTTTAGCTGAGTCTTGGGGTAGCAGTATTCCCAGTTTTCTGAAAAAGCACCAGACTGATTTCTGAAGCAGCTGTACAAGTTTAGATTTTCACCAGCAATGGAGGAGGGTTCTCCTTTCTGCACATCTTCTCCAGCATGAGTTGTCCCTTGAGTTTTTTCTCTTAGTCATTCTGTTGGGTGAGAAGTGGAGTCTCAGAGTCGTTTTGATTTTCATTTCTCAGATTTTTAAGGATGTTGAGCATTTTAAGTGTTTCTACTCCATTCAATATTTCTCTGTTGAGAATTTCTGTTTAGCCTTGAATCATATTTTAAATTGGATTATTTGATTTGTTGGGTTATTTATATATTCTGGATATTAGCCTTCTGTCAGATGTAGAGTTGGTGAAGATCCTTTCCCAGTCTGTAAGCCATCCTTTTGTTCTGCTGACAGTGTCCTTTGCTTTAGGGAAGATTTTCAGTTTCATGAGATCCCATTTATTGATTGTTGATCTTTGAGCCTGTGCTGCTGGTGTTCTGTTCAAGAAGTTGTCTCCTGTGCAAATATGTTCAAGCCTCTTCCTCAATTTTTTTTAATAACAGATTAAGAATGTTAGTTTTATGTTGAGGTATCTGATCCACAAGGAATTTACTTTTGTGCAGGGTGATAAGTATGGATCTATTTGTATGTGTGGACATCCAGTTAGACAAGCACCATTGGTTGAAGATGTTCTTTTTTCCATTGAATGGTTTTGGCTTCTTTGTCAAAAATCAGGCATTGTAGGTGTGTGGGTTTATTTCTGGGTCTTTGATTCAATTCCACAGATCCACCAGTATGTTTCTATGCCAGTACCACACCGTTTTTACTGTTTTTCTGTAGTACAGCTTGAGATCCAGGATGGAGATACCTCCAGAAGTTTTTTATTGTACTGAATTCTTTTAACTATTCTGGATTTTTTGTGTTTTTTATGTAATGTTGAGAATTGTTATTTCAAGGTCTGTAAAGAATTGTGTTGGTATTTTGATGGGAATTGCATTGAATCTCTACATTTCTTTTGGTAGAATGGCCATTTTGCTGTTTTTTCTTACTGGTCAATGAGTATGGGAGATCATTCCATCTTATGATATCTTCTTCAATTTCTTTCTTCAAAGACTTGAAGTTTTTTATACAGATTTTGCACTTGCTTGGTTAGTCACACCAGTGCACTTTATGCTATTTGTAGCTATTGCAAGGTTGTTTTTTTCCCTAATTTCTTTCTCAGCCCTCTTGTCTTTTCTATACAAGAGGGCTTCAGATATTTTTTAGCATCTTTGTATACAGCCACTTTGCTGAAGGTGTTTATCAGCTGTAGTACTTCTCTGGTAGAATTTTTAGGGTCACTCATGTATACTGTCATATTATTTGTGAACAGTGATACTTTGACTTTTTCCCTTCTGCTTTGTATCCCCTTGATTTCCTTTAGTTGTTTTACTGCTCTAGCTAGAACTTCCAGTACTATGTTGAAGAGAAAGGAGAGAGTGAGCAAAGTTGACTTGTCTCTGATTTCAGTGGGATTGATTTAAATTGCTTTCCATTTAGTTTGCTATAGGCTTGTTGTATATTATCTTTGCTGTGTTTAGGCATGTGCCTTTTATCTCTGATATCTCCAAAACTTTAAATATTAATGGAACTTGGATTTTATTAAATGCCTTTCAGCATCTATTGAGATGATTTTGTGGTTTTTGTTTCTCAGTTTGTTTAAGTCGTGGATTACACTGATGGATTTCTGTATATTGTACCTCCCCTGCATGCCTAGAATGAAGCCTACTTGGTC
Organism: Meriones unguiculatus; assembly: GCF_030254825.1. Classification (NCBI taxonomy): domain Eukaryota; kingdom Metazoa; phylum Chordata; class Mammalia; order Rodentia; family Muridae; genus Meriones; species Meriones unguiculatus. The sequence continues at coordinate 4,640,099 of NW_026843646.1, read as the reverse complement.
AGGATAGGTGAGATATTTGATGTTTACTTGGATTCATTTTGCGAGTATTTTATTGAGTATTTTTGTTTCAATATTCATAAGAGAGATTGGTTTGAAATTATCTTTTTTAGTGTATCCCTGCCTTTTAGTTAGCCTTTGTGAGGTTTAGGTATCAAGGTGAATGTGGCCTCATAGAATGAGTTTGGTAATGTTCCTTATTTTTCTGTTTTGTGAAATAGTTTGAAGAGTATTGGTGTTACCTCTTCTTTGAAGGTCTAGTAAAATTCTGCGCTGAAACCATCAGGCTCTGGGCTTTGTTTGGCAGGGAGAATTTGATGATTGCTTCTATTTCATTAGGGCATATAGGTCTATTAATTTAGTTACCTGATCCAGATTCAACTTTGATAAGTGGAATCTAGCAAGAAAATATTCCATTTCATTTAGATTTTCAAATTTTGTGGCATATAGACTTTTAAGGTAAAACCTAATGATTTTTGAATTTCCTCAGTGTCTGTAATTATACCTCCTTTTATTTTCTGATTTTGCTGATTTGTATAGTGTCCCCCTGTGTTTTAGTTAGTTATGCTAAAGGTTTCTCTATCTTTGTCATTTTCTCCAAGAACAAGCTCTTGCTTTTGTTTATTTTTTGAATTGCTTTCTTTGTTTCTAATTTATTGATTTCTGCCCTAAGTTTGATTATTTCTAGCCATATACTCCTCTTGTGTATGTCTGCTTCCTTTTGACTAGGTCTTTCAAGTGTGCTGTTATGTTGATTTGAGATGCTTCAGATTTCTTTATGAAGTCACTTAGTTCTATGAACTTTCCTCTTAGAATTACTTTCATTATGTCTCATTAGTTTGGGTGAGTTGTGCCTTCATTTTTGTTAAATTCTAGAAAGTCTAATTAGTTTATTTCTTCATAATCCAGCTGTGATTGATTAGAGTTCAGTTTCCATGCATAAGCAGGCTATTTACTATTTTTTGTTATTATTGAGGTCTAGTTTTAGACCATGTTGTTTTAATATGATACAAGATATTATATTGTTATAATATTCTTTTGTTGGAATGTATACAATTTACCCTTGTTCATTCAAAAGCTGGTTTCTCTGCTCCGTTGTCTGGTTTAAATCCAGATACTGCATTGTGATGCTTTTTATAAGCATCACCTGTCTCAAGTTTGCATAAACATGCCACCATTTGTTCTTTATATTGTCAATCAAAACAACCAGCCCCAATACTGAGTAATGGATAGGATAAGGTGAGACATTCTGGTCCAGAGTGGGAGGAAGAGGAAGGAGACAGGAGAGGAGACTAGGAGAATCTGCAGGAGAGGGCTTGGCACCGCATGCAGAAATTAACTGGAACTAAAATATCACAAAAAGCAAATATGATGGGTGAATCTGAATCATAGGAAACTCTGCAGACTTGGAGGTTTAGAATGGAGAAATTTTGGCTAGCATTGTGCTCTAGGTTAATTAAATAAATCCTAGTCTCTGTGTGGTGATTTGGTTATACAGCTGTTTAGGAATAACCACTGCTTAACTAAAAGATTTATCAATAGTAAATATTAATAATCTACAACAAATGGTATCCAACTAATCTAGTATCCACACACTTTCAATCCTACTTTAATATAATTTGGTGGGGGAGAGGAATAAGCTCTCAGCGATACAACCCAAACTTTAAACCTAAAAACTCCCAGATAAATTACTGGCTCTTTAAGAGAGACTCTTAAACATGCCTCAGAGCAAAAGACAGCCTACTTTGGGCAGAACTGAGACTGAACAAAACTGGCTGCCACTATATTCTAACAGGATGAGAGAAACATTAATACAGACTTCTTTGAGCTTGGCAGATAATCTCTTCTATGGTTTTAAGACAGAAATAAAGGAAAGTTTAGAAATTATGACTATGGTTACATTCATATTCCTCAATTTAACTTTAATAATTGATTTAGCCTTTTATGTCTTCTCAAAGGCAAAGGCATTAGAAAAGATACTGGAACAACACAAAGAACATGTAGAACAATGTGAAGAAAAAAATGAAGGTTGGAAACAGGACATAAAACAAGAGACACAAAAACTTATAGAACATGATAAACAACAGGAAATGAGGTCAGAGGATTTAGAAAAGATACTGGAAAACACAAACAATTAGAACACTACAAAGAAAAATTAAAAGTTAGAAGGGAGGCATAAAACAAGAGATTGAAGAGATTATTGAACAAAACAAACAACAGAGAGATAGGTATGAAATATGGGTACAGACTTAAGAAAAAGAGTTTAGAATACTAAGTAAAGAACATACTCAGGCAGAGGCAAAAGATAATAATAAAGAAAGCCAAACAAAGGTGGTTAGAAAACAAACGTTAGCTTATCCAGTCGGTGTACAACAGAGACCAGCAAATGATGATCACCCACAGGATTACCATGAGACTGAATGGCACCCTGTGGAAGTGCCAGACCAAAGAAAATTTAAAGAAAGTGTCACCAATTTTGGAATGCATTCACCATTTGTAAAACAAATGCTGACTTTCTGGTCAATCAGTAGAGGAATCCCAAAGGACTGGGAGGATATGTCAAAGGCAATAAAAGAACCTGACCCATATTTACAATCACTATCATGATGAAGAGAAGAGGCTAGAGAGATAGCATACAAAAATAGAGCCAGGGCTGTTGGTGTTTCTAAGGAACAGTTGCTTGGTGATGGCCAATAGGCTGACACAGAGATACAAGCTGTATATAATGAAGAAACCTTAGCATTATGTCACCTAGCAGCCTTAAATACCTGGGACAAGGTTGAGGAATCAGGGAAAAGGATTGAGCCATTCTCTCAGGTCATACAAGCTCCACGTGAACCATTCATTAACGTTTTGCAAAGATTGACCTCAGCTGGTGGTACAAGCATATCAGATCCACTAGCTAGAAAAGCCTTTGAAAATGCAAAGATTTTGAATGCAAAGAGGTAATACGGCCATTCAAAGCAAGGTGTGCACAAAAAGACAAATGGGTTATAAATACAATTGACAACAGACCTCAATCACCCAATTTGGCCTTGATAAGAGAAGCTATCCCTAAAGACATTGGGAAATGTCTTAATTTTGATGGGCAAACGGAGTTACCAAAAAAAAAACAAAATAATTCAAAAGGGAGTCTATACTTTTTAGAATATGCAGAAGATGTGGCAAGGGTTGACATCAGATTAGTGAATGTAGAGCACAGAGAAATAGGGTAATCCTTTATCAAAAATGCCTGAGGGGACCTTTCTCAGGCCTCAATACAGGACAGGGATACTCTTCCACAAGAAAGTTAAATGCCACTGCCCTGGGAATAAACATTAAAAACTTCAACAGTGAGGCCAGGGTAAGTTTTATAGATAAATCAAACAAAACAAAACAAAAACAAAAACAAAAAAAAAAAAAAACAGGAAGGGAAAAAACCAAATATATTGGCAAACCTCTATAAATGATCATAGGCCAAAGTTAAAGATAATTTTAAATAATATTGAAATTGAAGGAATGGTGGATACTGGAGCTGATGTCGCAATTATCACTCCTAAATTTTGACCCCCAAATTAGCCAATTCAAGAGGTCGATATCCAATTCCAAAGAGTTGGAACTTTATCTAAAGTGAAACAATAAGTCAGGTGGCTTAAATGTATAGGACCAGAAGGTCAAATAGGAAAATTAAGGCCATATGTGGCTGAGATAGCCATAAACTTATGGGAAAGAGATCTGTTACAACAATGGGAGACCCAGATTAACAACCCCCAGTTTCAGAGGCAAAACAGGTAATACTCCTGATAAAGAAGTTAAAATTATTTTAAAATGCCATCAAAAAAGATACAGGCTGCCCAGGCTGTCCATAAACCAGATACAAGCATTCTTTTCAACTTCATGTTGGGAAGCCACTGCTAATAAAACCCCCACCACCTTACCAAGGTAGTTGGTTGACCAACCTATTTGGATTGAACAATGGTCTATGAGTAAAGAAAAATTACTGGCATTAAAACAGCTAGTCCTGGAAGAACTGGAGGCTCAACATATAGAGGAGTCCAACAGCCCTTGTAATTCTCCGGTATTTGTCATAAAAAAGAAATCTGACAAATGGAGGATGTTAACAGATCTCAGAGCCATTAACAAAATTATTCCGGCAATGGGGTCATTACAATCCGGAATCCCATTGCCTTCCATCTTACCTAAACAATGGCCTATTATAGTGATTGATTTAAAGGATTGCTTTTTCACAATTTCTTTACATGAACATGATAGGGAAAGGTTTGCTTTCTCAGCACCCACTTTTAATAGAAGCTGTCCAATAAAGAGATATCACTCGAGGGTCTTACCACAGGGGATGTTGAACAGTCCTACTTTGTGCCAATATTTTGTACAACAGCTGTTAGAGATAATTCATAAGCAGTTTCCTCAATCCATAATTTACTATATGGATGATATCTTATTAGCTGATTCAGATAGAAAAACATTAGAAAATATTTTTGATGAAATAAATAGAACTTTGTCTTGTTGGGGTTTAGAGATTGCTCCCGAAAAAGTACAAAGAGGAGATTCTATTAATTACCTAGGGTACAAAATAGGTCTACAGAAAACTCCACCACAAAAAGTACAAATTAGAAGAACCCAATTAAAAACTCTCAATGATTTTCAAAACTTGCTGTGAGATATTAACTGGCTATAGCCTACATTTGGTTTAGCTACTCAAGAGCTAAATAACTTATTTCAAAACTTACAGGATGATTAGGACTTTAAAAGTCCAAGAACATTATCAATTGAAGATGAAAGTGAATTGGCTCTGGTAGAAAGGAAATTACAAGATGCATATATTGACCATATTGATCCAAATAGGACCTGTATTTTGGTTATCTTGCTTTCCACTCATTCTCCCGCGGGAATTCTTATGCAGAAGGTCGACTGTGTCTTAAAATTGATATTTTTGGCACACAAACAAAATGAAAAATTTAAAACCTATATAGAAAAGTTCCTGAATTGATCCTAAAAGGAAAAATGAGACTTCATCAGTTGGCTGGAACAGATCCAGCTGAAATTCTGGTGCCCTGTACCAATGCTGAGATTGTATCGTTATGGGTAGAGATATTGGCAAAGAGCTTGTTGTGAGTTTTTGGGAGAAATCAGCAAAAGGTACCCAAAAATCAAGTCACTTCAGTTTATAAAAAGAAACAATTAGATTCTCCCTCGTATAATAAAAGGAACTCCAAATTTTGGAGCTCCCACATTTTATACGGATGCCAATAAATCAAAAAGGGCAGGTTGTAAGTCAGAAAATCTGAGTAAAGTGGTGGGGGGGTCCTTATGATTCAGTTCAAAAATCAGAATTATATGCAATTCTCTTGGTGTTATCAAATTTTCAAGAATCTCTTAATATAGTCACTGACTCTCAATATTCAGAAAGATTTGTTCTACATATAGAAACTTCTGATCTAATTCAGGATAATTTGGACTTAACTTCACTCTTTCTTCAGTTACAATGAGTAATCAGAAATAGAAATAATCCATTGTATATAACATAGATCAGATTTGATATGGGTCCACCAGGCCCTCTAGCACAAGACAATGTTGAAATTGATCAACTATTGACAGGAAGAATATTAGAGGCCTCAGAATTTCATTTAAAAAAACACCATGTTAACAGCAAAGGCTTAAAAAGAGAGTTTTCTATCACTTGGCAACAAGCCAAAGAAATTGTGCAAAAATGTCCCACTTGTTCTTTATATAACTAAACTCCACTACCTGTAGGAAGTAACCCTAATGTTAACCAAAGAAATGAAATTTGGCAAATCACGTGTTTTATTTTATAGAGTTTGGTAAACTGAAATATGTGCACTATACTATAGACACATATTCAGGGTTCCAATGAGCAAAAGCCATAAGTTCTGAGAAGGCTGATTCAGTTATTACACATTTATTAGAAGTGATGGAAGTTATGGTTATGCCTACACAGATTAAGACTGATAATGCTACAGCATATGTCTCTAATAAAGTGAAAAGATTTTTTTTACATATTATAAGATAAAACATGTAACAGGTATAACTCACAATCCTGCTGGTCAAGCAGTCATTGAAAAATAGAATCATACTTTAAGGGACATGCTTAACAATCAGGGAGGGGTATTAAAACACCACAGAGATAGATTACATAATGCTTTATTGACCTTAAACTTCTTAAATGTTAATAAAAAACAAAAAACAGATGCACGACACTTGGTTATAGAAAAAAAAACTGCTGAATTATTTCAGCCTATATATTTCAAAGATATCCCAATTTCAAAATGGACAGTAGGGAATGTGTTACACACTGGGGAAGAGGTTTTGCATATGTTCACACAGGAGAAGAGAAATTATGGGTTCCTTCAAAACTAATAAAAATCAGATATCACAGAGGAAGATCACCTGAAGACCTTGGCCACACACAAGAAGAGAGAAATCAAGAAGACCAAACAGAACAGGTAATATAAATTGATAATCCCTTCACATGGGAACAACTCTACAACTGACTGAGACATAAAAAATGTCTCTAGCGGAATTTCAGCAGTGCATGGCCAACAATTCCTTGGCTATATAGCCTCAATATTTATTATGCCATTCTTTTAATTGGCATTGATAAAATTGCTTTACAGTTTAATTTCATTCTGAACATCTCTTACATTTATAATTTTAGAACTGTGTAATGCTTGTGAGAAATTATATGTTTGCAGAACAAAAGGAGTGAATACTGGAGATGCTGAACCAAACCTGACAGAATCCTCCTTCCAGCATGCTGAGACATTAACACATCTGTTTCAGAATCTTGCATGTTCCATAATTCTGCTTGTTTCTGCCTCAACTGCTTCAATTGGTGTTTCTCCTCATGACCTGTTCCCAAGAGAGCTTTGAAGAAAGCTACAAATCTTAATTGGTCCAGCATTTTAGACTGTTCTAAACAGGACTTTTATTAACTCTTATTATTTTCTCAACATTCAAAGACTGGACCACAAATATTGCTTGCTTAATTAAACATGTTTTCATTTTTCTTTGGGTCCCCAGCAGTATTTCTGCATGTCCAAAATGTCAGCTAGAAGAAATCACTGATAATGATGTCCTATTTTTTTTAAGGGGGAATAGGTAGGTTTTTGGTTGTTTTCTGTGGCTACAAGTGTTTATTGTTGTTGGGAGATATTTATAAATTAATAATGGTCTTACTCAGAGTGAAACTGTTATGTCCAGTACGGGAACCCCAAAAGACCAGGGATACACTCTGCTGTAAATACATGAGGTTTTTAAAATTGTATACATGTTTGGATATGGGACATAAACTTCCTGTGGACACAGGAGAGGAATGTAGCCCTGAGATCTAGGGAAGCATGGTTTTTATGGGGCAAAACTGCAAGCAGGAACTTACATGCTTTGGCATTACATGATTGGGGAAGGGGAATTGACTTTTGAAATGATTGGTCCACTTTAGGTACTGAGACTACAAACAGTTCTAGCCTGGTCTTACGGGCCAGTTTCCTAGCAACTGTATAATTAGTGGGCAGGAAAGAATGCAGTAAGGGTAATTTGTCCCCTCAGGGCATTAAGGCTCGTTCTTCCCCAAGGTGGCTGGACGTGTTTCCAACTAACTAGCCTTTATTCATGCTTCTGCTTTAAACTTTAAAACAATACCCACTGATTTTAAGTCTTTGGTCTCTCAAATCCACTTAGAATTAATGTAATTGAGATTTTAAAACTGAAATAAAATGAAGTTTCAAATCTTTCTTCCACCTGCTATTTTTCCCATAAGCTCTACTGTGTGCCTTCCTTGTGAAAGGAACCTGAAAATGTGCCAGTAGGCCTGGTTCTGATATTTTTTTATTTCAATATTATTATTATTATTATTATTATTATTATTATTATTATTATTTTGGGTTTTTGAGACAGGGTTTCTCTGTGTAACACTGGCTGTCTTGAACTTTCTCTGTAGAACAAGCTGGCCTTGAACTCACAGATACTCACCTGCCTCAGCCTCCCAAGTGCTGGGATTAAATGTGCGTGCCAACATGCTTGGCAGGACTTTTCTGTAGCCTGATTGAAGTCATACTATGTAACTTAGAACATGTCCAGTGTTGTGAGTGTAAAGAGCTGGCAGGGGGCACAAGCCCTTGTTTTTTGGAGACAGGGTTTCTCTGTGTAGCCTTGCATGTCCTGGACTCGCTTTGTAAACCTAGATGATCTGGAACTCATACCACTGCTTGCCCCACTGAGGGTCACAGGCATATGATATCACAGCTGGCTTTTGTTATAATCCTTAAAAATGATTTATAATCTCTGTCTACCTTCCCAAGACCAGGCCTGTTTTGACTGGGAGAGTCGGCACTCACTAAAATAAAGGGGGCCAGGGACCCAGGATTCTTTTTTCAGTGAGCAGGGACTGGTTGGGCCCTGGCTGAATAGAAGAATTTAAACTGGACACATTTAAACTGGGATTATGTGAATTTGTGGCTGGGGCTGTGTGTGCAATAAACTAGCTTTACTTACTAATGGAAGGGTGTGCTTTTTCCCCCTCTCTTAGGAAGTGTAATTCTCATCTGATTGTTTGTTTTTATATGTATGAGTGTTTTGTCTGCATGGGTAGGTGTGCCTGTGTATCAGATGGAGGTGAAGGTGTGTGAAGAGGGCAGAAGAGGGAGCTAAAGTCCCTGGAACTGGACTTACAGATGGGGGTAGATACCAGGTGCAAAACAGAACTGGTCCTTGGCAAGAACAAGTACTCTTAACCCCTGAATCATCGCTGTAGCCCCTGAACTATAAAAGGCATCCATCATCTCGTCCTCAGTGTTGTGGCATATTGGAAGAAATCCTCTCACAATATTGACCATAAGTCTAGAAGGAGGTCACTGAAATTTCTGGGATCCTGCGATGCTCTGCAGCCAGCATGACCTTGCCCCCGGTGCTATGGGGGTTAGTAAGGAAAGTGGAAACCACATTGCAGAACACCATCATTCTGGGTGTCAGAAGCCTGGCTTCTGTAAATATGTAAAGCTCTAGCCAGTAAAGTGATAGTAGACACTCCTCAGTGACAGGACAGCTGGGTATCCCAGGATACAGTAGAAAGCAAGAGTTGTGTGCTTGTTGAATATGACAATTGCCATGGCCCGAGAGCATAGATTTGTGTCACTCCAAATTCCATGTTCCAATGTGGAGGGAGTCCCATGAAATATTTATAATATCAGAACAGCCATAAATGCTCTTCAGTTAGACCTTAGAAAAGTGGGTTATGGCAAAACATAGAAAACAGCTATGGGACTCCAATGCCATCAGGTGAAAATTTTAACATCAGGCCTGTCAGACGCTTGTGTTCTAGTTAGCACCACCCTACAGGTATTCATCAGTCCTAGGATACTAGGTCCAACAAAGAGGCTGGCAAGGAATGGCTAATAGGAGCTAAAGAGGGCCAAGACAAATTGTTATTAGGCTGTGGACATACTGTCTCCACCTCACTCCATTTCTGATTGGTCAGTCAGATCTGTCCACATGTTTCCTCTGTAGGAATTCTCATTCCTATGACGAGGTAGGTGGTCAGGTTCAGGGTTTGCAAATCTGTCAACGTGGGAGAGACATTCCCACCGAACTCCACAGACAACAAGTCAAATCCAAGAGCAAATGAGAAGGACAGACAGGCGACTGATACCAGAAACCACCTCAGTGTTCCAGAATTATAGAAAGATCCACACATACACATATAGCAGTATTCTTTCTCTGTCTGTCTGTCTCTACCTCTCTGTCTCCCTTTCTTTCTCTCTCTCTCTCAAACATATACACCCCAAATGAATCATGAACAGACTCTCAGAGTGTCTTGCTGGGTAATACAGATGACTGTGCTGTGGTGGCCAACAAAGAATAAATAGTAGAAGAAGCAGTAGCAGCAGATAATCAAGGGATCGCTTAGAATTCTGGGATTGCCCTTGACAATGGCCAGGAAAGGCTTAGTACTTCACAAATTGATTTAAACCACAGCAGTGATAGCAAAGAAGCACAGAGATGTACCAAAACCTAGACCAGAAAACCCTAAAGGGCAGGCCAGATCATTAGTTTGGGGAGGTGGATTTATGTCACAGGCACACACTTTCGTATTTCATAAAGAGGAAATTGTCAGGCTCCAATCTTCCAGAAATCAATAAAACGGTTGAGGTGTCTAATGTTATCAATAAAAATAGCAAAGAAAAAACACGAGGGAAACGTGGGTACAAAGATACAGATATTCACTCACACAGAAATACCATAAAAGTGTGAAATTAGAAGCCATATGCATACAAAAGAACTGAATATATATTGTAGCCTTGACAACCCACAAATATGCCCTTGAGTTTTTCTGTTACTGCTCATGAGGCTAACCAGTTAGTCTGGTTTGTGGCCCCTTGGAGAAAACTAACTTTAAAATTCATTATTATTATTATTTAAAGAGGTAGTGAGTGTTCTTTTTGGAGGGAGGGGAATTTTATTGATGATCCATGGTGCATTTCTTTTTTTTTTTCTTTGAAAATTTATTATTTGTAGAGTATTCTGTCTGCATGCCAGAAAAAGGAGCCAGATCTCACTATAGATGGTTGTGAGCCACCACGTGGGTGCTGGAAATCAAACTCGGGATCTTTGGAAGAGAAACCTGCACTCTTAAGCTCTGTGACATCTCTCCAGCCCCATCGTTTATTATTATTATTATTTATTTTTTCTTATCAGTTACATTTTATAAACTCTGTATCCCAGCCGTGTCCCAATCCCTCATTCCCTCCCAATCCCTCCCTCCCTCCCTCCCTCATCTCCTCCCTGCCCCTTTCCAAGTCCACTGATGGACTTGGAAAGTCTCCTCCCCATTCATCTGATCCTGTTTTATCAGGTATCTTCAGGACTGGCTGCAAAGCCCTCCTCTGTGGCCTAACAGGACTGCTCCTCCCTTCGGGGGTGGAGAGGCCAAAGAGCCAGTCATTGAGTTCCTGTTAGAAATAGTCCTTGTTCCCCTCACTTTGGGAAAACAATTGGTTACTGAGCTACCACAGGCTACCTCTGAGCAGAGGTTCTAGGTTATATCCATACATGGTCCTTGGTTGAATGTCAGTCTCAGAAAAGACCCTGTGCCCAGATATATTTGGTCCTTGTGGAGCTCCTATCCTTTCCCAATCAGACTAACTCCCCTTCTTTCTTATGATTCCCTGTACTCTGCCAAAGGTTTGGTCTTGAGTCTTTGCTTTGAAAACACTGCTAGTTAGAGTCTTTCAGATGCGCTCAGTAGACTCCTGTCATACGTTCAATGCACATCCCATCTGTCTTTCTAAACGAGGATTGAAAATTCACCTTCTTTCATTTCCCCTACTTAACTAAAATGTTCTCAACTCTGGGCCTTTGATATGTTCTTTATCATCTTGTGCTGTTAAATCCCTCTTGTTTTCTTTAGGTTTCATAGTAGATTTTATAGTGACGTACACATTTCTCTGCATGGTCTATGGGTTTGTTTATGGTGGAGTAGCCCACAAAACTGTAAGCTTATAGAGAAAGAATTGTGTTTGCATGAATTATTTTCTGTGTGTTCAGGACTTAGCACAGTATTTGGTACCTAATGCACAAACAGTAACTATCTGGGGAAGGACAAATAACCTTTTAAACAGTAAATGGCTTTAACAATTTCTTCATAATTTGATAGTAATACAGAATTCCCACACAGAGGATGGGAGTATGTAGCATTTTATTTGTTAATGCCAGCCATTGTGCTATCTGTAATAAACTTCTCATGAAGTCTTTTTATCTTGTTCTGTTACTGTTGTGACTAGTATAGCCTCCTCTATGCCTGTTGCCTTCTCTCTGTTCTCTTTCATTTCTCCCATAACAAGTTACTTCCTTTAATCTTTAATGAGGTTTAGCATCTGGCTTTATCATATGCAAGGACTATCTGTATCTACCTGTTTTGTACAGGAGCTCGGAATAAAGCTTGGAAGTAGAACATTTGCATCACATATATGAGGTAAAGAAGGAGGAGAAAGAAAAGGAACAGGAGAAGCAAAGCATTGCTTTTCTTTATGCAGATGCTCTGCCATAAATAGGGAGGTTAACAGTCTCTGCCTTCCAAGCAAGATAGAAATTACAGATACAGCAGCAGTGCTACTTATTTGGTATTAGTTTTTAACCTGGTCCCTCTCCTGACATTCACTCTGTACCTGCTTTGTACATAGTTGGGTTCATGTGCATGTACATTTTCTGCAAAGAATCTATGTTTTCATTAAATTTTATGAGAGGTCAGATCCTCAAAAAATGTCCTGGGTTTTGCATTCTGCCATACTTATCCCTAGGAGACGATGTCTGTGAATCTGATTACCTCCTCTCTGTACATCATTTGATGTTACGACTTCAGGATGCATCTTGAACCTTGTTTTCAAGAGAATGTTGTAAACATGCCCTAAGCTTAACAGGCATTTTGTGCCTCATGAAAAATATTTCATCATAAAATGTTCTGTCTGAAGTGAGCATCTGAGATCATTGTAAAATGCACTCAGTTACCTTCATTTTAGTCATTAACATTATTAGAACGATTTATTGTTTTTCATTCCTTTTTTAAGAGACGTAAGCATGATGACCCTGGTGTAAGGGACTGTGTACACACTGTTAACTATGAAAATAAAACCACACATTCAGTACAAGCAAAACCTCCAAATATTGATAAGAATTAGGTTTAGATTTATGGCCCCAAAATAATTCAGTTGAAATGTGAGGAAGACATTGAAACAGCAAGCTTTTAGAGTATATATATATATGCACGTAACTATGATGAAAGGATGTACACATAAACACAACTTAAGAATTCTTCGGCATACACACAAAAGGTGGAACTTAATTAAGCAGGATTTGTTTTCCTTTCTGTTTTTTTGCCAGGAAATTTTTGAACATGTTCTTCCTCTCTCCTCCCCTCCCCTCCCCTTTAGCACTTTGGGGAGCACATTGACAGAGGTTCCCCACCCATGCAAACCACAATCATATACATATGCTTTCTTAGATTTTCTAACAAAATTCTTCTAGTTGCCACTCTGGGACCTGGCCTAAAAAATAATTGGCCTTTCCAAGTACATTCGTTAGACTGGGAGGTCCAAGCTCCCCCACCTCTCCTGTCCTAGGGCAGGCAGAGGCAGCACTGGACCCTCTGCACTTCCTTTCCGGGAGGACTGGCCCATTATCACTCTTCCTCAGGATGCATGGCACAAGTGTATCCCGAGGAACTCTGCACACTGCGCCCCAGCCTCCCAACCCCGGCGGCAGGAGGGCACAGTCCCGGGTACCAGCAGCCAGCACAGAAGCTCTTGTCTGGATGCAGGCAGGCTCTCCCGACCCGCCCAGCCCCCGGCTGCAACGCTGCGGTCTCTCCCCGCGACCGCCATCCTGCGGGTCCCTCACACACGCCCACAGCCAGCCAAGCTCGGCTGCACTGGGATGGCTGCTGATACCCGTGGACCCGCTGCTCCTCCACCTCGGGACCCAACCCTCTCTCCTTCCCGCCTCCCAGCCGCGATGCCAGGCCCAGCACCACCTAGCCCACTGGAGGGCTGCTGGGGGCGGAGGCGGAGCCCAGAGGCAGAGGCGGGGGAGGAGCCCGAGAACGGAGGCGGAGCCCGGGGCGGAGACGGGGGAGGAGCCCGGGAGCAGAGGCGGAGTCAAGGGTTGTAGGCGGAGCCCGATGGGGGAGGCGGAGCCTAGGTGGGCGGAAACGGAGCCGGGGCGGAGGCGGAGCCCAGGGGCGGAGGCGGAGCCCAGGGGCGGAGGCGGAGCCCAGGGGCGGAGGCGGAGCCCAGGGGCGGAGGCGGAGCCCAGGCGGCGCCCGCCCCACATTCTTACCTGGCTTCTCCTAGTCTCAGCCGACCAAGATGAAGTAGTCCACTAGAGGAACCACGACCCCCGCCACCACGCCCGGGAAGCGGATTCCCATCGCCGCCCTCACCGCCGCCGCCCACCAGGCCCAGGCGAGCTCAGCGAAAACCTTTCAGCGTCTGTATCTATAGCGACGGCGCTTCCATCACGCTTGACAATGGAGGCGCGCACTGCACCTGCGCTGCACCTCGTGCCAGCCCCTCCTCCGCCCCACCCGAGAGGGCTCGGACTTCGGGTTCCTCCGAGGCCGCTCAGACCCGCGGCTTGGAGAATGGGCGGCCGGGCGCAGCCTCGCCACGGAGGCTGAGCTCTTAGAGGCTGGGCCTCTGCCTCAACGTCCCCCTCCCCTATTCTTTATTTTCCTGGAGCGGGGTCTTTCCTTCCACCTTCTCTCTCCCTTTTGCAGGGGGAGAAGAAGGTGGAGGGGCGCTGGGTCCCTTGAAAAGTTTGCTCTTCTCTGCTGCCTGCTTGCCACTGGCAGCAGGGAGGAGATTCTCCCGCCCTCTGCTGGAAGCTTGGAATTTGCACCGCCGAGGCTTTTTGCTGCAAGTTTCCTGTTTATGTTGTGCAGATGGGGATTTTAGAAATATGCCACCAAGCTGGCGGGGGTAGGAAAAGACTTGCGCAATCTTCAGAGGCGCCAATGGTTTCTGGGCTGTGACCTGTTAGTGCAAGCTGAAATAAACCCATCTCTTCCTTAAGTTGCTTTTGGTAAGTGTTTTATCACAGCAACAAAATAAAATTATGACAAAGCCGTTTGGAAAAGTCAACCCTATAATTCATGACAGCAACTGACCTAATTTTGCCAAGCAAAAATTTCAGGTTCTTAGAGACAAGTTATTAGAACTTCCTCATTCTGAATTAAGGTTTCATTTACTTATTTTTTTTTTTTTTGCTTGTTTTTTGTTTTCTTATGGCTAGAGCTGGAACATGGCCAGTACAGTGTTGTCCTGGCATGAACAAAGCTCTGGGTTCAGCCCACAGCAGGAAAAGCATGGAGTATGGGTTAGTTCATAGCTGTAATTCCAACATTTGGGAAGTAGAAGCAGGAAGGTTAGGAGTTCATGGCTTGCCACTATCTTTGTCTTTAAAAATCAAAACATAGCAGAGCATGGTGGTGTTATGGTTTTAATGCCTGAACTCAGAAGATAGAGGCAGGTGGAGCTCTGTGAATTCAAGGCCAGGCTGGTCTACAAAGCAATCTCCAGGCCAACCAGAATTACATTATGAGACCCTGTCTGGACTTTTTGGTTTGGATGGCGGATACATGTATAAAATGGATTTCATACTAAAAGTGTAAAATGTAATGAGAACATTCACAGCTTTTACTTTTAAAAAAAGATTTATGTATTTATTCGTATGTTCACAATGTTCTGCATGCATGTATCTCTGCATGCCAGAAGAGGGCACCAGATCTCATTATAGATGGTTGTAAGCCACCATATGGTTGCCTGGAATTGAATTTAGAGCCTCTGGAAGAGCAACCAGTGCTCTTAACCTCTGAGCCATCTCTTCAGCCCCCAGAGCTCCTACTTTTTGTTTAGTTTTTTTTTAATGATTCTTTATTAATTACACTTTATTTACTTTGTATCTCCCCTGTGGTTCCCTCCCTCCTCCTGTTCCAGTCCCTCCCCTCCTCCACCCTCTTCATGCATGCCCTTCCCCAAGTTCACTGATAGGGGAGGTCTTCTTTTCCTTCCTTCTGATCCTAGTCAATTATGTCTCATAAGGAGTGGCTGCATTGTCTTCTGTGGCCTGGCAATGCTGCTTCCCCCTCAGGGGGAGGTAATTAAAGAGCAGGCCAATCAGTTCATGTCAGAGACAGTCCCTGTTCTATTATAATGGAACCCACTTGGATACTGAACTGCCATGGGCTACATTTGTGCAGGGGTCTTAGGTTATCTCCATGCATGATCCTTGGTTGGAATATGAGTCTCTGGAAAGACACCTATGCTCAGATTTTTTTTTTTGTTCTGTTGCTCTCCTTATGGAGTTCCTGTCCTCTCCAGATCTTACTGTTTCCCACTTCCTTCCTAAGATTCCCTGAACTCTGCCCAAAGGTTGCCCATAAGTCTCAGCATTTGCATCGATAGTCTTCAGGGCAGAGGCCTTTCTGAGGTCCTCTGTGTCAGGCTCCTGACTTGTTCCCTCTTTTCACCTTCTTCTGATTTCCATTCTCTTTGCCTTTCTGAATAGGGATTGAGCATTTTAGCCAGAGTACTCCCTATTGATTAGTTTCTTTAGGAGTAGAGATTTTAGTAGGTTAAACCAGCTTCTACTTTTAATGCCAGTCCTAACTGTGTATAAGTTCGTTAAGTTGTTTAGACTTTGGGTCTGATTAATTTGATATGTAATTCTTACAAATGAAAAGTTTATTTTGTTTCACATTCTCCATAAAGGTGATCCAAAAACCTTATTTTTAATTTATATTATTTTTAATGGAAGTAGAGTATGTACATGTGCATGCAGGTGCTTGGGGAGTCCACAAGAGGGCAGTAAACCCCTTGGAGCTGAGTTACAGGCAGTCATAGGCCTCCTGGTGTGGATGCTAGGAACTGAATGCAGGTTCTCTTCAAGAGCAACATAGTAC
The DNA here is from genome assembly GCF_030254825.1 of Meriones unguiculatus. NCBI lineage: Eukaryota > Metazoa > Chordata > Mammalia > Rodentia > Muridae > Meriones > Meriones unguiculatus. The sequence continues at coordinate 4,623,637 of NW_026843646.1, read as the reverse complement.
ATGAAATCATCTCTCCAGACCTAAATTAAAAAATCTTTAGGTCCAATCTCATCCACCCAGACCTTGTTCCATTTTTCTGGATAGAGGAAAGTCAGGGTCTGTGGAAGTCATAGTTTGAATTATACCGATGGAGAGTAGGAAAAGCTGAAACCTAGGATCCTAGCTACTCTGGATGTGCTGACTCTTTCGGTTATGGCAGGCTGTACTTAATCTGAAAGGAAATGTTACATATCACAAAAACACTGTGTGTACAAAGTGGCCAAACATGCAGCCAGTTGCTCTGGATCAGCTGAAGGTTTAACCGGACAAACAATAGAGCTGCTTTCAAAGTGAACTTCCATTTCCAGGACTTGAAGGAAACACTGGGACATAAGCTCTTAGGAGAAACCTGTGGTGAGCAGGGGCCTGTGCCAAGGAGTGTAAAGAATTAGGAAAGAGAGGACTCGGGAATCATCGCATAGATCTGTCCATCTCATAAGCTTTTGCCAGTGCATTCTCTGTGCCTCACCTTGTGCTAAGAGGCAGGCAGATGACAATCAGAAAGTCAGAGGCTCCTGCCTTCCCAAGCCTCATGATGTAGCAAAAGAGAAAGTTGTCAGTCTAGAACACAGTCATTGTCAACAGGCAGTGACAGAAAGCACTAGCTGTCTTTGGCAAAGACCAGTTGAGCAAATGCTTAACTCAGAAGCCTGTTATAGTTTCTGAAGAAAACAGATTACATCAGCACTTACTCAGAAGTCTCCCAAGCAGGCTAAAGAGTGCTGTGTTTAAAACGTGTGTGTGTGTGTGTGTGTGTGTGTGTGTGTGTGTGTGTGTTAATTCTGCTTCAGCCTCATGTAATATGACAGCTGTAGCGAAGACAGACAAACATCTCCACAGATCACTGTTTTGCCAGGATATCCAACAGAGTCCTCAGAGAATGGCTTGGCATATATATTTGGTTATTCATGACACCGTTTCTCTGTGTAGCCTTGGCTGTCTTGGAACATTACTCTGTAGACCAGGCTGGCCTCAAACTCACAGAGATCTGCCTGCCTCTGTTTCCCAAGTGCTGGGACTAAGGTGTGTGCCGCCACCACCACCCAGGAAGAATATAATTTTTAACTCTTCATATATCACTAAAAAGTATATGAAGTAATATAATATTTTAATCACAATATTTAGCCATTCTACAAAGTACAAATATTTAAACTGCTCTATGCTGAACATCCTAAAGACAGTCTGCCTTCCATGCCCATATATTTCATATCTTCAAAGTCAACTGAATACAGGTGGAAAATACTGAGGAGGAAAATCAAAAGCAGCCATGGTGGCTCATGTCTGTGGCCCATGTAATCCCAGCACTTTGGAGGCTAATGTGGGGGGGGTGAGCAGGAGAGTTGAAGGCTGCCAGGTTTACACAGTGAGCATCAGTGAGAAGAGATTACATTTAGTAAGACCTGCTTTGCCAAGAAAAAGAAAATAGAAGGAAGGGGGTAAAGGAAGGGAGAGAGGGAAGTAAGGAGGGAGGAAGGGAGGGAGAAGAAGATGCACAGAGGAAATGAGGAAGGAAGAAGGACATTTTTTAACTTCATGTATTCTGAATATGTACAGATAATCTTTACTTGTTTCTATTTCCTAAGAAATACTCTAGTGACTACTTATGTAACAGTGACACCTAAAGATGATTTCAACTTTAAAGTCTGTAAAAGGTTTGTTTTACACAAATGCTAAATTCTTTAGTGTAAAAGACTGGAATATGTTTGAAGATGCCGTGTTGAAACCCAGTACATTTTCTTGCTAGCCTAAAAAATTAATAAGTAAATGTGACAGGGACATCCAAAGATTTATATCTGTGTGAGAGAATCTTGAACTAAACAACTGTGCATATCAAGAAAAAAACTGTATATTCAAAAGTTATTTTTAAGCTAAATAAATCAGAAAAAAGCATTAATCACTTGTCTCCACTGTCTTCTTGTTCACTTTGCTCCATCTCTAATCTTTCTAACATTCCTAGAGGAGAATTTCCTACCATACACTCACAACCTTTTCTCCATCTCTTTCTCTCTCTCTCTCTCTCTCTCTCTCTCTCTCTCTCTCTCTCTCTCCATGGACATACCCTCCTTTTTAAAATCATACTATATTGGGGATGGAGACACTGCTCAGCAGTTCAGAGCACTTATTGCTCTTGAAAAGGATCCAAGTTAATTCCAAAAGCCCATTTTGGAGGGCTATCACACCTCTCTAACTCCAGCTCCAGGGGCTCTCTCCTCTGGACCTCACAGACATCTGCACTCATGTGCACAAACACACACACACATAATTTAAAAATGCTTAAGGTTTTTTCTAGGCAGGGTGTGTCTGTGTATCCTCGACTGTCCTGGACTCACTTTGTAGACAAGGTTTGCCTCGAACTCTCAGATATCCACCTGCCTCTGCTTCCCAGGGTGCTGGGATTAAAGATGCACACCACCACATCCAGCTTTTAACTACATTTATATTACATTTTATTTGTTCATTTTGTGTACATGGCATGTCAGAGGATAATCTAAGAGAATGGGTTCTCTCCTTCAACCATGTGGGTCATAGGGATTGGACTCAGGTATTTAAGCTTAGAGACAATTGCTTTTACATTCTAGCCATCTTTCTGGGCAAAAACACAGCCTCCTCCATATATTTCCATATCTCTCTCCAAACAAACAAACAAAAATCTAATATGTAGCAGAAAATAAGAATATCCAATTAATTATCCCTCTAGTAAGACATTTGGGATACCAGTTTAAAAAAAATATTCTTTAATAATTAATTGACAAGGGGTCAAATTTGGAAGCATCGGTGAACACTATAGAAGAAGTCATCGGTGAACACTATAGACCAAACCATTTGCTTCAATGACTTCCCATGATTCTCAGAACCATCTATTCTTATACATGAGAAATTGGGCTCATGGTCAGAGAATCCCACAGAGACAGGCACACCAAACCCAGAGGCAAAATCAGTAAAAGTAGCTGACTCATCCCAGCGTGGCTTTCAAGCAGATCAGATGAGACCTGGAAGTTTTTGGGTGTGTGAGCATATGCTGGAGAAGCAGAACTAAAGGGAGGTCAAGGTGAGGCAGGTATCTTATCTTGTCACCTGACAAGTTAGCCCTTGGAATCCAGGTGTACTGACTCACATCCTTACTCAGAACTGAAGCATGGGGATAGTTGAGAATTCAAAGCTAACTTGGACCTGCAGAGTGAAATCCAGGATAGTTCAGGCACACATAGTGAGACCCAGCCCCAAAAAGCTAAGAAAAAAGAAGAAACAAATGTCCTTAAAAACAAGAAGGTCTAGCTTAAAATTCTAAGTCAGCCATTTACATGAATCAATTACTTATTTTTCTCTTAGTCTTAGTTTCCTCATCGATAAGGCATGGATAAAATTAAAGTTTCTACCCACAGATAAGCATAGAACCTACCTCTCAGTAAAGACACATCTCCTTGCAACAGACACAGACCATTGTAGAAAACCACAGCAGATCACAATGCAGAGATGTAGAGCTGAGCCCCAAATTATCTAAAGCACAACTCCTTCAGCTAAGGCTCAGGAATCATAGTGGAAGATTGGGTGGAAAGATTGTAAGAGCAGAAGGAACAAGGCATTCCTAGAAATGTCAGAGAAGCTACACCAATGAAGCCTCAGCAACATGGCTGCCTAAACAAGACCTGAACAAAGACAAAACACGTAGACAAGAGGAAGGGCTCAAGGGGCCCCAATGCTAGAAGAACTACAGCCAACTAAGGAATGCTCAGAGCAGGGAAATAGTCTTCCTCAGGAAGAGCTTCCAATTTGGTTATCCAATGACAAGTGGTCAGTGCTTAAATCATATACACGCCTTATGTTATGTAGAGCAAGCATGCTGTATTTATAAATTTAGGAATATATATACAAATAGGTAACAACAATGAAAGAATATAGGCCAGGAATTTGAGAAAGAGCAAGGGAATGGGTACAATGGAAGGGTTGTAAAGAGAGAGAAAGGAAAGAGGAAAAAGAAAGAATTATATTTAATTTCTAAACAATTTTTAAATTAAAATTCCAGGAAGAAACTATGATCAAAGTGCAATATATGTAAATATGAAAATGTCACAGTGAAACCAATTATTTTTGTACAATTAGTGCATATAAATAAAAATGTAAAGTTCAACTTAGCTTACAGACTACAAATACAACACATGTATGCATACACAACCCATTAAGTCCCCATATCCTGTGCCAAACCCCACAGTATGGGGTGGCAATACAAAATGAATAACATATTAGTTCTTGTTAATTAGTTTATATTTGCTGTCATTATTATTAAGTGGAAAGCCTGAACCAAAGGTGAGGAAATCCCTCAGCAGATGCCCTATGCAATCCTGATACACTGAGCTCAAGACTCAGAAACCCACATACAGATAGAAGACATCTATTCCACACATTTGTGGCCTAACTTACATATGTGCTCATGGACACATGCGCACACACACACACCAAATAAAATAAAATAAATTTTAAGAAAAGAAGCAAATCAACCTTGACAAGAAAAACAACCCAGCAATTTTTTTCAGCCAACTACCTATCTGGGAATGATGGTGGTAAACAGTAGGGCATGGGGACAGGAGATGCAGAGCTGGGCCAGTACCTAAGGGCTGATGCAAACTTGTTCTTGAATTTGAGGAAACACTTCTGTCAGTGAACTCCTTGCTTCTCTCAAGTTGGTTTGGCTTGGGATTCTACGCCTGCCTGTGCACATGCACAGTAACTAAATAAATGTGAAGGAATTAATAATTAAACAGACACACAAATATGTGAAGAAATTTTTATTTTAATGAGTTCAGTTGAATAATTCCATAAGTGTGTGTGTTTACACATGTATATTCAAAACATCATGCTGTACGTGGTAAAGAGAGTCTGGCTGCATACCCACATGCTGCATATTCAAAGAGACAACTGGCTGCAGATAGAAAACACTCAGAAGAAAATGCCAGGCATGGTAACACATATCTGTAATCCCAGAACTAGGGAGGCTGAGGCAGGATGTTTTAGAGTTAAGGCTACCTGGGCTGCGGAGGTGTTTCCATTTCCTAGCTATTGTGAGTGAACATGGCTATGTGGGGATCTGTGGAGTAGGATGTGAGTCCTCTGGGCATGTGTCAAGGAGTAGTATAGCTGACTCATACTGTAGGTTGATTTTTAACTTTTTAAGGGTCTCCACGCTGAATTGCAGGGTGGCTGGAGCAGTTTGCAATTTCACCAGCAATGAATAAGGCTTTATTTTTCCCTGCATTTCTCTAGCATTCTTGTTTATTGTTTTGTTGCTTTTAGACATTCTTAGTAGGGTAAATGAAACTTCAAGTTGTTTTGATTCACATTTCCATAATTACTCGGAATAATATATATTTTTGAGATATTTCTTAGCCATTTTTTTCTACTTTTGAGAACTCTCTGTTTCGGTCCCAGGCCCCATTTTTTTTCCTAATTACACTTTATTCCCTTTGAATCCCCACTGTGGTTCCCTCCCTGCTCCCATCCCAATCCTTCCCTTCCTCCACCCTCCCCATGCATGCCCCTCCCCAAGTCCACTGATAGGGGAGGTCTTCTTTTCCTTCCTTCTTTCTTGAGACTGATACTCCAACCAAGGACTATGCATGATTTAACCTAAGACCCTTGCACATATGTAGCCTATGGCAGTTCAGTATCCAAGTGGGTTCCATTGTAATAGGAACAGGGACTGTCTCTGACATGAACTGATTGGCCTGCTCTTTAAATACCTCTCCCTGAGGTAATTACTAGGTCACAGAAGAAGACAATGCAGCCACTCCTGATAAGACCCAATTTTTTTTTAATGAATACTTTGTTTTTGTTTTATTTTTGTCTCTTTGGTTTTTGTTTGTTTGTTTTGTTTTTTGAGTTTTTCAAATATTCTTAATATTAATCCTGTCATATGTATAACTGGCAAGACCCCATTTCTGTGAGCTTCTTCTTCACTCCATCATTTCTTTAGCTGTGCAAAGGCGTTTGAGTTTTCCTAGGTCCCACTCATAAAACTAATTGTTGGCTTTAATTTTTGATCAAATGGAGTCCTATTGAGAAAGTCTTCTTTTTTTTTGTACCTACACCATGCAGGACATTGCCTGGTTTTTGTTTGTTTGTTTGTTCTAGAAGTTTCAGTGTTCTCGGTTTCAAATTTAGGTCTTTGGCCCATTTGTAGTCAGTTCTTGTGCAAGGTAATAGGTTTGGCTCTAATTTCATTTTTGTACCTGTGGACATCCCCTTCTCCCAGCACTATCTGTTGAAGATGCTGTCTTTTCTCCAGTGATTGATTGCTGCTTGTTTGTTTGTTTGTTTGTTTGTTATTTGGGTTCTTTGTCAAATATTAAATAGCTGCAGCTAAATACACTCATGTTTGGGTTTCAGTCTTATTCCCTTAGTTTCCAATTCTGTTTCTGTATCCATAGCATACTGTTTTAGTAGTATAGCTATGTAATGTATCTTGAGATCTGGGATGGAAATTCCTTCAGCATGGTTCATGGTTCTTCCGGCTATCCAGGTCTTTTGTGATTCCATGTGAGTTTTAAGGTAGTTTTTGTTTTGTTTTTTGTTTGTTCATTTGTTTGTTTTTGTTTTTGTTTTACTGTTTCCATGAAGAAAGAAATGGAGGGGAAGTTGATTGGGGTTGCATCGGATTTGTAAATGGCTTTTGATAATTTTTACTATGTTAATTTACAAATCCATGAGTCACCTGCTTTTGAAAATTACATTTTAAGGAGCTCCACAAGGAGAGCAACAGAAGCAAAAAAGCAGGGCACAGGGTTTTTTTCTGAGACTGATACTCCAAAAAAGGACCATGCATGGAGATAACATAGAACCCCTGCATAGAAGTAGCCCATGGCAACTCAGTGTCCAAGAAGGTTCCCCAATAATATGAACAAGGACGATCTCTGACATGAGCTCATGGGCTGGCTCTTTGATCACCTCCACCTGAGTGGGGGGCAGCCTCACCAGTCCACAAAGGAAGACAAAGAAGGCAGTCCTGAGGGAACCTGATAGACTAGCATCAGATGGAATGGGAGGAGGACCTCCCCTATCATTGGACTGGGGGGAGGGGCCTGGGAGAAAAAGAGGGAGGGAGGGTGGAATTGGGAGGATGTGGGGAAGGGGACTACAGCTGGAATACAAAGTGGATAAACTTAATAAAAATTAAAAAAAAGAAAGTTACATTTTATTGGAGTAAAAGAGGTACTAAGCAGTTAAAAGCATGTATCACTTCCTAGCACCCACCAAAGAGGGCTTATAACCTGTAGCTCCAGCTTCAGGACATCCCACAGCCTCTTTGACCTCTTCTTAAACTCATATATACAGATACATACACATATAGACTTTTTTTTAAACTGGGTCTTGGGCTGAACAGATGGCCTGAATGTTAAGAATGCTGGCTGTTCCTCCAGGGTGCTAGGCTTTAATTCCTAATACCCATATGGCACCTCACAAATGCTGATTACTCCAGTTACAGGGAATCTTATTATTATTTTTTATTGGCCTCTACAGACCCTAAACATGCACAAAGTGCCCAGATACACAGGAACAATACCTATACACATAAAATAAATAATAGAAAAAATTTAAATAAATCTTTCTGTAGAAACTACATTTCATTTTCCTATTGTGTAGGCAGGAGAGGTAATATAAAGATACAAGGATGTAGTGGTGTATACATGGACACAAAAAGCACAGCTCAGGCCTCAAAGGAAAAAAAAACTCAGTTTATTCTGGAGCCAAATTTGAGTGACAGAGGCCCAGGAAACATGCAGATAAGTCAGCCCAGGTTTCACTAATGTAGTTTTATGTTTATGTTTTATAGTTTCAGAATAAAGAAAACCCTAAAACCAGAGCCATTTTAAAATACACTGTTGGGCTCATCAAAGAGACAGTGACAGCAAAATGCTGGAGTCACTTCCCCAGGTCTCAGATGCTATCTGATGACATCATCAGCTTCAAGGTTTGTGGATGCTAGTGGTCTGCTCAGTTAACTGAGCAGATGGTTTTTATCTGTTAACTACAGGACGTTTCTTCCAACACATAGGTGGGCAAGGAAATAGCTAATGGAAGGAAAAAACTACTTGCAGGCTAAGATACAATTTGGCGCCAGGCTGCAACTTTCCCATCTCTGCACATCACTGCATCTCTAAGCAATGAAACTTTGCAGACCCAACTTCTTTCCAGAGACTCTCCTTCACAGAGGTCAGAGGACAGCTTGAGGGAATGGTTACCCTCCATGCACCATGTGGGTCCCAGGAATTAAACTCAGTTTATCAGGCCTAGCAACAAGTGATTTTACTGACTGAGATGTCTTGCTGGCTTAGTAGACATCCTCCTTGTAATCCTCTTCATACTGAAAGGTGTGCTGGCTAATTTACATCAACTTGACATAAACTTGTGTCATTTGGGAAGAAGAACCTCAGCTGAGAAAATTCTTCCACCAGTCTGGCCTGTAGGCAAGCCCTGTGGTATGTATTCTTAAATGATGGTCCATATGGGGTCTCTCCGGGTTGCTATGGTCAGTGCCATTCTTGGACTGGGCCGGTGGTCCTGGATACTGTTAAAAAGCTGGCTTGAGCAAAAAATGTCCTTCTTTCTTCTCTGCTGGGTCCTGGCTGCTTGCTGTTGAAATGGGAAAGTTCATGAAACTTGGGAAAGTGGTGCTGGTCCTGGCTGGATGCCACTCCAGATGCAAAGCCATCATTGTGAAGAATATTGATAATGACACCTCAGAGATCTCTTACAGCCATGCCTTGGTGGCTGGAATTGACTGCTATTCCCCAAAAGTGACAGCTGCCATGGAGAAGACAAAAATTGCCAAGAGATGAAAGATCAAGCCTTTGTGAAAATTTATAACTACAATCACCTTGTGGCCACAAGGTATACTGCGGACATCCCCTTGGACAAGACTGTTGTCAAAGGGGATTTTTATTTTTAGCGATGTAGCTCTGATGTACAAGTCCAGGTGGGAGGCCAAGGTCAAGTTTGAAGAATGATACAAGACAGGGAAGAACAAGTGGTTTCTCCAGAAGCTTCACTTTTAGGTGCATTTTTGTTTCCATCATTAAAAATTTAAGAAGAAGGAGGAGGAGGACAGTTGGCTTGGCAATTCGTGATAATCAAGAAAGTGAACAGCATTCTTCCATGGCCTCTGCTTCAGATTCTGCCTTGAATTCTCATCATTAATTTCTGTCTAGTGGACTACAGAATTTAAGTTGAAGTAAACATTTTTCTTTCCAAGTTGCTTTTGGTCATGGTGGTTCATCACCATAATAGAAATCCTGACAAAGACACAGCAACACCAGGTAAAAAAAAAAAAAAAAAAAGGATAAATGAGGATCACTGAGATGGTGGCTTCTTGTTCCCAGAAGACACTGTTAGGAGAAATAGTGGAAAGGCACACAGTTTGGTTTCTAAACAGGACAAGTCGTAAAGGAGGGAAGATCATGTGGCCTAAAAAAAATACCTGCCAGGGTCTGTTCAGTGGACTTCCAGCCTTAGTTCTGTCCTATCCCACAGGGATAAATTGGTACTTCCCTTAATACTCAGCCAATATCAAGAATGTCCATAATATCAAGGCATGTTGGTGCATACCTGTAAATCCCAGCACTAAGGGAAACAAGGCACAGGTCTCTCTGTGAGTTCGAGGTCAGCCTGGTCTACAAGGACCATGCAAAAAAATCCCCAATCTTTACAAACAAACAAACAAACACAATATCTAGTTTTCCCTCAAGTAGAACCCTCATAAGCCTTGAGTTTAAATTCATCATGTAACAGATAATTGGCAAATTTCCAGGTATAATAAATGTAGGAAAACTGCACTGTTGTTCTCATTAATTTTTGCTTGTGAGAAATTGGGTCCAGGATCAGCATATCCCACAGAGTCAGACACACATGGAGCATGGGAATAAAATCCAGCCCAGGAAAAGTTGCTGAAATATCCCAGGTAGGCCTTAAGGGGCCATCCTCAGGCAGCACACTCTCTGTGAGACCTTATCTCAAAAATAAGTGAATAAGAGCCAGTGAGATGCCTTAGCAGATAAAGGCACTCTACTGGCCCAAACATGATAACCTGAATTAAACACCCAGTTCCAAAGAACAAGGAGAGAAGTAAGTCTAAAACACTTTTCTCTAAGTTCCTCTTGCTTGGCAGCACTCATACACATATACAACGATAAATAAATGATGCCAGTATGTAAGCCAAATAAACCCTTTCCTCCTGAAATTGCTTTAGTTGTGGTATTTCTTCAGAGCAATGGTAACCTTAACTAGGACATCCTGTTTCAAAAACTTAAGAGAGCTCTTCATTCCTGTTCATCTTAGGTGTTCCAAGTGGCTTTCAAATACATGCCAATGTGCCATTTCCCAATTCCTGCCTTGTCAATAAGACCTGTAGTCCAGCAAAACATAAAGTGGTAGCAGCAAGAAGAAAAAACAAATTCCTAGTGAATTGCTAAAAGCAATAGTTAAAAATAAACATCTCTATTCTTGATTCTTGGAGCCCTAAAAACTGGTGATGAGAAATACAGCAACATGTGTGAATCTAATTTACACATGTGTAACATCCTAGAAGATGATGCTCCAAGGAGCTTTATACAATCCTCACTGTAACCAAATCTCTGAAAGTTCATCCTGTCACTGTACCAGACAACTACTCCCAGGAGGAAGAGAACATGACTGACATAGGGTTGTAAGCCCAGAGCCTGGGGATGGAGGCAGAAGATTCAGTATTTCAAAGCCAGCCTCGGCTACATAGTAAGTTTAGGATACCCACATAAGAACCTGTTAAAACAAAACAAAACAAAAAAAAAAAAAAAAAAAAAACTAAACCCAACCCAAAGCAACCAGCCAACATCCCTCCCTCCAAACAAGCAACCAATTTCCTAGAAATCCTAGCTGTTCACTGAACAGTATATGGAGATCTTTGTGGGTTTATCTTTTCATGTGTGTGACAGAAGTGTTTTGAAGAATGACTGTAGATGCTTGACCACAAGTCACCAAGTTATCAGGGGAGCTAAGTTCCCCATTATGAATTGGGTGCCATCCAGCCCTCCAAGGCATAAAGTTGGCCATTTTGAACAGTTTTCCATTATTAAATGAAAATGCTTTACATGAATCAGGATCATGGAAATCCGGAAGGGATAAATACTTTGCATAAGAAAAGGTTAACAATGCTTCTTCCCTTCGGTTGCATCTGTGGTCTCTTCCTAGTATTGTAGAACAGGTTAGATGGGGAAGAGACTCTAGGGCTTGTCTCAAGACAGCTCTGCATAATATTTTTGGCACTCCCCAAAAGTGGCTCTAAATGATTGATTGAGAGCGAGGACTTGAATCCAGCACCTACTGTAGTTTGTTATTATCTTACCATAGTTCTATATAATAATCACTTCATAGACACACAAACCTCTCCAGAAACTATATGATAATTACTTATCAAAAAAGTTGCTGTGTCCAGATGTAAAGGAGCACTGTGATAAACTAATAGGTACTGCCTATATAGACCCTATTCTATCAAGCTTTGTTTGTTTCCCTCTAGGGCAGGATACAGATAAACAGATTTAATTATAATGCAGGCTAATGAAAGGCAAGAAGAGAAAATAATTCAAGTTTTATATGAGTGTATGGATAGGGCAGGGCCTAGTGGCTCATGTCTTTAATCCCAGCACTCAGAACATAGTGTCAGGCTTATGTCTGTGAGTTTAAGTCCAGTTTGTCGCATGGCCAACAAAGTGAGCTTCAAGACAGCCAAAACGATACAGTGATAAAAAGACAGCATCTTCAACAAGTGGTGCTGGACAACTGGATGTCTACAAGTAGAAAAATGCAAATAAACCATATTTATCACCCTGCACAAAACTAAAGTACAAGTGGATCAAACACCTCAACATAAAACCAGACACGCACTAAATTGGTTAGAAGAAAAAGTGGGGAAGAGCCTAGAACTCATTGGCACAGGAGACAACTTCGTGAACAAAACACCAACAGCACAGGCTCTAAGACAAAAAAAATCAATAAATGAGACTTTTTTTAGATAGCTATGTAGCCTTGGCTATCTTGGAACTCTCAATGTAGACCAGCCTGGCCTCAAACTTATAATCTGGTCTCACAGATTCCCTTACTTTTACATAGAACCACATAAATGCTCTCTAAACTTGTCCTCTTCTTCTCTAATTCCTGACTGAAGACATCTTCTATCTGGACCACCTAGAAAAAGTGAATTCAGTGTCTTGAAGGGAGGCAAGCTTGCACTTCCAGGAGAAGGAAACAAAAGCCAGTAGAAGCCTGCAGACCTGGGCATAAAGAGCAAGGGAAAGGAGATGGGGATAGCGTCTACATGGTAGAATGCTTGCTTCAGGAGCACAAAGCCTGGGGTTGATCACCTGCACCATGTATTCTGTGGATAATAGCACAAGCCTGGAAACTGGCACTTGGAGGTAGGAGGATCAGAAACTTGGAATCATTCTTAGTTACATGGCAAGTTCAAGACCAACTTGGGTTTCATAAAACCCCTTAACAAAATAAATTAAAAAGTAACAGGAGCTGAAGATATAGCTCAGTACTAAAACAGCTTCCTAGCACAAGTGACACCTGGATTCAATCCTCAGTACTGCAGATGGATGGATGGATGGATGGATGGATGGATGGATGGATGGTTGGATGGATGACATTCAGTAGTTGTAGCAAATGCACCATGCTGATGTAAGGTGTTAATAACAGAAGGAAGGTGTGGTGATGTGTGTTCATGATCTCAACACTTGAAAGGCCAGAGCATGAGAATCAATAGCTCAAGCTTTTTTCTCAACTACATAAAAAGTTTGAGGAAAGCGAGGCTTATATGAAAACCTATCTCAAAAAATACAAAACAAAACAAAAAAAAAAAACTAAATAAGTTTTAAAAATAGTGGAACTGGGAGCTAAGCACTATTTGTTCTTCTTTGTGTGCATCCATAAATCCTATTTCATAAAGGCAGGAGGGAATTACAGTATTGATGACTAACCTATTGTAGCATTTAAGAATCTGAGTCTAGGGGGCCTGGTGAGATGAGATGGCTAAGTGACTAAGAGCACTGGATGCTCTTTCAAAGGACCCATTTTCAATTCCCAGAACCCACATAACAGTTCAAAACTGCCTGACACCAGTCTCAGGAGATCCATTGCACTCTTCTGGCATCCTCAGGGACCTGATACACATGTGCATAGGCATACACATAAAATAAACATAATTTTAAAAATTCTTTAAAGAATTTGAGTCTTGTCTAGTGGACATATATAAGTACACTCTTCATTAATGGTGACCTTTTAAGAATGAAATAAAGCTGGGCAGTGGTGGTGCACACCTTTAATCCCAGCACTCAGGGAGGCAGAGGCAAGCGGATCTCTGTGAGTTCAAAGCCAGCCTAGTCTACAAGTGAGTACAGGACTCAGGTTACACAGAGAAACTCTGTTTTAGAAGAACAAAAAGAGGTCATAATTTGTACCTTCAACCCCTGCACTTGGGAAGCAGAGGCAGTAGAATCACTGTGCAGTCAAGGCCAACCTGGACTACACACTGTGTTCTGGATCAGCATGGTCTACAGGATAAAATTCTTTCTCACAAATATAATAAAATGACTAAAATAATATTAAAAAAGAAAAGATCATCCTGAGTGAAGTATCCCAGAAGCAGAAACACACCCATTGTATATACTCACTTATAAGTGGATACTTATAGGATACTAGTCCTATAATATATGATAAACATACTAAAATCTGTACACTTAAGAAGCTAAGCAACAAGGAGCACCCTGGGTAAGATCAATCCTCACTCAAAAAGACAAAAGGTATGGACATTGGAAGTAGGAGAAAACAGGAAACAGGACAGGAGCCTACTACAGAGAGCCTCTGAGAGACTCTACCCAGCAGTGTATCAAAGTCAATGCTGAGACTCATGACCAAACTTTAGGCAGAGTGCAGGAAATCATATGAAAGAAGGCAAAGATAGTAAGACCTGGAGAGGACAGGAGTTCCACAAGGAGAGCAACAGAATCAAAATATCTGGGCACAGGGTCTTTACTGAGACTGATACTCCAACCAAGGACCATTCATAGATATAACTTGGACCCACTGCTCAGATGTAGCCCATGGCATCTCAGTATCCCAGTGGGTACCCTAGTAAGGGAAACAGGGAATGTCTCTGACATGAACTCAGTGGCAGGTTCTTTGCCCACCCCCACTGAGGCTGGGAAAAGCTTTGCCAGACTACAGAGGAGGACTTTTCAGCCAGTCCTGATGAGACCTGATAAGCTAGGGTCAGACGGAAGGGGGGAGGACCTCCTCTATCAGTGGAGGAGAGGAGCATGGGAAGGATGGAGGGTGGGATTGGGCGGGAATGAGGGAGAGAGATACAGCCAGGATACAAAGTGAATAAACTGTAATTAATATAAAAATAAAAATTTAATTTTAAAAAAAGGAGACAAAAAAAAAAAAAACAAGAGAAATGCACCTCTGCTCCCCTTTGTAAATATATGGTTGAGAGACTTATGAGTCACAGGATTCAATGTAATTCCACAAACTTTTATTGAGCATCCTCTACCTGCAAGGAATTAAGCGCAGGGACAAAATTCCAGAGGTAGAAATGTCAAGGGTAGTGTTACTTGAGATGACAGAGCCCCAGAAGATGAATGGTATAAAGCTATTATGAGCTGGGTTTCCAGCTGTCTGAATCTCCTTCCCTACAGAAGTTGATACACTGGATGCCCCACAAAGGAGCCTGCCATGTGACCCAGTCACTTGTCTTATACCCGGCCCCGACCTACATTTTTAAAAGTCTGACTTATACAAAGGTAAGAAAAAGTTTAAATTTAGCTGCTGGATAAAGACGCAAGATGTGAGCTGGCCTGCTTTTCAATGAGGACCATTGTAAACTTTTGCACTTAGTTTCCAAAAAGAAATTAAAAAAACAAAAACAGAATAAAAAACAAAAACAAAACAAAACAAAAAACCCTCAAGAGCACAGATTCACAGGGATACCTGGATTGATAGTAATTCATGTAAAAAAGAATAAAATAAAATAATAAAATAAAATAAAAACAACTGGGCTTTTAATTGACCACAGATTTGTTCTGAGGCATTAAAGGTATGTGGCTGATAAAAACAAAGGTTAGGGCAATTCTTCAACACAGCCATAAATCTACTGTCCAGATAAGATGGTGGTGTTTTGATCCTGTTCTAGGCAGACCACACACTATTTTCACAGTGAGGCATCCATTTCCCTGTTGTAACTCGGCATCCTTGACCATTTTTTATACAATTATTTATTTTTCAGAAGTATTTCTGCATTCACATACAAGTGTCATGGCACTCATGTGGAGGTCAGAGGACAACTTCTGAGAGTCAGCTTTCTCCATGTTGGTTCTGTGGATTAAATTCAGGTCATTGGGTATGGCAAAAAGCATCTTTAACCATGGAGCCATCTCACAATCCTTCCACCCCCTGCTTGACCTCATTACTGTGAAGAAATGTTTCCTCACATGCCTTTTCTGTTCTCCATTCCGACATGTTTTTGAAAACAGTATGTGAGAACAGACAAAGAAATATAACAAAACACTATACATATAAAGATAACAAAGTGGTACTAACCAGATAACCTGGTTCTTTCCTGAAAATGCCACCATACTGGCTTTGTTAAGTGATTCTGTTATTATAGTCTCTTCTCATTTGGAACCTGGGCCTAAATGTGGAAGTCATGCTTTTCAGCCATTATATATACTCCAGACTCCCATGCCTTAATCTTAACCAGGCATTTTGTCCTTCCTAGATTCCTACTTCCACCAAAGACACAAGAGACCAGTCTTACCAAACTTCTGTAGGACTCTAAATCTTCCATTTAGTCTGAAACCTAGGATGCTGTGAGCAAAGTTGTTACCAGAACAAAACTGTAGAAGTTCCTCTCTGATTCTCAATAGAGGAACATCGAATGACAAAGAAACAATTAAGGAAATGTTCAACATCCTTAGTTATCAGAAAAATGAAAATCAAAACAACCCTGAGATCTCACCTTACACCCATCAGAATGGCTAAGATCAAAAACTCAAGTGACAACACATGCTAGAGAGGATGTGGAGAAAGGGAAACCCTCCTCTACTGCTGGTGGGAATTTAAACTTGTACAACCACTTTAGAAATCAATCTGCTGCTTTCTCAGACAATTAGGAATAGTGTTTCCTCAAGATCCAGCTATGCCACTCCTAGGCATATATCCAAAATATGCTCTAGTACACAACAAGGACATTTGTTCAACCATGTTTGCAGTAGCTTTATTTGTAATAGCCAGAAGCTGGAAACAACCCAGATGTCCCTCTGTTGAGGAACTGATACAGAAATTGTGGTACATTTACACAATGGAATACTACTCAGCAATTAAAAACAAGGAAAACATGAAATTTGCAGGCAAAATGTGGGAACTATAAAAGATCATCCTAAGTGAGGTATCCCAGATGCAGAAAGACACACCTGGTATATACTCACTTATAAGTGGATATTAGACATATAATATAGGATAAACAAACTAAAATCTGTACACCTAAGGAAGCTATGTAAGAAGGGGTACCTGGGTAAAATACTCAATCTTCATTAAAAAGGCAAATGGAATGGATATCATAAGAGGAATAAAACGGGGAACAGGAAAGGAGCCTACCACATAGGGCCTTCGAATGACTCTATCCAGCATGGTATCAAAGCAGAGGCTGAGACTCATAGCCAAACTTTAGGCAGAGGGAGGGAATCTTATGAAAGAAGGGGGAGATAGAAACATCTAGAGGGAACAGGAGCTTCACAAGGAGAGAAAAACAATCTGGACACAAGGGGGCTTTTTCTGAGACTGATACACCAACCAAGGACCATTCATGGAGATAATCTAGAACCCGTGCACAGAGGTAGCCCCTGGCAGCTCAGTGTCCAAGTGGGTTCCCTACTAAGGGGAACAGGGACTGTCTTTGACATGAACTCAGTGGCCTGCTCTTTGAACACCTCCCCCCGAAGACAATGCAGCCAATCCTGATAAGAACGGACAGACTAGGATCAGATGGAAGGGGAGGAGGATCTCCTCTATCAGTGGACTGACATACGGAAATGGGAGGAGATGAAAGAGAGAGGGTGGGGTTGGGAGGGGATGAGGAATGGGGCTACGGCTGGAATACAAAGTGAATAAACTATAATTAGTAAAACAATAATTTCTCTAAAAGAAGTTCCTCTCTGCCCTTCAAGTTAATAGTTCTTCCCTGCCCAGGGATCTGTCCCAATTCTCACTTCCCTCTCTATCCTTGCCCTGATGAGAAGTGGGAGTTGGGAGAATACCAGAAAAGGAGGAGGAGAAAAAGAGAGAGAGGAAGGAGCCACACATTGGATCTCTGCCTCTAACCTCAGCATTCAAGAGCTGGAAGCAGCAAATGACATGAGTCCCTAACAAAGAATAAAAAGCGGGGGCAGACTCAGATGTTAAGATCATGGGCTGCTCTTCCAAAGGACCTGGGTTGGGTCCACAGCACCTATGTGATAGCTCATATCAATATGTAACTCCAGCTTGGGGGAATCTGCTTCTCTCTTCTGACCTCTATGTGCATGCATGCGGTGAACAGATACAATGTGAGCCAAACATCCACACACATAAAATTAAAATAAATTTCAAAAACACCTAAAATAGTTTAAGGAAGGAAGGATCTATTTTTGATCACAGTTTGAGAGTACAGTCCATTGTGGGTGGAAAGTTTATGGTGACAGCATAAGGCATCTGGTCACATCATGTGTGAAGTCAGGAAGCAGAGAAAGAAGTGCCAGCAATCAGCTTTTTTTTTCTCTTTATGATTCAGTCTGGACTTGAGCCCAAGGGGAAGTGCAGTGTGGGAGCTACTATGTCAACACCCTACAAAGCAGGGGTTCAGGTAACTTTAAAATCACACATCACAGTGCATCCCACAGGACACAGGAAATGTCTCTATCACCTACAATGGTGTGATCAGAGCACTTCCTTCTAACTCCATTCTGGGTTTATTCAGTGGTTTGGGCTAGCCTGGAAACCTTGCCAAACTGCATAACATTCTCCTGAGGAACAGTCTTCCAGATTCCAAAGGATGGACTTGCAAACTGACTTCTGTAGTGCAGCACCATCCACTGCTGGGAACTGCCTTGGGACAGCTCTGGAATTCTACCCTGCAAGCTGCCTGGCAGAAGAGAACCTGGATTTAGCCAATCCAGGGTGGGGTCAGAAGCAGAGGAAAGCTGGTAGATGCTGTTGCTGCTGCTGTTGCTGCATACTAAGATGCAACACTCTGACACAACTGGGAGAAAAGGCTCAGAGCCTACAGTACTAAGGACTTTACTTGATAGGCACAAGTCCCCTTCCCACACTTGAAGCTGATGAAAGAGAGACTGACTCACTTGAAGATGAGAGGCATCTGCCATTTCCAAGAGTTGCAGAGTAAAACCTCCCTATAATCAGCTACCGGTTTGAGTGCCACTCCCTACCAGAGCCACATTGGCTTTCAAGATTCCTGAGAGCTATTTTGAGTGGTTTCAGTGCTCACGATCCTGGCAAATTTAGCCATTTTTCAGACAATATTTAGATTCTGACACAAGTGTGAACTAGATGACTTTTCAAGGCACGGCACAATGTTCTGTTTAAAGCTTTTATTTCCTTCTCAGAGCATTCTCAAAGTCCTCTAACCCCTTTGTGTGGCCTCCGGGAAATTTCCCTAAGGTTCTGCACACACTCATGTGGGGACGGGGCAAAGGGAGAGGTAATGAATGAGGGCAAACCCTCATGTGTTTTGGGTCCTGAGGAATGTGGAGCTTGCAAAGACCCTTTGCCTCTGCAGCATATTGAATTTCCAAGATGTGTGGACCAATGCATCATCTGAGGCATTTCATGCTCTCTGGATGTTCTTAAAGTTGGCCTCAAAATACATGGGAGTGTACAGCTACAGTCCCTTGCTCCCTCATGAGTGATAACTAGGAGCTGGCTTGCATGTCAAACCTGTTATGGCTGAAATAATAGCATATCTGCAGCTTTGCTTTAGGTGACTCACTTAAACAGTCTGTAGTGACTAAGATTACAGACTGAACAGACGGAAGGGACAAAAGGCAAATTGCAAAAGTGCTCTTTTTCAGCTCAGAGAAGCCTCACTGTATTTTCTTGACAGCATCCTACTCACCAGACACAACAAGAGACATGAAAGCTGGCATGGCAAACACTACAAAACAATCCTGCCTTAACACTGCCCAACAGACTTCTTGCTCATCAACAGACAAACTTGCTAAAGAAGGCATAGCCTTGTCCACCTGTTCATCATGGATCCTACCCATGTCCTTCTATTGAAAACCTTTCTCAGGCTGCAGCTGTGGTGACCTTATGACTAATCGGTTCATTTGTACAACCTACTGGTCATATTCAGTTCTCTCAGCAATAGCTGTCTCTACTCT
Source organism: Meriones unguiculatus (assembly GCF_030254825.1). Classification (NCBI taxonomy): domain Eukaryota; kingdom Metazoa; phylum Chordata; class Mammalia; order Rodentia; family Muridae; genus Meriones; species Meriones unguiculatus. The sequence continues at coordinate 4,604,141 of NW_026843646.1, read as the reverse complement.
CCCAACAAACTCAAAGTGAGGAAGCTGGCTGCGCTTTCTGGCTGGAGCTTTGAGTTTGGGGTAAGGCTTCTGGGGTAAGCCAAGGACACAACAGATGCAAGGAATAGTGGGCTCCCACACTTCTCAAATCAAGTATACCAGTAAGCACTCACCTTATTATTCACCTGAACAGTTGTTTCCCTGACTGGAAAAGAAAAGTGAGACAACCCAGAATCTTCTAGAAATAAGAACTGTCAAGAGTACCTTGGGAGGAGGGGACAATTGAGTCATTACCTTAGACCTTCAGGAGTTTTCTTTCAACTTGGGTTCTCTTAATTTCCATTTCCATGATCCCATTGCTCCCACCCTCCAAGAAAATACTACTTTAATACTTTAATAACTGGCCTCTTGACATGGCTTGTGCCAGGCTGGAAAGTTCCCAAAGCTTTTACACAGCCCTACAGAAAAACAGGACATAAACAAGAAAATGTATGATGTATAAAGAGCAGGCTTGTGAACCACATTAACAAGGGCAAGAGTTGGAGAACCAGACATGGGAGGAAGGGATTTTCCATGGTACGACTTTCTTGTTAGTTTTTTGAGAGTCATTTTTACTCTGTAGGAAATGCATCTGTATTTTGAAGCTTATACAGTATGGCTTTCCATCTCCTTATCACACTCAAGCACTCAGGGTTTGTTTGTCATGAACTGTCCGTCTCAGTTATCCTGGGAAGCTTCCTCCTACTCCTCCCTACCTCCACCCACACCAGGACTTCTGAAGATATGTGGAAAGGTGATTGGGCTCAGGTATTCAACAAATGTGCCCTTGTGTATGAGCTGTAGTGCAAGACACAGGAGTGCAATAACTCATACTTTGTTTTATCAGGCACCATCTGATAGGAGAAAATTTCCAAGGTCATTTCCTTAATGCTCTATGTCATTTAAAAAATATTAGATGTGACATTAAAAAGAATACTACAAAAAAAAAAACATTTATCAGGCACATTAATCTCTGCCAATAAAAATATTACAATTTAGAGAATTCCTAAGGGACAGCAAGAAAGAAACTCTTGCAAATGATTACATCTTCCCGAAGATGGTAAAGAGGAAAATCCCACTTTCTAGAACAGTCAAGATAGCTCATCTCTATCCTCTATGACTCCCATAAGATGACTAAGAGCCCCTATCAGGCCAGTCCAGCTCTCCAGACTGTGAACTCTTTACCAATATCTCCATATGTAACCTAGAGTCTTCCACCTGGGAGTGTTATCTTCACTTCCCGGAAAATGCTTCTTCCTTCATCTGCCTCAGTTTCCTCAAAGAAGACAAAGATAAAACACCCGAAGACATCACAAGTGAACTCCATCTGAAGCCTGCCAGCCAGTTCTACTAGGAAGAGCATTTTTTGCTTCCAGGGTGGGGTGGGATAGGAATGCTAACCTTTGACATACCCATCAGAGAACAGTCCTGTGTGGGAACCAGCCTTCAGTTATGGCTCTTATGCTATCGATGCTCCATGAGGAAGAGATACCCAAACTCTTAAGTCTTGGACCTTGCTTGGGGGTCTCATTGGGCAAGACCCTATAGGTACTCCCTAGGTCCTCTTGAGTCTCAGCAAGCTTATTCTAGTGGATGGTGCACATAGCCATTAAACTAGCTTAACATAGAGCAAGCATCCATGGGACCATACAATTTATCCTAGCACCTAACATAACATATCCGATCTGTTAGTACAGAGCTATATAAACAAACATTTCACAGCCCCCAAATTCTTCAAGACATTTGACAAAGATCAACCAACAAAATGTATTTCAAAGAAAACAGCAGGTGGAAGTAGAGGGTTACTTTTTTTTTTTTACTCTGGCATGGAATGCAAACTGAAAAATGAGCTGCCTTGACCTTTTTTTAAGTTACACAATCAAACACGAACATACAGCATCAACAGCTCATAGAAGAGCCTCCGGATAGGTGGTATACCAGATGGGGATGACATTCATTGCCTTATTGTGTGGCTTTGACTCCAAACAAATGAGCTTATTTTACTTTCCTACATCAAACTTGGTCTTGAGGCTGGGAGTGTGACTCAATTGGTAGAGTACTTACCTAGCATCTGAATCCCAGTATTGAATCAACAGCACTGCATAAAACCAGGGTTTCAACACATTCTCAAGATCCCAGCACTTGGGAAGTGGAGGCAGAAGGGTGAGATATTCAAGGTCACTCTCCGCTATACACAGAGTTCAATGACAGACTGAACTTCAAGATATCCTATCAAGAAAAAGAAGGAAGGGAAGAGGAAGATTATTGAATGTAATAAGCGATATCTTTCACAGAAATGTTCCACACTTCATATCAACATTTAATTTTCACTCTGTGTATACATTCAACTACACAAACATGCTGTTAAATCATTTCATGTAGAGAACTGATAGCATGGAGAAAACATTTGGATTGACTAGAGTTGCCATCAGCAGCTTTCATTATGACCTACTGCTCTTGGGTCCTGAAAGAGCCAGAAAATGACATCTGTGTGCCAAAATATTCATTAGAATTCCCTTCTTGGTTATTATTCAGAAAGAAAAGTTCCCTTCTGGCCACCATATTTGGTATTTTAAGAGAGATCATTAATACACCAGATTTTTTTTCAAGGATCTCTCAGAAAACAAGATTGTGTGCATACCTTCCAAGAAAACATCTTGGAAGAGTCAAATGTCTGCAAAGAAAGAATCATTTTGCTTCATGAAATTAGCTGGTCTTCTCTGTCCAGACTTCCTTTTCCAAGCCATGGTCTCTTTGAATAACTGGTTCTTGTAAGTAGGACTGGAAGTTCTGGGGAGCATGTGTCCAGAGGAACTGCTTAGAAAACATGACTGCCTTTTTCTGTGTCTCTTTGATATTCATCTCTCCCTGAACGAAATATCTTAGAATATTGGAGTTGGGGTGGGGTGTTAGAAATCCTCAAGTCTAGTTCTTGCATATGAATTATGCCAAACCAGTCTATCAACTGCTTCAGCTCTCTCTTCTCAGTTGGAAAAAGAACAGGAATGGGCTGGAGAGATGGCTTAGTGAGTAAGAGTAGTTGTTGAGCAAACACGAAGACTTGAGTTCAGATCCTAGGGACCATGTGAAAATCCAGTGTGTCTGTGCTGGGAGAATGGGGAGGGAGACAGAACAATGATGGGGACTTGCTGACTGCCACCATAGCTCTTGAGATCCTGTCTCAAGAAACTGAGAAGGGAAAGGACAAAACAAGGCACTCAAACTCTTTTTCTGGTTTCCACATTTATCACCAGGCACATGCACCTGTATCAATGTAGGAAAACACCACAAACACACACAAACACAGACACACACACACACACACACAAGAACAGACACCTTTTGTTTTAGGAGAGGGCATCTTTAGTTGTTACTACTTTTAAAAGTGGCCAGTTAATGAGCATTGACTGTACTGCCAACCAGGGGTTGAAGCTTTCCTACACCTTGTATCATTCACCCTTACCAGCCCATAAGGTAAACATGATTCCCCTGGCTTTATACCTAATGAAATAGAGACTGATGTTAAAGGCATTTGTCCACAATTACAGGGCTCAGAGGAGGGAGAGTCAGTGTTCAAATTCAAGGTTGCCTGATTTCAACACCCAACCCCTTTACTGTCCTCTCTACTGACTGCCAAATGAAACAAGGCCAGAGTATAAGTCACCCAGGCTCTCTTGGACTCTCACATTAATTCAGGGCTTCAAATAATGAGGTGAGTGAAGAGTCCTCCACAGTGATAAAGCAGACAGGGGTGCCTGTGTCTAAGAGCAAGATCTTAAAGGCCTGGCTATTTCCTGTTATCAGCTTGTCAGGTCTAACCTGATAGTTTACTCTAAAGCTTCCTAGATACTAGTGAGAGTCTTCTGACTTGGTGTTAATGATTTGTCTATCATGTAATAAAAAAGTGGTGGAGAGAATTTGGGATGGATTTTTATCTGGAACCAAACTATTAGTTTGGAGGACATTTTTTGTTGTTGGTCCTTTTTTTCCTCAATCCAGGTCATATAGTGCTGGACCATGAGTGTGGTCTGTATTAGGGTATCTGATTGTTGTCTAGAGTGGCACAGATGTCTACAGTGGCATGGGAATTACTGCATGGAAACACCAGCTTCCCACTTTGGGGGGGGGGCTTTGGCCTTTCAGAAAAACCAGCAAAGTTTAGATACAGTTGTAATATTGCTTATAAAATCAATGAAATGAACAACTCCACATTTGGCTAAGGCCGAGGATCTGGCTTGCTTCCATGTATGTGGACCTATCTGCATTGCCCCCGTGGCACGCCTGGGTTGGCTACCCAGAGGCTATTTAAGCTGTGGGCTGGCTTTCCCTGGGGTCCGAGGATTGTTCAATGTTCCTGAATAAACTGCATTGAAAAAAAAAAAAAAAGAAAATAATTTTGGACAGCCCCAAGGTTGAAAGGTATAGATGTAAACAGAAATGCAAAACTGATTTATTTCCTTTAATATTATAATTTGTTATAAAGAATAAATTTGTTATCTAGAAAAAAAAATCAATGAAACGAAATGGAGCCTTCGGTGGGAATATTTAAGTTTGTTCACCTAGGGCCAATGGAAACTATAGGCACAGAAAATCAGCTTCCTTCTCTAGGAAAAAATAGTATACTTGGAATGGGTATAGATAACCCATTTGATCCAACTCTCAGTTTCCTCTTTGTAAATAGGGTCTCTGATCCCCTCTGTGAGCAGTATATTCAAGGCCAAGCTGACTTAACAAATATCACCTCCATGGCTAGTTGTTCCAATGTCAATACCTCATTCTCTATCACTCCAATCCACTCCAACATCCTCTCTCATCTGGAGCATCCCACTGGCAATATACCTGATGCCTGGAACAGGACCCAGTACAAAGTATATGCAAAGGCTGTACATTATTAAATGAATGAATAAAAACCATGGGGTGGGGAGATATGTCAGTGGGTAAGGTGCTTGCTGTACAATCACAAGGACCTGAGTTCAGATTCCCAACTTGTATATAAAATGCCAGGAGTAGCAGTATGCCTTTAACCCTAGTACCGAGAAGATAGACAGGGGTACCTTAGGGCTTACCTGCTCAGCCAGTCCAGCTGAACTGGTCAATTCCAGGTTCAATTAGAGGCTCTGTTTCAAAAATGAGGGCAATAAAGAAAGACACTGGACAGTCTTCTGGCATAATCATGGGAACACATGTATGTGAGCATGCACACACACACACACACACACACACACACACACGAAATTCTATTTGTCCTGAATTAGTGACCCTGTCACATAATTGTCTGAGATCTAGCCACAGTACTATGTCTCTGAGGTGTTAGCTATGCCCTGTTCCTGCAAATTCCTTCAACAAGTATTGAATTGTTGGGACCACAACAAAATACTAAGGGCTGGTAAATTAAGCAGTAGACATATGTTTTCTTGTGATTCTGTGGGTTGGATGTCCCTTCTCCTTGGCTTACAGATAGCTAACTTCTCTCTGGGTACTTAGGGATGGGCCTTCCTGTGGACACAGAAAATGGTGGGCACATCTCTAATCCCAGCACTCAGGAGGCTGAAAGAGTCTTAAATTCATGGCCACAAAAATAAATAGAAACAAGAAGGTACAGATTAGATTAAGACACACTCATATTATTATTTTCTTCTTGTTTTAAACATTCATTTATTCGTTTGTTCGTTTTTCAAGTTTATGTGTGTGAGTGTTTATTTGTGTGTGTGCATGTACACCAAATTCATGCTAGGTGCCACTGGGTTTGGAGGGCAGAAAAGGGCAGCAGAGTCTCTGGCACTGAAGTTATAGATGTTTGTGAGCCATGATGTGGATGGTGGGGAATAGACTGTAGTTTTCTTTTCTTTTCTTTTCTTTTCTTTTCTTTTCTTTTCTTTTCTTTTCTTTTCTTTTCTTTTCTTTTCTTTTCTTTTCTTTCCCTTTCTCCTTTCTTCTCTCTCTCTCTCTCTCTCTCTCTCTCTCTCTCTCTCTCTCTTATTTAAAAAAAATGGTTTTTCAAGACAGGACTTCTTTGTGTAGCCTTGGCTGTCCTGGAACTTACTCTGCAGACCAGAATGGCCTGGAACTCACAGAGATCTGCCTTCCTCTGCCTGCCTACAGCTGGGATTGAAGGCATGTGCAGGCTTGAACCCTGGTTTTACTATGAGAGCAGCAGCAGCAGTAGCAGCACTCTTAACTGCTGAGTCCTGGCTCCAGCCCTCTTAAATTTTTCTGAATTTCCTTTCAAAGTCAGGTCCTGAGAGTCTGAGGGTTAAGAGTTTAACATATGAATGGTGGATACAATTCATCAGTAATTCCAGTTCTTTTTCTGAATTCCAAGGAGGACTTCTTTTGGTGTGCTTGTTTCTAGAAGGCTTTCTTTCATTCTTTTCATTTGTTTATTTACTATTAAGTTTGTGCTGTTGTTTTGATTTTTGCAGCAATGTCTCAGTATGCATCCCAGGCTGGCATTGAACCTACAGTCTTCCTGCCTGAGGCTTGGAACTACAAATTCACACAATTTGACTTGCTCTCTGCTGTTCCCGGTGCCCAGTAGCACACTGCAGCTCCTCCTGGATGCCTGCACAGGCCACCAGAACACCTGTTTCATGCTGCCTCATCACAAGCTGGCTTTCTTCTCATTGCTGCAGCTTGCCTTCTCTCTAAACACCTGCCCTTCTGGCTGCAGTTAGCCCTTTTGTTTCTGGCTGTTCCACTAGATGAAGCCCTGAGTCTAAAACAAATAAACCAGTCACCTTTTGTTCTAATCTGTTATGTATCCATTTTTGGAGATGCCTAGGTATGACAATGTATGAGCTAAACAAAGTGGAGTGGTCTCAGGAGCTAAACACTCGAAATAGCAATGGTGCCATGCCATGCCCAGAGAGCATCCAGTTCAGTTAGTTTGGCAAGGTGGTCTTATCAGAGTTTCTACAAAGTTCATGTGTTTGTAATAGGCTAAAGAGGTTAAGGATCGCTGTTCTAACTGGTGTCCATCAAACTGACACCAAAGGTTACCAACTAGGCTCAATGAAAAAGCAACAAGAGCCTGGCAATCCTGGACCATGTGCAACTTGTGTAACTTGAGTGAGCATTTTTGTTGTTGTTTTTCAGAACAAGGTTTCTCTGTATAGCTCTGGCTGTCCTGGAACTCACTTTGTAGACCAGGCTGGCCTCAAACTCAGAGATCTGCCTGCCTCTACCTCCAGGGTGCTAGGATTAAAGGTATGCACCACTACCGCCTGTCTAACAATGTGAGGGTAGCTCATGACTGTCTTTGGTGGAGTAGAGCAATCTGGATGGGAGGTGGAGGGTGGTGTTCAGCAGTCACTCTGGGATCATCTGAAGCAGGACCTGCAGGGTGCTGTGGATGACAGTCAGTCTTCCTGCAGTCAAAAGAATACAGTTGACAGGATGCTGGCCCATACCACAACCAACTTTATTTGCTGGGTTTTAATAATATAAGAATCTTCATTTTATCATCTGTACCTTTTGCATGAGTTTGAACAGTTTCAGAATAAGCTTTCAAATATTGTTAAGGTAGTGCAGGAAATGAGAAACTGAGCAACAGAAGAGAATGAGAGGAACAGAAACATTCAACTATTTACTGTTGGAGAAGTTATCATAGCACCCATTTACAAGAAGATGTAAACCTGACATGAAGCCCCAACATATAAAACAGAAAAGGAGTGGAGCTGTTTTCCTGGAAGTAGAAGACAGAGCCTGGCTAGCTTTCTCCCCATTGTCACCCCACAGAACTTCAGATTTCTTTGTGGAGACTGAAGAAAGCAGCTTGCAAGGCTGTGTGCATCTTATTTCATATGCATGCTAAACAACTGGCTGGCAGTTTGGAGAGAGAAATCCCTGCCTCTCATCATAAGCAAAAATAAATTCCTTTACATTAAAATGTTTAAAGAATAAACAAACAAACAAACAAACAAACAAAACAAAACATGACATTATTTTAAAAAGTGGATGTTCTAAGATATTAAGGCAGAAAAAGACTGCATATAGACCATTGAAGATGTAAATTATGAAGGTGGCAGAAGGGAGCTATGTCAGAATTATACCTGAGCCAGTTTGTAGTTCCTTTATCCCAGCAGTGGGGATTCAAAGGCAGGCTATTGCTTTGAGTTCCAAGCAAGCCAGCCCTTCATAGCGACTCATATATACATACACACATATATACATACATACAGATGGATACTTTTAATTATTGAATTAACAAATTAACAGCTATATCAGTTCCCTTGGTGTTATATCACCAAGTATTACAGATATCACTCGGTAGCCAAAGCCTTAAAAGGGCAAACACAAGTCTTTTATTCCAACCACAATTATTAATCTTAACTCTCAGACCACACATTACACTTCTCATACACACATATATTTAATGTTACAGAATTGTAAATAAAGGGTTAAAAGGATAACAGGACTCCAATGACCTTAGTGAAAGAGCCCAGAGTTATTGCAAAGAGCTGGTGTCACTACAGTCACAAAGCTGATCCAGCACAGAGCAGAAGCCCTGGGGAAGGAATCGGGCATTCAGGTGCTCCTTGAAGACATGCATACCTGATGGTCTAAGGACAGGTTGATGAGTGCCATTCCCCAGGGCAAGGAGTTCCTCTTTTTACATGAACCAGTTGAAGGTTTGCATCCTTTGTTGGTCTTGTGTGTTTGGTATACTCACAAGCCTGTTTTATTTTATTTTATTCTGACAGGGTTTTGATATATCCATGTGTTCCCAATTTACTTTGATAACTTCATAGGTGCTAGTATTTGCTGTGTGTGTTATTTATAAGTTTTTGCTTCATTCTCTGTGCCAGTTATTTACTTACACAAACAAGACATGGAGTCATTCTGTTTAAGCTTTTGCACTCAAAATGTATCCTACTGCTATTTACAAATAGAACCATTTGAGGCAAGACACAGGCTGAATGTTAGTGTTCCATACAATAGGAAATAATTGGATCGAGACATTGTCTGATCTCCATAGAAGGAAAAAGTCATTTTATATTTTACACATACACACACCAGTCAAAAAGAAGCAAACAGCCTCTCTGGAGTGACTCACCTCTGTCCAGTCCACACAGACAACACAGAACAAGCTTTAATAAAATGAACCAGAAAGTTCAGATTATAGTAGGAAATGAAGCATGAAGAAGATTCAGCTGACAATTATAACCATGTTATTAGAACAAGATAATAAATTAAGGATTTTTTAAGTACTCAAGATATAAAGGACAGTATGAGAATCATAAGGGCCTGTGAGGTGGGTCAGTGGGCAGAAGCTCTGCACAGGACTGACCTCCTGCACTCTCCCCACTGACCCCCAGCCTACATCGGAAGGAGAGAACAAACTCCCAACAGCTGTCTTCTGCCCCCACCTGTATGCCCACACCCACACGCCCAAATCATAGTCTTTTCTTTCTTTCTTTCTTTCTTTCTTTCTTTCTTTCTTTCTTTCTTTCTTTCTTTCTTTCTTTCTTCTTTCTTTCTTTCTTTCTTTCTTTCAAGTAAGGTCTCTCTATGTAACTTTGGCTGGCTTGGGACTTGCTATGTAGATCAAACTAGCCTAGAATTCATAGAGATCCTCCTACTTCTGCCCCCCTCACGCTGCCAACATTTTGCTTCCAATTATTTATCCTAAATAAGTCATAAAATGACCCAAAAATAAATGCAAAAGAAACATTTTTAATGGGAAAAATAAAGGAAATTATATTGTGTAACAGCAGACAGGAACAGTTAAACAAATTGTGATGTTTTCATCTAATGATAATCCATGCAGGAAATGAAAATGCTGTTGTATAGAGATGGATATATATCCATAAAGTCAGTTGAACATCTTCCAGAGTAGGGTCCAAGGCTTTGTGATGACCTTTAGTTAATCCCAAATACTGTACCAGGCTGGTCATAAGAGGGTCTCTGTCTCCTCCGAAATGTCTCAAGTCACAGGTTTAGCAATGGGAAAGACTTTAGTTGAGCAGCTGAACCACAGTGCTTATACTTGCCTTGAATTCCCTGAAGTCATAAGAATCCCTCAGATGAAGGCTAGATGCTTGTTCGCTGCTTGCAGCTGCCCCTAAGCTGGTGCCCAACCTGTCTTTGGCAACTTTGTCTGGTAAGTTGAAGTTCTGCCAGAGTGAGGTTTTGGCTGGATGTCTCTGTGGCTATGGGACAAACTTTGGAAATGAGTGAGAGGCTTGGGCCACTGTCAATGAGGCCAAAGTAGTCTTTGCTCTTGTCAGTTTCCATAGGCCCTTCAGACCACCGTGAACCCACTGGCACAGGATTGGAGCTTCTAGTCATTTCTTCTTGCATACATGCCTTGTGCCTCTTCAGTGCCTGGCACAGTTCTGAGTTACTGCTTAGCAAGAAGTACTTGGGGCCAGGATGGTCTGTTGCTGAATTTATGATCTTCTCTCACTGGGAGCCTCATGAAATTGTTAAGATCAAATAGGGCATGGAACTGGATGGGACTGATACTACCTATATCAAGGGGTCAACAATTGAAGCCTTGTGGGGACATTCTACATGCTATGTAGGCTACTTTCTTCTGAAGCATGAGCTGCCTCTATCAGGTTGTGTGTAGACTCAGACCCAGGCCCAGTTCTTTTCATTGTGTATAATTCTCTTCTTCTGCAAGGAAGAAAAGATCCTGCCCCTTAGCTAGGGCTCTTTAATGCCATTCTCAGACACTTCCATCCTTCAAACCAAAGAGCTTCCAGATATTCTATACTAGTTAGAGACACAAGCAACTCAGAGTGTTCAAATGGCCAGTAAATCTTTCAGGAAAGCACAATAATTGATCTTCCAGGATTGGCTGATCAAGACAATACACAGCCTACTACGTAGGCATGTATATGGCGCCACCTGGCCTTCAAGCTTAGAATCTAGCACTCCTCACCTGCTCTGGAGGTGACAGAAAGCAAGGACAAAGGAAAGGGAGAGAGAGGCAAGGGAAGGGAGCATGAAAAAGACTTGGGAAAGAGAAAGGAAGAGGTGCCTGGAGGGGGAGAAGGAACATTGAAGGTCTCAGGCCCTCAGAGGCGCACGATTCTGGCTGCACGTCTGTCTGTCTGTCTTTTGGTCTCTGGCCAGCAGCTGCTCGCTGCACAGCATGAGGGCATCGAGTAACTATCCTGGCACAGCAAGCCATCATGCAGTTGCGGGGGGGGCAGTTGGCATCTGCAAACTGTTTTTTTTTCTTTCTTTCTTCTTTAATTAAGGCTATGTGCTGACTCCCACATAGGAGAACTTATTAAACTGCACTTATTAAACTGTCCACCACTCTCAGGGACCATGTGTGACAAACAGCAGAGGGTGATACAGCCCCACTCATGGATGCTAGGGTCTAGTGAGGACTTGGGCTCCTAGCTGAGAGTTTCTCAGAGACTTGAGAACATTTTGCTGGCTTTGCCTGAGTAGCTATTTAATACCTGCAGCTGCAGCATAAACTCTCTACTTAGAAAGTCTCCAAAGAATGCCTTAGCTCAGGTTCGGTGAGCAACCCCCATAAAATTGGGAGTGTATTGGGCAATCTGAGAAGCCCATGCTTGCCTACCTACTTGGTCTCACCCTATCTCTCCTGGTCTGGCCGCCACGCAAGGTGGTGAACCCAGGACACGCGCTTTGTACACCCATATGGACAACAGAACTCGTGACAGATAAAGCCGTGTAAAGAAATGTTGGCTTACATCCACACTGAAGTTCTGTCTTCCCAAAACAAGAAGCAAGACACCAGCACCCACAGGCCAACCCAAACCAAGACCACCCTTCCTTAGATGAAGGAACTGAAAATGAATCAGCATTGAGACAGTTTATTGGTTTGCTTTTTCCCAGGTCACATATTTTAAGTAAATAGATTATAAGAGACATAATGTCTTTTCTTCTTCCACAGGTGGTAATCAGGCGCTCTCCTCTTTACACACACACACACTCACACATATTCAACCAAACAACCTTATAGCTCGCTGAGACCTTCACTTCTTAAAGTAGGGGATGGTGACAATATAATTTCCTTTAAAATGCCCTTAATGCAATATATAATGTACAAAAATATCTCTACATATTTGAAGTTATAAGAAAAGCACCTCTTGATACAAACAAACTTAAATATGACAGTTACTTTTGTATAACAAGCATTGCACTTTTACTCACTGGGTTTTGGAAAGTTCAAGTAGTAATGAGGCTTATTTTCCCCGTGAGAAACCAGTTTGTGAGCAGGCTAGGCAGCGGCTCAGAACCCTGCCTGAAGAGTAACAGTCTGTACTTCTCAGTGTGTGTGGTGAGCCTGGCTTGATCTTGGGTTCCTCTACCTCCGTTAGGGGCAGCCAGGCAGATCTCTGCAGGTTTGTCTCAGTCCTCCCTGGTGCAAAGCAGGTGCCAAAGGGAAAGTACCCCAACTGTTCAATGCTGCCACCCTTAACTAAATCCTAAAGCGCTTAGGGATGACTCAGTGGGTCCCGGAGGCTGCGGTTGCCTGTGTCTGCTCTTGGGAGGACATCACAGATGGGGCCTGGAGGACCTCCGGCAGGGAACGCCGGCATCAACGGCCATAGCCTTGAGGGCCGATCTTGTTTTTGGGGGCAACAGGGTCCTTCCTTTTGTCTGTCAACTGGTAGATCTGTTGGGCCAATTTCTGCAACATGCAGGTCCCAAAGCGGCATCGAGAGTTGTGGGAGTCAGGGTTCATCATCTTGCGGTAGCGTTTGACTCGAAAGTGGGCTGAGCTTGGAGTGCTGCAGAGAAGGAAGGACACTTGAAACTTAACCAACCAGGGCTTTGGCCCTAAGCACCTTGGACCAGGGCCAAACAGAACCTGAGGGACCTGGGACCTGCTCCCTCCACCAGAGCTGCAGTCTGGCCTGGACAATCCTCCCGGGGCCTGGGTAGTCGAAAGGGCACATCCTCTGCAGAGGGTGTAGTTACCTGGCTTGTGGAGTTTTAGATGTGCTCTCCTTCTCCTGGTCCAGAACAAAAGTCTCCATAGGAACTGTCTCCCCACCAGTGAGTTCTGAGGAATCGCTGCTGGATGCCTGCAGTTCCATCTCTCCACTACTTAGTGCTAGCTTATCCCACCTAGAAAACACAAGCAGGTGTGTTTGGCTTGAGTTCAAGTGATGTCCCGGCCAGCTCCCATCTCCACTTCCTTCTAACCCCTCCAGGCCATCACTCATTGTTCCATGACTGCCATGTATTAGGACTGAAGAAAGCACTGCCCCAAACTCACTGCAAGGACACATCCTCTGGCTGTGCAGCATCCACGCCTAGAAAGGCGAGTGAACCCAGAAACATCAGGATGATGGAAACCAGCTTCATTCTGTGCAGATGCTCAGATACCCTGGAAAGGAGCAAGAAGCTGAGGGTTTTCAAACGGGCCAGCTGCACAGCCCTGGAGCAGAAGGAAGGGCAGTGGCAGGAGGGGGAGCATCTTGGCGGCGCTCTGCCTGGTTCTGCTGATTTTCTCTTCTTGGAGCAGAGAGGCACCCAGAGGCTTTTGGGCTGGTCAGGTTGGTGACAAGCAAAGCAAAGGAAGCCGGAGTGCCAGGCTTCCAGAGGTCTCCAACTCAAGTCCTAGGATCCTGGCCCACAGATTTCAGGTGAGATAGAGCAGGGTGCATGAGTTAGACCTGGGACATGAGGTGTGCTCCACAGTGGATCCCTGTGGGATCCACTTGTCCAGGTCTCCAAGCTTTGGGGATTTGGCAAAGCCACACCCCACTCCCCAACACGCTGGAGAACAGCGGTCCCTATCTGCTGAAGGAGTAAGTTGTCAAGCAATAGGAGAAAGTTTGAGATGTCTGGCTGACCCTGGCAAAACCCCCAAGTCCAAGACTCACTGCGATGAGACACCAGGAGCGGTAACGCTGGAGCTCTCCTGCCTAGTGTCACCAATAAACCACTGAACAGCCACAGCCAGCTCCAGCATTTTATACACTAAGGGTCTGTCGGGGCCTGCTCTGCCCTGGAGGCTTCTCTTTCCTCCAGCGTGCTGGCTTCTAAGATAAGGCCTGCCCAGAAGCTTGCCTGTGGGTATAGGGATAAGGGTAGAGGTCCCTTGTGGCCAGGCATCTCGGAGATCGGTGTCGAGAGATTAGACTGGTGCAGGACTTCCGCTGCCCTATTTCCTGGCTTAGGGCTCATGCAGTGAGAAGGAAAAGAAAGCCAGAACAATTTGGGTTAGAGGAATCCTTTTCCTTGAGAGACTACACCCCAGGGTGCTGGTCTGTGCTTTCAGGATAGAGCTGCAAGAACTGGGGGACAGGCGGGACACGTGGCTAACCTAGACCTTAGGCTTGGGGAGCTGTGGCCTCAAATGGGCCTTGCCCCCTGCCAGCTTAGCACCTGGCTGAGCCTTGATCCCTACCTCTTCATGCAGAGTATACCTGGAAGGGTTAGGTCCTGGCTAGCAAGATTTCATAATAAGGGCAAAGCTGGAAACAGCTGAATTGAAAATTAGGGTTTGGAGAGGGTAGTTATCTGAAGATTGAGAACTCACATTCCTATTTGGAAATACAGGAATAGCCAAAATTAGGAAGACAGATAGTTCTGTTTTCCTCATAATGCTATATCCTTATAAGGCTGTGACATGAGAATTGGCCTGACTACCTTCATTCACCCATTTGCAAACATAAGGATCGACTGACAGGGAGAACACTAGTACTACATGTGTGCTACTTGCTGTCTCTTTTGATCTTATACATGCTCCCGAACTGGGGTTCTCATGTATCAAAGTAAAGTTCAAAGATTGGAAGTATATTGCCCAGTCATACTAAAGGTGGGAAGCTTTAGAGCCCAAACTTGAAAGACAGCGGTGTGGGTGAGAGGGCTGTATTTTTTCTGGCTGGGGTCATCATTCTCATCAAGGGTGAAGAAGAAAATTCTTGCCCCCACCCAGAGGTATGTGCTAATTCATGATAAATCAGCTCAAACACTTTTGCCTCTGATTTGTAATCTTCATGGATCCTTGAGTTCACTTTCTTCCCTTCTAGAGCCAAATAGGGAAACAAGGCATAGCTCTGCAGGCAAGTTTCCTAGAAGGTCCCTGAAGTTAAAGATATGATCTACCCAGCTGCTAGCCTCAAGTCTTAGTGATCTGGACACAGATAAGCTCTGTCTGATTCATATCCTGGCCAGCAGATCTCCAACATTCCTACCAGATCTGAGACCACACACAAAGCCAGTTGGCCACTGTGTCCCATGGACATTGCTCAAAGCAAGGCCTGGGTTGAGCACTGCTGGCTCAGCCCAGTTATCACTCTCCAGAATAAACCATGAACTTTGAACCAAGGGGATAAATGGCTGCACTGAGGTCACTTATTCTGGGAATATTCCTAGAAGAGGAGTTCTGAGTTCCACCTGGGGCAGGGGACAGATTCCAGGTTCTGCTTCTGGTAGGGGCTTGAGATATGGATATAGAAAGGGCTACATCTTGATGAACTGGCCCTCGTTAGGGCCTTCTGGGTCCCATGACAGTCAATGCAGCAGCCCCACTAAGGTGGTGGTTTGTCTGCACCATCTTCACTATAGTTTGTCTGGCTTCTGTCCTTTCTTCGCCCTTCCTTTCACTTCATCACTGGATTAACTGTCAATGCACCCTCTGTCAGTCTCTCTGAGGATGTGACCTACCTGTCATGAATTTCCATCTGGGCCTGAGCCACATCAGGTCTTACTTTCATTTCCCTGGGCCAGTCTATCCAAGTCAAGGACAGCCAGATGTTGGCTCACAGCCAGGATATGTCTCATAAGCTGAACTCCTCTCTCCAGCCTCTACCAATCTTGAGGGTTCTATGTGCAGAAAATCCTGCCAGGCCGGACCTCGTTGCCTCCTTGCTTCCTCTCTGAGGAAAGTAGGTGACTTGAGGTTAGCTCTGGCTTCGAACAATGATCGCCAAATATGCTCTTAGATAAAACGTATTGTGGTTATTAATATTATTATTATTTGGATAGGGTTCTCTGTAGCCTAGTCTGGCCTGAAACTAAAGAGCTATAAGATGACCTTGAATGTCTGATCCTTCTGCTCTGCCTCTTATCAACTGAGCTACACCTTCAATCCCTCAAACTTTTTTTTTGAGCCTTAGGTGGCTTCAATAAGGAAGTGAACTGAACCCAAATGGGGAAGGCTTGACTCCACTGGGCTCCTGGGTCTGTGCCAGTTTACTGGCAATGTGCGAAGAATACCCATCTGAGTGCTTTGACACTTGCCTTATTAGCCTGGCTGCACTTAAGAGATTGTTACCTGAGAACCAAGCTGATTATTTTTTAGGCGAGGTAACAGACTGGCAACTAGAAAAAAAAAATTGTTAGAAAATCTTAGAAAGCACATGTATGATTGTGGTTTGCATGGGTGGGGAACCTCTGTCAATGTGCTTCCCAAAGTGCTAAAGGACATAAGCATGGGGAAAGGGGAGGGGTAGATGAGGAATTCACCATGTCTGGATATCTACCCCCCCCCAGAAAATGAGTTGCATCACCAGTGCAAGAAAAAAAAATAGCTAGAATGCATTTGGGGTTCAAGGTTTAGAAGTGAGGCTTCAGGGGTCCTTTTGGCAATGCTTTCGCAGAATCAGAATTGCATCCATTCAAGTGCAATGTTTGTAAATTCACACTGAGCAAGGAAGGCAGGAGTGGAAGGGGACAGGAACAAAAACGAGGAGAGGGGAGAAACATATTCAAACTTTTCCTGGCAAGAAAACAAAAAGGAAAAAAAAAATATCCTGCTTAATGAAATTCCACCTTTTGTGTGTGTGCTCAAGAATTTTTTTATTATTTATTTTTTTGTGTTAAATATTTTTTATTTTTTTAACTTTTATTAACTACACTTTATTCACTTTGTATCTTCCTATAACCCCTCTCCCCTCCTAATTCCACCTTCCTTTCTCCTTCTTCATGCATGCTCCTTCCCAAGTCCATTGATAGGGGAGGTTCCCCTCTCTTTCCTTCTGATCTTAGTCTATCATATCTCATCAGGAGTGGCTGTATTGTCTTCTTCTGTGGCCTGGTAAGGCTGCTCCTCCATCAGGGGAGGTGATCAAAGAGCAGGCCAATAAGTTTATGTCAGAGGCAGTCCCTCTTCCCATTACTATGTAACCCACTTGGACTAAACTATCATGGGCTACATCTGTGCAGGCGTTCTAGGTTATCTCCATGCATGGTACTTGGTTGGAGTATGAGTCTCTGGAAAGAAACCTGTGTTCAAATTTTCTGGTTCTGTTGCTCTCCTTGTGGAGTTCCTGTCCTCTCCAGATCTTACTATTTCCCACTTCTTTCATAAGATTTCATGCACTCTGCCCAACATTTGGCCATAAGACTCAGCATCTGCTTTGATAGTCTGCAGGGCAGAGCCTTTTAGAGGCCCTTTGTGGCAGGTTCCTAACTTGTTTCTTGTTTTCTTCTTCTTCTAATGTCCATCCTCTTTGCCTTTCGGGATAGGGATTGAGCATTTTAGTCAGGGTCCTCCCTCTTGATTAGTTTCTTTAGATGTACAGATTTTAGTAGGTTTATCCTATATTATATTCTTAGGTTGTGTTTATGTGTACATCCTTTCATCATATTTACATATATACTCTAAACGCTTGCTGAATAATGGACTTTCAATATCTTTCCCACATTTCAACTGAATTATTTTTGGGCACTAAATCTAAACCTAATTCTTATCAATATTTGGAGGTTTTACTTGTTTTGAATGTGTGGTTTTATTTTTTTTAGTTAACAGTGTGTACACAGTCTCTTACACCAGAGTCATCATATTTGGGTCTCTAACAAAATAATGAAAAACTGTAAATAGTACTAATAATGTTAATGACTAAAATGAAAGTAACAGAGTGCATTTTACAATGTTCTCAGATCTTCTTTTCAGACAGGACATTTTATGATGAAAATTTTTTCATGAGGCACAAATGTCTGTTAAGCTTAAGGCTTGTTTATAACATTCTCTTGAAAACAAGGTTCGAGATGCATCCTGAAGTCATAACATCAAATGATGTACAAAGAGGATATAATCACCTTTGAAGATATGGTCTCCTAGGGATAAGTATGGTAGGATTAAAAGCTCAGGACACTTTCTGAGGATATGACTTCTCATAAAACCTAATGAAAAAAAATTATTCTTCCCAGAAAATGAACATGTACATAAAACCAACTACATATAAAGCAGTTACAGAGTAAATGTCAGGAGAAGGACCAGGTTAAAAACTAACACCAAATAAGTATCACTGTTGCTGTATCTGGAATTTCTACCTTATTTGGAATGCAGAGACAAGAAGACTGTTAACCCCTGTATTGAAGGAAGTGCATCTGCATAAAGAAAAACAATGTTTCACTTCTCCTGCTCCTTTTTTTCTCCTCCCCTTCCTCCTCCTTCCTTACCTCCTATATGTGAAGCAAATGTTCTATCTCTGAGTTGTATTCCTGCCTTCTGTACAAAACAGGCAGAAACAGATAGTCTTTGGATATAATGAAGCCAGATGCTAAAGCTCACTAAAGCTTAAAGGAAGTATCTTGTTATGGGATAAATTAAAGAGAACACAGAGAAGGCAACAGGCATAGAGGAGGCTGTCCTAGTAACAGCAGTAACAGAACAAGAATTCAGGAAAAAGAATTTAGGAAATGATTTTTACAGGTGGCCCAATGGCTGGCATTAACAAATAAAATGCTATATGCTCCCATCCTTGAGGTGGGAATTCTGTATTACTATCAGATTATGAAGACTTTATTAAAGGAATTTACTGATTAAAAGGTTATTTGTCCTTCCACAGATAGTTATTGTGAATTAGGTACCCAATACTGTGCTAAATCCTGAGCACACAGAAAATGATTTATGAAAACACCATTCTTTCTCTATAAGCTTACAGCCTTGTGGGTTAATCCACCATAATCAAACCTATAGACCATTCATAGAAATGTATACATCACTATAAATTCTACTATGAAACCTAACGGAAAGCAAGAGGTACCTAACACCCCAGAAAAGATAAAGAACTTACATATTCAAAGGCTGAGAGATGAGAACATTTTAGTTCAGTAGGGGAGATGAAAGAAGGTGAATTTGTTTGCAGTATACTAGGGAAGAAGAAAGGAATGATAATAATAATAATAATAATAATAATAATAATAATAATAATAATAATAATAAAAGATTGAAGAGGGATGGTAGCCATCCCTCTCTGCTGCTGCTGTTCTTTTCATCCTTGCACCCTCTCATGTGCCTCTATGCCCTCTAGTGGTGACGGGAGGCAACTTCTCCATCATTTCTCTCTGGAACTGTTGATGGTTTAATCAGCAGAGCTTGCAGGGCTGGTGGTCCCCAGGGAGAGCCCAGGATGGGGAGGCTCTGTCAGGGTGACTCCAGGAAGTGACCACGCTTCCTCAGCCCGGTTCCGGATGGAACTCGGAACCCTGGTTGCCAGGTAACGGGAGGCCAGCAGCAGCAACAGCAGCCTGGACAGACCAGCCGGTCCAAAGGAGCTGGAGAGATGAGTCTGTTCTGCTTCCAGACCTCCACGGGCTGAGGTCTCAGAGAAGACAGCGGTGGTCGCCTGTGCCGCTGCTGGAGACATGTGGTGCGCTCCATGACACATTTCTGGCCTGTTCCCCACTGGGAGACCAAGGTAACCAGGGCTGTCCTGCAGCAGGGAAGCTTTCTGGTCCACCCCACCCCCCATCCACCGCGATCGCAGCCTGGAAGAGTGTTCCTGTTGGGACACTGAGGAACGCTTTTCATGCCTGCTTCCCGCTTAGGTGTAGGGAAATTGGTCATTGGTGCCCCTCGGGGTTTGCACACTTAAAGCCTCCCTCCTGCCCTGGTCCTTCCTCATAGCGAAAGGTAGTGAGCCTTCCTTTATGGCATCCTCATGCTCAGCAATGATCACATGGACTATGTGAAGTAGATGATTCCCTATTTGCCCACCTTCTGGCCCTTTATCCAAAGATTGCCACCATCTGGTTGGTTCTGGACCTGATGCTGAAAAGGCAGGAGAGTGGTTCCACCAGGGATCTAGCCAGCTCTCAGATCTTCTCCTGCTGTTTCCCAGGGCCAGTGCCCTGTGCCCTCACAGAACCGGACGTGTGAGTCCCAGCATCCTGAGTCCCAGGCCAGACCCCTTAAAGTGACATGGCCAAACATGGGTGATTGTGGCAGGGTGGGGCTCTCACAGGTGCCATTCACCTTCCCCAGGGAATCTCACACACCACCATTTCTCATGCCCTGAGCGACCTTTCCCCGTTTGTGTAAAGGATTCTGGACCCCATTTGCGGTGTTTGTTATGGATGGAGCCCCTAGCACCCCCACACCCATCCCTGGGAAGATTCTAATAGTTCCTTCTAGATGTCTGGGTGGCTTGGGGACACGGGGCAGTAGGGGTATCACCTCCGTGAACTGTCACATGTATAGATCCTTCAGGCGGAAAAGCAGACAAAGACATGAGTAGGCTTGGGGTGGAGGGGGTGGTGAGCAGGAAGGGGCGTTTAAGGCCAGGGTGGAGGGCCAATTTTGGCCAGGAGCCTCACCTTTGGGGTTCTCTACCTAGGGACTGTCCTCACGACCTAACCTGCTGGTAGAGGACAGAGGTTTCCCACTGGGCTCCTAGGTTTTGATCAGCAGAGGGAGAGACAAAAAAGGAAAGGTCCTGGGGGATACCAATGCCCCCCCACAGTTCCAAAGAGAGGCCAGACTCCCGACACAGTGTCCCTTTGCCCTGCTCTCACCCACAGTGCCATCTTCTCGTTCTGCAGAACTTCTCCCAGGATTTCTCTGGGGCCCCCAGACCTTGCCATCGTGAGACGGCTGCTGGACTATGCCAGGATCCATGTGCCCACTGAAGAGTTGGACTGCTGGACTATGCCAGGATCCATGTGCCCACTGAAGAGTTGGACTGCCAATCTGGGGAGATCCTCCGGGTAATGGATAAGCCCTAGATAAGCTGAAGCCTGAGAAGGAGGAGGAGAATTAGGAGGAGGATGAGGACCGGAGGGAGGCGCCTAGTGAGGTAGCAGCTGATTCAAACCCCTTGTCCCACAGGGGAAGTGTCCTGAAGCTCTGGCCAAGGAAGCAGAGGAGGAAGACTGTCAAATCGACTGTCCTGCGGGTAGGAGAGGGGACTGTGCCTTCTCTGGCATGGAGAGGCCATCTTGGGTTAGCTCACCCCATTCTGCGTGCCTTCAGGCTGCTCCCTTATCCCAGATGATGGCTCACCCCTTTTTTTGCTCAGATCCAGGGCTACTTGGGACCTCAACTGCAGAGCTGCCCATGCAAGACACCTTGGTGGCACAGGAGAAACGGAGCCTGGCTTTGGGGGCAGATGCTAAGCCCCAAGAGGATGCTGAGCTCTTGGATCCCATGGCTGCAGGATCCCCAGTCTTGCCAGAAGCTGGACCAGTGAAACCTCTGGCTTTAGTATCAGAGGATGCACAGGGCCTTGTGGACTTGGCTGATGAGCTACTGTTTTCTCCACTGTAGTGCACTTGGGGGCACCCAATCCCCTGTCCTCGCTGCCCGAGGTAGACATATAGTTGGTACAATTGCCGGCTGAACTGCACCCTGCACCTGCTCCCCTTAGAGAAAAGATTCCCTTAATTTTATATATTTTTAAATTGCTGTTTTTCACTCTTGTGTTATTGTTGTTGGTTTCATACTATTATTATTAAAAAGGTGTTGCTTACTCAACTTAAGTGATGTATTCAGAGATGGGGCCTCCCCATCGGCCCACAGTAGGTGGCTTAGCCAAGGGGTATGGAGCCTGTTTTTGTCGAGAGTTTTCTGTGAGTTGGGCATGTGCATCCATTTATAGAAGATGCTGCCAGGTGTGTAGTTGGTGTGCAGGGGGTCTACTGGGATAGATTGAGCCCCAGAAAAAAAAGCCCATCAGGGCCAGTGCTTGACAGCAGAATTTGGGGGCCACAGCTGGGCCAAGAGCTAGGCTCTGAGGACCAGGACCAGGACCAGGACCAGGAACAGTACCAGGACGCAGCTCTGTGGACACTATCCCTGAGGGGGAAAAAAACCTATAATTTGAGATACAAAGTACATTTTGGGGGATCATTTAAATACATGATATTTCTACATAGCCATGCCTGTTTTAGAACTCAGTTTGGGAGCTGGGCATGGTGGCATACACCTGTAATCCCAGCACTCAGGGAAGAAGAGACTTGAATTTGAGGCCAGCCAGGTCTACAAAGTAGATCTAGGACAGCCAAGACTACACAAGGAAATTTTGTCTAAAAAACAAACAAAGAAATGAACGAACAAACACAAAAGAGAGCTAATTGTGTGTATCAAGCTGACCATAATCTCAGAAAGATTAGGTTTCCATGGACTCCCAGGTCTACGATAACAGGGATGCATCTCTGAGCAAAGCTAAGATATTTTTAATGACTTATTCTTGAATCAAGGAATGAATGGATAAAATAAGATGTACACAGGTAACATTTTTTTTCTTTTAATGAACAGTAATAAGTCTTCAAATTCTACATTTATTTACAAATGCAAAATCATTTCTGATGTTGTCAGTAAGTGGGTTTTCTCCTTTGCTTTAATTTCATCCATTGAAAAATGTTTGAGTATGTATGTGCCATGAGAGGACAACTTATTGCTGTTTACTATCTGTTTACATCCCATATATGAGTTTTCAACATGAAACCCAAAGAGTCTTTTGACCAGTGAAAGAACTGGCCCTTATTTAGGTTTAAAAATGATTTATGTATGTGCTGGTGTGTGAATTTGTACATACAAAGGCCCAAGTATAGAAATATTAGAAAAATTCTATAGGAGTAATATTGGCTACCCAGAAATTGAGCTCAAATCATCAGGCTTAGAAACAACCAACTCTTCCCACTGAGACAACTCTCTGACATTCACTTGTAGATCTGAGACAGTTTTATGAATAAGTCTTTACTCCTAAGAATGAACTAACACATTCCAAAAAAAAAAAGACAGCATTATATCATTTTAATATGTAAATAGCATTTATTATTATTATTATTTCATGTTCTTCCATCCTTATAGGACAATAGGTTTATAATCTGGATAGA
This sequence comes from Meriones unguiculatus, assembly GCF_030254825.1. NCBI lineage: Eukaryota > Metazoa > Chordata > Mammalia > Rodentia > Muridae > Meriones > Meriones unguiculatus. The sequence continues at coordinate 4,581,113 of NW_026843646.1, read as the reverse complement.
AGACAATATTTTACTGATGTAATATTTCAATTAAGTTTATTTGAGTATCAATGAACTCAGTGGGGAATGTCTGTGGTAAGCAAAACTGGCAACATGACTTTGAACATATAACAATGACTAAAATAAACCCCACAAAGCTGTCACCAAGTCTTCATACATTTGTCATGGCCTAAGAACCCATAGTCAGATTACACATACACACACAACATGCTGTTTTGAAATAAATATCATTGCTGTTACATTATTCAGCACCTCTAGATAATTCTCTCAGAAAGCAGTACTTCAACATTATTTGTCATGTAGTAACTAATGGGAACATAAGAAGAATGGAACTTCAAATAACATATATATGTGTGTATATATATATTCATATATATATATGCATATATACATACATACATATACACTATTAAGCATTTTAACATTAATGTTGGTAAAAATAGAACACATTGGGGGAACATCTTCTACCCTTGGACGTGTACTCAGAAAGCTGACATGAGAATCAAGACTTCAAATGCAGCTTTGCCTAATTACTGACATCCAAATCAGGCTTGAAAACAAACATCTTAAAGGAATTTGTGAAAATGAAAAACAAAAGCACCATGCTTTCTCAGAGGCCCTTCATTGAAAAGCATGATCACATACCACATGGTATAAATAAGCAATGGATCACATAGATGATGGGAATCCCATTCTATACTTTTCAGCAGAAAAATACCTATCAGCAAGTGGAAATGCATTAGATCAACAGCAGCCACAGAAAGAATAACAGATTTACCTAATAAACTTCTGTGATTGGATTTGATACACATACATCAAACTTCAATACCTACTCCAATGTTTCAAAATATAGAACACAACCACAATTGGTGACTTCCTCCATTACGTTATAAGTGAACATGGTAAATAATTTACTTCCTCCAAGGCTATGATGAAAAACAGATTAAAAAAAATTTTTTTAGTAGATTCTTAGGGAGTACAGATTTTAGTATGTTTATCCTGTATTATATGTCTAATACCCACTTATGAGTGAGTATATACCCTGTGTGTCTTTCTGCTTTTGGGATACCTCACTCAGGATGATCTTTTCTAGATCCCACCATTTGCCTGCCAGTTTCATGATTTCCTTATTTTTAAATGCTTAGTAGTATTCCCATGTGTAAAAGTACCACAATTCCTATATCCATTCCTCAATGGAGTGGGACCTGGGTTGTTTCCAGCTTCTGGCTATTACAAATAAAGCAGCTACAAACATGGTCCAGCAAATGTCCTTGTTGTACACTTGATCAAATTTTGGATATATACCTAGGAGTGGTATAGCTGGATCTGGAGGTAGCACTATTCCTAATTTTCTGAGAAATTACCACATTGATTTCCAAAGTGGTTGTACAAGTTTACATCACGACCAGACATGGAGGAGTGTTCCCCTTTTCACACATCCTCTCCAGCATGTATTGTCACTTGAGTTTTCGATCTTTTCTGTTCGGATAGGTGTAATGTGATATCCTGGGTTCATTTTGATTTGTATTTCCCTGATGACTAAGGAAGACTTTTGAGGGGGCAGGAGTTCCACAAGGAGAGCATTGGGACTGATACTCCAACCAAAGACCATGCATGGAGATAACCTTGAACCTCTTCAACTCCTGCCCAGATATATTCCATGGCAGCTCAGTCTCCAAGTGAGTTTCCTAGTAATGGGAACAGGAACTGTCTTTGATATGAACTCAGTGTCTGGCTCTTTGGTCACCTCTCCTTGATGGGGGAGCAGGCCACAGAAGAGGACAATGCAGCCAGTTCTGATGAGATCTCATAGGCTAGGGTCAGATGAAAGTGGAGGAGGACCTCCCATATCAGTGGACTTTAGGACAGAAATAGGAGGAAGTTAGGAGGTTGAATAAAGGAGGGGATGAAGGATCGAGCCACAGCATGGATACAATGTGAATAAACTGTAATTTACAAAAACATAAATTTTTTAAAAGTTAAAAAAAAGAAACAACCTTCAGATACTAGAAGGTTTTTTTTGTTTACATCCCAGGATATTGTTTTTTAAGAAAGAGATTTTCTGTATAGCCTTGACTGACCTGTCATACTTTCTAGACCAGGCAGGCCTTAAACTAACACAGATCCATTTCCTTCTGCCAGTCATAGTGCTAGTATTAGAGGCATTTGCCAACAATCCAGGCTTTGATTTTTTTAATTTAATTTAATGTTTTATTTTTGCGACATGGTATCTCAGTGCATCATTGCCAATCCAGGATTCTCTTTGTAAACCAGGCTGACCTTGAATTCACAGAGACCTACCTTCATCTGCCTCTCAAGTGCTGGGACTATGGATGTGTGTCACCATGCCTTGTAAGACTTTCTTATAGCCTTGTCACACTATGTGATTTCAGATATATCTAGCCACACATCTAGCCTGTTTTTTTAGACAATGTTTCTCTCTAGACGTGCATGTCCTGGACTTGCTTTGTAGACCAGGGTGACACTGAACTTACACAGCAGCATGCTTGTGTCTCCTAGAGAGACAGGATTAGAGATATGTGCCACAAAGCCTGGCTCAGATTTTTTATTTCAATAATATATCTATATGATTGAAACATAAATTGAAACATATACATATGATTAAAACAAAATGTATATATTAATATATAACATATTTATTAAATATATTGGTTTATATTACTATATTTAGTGAGAATATATTAATTATACATATGAATATTTTGGTATTTTGAGAGAGGGTTTCTCCTTTTAGCCTTGGCTATCTTGGACTAGATCTGTAGACCAGCCTGACCTTGAACTCACAGAGACTGGCCTGCTTCTGCCTGGCAGAGTACTGGGATTAAAGGCCTATGCCAACTCTTAGTATTTAGGCACCTGTTTCTGGCTTTCCTAGCAACCTGTGATGACATTACGTGTTGACTGCCAGGGAGGGCAGGTGTGGTTACTTTGCTCCTTAAAAGGATCTGCCTGCCCACTTTGTCTCTCTCTTGGCCTCTCGCCCTCTTGCTATTGCCTTCTTGCGCTCTCCCCCTTCTCTGTTGGGGTGCCCCCTTCTCTCTCTTCTGCTATCATGTCCTGCTGTCTCCTTCTCTCTCTCTCTTCATCTCCATCTGAGAGACCACCTGAGAATGCAAACAACTGTAAAATAAAAAACATCTGTGACTATTCCCATCTTTGAATTAAAGCCAGAGCCACGTAGCTCTCAAAAGGCAGGATAAACTGCTCCGAGATAGGTTTTAAAAAATAACGGCAGGGTGAATTGTTTTGAGAAAACTCACAAATGGCCAAAAACTGCAAACAACTAGCTGTAAACTATCTTCATGCTATTCTTGCTGACCAATCAATGTATAGAGCAAAAGTGGCCAGATTTTTAAGTATAAAAATCCTGTGCTTTGCATGCTTGGGGTCGTCTCCTGTCTTTGGAGGGGTGACCGTATCACGATTGGAAAAACAAAAAACAAACAAACAAACAAACAAAAAACTCTTGCTTTTGCATGGAGTCGTGGTCTGTGGGGATTTCTGGGAAGGGCGCAATCTTGAACTCCTGAGCTGTGAGACCCCAGGCCTTACATTTTTGGTGCGTTTGACCGGGAAAGGGCGTGCCCCTTCCCCAACCCTCATCAGACTGAGTTCGGAGGTTGAGCTCAAAACAGGTTAGTCTAATTTCTGTTTTGCTTTGCTTGTTTCTGTCTTACCAATCTGTTTCTGTTTAGGCGCCTATCTAGACCTTTTTTTAGTCATCTGATCATTCATTGTGATAGACAGACGTATCAGACTATCACTTGACTGGGAACTGGAGGACGCTCCGGTTTGGGAGGCTAGGATTGGGACGCTCCTCCTCCCATCTATTTCCTGTTAGAGATGGCTGCCGCCAGGCAGCCTTTCAATCAGAGTTCTGTGGTACCACCCGCAAGGGCGTCCTTGTCTAATTGTCTGTCTTGTTCTCTTTGTCTCTATCTGTGTTTCCTCTTTGACTTTCTTGACAGATGACTTTATTATGGGACAAACTGTGACTACACCCTTATCCCTCACCCTTGATCATTTCTCAGAGGTGAGATATAGGGCACATAACATTTCAGTTGAAGTTAAAAAGGGAAAATGGCAAACTTTCTGTTCCTCAGAGTGGCCTACTTTTCAGGTTGAATGGCCACACGAGGGCACCCTTCACCTTGACAAGATCCTTGCTGTCAAGATTAAGACCCTCCAGACTCCAGGAGGCCCTCTGTCTAAGGATCAGTGTGCATATTGCAAGGAGAAAGGACATTGGATCAAGGATTGTCCTAAAAGGACGAAAAAGCCAGAAAAACCGAATGCCCAAGCCCTGGAGACCCAGGTCCTAACCCTGGATGATGACAGTGATTAGGGGGGGACAGAGTTTGAGCCCTCACCCAGAGCCCAGGGTAACCCTTAAGATGGACAGGAAGCCAGTTGACTTCTTGGTGGACACTGGCTTCCAGCATTCTGTTCTGTTACAAGATTTTGAAGCTAAAAAAGAAGAAATCATCGGTCCAAGGAGCCACTGGATGTAAACAATACTCATGGACTACCCGAAGAATGATGGACCTTGGAGTGGACCGGGTATACCACTCATTCTTAGTTCTCCCTGAATGCCCATACCCGCTGTTAGGGTGAGATATTCTAACTAAGATAGGAGCCCATATCCATTTTAGACCAGATGGCCCACATTTGACAGACAATAAAGGAGATCCCATTCATGTACTGAAAATTCAACTGGAAGATGAATGCTGCCTTTCTGAAAAGGTGGTAAGTCCAGAAAAAGACATTGACTGGTGGCTACAGAGATTCCCCGGGCATGGGCTGAAACAGATGGCCTAGGAAAAGCAGAGAAACAGCTCCAGTTATGATAGAGCTGAAGCCTCAGGCTACCCCAATCACGGTGTAACAATATCCAATGTCTAAGATAACCCGTGAGGATCCACCCTCACAAACAGAGGTTCCTTGATCTAGGGGTTCTCAGAAGGTGCTATTCTGCCTGGAATACTCTATTGCTGCCAATTCAGAAGCCTGGATGCAATGACTATTGACCCCTACAGGACTTGAGGGAAGTTAACAAACAGGTCATGGACTTACACCCTACCGCACCCAACACATATAACCTGTTGAGTTCCCCTCCCCCTGACAGGGTTTGGTATATGGTCCTGGACCTTAAGGACACATTTTTTTTTGTCTCCAACTCAGCCCTACCAGGCAAGACATTTTTGCTTTTGAATGGAAAGACCCAGACTCAGGGGACTCAGGTGAGCTTACATGGACTCAACTTCCTCAAGGTTTAAAAATTCTTCTACTATATTTGATGAAGCCCTACACTGGGACATGGCACACTTCCGGGCCACCAATCCCCAGGTAACTTTTCCCCAATATGTGGATGACATTCTATTAGCTGCAAATTGTAAAGAAACCTGCCTTAAAGCCACCAACTAGCTGTTACAAGAGCTGGGTGACCTTGGATATAGAGCATCAGCAATAAAGGCCCAGCTCTGCAGGAAACAGGTCAGTTATCAGGGATATATATTAAGAGAGGAAAAGAAATGGCTATCAGAGGCTAGAAAAGAGACTGTATTTCATATTCCCCCTCCACGGACTACTAAACAACTGAGGGAAATTTTAGGTACAGCAGGGTTTTGCCAGCTGTGGATTGCAGGATTTGCCAAGATGGCAGCCCATCTGTATGCCCTTACAAAGGGCAAAGACTTTCATCTGGGGAAAGGATGAACAAGCCACATTCGATAATATCAAACAAGCCTTAATGTCGGCCCTAGCATTGGGACTCCCTGATGTAACCAAACCCTTCCATCTTTATGTGGCTGAGAAACAGGGAATGGCCAAGGAGTTGCTAACACAGAAAATTGGACCCTGGAAGAGACCAGTAGCCTATCTATCCAAAACGCTTGATTCAGTAGTGGCAAGATGGCCAACCTGCCTTCGAATAATAGCAGTAGTAGTGGCACTAGTAAAAGATGCAGACAAACTGACTCTATGACAGGACCTCACCATCTATGCTCCTCATGCCCCTGAGAGTGTCATAAGGCAGCCACCTGATTGCTGGCTCACGAACACTTGCATGACACCTTACCAGGCTTTGCACTTGAATAATGATAGAGTCACCTTTGAACTGGCTATGGAGCTAAACCCTGCCACCTTATTTACGGATCTAGAAATCCAGCCCCTGGAGCATGATTGTTTGCACGTTCTAGCAAAGGAACAGGGATGGTGCAAGGACTTGAAAGATCACCCTCTTCATAAAGCTGAGGTGACATACTATATGGATAGGAGCAGTTTTTTTGAGAATGGAAGAGAAAGGCAGAGGCAGTGGTGGTAGATGGACATAAGGTAATATGGGCCCAGGCATTGCCAGAGGGCACTTCTGTTCAGCAGGCTGAATTGATTGCTTTAACCCAGGATTTAACTCTGGAAAAGGGTAAAAAGATAAACATCTACACTGATAGTCAGTACGCCTCATAAACAGCCCATGTGCACGGGGCCATCTATCATCAGAGAGGCCTGCTAACATCAGCTGGTAAAGAGATAAAAAATAAAAAGAGATAAAAAATAAAAACAAGATTCTGACTTTGCTCAATGCACTGTTGCTGCCCAACAAGGTAAGCATTATTCAATTCCTAGGACAGCAGAAGGTCAAGACTTCCAGGGCACCAAAGGGGAATAACATGGCCGATCAGGAGGCTAAAGTAGATGCTAGAGGAAACTCTGCCCCAGTGGTATTAACAGCTGAACTGCCCAGAGAAGAATGACTAAGCTACTCAGAAACTGACTTAAAGTTAATATGGCAAAAATGGGATATTTAACACCAATGTGGAGGCATGGATTGACTCTAAAGGTAAGATAATTCTACCCCAGGAAGATGCTGAGAGATTGATAACTCAGATGCATAAGTGGACTTACTTGGGGGCAAAGAAATTGGCTGAAGTTGCCCTCCAATACCCGTACCGAATACTAAACCTCACCATCCTAACTGAGAGAGTGACTAGGACATGTGAACCTTGCCAGAGAGTAAACATAGGTAAGAATTTCCAGAGCCCAGGAAAGCAGCTAAGAGGAAGTAGACCCAGAATGCATTGGGAGGTGGATTTCACTGAAATTAAACCAGACAGGTATGACAATAAATATCTCCTGGTTTTTGTGGACACGTTTTCAGGATGGGTGGAAGATTTTCCCACAAAGAAAGAAACCACAATGGTCGTGATCAAAAGATTCTGGAAGACATTTTTCCTCAGTAAGGTATTCCAAAGCTAATTGGGTCAGACAATGGGCCAGCCTTCCTTGCTCAGGTAAACCAGGAGGTGGCCAGATTTCTGGGACTTGATTGGAAGTTACATCATGCTTATAGACCCCATATCTCAGGACAAGTAGAGAGAATAAATAGAACTCTAAAAGAGACTCTCACAAAATTGACAATGGAGACTGGGGGTGACTGGGTGGTGCTTCTTCCCTTGGCTCTCTTTAGAGTCAGAAATACTCACTCCCTACTAGGCTTAACTCCCTTTGAATTACTACATGGGGTTCCTGCTCTCCTACCTTGACTCTTCTTGGGGACCCTCTTGACATAACTAGTGGTAACTCTGACTTGTCCAGGCTAAAAGGACTGTAGCTTATGCAGAAAGAAATATGGAGCAAGGTTGACAGTGCATATGCGCCCAGGTTCTTGGAGGTGCCCCATCAGTTCCAGGTGGGAGATCTGGTATATGTGCAGTGACATGGCAGCCAGAATCTGGAACCTCAGTTGAAGGGTCCTTATTACATCCTGCTCACCACCCCAACTGCCAAAGTAGAGAGCGTCACAGCTTGGGTCCATGTGTCACACGTTAAGCCTGCTCTTCATCAACCTGCAACACCTGGAAAGTCCAAGCCTACAGCAATCCACTAAAACTGAAACTCATCAGGGACAATAAACTCTCACACCAGAACTCCCCTTTGTCAGGGAAAGTATAAGTGAAGTTCAGGTCCTGATGCTCCAGAAAGAGTATCAACCACTCCATGAGGTTGATCCACAATTTTAGGGTTAAAATTGAGGCAAAAAGGGGGGGTGTGAGAGACCACCTGGGAATGAGAAAAACAACAGTGATTATTTGAATTGAAGTCAGGTGTAGATAACTCTTGAAGGAAAGGGTCAACTGTTCTGAGAACAACTATCTACAACCACCTGTAAACTATCTACAACCACCTGTAAACTATCTACAACCAGCTGTATACTACCTAAAACCAGGTGTAAACTATCTTCATGCTATTCTTGCTGAACAATCAATGTATAGAGCAAAAGTGGTTTCAATTTCAGGTATAAAACCCTGTCCTTTGCATATTTAGGGCTGTCTCCTGTCTTTGGAGGGGGGACCCTATAGAAATTAAAATAAAACTCTTGCTTTTGCCTCAAGTTGTGGTCTATAAGTGTTCCTGGGAAGGGCACAATCCTGAGCTCTTGAGCAGTGAGACTCCAGGTCTTACAACATGAAACTAAAATGCTTTTGCAATCCATTCTTTAGGTGGTGGAGCAGCTTATAAAATGGGAAACCTCTTTACAAGCTATACAACAGACAGGTTCAATTCTAGACCATTCAAAGAAGTCATAAAATGTAAACATGAACAAAAAAAAAAACAATCCAGAAAGATAATCCTCAGTGAGGTGTCCCAGAAGCAGAAAGACATACATGGTATACACTCACTTTCAAGTGGTTGCTAGACCTATAAGATAGGATAAACAAACTAAAATCTGTACACCTAAAGAAGATAAATGAGAAAGAGGACATAGGTTAAGAAGATCAATCCTCACTTAGAAAGACCAATGGGATGGATATAGGCAAAAACAAGAAACAGGACAGAAGCCTGCTCCAGAGGACCATTGAAAGACTCTACCTAGCAGTGTATCAAAGCAGATGCTGAGACTCATATCCAAACCTTGGGCAGAGCACAGGGAATCATATGAAAGAAGGGAGAGTTAGTGTGACCTGGAGAGGACAGGAACTATACAAGGACCAAATATATCAGCACAGGGGTCTTTTATGAGACTGTTTCTCCAACCAAGGACCTTGTATGCATATAACCTACCACCCCTGCTCAAATGTAGTCCATGTGAGCTCTGTATCCAAGTGGGTACCATACTAAGTGGAACAGGGACTATTTTAGACATGAATTCAGTGGCTCACTCTTTGACCTCCCCCCTCCCAAGAGAGAATGAGACTGCTAGGCCACAGAGGAGGATATTTCAGCTAGTCCTGATGATACCTGATAAGCTAGGGTCAGTTGGAATAGGAGGAGGCCCTCCCCTATCAGTGGACTTAGAAAGGGGTAGGAAAGAGATGAGGGAAGGAGGGTAGGATAGGGAGGGAATGAGGGACTGGGATACAGCTGGGATACAAAGTTAATAAACTGTATCTAATATTAAAAAATAAAAATAAAAAAGTGGGACATATAACAAAATTTCCTAAAGATGAAACACAAAATGCTGACAGTTTTTTGTTTCTTTGAAAACAGGATTTTTTTCTGAATAATTGTGGCTGTCCCAGGCTCTCTTTATAGAACAACCTGTGCTTGAACGCACAGAGATCCACCTACCTTTAACTTCCTGAGTGCTAGGAATGCAGGCGCTCACCAACAGCCCTAGCTGCTGACAGTTTATTTAGTTTTAGCATTTTATTTTTGTTGTTGTTTCATGCACTACATCTGAACTGCAGTTTCCTCTTCCTCCACTCCTCCCAGCCACAATCTATCCACCTCTACTCTGCCCAGCTCACCTCTCCTTCATCCGGTTGTATTTTTTTCCATTCATTTTATTTTCAATGAAAAAAAAAATGTGATGGCATGGCAAGTTATAATAAGACTAGGAAAAATCCCTCACATCAGAGTTGGTCAAAGCAATAAATGAGGAGAGATTAAAATTGAGGCAAAAAAGGGGGGGTGAGAGACCACCTGGGAATGAGAAAAACAACAGTGATTATTTGAATTGAAGTCAGGTGTAGATAACTCTTGAAGGAAAGGGTCAACTGTTCTGAGAACAACTATCTACAACCACCTGTAAACTATCTACAACCAGCTGTATACTACCTAAAACCAGGTGTAAACTATCTTCATGCTATTCTTGCTGAACAATCAATGTATAGAGCAAAAGTGGTTTCAATTTCAGGTATAAAACCCTGTCCTTTGCATATTTAGGGCTGTCTCCTGTCTTTGTAGGGGGACTCTATAGAAATTGGAATAAAACTCTTGCTTTTGCCTCAAGTTGTGGTCTATGAGTGTTCCTGGGAAGTGCACAATCCTGAGCTCCTGAGCAGTGAGACTCCAGGTCTAACAACATGAAACTAAAACGCTTTTGCCATCCATTCTTTAGGTGGTGAAGCAGCTTATAAAATGGGAAACCACTGTTCCAGCCAGGCAACAGACAGGTTTATATCTAGACCATTCAAAGAAGTCATAAAATGTAAACATGAAGAAACAAACAAACAAACAATCTAGAAAAGATCATCCTGAGTGAGGTATCTCAGAAGCAGAAAGACATACACGGTATATACTCGATTTTAAGTGGAGGCTAGACCTATAATATAGGATAAACATACTAAAATCTATAAGAAGATAAACAAAAAGATAAACAAGAAAGAGGACCTGGGTTAAGATGATCAATCCTCACGTAGAAAGACAAATGGGATGGACATAGGAGAAAACAAGAAACAGGACCCTAGCCTACCACAGAGGACCTGGGAAAGACCCTACCTACTAGTATATCAAAGCAGGTGCTGAGACTCATAACCAAACCTTGGGCAGAGCACAGGGAATCATATAAAAAAAGGGGGAGTTAGTGTGACCTGGAGAGGGCAGGAACTCCACAAGGACCAAATATATCAGGGCACAGGGGTCTTGTATGAGACTGTATCTCCAACCAAGGACAATGTACGCATAGAACCTAGCACCCCTGCTCAAATATAGTCCATGTTAGCTCTGTATCCAAGTGGGTACCATACTAAGTGGAACAGGGACTATTACAGACATGAACTCAATGGCTGGCTCTTTGACTTCCCCCTCACAAGGCAGGATCAGATTTGCTAGGCCACAGAGGAGGACATTGCAGCAAACCTGATGATGCCTGATAATCTAGGGTCAGTTGGAACAGGCAGAAGCCCTCGCCTATCAGTAGACTTGGAAAGGTGTAGGTAGTAGATGAGGGAAGGAGGGTAGGAAAGGGAGGGAATGAGGGGACTGGTCTACAGCTTGGATACAAAGTTAATAAACTGTACCTAATATTAAAAAAATAAAAAGTAAAAAAGTGGAACTTAAAACAAAGTTCCTAAAGATGAAACACAAAATGCTGACAGTTTTTTGTTTCTTTGAAAACAGATTTTTTTTTCTGAACAATTTTCCCGTCCCAGGCTCTCTTTATCGAACAACCTGTGCTTGAACGCACAGAGATCCACCTACCTTTAACTTCCTGAGTGCTAGGAATGCAGGCGCTCACCAACAGCCCTAGCTGCTTACAGTTTATTTAGTTTTAGCATTTTATTTTTGTTGTTGTTTCATGCACTACATCTGAACTGCAGTTTCCTCTTCCTCCACTCCTCCCAGACACAATCTATCCACCACTACTTTGCCCAGCTCACCTCTCCTTCATCCATTGCTTTTTTTCCATTTATTTTATTTTCAATGAAAAAAAATGTGATGGCATAGCAAGTTATAATAAAACTAGGAACAATCCCTCACATCAGAGTTGGTCAAAGCAATACATGAGGAGAGAAAGTGTAGCTAAAGCAGGAAAAAGAGTCAGAGACACCCCCATTCTCACTGTTGGAAGTCCCTCAGCGAAATCAGGATAATAATCATAAGGTGTATGCCAACAACCTAGCTCACAAGACTCATAGAATGTTTATGTTTTTGTCCTTCAGTCTCTGATCCCCTATGAACTCAGTTGACTCAGTGGGCCATGTGCTTGTTGTGTCCTTAATATCTCTGGTTCCTACAATACATATTCCCTCTTTTGTGGGGTTCCCCTGGATACATCATTGTGTTTGGATAAGGGTCTCTGCATCTGTTCCCATGAGATGCCTCGTGATGTCTCTCTGATGACAACTGGGCTAGGCACTCATCAATGATTATAGCATAGTATCTTTCATTGTCATTTTTTGTCTGTCATGTTTACAGATATCGTGTGTCTCTAGGTTATCTTGACTCTGGTTCATGGTCATCCAGGCAGTGTCAGACATGGACTTCCCCTCATGGTGTGGGCCTCAATGTGTTTTCCGGAGTGTATTTCACATTATTGGGTTGGGGTTTTCCTTCTAGTATCTTCTGTAGGGCTGGATGGCTGCATATATACTGGGTATAGTAGTCTGGGTTGGCATCGGTGGTCTCTTAGTGTCTGCATGATATCCATCCAAGCCCTTCTGGCTTTCATAGTCTCTGCTGAGAATTCTAGTGTGATTCGGATAGGTCTACTCATTATTTGAATGCTATTTTGGTATTAGCAGTGTCATGCATAGAACAGTTAATTTTCATGGTGTCATCCCCATATAAAATAGAATCTCTGTAACCTGAGAAAATAAAAAATGAACACACTATAATGTGTGTTGAGTGAATTAAGACGAAGAAGGGACTAATTTGAGGTAAAAATAAACTATATATAAATGCTGCAAAAAATTAAAATACTTGTAATTCAATTATGATATTTTAGAATATAACTGCATCAAAAAATTTAATTCCTATGCCATCAATATACCCAAAAATGTATGTAGCATTTTGCCTTTGCATGATGATGAATATTTTTCTATAACTCCTCATATGAAAAGTACTGTTGTTTAAGTGATTTCTGAATGAATTACATAACATTATTAAAAGCAGAAAATTTGGTAGTTCTATGTGAAAGATAATTATATGCATAGTTTATGGTCCCTCTAACTCTCTCTTTATAGGAAAGGATTTATGAAAATGATTTACAATCTGTGAGTCAATTAATTCAACAGTGGATGCCTAAAAATGGAAAATCGAGGAATCTATCAGTGGCTTAGTCCATGAGGCTGGTTGGCTCAACTCACCTTCATATACACAGAACTCCTCAAGAAGAAGGTTCTATAGTCAATGAAGAAATAGACTTGCTACCAAAGCGAAAAAGAACAGGCAGAGAGTAAAACATTCCTTCTTCCATGTCCGTGTATAGGTTTCCAGTAGAAGATGAGGCAAAGATGAGTGGTTGGTTTTGCAGTATGAAGATATGGATTAAAGTTATATTTTTCAGCTTTATAGATCCAGAAGAGAAGTAGAGAAGACTATTTCAAACAAGCAAGAGTACTTTACAATTGTGTCCTTAATTTGGGTGTTTTGCTTAATTCCATATGCAGTCAAGTTAAAAACCAAGAGTCATGATCACACCTCTTTTCAGCTTGAAAGATAATCATATCTCCTCTTTACATTAACTTCCAAATGAAAAGAATAACAGGTCATAGTAATGCCTAAAAATAATTTAATGACGCAGAGTACAACATCAGACAAATTACATATTTATCTTGATAATAACTGAAGCTAACATTATATAACTGTCCTTCAAAACCGTCCAGGTTAGAAACAACAAAGTCCAGGTTAGAAACAACTCTCCACCGCCGCTGGGCCACTCCACAACACCTCCCTCATAGGGCAACCCACATTAAGCACAAGGATTCACCTCCCACCTGCTATGTGTATGTAGGGTCCCTAGGTCCAGACCAAGCATGCTCCTTATTTGATGGCTCAGTCTCTGCAAGCCCCCTGGGGGCTGGGGCAGCTGTTTCTGTTGGTCTTCTTGTGAGGTTCCTCGCACCTCCAGGGCCTTCCATCTTTTCCCCAACATTTACTCAGGATCGCTAGAGCTCTGCACCTTTCTTGGGTGCAAGTCTGAGCATCAGTCCAAGCTTATTTCTGGCTGGAGTCTCTGAGACAATGGTCAGGTTAGGGTCCAGGCAACCGGGTTTTACAGTCCCAATTCTGGGCGTTCTCAATGTGGTCAAATATCGTCCAACAGAGCCTGATATTCTTCTTCTGTGAGAGGAGCCTCGAGTGTTGGCTCGATCTGCTCCCATGGTACATCTGGGTCCAGAGCGGCTGGTCCCTGTTCCTCTTCCACTGTTCTCACCAGTTGCTCCAGGAAGAGCTGGACAGGGCAGGAGTTGCTGGATTCTGGGTAGGCCTCTGTGAAGAAGGTGAGTTCGGGTCTTGACATCAACGCTTCTGCACACTGGCCTCCTGCAGAACCCGATGTCAACAAGCTGTCGCGGGAAGCCTCCTGCTCAATGCAACACGATGCTCCAGGAGCCCTTTCCGGGCCAGGAGAGGCAGGCAGGTCCTCACCTTTAGCTGTGCTGCCTCCAGCGCGGCCTTTCTTCCTGGCCTTTCTGTTCTGGAACCATATGTGGACGGTGTCCTCAGGCAAACCTGTGCTCAGGGCCAGTTGCACCCTCGTGGCATAGTCTGGGGATGGAGAGATCTCAAAAGCTTGCACTAGCATGCTGATCTGCACTGGACTAAGCCGCGTTCGAGGCCTTCTCCGTTCTGAGGGCGGGCCTCTTGCTTGTTGTACCCTGGCGACAAGCTTTTTAGGAGGCTGTTGGGAGGCTTCATGGCTGGAGCCTGCGGTGGTCTGCTTTGAGGTCTTCCTCGACATGCCAGTTCTATTTCTGCGGTTTTGAAACCACACGCGGATGGAGGACTCTGGAACTCCGAATTCCCTGGCCAGTTCCTGCCTGGTCCTGAAGCTCGGGTAAGGTGTCTTGGCGAAAACTGAGAGCAAGACCTCCTTCTGCTTGGCCTGCCAAACAGTCTTTTGACGCCGGGATGTCTTTGCTGTGCTGCAGCCACCCACATCTGCCTGATCTTCCATCCTGCTGAAGACACTTTGACAGGAGTTCTTCCTCTCCAGTGTGTACTCAGAACAACACCCAGGAAAGTGCAGACTATGGCAAATGCGTACAGGAGTCCGCTGCTCACCCTTAAATACCGACCTGAAGCCCCACCCACTCCCTCGAGGCCTCCAATTACAGGCCAAACCGTGGAACGCTCTTCTGCTTCCAAACTGTGAAACCCTTCCTTCCTCTTGCGAATTTTCCCATATCCCACCCTAAAGCAGCCTTTCCAGAAACAGTTGGCCTTGTGTTCTACCCAAATTCCACTGCTTAGCTCACAGTACGCACCTGTGTTGGCCCACAAGGAGTTTGAGGGGAGAGTCTAAGGCACGGCTTCTGATGATCAGGCAAGGAGAAGAGGCATAAGCCAGGAGCAGTCTTTGCCTACTTTAACAAGGTCATTCATTCAGCTCTGGCTGATGCTCAAGGAGGAACGTGGCTAGAACAGATCTTGCACTCTGCGTGTGCCGTCTGCCTTAAGTTCCTTTGAGCTCCAGTCACCCGGTGTATGATTTCAACAATCTAAATATGGTTAGGACCCTGCAAGTCTAAGCATTTGGGCAAAGAGTAGACTTATCCTGCAGAAAGACTCCTGGAATTATTTCTGAATTTCTCCTTCAGTGGCAGACTACAGAAGGTGTCAACTTCACTCTTGGACCCTCTGGTTCCACCTATTTAATCCACCATACACTTTGTGCGTGTAGAAGGCAATCTCCCACAGCCTTTCTTGAATGTCTGATGGAGGCATACAGCTGGTTTACAACCTATGACCCTACCTCAGATGAGTGTAAGCCAATGGTGACTATAATCTTTATAGACCAGTCAGCCAGAGATATTTGTAGAAAGCTCCAGAAAATAAAGGGTTTACAGGACAAGTCGTTGAAGGATTTAGTGCAGGTGGCAGAAAAGGCTTTAGACAGCTGGGATATGGAAGAAGAGAAAGAGGAAAGAAAGCAGAAAGAGCAGGAAGTGAGAGAAAGTGAAAGGAAAAGAGGCAAGACAGAAAGTTGACTAAGATCCTGGCCACTGTAGTGCAGTCATAATGATAGGGAGAGAGTTCCTGGAAATCAGAGGGGCCCTCTGTCTAAGGAATAGTATGCCTATTGCAAGGAGAAAGGACACTGGATCAAGAATTGTCCCAAAAGAAAATTGAAGCCCTACACCGGGACCTGGCACACTTCTGGGCCACCAATCCCCAGGTAACTCTTTTCTGATATGTGGATCATATACTATTAGCTGCAGATTATAAAGAAACCTTACTTGAAGCCACAGATCAGCTGTTGCAAGAGCTGGGTGACCTTGGCTATAGACTGTCGGCGAAAAATGCTCATCTCTGCAGGAAACAGGTCAGTTAAGAGGTGGCTATCGGAGGCTAGAAAAGAGACTGTATTTTATATTCCCCCTTCATGGACTACTGAACAACTGAGGGAAATTTTAAGTAAAGAAGTATTTGCCAAGATGGCAGCCCCTCTGTATCCCCTTACAAAGGGCATTGATTCTTGCATCTGGGGAAAGGATGAACAAGCTGCATTTGATAATATCAAACAAGCCTTAATGTCTGCCCCAGCTTTGGTACTCAGATTGTGACCAAAACCTTCCATCTCTATGTGGCCGAGAATCAGGGAATGGCCAACAGATGCTAACACAGTAAATTGGACCCTGGAAGAGACTAGTAGCCTATCTATCCAAAAAGCTTGATTCAGCAGCGGCAGGATGGCCAACCTGCCTGTGAATAATAGCAGCAGTGGCGGCACTAGTAAACGATGCAGACAAACTGACTGTGGGACAGGACCTCACCATCTATGCTCGTCTTGCCCCTGAGAGTGTCATAAGGCAGCCAACTGATCGCTGGCTCACGAACACCTGTATGACATAATACCAGGCTTTGCTATTGAATAAAGGTAGAGTCACCCTTGCTCTGGCTATGGAGCTAAACCCTGCCACCTTATTGTAGGATCCAGAAATCCAGACCATGGAGCATGATTTGCAGGTTCTAGCAAAGGAACAGGGATGGCGAAAGGACTTGAAAGAGCAACCAATTCCTGATGCGGAGGTGACATACTATATGGATGGGAGCAGTTTTTTGTAGAACGGAAAGAGAAAGGCAGAGGCAGTGGTGGTAAATGGACATAAGGTATTCTGGGCCCAGGCGGTGCCGGAGGGCACATCTGTTCAGGGAGCTGAATTGATTGTTTTAATCCAAGCATTAACTCTGGAAAAGGGTAAAAAGACAAACATCTACACTGATAGTTGGTTCACCTTACCAACAGCCCATGTACATGGGGCCATCTATCAGCAGAGAGGCCTGCTAACATCAGCCGGTAAAGAGATAAAAAATAAAAAATGAGATTCTGGCTTTGGTCAATGCCCTGTTGCTGCCCGACAAGGTAAGCATTATTCATTTCCTGGGACAGCAGAAGGGGACTTCCAGGGCAGCAAAGGGGGATAACATGGCCAATCAGGAGGCTAAAGCAGCTGCTAGAGGAAACTCTGTCCTGGTGGTACTAACTGCTGAACTGCCCAGAGAAGAATGACTAAACTACTCAGAAAGTGACTTAAAGTTAATATGGCAAAAAAGGGGGGGGGGATATTTGACACCGACATGGGGGCATGGATTAACTCCAAAGGTAAGATCATTCTACCCCAGGAAGATGCTGAGAGATTAATAACTCAGATGTATAAATGGATTCACTTGAAGGCAAAGAAATTGGCTGAAGTTGTCCGCCAATCCCAGTCCCTAATACTAAACCTCACCACCTTGAGTGAGTGAGTGACTAGGGCGTGTGAACCTTGCCAGAGTGTAAACATAGGTAAGAATTTCCAGAGCCCAGGGAAGTGGCTGAGAGGAACTGTGGCAGCCTTTTTGGAGTATATGGCAAATTTTGAGTTAATGGCCTCTGAGCAGTGGAACCCTGCCTATTGGCTTTGGCTATTTTCCAAAGTCCAGCTTCTTATAAACTGACCTTGGTGGTCCTACAGCAGACTGCTCTGACCCTGAGAAACTGTGTGCATCCATAGTAACCAGACAGCAGGCTCTGTGTAACCTTGAGTGAGCTCTCCTGTGTTCTGACCAAGTAAAGCTCCTACATGAGAAACTGCTTGTACTTTTCTGCCTACTTAAGTGTTAACCTGACGTCCATTAAATCAACACCTGGATAAGCATGTAGACTTGGTGTCATTCTCTGTGTCACCCTGTCTCTCTCTTTCTCCCAGCCCTCTCTCAGGTGGTATTCAGCTGTCACTGCTGGCCAGTGACAAGGAACTAGACCTGGAATGCATTGGGAAGTGGATTTCACTGAAAGTAAACCATCCACGTACAGCAATAAATATCTCCTGGTTTTTGTAGACACTTTCTCAGGATGGGTGGAAGCTTTTCCCACAAAGAAAGAAACCTCCCTGGTCATGGCCAAAAAGATTCTGGAAGACATTTTTCCTCGGTTTGCTATTCCAAAGGTAATTGGGTCAGACAATGGGTCAACCTTCATTGCTCAGTTAAGCCAGGAGCTGGCCGGGTTTCTGGGGCTTGACTGTAAGTTACATTGTGCTTATAGACCCCAAAGTTCAGGACATTTAGAGAGAATGAATAGAACTCTCAAAGAGATTCTCACCAAATTGAACATGGAGACTGGCGGTGACAAGGCGGTGCTCCTTCCCTTGGCCCTCTTTAGGGTCAGAAATACTCTCTCCATATAGGTTTATCACCCTTCGAACTACTATATGGGTTTCTGTTCCCTGACTCTTCTTGGGTACCCCCTTGAGAAAACTAGTGGTAAATCTGACTTGTACAGGCTGAAAGAATTGCAGCTTATTCAGAAAGAAATTTGGAGCAAGGTTGGCAGCGCATATGTGCCTGGGTCCTTTTAGGTGCCCCATCAGTTCCACGTTGAAGATCTGGTATATGTGCAGTGACATGGCAGCCAGAATCTGGAACCTCAGTTGAAGGGTCCTTATTACATCCTCCTCACCACGCCAACTGCCGTCAAAATAGAGGGCATCATAGCATGAATCCACGTGTCACATATTAAGCCGGCTTTTCATCAACCTGCAACACCTGGAAAGTCCAAGCCTCCAGCTACCGGCTGAAACTGAAACTCATCAGGGACAATAAACTCTCAGACAAGAACTCCCCTTTTTCTGGGAAAGTATAAGTGCAGTTCAGGTCCTGATGCTCCAGAAAGAGTATCAACCTCTCCATGAGGTTGATCCACAATTTTAGGGTTAAAATTGAGGCAAAAAAGGGGGGGTGAGAGACCACCTGGGAATGAGAAAAACAACAGTGATTATTTGAATTGAAGTCAGGTGTAGATAACTCTTGAAGGAAAGGGTCAACTGTTCTGAGAACAACTATCTACAACCACCTGTAAACTATCTACAACCACCTGTAAACTATCTACAACCAGCTGTATACTACCTAAAACCAGGTGTAAACTATCTTCATGCTATTCTTGCTGAACAATCAATGTATAGAGCAAAAGTGGTTTCAATTTCAGGTATAAAACCCTGTCCTTTGCATATTTAGGGCTGTCTCCTGTCTTTGTAGGGGGACCCTATAGAAATTGGAATAAAACTCTTGCTTTTGCCTCAAGTTGTGGTCTATGAGTGTTCCTGGGAAGTGCACAATCCTGAGCTCCTGAGCAGTGAGACTCCAGGTCTAACAACATGAAACTAAAACGCTTTTGCCATCCATTCTTTAGGTGGTGAAGCAGCTTATAAAATGGGAAACCACTGTTCCAGC
Source organism: Meriones unguiculatus (assembly GCF_030254825.1). Classification (NCBI taxonomy): domain Eukaryota; kingdom Metazoa; phylum Chordata; class Mammalia; order Rodentia; family Muridae; genus Meriones; species Meriones unguiculatus. The sequence continues at coordinate 4,561,493 of NW_026843646.1, read as the reverse complement.
TATGCAACAGACAGGTTTATATCTAGACCATTCAAAGAAGTCATAAAATGTAAACATGAAGAAACAAACAAACAAACAATCTAGAAAAGATCATCCTGAGTGAGGTATCTCAGAAGCAGAAAGACATACACGGTATATACTCGATTTTAAGTGGAGGCTAGACCTATAATATAGGATAAACATACTAAAATCTATAAGAAGATAAACAAAAAGATAAACAAGAAAGAGGACCTGGGTTAAGATGATCAATCCTCACGTAGAAAGACAAATGGGATGGACATAGGAGAAAACAAGAAACAGGACCCTAGCCTACCACAGAGGACCTGGGAAAGACTCTACCTACTAGTATATCAAAGCAGGTGCTGAGACTCATAACCAAACCTTGGGCAGAGCACAGGGAATCATATAAAAAAATGGGGAGTTAGTGTGACCTGGAGAGGGCAGGAACTCCACAAGGACCAAATATATCAGGGCACAGGGGTCTTGTATGAGACTGTATCTCCAACCAAGGACAATGTACGCATAGAACCTAGCACCCCTGCTCAAATATAGTCCATGTTAGCTCTGTATCCAAGTGGGTACCATACTAAGTGGAACAGGGACTATTACAGACATGAACTCAATGGCTGGCTCTTTGACTTCCCCCTCACAAGGCAGGATCAGATTTGCTAGGCCACAGAGGAGGACATTGCAGCAAACCTGATGATGCCTGATAATCTAGGGTCAGTTGGAACAGGCAGAAGCCCTCGCCTATCAGTAGACTTGGAAAGGTGTAGGTAGTAGATGAGGGAAGGAGGGTAGGAAAGGGAGGGAATGAGGGGACTGGTCTACAGCTTGGATACAAAGTTAATAAACTGTATCTAATATTAAAAAAATAAAAAGTAAAAAAGTGGAACATAAAACAAAGTTCCTAAAGATGAAACACAAAATGCTGACAGTTTTTTGTTTCTTTGAAAACAGAATTTTTTTTCTGAACAATTTTCCTGTCCCAGGCTCTCTTTATAGAACAACCTGTGCTTGAACGCACAGAGATCCACCTACCTTTAACTTCCTGAGTGCTAGGAATGCAGGCGCTCACCAACATCCCTAGCTGCTGACAGTTTATTTAGTTTTAGCATTTTATTTTTGTTGTTGTTTCATGCACTACATCTGAACTGCAGTTTCCTCTTCCTCCACTCCTCCCAGACACAATCTATCCACCACTACTCTGCCCAACTCTGCCCAGCTCACCTCTCCTTCATCCATTGCTTTTTTTCCATTTATTTTATTTTCAATGAAAAAAAATGTGATGGCATAGCAAGTTATAATAAAACTAGGAACAATCCCTCACATCAGAGTTGGTCAAAGCAATACATGAGGAGAGAAAGTGTAGCTAAAGCAGGAAAAAGAGTCAGAGACACCTCCATTCTCACTGATGGAAGTCCCTCAGCGAAATCAGGATAATAATCATAAGGTGTATGCCAACAACCTAGCTCACAAGACTCATAGAATGTTTATGTTTTTGTCCTTCAGTCTCTGATCCCCTATGAACTCAGTTGACTCAGTGGGCCATGTGCTTGTTGTGTCCTTAATATCTCTGGTTCCTACAATACATATTCCCTCATTTGTGGGGTTCCCCTGGATACATCATTGTGTTTGGATAAGGGTCTCTGCATCTGTTCCCATGAGATGCCTCGTGATGTCTCTCTGATGACAACTGGGCTAGGCACTCATCAATGATTGTAGCATAGTATCTTTCATTGTCATTTTTTGTCTGTCATGTTTACAGATATCGTGTGTCTCTAGGTTATCTTGATTCTGGTTCATGGTCATCCAGGCAGTGTCAGGCATGGACTTCCCCTCATGGTGTGGGCCTCAATGTGTTTTCTGGAGTGTATTTCACATTATTGGGTTGGGGTTTTCCTTCTAGTATCTTCTGTAGGGCTGGATGGCTGCATATATACTGGGTATAGTAGTCTGGGTTGGCATCGGTGGTCTCTTAGTGTCTGCATGATATCCATCCAAGCCCTTCTGGCTTTCATAGTCTCTGCTGAGAATTCTAGTGTGATTCGGATAGGTCTACTCATTATTTGAATGCTATTTTGGTATTAGCAGTGTCATGCATAGAACAGTTAATTTTCATGGTGTCATCCCCATATAAAATAGAATCTCTGTAACCTGAGAAAATAAAAAATGAACACACTATAATGTGTGTTGAGTGAATTAAGACGAAGAAGGGACTAATTTGAGGTAAAAATAAACTATATATAAATGCTGCAAAAAATTAAAATACTTGTAATTCAATTATGATATTTTAGAATATAACTGCATCAAAAAATTTAATTCCCATGCCATCAATATACCCAAAAATGTATGTAGCATTTTGCCTTTGCATGATGATGAATATTTTTCTATAACTCCTCATATGAAAAGTACTGTTGTTTAAGTGATTTCTGAATGAATTACATAACATTATTAAAAGCAGAAAATTTGGTAGTTCTATGTGAAAGATAATTATATGCGTAGTTTATGGTCCCTCTAACTCTCTCTTTATAGGAAAGGATTTATGAAAATGATTTACAATCTGTGAGTCAATTAATTCAACAGTGGATGCCTAAAAATGGAAAATCGAGGAATCTATCAGTGGCTTAGTCCATGAGGCTGGTTGGCTCAACTCACCTTCATATACACAGAACTCCTCAAGAAGAAGGTTCTATAGTCAATGAAGAAATAGACTTGCTACCAAAGCGAAAAAGAACAGGCAAAGAGTAAAACATTCCTTCTTCCATGTCCGTGTATAGGTTTCCAGTGGAAGATGAGGCAAAGATGAGTGGTTGGTTTTGCAGTATGAAGATATGGATTAAAGTTATATTTTTCAGCTTTATAGATCCAGAAGAGAAGTAGAGAAGACTATTTCAAACAAGCAAGAGTACTTTACAATTGTGTCCTTAATTTGGGTGTTTTGCTTAATTCCATATGCAGTCAAGTTAAAAACCAAGAGTCATGATCACACCTCTTTTCAGCTTGAAAGATAATCATATCTCCTCTTTACATTAACTTCTAAATGAAAAGAATAAAGGTCATAGTAATGCCTAAAAATAATTTAATGATGCAGAGTACAACAGCAGACAAATTACATATTTATCTTGATAATAGCTGAAGCTAACATTATATAACTGTCCTTCAAAACTGTCCAGGTTAGAAACAACAAAGTCCAGGTTAGAAACAACTCTCCACCGCCGCTGGGCCACTCCACAACACCTCCCTCATAGGGCAACCCACATTAAGCACAAGGATTCACCTCCCACCTGCTAGGTGTATGTAGGGTCCCTAGGTCCAGACCAAGCATGCTCCTTATTTGATGGCTCAGTCTCTGCAAGCCCCCTGGGGGCTGGGGCAGCTGTTCTGTTGGTCTTCTTGAGAGGTTCCTCGCACCTCCAGGGCCTTCCATCTTTTCCCCAACACTTACTCAGGATCGCTAGAGCTCTGCACCTTTCTTAGGTGCAAGTCTGAGCATCTGTCCAAGCTTATTTCTGGCTGGAGTCTCTGAGACAATGGTCAGGTTAGGGTCCAGGCAACCGGGTTTTACAGTCCCAATTCTGGGCGTTCTCAATGTGGTCAAATATCGTCCAACAGAGCCTGATATTCTTCTTCTGTGAGAGGAGCCTCGAGTGTTGGTTCGATCTGCTCCCATGGTACATCTGGGTCCAGAGCGGCTGGTCCCTGTTCCTCTTCCACTGTTCTCACCAGTTGCTCCAGGAAGAGCTGGACAGGGCAGGAGTTGCTGGATTCTGGGTAGGCCTCTGTGAAGAAGGTGAGTTCGGGTCTTGACATCAACGCTTCTGCACACTGGCCTCCTGCAGAACCCGATGTCAACAAGCTGTCGCGGGAAGCCTCCTGCTCAATGCAACACGATGCTCCAGGAGCCCTTTCCGGGCCAGGAGAGGCAGGCAGGTCCTCACCTTTAGCTGTGCTGCCTCCAGCGCGGCCTTTCTGCCTGGCCTTTCTGTTCTGGAACCATATGTGGACGATGTCCTCAGGCAAACCTGTGCTCAGGGCCAGTTGCACCCTCGTGGCATAGTCTGGGGATGGAGAGATCTCAAAAGCTTGCACTAGCATGCTGATCTGCACTGGACTAAGCCGCGTTCGAGGCCTTCTCCGTTCTGAGGGCGGGCCTCTTGCTTGTTGTACCCTGGCGACAAGCTTTTCAGGAGGCTGTTGGGAGGCTTCATGGCTGGAGCCTGCGGTGGTCTGCTTTGAGGTCTTCCTCGACATGCCAGTTCTATTTCTGCGGTTTTGAAACCACACGCGGATGGAGGACTCTGGAACTCCGAATTCCCTGGCCAGTTCCTGCCTGGTCCTGAAGCTCGGGTAAGGTGTCTTGGCGAAAACTGAGAGCAAGACCTCCTTCTGCTTGGCCTGCCAAACAGTCTTTTGACGCCGGGATGTCTTTGCCGTGCTGCAGCCACCCACATCTGCCTGATCTTCCATCCTGCTGAAGACACTTTGACAGGAGTTCTTCCTCTCCAGTGTGTACTCAGAACAACACCCAGGAAAGTGCAGACTATGGCAAATGCGTAAAGGAGTCCGCTGCTCACCCTTAAATACCGACCTGAAGCCCCACCCACTCCCTCGAGGCCTCCAATTACAGGCCAAACCGTGGAACGCTCTTCTGCTTCCAAACTGTGAAACCCTTCCTTCCTCTTGCGAATTTTCCCATATCCCACCCTAAAGCAGCCTTTCCAGAAACAGTTGGCCTTGTGTTCTACCCAAATTCCACTGCTTAGCTCACAGTACGCACCTGTGTTGGCCCACAAGGAGTTTGAGGGGAGAGTCTAAGGCACGGCTTCTGATGATCAGGCAAGGAGGAGAGGCATAAGCCAGGAGCAGTCTTTGCCTACTTTAACAAGGTCATTCTTTCAGCTCTGGCTGATGCTCAAGGAGGAACGTGGCTAGAACAGATCTTGCACTCTGCGTGTGCCATCTGCCTTAAGTTCCTTTGAGCTCCAGTCATCCGGTGTATGATTTCAACAATCTAAATATGGTTAGGACCCTGCAAGTCTAAGCATTTGGGCAAAGAGTAGACTTATCCTGCAGAAAGACTCCTGGAATTATTTCTGAATTTCTCCTTCAGTGGGAGGCCACAGAAGGTGTCAAGTTCCCTCTTGGTTCCCTGCCACGGAACGGCCCAGTCGGGCTCCCGTCTTCCGCTAGAGAACAAGGCTTTAGACAGGAAGACACGGTTTCGGCGAAGAATTGACAGAGACACCTTGATGGTTTTGACTCTGCTGCAACTTTACTGAAATCAAGCTAGTATTTTTATAATGATTTCACAAAAGGCACCTTAAAATTGGCATATATTCCAGAACATTCAGACTTTTACCAAGAATACAAAGTTTACATTTTAACTCAAAATGCAATTAAACATAAAGCAGTACCCACAAATAATCTTGGCCTAGAAACTTTTTGATCAGAGCAAACAAAGGAAAAGAAACCTCAAATGTAGTTTTCTTATTGCTAACCAATGAAGAGGAAAGTCAGGAGCTAAATCAGATGCCTGCCAAAGTCCTTCTCTATATCAAAATCTAACTACATCTTTGTTAACCCTCCTCCCATATGTCCTGCCCAAGATTTATGATCTTCTCTAGGAACAAGGCACTGAAGGGAGGGGGAAACTCCCGCCAGCTCCACCTCTCATGCTATTATTTCTTAAGAAGGAGCCTATTATTATTTTACTATTCTTAATGCCTATTAATACTAAATTTAATTCATTACTTTTCTTAAACTTATTTTTATTAAAGCCTTTAACAATCTACTAATAATAAATTTCTTTATAAAGTTAATTGTGCTGTTTCAGGTATCACAGGGAAAGATCAAAGAATTTATTATTTTAGCCCCAGAGCCACAACTGAAGAAGCGTAGAAATCTCAGAACACGTCTCTTTTCCAAGTGGGATGAGTTTGCCAGGGACCTTCTAGGGGGCATTATTTCCGAGGAAATCATATCCCCCGCCCTGTAGCTTATGCTACTATGGCAACACTGGCGTGGGTGTGGCAGTTCCTCTGGTTCCACCTATTTAATCCACCATACACTTTGTCCTACTGGAGAAATTTTACGGATTCCTAGAAACTGTATGAACCTTCAGAAGCACACATTGTGGATCCCAAGACTTTTGGGAGAGGATACTGAAGTCATTTCCTTCATTTCAAGGAACAACATTTGTTGCTGCCATTAATTTGGATCTCTGATCATTAGGCACTGTTTTCCAGAACACACAATTTCCGGTACTGCCAAATGTGCCTGTCGTTCTTCAGGGTGTGGCTTTGCCCTAGATGGAGGAGAACAGTAACAGCTGAGAAATTCTAACCCTGCCTTATTTTTGCATCTCCTGTTTCACATGTGCCATAATTTTAACTTTTTCCTTGCAGTCCCCATCAACAGTACCTGGGTGTACAATAGATACTGTAGAAGTTATTCTGCTTCTTCCAGAGATCCGCTTTACCATCCCTGAATACACAGGTCCAAAAACAGCTGTATTTCCTTTGTAACATAGAAGCCTTGTGGATAGGGTTAGAGGTTTATCTGCAGCCAGATGCAAAGCTGTGCTGCTGCATGCAGTGGTGTGTGTCTAGTCTAAAATCCTCAGTTGATATTTTCCTACCTGCCTAGTACCTCATGGCTGCCTGATGGGAGACAGCTTGTATTGTTGCATGAGGGGCCTAAGCCTGACAGGCCCCTCTGTTGGTTTCCTGATGGCAAGAGGTTAGCCTGTATGTCCCTCTTGGGCAGTGATCCCTAGTACAGTGCTTTCCTTTGCCACAGCTGCCATGAAACCCCGGGAACCTTTGCATTCCCTTGGAGCCAGAATCTGCTTGTTCCCTTCTGTGAGTAAAGGCACAACTTGCCTCTGTGTTAACACACCTCCTATTTTGGGTTCTAGAGATTTTAACCTCACAGTTTTTTTGGTAAATGCCCGGATTCACCCAAAATAGCACACCAGGTGTTTTGAGAACTGGGAACTCTATCTGTAGCTTGTCCTGTGAGGTCGGCATGATGCTCCTGAGAGCCAATAGCAGTTGTCTCTCTTAATCATTCATCTCTTGGGGCCGCTCCTCCTTTTCATGCTCTAAATGCTCTCCTACATGTGGTATTTGCAGTATCATGTGCCAATAATTGCATCAGTGTTTATCTGGTGTCAGTCTGTTACTGCCCTCTTTAGAGCTGAACCCAATCTCTGTATGAAGTTGGTGAACAGTCTTCTCCAGTGCCTTGAATTACCTTACTGAATGAGGCAGTTGTTTTGCACAGGCTCCTAAACAAATCCCTGCACCCTTAACACTGCAACATGACATTATTCAGTGACTTCATCATCAGAACAAATGAGGGACCACCTGAAAAAACAACTGTGATTATTTGAATTGAAGCCAGGTGCTGATAGCTCTTGAAGGGCAGGGTGAACTGTTCTGAGAAACAACCAGCTGTAAAGTATAGAGCAAAAGTGATCTGATTTTCAGGCATAAAAACCCTGTGCTTTGCATGTTCAGGGTCATGTCCTGTCTTTGGAGGTGCGACCTATCTCGACAGCAATAAAACCTTTTGCTATTGCATTGAGATGTGGTCTGTGATTGTTCCTGTGAAGGGCGCAATCCTGAGCTCCTGAGCAGTGAGACTCCAGGTCTTACATTTTGGTGCGTTGCCCGGAAAACAGCGTGCCCTTCCTTAACCCTCAACAGACTGGGCTCAGAGGTCGAGCTCGGAACATGTTAGTCTGATTTCTGGTATACCACTGTTTCTCTTTAGTCACCTATCTGGACCTTTTTGGTCGTCTGCTCAGTCACTGCGATAGACATATTTGTCAGAATATCGATTGACTGGGAACTGGAGGACATTCCGGATTCCATTTGGGGAGGCTAGGTCCTGCATGGTCTTCCTCCCATCTGTTTCTCTTCAGAGATAGCTGCTGTGAGGCAGCCTCTCAATCAGAATTCTGTGGTACCACCCAAAAGGGTGTCCTTGTCAAATTGCCTGTCTTGTTCTTTTTGTCTCTATCATTGTTGCTTCTTTGACTTTCTTGATGGATGACTTTATTATAGGACAGGCTGTGACTATCATGTCTTGGAGGTGAGATACAAGGCACATATTTCTTTGAATATGTCCTATTCTCACACCAGCCCACTTGGGATGATTGCCAGCTACTCTTGCAGGCCCTTTTGACTAGTGAGGAAGGAGACGGGTCCTCCTTTAGACAAGAAAGACTGTGCCAGGAATGGACAGGAGGCCTTCCATCCTCCCTAATGAGATTGATGATGGCTTTCCCCTCACCCACCCCAACTGGGATTACAACGTATCCGGTGGTAGGGAATGCTTGCAGGTCTACCGCCAGACTCTAATATCATGTGTCCATGGGGCCGCTCAAAAGCCCACCAATTTGATGAAGGTAAGAGAGATGGTTCAGGAGCCAGATGACTCTCCCACAGCCTTTCTTCAATGGCTGATGAAGGCATATAGCTGGTTTACACCTTATGACCCTACCTCAGATGAGTATAAGGCAATGGTGACTATATCTTTATAGACCAGTCAGCCAGAGATATTTGTAGAAAACTCCAGAAAATAGAGGGTTTACAGGAAAAGTCGTTAAAGGATTTAGTGCAGGTAGCAGAAAAGGTTTTTTACAGCCGGGAGATGAAAGAAGAGAAAGAGGAAAGAAAGCAAAATGAGCAGGAAGTGAGAGAAAGAGAAAGGATAAGAGGCAAGACAGAAAGTTGACTAAGATCCTGGCCACCACAGTGCAGTCATAATGATAGGGAGAGAGTTCCTGGAAATCGGATGGGCCCTCTGTCTAAGGATCAGTGTGCCTATTGCAAGGAGAAAAGACATTGGATCCAGGATTGTCCCAAAAGGAAGATGAAGCCCTACACCTAAACCTGGCGCACCTCCAGGCTACCAATCCCCAGGTAACTCATCTGCAATATGTGGATGATATACTATTAGCAGCAGATTGTAAAGAAAGTTGTTTTGACGCCACCGACCAGCTGTTGCAAGAGATGGGTGAGCTCAGCTACAGCGAAAAACTCCCATCCTACAGGTCAGTTATCTGGGATATATATTAAAAGCGGGAAAGAGATGGCCTTCGGAGGCTAGAAAAGAGACTGTATTTCACATTCCCCCTCCAGGGACTACTGAACAACTGAGGGAAATTTTCGGTACAGCAGGGTTTTGCTGGCTGTGGATTCCGGGATTTGCCAAGATGGTAGCCCTTCTGCATGCCCTTACAAAGGGCAATGACTCTTTCATCTGGGGAAAGGATGAACAAGCTGCATTTGATAATATCAAACAAGCCTTAATATTGGCTCCTGCATTGGGACTCCCTGATGTAACCAAACCCTTCCATCTCTATGTGGCGGAGAATCAGGGAATGGTCAATGGGGTGCTAACACAGAAAATTGGACCCTGGAAGAGACCGGTAGCCTATCTATCCAAAACACTTGATTCACTAGTGGCAAGATGGCCAACCTGCCTGGAAATAATAGAAGCAGTGGCGGCACTAGTATAACATGCAGACAAACGGACTCTGGGACAGGACCTCACCATCTGTGCTCCTCATGCCCTTGAGAGTGTCATAAGGCAGCCACCTGATTGCTGGCTCATGAATGCCCGCATGACACATTACCAAGCCTTGCTTTTGAATAATGATAGAGTCACCTTTGCCCCGGCTACAGGTCTAAACCCTGCCACCTTATTGCCAGATCCAGAAATCCAGCCCCTGGGGAGCATGATTGTTTGCAGGTTCTAGCAGAGGAACAGGGATGGCGAAAGGACATGAAAGATCAGCCTCTGCCCTACTGTGAGATGACATACTATATGGATGGGAGCAGTTTTGGGAGAATGGGAAAAGAAAGGCAATGGCAGCAGTAATAGATGGACATAAGTTAATATGGGTCCAGGCGTTACTGAAGGGCACTTCTGCTCAGCGAGCTGAATTGGTTGCTTTAACACAGGCATTAACTCTGGGAAAGGGTAAAAAGAAACTCTGATAGTCAGTACACCTTCGCAACAGCCCATGTGCAAGGGACCATCTATCAGCAGAGAGGCCTGCTAACATCAGCTGGTAAAGAGATAAAAAATAAAAATGAGATTCTGGCTTTGCTCAATGCCTTGTTGATGCCTGCCAAGCGAAGCTTTATTCATTGCCCGGGACATCAGAAGGGAACTTCCAGGGCAGCAAAGGGGAATAACATGGCTGATCAAGAGGCTAAAACAGCTGCTAGAGGAAACTCTGTCCTGGTGGTACTAACTGCTGAACTGCCCAGAGAAGAATGACTAAACTACTCAGAAAGTGACTTAAAGTTAATATGGCAACAACAGGAGATATTTGACACTGACTTGGGGGCATGGATTAACTCCAAAGGTAAGATCATTCTACCCCAGGAAGATGCTGAGAGATTAATAACTCAGATGTATAAATGGACTCACTTGAGGGCAAAGAAATTGGCTGAAGTTGCCCACAAATCCCAGTACCAAATACTAAAACTCACCATCCTGAATGAGAGAGTGACTAGGGCATGTGAACCTTGCCAGAGGGTAAACATAGGTAAGAATTTCCAGAGCCCAGGGAAGCAGCTGAGAGGAACTAGACCCAGAATGCATTGGGAAGTGGATTTCAGTGAAATTAAACCAGCCAGGTAGGACAATAAATATCTCCTGGTTTTTGTGGACACTTTCTCAAGATGGGAAGAAGCTTTTTCCACAAAGAAAGAAACAACCCTGGTCATGGCCAAAAAGATTCTGGAAGACATTTTTTCCACAGTAAGGTATTCCAAAAGTAATTGGGTCAGACAATGGGCCAGCCTTCGTTGCTCAGGTAAACCAGGAGGTGGCCAGGTTTCTGGGGCTTGACTCTAAGTTACATTGTGCTTATAGACCCCAAAGTTCAGGACAGGTAGAGAGAATGAATAGACTGTTAAAAGAGAATCTCACCAAATTGACAATGATGACTGGCAGTGACTGGGTGGTGCTCCTTCCCTTGGCCCTCTTTAGAGTCAGAAATACTCCCTCTGTACAAGGCCTGACTCCATTCAAACTATGATATGGGGTTCCTGCTCCCCTGACTCTTCTTGGGGACCCCCTTGACATAAGTAGTGGTTACTCTGACTTGTTGTCCATGCTAAAAGGACTGCAAATTATTCAGAAAGAGATTTGAAATAAGGATGGCAGTGCATATGCACCTGAGTCCTTGGAGGTGCCCCATCAATACCAGGTTGGAGATCTGGTATATGTGTCATGACACTGCAGCCAAAATCTGGAACCTGGGTGGAAGGGTCCTTATTACCTCCTGCTCAACACCCCAACTGATGTCAAAGTAGAGGGCATCACAGCTCAGGTCCACCTGTGACATGTAAAGCCTGCTCTTCATCAACCTGCAACACCTGGGAAGTCCAAGCCTCCAACAACCTGCTAAAACTGAAACTCATCAAGGACAATAAACTCTCCGACCAGAACTCGCCTTTGTCAGGGAACTTATAAGTGCAGTTCAATTCCTGATGCTCCAGAGACAGTATCAACCTCTCCCTGACATTGATCCACAATTTTAGGGTTACAATTGAGGAAAAAAGGGGGGGTGAGGGACCACCTCAGCATGAGAAAAACAACTGTGATTATTTGAATTGAAAAGTCATGTGTAGATAACTCTTGAAGGGAAGGGTCAACTGTTCTGAGAAAAACTATCTAAAACCAGCTGTAAACTATCTACAACCAGCTGTACACGATCTACAACCAGCTGTACACTATCTACAATCAGCTGTACACTATCATACTATTCTTGCTGACCAATCAATGGATACAGCAAAAGTGGTTTGAATTTCAGGTATAAAAACCCTGTGCTTTGCATGTTCAGGGTCATCTGCTGTCTTTGGAGGGACGACCCTATCACAATTGGAATAAAACTCTTGATTTTGCATCGCGTTGTGGTCTCTGAGTGTTCCTGGGAAGTGCACAATCCTGAGCTCCTGAGCAGTGAGACTCCAGGTCTAACAACAGGAGACTAAAATGCTTTTGCTATCCATTCTTTAGGTGGTGAAGCAGCTTATAAAATGGGAAACCTATTTACCAGCTGTGCAACAGACAGGTTTTTATCTAGTCCATTCAAAGAAATCATGAGATATAAACATAAAGAAACAAGAAAAAATCTAGAAAAGATCATCCTGAGTAAGGTATCCCAGAAGCAGAAAGACATACATGGTATACACTCACTTTTAAGTGGATGCTAGACCTATAACATAGGAAAAACATACTAAAATCTGTACACCTAAAGATGACAAACAAGAAAGAGGACCTGGGTTAAGATGATCAATCCTCACTTAAAAAAACAAATGGGATGGACATAGGAGAAAACAAGAAACAGGACAGAAGCCTACCACAGAGGCCCTGTGAAAGACTCTACCTAGCAGTGTATCAAAGCAGATGCTGAGACTCATAACCAAACCTTGGGCAGAGCACAGAGAATCATATGAAAGAAGGGATTGTTTGTGTGACCTGGAAAGGAAAGGAACTCCACAAGAACCAAATATATCAGGGCACAGGGGTCTTTTATGAGACTGTATCTCTACCCAAGGACCATGTATGCATGTAACCTAGCACCCCTGCTCAAATATATCCATGTCAGCTCTGTATCTAAGTGGGTACCATACTAAGTGCAACAGGGACTATTTTGGACATGAACTCAATGGCTGGCTCTTTGACCTCCCCCCTCCCAAGGGAGGATCAGACTTGCTAGGCCACAGAGGAGGACATTACAGCCAGTCCTGATGATACATGATAAGCTATGGTCAGTTGGAACAGGAGGAGGCTCTTCCCTATCAGTGGACTTGGAAAGGGGTAGGGAGGAGATGAGAGGGTGGGTGGGAAAGGGACGAAATGAGGGACTTGGCTACAGATAGGATACAAAGTTAATAAACTGTATTTCATTAAAAAATAAAAAATTAAAAAAGTAGGACATAAAACAAAGTTCCTAAAGATGAAACACAAAATTCTGACAGTTTTTTGTTTGTTTGAAGACAGGATTTTTCTGAATAATTTTGGCTGTCCTGGACTCTGTTTGTAGAACAGCCTGTGCTCTCTGTGCTCACAGAGACCCACCTACCTTTAACTTCCTGAGTGCTAGCACTGCAGGTACTCACCAACAGCCCTAGCTGCTGATAGTTTATTTTGTTTTAGCATTTTATTTTTTGTTCTTGCTTCATGCACTACATCCCAACTGCAGTTTCCTGTTCCTCCATTCCTCCTATCCACAATCTATCCACCTCTACTCTGCCCAACTCACCTCTCCTTCAGATCCACTGCTTCTTTATTTTCAATGAAAAAAATTCTGATGGCATAACAAGTTACAATAAGACTAGGAACAATCCCTCACATCAGAGTTGGTCAAAGCAATACATGAGGAAAGTGTAGCTAGAGCAGGAAAAAGAGTCAGAGTCACCCCCCGACACACACACACACTCACTGTTGGAAGTCCCTCAGCAACATCTAAGATGTATGCAGACAACCTAGCTCACAAGACTCATAGAATGTTTGCCTTTTTCTTTCAGTCTCTGTGATCCCCTATGAGCCCAGTTGACTTAGTGAGCCATGTTCTTGTTCTGTCCTTGATATCTCTGATTCCTACAATACATATTCCATCATTTGTGGCATTCCCCTAGATACATAATTGTGTTTGGCTGTGGGTCTCTGCATCTGCTCCCATCAGATGCTGGGTTATGTCTCTCTGATGACAACTGGGCTAGGCACTCATATATGATTATAGCGGAGTATCTTTCATTGACATTTTTTTGCCTGTCATGTTTACAGATATCGTGTGTCTCTAGGCTATCTTGACTCTGGTTGATGGTCATCCAGGCAGTGTCAGGCATGGACTTCCCCTCATGGTGTGGGCCACAATGTGTTTTCTGGAGTGTATTTAATATTAATGGGTTAGGGTTTTCCTTCTAGTATCTTCTGTAGGGCTGGATGGCTGCATATATACTGGGTATAGTAGTCTGGGTTGGCATCAGTGGTCTCTTAGTGTCTGCATGATATCCATCCAAGCCCTTCTGGCTTTCATAATCTCTGCTGAGAATTCTAGTGTGACTCTGATAGGTCTACTTATTATTTGAATGATGTTTTGGTATTAGCAGTGTCATGCATAGAACAGTTAATTTTCATGGTGTCATCCCCATATAAAATAGAATCTCTGTAACCTATGAAAATGAAAAATGAACACACTTTAATGTGTGTTGAGGGAATTAAGAAAAAGAAGGGATTAATTTGAGGTAAAAATAAACTATATATAAATGCTGCAAAAAATTAAAATACTTGTAATTCAATTATGATATTTTAGAATATAACTGCATCAAAAAAATTAATTCCTAGTCCATCAATATAGCCAAAAAGTTATGTAGCATTTTGACTTTGCATGGTGAATATTTTTTCTATAACTCCTCATATGAAAATTACTGTTGTTTAAGTGATTCCTGAATGAATTACATAACATTATTAAAAGCAGAAAAATTGGTAGTTCTATGTGAAAGATAATTATATGCATAGTTTATTTTCCCTATAACTCTCTCTTTATAGGAAAGGATTTATGAGAATGATTTACAATCTGTGAGTCAATTAATTCAACAGTGGATGGCTAAAAATGGAAAATCAAGGAATCTATCAGTGGCTTGGTCCATGAGGCTGGTTGGCGCAACTCACCTTCAAATACACTGAAATCCTCAAGAAGAAGGTTCTATAGTCAATGAAGAAATAGACTTGCTACCAAAGCAAAAAGGAACAGGAAAAGAGTAAAATATTCCTTCTTCCATGTCCTTGTATAGGTTTCCAGTAGAAGATGAGGCAAAGGTGAGTGGTTGGTTTTGCAGTATGAAGATATGGATTAAAGGTGTGTTTTTCAGCCTTATAGATCCAGAAGAGAAGTAGGGAAGACTACTTCAAATAAGGAAGGGTACTTCACAATTGTGTCCTTAATTTGGGTGTTTTGCTTAATTCCACATGCAGTCAAGTTAAAAACCAAGACTCATGATCACACATCTTCTCAGCTTGAAGGATAATCATATCTCCTCTTTACATTAACTTCCAAATGAAAACAATAACCAGGTCATAGTAATGCCTAAAAGTAATTTAATGATGCAGAGTACAATAACAGACAAATTACATATTTATACTCATCATAATTGAAGCTAACATGATATAACTGTCCTTCAAAAACCGTCCAGGTTAGAAACAACAAAGTCCAGGCTAGAAACAACTTTCCACTGCCGCTGTGCCACTCCACAACACCTCCCTCATAGGGCAACCCACATTAAGCACAAGGATTCACCTCCCACCTGCTACGTGTGTGCAGGGTCCTTAGGTCCAGACCAAGCATGCTCCTTATTTGATGGCTCAGTTTCTGCAAGCCCCCTGGGTTCTGGGTCACCTGTTTCTGTTGGTCTTCTTGTGAGGTTCCTCGCACCTCCAGGGCCTTCCATCTTTTTCCCAACACTTACTCAGGATCGCTAGAGCTCTGCACCTTTCTTAGGTGCAAGCCTGAGCATCTGTCCAAGCTCATTTCTGGCTGGAGTCTCTGAGACAATGGTCAGGTGAGGGTCCAAGCAACAGAGTTTTACAGTCCCAATTCTAGGGGTTACCAATGGGGTTAAATATCATACAACAGAGACTGATATTCTTCCGTGAGAGGAGCCTCAAGTGTTGGTTCGATCTGCTCTCATGGGTCATCTGGGTCCAGAGCAGCTGGTACCTGTTCCTTGACTTCCGCTGTACTCAGCAGTTGATCCAGGAAAAGCTGTGCAGGGCAGGAGTTGCTGGGTTCTGGGTAGGCCTCTGTGGAGAAGGTGAGCTCAGATGTTGGCATCAACGTTTCTCCATACTCGCCTCCTGCAGAACCCGGTGTCAACAAGCTGTCGCGGGAAGCCTCCTGCTCAATGCAATACGATGCTCCAGGAGCCCTTTCTGGGTCAGGAGAGGCAGGCAGGTCCTCACCTTTAGCTGTGCTGCCTCCAGCGCGGCCTTTCTGCCTGGCCTTTCTGTTCTGGAACCATATGTGGTCGGTGTCCTCAGGCAAACCTGTGCTCAGTGCCAGTTGCACTCTCGTGGCATAGTCTGGGGATGGAGAGATCTCAAAAGATTAGCATGCTGATCTGCGCTGGACTAAGCCACGTTCGAGACCTTCTCCGTTCTGAGGGCGGGCCTCTTGCTTGTTGTACCCTGGTGACAAGCTTTTCAGGAGGCTGTTGGGAGGCTTCAAGGCTGGAGACTGCAGTGGTCTGTTTTGAGGTCTTCCTCGACATGCCAGTCTTATTTCTGCAGTTTTGAAACCACATGCAGATGCAGGACTCTGGAACCCCAAATTCCCTGGCCAGTTCCTGCCTGGTCCTGAAGCTCGGGTAAGGTGTCTTGGCGAAAACTGAGAGCAAGACCTCCTTCTGCTTAGCCTGCCAAACAGTCTTTAGACGCCGGGATGTCTTTGTATTACTGCAGCCACCCACATCTGCCTGATCTTCCATCCTGCCGAGAACACTTTGACAGGAGTTCTTCCTCTCCAGTGTGTACTCAGAACAACACCTAGGACAGTGCAGGCTATGGCAAATGCGTAAAGGGGTCTGCTGCTCACCCTTAAATACCGACCTAGGCCCCACCCACTCCCTCGAAGCCTCCAATTACAGGCTAAACCGTGGAACGCCCTTCTGCTTCCAAACTGTGAAACCCTTCCTTCCTCCTGCGAATTTTCCCATATCCCACCCTAAAGCACCCTTTCCAGATACAGGTGGTCTTGTGTTCTACCCAAATTCCACTGCTTAGCTCACATTACGCACCTGTGTTGGCCCACAAGGAGTTTGAGGGGAGAGTCTAAGGCACGGCTTCTGATGATCAGGCAAGGAGAAGGGGCAGAAGCTAGGAGCAGTCTTTGCCTACTTTAACGAAGTCATTCATTCAGCTCTGGCTGATGCTCAAGGAGGAACGTGGCTAGAACAGATCTTGCATTCTGCGTGTGCTTCTGCCTTAAGTTCCTTTCAGCTTCAGTCTCCCAGTGTATGATTTCAACAATCTAAATATGGTTAGGAAACTGCAAGTATAAGCATTTGGGCAGAGAGGAGACTTATCCTGCAGAAAGACTCCTGGAATTATTTCTGAATTTCTCCTTCAGTGGCAGGCTACAGAAGGTGTCAACTTCCCTCTTGGACCCTCTGGTTCCACCTATTTAATCCCCCATACACTTTGTCCTACTGGAAAAATTTTACAGATTCCTAGAAACTGTATATGAACCTTCAGAAGCACACATTGTGGATCCCAAGACTTTTGGGAGAGGATACTGAAGTCATCTCCTGCATTTCAATGAACACCACTTGTTGCTGCCATTAATTTGGATCTCTGATCATTAGACACTGCTTTCCAGAACACACAATTTCCGGTACTGCCAAATGTGCCTGTCCTTCCTAAGGGTGCGGCTTTGCCCTAGATCGAGGAGAACAGTAACAGCTGAGCAATTCTACCCCTGCCTTATTTTTGCATCTCGTGTTTTACATGCACCATGATTTTAACTTCTTCCTTGCAGTCCCCATCTACAGTACCTGGGTGTACAATAGATCCTGTAGAAGTTATTCTGCTTCTTCCAGAGATCCTCTTTAGCATCCCTGAATACACAGGTCCATAAACTGCTGTATTTCCTTTGTGACATAGAACCCTTGTGTGTAGGGTCAGAGGTTTATATGCAGCCAGATGCAAAGCTGTGCTGCTGCATGCAGTGGTGTGTATCAAATCTGAAATCCTCAGTTGAGATTTTCCTACCTGCCTAGTACCTCATGGCTGCCTGATGGGAGACAGCTTGTATTGTTGCATGAGGGGCCTAAGCCTGACAGGCCCCTCTGTTGGTTTCCTGATGGCAAGAGGTTAGCCTGTTTGTCCCTCTCAGAGCAGTAATCCCTAGACCTGTGCTTTCCCTTGCCACAGCTGCCATGAAACCCCGGGAACCTTTGAATTCCCTTGGAGCCAAAATCTGCTTGTTCCCTTCTGTGAGTAAAGGCACAACTTGCCTCTGTGTTAACACACCTCCTATTTTGCATTCTAGAGATTTTAACCTCACAGTTCTTTTGGTAAATTCCTGGATTCACCCAAAATAGCACAACGTTGTTTTTTTTTTTTTTTTTTTTTTTTTGAGAACTGGGAACTCTAGCTGTAGCTTGTCCTGTGAGGTCGGCATGATGGTCCTGAGAGTCAATAGCAGTTGTCTCTCTTAATCAATCTTCTCTTGGGGCTGCTCCTCCTTTTCATGCTCTAAATGCTCTCCTACATGTGGTATTTGCAGTATCATGCGCCAAGAATGGCATCAGTGCTTATCTGGTGTCAGTCCGGTACTACCCTCTTTAGAGCTGAATCCAATCTCTGTATGAAGTTGGTGAACAGTTTTCTCCAGGGCCTTGAATTACCTTAGTGAATGAGGCTGTTGTTTTGCACAGGCTCCTAAACAGATCCCTGCACCCTTAACACTGCAACATGACATTATTCAGTGATTTCATCATCAGAACAAATGAGGGACCACCTGGGAATGAGAAAAACAACTGTTATTATTTGAATTGAAGCCAGGTGCAGATAGCTCTTGAAGGGCGGGGTGAACTGTTCTGAGGAACAACCAGCTGTAAAGTGTAGAGCAAAAGTGATCTGATTTTCATGCATAAAAATCCTGTTTTGTATGTTCAGGGTCATGTCCTGTCTTTGTAGGTGCGACCCTATCTCAACAGCAATAAAACCTTTTGCTATTGCATTGAATTGTGGTCTGTGAGTTTTCCTGTGAAGGGCGAGATCCTGAGCTCCTGAGAAGTGAGACTCTAGGTCTTCCATTTTGGTGCGTTGCCCGGAAAACAGTGTGCCCTTCCTTAACACTCAGCTGGCTGGGCTCAGAAGTGAGCTCAGAACAGGTTAGTCTGATTTTTGGTATACCACTGTTTCTCTTTAGTCACCTATCTAGACATTTTTGGTCATCTGCTCAGTCCCTGCGATAGACAAACTTGTCAGAATATCGGTTGCCTGGGAACTGGAGGACCTTCCAGATTCCATTTGGGGAGGCTAGTTCCGGGATGGTTTTCCTCCCATCTGTTTCTCTTCAGAGACAGCCGCCATGAGGCAGCCTCTCAATCAGAATTCTGTAGTACCACCCGTAAGGGTGTCCTTGTGTAACTGCCTTTCTTGTTTTCTTTGTCTCTATCATTGTTGCTTCTTTGACTTTCTTGATGGACGACTTTATTATGGGACAGGCGGTGACTATCATTTCTTGGAGGTGAGATAAAAGGCACATATTTGTTTGAATCTGTCCTATTCACCAGCCCACTTGGGATGATTGCCAGAAACGCTTGCAGGCCCTCTTAACTACTGAGGAACGAGACGGGTCCTCCTTGGGAAGAGAAAGACTGTGCCTGGAATGGACAGGAGGCCTTCTATCCTCCCTAATGAGATTGATGATGGCTTTCCCCTCACCCACTGAACGGGAATTACAACACATCTGGAGGTAGGGAATGACTGGAGGTCTACCGTCAGACTCTAATTGCGGGTTTCCATGGGGCTGCTTGAAATCCCACTGATTTGATGAAGGTAAGAGAGATGGTTCAGGGGCTGCATGAATCTCCTGCAGCCTTTCTGGAATGGCTGATAGAGGCATACTGTCAGTTTACGCCCTATGACCCTATCTTAGATGAGCATAAACCAATGGTGACTATTACCTTTATAGACCAGTCAGCCAGAGATATTTGTAGAAAACTCCAGAAAATAGAGGGTTTACAGGACAAGTTCTTTAAGGATTTAGTGCAGGTAGCAGAAAAGGTTTTCTACAGCTGGGAGATGGAAGAAGAGAAAGAGGAAAGAAAGCAGAAAGAGCAGGAAGCAAGAGAAAGAGAAAGGATAAGAGGCAAGACAGAAAGTTGACTAAGATCCTGGCCACCGCAGTGCAGTCATAATGATAGGGAGAGAGATCCTGGAAATCAGAGGGCCCTCTGTCTAAGGATCAGTGTGCCTATTGCAAGGAGAAAGGACACTGGATCAAGAATTGTCCCAAAAGGAAGATGAAACCCTTCTTTGGGACCTGGCACACCTCCGGGCCACCAATCCACAGGTAACTCTTCTCCAATATGTGGATGACATTCTATTAGCTGCAAATTGTAAAGAAACCTGTTTTGAGGCCACCGACCAGCTGTTGCAAGAGATGGGTAAGCTCAGCTACAGCGAAAAAGACCCATCTCTGCAGGAAACAGGTCAGTTATCTGGGATATATATTAAAAGAGGGAAAGAGATGGCCGTCGGAGGCTAGAAAAAAGACTGTATTTCATATTCCCCCTCTACAGACTACTGAACAACTGAGGGAAATTTTAGGTACAGCGGGGTTTTGCCTGCTGTGGATCCCGGGATTTGCCAACATGGCAGCCCTTCTGCATGCCCTTACAAAGGGCATGCTGAACTGCCCAGAGAAGAATGACTAAACTACTCAGAAAGTGACTTAAAGTTAATATGGTAAAACACAGGGGATATTTGACACCTATGTGGGGGCATGGATTGACTCTAAAGGTAAGATCATTCTACCACAGGAAGACGCTGAGAGATTAATTACTCAGATGCATAAGTGGACTCACTTGCGGGCAAAGAATTTAGCTGAAGTTGCCTACCCATCCCAGTACTGAATACTAAACCTCACCACCCTGACTGAGACAGTGACTAGGGCATGTGAACCTTGCCAGTAGGTAAACATAGGTAAGAGTTTCCAGAGCTGCTTCCAGGGAAGCAGCTGAGAGGAATTGTGGCAGCCTTTTTGGAGTATATGGCAAATTTGGAGTTAATGGCATCTGAACAGTGGAATCTGGCCTCTTGGCTTTGGCTATTTTCCAAAGTCCATTTTCTTATAAACTGACCTTGGTGGTCCTACAGCAGACAGCTCTGACCCTTCGAAACTGTGTGCAACCATAGTAACCAGACAGCAGGCGCTGTGTAACCTTGAGTGAGCTCTCCTATGTTTTGACCATGTAAAGCTCCTACAGGAGAAACTGCTTGTACTTTTTGGCCTACTTAAGTGTTAACCTGACGTCCATTAAACTGACACTTGGATCAGCATGTAGACTCAGTGTCCTTCTCTGTGTCACCCTGTCTCTCTCTCTCTTTCCCAGCCCTCTCTCAGGTGGTATTCAGTGTCACTGCTGGCCAGTGACAAGGAACTAGACCTGGAATGCATTGGGAAGTGGATTTCACTGAAAGTAGACCATCTAGGGATGGCAATAAATATCTCCTGGTTTTTGTGTACACTTTCTCAGGATGGGTGGAAGCTTTTCCCACAAAGAAAGAAACCTCCCTGGTCATGGCCAAAAAGATTCTGGAAGACATTTTTCCTTGGTTTGGTATTCCAAAGGTAATTGGGTCAAACAATGGGCCAACCTTTGTTTTTCAGGTAAACCAGGAGGTGGTCAGGTTTCTGGGACTTGATTAGAAGTTACATTGTGCTTATAGACTTCAAAGTCCAGGACAGGTAGAGAGAATGAATAGAATTCTCAAAGAGACTCTCACTAAATTGACCATGAAGACTGATGGTGACTGGGCAGTGATCCTTCCCTTGGCCCTCTTTAGAGTCAGAAGTACTCCCTCCATACTAGGCTTAACTCCCTTTGAACTACTATATGGGGTTCCTGCTACCCTGACTCTTCTTGGGGACCCCATTGACATAATTAGTGGTAACTCTGACTTGTTGTCCAGGTGAAAAGGACTGCAACTTATTCAGAAAGAGATTTGGAGCAAGGTTGGTAGTGCATATGAGCCCAGGTCCTTGGAGGTCCCCCATTAGTTCTAGGTTGGAGAGATGGTGTACTTGTTATGACACCGCAGCCAGAATTTGGAACCTCATTGGAAGGTTCCTTATTGTGTCCTGCTCAACACCCCAACAGCCGTCAAAGTAGAGAGCATTGCAGCTTGGATCCATGGGTCATATGTCAAGCCTGCTCTTCATAAACCTTCTGACACCTGGAAAGTCCAAGCCTCCAGCAACCTGTTAAAACTGAAACTCATCAGGGACAATGAACTCTTTGACCAGTAAAGTGGACAGACAATGGTACCTCTGGGTGGTGCTGTTTTTACTCAATTGGAGTTTTGGTGATCCTCACCAGGCTCACAAGGCCCTGGAAGCAATGTATGGTAAACCCTGTGATTGCAAGGGTGGTGTGATGAATGGCAGAGCCTTACTTATTGGTGAGATTTGGAGCCCCAACAAGGCCTATGCTCAAGTTGAGTTTGGCGATACATGGGCATATAGAGCCCTACAACCTTCAGGGAGTACCCCAAGTTTAGAATGGCATTGTGTAACTAAGCCTAAGATGATTCCTTATGTAAATGGGTGCCCCGTGCCTTGCCCTTGTGATACCTATGAACAGGTTGTGCATAGCAGTTGCTATAGGGTTGTGCAACAATGTACTGGAAAAGATAACATCACCTATTTCACTGCCATATTGAACCAAGTCAGGGAGGAGATGAGGATAGACGATTGTTTCCACAGTATGCCAACAGGAGTCCATGGATCTTAATTACTCCAAGCCCCTTGTTCTGGGATGGTAGGAAAGCCTGTACGCTGAAGAAAGGTACCTCCCATTCACCTCTCAGATGGAGGAGGGGTGCAGGATCAGGCCAGACAAGAACAGGTTAAACAATGCATTGAAGAGTTAATAGAAAAAAGAATACTCGTCCCTCAATTACCACCCTCTGGTTCTTCCTGATAGTAGAGGAAACTTTATTTTAGACCCCCAGACTGTAGATATTATTACTGACACTCATAGCCTCCTAAATGACACCAACCCTTCGCTTGCAAGTGACTTCTGGCTCCGCCTCTGACAAGGGCAGCCTGTTCCTCTGGAGCTCCCCCCCAATGCCACTTATCCACTGCTGAGGGGTCCTGACACTCAGCACCCTCTCTGAGAGTGCAGCCTCTCTTCAAGCAAAATGTTACTTGTTTGACAAAACCCTACAAAAATGATAGCTCAGATCTACCTGTAGGGGATGCTACCTTTGCCATTTGTGATTCAGCAATTGACATCTCCACAGCTCTCTGCCCTGACAATAACACTGTTTTCTTATGCAGGAATAATAAAGCCTATACATTCTTGCCCACAGATTGGACTGGGACCTGTGTACAGGCAACTCCCTGATCTTAGCATCATTCCAGGGGATGAGCCAGTCCTAGTCACCACCTTTGACTTAATGTCTGGAAGAATGAAGAGAGCCATTCAGTTCATTCCTCTGTTAGTGGGAACTGGGCTGAGTGCTTCCATAGGCGCTGGGTCAGCTGGCTTGGGTGTTTTATTATATAAATACAACAAACTGTCCCAACAGTTAATTAATGATGTACAATTGCTTTCGAGCACCAGCACCATCAATGACCTCCAAGACCAGCTCAATTCCTTAGCAGAAGTAGTTCTCCAGACCCAGAGGGGATTAGACCTCCTTACAGTTGAAAAAGGAGGAATCTGCTTAGCCCCACAGGAGAAATGCCGCTTTTTACACTAATAAATCAGGCATTGTTAAAGGAAAGATTAAAAAAAAGATCTTGAAAACAGAAGATGAGAATTAATAGAATATCCTTTTTGGAATGGGTTTAATGGTATGCTCCCCTATGTGCTTCTCTTACTGGGACTTTTTGCTACCCTTTTGCTCCTTGTCACAATATTACCCTGTATTGTTAACCAATTACTGGCCTTTGTCAGGGAATGTGTAAGTGTGGTTCAGGTCCTGATGCTCCAGAGGCAGTATCGATCTCTCTCTGAGATTGATCCACAATTTTAGGGTTAAAATTGGAGCACAAAGAAAAGGGGGATGAGAGCTCACCCGAGAATGAAAACAACTGTAAAAGAAAAACAGCTGTGACCATTCCCATTCTTGAATTAAAGCCAGAGGCACATAGGTCTCAAATGGCAGGATGAACTGCTCTGAGATAGCCTTGAATTGAAGCCAAAGGCAGGTAGCTCTTGAAGGGCAGGGTGAGTTGTTTTGAGAAAACTCACAAATGGCCAAAAACTGCAAACAACTAGGCGTAAACTATCTTCATGCTATTCTTGCTGACCAATCAATGTATAGAGCAAAAGTGGCCAGATTTTTAAGTATAAAAACCCTGTGCTTTGCATGCTTGGGGCCATCTCCTGCCTTTTGAGGGGTGACCCTATCGCGATTGAAATAAAAAAAAAAAAATGCTCTTGCTTTTGCATTGAGTTGTGGTCTGTGGGAATTCCTGAGAAGAGTGCGATCTTGAACTCCTGAGCTGTAAGACCCCAGGTCTTTTACAGGATAAATATAAAAGAAGGAAGTAGGTAAAATAACAGTAAATTTTTAAAAGAGTTTTAAGCAATCATACTGTGAATTATCTACATAAATCCCTATAATACATGTAAGTACATGCATGAATATAAACATGTAGCAACCTAAATGCTTTTAATAATGCACATAGATAAGTATAGTTCACCACTGACCAAGGAAGCTTTTCCTTGAACCACAATCATGACTGAAAACCACAACCAATCACAAGGCAGAATTCTGGAGAACAGTCACATCTGATACATCTACAAAACAATTCCCAGATCTAAGACTCAGTGATCATGCATAACAGGAGGTATATATATATATATATATATATATATATATATATATATATATATGGCAGAGGATCAGAGTATGGTCTGGTAATGTGTCTCCTAATAATACCAGAAGCTACACCCATAAGATGGACCAATATAAAAAAAAAATAAAGAAAAAAAGGCTTACCAATATACCTGTATAAAAACGAACTAAAAATTGAAAATGCTAATAGACATGCAAAAGTGGTCTAGGAAGAAACCATTGTCCTTAATCCTACACAAAAATCTGCAGGGAACTAATAAATGCTGAGAGTATGAGAAAAAAAATCTTTCCAGGAAAGAGCATAAAATCATTTAGTTATCCAATACCAAGCAATCAACCCTGAAAACATGCATGGAAGTAACATTATTAAACTGAGCAACTTATATTAAGAGCATAATACAAATTTGAAAAAAGAAGATGAATTTGAAAGAGAAATAGGAGAGGTCTGTGGGAAGGTTTGGAGGGAAGAAAAGAGAAGGCACAAAATGATGTAATTATTAAATAACCTTAAAAATGAATTAAATATAAGCTCTTTAGGTCATGATTTTAAAATGCATCACTATTGAGTAGTATGCAAACATAAAACTTGCAGGTAGATAGATGGAACTAGAAAAAAAAAATCATGTTATATGAGGTAATCCAAACACAGAAAGACAAATTCCACATATTCTCTCTTCTAAGTTTCCCAGCTCTAAACTGAATATGTGTGTGCTCATATGTGAGTCTATATCCGGCAGTAATTAAAAAACCAAGAATGAAATAGTGACCATTTCCAAGGTGAGAATGGAAGTGTGTGGGGGCAGAAGGAAGTAGAAAGGTATAGAGATTTGAAAGAGGAAATGGGAAAAACTTGAAGGGGGTATAATAATTTCGGAGGTAAGACAGAAAGAAATACAAAAGGGAAGATGGTAAGGTAAGGATGTCTGAAAAAGTAATATGGAATAATATTAGTAACTATCTAAGATATGTATAATCCATGTAAGCTGTTGTATAAAACTAAAATTTAGTTTAAATGAAATTTTGCCATCTGTGATGTCAATTGTCCCTCCATCTAACAAAAACTCCAACACCAGGCATGAGAAGTCAACTTTTGAGTTACTGGGAAGGGTTTTCTAAGAGAATCCTCAAGAATCATATGCTACTACCTATCTGAACAGAAAACTACAGTCCATTTTCAGCCTGAAAAGATGCTGTTTGTTCGGTCTGAAATACCTGAAAATAACAGGATGCAGAATGAGGAACTAGGAAAATGAAGAGGTGCTGTGCTAACTCTTGAACTTTGAATTTACACCAACTGCCAGATTCTTGGAATATAACCTTATAGTTGTCCTCAATCGCCTGCGTTTTCAACAGTACATAACACATTGAAGACATGGCATGTATGCTTGTGGGTGCTCGCGTTCCACTTAACATCCAGCACAGTCCTGTCCAAAAGCTCCAATACCCCATTCACCCTCTTAGGAGCTGTCCAGGCTTTAAATCAATCTTAAATCTATCTACCGCATTTCAGCTCCACTTCCAGCCACTCACATTGTATTATAGGTGTCTCATAGACAAAAAAAAAAAAAAAAATCTGTTTTATCTTGTACGATTGTGAACATCCTTACTGAATTCATGATGAAATGTCCCAGACACGGAAATTCTTAAAGCCAAGCACTCCATAGCCAGGGAACTACAAATAATCCCAGAGTGCATTGTGCCTGCTGGGAGCCTCAGTGAGAACTGTCTCAGAGCAAGGACTTCTGGGATTGTTTGTAGTAACATAGCCAGGTCTCACTATATCGTCGCTTTGCCGAGTTGCAGACGCAAAAATACAATTCCCAGAATGCTGTATTTATCGCATTACACCCTCACAAGCTATCCTCCTCCTCCCTACTTAGCCTAGAGCTCTGTCAGGACCCAGAAGTATCCCCCGGAATCGCTTTCCCCGTCGTCACAAAGCGCACAGTGTTTTCCCTGGTCCCTGGTGTTCTGTCAATGTCCCCGCCCTGTGCCCCTCGCAGTCTTCAGGTTCAGGAGCCTTTCGGAGCCAATTTGTGATGCCATCGCCCCGCCCCCTGGGACCGGAAGTAAACACACAGGGCTGCTGCACTTGTGTGCAGGAAAAATGAGCGCTTTGAATTCTCCTGATCAGAGGAAGTCCAGCTGGTCCCTGGTCCCTGGAGAAGGGATCCTGAGGTCCCTCCCCCTTTTTAAAATTAATTTTGAGTCGCCCAGTCAAAGGAGGACTAGTCTTGGGAAGGCAGAAACGCGCTCACAGGGAAAATAAATGTCTTTTAAATATTAAAAAATAACTGGAGGCAGGAGAGATGGCTCAGAGGTTAACAACGCTGGCTGCTCTTCTAGAGTTCCTGAGTTCAATTCCCAGCAACCACATGGTGGCTCACAGCCAGCTGTAATGGGATCTGGTGCCCTCTTCTGGTGCACAAGCAGAATGAATGAATGGATGAATGAATACATGGATGGATGAATCTTAAAAAAAAAAAAAAGCCGACCTTTGTCATCGCAACAGCCATCAGACACAGAAAATCCCTCTCTTATCAAGGTGCCAGGTTCCATCCCAGGGACCACACGGTGGCGCTCCAACCATCTGTCAAGGAATCTGGTGCCCTCTGGTGGAGCACACGTGTCACTTAATAACTAGCTTTATATATATGATGTTTTCATTTAATACTATGTATTTATTTCAATTTAATAAGAACAGACAAGGGCGTGTCTTGAGAGCAGGCTTCCCAGTGTCCTGTGGAGTCGGTACGCAGGAGGTCTCTGTGCTAGATCAAAGCAGGGCCTGGGGCCCCCCACCTGTGTCCATCCTCCAGTGCTCTCCCCAACCTGATGGTAAGATTCTGTTGCTGAGGACAACACCTTCACAAGTCATTGGACACAGCGAATCCCAGCTGGCCCCTACCGAGAACCTTCACCCTTATAGACTGCTGTTTGCGATACAGGAACATACGCTGCATGCCACCAGAAGAGAAAAGTACACACCAACCCAGCCATACACCCTTCACTCTCCAACAGTGACCTTCCTACAAGATTTGCTGGTGCACTTGTGGTATAAAGGTCACAGAAGAGACCAACTAATATCTAGTTGGGTTTCAGGATCCCACTCCATGAGAAGGAACCTTGATCCAATACTGCTTGATTGGCCAGGAACCTGAGTCTACAGAGGCCAAGGACATAAGAGAAATCTAAATGCTACAGTTGTGCTAAAGGAGCACAGCCATACTCACAGATTAGTGCCTTGCTAGGCCATCATTGGAAATTCCTCCTGCAGGAGATGGGAATAAATACAGAGACCCACATCCAGTCGATATGCAAACAGTGAGAAGCCTTGGACCATTCCACCCTAAATGAGATGTCTGCAAGAAACCCTAAGCCCCTAAGGGCTCAAGAAACTCTGTGTGCAGAGTGTAAGCACCAGAGTGGATGAAGGACACAAGGGTAACAAGGCCTTGTAAACACAGCAGGACCAACACACATATGAATGCACCCTGACCCACAAGCTATCTTTTCTTTCACTTTCCCCTGTTGGGGTTGCCTCGACAGGCAAAGAGTATGTGTTCCGTCCTGATGCCACTTGATATGCTGGGGTGGGTGGGTATGCACAGGAGAGGCAGGGTGATCCTCTTTTCTGAAGAGCCAGGTGAGGGATGATAGTGGAAAAAAAGGGAGGGTATGACTGGAAGGAGAAGAAGGGGAGGTCTAAGACAGGGATGTAAAATGAATAAATAAAAATTTAAAAAATAAAAATAAGAAATAAGGGGGCAGGAGAGATAGCACAGAGTTTAAGATCACAGGCTGCTCTTCCAGAGTTTCTGAGCTCAATTCCCAGCACCCACATGATCATATCAATCTATAGTGAGACCTGGTGCCCTCCTCTGGCATGCAGAGAGAATAGTGTACAAATAATAAAAAAATCTTCCATAATAAAGAGAACTACACTATGAATCATAAATAAAGTGTCCATCCCTCCAAAAAGAACACTCATTCCCTATTTAATAATAATAATAACAATAATAATAACAATGATAATAAATGAAAATCTTATTTTTCTCCAAGGGACTCTCATTGTGGCAACAAACCAGACTAATGTGTAGGTCCTATGAGAAGCAATAGATGGCAAAAGAAAAACTCAAGGGTATACTTGTGGGTTGTCAATGCTGCCTCTTCAGGCACCAGGCATCCACCTGGTACACAGGCACACCTATCCATGCAGGCAAAACAGTCATACGTGTAAAAATAAACAAATAGATGGGATTTACACTTCTTAGAAGAAGGGAAAAAAGCACAAGGGTCCATTAGTAAGTAAAGCTAGTTTATTGCACACACAGCCCCAGCTTAAATTTATGTATTCCCAGTTTAAATGTGTCCAGTTTAAATTCCCTGCTCAGCCAGGGCCCAGCCAGTCCCTGCTCACTGCAGAAGGAATCCTGGGGTCCCTGCCCCCCTTTCTTTTAGTGATTGCAAACTCTCCCAGTCAAAACAGAGCTGGTCCCAGGAAGGCAGACAGAGATTATAAATCATTCTTAAAGACTATAACAAGAAGCCAGGTGTGGTGTCGCATGCCTGTGGCTGTCAGTGGGGCAAGCAGAGGCTGGTGTGAGTTCCAGGCCATCTGGGTTTGCAGAACGAGTTCAGGGCATGCAAGGCCACAGAGAAACCCTCTCTCCAAAAGGAAGGGTTTGCACCCCTGTCAGCTCTTCACACTCACATGTCCTAAGTCATAAAGTATGACTTCAACCAGGCTATAAGAAAGTCCTGCCAAGCACAGTGCACACACCTTTAATCCCAACACTCTGGAGGCAGAGGCAGGTAGATGTCTGTGAGTATGTCTGGGAGTTCTAGGCCAGCCTGGTATACAATGAGGCCTGGAAAGCCAGGGCTACACAGAGAAAACCTGTCTCAAAAACCCAAATTAATAATAATAATGATAATAATAATAAGATTGAAATAAAAAAAAAATCAGAGCCAGGCCTGCTGGCACATTGTCAGAACCAGTTTCCTTTCCCAAGGAAGGCACACAGTAGAGTTTATGGGAAAAATAGCAGATGGAAGAAAGATTTGAAACTTCATTTTATTTCATTTTTAAAATCTCAATTACATTAATTCTTTGTGGATTTGAGAGACCAAAGACTTAAAAATCAGTGGGTATTGTTTTAAAGTTTAGAGCAGAAGCATGAATAAAGGCTAGTTAGTTGGAAACATGTCCAGCCTCCTTCAAGGAAGAACTAGCCTTAATGCCCTGAGGGGACAAATTAGCCTCACTGCATTTTTTCCTGCCCACTAATTATACAGTTGCTAGGAAACTGGCCCATAGGACCAGGCCAGAATTGTTTGTAGTCTTGATGCCCAAAGTAACCAATCGTTTCAAACTCAGTTTCCATTACACAATCATGTAACGCCAAAGCATGTAAGTCCCTGCTTGTGGTTTTGCCCCATAAAAACCTTGCTTCCCTAGATCTCAGGGCTTCATTCCTGTCCTGTGTCCACAGGAAGTTTGTGTCCCATGTCTGAACACGTATACAATTTTAAAAACCTCATGTATTTACAGCAGAGTGTATCCCAGGTCTTTTGGGGTTCCCAAAATGGCATAACAGTTTCACTCTGAATAAGACCATTAGTAATTTCTAAACATCTCCCAATGACAATAAACACTTGTAGCCACAGAAAACAACCAAAAACCTACCCAATCCCCCTTAAGGGAATTAGGACATCATTCTCATTGATTTCTTCTAGCTGACATTTTGGACATGCAGAAATCATGTTGGGGGCCCAAAGAAAATTGGAAAAATGTTTAATTAAGCAAGCAATATCTGTGGTCTTGTCTTTGAATGTTGAGAAAATAATAAGAGTTAATAATAGTCCTGTTCAGAACAGTCTAAAATGTTGGACCAATTAAGATTTGTAGCTTTCTTCAAAGCTCTCTTGGGAACAGGTCGTGATGAGAAACAGCAATTGAAACAGTTGAGGCAGGAACAAGCAGAATTCTAGAACATGCAAGATACTGAAACAGATGTGTCAATGTCTCAGCATGCTGGAAGGAAGATTCTGTCAGGTTTGGTTCAGCATCTCCAGTATTCACTCCTTTTGTTCTGCAAACATATAATTTCTCACAAGCATTACGCAGTTCTAAAATTATAAATGTATGAGATGTTCTAAATAAAATTAAACTGTGAACCAATTTTATCAATGCCAATTAAAAGAATGGCATAATAAATTTTGAGGATATTATAGCCAAGGATTTGTTGGCCATGCACTGCTGAAATTCCGCTAGAGACATTTTTAATGTCTCAGTCAGTTGTAGAGTTGTTCCCATGTGAAGGGATTATCAATTTATATTACCTGTTCTGTTTGGTCTTCTTGATTTCTCTCTTCTTGTGTGTGGCCAAGGTCTTCAGGTGATCTTGATATCTGATTTTTATTAGTTTTGAAGGAACCCATAATTTCTCTTCTCCTGTGTGAACATATGCAAAACCTCTTCCCCAGTGTGTAACACATTCCATTTTGAAATTGGGATATCTTTGAAATATATAGGCTGAAATAATTCAGCAGTTTTGTTTTTCTATAACCAAGTGTCTTTGTGCATCTGTTTTTTTTGTTTTTCATTAACATTTAAGAAGTTTAAGGTCAATAAAGCATTATGTAATCTATCTCTGTGGTGTTTTAATACCCCTCCCTGCTTGTTAAGCATGTCCCTTAAAGTATGATTCTATTTTTCAATGACTGTTTGACTAGCAGGATTGTGAGTTATACCTGTTACATGTTTTATCTTATAATATGTAAAAAAATCTTTTCACTTTATTAGAGACATATGATGTAGCATTATCAGTCTTAATCTGTGTAGGCATAACCATAACTTCCATCACTTCTAATAAATATGTAATAACTGAATCAGCCTTCTCAGAACTTACGGCTTTTGCTCATTGGAACCCTGAATATGTGTCTATAGTATGGTGCATATATTTCAGTTTACCAAACTCTATAAAATAAAACACGTGATTTGCCAAATTTCATTTCTTTGGTTACCATTAGGGTTACTTCCTACAGGTAGTGGAGTTTAGTTATATAAAGAACAAGTGGGACATTTTTGCACAATTTCTTTGGCTTGTTGCCAAGTGATAGAAAACTCTCTTTTTAAGCCTTTGCTGTTAACATGGTGTTTTTTTAAATGAAATTCTGAGGCCTCTAATATTCTTCCTGTCAATAGTTGATCAATTTCATCATTGCCTTGTGCTAGAGGGCCTGGTGGACCCATATCAAATCTGATCTATGTTATATACAATGGATTATTTCTATTTCTGATTACTCACTGTAATTGAAGAAACAGTGAAGTTAAGTCCAAATTATCCTGAATTAGATCAGAAGTTTCTATATGTAAAACAAATCTTTCTGCATATTGAGAGTCAGTGACTATATTAAGAGATTCTTGAAAATTTGATAACACCAAAAGAATTGCATATAATTCTGATTTTTGAACTGAATCATAAGGACCCCACCACCACTTTACTCAGATTTTCTGACTTACAACCTGCCCTTTTTGATTTATTGGCATCCGTATAAAATGTGGGAGCTCCAAAATTTGGAGTTCCTTTTATTATACGAGGGAGAATCTAATTGTTTCTTTTTATAAACTGAAGTGACTTGATTTTTGGGTACCTTTTGCTGATTTCTCCCAAAAACTCACAACAAGCTCTTTGCCAATATCTCTGCCCATAACGATACAATCTCAGCATTGGTAAAGGGCACCAGAATTTCAGCTGGATCTGTTCCAGCCAACTGATGAAGTCTCATTTTTCCTTTTAGGATCAATTCAGGAACTTTTCTATATAGGTTTTAAATTTTTTATTTTGTTTGTGTGCCAAAAAATATCAATTTTAAGACACAGTTGACCTTCTGCATAAGAATTCCTGTGGGAGAATGAGTGGAAAGCAAGATAACCAAAATACAGGCCCTATTTGGATCAATATGGACTATATATGCAGCTTGTAATTTCCTTTCTACCAGAGCCAATTCACTTTCATCTTCAGTTGATAATGTTCTTGGACTTTTAAAGTCCTTATCATTGTGTAAGTTTTGAAATAAGTTATTTAGCTCTTGAGTAGCTAAACCAAATGTAGGCTATAGCCAGTTAATATCTCACAGCAATTTTTGAAAATCATGAGAGTTTTTAATTGGGTTCTTCTAATTTGTACTTTTTGTGGTGGAGTTTTCTGTAGACCTAATTTTGTACCCTAGGTAATTAATAGAATCTCCTCTTTGTACTTTTTGGGGAGCAATCTCTAAACCCCAACAAGACAAAGTTCTATTTATTTCATCAAAAATATTTTCTAATGTTTTTCTATCTGAATCAGCTAATAAGATATCATCCATATATAAATTATGGATTGAGGAAACTGCTTATGAATTATCTCCAACAGCTGTTGTACAAAATATTGGCGCAAAGTAGAGCTGTTCAACATCCCCTGTGGTAAGACCCTTGAGTGATATCTCTTTATTGGACAGCTTCTATTCAAAGTGGGTCCTGAGAAAGCAAACCTTTCCCTATCATGCTCATGTAAAGGAATTGTGAAAAAGCAATCCTTTAAATCAATCACTATAATAGGCCATTCCTTAGGTAACACAGAAGGCAATGGGATTCTGGATTGTAACGATCTCATTGTCTGAATAATTTTGTTAATGGCTCTGAGATCTGTTAATATCCTCCATTTTCCAGATTTCTTTCTGATGACAAATACAGGAGAATTCCAAGGACTGTTGGACTCCTCTATATGTTGAGCCTCCAGCTGTTCCAGGACTAACTGTTCTAGTGCCAGTAATTTTTCTTTACTCACAGACCATTGTTCAATCCAAATAGGTTGGTCAGCCAACCACCTTGGTAAGCTTGTTGGGGTTTTATTAGCAGTGGCTTCCCAACATGAAGTTGAAAAGAATGCCTTTGTTGTATTTTGTTTATGGACAGACTGGACAGCCTGTAACTGTTTTTGATGGCATTTTTAAATAATTTTAACTTGTTTATCAGGAGTATTACCTGTTTTGCCTTTGAATTTGGGGTTGTTAATCTGGGTCTCCCATTGTTGTAACAGATCTCTTCTCCATTAGTTTATGGCTATCTCAGCCACATATGGTCTTAGTTTTCTTATTTGACCTTCTGGTCCTGTACATTTAAGCCATCTAACACTTTGTTTCACTTTAGATAAAGTTTCAACTCCTTGGAATTGAATATCCACCTCTTGAAGTGGCCAATTTGGGGGCCAGGATTTAGAACTAATAATTGTGACATCAGTCCCAGTATCTACCATGCCTTCAATTTCAATATTATTTAAAATTATCTTTAACTTTGGCTTTTGATCATTTTTAAAGGCTTGCAAATATATATGTTTTTGTTCTCTTCCTGTTTTTTTTTTATTTATATATAGAATCTGCTTTGTCCTTGCTGTCCAAGTTTTTAATGTTTATTCCCAGAGCAGTGGCATTTAACTTTCTTGTGGAAGAGTATCCCTGTCCTGTACTGGGGCCTGAGAAATGCCCCCTTAGGCATTTTTGATAAAGGATTACCCCATTTATCTGTGCTCTACATTCACTAATCCAATGTCAACCCTTGCCACATCTTCTGCATATTCTAGGACGTATAGGCTCCCTTTTTGAATTATTTTTTTTCTGATAACTCTATTTGCAGCAACCTTGCCCATCAAAATTAAGACATTTCCCAATGTCTTTAGGGGTAGCTTCTCCTATCAAGGTCAAATTGATGTCTGAGGTCAATCATATTTATAACCCATTCATCTATTTGTGCACACCTTGATTTTAATGGCTGTATTACCTCTTTGCATTCAAAAATCTTTGCATTTTCAAAAGCTAAAGATTCTATTAGTGCTCTTCTAGCTAGTGGAACTGATATACTTGTATCCCCAGCTGAGGTCAATCTTTGCAAAATGTTAATGAATATTTCACTTGGAGCTTGTATGACCTGAGAGAATGGCTCAAGCCTTTCTCCTGATTCCTCAATCTTGTCCCAGGTATTTAAGGCTGCTAGGTGACATAATGCTAAGTTTTCTTCATTATATACAGCTTGTATCTCTGTGTCAGTCTATTGGCCATCCCCAAGCAGCTGTTCCTTAGAAACACCAACAGCCCTGGCTGTATTTTTGTAAGCTATCTCTCTAGCTTCTTCTCTTCACCATGATAGCCATTGTAAATATGGCTCAGGTTCTTTTGTTGGCTTTGACATATCCTCCCAGTCCTTTGGGATTATTCTACTGATTGACCAGGACGTCAGCATTTGTTTTACAAATGGTGAATGCATTTCAAAATTGGTGACACTTTCTTTAAATTTTCTCACTTCACAAGGTGCCATTCAGCCTCATGGTAATCCTGTGGTTGATCATCATCTGCTGGTCTCTGTTGTACACTGACTGGATAAACTAACATTTGTTTTCTAACCACCTTTGTTTGGTTTTCTTTACTATTATATTTCATGTCTGCCTGAGTATTTTCTTTACTTGGTGTTCTAAACTCTTCTTTTAAGGTCTGTATTTCACACCTATCTCTCTGTTGTTTGTTTTATGCAATAATCTCTTGAATGTCTTGTTTTTATGCTTTGTTTCTAACTTTTATTTTTTTCTATATATTGTTCTAGTTGTTCTTTGTGTTTTCCAGTATCTTTTATAAAACCTCTGCCCTCTTTTCCTATTGTTTATCATGTTCTGTAAGTTTTTATATCTCTTGTTTTATGTCCTGTTTCCAACCATCCTTTTTTTTCTTCATATTGTTCTACTTGATCTTTGTGTTGTTCCAGTATCTTTTCTAAAGGCTTTGCCTTTGAGAAGACATAAAAGGCTAAATCAATTTTTAAAGTTAAATTGAGGAATATGAATGTAACCATAGTCATAATTTCTAAACTTTCCTTTATTTCTGTCTTAAAACCGTAGAAGAAGTTATCAGCAAAGCTCAATGAAGTCTGTTTTAATGTTCCTCTCATCCTGTTAGATTATAGTGGCAACCAATTTTGTTCAGTCTCAGGTCTGCTCACAGTAGGCTGTCTTTTGCTTTGAGGCTTATTTGAGAGTCTCTTTTAAAGAGCCAGTAATTTTTCTGGGAGTTTTTAGGTTTAAAGTTTGGGTTGTATTGCTGGGAGTTTATTCCTCTCCCCCACCAAATTATATTAAAGTAGGATTTAAATGGTGTGGATACTTAGATTAGATGGGTGCCATTTGTTGTCAGCTATTAATATTCACTATTGATAAATATTTTAGTTAAGCAGTGGTTATTCCTAAACAGCTGTATAACCCAATCACTACACAGAGACTAGGATTTATTTAATTAACCTAGAGCACAATGCTGGCCAACAGTTACTCCATCCTAAATCTCTAAGCCCAAAGAGTTGCCTACTATTCAGATTCACCCATCATACTTGCTTTTAGTGATATCTTAGTTCCAGTTCATTTCTGCATGTGGTGACAAGACCTTTACTGCAGATTCTCCTCCTTTCCTCTCCTGCTTCCTTCCTCTTCCTTCCACTTTGGACCAGGATGTCTCTCCCTATCCTCTCCATTGCTCAGTATTGGGGCAGGTTGTTTTAATTGACAATATGGAGAACAATTGGTGGCATGTTTATACAAACTTGAGACAGGTGATGCTTAGAAAAAGCAACACAATGCAATATCTGGATTGAAACCAGACAGTGGAGGAGATAAATCAGCATTTGAATGAACAAGTGTAAATTGTATACATTCCAAAAAAGAACATTATACTGATATAATCCCTTGTATCATATTAGAACAACATGGTCTAAAACTAGACCTCAATATTAACAAAAACTACTAAACAGCCTGCATATGCATGGAAACTGAACTCTACTCAATGACAGCTGGATTATGGAAGAAATAAACTAATTACACTTTCTAGAATTTAACAAAAATGAAGGCACAACTTACCCAAATTAATGAGACATAATGAAAGTAATTCTAAGAGGAAAGTTTATAGAACTAAGTGCCTTCATAAAGAAATCTCAGGCATCTCAAATCAACATAACAACACACGTGAAAGACCTAGTCAAAAGGAAGCAGACATACACAAGAGGAGTAGATGGCTAGAAATAATCAAACTTATGGCAGAAATCAATAAATTAGAAATAAAGAAAACAATTCAAAGAATAAAGAATTCAAAGAATAAACAAAATAAGAGCTGGTTCTTGGAGAAAATGACAAAGATAGACAAACTTTTAGCCTAACTAACTAAAACACAGGGAGACACTATACAATCAACAAAATCAGAAAATAAAGGGGGGTATAATTACAGACACTGAGGAAATTCAAAAAAATCATTAGGTTTTACCTTAAAAGTCTATATACCACAAAATTTGAAAATCTAAATGAAATGGAATATTTTCTTGCTAGATTTCACTTATCAAAGTTGAATCTGGATCAGGTAACTAAATTAATAGACGTATATGCCTTAATGAAACAGAAGCAGTCATCAAAAGTCTCCTTGCGAAACAGCCCAGGGACTGATGGTTACAGCACAGAACTCTACCAGACCTTCAAAGAAGAGCTAATGCCAATACTTTTCAAACTATTTCACAAAACAGAAAAATAAGGAACATTACCAAACTCATTCTATGAGGCCACATTAACCTTGATTCCTAAACCTCACAAAGGCTAACTAAAAGGCAGGGATACACTAAGAAAGATAACTTCAGACCAATCTCTCCTATGAATATTGAAACAAAAATACTCAATAAAATACTCACAAAATGAATCCAAGAAAACATCAAATATCTCACCTACCATGACAAAGTAGGCTTCATCCTAGGCATGCAGGGGAGGTACAATATGCAGGAATCCATAAACAAACTGAAAAATAAAAACCACATGAAAATCTCAATAGATGCTGAAAACCATTTAATAAATCCAAGCTCAGTTGGATTTATGACTTTATAACCATAACCAAGACTTTATAACTAAAGTCTTGGAGATATCAGAAATAAAAGGAATATGCCTAAACACAGTAAAGATAATATACAACAAGCCTATAGCAAACATCAAACTAAATGGAAAGCAATTTAAATCATTCCCACTGAAATCAGAGACAAGTCAAGTTTGCTCACTCTCTCCTTTCTCTTCAACATAGTACTGGAAGTTCTACATAGAGAAGTAAAACAACTAAAGGAAATCAAGGGGATACAAAGCAGAAAGGAAGTAGTCAAAGTACCACTATTCACAGATGATATGATAGTATACATGAGTGACCCTAAAAATTCTACCAGAGAACTACTACAGCTTATAAAAACCTTCAGCAAAGTGGCTGGAAAAAAAAGTTACTAAAAAATATCTGAATCCCTCTTGTATATAAAAGACAAAAGGGCTGAGAAAGAAATTAGGAAAAACAACAACAACCTTGCAATAGCTACAAATAACATAAAGTACACTAGTGTGACTCTAACCAAGCAAGTGATAAATCTGTATAAAAACTTCAAGTCTTTGAAGAAAGAAATTGAAGAAGATATTATAAGATGGAATGATCTCCCACACTCATGGATCAGTAGGAATAATAGCAAAATGGCCATCTTACCAAAAGAAATATAGAAATTCAATACAATTCCCATCAAAATACCAATACAATTCTTTACAGACCTTGAAAGAACAATTCTCAATATCACTTAAAAAATACACACAAAAAAGCCAGAATAGTTAAAATAATCCAGTACAATAAAAAACTTCTGGAGCTATCTCCATCCTGGATCTCAAGCTGTACTACAGAGAAACAGTAAAAACGGTGTGGTACTGTCAAAGAAACATACTGGTGGATCAGTGGAATTGAATCAAAACCCAGAAATAAACCCACACATCTAAAACACCTGCTTTTTGACAAAGAAGCTATTCAATGGAAAAAAAAACATCTTCAACCAATGGTGCTTGTCTAACTGGATGTCCACATATAGAAAGATACAAATAGACCCATACTTATCACCCTGCACAAAAATAAAGTCCTGGTAGATCAAATACCTCAACATAAAACTAACACACTTAATTTGTTATTTTAAAAAAAGTGAGGAAGAGGCTTGTACACATTGGCACAGGAAACAGCTTCCTGAACAGAACACCAGCAGCACAGACTCTAAGATCAACAATCAATAAATGGGATCTCATGAAACTGAAAAGCTTTTCTAAAGCAAAGGACATTGTCAGCAGAACAAAATGATGGCTTACAGAATGGGAAAGGATCTTCACCAACTCTGCATCTGACAGAAAGCTAATACCAGAATATATAAAGAACCCAACAAATCAAATAATCCAATTAAAAATTGGATACAGAGCTAAAGAGAAATTCTCAACAGAAAAATATTGAATGGTGTAGAAACAATTAAAAATGCTCAACGTCCTTAAAAATCTGAGAAATGAAAATCAAAATGACTCTGAGATTCCCCCTCACACCCACCAGAATGGCTAAGATCAAAAACTCAGGGGACAACACATGCTGGAGATGTGCAGGAAGGAGAACTCTCCTCCATTGCTGGTGAGAATCTAAACTTGTATAACCACTTTGGAAATCAGTCTAGCACTTTTTAAGAAAACTGGGAATACTGCTACCCTAAGACGCAGCTAAACACCTCTGAGACATATATCAGAAAGATGCTCAACCATGCAACAAGGATATTTGCTCAACTATAACTATAACAGCTTTATTCATAATAGCCAGAAACTAGAATCAAACTAGATGTCCCTCAATGAGGAAATGGATACAAAAATTGTGGTACATTTACATAATGAAATACTACTCAGGTATTAAAAACAAGAAAATCATGAAATTTGCAGGCAAACGGGTGGAACTAAAAAAGATCACCCTGAGTGATGTATCCCAGAAGCAGAAATACATGTATGGTATATATTCACTTATAAGTGGCCATTACCCATACAATATAGATTGGACATACTAAAATCTACAGACTTTTAAAAGCTAAAGTACAAGGAGGGAAGATGCTTAATTCTCATTCAGAAAAGAAATCAGGATAGACACCAGAACCCATAGAAGAGAGAGAACAGCCTTCCATGGATGTACACTGAGTGACTCCACTCAACAGGTGATTGAAGCAGATGAAGAGACCCACAGAAAAATTTTGTATAGAGCACAAAAAGTCTTATTGAAAGAGCAGGAGATAGAAGGACCTAAAGGGGACAGGAGTCACACAAGAAGATCAACAAAGCAAAAAAATCTGAGTCCTGGGGCCCTGCAGAGACTGATGCATCAACCAAAGAGCATGAGAGGACTTAGACCCCCTGCTCAGATGTAGCCCACTGACAGCTCAGTCTCCATATGGGATTCCTAGTAAGGGGAGAAGAGACAGTCTCTGAACTTGGTTGCCTGCTTCTTGATCACTTCTCCCTGGTGGGGTCTTCTAGTCAGTCCACAGATGA
Organism: Meriones unguiculatus; assembly: GCF_030254825.1. Taxonomy (NCBI): domain Eukaryota; kingdom Metazoa; phylum Chordata; class Mammalia; order Rodentia; family Muridae; genus Meriones; species Meriones unguiculatus. The sequence continues at coordinate 4,521,438 of NW_026843646.1, read as the reverse complement.
ATAGGATACAGGGAGTCTTAAAGGAACCTTATAAACTAGGGTCTGATAGGACCTTTCCTATCAGAGGACTACAGGAGAAGGATAGGGGAGGAGAAGGGAGGGATAGTGGAACATAGAGTAGATGAGGGAGGGGGCTACAATTGGGATACAAAGTGAATAAATTGTAAAAATTAATGATAACATGGGTGACAGAATAAAGCATAAATAAAACACAATTGACTGAGAAACACACAAAAAATACTCACCATCTTTAATCATAGATATAGCTAGAAAAAAAGAACTTAGGCAACCAATACCTCAAATGACAAATAATGTATGTTTAGTGTCCTTGGCACTATAGTAAAAGAGGATGTGATAGGATACACACAATATCATTGGAAATCTTTCTTCATGGACTGAACATGGAGTGACTTGTAGGAGTTGAGATGTTGATTTACTTTCTTCCCACAGATCAGCAGGAAATGTAGCCCTTGCTGAATTCAAGAGTACTCAAACCTTGAGAGAAACCAGTGCCTGGCCATGGCAGTGACCTTCCTGTCCTTTGAGGATCCTCTGGGTTACTCCTGGCCTGCATGGCTCTGTGCTTATCTGTCAGCACAGCTGTCGTTTTGGGGATCTTTCTCAAGCCCCATGACTCACCCATTGTTAAGTCAAATAACTGGACAATAATAAAATCCCTTAATGTCTTCAAATGAAATTATTTACCCCTACTTTTAGTAAGTTTATGTAAACTGTATATCTAACCATAACTAAAAGAGCCCTTCATTTAGGCAATGTTATATAGATATACTCTATTTCAGAATAGAAACCACTTCTGAAAAAAAACATTTTAGTAAGTTATACATGCTACTTTTTAATTTGTGGACAGATAAGTATTCAAATTTTAATTTCATAATAGTAATTGTGATAAATAATACAGATACTATATATTTTTCCCTTAGTATTTTATTTTTCTGGAGGAAACAGGAATTAGGTTGACAGTTGACATCTTCTGTTGGACAGGCAAAAACCTGGACTTCTGGCAAAGGGAGCTTGAAAAATTGTACATCCACAGCAGAAATCAGTGTGCAGAAATCTCAAAATGATGAAAATAAATCTACCATATGAACCACTTATAACTTTCCTTGACACATGTATAATGGACTCAACATACTTCTTCAAAAATATTTTCTCAACCAAACTCATTGCTATTCTGTTCACAACAGGTATAATATGAGAACACCTAAATATCCTTCACCTGATACAGATAAGTGAAATGGTATGTACATAAGTAGATAGAAATATAAACGACGATATTGATTTAGGTAACTCAGATTCAGAAAACAGATATCACATGTCCTATCTACTCTGAAGCATGTAGCTCTAGATCTTTAGTTGTGAGTATTCACCCTACTGTGAAAGAAAAGAAAGAGTGTGGCAAAAGACTGGGGACCAGCCCCAGCAGTTGATAGAATCCAGAGAGGAGGGAAGGATAAGGCGGGGCAGAAATGAGTCATACATGGTTGTCCAAAGAAACTTAGAGTCTTGACTGACTGGCAGTTAGAGTACTTCTTTCTTTATACAGAGTTCAATAATAAAAGATAGATTCACATTGTTCTAAAATATAGATGATATCCTTCTTGTCCCCAGACAGGAGTTTTAACTGTCTCTTGGTCATAAATTTAGTCATCAGTGATAAACCTTATCTTTTACTATGTTTTTTCTTCATCAATCCCATAACCTGACATTTTTGAGAATCTGGAGGCATATTTGCCACAGCCTGAAAGCCCATCCTCAGGTTGAAAGCATTCTCAGATTCAATGGCAATAGACAGAAAATATTCAAGCCAGCTTGGGCATATTGCTTTGTCCCAAGAAGTATATTATCATATTTTAATGGACAGCCTCAAGAAAAACAATTTAGGCCAAAGCAGCAACAGTTATTATTCCATTACTGGCATAATTCAATGTCTATACCTCATATCTTTGTAGAATTTATTTATATGCTAAATCTAAGTATTCTTTTATTGTTTTGGTCATACGACACCACAGTGATACTGTGAAAGCTGATATTTCTGGAAAAAAGGAGGTTCTAATACCTAATTTTAAAAATCATTTTTATAAAACATTCTTTGTCCATCATTATAGACCCTACTGTAAGGTGATGATGTCTCCAGCCATTCATTTACATCTTTATCTAATCATTGAGGGCATACCATATGTAACTCCTAATCTTATATGCCAAGTAATCATCTGAAGATACAGCAGTACAAGGTAATTAATCTCAAATACTATCAACTCTCTTAGCTCTAGAAACTGTGTTTGCCTTTTTAAGAGTATGTTTTTCTGATTATTTTCTTCTTGAGGAAGCACAGGGGTAGGTTTCACAAGACTATCTTGGAGCTGAAGTCTCATAAGGAGTTTTCTGCCATATTTATGTGAGTTACAACTTCCATGAGGAAGACATTCATGTAGGGCCAGATAATTGATATTCCCCCTAAAAATGAGAGTAGCAGTATGCTCAGGATTGTTCTAGGGAAGCTTAGAAGCAGTACTCCAGGGTGAAGGCATAAATGATTCATTAAAAAATTTTCCCTTGCTCCAATGTCCCCAGGTTGTACATGTATTGAAAACCCTCTAAGCATGTAGCAAGTGGAGATCAAGACCAAGCCTGAAAGATAGCATGAAGGCTATTTTAACATGCAATTCAGCTATGCTGGATGTTTGTGAAATAGCTGTGCTGACTTCAAGACTTTAACTGTATATAAACTTTGGTGAGGTTTTAATCCATTTGGAGGTGACTTTTGAGTGAAAATAAGCATCTATTTCCATGTTTCTACATATAGGCATCTAGTTTGGTCAACATCATTGGTGAAGATTTTATCTGTTTTTCCAGTGTGTATTTCTATTTTTGTTATAGTGCTAGTGTACTTACATAATCAAATATTACTCAGACATTTAAAAAATATAATAATGAAATGTGAAGGTAAATGCACCTTTGCAGGTAACTGAGAGTGAGAGAACCTAGACACCTGAAGACAAATAGGGTATGTATTTGATTTTACATATATATTAGTTGCAAGATGTATAATATCCAAGCAACTGAACATAATACCACAGGGGATACATACAGATTAAGAACTGGAGGTTAGGGGAGGTAGAGATTTCTCCATAGGAAAAGGAAATAAAATACTTGGTACAAATGGAAGTTGGGCTAAAAAGATAGAATTGAAGGGGATTGGAAAAGGAAGAGCACAATGAAAAGGTAACATGAGAAAACACAGGTAAAATTAAGGGTCATTTGTTTGGTACAGTGGAAACCTAATGCAATAGAAACATTTTAAATCATGTTCATATTAAGAGCCAAAATAAATGAAATCACCACACAAGAAAGTCCCAACTGGAAATCTCTTGTCACTAAATTAAGCATCCAGTACTGGTAATGGTTTATATTTAACTGAGGTACTGGCCAAAGTAGTGTGATTGTAATGCCCAAACAATACAGGCTTTTGCCAAAACTATAGGCTGCTCTCCACAAATTGACTGCAATGCTCTGTTGCTGGAGACAACACTTGCATTTACATGGAACATAGATAAATAGAGCTTTTGCCTACATAGAACCATCACACTTACATTCTAGCAATTTTGATATGGGAAGTATTCTGCAACTACAAGAGGAGAAACACTAACCCACCTACCAAACTTTTGAAGTATGACAATGTCCTACCTGTAAGACATATTAGTGCAAGTGTTGTAGGAGTGAATAACCAATCTATAGTTTGATTTAAGTCCCACTTTATATGATGCAATCCACACCTGACACTGGATTATTGATCAAGAAAAATAAATTACATATCCCAGGGTTCCAGGGAAAAAGGAAATATTACGTTCTACTAAAAGTAATAAAATGACCCTTGCCACCATTCTACTATATTCATAGACCAGTATCTTTTTCAGCCATCATCAAAGAATCTTAATCCTGCAGCTGATGGAAACAAATTCAGAGACCCATAGAGAAAATAGACAGTGAGAGACCTTAGGATACTCAAGTATAAATGGGCGATCTCCAACCAAGCCTCCAGGCTCTTCAGTAATTCAGCCAGAAGAGTATATGAGCTAGAAAGAAAGGGATCGAGGATACCAAAGAACAAAGCACTATCAATTAAGAGGACTGAGGCATATATAAACTGTGAGAGACTGAGGCAGCATGCACAAGTCTTTAATGTTCTATACCAGATGTGGTCATAAAGCTGAAATGAGAAGTGCACATCAATCTGTGTCCATAGCCCTGTATGTGATTGATAAGCACTTGCAAATGAAAATATAGTTTTCTCTAAGGGACACTGATTTTATCCAAGGCACTACTCTTAATTGTATGCTTAAGAATGCATTTCTAAAGGTAGATGGCCAAAACTTCACTCACTGGCACATTTGGATTTTCATGTCCTATAATTCTGGCATGTATTTTAAAAATTTTATCAACGTTCTCATTTTAATGTTCTGGATTTTTTTTCTATTTTTAAAGCTACATGTCATTTGTGTGTGTACCATTGTTTCAAGTTTAGTAGTTATGAGGTTTCTGCATGTGTAAACAAGTCTACATCTTTTCCCCCATTGGCCTCTTTTTCTTTTGTTTGTTTTTCCTACTAAGATGTGATTGTTTTTGTCTTTTTCCTATTTTATTTTCTTATTATAAATTATAGCCCTCCTTGTTTTATGAGGGTGAATTTAGACCAGATAGAAGGGGAGGTGGGAAAGTGTTTTCAGGATTAGAGGAAGGGAAAACTTTAATCAGAATGAATATATGAGTAAAATGTCTATTTCATAAAGAAAAAGGAAGGAGGATAAGAGGAAAAAAAGAAAAAGAAGAAGGAGGAAGAGGAAAAAAGGGAAGCAGGAAGAGAACAATGAGGAGATGAAGATGAAGAAGAAGAAAAACAGCAACAACTGGATAGTTTTGTCAAAAGAAATGTTAAATAGCCAGGCACAAAAGATCCAGAAGATCTACAAAGTGCCAAAAAGTAATTTATGAATAATGGAAATAGAGGAAGAAGACAAAACTCACATCAAAACCAGAAAATATTTTCAGTAAAGTAATAGAATATATCCTTAACCAAATGAAGAAGGGTCAGCCTATAAAAGTACAAAAATTATACAGAACAACAATTAAAGTGTACCAGAGAAGAAATTGTGCTCAGCATATAAAAATCAAAATACTAAATCTAAAGAAAAGTGCATGCGGGTTGATGCCCCAGGTCCCGCCTCTGAGAAAAAGGTATCAGACGGGTCCGATGCTCTTTGGGTGGATGACACCTAAATGAACATCTGTACAAAGTCCCAATTTATTTCTAATATCAGAGATCAGACCTCTACTCTTGCCTGATGCGTCTAAAACAAAAAGGGGGAACTGTAGAGAGCTGCAGAATGCTATGCCTTAAAGATGGAGCTGGTTTCCGCCTTCCACCTTCCCGATGGTGAGTGCTCTCTGTCACGAACAACTCCACATTTGGCTAAGGCCGAGGATCTGGCTTGCTTCCATGTATGTGGACCTATCTGCATTGCCCCCGTGGCACGCCTGGGTTGGCTACCCAGAGGCTATTTAAGCTGTGGGCTGGCTTTCCCCGGGGTCCGAGGATTGTTCAAGGTTCCTGAATAAACTGCATTGAAAAAAAAAAAAAAGAAAATGTATCCTTAAAATCAGCCCATAGGCCACTTTGTAGAGCATTTTCTTAATCTGTGACTGATAGGGGATGGGGAGTCCACTGTGAGTGATACCGTACCTGGGCTGGTGGTCCTGGGTTCTATAAGAAATCAGACTGAGTGAGCCAGGATGAGTAAGCCAGTAAGCAGTACCCTTTCATGGCCTCTGCATCAGCTACTGCTTCCAGGTTCCAGCTCTGTTTGAGTTCCTGTCCTGGCTTCCTTCATGTGGACTACTCTGTAGACATGTAAGCCAAATAAACTCTCCCTTTTCCAACTTAAAAAAAAAAAAAGAAAAGAAAAGTATATTAGACAAAGAAGGTATATTAAAAGTTGAAATCTGAAAAGACTAAGTAGCATATAAGTTCAGGCTCATTAGAATAACTCCTGATCTCCCATGAGAGATTGTAAACCCAGAATGGCTGATACAGATTGTTTATAATCTTTAAGAGACCCTTATTACTATATCTGGTAAACTTTCAATAATAAAGGATGAATAAAGATATATTGCATAATAAAACCAAATATGAGCAATATCTATGTAAAACTTCTTCACTATATAAGCCAATAGAAGGAACACTCCTATCTAAAAATATTAACCACACCCAAAAAAACACAAAGAATGAATAATCCCAAGCTTCAAATTAAAAGAGGCCAAAACCCCAAACCATAACTACAAAATAATGGAAAATGGTAAACATTGTTCATTGAAAACTCTCAGTTTGAAAGTTCAATTCTCCAATAGAATGACAGAAACTAACAGAATGGACTAGACAACAATATCATTCTTCTGCTGCGATGGTGAACACTCTTTACCATCCAGGTTGGACACCATCTCTTGGTAAAAGGATAGAAGGAGACAGTAGAAGAAAGTGGACCAAGAAAGAAGTTTGGGGGAACCTTTTGTGGTCCAATTCACACAAATACTTAAAATCCTTAAGTCAATTTAAAAGAGAGTATATACTGTACACACTGAATGAGGAGTTCCACCATTATCCATATAAAAACAACAGATGACTTGGGCTGGTCCAGCACACATCTACACTCATGTTTACTGAAGCACAACTTACTGTCTGCTCAGTTAGATCTGACTTCATTGTCCTGAAACGCATGAGTGCAAAATATCATATTATTCAATTTTTTAATTCATGGAAAACAAATACTTTTGTTTTGAGATTTTAATATAATCACATTATTACTCACATCTCTGTCCTCCCTACAAAATCTCCCATACAGCCTTCTTTTTGAAACACAATTTCAAGTCTTGTGTTGTCAATAACTGCTATTACATGTCTTGTTCATCAGGCAAGTGTGTGTGTGTGTGTGTGTGTGTGTGTGTGTATGTGTATGTGAGAGTAACATGTAACATTTCAAGAAAGGCAGTCAACTTACTTTGAAATTGTGAATTAACTCAAAATGTATAAGCAAAAATTGTAACCTGAGCTAGACACAGGAATCAAACTCTGTCTAACTTCACTCCTAATTGGGTTATAAGTAGTCAGTACCCTGAAATAAGAACTGGATGGTCAGTTTTAGAGCCCGAACATCAGGGTGTTGTGGCATGACATGTCAAAGAACACATTTCAGTGACAAAAAAGGAATAATGTAAAGAAATACTTAAGGGTGTGTGCAGAACGGCTATTAATAGTAGGATATATTGTTTACTTGAGAAATATTCTGTTTATATTTTTAAATCTCAATAACCAAAATTTTGTAATTAATGTGTAAGAGATATTAATTTATTTATGTATTATTTATTCTTCCATCCTTTTCCTTCCATCTTCACCCTCCAGAGTTTTGCGTAATCATTCTTTACTCTTTTGAAAATTCAAGCCACTTTTTCATAAACTATTTTTACACACTTAACGTCAAATTTTGATTTGTAAAATATTTTTCTATATTATAATACTAGAAATATACAACAAATCACTGAATTTAGTCAAGGATATTTATTATAAATACTGTTACAGGATAAAGGAAAATGTATAGAGATGAAATAGTATTCTTTCTAGTTGTTGTTAAGAAACAGTTGCCTGAGACCAGCCATGTCAGGAAAAAAAAACTCATTTTTTTTCTTTTTTATTAACTATTACAGTTTATTCACTTTGTATTCTGGCTGTAGGCCCCTTGCTCCTCTTCTGCCAGTTACAACCTACCTCCCACTTCTCTCCCTATGCCTGTCTCCTAGTCCACTGATAGGCAAAGTCCTCCTCCCCTATCTTATCCTAGCCTACCTTATCATGTCTCACCAGAAATGGCTGCAACTTCTTCCAGTGTGGCCTGGCAAGGCTGCACCTCCTAGGAGTAGGTGATCAAAGAGCCAGCCACTCTGTTCATGTCAGAGACAGCCCCTGTTACCTTTAATAGGGAACTCACATGGAGACTGAGTTAGATACTTACGGGCTACATCTGAGCAGGGTTTCTAGGTGTTCATGCATGGTCCTTTGTTGGAAGATGACCCCCTGGGCCCACATTTTTTTTTACTTAATTGGCCTCCTTATAGAGTGCTTCTCCCATCCAGGTCTTTCTATCTCCTTAATCTTCCATTTGAGTCCATGCTCTCTGCCCAAAGTTTGGCTATTAGTCTAACTATCTGCTTCAATACACTGCTATGTATATTCTTTCAGAGGCCCTCTCTGATAGGTTCCTGCCCTGTTCCCTATCTTCTACCATTATCGATGTTTATCCTATTTACCCTTCTGAATGAGAATTAAGCAGCTTCCATAGGGTCCTCCCTGTTGTTTAGCTCAATTAGGACTATAGATTTTAGTATTTTTAATTTTATCTTATACAACTAATATCCACTTATAAGTGAGTATATACCATGAGTATCTCTCTGCTTCTGGATACCTCACTCAGGATGATATTTTGTAGTTGCATCCATTTGCCTGCTGATTTCCTTGTTTTTAATTGCTGAGTGGTATTGCATGATGTAAATGTACCACAATTTCTGTATCCATTCCTCAGTTGTGGGAAATCTAGGTTGTTTCCAGACTCTAGCTATTATTAAAAACAAAACTGTTATGAGTATAGATGAGCACATGTCCTTGTTGTATGGTTGATAACCTACTGAATATGTGCCCAGGGGTGGTATAACTGAATATTGAAGTGGCACTATTCATAAATTTCTGAGAAAGCACCAATTGATTTCCAAAGTGGTTGTACAAGTTCACATTCCCACCTACAATGGAGGAGTGTTTTCTCCACATCCAGTCCAGCTTGTGTTGCAGATGATGTGATAGTACATATAAATAACCCTAAAAATTCAACCAGGGAACGCCTACAGCTGATAAACATCTTCAACAAAGTGGCTGGATACAAAATTAAGTAAAACATACAAACAAACAAACAAACAAACAAAAAACTGAAGCCTTCCTGTATACAAAAGAAAAACAGGATCATAAAGAAATTAGGGAAACAACACCCCTTCACAATTGCCACAAATAACATAATGTACCTTGTTGTGAATCTAATCAAGCAAATGAAAGACTTATATGGAAAAAAAATTCAAGGACGATATCAGAAGATGGAAAGATCTCCCATGCTCCAGGATTGGTAGGATTAACATAGTAAATATGACCACTCTACTAAATCTACAGACTCAATGCAATTCAAATAAAAATACCAACACAACTCTTTACTGACATTGAAAGAACAATTCTCAGTTTCATATTTAAAAACAAACAAACAAAAAAACCCAGAATTGATAAAAACATGTCTGTACAATAAAATATTTTCTGGAGGTATCTTCATCCCAGATCTCAAGTAATACTATAGAGCAACAGTAATAAAAAAAAAAATCCTCCCTGACCTTGTTAAACAATCTATTTTTCCAAATTCTTTCTAAGTGTAATGGCCATTGCTAACAATCTACATCTATGGCTCCTTTCAAGGGCAGTGGTTAATTCATTAATCTGCTCCAGTAAACAGGTGGAAAGAGATCAAACATTGTTAATTTTAAATGTCAGTGATATCGCCCAGTGATGGCCTAGAAGCCTCCTTAGAGTTTTCATACAACTCATGCTATGAGGAATATGGGCATCATAAGGGCAACAAGCAGAGATATGCTACATAAAAGCACAAAGTCCTCAGGACAAGCAGTTCTAGGAATTATGCTTCTCCAAGACAAACTCCTCATGACTATGCTAACAGTGGAGCCACATTCCATGAGTTCTACAGCTCATTTGCTGTTGCTCCTGAATGGCTCTTGACAGGACTGGGTAGCCAAAATAGTTTGCCTATATATGGGTGAAGGGGAAGTGAGGTTATCTCAGGCCCTGGGAAGGAGAATTCAGGTTATTGCATGGGCTATACTAGCCTGGAGGACCAGACAACATGGAAGAACTGAAGGATTGCTGGGAGAAAATGCCAGGTAGATTTGATTTGATATGTTAACTAGGAACCTCTGCAATTAGTTCCAGGTTTGAATCCTACTGCTATGGTAACATAAACTTCAGCGAGAGAAGCATGGTCTCCATTGGATAATGATTATCAAGTGAGCCCACAGGGAAGAAAGGTGACAAAGACAAAGATTATGTTTTTCTTTTCTTTCTATATATCTTCTTTCTTCTCTTTGAGGGAGGGCAGTTACCCAAACTAGACTCAAAATTTTGCTATTTTGCTCTTTTGTTTTTCATACTATTTTTCATTTTATTAATTGTTTTTATTTTTCACAATTTATTCATTATGTATGATGGTTGAAGGTCACTCCCTCAACTCCTACTGGTCCTACCCTCTCTTCATCTTTCCCCATCCCCTTTCCCTAGCCTACTCAAAAGGGGAGTTCCTCTCCTCTGCCATCCACCCATACCTTATTGGAACAGTGCTCAGTTACTAAAAACAGAGAAATAAAATTTCTGCTCTTATTTCTTTTCCATCGGCCACTGTACTCATCTCAGAAGATTTCATACCATGAAGCTTGCCTGCAACCTTACCATGAACTAAACACTAAGTATAACTCATTTTAAAGAGTCCCACCCCAAGACACTGATTGACCATTTCACATCCAGAAACATGTGAAATTTGAAATGTTATGATGTCTGAAACATTTTATCACAGGCATTTCAGAGAATGTGGTTCTCTTGCTGCCTGGAGGGCTGTTTCCCACCAGCCCAGGAAGGCATAAGGGGCAGAAGATGATTAGCATAAAGCTTGGAAAGCCCGCAAGCATAACTGTGGTCAGCCACTCTGGGAACCACCTTAGAAAGTAGCTTCAACTTTAATTCCAGAAAACAGAAAACAGAGGCTTATATCCCTTGGGGAGTGCCTGGGATGCTCCAAGCATAGGTGTAGATAACTGTTTAATGCTAGGCAATTCAAGGATGCTTGATTTGCATTAAAAAGCACATTCCTATTATATGAATAAGAACAAGGACACAGATCCAAATTATCCTATATTTGAAGGGAGGGGAGAGTTATCAGTGATCTGTGTCAAAGGCCATCTATCAAATTTGATTGGTGGTGTCTATGTCTAAAGACACTCTGTAGATGAAGTCAGGCAGAGAAAACTCACCCTTGACATGGTTACACATCTACTCCAGAAGCAGGTTCATACATGGAAAAGAAAGCCTTCTCCCTCATATCTCAAAATTCAGTGTGGGTTGTGATGTTCTTCAATAGTACCCCTGGAACAATAGGTATGTGTACACAAAGAAAATTCTACAGGCTACCACTGTTGTGTTACTCTCAGAGAACTTCCTGGCTGGTGTTAGTTCACCATTCCCTACATATTCATTCACTGGACTAAAAGTTTCTTGTGTAAAGTGAGGCAACTGAAAATAGTAAATGTTGAGAATCAGGATTATCAATAAGTCTTCCGTAAACACATTATATAATACTGTTGCATGTAATTGACATTCACCATTCATTTTATTCTTTTTAAAAATAAGTTTATTTACTTTAAATTCCAATAGTAATCCCCCTCCCTTCTCTGCCCATGACTACCCTCCGTTTCTATTGCCCCTATCCCCTTTCCCTTTCAGAAAAGGGAGGTCATTTCCTTTGAGCTAGTTCTACAGTTCTGTTGCATCTCAGTGGACCAAAGTACACAACGGCATTTCCACCTTGCTTATACTCACAGAATTCCTCTCCAGTAAGGATACTTTTATGTTGATGATGACTCTGGATTCGTGCAAGGCCTCACCATTTTAACACATTCATAAGTTTTTCCTCTATTATGAATCCTTTCATGATGATGAAGATTATACAAATGTGGAATGGTTTCACCATGTTAAAATCACTCACAAGCTTTCTGTCCATTAGGATTTCTTTCATGAGTGTGGAGATTATTCTGAAGTCCAAAAGATTTTTCACATTGGTTACAGTCAGACATCTTTCCAGTATGTGTTATTTTATGTATTAGGAGATGTTATGTGCAAAGGCTTTGCCACATAGTTATATTCCTATGGTTTCCCTCCAGAATGTATTGTTGTCTTAGGAGATGATTGGTACATGCAAAGGATTTATCACACTAATTACCCTCACAAGGCTTCTCTCCACTGTGTGTATTTTCCTGTTTACAGAGACTACTCTGCTGTGCAAAGGCTTTATCCCGTTGGCTATATTCATAAGGTTTCTTTCCGGTATGTGTTCTTTTATGGCTTATGAGATGACTGTTTTGTGCAAAGGCTTTACCACACTCATTACATTCATAAGGTTTCTCTCCAGTGTGTGTTCTTTTATGGCCTAAGAGAGTACTGTTTTCTGCAAAGGTTTTACCACAATGGTTACATTCATAAGGTTTCTCAACAGTGTGTGTTCTTTTATGTCTTATGAGATGACTGTTTCGTGCAAAGGCTTTGCCACACTGGTTACATTCATAAGGTTTCTCTCCAGTGTGTGTTCTTTTATGGCTTAAGAGAGCACTGTTTTGTGCAAAGGCTTTACCACACTGGTTACATTCATAAGGTTTCTCAACAGTGTGTGTTCTTTTATGTCTTATGAGATGACTGTTTCGTGCAAAGGCTTTACCACACTGGTTACATTCATAAGGTTTCTCTCCAGTGTGTGTTCTTTTATGTCTTAAGAGAGTACTCTTTTCTGCAAAGGCTTTACCACACTCATTACATTCATAAGGTTTCTCTCCAGTATGTGTTCTTTTATGGCTTAAGAGAGCACTGTTTTGTGCAAAGGCTTTACCACACTGGTTACATTCATAAGGTTTCTCTCCAGTGTGTGTTCTTTTATGGCTTAAGAGAGTACTGTTTTCTGCAAAGGCTTTGCCACACTCATTACATTCATAAGGTTTCTCTCCAGTGTGTGTTCTTTTCTGGCTTATGAGATGACTGTTTTGTGCAAAGGCTTTACCACACTCATTGCATTCATAAGGTTTCTCTCCACTGTGTGTTCTTTTATGGCTTAAAAGAGTACTGTTTTCTGCAAAGGCTTTACCACACTCATTACATTCATAAGGTTTCTCTCCAGTGTCTTTTCTTTTATGCTGTATGAGCTGACTGCTTTTTGCAAAGGCTTTACCACATTGATTACATTTGTAAGGCTTCTCTCCAGTGTGTGTTCTTTTATGCCATAGAAGAACAGTGATATAGGGGAAGGCTTTACCACATAGAGTGCCTTTAAAGGGTTTCTCTCCAGTATGACTGCTTTCATGCCTGCAAAGAAAATTGGCACATGTGAAAGATTTACCACAGTGATTTCATTACACTAATAAATATATTTATCTATATAAATATATAAATATATTTATAAATATATTTATCTATATGAATTAATTTCATAATTAGGTCCAATTGTAAAGAAGAATCAAATTTTAAAGTTTTATCACTTTATTCACATTCACGGTATTCCCCTTCATTATGGGTATTTTTTTAAGATCCCTGTGATGGTAAAAGCATTTGTTATGTGGATCACTTTTATAGCATCATTTTTCTATAAGAAGTTTTCTCCTATATATGAAGAGTATTGTAAGAATTAAGAGTTTTACCAAGCAATCCCATTCACAAATTTTTGTACTGTATGAATGATACTTCATTTACAAAGTGAGCCAAGATAAGCAGAAGTTCCAAATTCCTAGTATTCATGGGTATTTTCAGCAATATGAGTTTGCTGATGAATTATCAGTGAAGTTGCAAAACCAATTAACAGTAACCATTTATCACATTCAGAAAATTTACTCAAAGTGGGGACTACTACCAAATCAATTGTTCTTGGAGAAAGACAGGGACACTGCTTCTTTCAATAACCCTATGCTCATGTGTCTTAGAATCATTTTGACATATGATATACCAGTTTAATTTACAAAAGTAATAAAGATTCCCACATTGAATTAACATAGTTTGTTTTTGTTCATCATAGAGATGTCATATAGGGATTAAGCTTTCTCCACAACAATATTCTTGATTCTCATAAGCTACTCCTTTCACTAAACTTTACAATGTTACTGCACGAAAATTAGTAACACTGGTTCTACTGTGTAATTTTTGCTTATTAGAAGGTTTTGGACACATACTGATCACCAATTCATTTGTGTACACCTCTTACAATATCTGAGTAGATAGAATGAGACTAAACAGATTGGCAGTTCAAGTCAGTAGCCGTAATGTCCATATGATTCAAATGGTATTTTTGTTACAATATTATTTTATTTTCTTCTGTCTTAGGGGAGTGCCTTGTAAACACAAATCAGATATCTGACATTGAAGTACATGGAATTATGAGATTTTAATGATCATCAGTACACTTAAAGCAGTGCTGTTTTTACACTGTTGCTTTTCTTTAAAACTTCCAGGACACAGCCATGTGTGCTGGTACATGCCTTCAATTACAGCACTTGTGGAGGCAGAAGCAGGCAGATCTGTGTGATTTTGAGGTCAGGCTGGTCTAATAAGCAAGTCTAAGAAAGTCACAGATACCCAGAAAAAAAATCTATTTAAAAAACATAAAATAAAAAGCAGCCAATAAACAAACAAACAAACAAACAAACAAAAAACACCAGACTTCCAGGACACATTCAAATTTAAGATTTCTATCTGTATCAACATGCAGATAAAGTTACCTTTTATTACTTGTAGAACTTTGAAAATGTTCTTCAATATTATGGTCATCCCAATTGTAGCCTAAAATATAGTACCAGAAAATATATATTATTGGAAATATCATGTTATTATTAAGGCAAAACTTAAATCACTATCTTCTGTGACCCTTAGAATCATGCCTGATTTATTTACCTCATTCCTCCTCATTCTCAATTGGAATTATAGAAGAGGATCAATAACAAAGTAAAAGTTGTCTATTTTAAAAGTGAAAGAAAAATTGCAGTCTTACCTATAGCAGTGAGGTTTTCACAGGTCTCTAGCATCACATCTTTGTAGAGTTGTTTCTGGGAAGGTTCCAGCAAGGCCCACTCTTCTTGGCTGAATTTCACATGCACATCATTGAAGGTCACCAAATTCTAAAATATGCCATACATTTGTACAACAGAAACAGTGGCAACAATATAATTTATACGTCATTGTCAATATAATCATATAATTCTACTGTTTCTTCAATTTATTTTCTGACACAGAAGTGCGAATGTTATACAGTTAGGTGCTATGTTTGATGTGAAGTAGGGGAGGTGAAAAAGCCTAAAGGTTAGATTGAAAAAAAAACAAAGGCATGCTTCAAAAACCTGTGTTTCATCAGTTTGTAAGATATGAATATAAAGTAGCCATTAGTTGGGTTCTTGAGCAATCTATGAATCATCTTCAGTTACTTGGGTGAGTAGGTCAGGACCCTGTCATGATACAAGTGAAAGGACAAAACACAGTCATGATATTTTATATAGCAACAAATGAGATGTTTTGATCATGGGACACTGAACAGATGGGTAACATCAGTCAAAAGACAACATGGTACTGAATATTATGTTTTGACCAGGGATCAGGGATGTGGCATATCAGTATGTGAAGAGGGGTCTCATATATTTGTGGAAGGGAAAGTGGACTACAGTGAATACATGGATAAAAAATAATGTGAGTGGCAAGCAACAACAATCATAGCCAATAACACCATATTTCTGAGTGACCAGACAAAAGAAAGGGAATAGAACACATGATTATTCTTTGATCATTGTTTTGTATATCTTCCTTACTAAATAATGTAGTCTATAGATTAAAAATAAAGATTAAAACTTTTCTATTAATAAAGAAGTATTAATGTTATCACTAAGTCATTTTAGAAGAAAACGGAATAACAAGTTTTAACTGTATCATATATGAACTTTTTGAAGAGGATATAGCTTTGGAATAGACATGGCAATTAATATGGACAAAGACAAACAGAGAGAAGGGTTTGAAATAGAGAGACAGAGACATAGAGACAGAGACAGAGAGAGAGAGAAATTAACAGATGATCAATACTAAGTACAGATCAGAGAAATTTATTAACAGTTACTAACTACAAAAAATGGTGGACAAGCCATTTCTGGGTGTATTCTGTCATGCCTTCAATTCCATCACTCAGGAGGCAGACGCAGCTGTATCTTATTGAACTGGATGTCAGCATTATCTATTCAAAGAGTTCTAGGACAGCCAGACCTATATAGTAAGACAGAGCCTCCTCTAAAAGTCAATCAAACAAACACAAAATATTGAAAGAACTCAGAGGTCTTTACTGAAGCTTCTACAAGGAATTATACATTCACTCCTGTTGTATATTTATTCTCCAGAAATCTGCACTGCCCCAACTTAAACTGTAACTTCAATGATATCTTACTAAAAGGGAATGCATGTTTAAACACCTAAAAATAGAAAGATGAAAATATTAACATGTAAATGTAAATGCTGATCATAAAAAAGCAACATAAAACAGGACAGATGGATCAGCAGTGAGGAGTTCTTGCTGCTCTTTCAAATAATTGGGCTCAATTGTCAGTGATTACCTGGGACCCACTACTATCAATTGCTATAAGTTCATGAGTTCTGAAGACATCTTCAGACTACTGTGAGGATTAGGCACACAAGAGGTGCATATTCATGCATACAATCAAAATACTCATATTCAGTAAAAATTAAAAATAGATCCCAGATGGTTGGGCTGATTGCATACTGTGTCTGATAAGCTGGATAGCAGAGACTGCATGGCGTCCAATAGTTGGATCTGTGGGTCCCAACTGACTGTGTTTCAAATATAAGAAGAAAACCAATGATAAGGTAAACAATCGGGTCCAACCTCAGAGCACCCAGCTAATCTCTGGGAAAGTTCCTGGGATGTTGCAGCAGGAATAAGGTTTTCAAGCAAATGGACCCAAGAAGCAAGCAGGAGTAGCTATTCTAATGTCTAATAAAATAGACTTTCAACCAAAATTAATTGAAAGGGATGAGGAAGGGGGGAATCCAAGATGGTGGTGCCAGAAGGACATTGGGTCTAAAGAGTAGGACAGCAATGTTGGTACAGCAACTAAAAGACTGAACTCTGGGCCCTAAAACAACAGAGATCCTGTTACCCAGGTGAGAGGAAACTCCACGGTGTGGGAGTCAGTCAGGTCCACTCTCAGGTCACTCAGCAAGAACCTGGAAGATATCCCGGGTCCCAGGATACACCTTTCTGTCCTGATAAACTTTCCAGACTAAATTATATTCTCCAGGGCACCATAGACTGTGAGCCCCAGTCTAGGAAAAAAAACAGAGAAGAAAGCAGGACTGACCTCAGGTCACCCATTTTATCCCTGGAAAGGTTCTGCAGACCGGTGGGTGCACAGCCGCCAAGCCTGAGTGTGCCTCCAGCTGCTAGGCTTATATGCCCTACTCTCCATCACAGAATTGTGTGCCCCCGGACACTAGAGGCTGGGTTTCCCTGTCTGGAGAAAACCCCACAGGCAGGGAAACAGCAGGTCCCAGCTTAGAGAACTCAGCCAACTCTCCACACACACACTACATCTACCATACACAGGAACATTTTTGGAAAAGTTCTCAGCTTCTTTCCCAGTCACCAGCTTGGAGCCATCATTGGCAAGTGCCTACGCATTCTACACACCACAGACTGAGTCTTCCTATTGGGAGAAAACCCAAAGGTGGGGAAAATATCTGGCCCTACCTCAGGACACCTAGCTCCAGAAAAGTTTCTGGTTATCCACAGGATCCATACTCTAGCCTCCTGCTGTATACATGAAAGTGGTGCTCACCTGCCACTGATTACCACTTGGCTACTGTGGTATAGAGCTCCAAACTCAAACCTACAGAAGCCTGGGTTCCCTGAGATCAACCCCCAGATACTGCTCCAAAGGACAACCAGTTTTCCCTAACTAAACTGACCAAACCAGAAGGCACCCAGGTTACAGCAGCAGCTCACTAAATTTACAGCAAGAAACCCAGCAGCAGGGCAGCTGTCTCCAGAACTTCTCTGGGTGAGAGGATAGCCCCCTTTACTAACAAAGGCAACAATTACTACTCAGGTCTGTATGCCTGAGATGAGCTGTGGCAATTCTTGAAAAACACCTGCCATTCATTGACCATACCTAAAAAACGGAGGAGAGCTCCTTTGGGAAAAATCTTTCTGCCAAGGGGATTCGACCCACCACAGGATTCCAGGAAGTACCAGAAACTAACACCCAACACCTAAGATATACCAATGGGTAGAGGCCAGTGTAAAAGCTCAACCAACAAAAGACAAACAATATGGCATCTCCAGAACCCAGTTATTCAGGAGCAAGCAGCCCTGGATACTCCAGCATAAAGACAATTTCAGGCCAATCTCTCTTATGAGCATTGATGCAAAAATACTCAACAAAATACTTTGCAAACCCAATACAAAAATACATCAAAGATATCATCCACTACAACCAAGCAGGCTTCAGGCCAGGTATTCAGGGGTGGTTCAATATACAAAAATCCATCGTTATGATCCACCATATTAACAAATTGAAAGAAAAATAAACACATGATAATCTCCTTAGTTGCTGAAAAAGCATTTGAAAAAATCCAGCATCCATTCAGGTTTAAAGTATTGGAGAGATCAGAGATACAGGGCATATACCTAAACATAGTAAAGGCGATATACAGCAATCCTATAGCCAACATAAAGCTAAACGGTGAGAAACTTAAAGCAATCCCACTGAATTCAGGGACAAGGCATGGCTGCGCCCTCCATATCTCTTCAACATAGTTCTCAAAGTCCTTGCTAGATTAATAGGACAATTAAAGAAGATTAAGGAGATACAAATGGGAAAGGAAGAAGTCAAAGTATCACTATTTGCAGATGATATGATAATATACCTGAGTGACCCCCAAAATTCTACCAGGGAACCCCTAAAGCTAACAAACACTTTCAGCAATGTGGCTGGATACAAAATCAACTCAAAAAATAAGTAGCCCTCCTGTATACAAAAGACAAAAGTGCTGAGAAAGAAATTAGGTAACAAAAACCTTCACAATAGTCAAAAAGGACATAAAGTACCTTGGTGTGACCCTAACCAAGCAAGTCAAAGACTTGTTTGAAAAAAAATTCAAGTCTCTAAAGAAAGAAATAGAAGAAGATATCAGAAGATGGAAAGATCTCTCATGCTCATGGCTTGGAAGGATTAACATAGTAAAAATGGTCCTCTTACCAAATGCAATCTACAGATTTAATGTAATTCTCATCAAATTACCAACACAAATTTTTACAGACCTTGAAAGAAAAATTCCCAACTTCATATGTAATAACAAGAAACCCAGAATTGCTAAAACAATCTTCCATAATAAAAGATCTTCTGGAGGTATCTCCATCCCTGATCTCAAGTGTACTATAGAGCAAAAGTAATAAAAACTGCATGGTACTTGCATAGACACTAGTGGATCAAAGGAATTGGATAGAAGTCCCAGAAATACACCCACACACTATGGACTCCTGATTTTTACAAAGATGCCAAAACCATACAATGGAAAAAAGATAGCATCTTCAACAAAAGGTGCTGGTCTAAATGGATGTCTACATGTAGGAAAATGAAAATAGATCCATGTTTATCACTCTGCACAAAACTAAAGTTCAGGTGGATCAAAGACCTCAGTATAAAACCAGACATACTAACCCTGTTAGAAGAAAAAGTGAGGAAGAGCCTTGAACTCATTGGAACAGGAGACAACTTCCTGAACAGAACTTCAACAGTACAGGCTCTAAGAGCAACAATCAATAAATGGGACCTCATGAAACAGAAAAACTTCTATAAGTCAAAGGAAACTATTATCAAAGCAAAATGACTGCCTGCAGATTGGGAAAAGGATCTTCACCAACCCTATATCTGACAGAAGGTTAATATCCAGTATTTATAAAGATTTCAAGAAGTTAAACACCAACAAATCAAATAACCCAAATTAAAAAATGGGGTACAGAGCTAAACAGAGAATTCTCAATAGAGGACGATAGAATGGCAAAGAAACACTTAAAGAAATGTTCAACATTCTTAGTCATCAGGGAAATGCAAATCAAAACCACCCTGAGATTTCGCCTTACAACCATCAAAATGACTAAGACGAATAACTCAAGTGACAACTCATACTGGATAGGATGTGGAAAAAGGTGAACTCTCCTTCATTGCTGGTGGAATGTAAACTTATACAACCACTTTGAAAATCATCCTGGCACTTTCTCAATTAGGAATAGTGCCTCCTCAAGATCTAGCTATATCACTCTTAGGCATATAGCCAAAAGGTGCTAAAGTATACAACAAGGACATCCACTCACCTATGGTTGTAGTAGCTTTATTTGTAATAGCAGAAGCCAGAAACAGCACAGATGGCCCTCAGTTGAGGAATGGATACAGAAATCGTGGTATATCTATACGACGGAATATTACTCAGCAATGAAAAACAAGGAAAACATGAAATTTGCAGGTAAATGGTGGGAAGTGGAAAAGATCATCCTGAGTGAGGTACCCCAGAAGCAGAAAGACTCACAGGGTATATACTCACTCATAAGTGGATATAGAATATAAAATATAGGATAAAGATACTAAAATCTGTACACCTAAGGAAGTTAATCAGGAAGTTGTATGCTGGCTAAGATGCTCAAACCCCATGCAGAAAGGCAAAGAGGATGGACATCAGATGAGGGAGAATACAGGGACAGGACAGGAGCCTACCAAAGAGGGCCTTTCAAAGGCCCTACCCTGCAGGGTGTCAAGACAGATGCTGAGACTCATAGCCAAACTTTGGGCAGAGTGCAGGGAATCTTATGGAAGAACTGGGAGATAGTAAACCTGGAGAGGACAGGAGCTCCACAAGGACAGTAACTGTTCCAAAAATTCTGGGCACAGGGGTCTTTTGTGAAACTAATATGCCAGCCAAGGACCACTCATGGAGATGGCCTGAAACCCCTGCACAAAAGGTAGCCTATGGCAGTTCAGTATTCAAGTGGGTTTCATAGTAATGGGGACAGGCACTGTCTCTAACAGGAACTCATTGGCCTGCTTTTTGATTTTGATCACCTTCCATTGAGGGGGAATCAGCCTTGCCAGGCCACAGAAGAAGACAATGCAGCCACTCCTAATGAGACCTGATAGACTAGGATCAGAGTGAAGGGGAGGAGGACCTCCCTTATCAGTGGACTGGGAAAGGGACAGGGGTGGGAAAGATGGAGGGTGGGATTGGAAGGGGAGGAGGAAGGGAGGTACAGGGGGGATACAAAGTGAATAAACTGTTATTAATAAAAATGTAAAAAGAACACAATAAAACGTTGAAAGATTTTTTAAAAACTATGCTGTTACACATAGTTTCAAACTATGAAAATATTGCCTGATGTCAGTTATTGCTCCTAAATATAAATAAATAAATAAAAATGAGGAAGACTACTTCATATTCATCAAAGGAAAATTCCACCAAGATGGCATCTGTATTCTGAGCAACAATGCCCCAAATACAAGGACACCCACATTTGTAAAAGAAACATTAATAAAACTTAAAGAACATATCAATCACCGTACATTAATAATGGGAGAAGTCAACATGTCACTATTATCAAGGGACAGAGCAATGGAAAAGAACTTAAACTGAGAGATAATGACACTAATGGATGTCATGAATCAAATGGACCTAACAGATAACTAGAGAATTTTTAAACCCAAAAAGAAAAGAATCTATCTTCTTTTAGCACCTCATGGACCCTTCTTCAAAACTGACCATACAGTAGGTCACAAACCAGGCCTCAAAAGATACAACAAGACTGAAATGATATCTTGTACCTTATCAGACCATGATGGACTAAAGTTGAACCTCACCAATAACAGAAATAATAAAAAGCCTACACACACGTGGGAACTGAACAACTCCCTACTCAATGAAATCTAGGTGAGGAAAGAAATAAAGAAAGAACTTCCTACAGTTCAATGAAAATGAATGCACATCATACCTAATCTCGTGGGATGCAATGAAAGCAGTCCTAAGAGGACTTTTAATATTACTAAAGGCCTTCATAAGCTATTGGAGACATCCCATACAAGCAACTTAATGGCACACCTGAAAGCCCTAGAAAAAAAAGAAGCAAACACACCCAACAGGAGTAGACCACTAGGAATAACCAACATCAGGGCTGAAATCAATAAATTAGAAACAAAGAAAATAATTTAAAAAAATCAACGAAACCAAGAGCTAGTTCTTTGAGAAAATCAAATATATAGACAAACTCTTAGCCAAACTAAGTAAATGGCAGAAAGACACTATCCAAATCAACAAAGTCTGAAAGGAAGACAGAGAGATAACAGACACTGAGAAAATCTGAAGAACCATTAGCTCTTATGTCAAAAGCCTATATGCCACAACATTTGAAAAATCTAAATGAAATATACAATTCTCTTGTTAGATTCCACTTACCAAAGTTGAATAAAAATCAGGTAAAGATATTAAAGAGACTTATACTGCCTAAAAAAATAGAAGCAGCTATCAAAATCCTTCCAAAAAAAGAGCCAAGGGCAAGATGATTTCAGAGCAGAATTCTACAAGAACTTCAATGAAGAGTGAAAACCGATATTCTTCAAATTATTCCACAAAATAGAAATGGACACAACATGACCAAACTCCTTTTGTAAGACCACAGTTACCTTGATAAATCCTAAAAGACCCCAAAAGAGAAAGAAATCTTCAGACCAATCTCTTTTATGAACAATGATGCAAAAATACTCAATAAATTAACCACAAACCAAATCCAAGAACATACCAAAAATATCATCCAACATGACCAAGTAGGCTTCATTCCAGGCATGCAGGGATGGTCCAATATATGGAATCTTAATCCATCATATAAACAAATTGAAAAAAGATAGCACAGGATCATTTCCTTAGAAGCCAAAAAAGCATTTGACAATATCCAACAGTTATTCTTGTTTAAAGTCTTGGAGTGACTGGGGACAGAGGCACAGATCTAAAAATAGTAAAAACAATATACAGCAGTCCTATAGCTAACATCAAACTAAATGAAAAGAAAGTTAAATCAATTCCACTGAACTCAGGGACAAGACAAGGCCACACACTCTCTCCAAATCTCTTCAGTACAGTACTCAAAGTCCTATCTAGGGCAATAAGACAACTAAAGGTGATCAAGGGGATACAAATTGATAAGGAAGAAGTCAAAGTATTGCTATTCACATATATGACAGTATATAAAAGTGACCCCAAATATTCTACTGTAGGAAACTCCTACAGTTGAATAACACTTTATCAAAGTGGTTGGATATAAAGTTAACTAAAAAAAAATCAGTAGCACTCCTGTATGCAAAAGACAAATGGACTGAGAAAGAATTAGGAGAACAACACCCTTCACAATAGGTAGGAAAAAAACAAAACAACATAATGTATCTTGGCGTTATCCTCAACAAGCAAGTGAAAAACATGCATGAAAAAAAAATAAACAACTTTAAGCCTCTGAAGAAAGAAATTGAAAAAGATACCAGAAGAGAGAAATATCTCTCATGCTCATGGGTCAGTAGGATCAACATAGTAAAAATTGCTATCATACCAAAAACAATCTATAGATTAAATAATATTCCCATCAAAATATCAACACAATTCCTTAACGAACTTGAAAAAAACAATTCTCAGCTTCATATGGATAAATAAAAAAGCCAGAGTAGCTAAAACACTCCTGTACTATAGCAGATCTTCAGTAGGTGTCACCATCCCTGATCTCAAGCTCTACTAGAAATCAATAGTAATAAAAAATGCACGGTACTGAAATAAAATCAGAATGGTGGATGAATGGAATTGAAGTGAAGAGTCATAAATAAACACACACACCTATCGACACTTGATTTTTGACAAAGAAGCCAAAACCATGCAATGGAAAAAGGACAGCATCTTCAACAAATGGTGCTGGTCTAACTGGAAGTCTACATGTAGAAAAATGAAAATAGATCCATATTTATCACCCCACATCAAACTACAGTCCAAGTTGTTCAAAGACCTCAACATAAAACCAGATACACTAAATCTGTTAGAAGAAAAAGTGGGAAAGAGTCTTGATCTCATTGGCATAGATAATAAATTCCTCAACAGAACACCAAGAACACTGGCTCTAAGATCAAGAATTAAGGAATAGGATCTCATGAAACAAAAAGCTTCTATGAAGCAAAGAACTCTATCAACAGAACAAAATGACAGCCTACAGCCTGGCAAAAGATCTTCACCAACCCTACATACAACAGAAAGAGCTAATAAACAATATATATAAAGAGCTGAAGAAATTAAACTCCAATAATCCAAATAATCCAATTTAAAACTGGGGTACAGAACTATACAGAGATTTCTCCACAGAGAAATATCAAATGGTGGACATTAAATGCTCAATATCTGTAGTAATTATGGAAATGAAAATGACATTCCATCTTAAACCCATCATGATTAAGGTCAAAACCTGAAGTGACAGCAAGCTAGTGAGAATGTGGAGAAAGAGGAACACTCCTCCATTGCTGGTGAGAGTGCAAACTTATACAACCACTATAAAAATCAATCCAATGCTTTCTCAGACAATTAGAAATAGTGTTACTTCAAGACCCAGCTCTACCATTCCTGGGCATATATCAAAAAGATGATCCACCATTCAACAAAGATATTTGCTCAACTGTGTTCATAGCATCTCTATTCATAATAGCCATAACAGGGAAACAAACTACATGTCTCTCAACCAAACCATTGTTTTACAGAAATTGTAGTACATTTACACAATGGAATGCACCTCGGGTATTTAAAAAATAAAGGAAACTATAAAATTTTCAGGCAAGTAGATGGAACTAGAAATGATCATCCTAAGTGAGTTATTCCAAAACCAGAAAGACATGCATGGTATATGCTCATATGTAAATGGATAATGGCCATAATATTGGATAAACATGCTACAATCTACAGACCTAAAGGAGCTAAATAAAAAGGAGGACCCTATGAAAGATGCTCAATTCTTATGCAAAAGTGGAAATAGAATCAACACCAGAAGTGACTGAGGAGAGGGAAGAGGATGAGAGCCTAACATACATATCCTCCAAAAGACTCTGCCCATTAGGGGTTCGAAACAGAGGCTAAGATTCACAGCCAAACTTTGGGTAGAGCACAGGGAATCATAGGAAAGAGTGGGAGAATAGAATGTAGAAAGACCCAGAGCTGGCAGGACCTCCATAAGAAGACCAACAAGGACAACAAATCTGGACCCATGGGGACTTGCAGAGATTGATGGACCCACCAAAGACCATTCATGAAGAGGAACCAGACACCTGCTCAGATGTAGCTGATATGCAGCTCAGTCTCCATGTTCGATCCATAGTAAGGGGAGAAGGTGCTGGCTTTGACATGGACTCTGTTGTCTGCTATTTGATCATTTCCCATTGGTGGAGGGGGCATTGCTATGCCACAGAGGAAGAGGATGCAGGAAGTTGTAGTGAGACTTGATAGGCTGGGTTCAGATGGTAGGAGAGGAAGGTTCCCTGTATCTGAGATATAGGAAGTGAGATAAGGAGGAAAGAAGAATGGAGGGTGAGACAAGGAAGAGTCAAGGGAGAAGATTACAATTGGGATGTTTAGTGGATAAATTATTTTTTAATTTAAGTAATTTATTTATTGCAATGTGTTCACTTTGTATCCTTGCCATAGCCCCCTCCCTCATCTCCTCCCAGGCCCACCGACCCTCCTTCTTATGCCCCTATGCCCTTTCTCTAGTCTCTTAATTGGGGAGGAATTCCTTCCCTTCTAGCTTATCAGGTCTCATCAAGGATGGCTGCATCATCTTCCTCTGTGGCATTGCAAGACTGCAACACTCAGGAGGAGGTAATCAAAGACTCGAGTTCATGTCAGAGAATAAATTAAAAAAAAACAAATTTAAATTAAAAATGAATTAAATGGGAATAAAACAAACAAATAAAATTTTAAAAAACCCAAATACAACAGGTAAGGAGAGTGTCACAAACCCACAATTCAATGACTCAGAAAGCTCAGATAGTGTTAGTGTCATCATTAAATGCCATCCTAAGAAATTAAATATACTCCCTGCCAAATTTCAAATGCATGATGTTGATGAAAATCAACACAATAGCCTATGCTTACATATACAAAACAAAACAAAATAAATACCTAAAACCATATATTCCATGCTCAGCAGCCAATGATGGTGATGTTGATGCCAGGCATGTTGGCCTACATTTAAGCCCAACACTTGACTGGAGTTAGAGCTAGAAGTTCAAAACCAGCCTGTCTACATACAAACTTTCAGGAAACATCCAGGAACTCTGGGACACTATGACAACACACAACATGCTGATACTCAGATTAGAAGAAGAAGGATGAGATCAAAGGTCCAGAAGACATTTTCAACAAAATCATACAAGAAAAATTTCTTAACCTAAAGAAGAAGATGTCTATCAAAGCACAAGAAGCATACAAAATACCAAAGATACTGGATCAGAAAAGAAAGTCCTCTTACCAGAGAATAATCAAAACTCTAAATATACAGAACGAAGAAAGAATATGAAAAGCTGCAACTGAAAACAAACAAACAAACCAAACTAACCAACCAATCCGACAAACCAAAACAAACAAAAACCAACCAAAAAACAAAAAAGGCAGATCTCTTGGAATTAATCCTGTATTCTCAGTAAAAATGCTAGAAGATGAAGGGCTTAGACAGAGTGCTTCTGACTCTAAAAAACTGCAGAAACCAATACAATACAATACAAATTACTAACCATGCCCAGAAAGTTTCAATCACCAAATGGGGAAAATAAGATGTTCCATAAAAAGGTCAATTTTAAATAATATGTATCTATAAATACAGCCCTACTCAAGGTGCTAAAACCACCAACACCACAAAAATAACAATCACTGTTCAATGATATTTCTTAATAACATCAACCGAAATTCACCACTAAAAAGACACAGACTCACAAAATTGATGATAAAATAGAATCCACCCTCCTTCTAAGTACAACAAACAAAGCTTCACATCAAGATAGACATTGTCTCAAGGTAAAGGGTTGGAAAAAGATATTCTAAATAAATGGATCAAGCTTGTATAGAAATTTTAATATGTAACGAAACAGTTTCCAAAAAAAACTAATCAAAAGATGGCAAATGACATGACATATTAAAATAAAACATCCAGCAATATAACATTTCAACACTTAACATCTATGCCCCCAACCTAAGAGCACCCAAGTTATAAAAGAAACACTTCTGCAGCTTGCATCACATCCTGGCTCTCATAAACCAATAGAGGAAGACTTCAATATATCACACTCACCAATTGACACTCCTGACCAAACTAAACAGAGAAATGCTCCAGCTAACTAACATCCAAAAACTAAATATACCCAAATGATGTTTACAGAACATCCACCCGAGCACAAAAGATTGTTCCATCTTCTCAGCAACTCATACATTGTTCTCCAAAACTGATGATATACTTGAACAGTGGAAGTATCAAAAGATATAAGAAACTTGCAATAATTCCATGAAATGAATATATAACATATCAAAACTCATAGTACACAATAGAAATGTTGACCAGAAGACAGTTCATAGCACTAAGTACATTTAGAAAAAAAAATCTGCAAGATCTCTTACTAGCAACTTAACAGCACACCTAAATATTGTACAACAAAAAGAAGTAAACAAAACTAAAAGGAGTAGACAATGAGAAACTGTTGAACTGTGTCTTCACAGGTAAAACTAAATGTCTCCACAGGAAAGGAATGGTGGATCCTATCAAAATTGATAATGATTAGATTTGAATAGTGGAGATCTCCTGAATAAGCAGAGGTAACTGTTCATCAGACAGCTTGGTCATTGAGTCCACACAAACTTATAAAGACTAGTTTTCTTCTTAAATAAAAAGGATACTTTTGTTGTTTCATATGAAAAACAGTTAAGAGGTTTAAATGTTTTAAGTAAATTCAAAGTTATAAACTTGTTTGAGATGGAATAATTTGGAGTGAATATAAAATTTTTGAGCAGTGTAGTGACAGACAGTGCCTTTAATCCCAGCAGAGACAAGCAGTTCACTATTAATTAGTTGTTTTCTGAATTCAGGAGTTACAATGACAGGGTGTTGGTGGTTCACAGCCTTAATCCCAGCATTTGGGAGGCACATGCCTTTTACATACCACCTGGGAAGCAGAGGCAGGCACATATGATTTACATTGATTTCATTTAAAAGCTACATGTAAAAGACAGGCTGAAAATCAAAGTGAATGGACTTTATTATCTAGAAATAAATATACTTTAAGGTATATTTATAAACTTTCAAAGATCTTTTAACTTTAATTGAGATATTATACTTTTTCTATTTCCAAAAAACCATTTTGCCCTATAAAAGATATAACATGCCTAAAAAGGTAGGACCCTCTCCCCTGAATTAGGGATGGGGCAGGGTTTTGATTTAATCTTTTCAGGAGAATAAAATCTTCCAACTAATGAATATGGAGACAACTGGACACATGAAACTTCTGAAGAAAATGACAGATCACCAAAAGAAATTGTCAAAAGGAAAGAATAAACTGTCCAACTGGTATCACTCACCTTCACGTTGTCTCTTCTGCCTTCTACAGACATAGTGCAAATTGTCTTTATGTGATTGCTAAGGAACAATCCAAAATCTCTATCTCATATCAGAAATGTCACCTGGTAAGAAACAGAGGAAAACAGAAAAATGAGGGATGATTCTATTGTCATGAATCTCATAATCTTCTGGCATTATGTGACTTCTGTACTTACCACAAACTTCAATAATAAGAATGTGTACAGTGTTTGTGAAAGAATGAAGGGGTGAGAGAAAAAGCCAAAAACATAAGCCTAAAATATAGCCAAGTTTACATGAAAAGACCTAAGGAAACTCTAACATGAAAAATGTGCACTGGACCAGAGATAACTTTGATTGTTTTTTAATAAAAATCAAATAAACACAGATTTCAGAAATCACACAAGACAAAATCAAAGTGACACCTAAATTGTTATATTTCTAACCCTCCATCTACTACTAACCTCCTTTCCAGAGAGCCCTTTTGCTCTGGAAGTGGAAAATGGAGTTGATCATAAAGATAAGCTATGGCTTGCAGTCCCTCATGTTCCCTGGTGGGTTCAGGCACATCCCAGCACTTGCCAAAAGTCACACACAAAGCAATGTTGGAGAATAATTTAATATGTTTTCTGATGCATGGATTATGTCACAAGATGTGGAATCTGCCCTATCCACTGACCTAAAACCAGGCACACCTGACAAAATTCTGCATCTCAGAAATTCATTTTGTACCCTGGAATTGAATTTCTCTAAAGCATGCCATTGTGACTGGTGGTAGTTGAAAGTTAAAAAAAAAAAAACATAATCAAGTATTCCTGAAAGATGAGCACCACCACCTATTTTCTTCCAGTTTCAAAACGATTTGTAAAATTTGTTACTCAAAGCTGTATGTGGAATACAACATTCATCATTTCTAGAAATGAGACCTTCAGTTTTCCAATCTGTCCACTGCAAAACCAATGCATGTATGTGCACACTAGAAAGTGATATTATAAGCACCACAACTTTCTACTGCCCAGGCCACAAAGTCCTCACTTCTCTGGACACTCAAGAAGGGTTGGAGGCCAAGGGTCTCTGCCGAGATCACCACATGGAGACCAACAGAACAACAGCCTGAACCACAGTCTGAACTACAGTCCATCTCTTTCAAAGCAGAACAGGCTGTGATAGCTCAGCAGCCTGCTCTTCCTGGCCTGGGGACAATGGTCCCACACTCAGCATGACATGGTCTGTTCTCACTCACAGCTCTTTAGAGCTACATCAGAGGAAAATCCCAGAACAAACCCATAAACTACCTCCCACTGTTGCTCCTGATTGTTAGGCCTGCCCAGAGTACATCATTATCTTGAACAATAGAGCTGAGTCTCAGGACAGTAGTAGCTCCTCTACCAGTGGATCAAAGATCAAATGATGCAGATAGCAGAGGCATTCTAACTTTGTCCTAAACCCTATGGGCACACAGAAAGCTAGTGTTGTTATAAAAGAATGAAAATCCCAATTATTCGATTTTAAAACCTGCTAGTGCAGAGAGGCAAAGAAAGCATCCATCTGACCCTGCTATTCACCTCACCTCTAAGAGGAAAAAGCCCCAAAAGCTCACCAGTTCAGATGACAGCTCAGGGAGGATAGGCTAAAGGAACCCAAGGCCAAAGGCTTCTAGCTCAAAGTTCAAAAAGCCCAAAATCTACAAAGCTAAAACTCCTTCCACTTTTACCCTCTGTCTTAAATATATTTCAGCTGAAAGTTCCACTTACTCTTTAATATCTGTCAGCTGGTTTCTTGCTTTGCCTCTTGACCTAGAATTAACACTATTAAATCCTGTGCACAGAGAGCTTTTGAATTAAAGGCATGTTCTAGGGCTGACGGAACCATACCGTAATCACCTGTTTACAATAAATTGTAAATTCTTGGAATTAAGATTTGTGTTAGGGCTCACCCACACCAAACAAAGCACGGGTTTTTACAGTTCACAATCTCAGGGATCACCCTGGGATCAAATATCCTCCAACACCCTCATCTTGGAAATGATTTAAAATTCAATCTTCCACTCTCCCAGGGCATCTGTTCATTTTCCAAGATACAGGTAATTTATGTTACACACTCAGTGTCCAGTGAATTCATCTCTACCTCATAGTTGGGAAGTCCATCAGCCAAACTTCAGTCAAAGCCAAAGAGTAACAACCAATAAAGAAACAAATGGCCATGAATTTGAAAGAAAGGAGTAGTTAATGGGAGCTCAATGAAAATGAGATATAAAACAAAAAGGATGTGGCTGTTCCTACGTATGTTGGAGTAGAAAGTTTATTATAGATAGACGAGAGAACATAGTCAGACACAGGGAAATCTGGGACAGTCTAGAGTTGACATGACCCTGAGCTATGTGAGAAGAGAGGAGAAAGAGAAGTGGAGAGCCTGAACAAAGGGCCAGGAGGATAAACGACAAATGAAAAAGACCAAGTAACCAAAACATTTAGAATACATAGTAAGGACAGCTGGGAGGAGGGCAACTCAACTCCTGGGCTAGAGATCTGTGTATGACACCCATACCTTATAACAGGTGAGGACTGAGGGATGCTGGGAGAACCTGACAGCCACGTCTGCTTTGATTGTTAAGTAGCCTCCTTAGCGATTCATCCCAGCATTTGAGATGTAAGAGTAGAGAGAAGAGAGAAGGATGAAATGATTTCATTATATTCTCAAAAATTATTTTTAAAAGTTGAAAATGGCCTTAGGTCCAATATTCTTCAGGTACTTCAGGTATGTATTAGGGCACATCAATTATTACTCAAACATTTTTTTTTTTTCCTCTCAGGTTGTGCATTTTCAAACAGGGACAGAGGGGACATTCCTGTTAGGAATTACCACACGAGTTTCTCCAGATCTACAGTTCAACTATAGAAATTTGCTTTCCAGAAACAAGCTCAGTTCCTAATCCATATTCTTGATTTCACTGTATATGAATCCCTCCAAATGTACAGTTTTCACTTTTACTGTCTAAAGTTGATTACCTGACTCATTGCCATCTTCCCTCCTCCCCCTCCCTTCTTGTGTTGTAACTAAAGCTTCAAAGTAGGTCAGTGAACTCAGTTCTTACACAGGTCCCTCTTTAGTTGTAATTACCCACCTCCAAAAACAAACAAACAAACAAACCAGGAAAGTCAATGGACACTCATTCACTGGTCTTCTTTACTTCACACTGACCAGTCAGGGTACACCTGAAAAGAGTTGCAGAACTATGTTCTAAGCACTGGACATTAGAGGTAGCATTCAGTGTTCAAATAAAATGTAAACTACAAAACATGTGAAAGGCTTATCTACAGGAGTCATTGCTTTAAACAAAAACAAATGTCAAAGACTAGAGAAAAGAAATGAAATTCTTCATGACTGGGGATTATCAGAGAATATTAACTAATAAGAGACTAGAGCAATGATGCATCAACAAAACAAAATGTAATAATACCAACAACTGACTATTTTAAATATTCATTTATTACGTGTACAGTGTAATGCATGCATGTATACTTGCATGCCAGAAAAGAACACCAGATCTCATTATAGATGTTGTGAGTCACCACCATGTGGTTTATCAGTGGTTTATTGAACTTTTGACTTCTGGAAGAGCAGCCAGTGCTGTTAACCTCTTAGTTGAAAAAAAAAACAAAAAACAAAAACAAAAACAAAACACATAGGTATACTGACTTTGAAAAACACAGGTCATTCTCTTATAGAGGGAAAGCAATTAATAAGATACTATTTGACCTTGCCCCTGTGTACAATATTAGCTGCTAAGACCTGTAACCTGACAGAAACAGCTTTAGCCAATAGCCTGTGTCTCAAATTTGAATTGACATTACTGTGTCAATCAGGATTGGACATATGGGCATAGGACAGTCCGTTAATTTGAAATTCAATATTCACTGGATCAAGCAACCTGACCCAAATTGAACACCCACCAATCTGGTCTGTTTTCATTTGCATTCATGAATTAATAAATACACGTTGGAAAATTACAAATTAAAAAACCTCACCCTGCCACATTTCTATATAATCCAGGATCCTAATCTCTAACAGGCCTGGTTAGCATACTACTTATCTGTGAAGTATTTTACAGGCAGCTTTCCTTCAGCTAAATTCTAACGGGACCACTAGTTTCTCAGCAATAGTAAATCCTTTACATCATCAGTTCTACTCTTCTATATCACAGCTTGATATTGGAGTGCTCTCTGACACAGGACATACCATTTACAACCCCCACAAAATTCAAATGGATCTTTTAGAACTGAGAGAACCTATCTGACACCTCCCAAAGGACACCAAGAACTAGGCCTTAAAAGGTCACTTAAAGGTCACCAGACTAGTGACTCTACCATAAGGTCACCAGGAATTGGGGCATGTTGTAAGATTCCTTACCCAAGGAACAGTCTGAGGATAACCACAAGGATGGAAAAGTATCTTAAAGTGGGATATATGTGCTGAGCACCCTACCAACCTTGTAGTAGAACATTCAGTGACACAGAAAATACCTAACATTCCTGAGGCCTAGAGATAGCTTGCTCAATGTTAGTTATGTTAGCTAGCCAATCACTTTATAAAAAGCTTGCCATTGCTGAATGTCACCCAATCCTGTAACTGTTAAACTGGAACTTCCTGGTCCTTCCTAAAACCCCAGTCAAAACCCTGCCATGCAGCTGCTCAGGGTTCTGCTCCATGATCCACTCTGTTGGTGATGTTGGAGAGACCAAGCTTAAGCCCAAATAAAATTCTTTGCTCTTACATATGTGGTCCAGCTCCTGATGATCTTTGGGGACCCTAAGATCTGCGCATAACATGTGGGGTCTCATATTGGATCCTCAAGACTCCCAAGCACCCCGGGCACAAGGAACTGAACAACAGCCAGTAAGTGAGCACTCTGTCTGTATCTGTCTGTGTCTGTCTCTGTGTTTCTCTAGTTTCTTTTTTCGGGCCATGGGGCAAAATGCATCTATGTGGTCAGAAAGGTTAGAGCTGATGCTCTGGACAACTGTGGGCCACAGGGAGCCTGGAAGACATTCCAGACCCACCCTTGAAGAGCCACATCTGTAAAGGGAGTTGAGCATCCACTTTTCTGTGTTCTCTGGACCTCAGAGAGGATGAATGTGCCCCTATCTGTAAAGGGTGGTAGAGTACCCAGTTTTCTGTGATCTCTGGATCTTTGGACAAGGACAATGCAGGTAGCTCCTGCATCAGGGATTCACTGATATCCTACTTTCATTTTTCCACTGCAGGAGTGGTGGGATCTGCTGTCTGGCTCTGTGTATTTTTCTGCTTCGCAAGCAATGGGATCTAGTCTGTGTCTTGTTTAACTGTTTTGACTCTCACTGCATTTTTTTTTAATCTCTGGGACTGACTGAGGACATGGGACAAAATCCTTCTATCCCCCTAGACCTGATTCTTTCCCATTTCAGGGAGGCTTAAGCCATGCTTCATAAGTTCCAGTGAGAGTGGCAAGGAGGTGGCAAGGGATTGATACAGTATGTAGAGCCCCAAGCTTGGCACCTCTGCCAATGTTTTCTGGTCTCTGGTCTGGCAGATCTTATCCACTACTCTGGCCTCGGGTTTGGCAGGGCGTGTCCCCTGCTCTGGACTCTGATCTCGGAGAGATTTTCTGCTGCTGTGGTCTCTGGTCTGGCAGAGTTTGGCTGGTGCTTTGGCCTGTGGTCTGGTAGACAAAGATCAACAGATATGTTGCTGCTCCATTCTCTGGTCTGGCTGAATGCAGGTCACCATTCCAAACTCGGGTGTAGTTGGGTGGAGCCTGATTTGGGGGTGGGTCACCACTAATGGAACAGGATAGAGGGCCCATAGAGAAACAGGCCATTGTTTTGAGTTTTGGTATTTTCTTCTTCCATACTCTTTGAGCACATTATATCCACTACATTTTTTTCCTTTGTTGTACTTTTGTGATTTTGTTTGCTTGTGATGGTCTCAGTGGGCTGGTGATCAAACAGCTGTGCTCCATTGTGACTTTGCCTTCCCCATGTTCCCAACACTACAAGCTGGGGCACCTCTGGTCATCAGTGGGAACACATATTTCCACATATTTGGCTAGGAAGGCTCGGTTGGAGAGGGGTTTGTGTACAGAAAATCTTGCTGGGCTCAACCTTGTTGCCTCCTTGCTATCTCTATGAGGAAGGTCGGTGACCTGAGGATAGCTCTGGCTTGGAACAATGACCACCAAATAATGCTCTTAGCTGAAACGTATTGTAGTTATTATTATTATTATTATTATTATTATTATTATTATTATTATTATTTGGTTAGGGTCCTCTGTAGCCCAGCCTGGCCTTAAACTAAACAGCTATAAGATGACCTTGAATTTCTGATTCTTCTGCTTCACCAGTTATCAACTGAGCTACAATCCCAATCCCACAAACTTCTTTTTTTTTTTACCCATAGGTGGCTTCAACAAGGAAGTGAACCGAACTCAAATAGGGAAGGCTTGGCTCCACTGAGCTCCTGGGTCTGAGCCTGTGTACTAGCACTGTACACAGAATACCCACCTGAGCACCTTGATATGTCACTTATTAGCCTGGCTGTACTTATGAGATTGTCACCTGAGAATGAAGCCAATTCTTTTTCAGTCAAGGTCTCATACTGGCAACTAAAAGAATTTTATTAGAAAATATTAGAAAGCACATGTTTGATTGTGGTTTGAATGGATGGGGAACCTCTATCAATGTGCTCCCCAAAGTGCTAAAGGATGTAAGCATGGGGAACGGGGAGGGGTAGATGAGGAATTCACC
This sequence comes from Meriones unguiculatus, assembly GCF_030254825.1. Taxonomy (NCBI): domain Eukaryota; kingdom Metazoa; phylum Chordata; class Mammalia; order Rodentia; family Muridae; genus Meriones; species Meriones unguiculatus. Next base: position 4,486,022 of record NW_026843646.1, on the reverse strand, counting down.
ATGTCTGGGTATCTACCCCTACGCCCCAGAAAATGAGTTGCTTTACTTAATTACCAATGCAAGAAAAAAAAATAGCTAGAATGCATTTGAGGTTCAAAGTTTAGAAGTGAGGCTGCAGGGGTCCTTTTGGCAATGCTTTCGAAGAACTGCATCCATTCAAGTGCAATGTTTGTAAATTCACACTGAGCAAGGAAGGCAGGGAAGGGAAGGGGAGGGGAGGAGAATAAAAAGGAGGACAGGGGAGGAACATGTTCAAACTTTTCCTGTCAAGAAAACAAAAATGAAAAAAAATCTTAATGAAGTCCCACTTTTTGTATGTGTGCCCAAGAATTTTTTTATTATTTATTTAATTTTTTGTGTTAAATATTTTTTAATTTTTTAAACTTTTATTAATTACACTTTATTCATTTTGTATCCCCCCATAAACCCCTCCTTCCTCCCCTCCTAATCCCACCTACTTTTCCCTTTCTTCATGAATGATCCTCCCCAAGTCCACTGATAGGGGAGGTCTCCATTTCCTTCCTTCTGATCTTAGTCTGTTAGGTCTCATCAGGAGTGGCTGCATTGTCTTCCTCTGTGGCCTGAGATCAAAGAGCAGGCCAATCAGTTTATGTTAGAAGCAGTCCCTCTTCCCATTACTATGGAACCCACTTGGACACTAACTGTCATGGGCTACATCTGTGCAGGAGTTCTAGGTTATCTCCATGCATGATACTTGGTTGGAGTATGAGTCTCTGGAAAGACCCTGGTATTCAAATTTTCTCATTCTGTTGCTCTCCTTGTGGAGTTTCTGTCCTCTCCAGATCTTACTATTTCCCACTTCTTTCATAAGATTCCATGTACTCTGCCCAACAGTTGGCCATAAGTCTCAGCATCTCCTTTGATAGTCTGTAGGGCAGAGCCTTTTAGAGGGCCTCTGTGGAAGGTTCCTAACTTGTTTCCTGTTTTCTTCTTCTTTTGATGTCCATCTTCTTTGCCTTACAGGATAGGGATTGAGCATTTTAGTCAGGATCCTCCCTCTTGATTAGTTTCTTTAGATGTACAGATTTTAGTAGGTTTATCCTATATTATATGTCTATATGAGTGAGTATATACTGTGTGCCAAGAATTTTTAAGTTGTGTTTATGTGTACATTCCTTTCATCATATTTACATATATACTCTAAATGCTTGCTGAATAATGGTGTTTCAATGTTTTTCCCACATTTCAACTGAATTATTTTTGGGCACTAAATCTAAACCTAATTCTTATCAATATTTGGAGGTTTTACTTGTTTTGAATGTGTGGTTTTATTTTTTTAGTTAACAGTGTGTACACAGTCTCTTACACCTGAGTCATCATATTTGGATCTCTAACAAAATAATGAAGAACAGTAAATAGTACTAATAATGTTAATGACTAAAATGAAAGTAACAGAGTGCATTTTACAATGATCTCAAATGTTCTTTTCAGACAGGACATTTTATGATGAAAATTTTTTCATGAGGCACAAATGCCTGTTAAGCTTAAGGCTTCTTTATAACATTCTCTTGAAAAAAAGGTTCAAGATGCATCCTGAAGTCATAACATCAAATTATGTACAGAGAGGACATAATCACCATTGCAGATATGGTCTCCTAGGGATAAGTATGGTAGGATTAAAAGCCCAGGACACTTTCTGAGGATATGACTTCTCATAAAACCTAATGAAAAAAAAATGATTCTTCCCAGAAAATGAACATGTACATAAAACCAACTACATATAAAGCAGGTACAGAGTAAATGTCAGGAGAAGGATCAGGTTAAGAACTAACACCAAATAAGTATCACTGTTGCTGTATCTGGAATTTCTACTTTATTTGGAATGCAGAGACAAGAAGACTGTTAACCCCTGTATTTAAGGAAGTGCATCTACATAAAGAAAAGCAATGTTTCACTTCTCCTCTTCCTTTTTTTCTCCCCCCTTTCTTCTCCTTCCTTACCTTCTATATGTGAAGCAAATGTTCTACCTCTGAGTTGTATTCCTGCCTTCTGTACAAAACAGGCAGAAACAGATAGTCTTTAGATATAATAAACCCAGATGCTAAAGCTCACTAAAGCTTAGAGGAAGTAACTTATTATGGGATAAATTAAAGAGAACACAGAGAAGGCAACAGGGATAGAGGAGGCTGTCCTAGTAACAGCAGTAACAGAACAAGATAAAAAGACTTGAGGAAAAGCACAATGGCTGGCATTAACAAATAAGATGCTACATGCTCCCATCCTTTAGGTGGGAATTCTGTAGTACTATGAGATTATGAAGATTTTGTTAAAGGAATTTACTGTTTAAAAGGTTATTAGTCCTTGCACAGAAGGACAAATTGTGAATTAGGTACCCAATACTGTGCTAAGTCCTAAACACACAAAAATGATTGATGTAAACACCACTCTTTCTCTATAAGCTTACAGTCTTGTGGGGTAATCCACCATAAACAAACCCAGAGACCATGCATAGAAATGTTTACATCACTATAAATTACACTATGAAACCTAAAGGAAAGCAAGAGGGACCTAACACCCCAGAAATGATAAAGAGCATACATATTCAAAGGCTGAAAGATGAGAACATTTTAGTTCAATAGGGGAAATGAAAGAAGGTGAATTTGTTTGAAGTATACTAGGGAAGAAGAAAGGAATGATAATGATGATGATGATGATGATGATGATGATAATAATAATAATGACAAAAGATTAAAGAGGGATGATAGCCATCCCTCTCTGCTGCTGCTTTTCTTTTCATCCTTGCACCCTCTCATGTGCCTCTGTGCCCTCTAGTGGTGATGGGAGGCAACTTCTCCATCATTTCTCTCTGGAACTGTTGCAGAGCCTGCAGGGCTGGTGGCTCCCAGGGAGAGCCCATGTTGGGGAGGCTTGGGCAGGTGACTCCAGGAAGTGACCATGCTTCCTCAGCATTGTTCCAGGTGGAACTCGGAACCCTGGTTGCCAGGTAACCAGAAGCCAGTAGCAGCAACAGCTGCCTGGACAGACCAGCTGGTCCAGAGGAGCTGGAGAGATGAATCTGTTCTTCTGCTTCCAGACTTCCAGGGTCTCAGGTCTCTTGGAAGTCAGCGGTGGTCGCCTGGGCCGCTGCTGGAGACATATGGTGCGCTCACTGACACGTTTCTGGCCTGTTCCCCACCGGGAGACCAAGGTAACCACGGCCTCTATGTGGTGGGGGAGCTTTCTGGTCCACTCTCACCCCCTATCCACCGTGGTCGCGGCCTGGGCAAGTGTTCCTATTGGGTCACTGAGGAACACTTTTCAAGCCCGCTTTGGTGTAGGCAAAGAAGTCATTGGTGCCCCTCGGGGTTTGCACACTTCACGCCTACCTCCTGCCCTGGTCCTTTCTCAAGAGAGAAAGGAAGCGAGCCTTCCAGCATGGTATCCCCATTGCTCAGCAATGATGGCGTGAACTTCATGGAGCAGATGATCCCCTATTTGCCCACCACTCTTTCTGGCCCTTTATCCAAAGTTTGTGATCACAGGAGTGGTTCTGGACCTGATCCTGAAAAGGCAGTTGAGCGGCTCCACCAGGGAGGCAGCCCTCAGTCCTCCTCCTGCTGTTTTCTAGGGCCTGTGCCCACACAGAACCGGGACGACAGAGTTGCAGCAGCCTAGGTGCCGGGCCTAGCCCTTTAAAGTGACATGTCCATACATGGCAATTGGGACAGAGGTGGGGCTCTAGCAGGTGCCATTCACCTTCCCCAGGGAATGTCAGACACCACCCTTTCTCATGCCCTGAGCGTCCTTTCCCCGTTTGTGTAAAGGATTCTGGACCCCATTTGCAGTGTTTGTTATGGATGGAGCCCCTAGCACCCCCGTGCCCCACCCTGGAAGATTATAATAGTTCCTTCTAGATGTCTGGGTGGGTTGGGGACACAGGGCCTTAGGGGTAACACCCCCGTGGACTGTCACAGGTATAGATCCTTCAGGTCAGACTGTGATGGGGACCAGCAGACAACGATGTGAGTGGGCTTGGGGTGGAGGGGGAGGTGAGCGGGGAGGGACGTTTGAGGCCAGGGTGGAGGGCCAATTTTGGCCAGGAGCCTCACCTTTGGGGTTCTCTCCCTAGGGACTGTCCCACCAGGCTCCTGGGTTTTGAGCAGCAGAGGGAGGGACAGGAAAGGAAGGATACCAATGCCCGCCCCCCGCAGCAGCGAAGCTAGGCCAGGCTCCCAACCCTATGTCCCTCTGCCCTGCTCTCACCCACAGTGCCATCTTCTCGTTCTTGTCCCAGTGACTGCAGAAATTCCCCCAGGATTTCTCTGGAGCCCCGGAACTGGCCATTGTGAGGTGGCTGCTGGACTATGCGGGACCCCCAGTCTTGCCAGAACCTGGACCAGTGCAACCTCCAGCTTTAGTATCAGAGGACACACAGTCCCTTGTGGACTTGAAGAGTGAGCTACTGTTTCTCTCCATTGTGGTGCACTTGGGGGCACCTGATCCTGTGTACTCACTGCCCAAGGTAGACATATAGTTGGTACAATCACCGACTGAGCACACCCAGCGCCTATTCCCATTAGAGAAAAGATTGCCTTAATTTTGTATATTTTTATATTGCTGTTTTTCACTGTTGCATTATTGTTATTGGTTTCATATTATTATTAAAAAGGTGTTGCTTACTCATCTTAAGTGATATATTTGGAGATGGGGCCTCCCCATTTGCCCACAGTGGTTGGAGCCATTCCTGGGTTGTGTTCCTGACTAAGCCAAGAGGTATGGAGCCTGTTTTTGTCGAGAGTTTCCTGTGAATTGGGCATGTGCATCCATCTATAGACGATGCTGCCAGGTGTGTAGTTGGTGCCCAGGGGGTCTACTGGGATAGATTGAGTCACAGAGAGAAAGCCCAACAGAGTCAGCACTTGACAGAAGACTTTTGGGGCCACAGCTGGGTCTAGGGCTAGGATCTGAGGTCAAGGACCAGGATCAGTACCAAGACCCAGCATTTTGGGCACTATCCCTGAGGGGGGGACCTATAATTTGAGATATAGAGTACATTTTGGTGGATCATTTAAATACATGATATGTCTACATAGCACATCTGTTTTAGAACTCAATCTTTGGAGCTGGGCATGGTGGCACACACCTGAAATTCCAGCACTCAGGGAGGAAGCGGCCTGAATTTGAGTCCAGCCAGGTCTATAAAGTGACTGTAGGACATCCAAGCTTACACCAAATAAATTCTGTCTAAACAAACAAACAAACAAATATAGAAACTAATGAACAAACCCAAAGAGAACTCACTCTGTGGACCAAGCTGACCACAGTCTCAGAAAGATTAGCTTACCATGGACTCCCAGGTCTAGGATGACAGGGATGCACCTCTGAGCCAAGCTAAGATATTTTTAATGACCTATTCTTTTGAATCAAGGAATGAAAGGATAAAATAAGATGTACAAAGCTTCCATTTTTCTTTTAATGAAGTCTTCAATATCTACATTTATTTACAATTGCAAATCATTTCTGAGTTGCAAATCATTTCTGAGTTTTCTCTTTTACTTTAATTTCATACACTGAAAAATGTTTGAGTACGTATCTGCCAGTGAGAGGACAACTTATTGCTGTTTGCTATCTGTTTGCATCCCATATATGAGTTTTCAACATGAAACCCAAAGAGTCTTTTGACCAGTGAAAAAACTGGCCCTTATTTAGGTTTAAAAATGATTTATGTATGTGCTGATGTGTGAATTTGTATATACAAGTGCCCAAGTATAGAAATATTAGAAAAATCTATAGGAGTAATATGGGCTACCCAGAAATTCAGTTCAAATTATCAGGCTCAGAAACAACCAACTATTCCCACTGAGACAGTTCTCTGACATTCACTTATAGAACTGAGACAGTGTCATGAGCAAGTCTTTACTCCTAAGACTGAACAAACATATTCCAAAACACAAAAGGATTATATAATTTTAATTTGGAAATAGCATTTATTATTCAAATTATTTCATGTTATTCCATCCTTATATAACAATAAGTTTATAATCTGGATAGAAGACAATATTTTACTGATGTAATATTTCATTTAAGGTTATTTGAGTATCAATGAAATCAGTGGAGAATGTCTGTGGTAAGCAAAACTGGCAACATGACTTTGAATATCATATAACAATGACCAAAATAAGCCCCACAAAGCTGTCACCAGGTCTTCACACATCTGTCATGGCCTAAGAACCCATAATAACATTACACACCATAACATCCTTTTTTGAAATAAATATAATTGCTGTTACATTATTTAGCACCTCTAGCTAATTCATTCAGAAGGCAGTACTTCAACATTAGGTGCCATATAGTAACTAAAGGGAACATGAAGAAGAATGGAACTTCAAACTGTACACACACACACACACACACACACACACACACACACACACACATACACACACACACATATATATATATATATATATATATATATATATATATATACAGTCATACATTCATACACACTATTAAGCATTTTAACATTAATGTTGGTAAAAATAGAACACATTGGGGAACATCTTCCACCCTTGGACGTGTACTCAGATGGCTGACACATGATAATCAAGATTTCAAATGTAGCTTTGCCTAATTACTGACATCCAAATCAGGCTTGAAAACAAACATCTTAGAGGAATTTGTGAAAATGAAAAAAAATCACCACACTTTCTCAGAGACCCTTCATTGAAAAGCATGATCACACTCTACCTAATATTAATAAGCAATGGATTATATAGATGATGGGAATCCCATTCTATACTTTGCAGGAGAAAAATACCTATCACCAAGTAGAAATGCATTAGATCAACAACAGCCACAGAAATAATATCAGAAAGACCTAATAAGCTTCTGTGATTGGATTTGATACACATACAGCAAACTTCAATACCTACACCAATGTTTCAAAATATAGCACACAAACCACAATTGGTGACCTCCTCCATTACATTATAAGTGAACATGGTAAATAATTTACTTCCTCCAAAGCTATGATGAAAAACAGATCAAAAAATGTTCCTTTTTGTGATTAAATTCTTAGGGTGTACAGATTTTAGTATGTTTATCCTGTATTATATGTCTAATACCCACTTATGAGTGAGTGTATACCCTGTGTGTCTTTATGCTCCTGGGATAAGTCACTCAGGATGATATTTTCTAGATCCCACCATTTGCCTGCCAATTTCATGACTTCCTTATTTTTAAATGCTGAGTAGTATTCCATTGTGTAAATGTACCACAATTTCTGTAACTATTCCTCAACTGAGGAGCATCTGGGTTGTTTCCAGATTCTGGCTATTACAAATAAAGCAGCTACAAACATGGTTGAGCAAATGTCCTTGTTTTATACTTGAGCATATTTTGGACATGTGCTGGATCTTGAGGTAGCACTATTCCTAATTTTCTGAGAAAGTGTCAGGTTGATTTCCAAAGTGGTTGTGCAAGTTTACATTCCCACCAGCAGTGGAGGAGGGTTCTGCTTTCTGCACGTCCTCTCCAGCATGTGTTGTCACTTGAGTTTTTTATCTTATTCATTCTGATGGGTGTAATGTGAAATCTCTGGGTCATTTTGATTTGCATTTTCTTCTGATAACTAAGAAAGACTTTTGAGGGGACAGGAGTTCCACAAGGAAAGCAACAGATGAAAAACTACTGAGCACAGGGATCTTTTCTGAGCCTGATACTCCAACTGAGGAACATGCATGGAAATAACCTAGAACCCCTACAACCCCTGCCCAGATGTATTCCATGACAGCTCAGTCTCCAACTGAGATCCCTAGTAATGTGAACAGGAACTGTCTCTGACATGAACTCAGTGTCTGGCTTTTGATCACCTCCCCCTCAGGGGGGTGCAGCCTTACTAGGCCACAGAGTAAGACAATGCAGCCAGTCCTGATGAGACCTGATAGGCTAGGAGCAAATGGAAGTGGAGGAGGACCTCCCTATCAGTGGACTTGGGGGTGGGAATGGGAGGAAGTTTGGAAGGATGGTTAAAGAGAGGAAGAGAGGAAGAAGGATGGGGTTACCACATGGATACAAAGTGAATAAACTGTAATTTATAAAATCATAAATAAATTTTTTAAAAAGTGAAGAAACGAAATTATCTTTCATCATTAGAATGTTTTTGTTTACATCCTAGGATGTTTTTTTTTTTTTGAAATAGATTCTCTGAATGGCTTTGACTGACCTGTCGTGCTTTCTAGACCAAGCAAGCCTTGAACTAACACAGATCCATCTCCCTCTGCCAGTCATAATGCTGGTGTTAGAAGCATTTGCTACCAGTCCAGGCTTTGATTTTTCTTTTAATTTAATATTTAATTTAATTTAATGTGTTTTAATTTTGAGGCATGGTGTCTCGGTGCATCGTTGTCAGTCCACGATTCTTTTTGTAAACCAGGCTGACCTTGAACTCACAGAGACCCACCTTCATCTGTCTCCAAAGTGCTGGGACAAAGGATGTGTACTACCATGCCTAACAAGACTTTCTTATAGCCAAGGCACACTATGTGATTTCAGACATATCTAGTCGTGTGGGTGCAAAGGAACCTGTTTTTTTAGACAAGGTTTTTCTCTGTAGCCATGATGTCCTGGACTTGTTTTGTGGACCCCAATGACATTGAACTCATACAGCAGCATGTTTGTGTCTCCTGGAGAGATGGGATTAGAGACATGTGCCAACATGCCTGGCTCAGTTTTTTTTGTTTTAATCTTATTTTTTTTAAGACTGGGTTTCATTGTGTAGGCCTGTCTATCCTGGACTCTCTTTGCCAACCAGACAGACATTGAACTCACAGAGATTGGTCTGTGTCTGCCTCTCATGTGCCTGTATTAAAAGCTTGTGCAAGCACACCTGGCAGGACCTTAGGCTTTTAAGAATTTGTTTAAGGGAGGGATTCATATATCCTAATCTTTTTTAAAAAGTTTCTGAGTGTGTGAATGAGGGGACTTCTGATTATTATTATCAGTGTGTGTGTCTGTGGGTGCATAGATGTTAACTCAGTCATTGGTGCCTTTCTCACAGTCCTTCTCAGAGCAGAGCTTTTATTCTCATGACTAAGAAATTTTATTTTATATATTTAGAAAAAAATATCTCTCAGCCTTCCTGTTTGTGTGAGGGTGTGATATACCCTGGATCTGGATTCACAGATAGTGGTAGGTGTTAGGGATTGAACCTAGGTTCACCTCGAAGAGTAGACACTGCTTTATCCACTGTTCATTATGTAATTTTAAAAATATAGTACAATCACTGTCAAACAAAATGGTACAATTCATCAGATAGTGAAATTTTTGCAGTGAATAAAATTCAGAGACGCTCCTCCCACTGCCAGTAAGAATGCTGGGATGACAGGCGTGTGCCGCCTCATCCATCTTTTTTTTTTAATATTTGAAAGAGAATTAATATCTGTGTCTGACTCCCAAAGACGTAATTAAAGGAGACCCAAGGACTCCTTCTCCAGCTACCAGGGCCTGGGCCTTTATTACTGTATGTAGTAGCAGCAGCAGCAAAAGCAGAAATAGCAGCTAAGTGTGTTAAATTCCGGGACAGGGGGTGGGGCGGTGACATCACAAAGCTTCTGACCAATCGTGATGCTAGAATCAGTATGGCGTGGCAGGGAGATTTACATACACCCCGACCAGGGGAAAGGCTCTGTGGGCTTTGAGGACGACGTTATGCCACAGCGGCCATCAGCATGGTGAAGAGGCTTACTGGGCCTACTGCCGGGCTACTCGCCTAACCACCCGAGAGTTAAGCCCAGGAACGCCAACATGTGATGGTGGGTACAGCACGCGGGGTGTTCTGGGATTTGTAGGCGCTACCCTGGCAACGGTGTATGCGGGAGAAGGCATCGCAAGACCGGACGCCATTTTTGTAGTTCTCAGATACAATCCCAGAAGTCTTTGCTCCGAAGCCATGTTTGTAGTTCTCAGGCAGGTGGGTCTCTGCCGCGATGCATCTTGGGACTGTTGGTACTTCACTGACCAGTGAGCGCTCCCAAGTGGGAAACCAATGACAATGGTTGGTCTGTGACTAGAAGCTTTGTATTTACGAACCTGTGTCCGAGGCCAGGGAGATTCTGGGAAGTGGAAAGGATGGTGGGGGAGGTGACTCAGAGCCTCCAAGCCCTGAAGTCTCTGCTCTCTGCAGGGCAGATTCGAAAACAAAGCCGGAAGGGATGGGACTTCCGCAATCGGTGCGCCAGTACCTTTGCGGGTTTTTCCAGGTCAGCATCTTTATGCAAGCTCTTCGCCAGAACTCCACAATCAGGAGGTTGCGGGATTCCCAGTCCACCGCCCGCCTGCCTAGAGTCCTCGAGCGACTCGTGCGTCGGGTCGACCACAGGCAGGGGGATGGCGGGAAGAGAGGCACAAGCCTCTCCCACTCTACCTGCGTGCATCCTGGGGAAATGGGTTTACCCCTGCCAGGGCTGAGGTTGTACACGACCTTGTAAAGGGTGTTCTGGCGCCCTCTGCTGTCTTGTAGGTGCCTGAGCAGGCAGGACACTGTAAATAACGCTTAGGGAGTTAGGGGCTGAGTAGGAAAATTGCTCTGCGCTTAGTGGTTAGGGTGCTGGGTACACAGTACATAAGAATCCTGCCACCTCTGCTGACCTGAAGGCATACACACATGGGCAAAGAGAAAAAGGAGGAGGTGGAGGAGGAAGGAAGGAAAGAAAGAAGAAAGATCGATCAGTCTGTGATTTTTTTTTTCAAAAAAACTCCCACCTATTTGAAACGGGTAATATTTGGTGTTAATTTGCTGAACTTGAACCAGAATACATAGGAAAATGTTCACGTTCTCTATAGTTATATAAATAATTGATGTTTTTCCTCATGGCAAATAACATTTTCAACTAGAAGGAAGTTGTTGAACATGGCAAAGCAGCACATTGTATTTAGAGTCTGTATCAAATTAGAATGATTTGATGAACTTTCAGAGGAAGCTTCACATATTCAAAGACAAGAACCATCCCTTGCTTAAAGCATTTTCTCAAGGCACCTAGACTTACCCCGTACCCAGGAGATTCTTACTTCCATAAATCCTGGATTGACAATTTTGATTGCTCGCATCCAGCTTTGCTTTGTAGAAATTGTAATCCATACCCAGAACATATTTCTATGAAGATTAATCTAGAAGAAATGGCTGTAATGATCAATTCTGAGCCCAGCCATTCTATATGGAATGTAGTGTATGCAGTGGCCTATACCGTCCACGAAATGCTTTTGAGGAAATAAAAAAATTGGATCTAAATAAGACAAAAACAAGGGTGGACTTCTACCATGGTTGGTAAGCCTCACCCATAAGCAAGAGAAGCACCAGGATCTTACATTATTGGTAAGTTATTTACTGTGGTCAAGCCAATAAAACATTTTCATCTTATAATTAAAAGTATAAGTTCAAATGGAAAAGGGAACTATTACAATGTATGCATGTATGAATATAATTATCTTACATGATTTTGAGACTGAAAGCACCAATTTCAAGACATTAAATTTGAATATATTTCAACAAATGTTTCTCCAATGTGAGATAAAATTCTGTAAGTTGTAAGTGTAATCATTGCAAAAATATAGCAAGTTCAGTAACAATTTTTTTTTTATATTTCATGGAATATGTCCAACACCATAAGATATAAACAAGGGGATCATATCCAAAGTAGCCATTTCACCAAAATTACAATCTATATTTATGACACAAGACATAAGAAGATCCCTTTGTGGACAATAAATACTCTGTCCTAGAGTCAACAGTAACTGAAAAGTAATTTGCTTTCAAATTTTAATTTAGTATTTTGTATTATTTAGTATTAGTAAAGTAAGATGAAGTTGAAACCAAAACTGCTTCCATTATGAAATTTTGGAATACAGACAGTGCTCTTGAGCCTGGGACGTATTTCATTGTATTGGTGATAAATGTAATATGAGGATTTTAAGCAAACAATATATAAACTTAGGACTCATTTACACTTAACAAGCCTTGGAGATCACCTCCAAATAGGGTATCATCAATAATATTGTTGAGCAATTCTCTTCAAGATCTCTTCATTCAGTCAATGATAGGTAAATACAAGATGAACTCTGAATCTTTAGTGTACTGTGTAACTTAGTGTTATGGGAATAAGTAATATTTGACATAGATATTGACATGGATTATAATCATGGCTTCTAGTCATAATATGTTCGGTAAGTTAATATGTCTCTTGTTCAGATAACTGTATACCTATACAGAAGTTCTTTAATAACATGAGTTATGAATTAGTTATCACAGTATTAGGTTTAGTTACTAATTTTCAGGAGTTGATTTTTTGTTATCAGGATAATACTGGTGTCTTACCAAAATATAGAAGTGTTTCTTCCTTTTCCCTTCTGTGGAATACTTTAAGGAGTATTGCAGTGAGTTCTTTGAGAATTTTGTAGAATTCATGCTGAATCTAAACCTATGCTTGCTTTCTTTTATTTTTTTTTTATTTGAAAAATTTAAATTACTTTTTTCTATTTTGGTTGTTATATGTCTGTTTAAATAATTTACTTCATCTTGATTTAATCTTGTTAGATTTTATACATGTAGAACTCTACCAATTTATATTTTACATTTGAATGTTTATTTGAAAGAAGAGTTAAAATATGAACCTATGATTCCTGTTTTCCTCAATGCATGCTATAGTGTCTGTTATATCGAAATTGATGCAGTTGACACGGAATTAATAGAGAGAAGACAGGTATTTCCAGAAGCAGGATTTTTCTCACAGTCAGAACACTGATGTGCTAGTCTTTTGAGGGAAGAAGTGGAGAATCTGTGCTGTAGTACTAGGGGCTGGGGATTTTAAGTGGCTTGATATGCTGGAGGACATATTGTGGGGTTTCAGTGTATAAATTTCTGGACTTAGTTCTGCCTCTGAGGTTTCATTCAGGAATTGTGAGTGCTGGCAGTTATTCTTGAGTGTGGGGTAGTTTTTAAGCAAGCATTTTCCAGCCTGATATTTTTTCTTTGTTATTGTTTCTAATGCTATGCTCAAAAACTGTGTGTGTTTGTTTTTGTGTGTGTGTAATAACAATGAAAAAAGACACCACAATTTTGCAAATGAACAATGAGGAGTATATGAGAGTGTTTCAAAGGAGGAATGAGAAGGGTAATGATGAAATTACATTATGCTTGAAATAACATTGTAATTGATAAAATAAAAAATAATAAAAACAACAAATAAAATCACTGTAATTGATGTATTAAACTTTGAATGCAGCAAAAATTCTAATTGTTTTGTCTAAATGTTTTGTCTAACAATCTTTGCCACTTTGTTGTAGGATTGGGTCTCTTACTACTGAGGTTTTACTGAAAGATGTTTATAAATTCCTATTATTTTGTTCATTTTGGTGTTTCCTTAGTTTTTTTAAAATTGATTATTATTGGTTACTTTCATTCCTGTATTTAACTATAAGTACAATCACTTAGAATATTTAGTTTTCTTTTCTTTTTTTTAACTTTTATTAATTACACTTTATTCATTTTGTATCCCCCCATACGCACCTTCCTCCTCCCCTCCCGGCCCCACCCTCCCCCCCTTCGGCATGCATACTCCTCCCCAAGTCCAAGGGGAGGTCCTCCTCTCCTTCTTTCTGATCTTAGTCTTATATAAAGAAATGTTCATTCTTGAAAACATACATATACTTAGCATTGTAAAAAATAAGCAGTTTGTATTTCAATATATATATATATATCACACATGAAGTAACAATGAAGAAAGAAGTCTTTGATTTGAAGGTGAGTATGTGTGGGGGGGTATGTGGGAAGGCCTGGAGGGAGAAAAAAAGGACGGAAGAAATTTTGTGATGAAACCATAGACTCAAAATAATTGATAAATTTTAATATCCAGAAGTAAATACTGAGGGTGAAAAGACTGTGGCACATGAATTCAGGGTCAGAGACTGATATTTGTATCTTTCTGTATACCTAAACTTAGTTTGAGCATCTTGATGAGGAAGTCAAAAGTAGTTTTATTTAGGTGTTAACCCCCAGTCTCCTTACTTGGAGCCTGGTGCTTTACCATTTGAGCCACTTAAGGCTTTTTGGTCTCCCTCCCACCAAAATTACTCTTTCCCTAATGTTGTTATTGCTTAACAACAGGTGGTCTTAATTAGACTGACAAAGTGCTTCAGGCTTGTTTACTCAGACACTTTCTTCAGGACACTATGGGCTCACTGGCCATCCTCTGTCCTCTCTCTGAGGTAGGCTCCCAGGGCTGGTAGAGGTTTAGGGTCCCATTGTCCTTCTGTGAATGATGAATGAGAAATGGAGAGGAAAGAAAGAGGTCTCAGGCATACACACTCACTGAAACATTTCAAACAAATTCCCACAAGCTTACATATGATAATGATGATGGTGTTGGTTTTAGCTAACATTTCCTCTGCATAAACTGCAGCAAATTTAGGCTGCCTTTGGGAGAAGATCTTCCCTATTCACCAGTTATGGCTGGCTCCCACATACAATCACATAGACAAATGATCAGATATATAAACCTGTACATATTTATGCACATATTCCATGGATGATGCAAAAGAGGAGCACCTTACAGGCAGCAATTGACATACACTCATTTAACATGTACAAAAGCAGACATATTTCATGCAAACACATCAATACACATATTTATATATTTACAACTCATGGATGAAGCAACTTCCAGGGGGCTTCAGTCCTGCTTATGGCCTGGTCTTAGCTTTTTTTTATTTCTGAGACAAAGGAATAAATTCATAATCAAAAAAGTAACTGATTACAGATAAAGAGGAATTAAAAAAATGTAACAGGTTACATGTATTTTCATTAAAACTAAATATTTTGTATTTGTGTATCCATTATAGAATTTCATGGCGAGTTCAGAATGACAAAGGTTGACAGGGGTTAAAGGTTAACAGGTTCCAAGAGATTAGAAGAAGATATATGTCTGCTCAATTAGGACTGACCTGGCTACACATTATCCAGCTATCTCTTAGTTTGTAATGAGTTCAGGGCCAAAATTTTATCTGTCTTCCATTCCAAGATACAAAGTGAATTTAGACTGATAGTATTTTATGCCATAAGCTGACAAGGCATAGGAATTACAGTGAAACAATTCGTATATATTGACATCAAGTTTTGTATTTAATTTAGTTATTTCTTGGTTGCCCCACTATAATTTGCATTTTTAGAAGTGTAAACTTGCCTATATTTTTGCTGTATACAAGAATGAATGGAGCTATCCCTAGAGTGAGAGCTTATCTGAAGCCACAATTAGTCTCAAGCCCTTCTCTTAGTGAGGCTTATGGAGAACCACAACAGTATTTATTGCAGCCATAAAACTGTAAAATTGTTTTAGAAGTTTTAAGCAAGTTAACTTCTACAATTGTTTGAATCAAATCAGAAATTATATAATCAGGAATTAATTCATCTGAATAGCAGCACATCTTCCTAAACCCTAGGAATTTTATTCAATAAAAATGGGTAAAAACCCAGAAAGTGAGTGTTCATGCCAAGCCTGAATTTTTTTAATTTAATTTAATTTTATTAATTACACTTTATTCACTTTATATCCCCCCATAAATCCCTCCCTCCTCCCCTCCCAGTCCTACCCTCCCTCCTCCTTCTTTACCCATGCCCCTCCCCAAGTCCACTGATAAGGGAGGTCCTCCTCTCCGTCCTTCTGACCTTAGTCTATCAGATCACATCAGGAGTGGCTGCATTGTCATCTTCTGTTTCCTGGTAAGGCTGGTTCCCTCCTCAGGGGGAGGTGATCAAAGAGCAGGCCGATCAGATTATGTCAGAGTCAGTCCCTCTTTCCATTACTATGGAACCTACTTGGACACTAAACTGCCCTGGGCTACATTTGTGCAGGGGTTCTAGGTTATCTCCATGCCTGGTACTTGGTTGGAGTATGAGTCTCTGGGGAGACCCCTGTGTTCAAATTTTCTGGTTCTGTTGCTCTCCTTGTGGGGTTCCTGTCCTCTCCAGGTCTTACTATTTCCCATTTCTTACATAAGATTCTATGCACTCTGCCCAACAGTTGGCCGTAAGTCTCAGTGTCTGCTTTGATAGTCTGCAGGGCAGAGCCTTTCAGAGGCCCTCTGTGGCAGGTTTCTAGGTTGTTTCCTGTTTTCTTCTTCTTCTGATGTCCATCCTGTTTGCCTTTTGGGATGGGGATTGAGCATTTTAGTCAGGATCCTCTCTCTTAATTAGTTTCTTTTGATGTACAGATTCTAGTAGGTTTATCCTATGTTATATGTCTATATGAGTGAGTATATACCGTGTGTGTCTTTCTACTTCTGGGACAGCTCACTCAGGACGATCCTTTCCAAGTCCCACCATTTACCTGCAAATTTCATGGTTTCCTTGTTTTACATTGCACAGTAATACTCCATTGTGTGCATGTACCACAATTTCTGTATCCATTCTTCAGTTGAGGGGCATCTGGGCTATTTCCAGCTTCTGACTATTACAAATAAAGCTGCTACAAACATGGTTGAGCAAATGTCCTTATTGTGTACTTGAGCCTCTTTTGGATATATGCCTAGTAGTGGTATGGCTGGATCTTGAGGAAGCACTATTCCTAGTTGTCTAAGAAATCGGCAGCTGGATTTCCAGAGTGGTTGTACAAGTTTACATTTCTACCAGCAGTGGAGGAGGGTTCCCCTTTCTCCACAACCTCTCCAGCATGGGTTGTCACTTTAGTTTTTCATCTTGGCCATTCTGATGGGTGTAAGGTGAATTCTCAAGGTCGTTTTGATTTGCATTTCCCTAATAGCTAATGACGTTGAACATTTCTTTAAGTGTTTCTCTGCCATTTGATATTCCTCTACAGAGAGTTCTCTGTTTAGCTCTGCTCCACATTTTTTAAATTGGATTACTTGGTTTGCTGCTTTTCAGCTTCTTTAGTTCTTTATATATACTGGATATTAACCCTCTGTCAGATAAAGGGTTGGTGAAGATTCTTTCCCAATGTGTCTCCTAACATGACCTTGCCTCTCCACTCAACTCCCACTTTTCCTTATAGTTGAACCAACTGCATTGATTGTTCCTGGTACTTGAGGATAGCATGGGAGGTTCTGATTGGGCTTTCAGTCATTTACAGGCTGTTACAATGGATAATAAAGTTAGATATGCCCCTCTTAGTCTTGTCTCTGGTGTTTGATTCCCAGGATTCTGCGTGGGCCCTGTTGCCACTCATTCCAGTTCCCCATGGTTCCTGATTTCCATATTTATGTAAATACTGGCAATCAGGACTAGTTATTTGCAAGACCAGCAAAACCTCTTCTCTGCTGAGCCAAATCTCATGCCCTATGTTGCCTATTTTTGATCACCATTTACATTGCTGATGCTTTCATCTGTTATTTGTAACTGTTTAAATATATATTTCATTTTAGGAAGATCATATCAATGTTACAATTTAAAGTGAGGCACTTCAAGTTTCTAGAATATATGTACATAACTAGAGGGAATGAATAGCTCTGTGTAGAAACTTGAGCAAAGAGCTGTCAGTTCTTTCTATCTATTGTTTGTTTGATTAATTTTTGGAGAGTATTTTGTGCCCCTGACTGTTCTGGAACTCATTGCGTAGACCAGGCTACCATCCAGCTCTATGAGATATACCTGCCTTTGCCTCCTGAGGGTTGTTGGAATTAAAGGCATGATAAAATACACCCAGCTTGCCTACTCTTTTTATATTTAGGAACTGTTCATACAATTTCTCTGAGGTGGGGTAAGCACAGTTGATCTGTTTACTTGTCTCCCCCTCTTTATGTCTGTTAAGTAACATCTTACAAGGCTACATGTTTTTTATTTTTTATTTTTATTAATTACATTTTATTCACTTTATATCCCCCTTGTAGTTCTCTCCCTCCCACCTTCCCTCCCAATCCTACCGTCCCTCCCTCTTCCCCTACCAGTACCCCTCCCCCAATCCACTGATAAAGGAGATCCTCCTCCCATTCCCTTTGATCCTAGTCTATAAGGACTCATCAGGATTGGCTGCATTGTCTTCCTCTGTGGCCTGATAAAGCTAGGTGTGGGGAACAAACCTGCAGGGTAAGCACTCAGGAGGCAGAGGTAGGGGGATCATGTTTCCAAAGAATTATTTATTATTTATACAACATTCTGCCTCCCCATTAGATCTCAGTATAGATGGTTGTGAGATACCATGTGGTTGCTGGAAATTGAACTCATAACCTTTGGAAGGATAGTGAGTAGTGCCCTTAACCTCGGAGCCACCACTTCAGCCTCATCCAAGAACATTAAGAAGGAATTTAAGGTATTAATTTGTTCGTGATCTTTTCTTTCCTTCTTTCTTCTAATTTATTGATTTATTGGTTTATTTATTCATTTATTTTACAGTGTTCTGCCTGCATGTACCACTGCAAGCCATACGAGGGCATGAGATCTTACTATAGATGGTTGTGAGCCACCATGTGGTTATTGGGAATTAAACTTAGGACCTTTACAAGAACAGCCAATGCTCTTAACATCTGAGCTACCTCTCTAGCCCTCGTCCCACTTTTCTTTACTTCATGTTACTTAAATTTTCTAAAATATAAATGAATGTGTTATGAACATCTGTAGAATGAGGCATTGTTTTTCAAGGAAGAAAATGAAAAGATTATTAACAAATGTCTTAATGATTCTTTACTATGGTCACACATAAGTTTGAATGAATACTGTCGAGTATATCTCAACAGTTTATGTCACCATGTGGTGAATGAAATTTATCATTGTGTTTTCAGGATGTTTCTTACTCATGACCACTGGGAGGCTGTATGCTGCCTTTGCTGAGCTAACTGGATGGGTTAATAAATTGCACCTTTTCATGGGGAGGTGGGGAGGCCAGCCTTGGACTTGTGATCCTCCTGTGGCAGCCTTCTGAATGCTGGGGTTCAAAGCTTGGGCCGCCAAAATGAGAATACTGAAGCAGATGGTTCATTTATCTGTTTGCGAGGATTATCACCTTTTAAGAATTCCAAACTTGGTATGTTTAATGTATCTCACACATTTAATAAGATATTAAAATGTATCAATGTCAGTCAACCCCGAATCAACTGTAATTCCAACTTTAAGGGATCCACTATCCTCTTCTATCATCCATGGACACACACACATAGACACACACACACAACATATGTGTCTTTTAAAAAGTAAATGTGCAATCACAACTAGAAAAGCACACTTTGAAGCAATGTGCAACTGAGAAGCACCGTGATGATATGACCTTGATGTGCAGAACATTTCCTCAAGTGTTTCACACAATTCATCTTCAGTAGAAGGATCTTAAATGTTCTCTATACAAAATAAAAATAGAACCCTGTGTCTCCCCCTAGCCCTTGCCATGGGTCTTCTGTAGTTTCTCCTGCCATCTTTGACTTCTTTCATTTTCAACCCATTAAGAATTTCTTGTAATGGAGATTTAAAAATTGAAATAAAATGAAGATTTAAATCTTTCTTCCATCCACTATTTTTTTCTATAAACTACTGTGAGCCTTCCTTTTGAAAGGAACCCTTCAAACTGCCAGCAGGTGTGGCTCTGATGTTTGGTTTATTGTTATTATTATTATTATTATTATTATTATTGACTTCTTTAGACAGGGTTTTTCTGTGTAGCCCTGGCTGTCTTGGACTTGCTGTGAAGGCCAGGCTGGCCTCAAAGTCAAAGAGATCCTCCTGCCTTTTCCTCTCCAGTGCTGGGATTAAGTCTGCCACCATGCTTGGCAGGATGTTCTTATAGCTCGGTTGAAGTCATGGTATGTAACTTAGGACATGTCCAGACATGTGAGTGTGAAGAGCTGGCAGGGGGTGAAAACCCTTGTTTTTGGAGACAGGGTTTCTCTGTGTGACCTTGTGTGTCCTGGACTCACTTTGCAAACCTGGATGATTTGAAACTGACACCTGCCTCTGCTTGCCCCACTGATGGTCACAGGTGTGTGATGCCATACCTGGCTTTTTTTTTATAATCTTTAAAATGATTTATAATTTCTGTGTATGTGTCTGCCTTCCTAAGACCAGCCCTGTTTGGACTAGGAGAGTTGGCACTCACTAAAAGAAAGGAGTCAAGTCCATCTACCCTAAGCACGAGGTACTCTACTCTCAACTGCTGAGTCATTGAGGGTATGGGCCAAAGCTATAGCTTGTAATAAAAAGATCCTCATGTGTTCTGCAACAGCTCGACTCCTGGTGATCTTTTGTGGTCTCACAAACTGGGCACAACAGAGGCAGTCCCATGAAGGATTTATACTTTCAGAACAGCCATAAATGCTCTTTAGTTAGACCTTAGAATAAAGGGTTATGGGAAAGCATAGAGAACTCAGCTATGGGCCTCCAGTGCCATCAGGTGAAATTCTTAACATCAGGCTTGGCAGAGGCTTGTGTTCTAGTTATCATGATCCTAAAGGTATTCTTAGTCCTAGTAAACTAGGTCCAACAAAGAGGCTAGCAAGGAATGACTAATAGGTACTAAAGATGGTCCAAGACAAATTGTTATTAGGCTCTGGACACACAAACATCTCCACATCACTTCAGTTCTGCTCAGTCAGTCAGATTCTGTCGACACCACTCCTCTGTGGAAGTACTCATTCCCATGATGAGGTGGGCAGTCAGGTTCAGGGTGTGCAAATCTGTCAACATGGGAGAGACCTTCCCACCAAACTCCACAGAGAACAAGTCGAATCCAAGCACAAATGAGGACAGACAGGTGACTGATACCAGCAAACATGTCAGTGTTTCTGAATTATAGCAATATCCACACACACACACATAGCAATATTCTCTCTCTGTCTCTGTCTGTCTGTCTCTGTCTCTCTGTCTCCCTTTCTTTCTCTCTCTCTCAAACATATACACCCCAAATGACTCATGAACAGAGCCTCAGAGAGGCTTGCTGGGCGACACAGATGACTGTGCTGTGGTGGCCAATGAAGAATAAATAGTAGAGGAAGCAGTAGCGGCAGACAATCAAGAGATGGCTTAGAATTCTGGGATTGCCCTTGACAATGGCCAGGACAAGCTTAATACTTCACAAATTGACCCAAAACCACAGCAGTGATAGCAAAGAAGGACAGAGATGCACCAAACCCATGACCAGAAAATCCTAAATGGCAGACCAGATTATTAGTTTGGGGAGGTGGATTTATGTCACAGGCACACACTTTCATATTTCATAAGGAGGAAATTGTCAGGCTCCAATCTTCCAGAAATCAATAATACCGCTGAGGTGTCTAATGTTATTAATAAAAAGAGCAAAGAAAATTCATGAGGGAAATGTGGGTGCAGAGATACAGATATTCGCTCACACAGAAATACCATGAAAGCATGAAACCAGAAGCCATATGCATACAAAAGAACTGAATATATATTGTAGCCTTGACAACTCCACAAATATGCCCTTGAGTTATTTCTGTTGCCATCTGTTGCTGCTCATGAGGCTAACCAGTTAGTCTGGTTTGTGGCCCCTTGAAGAAAACTAACTTTAAAATTTATTATTATTATTATTATTATTATTTAAAGAGGGAGTGAGTGTTCTATTTGGAGGGAAGGGAACTTTATTGGTGATCCATGGTACATTTCTTATTTTCTTTGAAAATTTATTATTTGTAGAGTATTCTGTCTGCATACCAGAAAAAAAGGAGCCAGATCTCACTATAGATGGTTGTGAGCCACCACGAGGGTGCTGGAAATCGAACTCCAGATCTTTGGAAGAGAAGCCTGCACTCTTAAGCTCTCTGATGTCTCTCCAGCCCCATCATTTATTATTATTTTATTTTTTAAATTTTTATTGATACATTTTACATCCTTATTGTAGACTCCTCCCTCCTCTCCTCCTGGTCCTACTCTCCCTGTTTCCCCTATCACCCCTCACCTGGCTCCTCAGAGAAGGGGATCACCCCTACCCTATGTCCACCATATCAAGTCGCATCAGGACTCAGTGCATCCTCTTCCCCTGTAGCATGGCAAGGTAGCCACAACAGGGGAATGTGATAGAAAGCTAGCTTGTGGGTGAGGGTGCATTCATATGTGTGTTGGTCCTGCTGTGTTTAAAAGACCTTGTTAACCTCGTGTCCTTCATCCCCTCTGGTGCTTACACTCTGTACAGAGTTCCTTGAGCCCTTAGGGGAGGGAATTGCTAGAGACATCTCATTTAGGGTGGAATGGTCCAAGGCCTCTCACTGTCTGCAAATCAACTGGATGTGGGTCTCTGTATTTGTTCCCATCTGCTGCAGGAAGAAGTTTTCTATGATGGCTGAGTAAGGCATCGATCTGTGATTATGGCTGTGCTCCTTTAAAGCGCAACTATAGCATTTACATTTCTCTGATGTCCCTGGCCTGTGTAGATGCAGGCTCCTGGCCACCCAAGCCATGTTGGATCAAGGTTCCTTTTCATGGAGTGGGCCTCCTGAAACTCAACCAAATATTAATTGGTCACTTCCATGAAATTTGTTCCACAAGCACACCAGCAAATCTTGTAGGCAAGTTACCATTGGAGAGTGAAAGGTGTATGGCTGGATTGGTGTGTACATTCCTCTTTAGGTGGACTATGGTGAATGTTAAGGGAAACACGAGCACCCACAAGCATGCATGCCATGTCTTCAGTGTCTTATGTATTGTTGAAAAAGGAGGCACTTGAGAATAACTATAAAGTTATGCTCCAAGAATCTGACACTTGGTGGAAATTAAACTTTCAGGAGTTAGCATGGCTCCTCTTCATTTTCCTACTTCCTCCTGTATCATGTTATTTTCAGGTATTTCAGACCGAACAAAAAAACATCTTTTCAGGCTGGAAATAGACTGTAGTTTTCAGGTTAGATGGCAGTAGCATAAAATTTGGTCAGTGGTGAACTATACTTATCTGTGTGCATTATTGAAAATATCTAGATTGCAACATGTTTATATTCATGAATGGACTTACATGTATTATAGGGATTTTATGTAGATAATTCACAGTATGATTGCTTAAAACTCTTTCAAAAATTTGCTATTATTTCACCCACTTCCTTCTTTTATATTTATCCTCCTTCATAATTAGAGTACCTCCCGTGGTTTATCCCAATCGGATCAATTGTATCTGCCATTGTATTGCTTACCCACCATGCCTTCTTGTTTCTATAGTTATTCCATGATCAATACTCACAAATCAACATTTGGAGCTAGATGCCCCAGAGTAGAGAATGAAAGATATTTGTCTTCTGGATATGGGTTACCTAAATTATTTTTTTTTACTTATATCTATTTATATGTATGATATTTATCATGATAAACATATTTATGAGTTTTCATTTCCTATCTATTGTGGACAGAATAGCAATGAAGGTGACTGAGCAAGTACTTGTAGAGTGAGATGTCAAGTCATTTTTACGTATGTCAAAGAAAAGAGAGCAGAGTCAGGCAGCAGATTTATAATTTCTGTTTAGAAAATTCTCTACTTTGATTTCTGGAATGGCTCAACCTGTTTAAAAGACACACCACAGAGGGTTTGGGGATTTAGCTCAGTGGTAGAGAACTTGCCTAGCAAGCACAAGGCCCTGGGTTCAGTCCTCATCTCTGGAAAAAAAAAAGACACACCATGGACCCCTTTCCAGAAATTGATTTTCATGCCTCGTCTATAGAAAAATCTCAGATATCACCGAAAGCCCTGTATACTCCACAAAATAACAAAGAAAACAAGTATTTGTTCATGTACTATTTATCTCAATTACTATCATGTAATTACATTTTGAATATGTATATTGTCCAAAAATTAATAAAAAACATGCATAACTTACTAAAATGTGTATTCAGCAGCAGCTTCTATTCTAAAATAGAATGTCTGTGATTGTTCTACAAAGTGAGGGGCTCTTATTTTGTTTAAATATACATTTAAGAAAAAAAGTTACTTAAAAGTTACTTTAAGTTGCTTAAAAAAGTTACTTTAAGTTACTTAAAAAAGTTACTTAAAGTTACTTAAAATAATTTAATTTTAGTATACTAATAGGTTTTATTAGTAAAAAGAAAACTAATATATCAAAATGATAATTTTTTATTTTTAATACATCTCAAAGAGTTTTTATCAGGACTTAAGAGAATAATGTAGCACTTAGGGAAGAAGATGCACCCCAGCAGCCCTGCACTAGAGGCCAATATGGAGAAGACCTCCACAGCCACGACAGCTCTGCCTATGGTGCTCTGGTAGACAGGGATGAAGATGACCCAGACACTGAGGAAGACCAGCATGCTGAATGTCAGGAACTTGGCCTCATTGAATGTGTCAGGCAGGTTCCTTACCAGGAAAGCCACAGTGAAGCTGCCTAAGGCCAGGGTCCCTAAGTAAGCCAGCACACAGTAGAAAGCAGTAACTGAGCCCTTGTTGCATAAAATGATGACATGAGCATGTACAGAGTGTTCATCAGTGTCAATATAAGGAGGTGAGGTTCCCAGCCAGACTCCAGAGAGAATAAATTGGATCAGGACACAGATGGGGATGACAGCATTATAGACGCCTGAGACAAACAACCTTCTCATTGTTCTCCCTGGTTTCATGACCAAAAGGCCAGAATTACAGTTATAGTTTTTGCCAAAATGGTGGAAATAGCCAAGGTGAACACAAATGCAAATGTTATTTGTTGCAGTATGCAGGAGGTTGTGTTCGGGCGTCCAATGAAGAGAAAGGAACAGAGGAAGCAGAGGAGGATGGAGATGAGCAGGGTGTAGCTGAGAGTCCTGTTATTGGCCTTAACAATGGCTGATTCTCGGTGTTTGAGAAAGACTCCCAAAACTGCAATTGTGCTGACAGAGAAGCACATAGCTGTGCATGCCAGCGCCATGCCCAGAGGATCCTCAAATGAAAGGAAGGTCACTGCCTTGGGCAGACAGTTGTTTCTCTCAGGGTTTGGGTACTCATGACTTGGGCAAGTGATGCACTCCTGCTGGTCTGTATGGAGAAATTGGATCAACATTTCACCTTATATAAATATCTATTTGTTGCACATTTAAAGTGTTTTCCAGTGATGTGTGTATTCTGGTATATTCTGCTTCCTGTTACTGCCAAGTACATGAAATCTTTATAATTCACATTTTTACTGTTTATCTTGTTTAATCAAAAATAAGCTTTCTTCTCAGCAGTTTATCACTGTTTCTCAAGGACAGTAAAATCTATTTTACTTGTATTCAGATAAAGTAATACTGTCAAGTGAGCCTTCAAATCTTTTTTTTTACACGTTGAGTTTCTAAGTATGTGTACATTGTATTTTGGTGACATCAATGTATAAATATACTTCATTGTTTCCACCATCATGAATTCTTCTCATTTTTCTTGTTACTCACTGTTTCAGTAGATATTTGTTATCCCACTCCTATAATTTTTCTAAGGTAACATGGGAATATGTTAGGTCTCACCTCCATGACCCATGAAACAGTTCTGATTTGGTGGTAAATATACAGCCCTTGCATCAACAAACTCCAGCTATAATCTCAGACCAATAATTACCTATCTCAGCTGTGGAAGTTTCAAATAAATTTCTATAGTCTTTGACATCCTTTGACTCAGGACAGGACTCTTTGTCTTTCATTAGTAATTCCAGAATAATCCTGGGAATTGTTCTAATTTTCACTCTTGTTCTTCCAGTAATATTCTGAAGACTGAAAAATGACCTGCATGTCATAAATACCATAAATCTACCAAAATGTTTTATCACAAAGGGAGAATGACAGAGCCATATTCACTGAAATTGTTGAGAGTCATTTGCCAGTATAGTTGCTTGATGCTATTCCAGCAAAGCTGGGATTGTTACAATTGTTCTATGACTAACTTCTGTTTTTATTTTTAATTGTTTGCTGCATTACTGGGGACTTTCTGCACTTTGATTCAGTTTCTGTTCTTTTTTTTCTACATAAAAATTATGTCTGAGTCTTTTTTAATTAGGTATTTTTAATTATTTATAGTTTATTCACTTTGTATCTTAACTGTAGCACCCTTGCTCATGCCTTCCACATCTTCCCACACTCATATCCTCCCATACCCCTCTCCAAGTCTGCTGATAGGGAGGTCTTCCTTCCCTTCCCTCTAACCCTAGCCTATCAGGTCTCATCAGAGCTGGCTGCGTTGTAAGGAGAACAGGGACTGCCTCTGAATTTAACTCAGTGGCAAGCTCTTTGATCATCTTCCCTTAACAGGGAGCAACTTTACTAGGTCATAAAGGAAGACGATGCAGCCAGCCCTAATGAGACTTGAGCCTTATGAAAATACTAAACTTAACTTTATCTGTCCACTGTTTGAAAATCTTCTTTATGCCCTGAAAATTGTTAAGCAGAGTTAAGCAGATAGAGAGATGAGACCATTATTTCAGGAGTTTTCTTGGGGTATGTGCCCCTAAATATTATATTGGTGCAGGGTAAACAAATGTAATATGCATACCCTGTGAGGCCTGGAGATTCATGTATAGGTTTAAGATCTTTTATTATAGGCTTAGAGCTCCCTGAAAATGTAGTTTAAAGATAAAAGTTCACAGAGGATACACTCCTGATGGAATAAAACTTAGTAAATAAGATTGACTTAAATAAACTTTTTCTAGTTTGTAGCATAGATAATGATACATATAGTAAAAGGAGATATTTCTTTGTATTTGCTATGCATAAAAAGACCAGTTAAAGTGTTTTTTGTTTCTCTGGACTACACTCATAGTGCAAACAATACCAGCCTAAAAGCAGGCTTTCACATATTAAATGTGTTTTCTGTGAAGGAGACATTCTTTGGATTCTTTAAAGTAGAGTTATAGGGCTAATAATGATAATCAAATATGTTTTGTGTGTACTTTTTAAATTGTAACAGAACTTTTATCCCTGGATAATGAAAAAAAAATCAAACACCCATTCTGTACCACTTGTATAATCATTAATCTGTGTTTGTACTGTGAAACTTGTACAAACAAGAAGAGCCTTGTCAACAATAAGTCAGAGCCAAAGAAAGGTCTTAATGTTATAAGTCAGCTGCTAGATTCCACTGACCACATCAGCTGACTAACTCCCTCTCATCGTTGACACCTCATCAGCTCTCTGGAGCACCCTGTAGGCAAAAACCTCTCCTTTCCATGCTCGGGATTGCCCCACAGAAAGGCTCCTGGCACAAGCTCACAGAGAATGAACTGCCAACAGTAAAGCATGCAAGGGACAGATATGAGATTTCTGCACATATATAACACTTGTGCAGCTTTGTCTTTATGGGGACACCTAAGAGCAAGACCAAAGCTTTCTCTGACTCTTTTGTCACCTAATTTGACTGCCTTGTGTAGCCTCAATAACAGAAGTTGTGCTTATTCTTATTGCAACTTTATATGCCAAGGCTGGTTGATATCCATGGGGGACTTGTTTTTTTGGAAAGAAAGGGAGGAGGGGCACATTGGGTTGGGAGGGTCTGAGAGGAGAGGTGTGAGCAGATGTTGTGATAGTACACAAATTAATTAATAATATAATAAAAAGAAATAATAGCTTTGTAATAGAAATGAGTGAAACAGAAGCAAAGAACACAATACATAGAATTAACCAAAGGAAGAGCTGTCTCTTTCTGAAGATAAAGAAAATTGACAGACCTATATCTCAAGTAAATTAAGGAAAAAATAGAGTACTCAAATTAACAGAATCAGAAATTACAGAAAAACTTTATTACAGAATTCAACGAAATTCAGAATATTTTAAGGAAATATGTTTAAAACATACTATATTCTAGTCAGCTTAAAAGTGGTCATGAGATGGATAAGTTTTAGATTTGTTCAAGCAACCATTAGTCAAAGTTGAATTCAACAACAATTCAGCAACCTAATTAGACCTAAATAGACCCAAGTGTAAATTCAAAAAATTACAAAAGGCTCCCACCAAAAAAGAAAAGGATGAAAGTTCAAACAAGGAGAATCCAAGATGGTGGAGACCAGTGTGCACCTTATCTGAGGGGCAGAGATGCAGAGACTCTGAGACCAGTGTATGGACAGGTGGCCAGATCCACAGAATCAACTTTGCTGCTTCCTGTTCTGAACAGGTCATCCAAGAAATGGAGTCCATCTGATACAGGCCCTCTGTGGCCATCTCACAGAATCAGGAGTAACAAAATTTGGGCCACCTGCCCCTTCATATACTCCAGTGAGTTTGGATCCCCATATCCAGGAACTGTTTGCTCTAGAAGTCAGAATTTGGATCTCTTCTGCTCCCTGTAGGGCAGCTTCAGGTTTACTGGGAGAGCATCTAAGCCACCAAGCTACTGTTTACTGGTCACCCTGTGGACACCATGTGAACAATAAAATTACAGGGATGGCAGATCCAAGAAGGCAGAGCTCAGAGGAATCTGAGTACAGGGATCACAGTTTGGGGCAGGCCTGTAAGCAGCAGCCCAGCTTTATTCTGAGGAATCCCCCGGATACAACCCGAGGCACCTGCCCCTTGCAGATGACCACCAGTACCTGCACTCTAAAATTCATGGTTCCAGTGCATGCACACCCTTGTCCTTCAGTTCACCAGTCCCTACATGTTTATGTGTCTATACACTGCCATGTGCCCTGCCCTTCAAGATGCTGGCATCTGAACTGCCAGTATCCATTCCTGAGCAACTGTACATTTGACAACTTCCTGAATACTACTCTAAACTCCAAAAGCAGGAGGATCCAGTCTTTGGTACAGTTTCCAGGAAGAAACAGGTAAGTCTACAGAGAACCAGATGGCCAAAGGCCAGTATAGAAACACAGTCAACAAAAACTGGGACATCCTGGCTCCACCAGAACCCACCCCTGAGAGCAATGGATATTCTAATACAGCTGAAACACAGAAAAGGGACATTAAATCTATGTTTATGAAGTTATTAGAGACGTATAAAGAAGAAAAGAACAAATGTCTCAAAGAAATAGAGGGCAAACAAAGAGAGGCCATCATATATAAGAAACCACAATTAAATAGGTGAAAGAAATTATTAAAAATATTCAATTATTGAAATGGAATTTGAATCAATAAGAAAACACACAGAAAATCCTGGAGATGGAATACGTAGGGAAGAGATCAAGTACCATAGAGATAAGCATCACCTACAAAATACAAGAAATGGAGGAGAGAATCTCAGGCATTGAAAATACAATTGAAGAAACTGATCTATCTCTCAAAGAAAACATATAATCAGAAAAGTTCAAGGACTCCATGAAAATGTAAAGCCTAAGAACAATAGGAATAGACTAAACAGATGATTCCAGGCTCCAAGGTACAGAATATATTTTTAATAAATATCATAGACGAAAATTTCTCCAACCTTAAGAAATAATAACCTTAAACATACAAGAGGCTTACAGTACACTAAATAGACTAGAACAGAAAAGAAAATTATCTTGCCATAAGATAATCAAAACAATAAATCTACACAATGAAGAAAAAATATATCAAAAGCACAAAGGAAAAAGATCAAGTGAAATATAAAGGCAGACCTATTAGGACCACACCACACTTTCCAACAGAGCCTATGAAACCCAGAAGGGCCTGGGGAGATGTCATGCAGACATGAAGTGACCACAGATTCTAGAGCAGACTACTGTACTCAGCAAAACTTATAATCAACAGAGATGGAGGAAACAAGATATTCCATGACAAAACTAAGTTAAAACAATGTCTGTGCACTATCCCTGACCTTGAGAAGCTACTAGAAGGAAAACTCCAACCCAATGAGATCACCTACACCCACGAAATACACGATATAGATAACATCAGAAGTTGGGCTGGAGAGATGGCACTGGCTGTTCTTCCTAAAGGTTCCTGAGTTCAATTCCCAGCAACCACATGGTGGCTCACAGCCATCTATAATGAGATCTGGTGCCCTCTTCTGGCATGCAGGTGTACATGCGGGTAGAACACTGTATACATAATAAATAAATCCTTTAAAAAAAAGAGAAAAAATCAAAACAAGCACATAAATACACTATCCGCAATAACACCACAATAAAAGGAACCAAAATTCATTGATGACCAGTATCTCTCAACATCAATGGAGTCAGCAATCCATTAAAAAGACACATGCTAACAGAATAGTTATAGAAACAAGATCCTACATTCTGCTGCATACAATAAACACACTTCAGCCCCAAAGATAGACACTACCTTGGAGTAAAGTGCTAAAAAAAGGTTTTCCAATCAAATGGAACCCAGGAGTAAGTGGCACTACCATCTTAATATCTAATAAAATAGTCTTCCAAATGAAATTATTCAAAAGAGAAGTGAAGGATATGTTGTCCTCATCATACAAAAATCCACCATGAGGACAATATCTTGAACAACTATGCCCCAAATAGAAGGGCACCTGCATTTGTAAAAGAAACATTATTAAAACTTCAATCACATATCAGTCCCAACACAGTAATAATGGTAAACTTTATGACCTCACTCTCGCCAAGTGACAGATCATTGTCACAGAAGCTAAACAGTGAAATAATGAAGCTTACATAGGTCATGCATCAAATACCTAATAGAAGTCCTAAAAAATGGTCACCCAGACACAAATATGTCTTCTCTGCAAATCAAGGAATTTTCTCCAAAATTGAGCATATATTCAGGCAAAAAGCAAGTCTTAACACATACAATAAGACTGAAATAATCCATTGGATCCAATTACACGACCATGTTCTAAATCTGGACCTCAACAATGACAGAAAGAGCGAAATGCCTACACATACACATGGAACCTGAACAATTCTACTCAATAACAGGTGTCATGGAAGAAATAAAAAAGTAATTAAAGATGTCCTAGAATTCAATAAAAATTAAGGCACAACATGCCCAAACTTATGGGACATAATGCCAGCAGTGCTAAGAGGAAAACTGATAGACTAAATGCCTTCATATAGGAATTTGAGACATCTCCTACAAGCAATCTAATAACACAACTGAAAGACCATGAATAATACAACAAGATGTAGACAGGGCCAAGAGGAGTAGAGGGCTGGAAATAATCAAATTCAGTGCTGAAATCAATATACTAGAAATGAAATGATTCAAAGAATCATCGAAACCAAGAGCTGATTCTTTGAGAATATCAACCAGAGAGACAAACTCTTACCAAAATAACTAAAAGTCAGAAAGACACTATCCAAATGAACAAAATAAAAAAGGAAAAGGGTGATAGAAAGATGGAAATCGAAGGAATCATTAGGTCTTACTTCAAAAGTCTATACATCACAAAAACTTAATATCTATATAAAACGGACAATTTTCATGGTAGATTCCACTTAGCAAAGTTAAATCAAGATCAGGTAAATAAAACATCCTATCTTACCCAAGGAAATAGCGGAAGTCTTCAAAAGTCCCTATCCAAAAAAGCCCAGAGCCAGATGGTTTCAGCTCAGAATTCAACCAGACTTCAAAGAAGAGTAAATACAAATACTCTTCAAACAATCCCACAAAATAGAAACAGAAGGAACATTAACAAATTAATTCGATGAAGACACAGTCACATCACAGTCAAGACCCAAAAAAGACATAAACTTCAGACCAATTTCCATCATGAACAATGACACAAAAAACTCAGTAAAATACTCGCAAAACAAATACAAGAACACATAAAAGATATCATCCACCACTGTCAAATAAGCTTCATCCCAGGCATGCAGGAGTGGTTCAGTCTATAGAAATCCATCAATTTAATCCACCACATAAACACACAGAAGGAAAAGAATTCCATGATCATTTCCATAGATTCCAAAAATCCAATGGCTGTTTATGTATAAAATTTTGGAGAGATCAGGGTCACAAAGCACATACCTAAACATAGTAAAGTCAATATACAGCAACCCTATAGCCAACATTAACCTAAACAGAGAGAAACACAAATCAATCCCAATTGAGGACTTCTATTAGGTATTTGATTCATGACCTTTGTAAGCTTCATTTGTAAGCTTCATTTGTAAGCTTCATTTGTAAGCTTCACTGTAAGCTTCATTTGTAAGCTTCACTGTAAGCTTCATTTGTAAGCTTTGTAAGCTTCATTTGTAAGCTTCACTGAAATCAGGGACAAGGCAAAGCTCTCTGCTCTCTCCATATATTTTTAACATAGGAATTGAAGTCATCTGTCACTCTGCAAGGAATTTAACCTATGATAGCATTAGATCTTAGAATATAAAGAACATTTAATTTTCAACATTTGATCATTTCCAATAATACATAAAAAATTCTGTTTGTATTATGGTTGTCTAAGGATTGGCCTTTATAATAGAATAAATAGTAGATTCTCATCATTATATTAATGTATTTTCTTTCTGACTTTTTATTTTTCTGTAAAAATTTTCATTTAAAAAATAATATAATTACCTCACTATGCCTCTTCTTTTTCATTTCTCTAAGTCATCTCCCAGACCCACCTTATATTTATTCACTCTCAAATACATAGGCTCTTTCTTTTCTCATTAAATGTGTTTCTGTCTTGGTGTGTGTGTTTGTATATAAAAATGCAACCTGCTCATTCCATATGATTTTACTTATATATGTTATCACACAGTTGACCACAACCCTAAAAAGGCAGCCATGTTTTCATTTACAAAGACTTGCTTTTTTCTATTGTTGATACTGAAAATAACAACTGTGTTGTAAATGCAGTTCAGTTTCTTATGCATTCAGAAACAATCAGATATGTAGTTTTCCTGGAGTTACTTTGAAGAAAGAATCATTAGGTTTGTTAATCACAGAAATACAAATCTATCCTGGACAACTGGAGAACTCACAATTAATGGAGAGCTCATAACATGGAACACTGCAAGAGCTGAGATGGTCATTCCGTGCACCCAAAGGTTGGTTTTTGAAAGTAGGGTGCATATGACACAATAGCATGAGAATTGCCACTCTAAATTCACACATTGTGTGGTTTCAGCAATGATTAATGGATTTAAGGATGAGTGTTAGAGACATATGGAACAGCACTACATTATGACACCAAGGTCACTTCTTAACTTTCCCCCTCTGCATTCCCAAGCAGTTTGAGTAAAAGTATTATTTTTCTACCTGTCTGGTTAGAAATATGCTGCTCTGGACAAAATGCACAAGAAAAACAGCAGACTGGCCTTTCTTTTTGTAGAACTTTCCAGAATCCTGGACCACAGCTCTGTGTACATACAGATTGCGGAGTCTGAAAGCAACACAGAAAAACTGGTCACGGTATCGAACATCACTTTAAAATAGTTTAGGCTAAATACACGTAACCTATGGAAATTGCATTTGTTTATGAGGAACTCTGAGGTTTTAATGTGGGAATGTAGAATGGAGATTTCAAATTACCACACTTTCCAATACTAAATGTTCAACATCCCTTTTTGGTGACCAAACTATGACTCACTACTGCCTATCCTGTGTGAAATGTGTTGGACATCAAGATATCCTCTTCTGTGAGGCAGAAAGCCAGAACTTATTTTATTGTATGAATTTTGGGACAGTTGGATTTTAAGACAAGTATCCAATCATAAAACTTGCCTCCAAGCACACTTATTTCTACCTTTATATTTCCAATCTTATAGTAACACCCATGCACTCTGATTCAGCTGCAAAAGGAAGTTCAATTTTCTCATGAAAATGTTTCGGCCATTGGTGAATTATAATCTGTTACTGTGACTCTTACCCTTGACTCCCAATGTTAGGGGTTGTTTTATGCCTTTCTTTTCAAACATTAGTGATGTCATCAAATGGGACTTTCACCAGTTGCATTCTTTATAACATAACTAATAAAATCCTAGTGCAATTTTAGTTTGTTATACGTTAGAAATTTTGTAGGACAGGAAATATTTTTATCTTAGATCTCTTTTCTGCCCTGGTTTGGCAGTTTCTGTCTAATGAATATGTACATATTAACAGGAATGTGTTTCTGGATAACTGGATTAGCTGTTAAGAGTGCACATAGCTCTTGAAATGAAATATAAGTTCAGTTCCTGAAACACATATTGGGCAGCTCATATACATTGCTTAGAGAAATGTCTTGTGTCCAAATCCATAATTTATTAATTATTTATGCTAGCTCACATCCTTGTAAAATTATTGATATGCTTGAGTATGAGTTATGTGAATGGAAGGATGCTTGAGCATCAGCTAGCCTTTATAATTAAGATGTGAAAATTTACAGAACTTTGTGTGCATGTGTGTGTTTACATATAGAAACACACATACATGCCTTTATATAACCATGAGCACGCAATCATTCATTCACTGCATTATGAATCAACACAAACATTCAAATTCAATTCATCTAATTGTAGCTAAGGAATTAGCTGACATTATGTGTGCATTTGTATGTATATTTATATGTGTATGTATATACATATATGTAATTCTGAAATATTAGTTCATTTCTGATTTAATGTCATCAAACAGAACTAAAGAGATGTTTTAGTATTTAACATGCATGCCACATAAGCAGGAAAACATGAATTTGATCATGATGAAAGGATGGAAGTAAAGTTGTGTACAGAAAAATAGGCCTGTAATCCAAACTTTATGATCATGAAGACAGAGAACGTAGGTAATTCTGTCCACTGAGTTCAGCAAAATCAGAAAGTAAGGGTTTCACAGATAAAAATAAAGTTGACAGCAATTGAGGAAGATAACCACAGTTGATTGGGATTTAAGAAGCACACGTATTCAGGTGCATGAACACCCACACACAAGCTAATATTCACAATAGACATAAGAAATTAAAATTTCACAATCATTTTAAAAGTTCAAAGAATCATTACACAATCAATTTTTATAATTCTTTACAAATAATTCCCTTCATATTAAATACTGAAAATTTTCCAGACCTGTTTTAATTTGCTTGGCCATTGAATCAGAACTTCATTGATGAAAAAGCCTTGATCTTGTGCACTCTTGAAGACAAACTCTCCCATTTTAAGTAACAATGCATTTCGTAAACTATATGCAATAAAGTTTTGTATATCATATGTTTCCCTAATATTCTTGTTCTCATCAAAGCTTATTTCATCTCCAGCAGCATTTATAAATTTAATTTTCCTCAGAAATGGATGTCGCTGAAGAGAGACATCATATGATATGAGTGGCCCACACAGATTACTGGCTGACTTTAAAGAGAAGTTAATTTTCCCTCTCTCTAACATTGCTTATTTTTGTAAGTGCTTAATTTGTTTACTCATCTTCCCAGTTGTTTAGTGAAATTAAAATTATTTCCCATAGAAATAATGCAAGAGCTACTGAACACAAGTAGAAATATTGTCTATGAGATGCAAGATAGTATAGTGTGTAGCATGTCCTTAGTTGAAAAATGGTCCTGTGTCTTTCCCCAGGACCAGAAAATAATATTTCCATTTAGAAGATGTAGACTTGAAGAGGATCCAAAATGGCGGCACCCAGTGGACATGGTTACTAAGGATTCGACTGTAGTGACTTCACAACAAGTGAGAGATCATGCTGTGGACTTGAAAAATCCAGTGTCTATGCTTCACAACAGTACAGAAGATACTAGAAGGAAAACCCCAACCAAAGGAAGTAAACAACACCCAGAGAAACACAGAAAATAAAAAGCACCGCTGCTGCAAAACCAAAAGAACAGAAACACAAAAACTTGCTGCAATCATAAAAATCAAAATAACAGGTACTAGCAACCATTAATCATTACTATCACTCAACATCTATGGACACAAATCCTCAATTTAAAAAAAAAACACAGACTAACACAGTGGATGCGTAAACAGGACTCATCAATCTGCTGCCTACAAAAAATTTTAAAAACAAAGGAAGACATTACCTCAGAGTGAAGAGATGGAAATAGGTTTTTCAAGGAAACTGACCTAAGAAGCAAGTTGAAAGAAGCCATCCTAATATCTAATAAAATAATCTTTTAACTGAATTTATTCAAAACAGATGAGAGAGGACACATATCATAGCAAAAAGCTACATATGATGGAAAAAAAATCCACCAAGATGATATCTCAATTTTGAATGTTTTGCTCCAAATACAAGGGCACCTACATTTGTAAAAGTAACATTACTGAAGCTTAAATTATACACTAATACAGCCACAGTAATACTGCAAAACCCCACACTCACCAAAGTACAGGTCATGAAGACTGAAAATAGAGAAACAATTAAACTAACATATGCACAGATCAAATAGATTTACAGAATTTTCACCCAGACAAAAAGAATATACCTTCTTTTCAGCACCTTACAGAAGTTTCTTCAAAATTGCCCTTTAACTTTGACAGAGAGTGAGCCTCAAAAAATACAATAAGGTTGAAATAACCTTTTTATCTTATCAGACCACCATGGATTAAAGCTAGATATCAATAACAATGGAAACAAGAGAAAACCTAAAAAAAATATCTCATGGAAAATGAACAACTCAGTGACCACTGAGTCAGGGAAGAAATAAAGATTTTTTAGAATTCAGTGAAAATGAAGGGACAACATGCCTAAACTTCTGGGGCACAATGAAAGCAGTGCTAAGGAGAAGTTTCATAACATTAAATGTCTTCCTAAAAAGGATTAAGGCATTCTCATAGTAGCAACTTAAAAACACCTGTAAAAGCTCTAGAACAGACAGAAGTAAACACACCGAAGATGAGTTGACAGCAGGAAATAATCAAACTCATGGATGAAATCAGTATCATAGTAAAAGCCAAGAGCTGTTTCTTTTGAGAACATCAACAAGATAGGCATACCTCTAGACAAACTAACAAAAAGTCAGAGAGACTGTATCCAAATAAACAAAATCAGAAATGAAAAGGGGGAATAACTCCAAAGAATCATTAGATATTATTTCAAAAGACTGAATTCCAAAGTTTTTAGATTTTTCAAAAATCTGAAGGAAATCGAAAATTTTCCTGATAGGTTTCACTTACCAAAGTTAAATCTAGATCAGGTAAGCAGGTTAAAGAGTTCTATAACCCCTAAGAAAATAGAAGCGGTCATCAGAAATCTACCAAACAAACAAACAAACAAACAAAAATCCCAGAACCAGATGGTTTTAGCATGGAATTCTACTAGAGTTTCAAAGAGGAGCTCACACCAATATTTCAGAAACTATTGTACAAAATGAAACAGAAGGAATATTGCCAAACTCAGTCCCATGAATCCACAGTCACACTGGTACCTAAACCACAAAAGGACCCAACAAAGAAAGAAAAGTTCAAACCCATTTCCCTTAAGGACTTTAATGCAAAAATACTCAGTAAGATACTGGTAAAACCAGTCCAAGACCACATCAAATACATCATCCACTATGATCAAGTAAGCATCATCACAGGGATGCAGGGATGGTTCAACATATTTAAATCCATCACTGTAATTCACTGAAAGAAAAAAAATAAATAAACATGTTCATCTCATTGTATGCAAAAAAAAAGCCTTTGATAAATTTGTTCACCACTTCATGATAAAAGCCCTGTAAGGATCAGGGATACAAGGCACTACATAAACATAATAAAGGTAATATACAACAATCTGATAACCAAAATCAAATTATATGGGGAGAAACTCAAAGCAATTACACTAAAGTCACAGAAAAATACAAAGCTGCCCACTCTCTTCATAGCTTTTCAGTGTAGTACATTAAGTTCTAGCTAGAGTTATAAGACAACTACAAAACATAGGGATCCAAATTGGAAAGGAAGAAGTCAAAATTTCCCTATTCACAGATGATACACTATTATATATAAGTTTTACCAGAGATGTTCTACAGTAGGCAAACCCCTTCACCTCTTCAGTAAATTGGCTGTTATAAAATTAACTTATAAAATCAGTAGTCCACATGACTAAAACCGATAAATGGGCTTATAAAAATTAGGAAAACAGGATACATCACAATAACCTGAAATAATATAATATATCTTGGTGTAACTACCCAAGCAAGAGAAAGACCTCTATGACAAGAACTTCACATCTCTGAAAAAAGAAACTGAAAAAGACATCAGAAGATGGAAATATCACCCATGCTCATGGATTGGTCAAATTAACATACTAAAAATGACAATCTTACTAAAAGCAATCAACAGATTCAATGCAATTACTATTAAAATACCAGCACAATTCTTCACAGACCTTAAAAGAACAATTCTCAACTTCATATGGAACACACACACACACACACACACACACACACACACACAAAAACAGAATAGCTAAAACTTTCTGTATAATAAAAGAACTTCTGGAGGCCCTGACTTCAAGTTGTACTACAGTGCAATAGTAATAAAATCTTATGGGACAAAATGAAAGCAGTGCTAAAAGGAAGTTCATAGCACAAAGTGCCACCAGAAAGAAGTTTGAGACATTTCATACAAGCAACTTAATGACACACCTAAAATCCCTTGGGGGGCAAAAAACAAGCAAACACACTAGAGGAGTAGACAATTAGAAATAATCAAACTCAGAGCTGTGATCAATGAATTAGAAACAAAGAAAACAATTCAAAGAATCAGTGAGAGCTAGTTCTTTGAGAAAATCAACAAGATAGACAAACCCTTAGATAAACTAAATAAAAGGCAGAGAGAAATTATCCAAATTAGCAAAATCAGAAACAATAAAGAGGACATAACAACAGATACTGAGAAAATCGAAACAATCATACAAAAGCCTGTATGCCACAAAATTTGAAAATCTAAACGAAATGGACAATTTTCTTAATAGATTCCATTTACCAAAATTAACTCAAGATTGGGTAGATAGATTAAATAGTCCTATATGCCCCAAGGAAAAAGAAGCAATGTCAAAAGTATCCCTTACAAAAAAGCCCAGGGCCAGAGGGCTTCAGTGCAGAATTTTACAGACCTTAAAAAGAGCTAACTCCAATTCTTTTCAAACTGTTCCACAAAACAGAGGAATAATGAACATTACCAAACTAATTCTATGAGGCCACAGTCACCTTGATACCTAAAGCTCACGAAGACCCAACAACAACAACAAAAAGACCTTAGACCTATCTCTCTTATGAACATTGATGAAAAAATACTCAATAAAATACTTGCAAACCAAAACCCAGAATACATAAAATATATCATCCACCATGACCATGTAGGCTTCATCCTAGGCATGCAGGTTCAATATACAGAAATCCCTCATTGTAATCAATCATATAAACAAACTGAAGGAGGAAAAAACCACATGGTCATCTCCTTAGATGCTAAAAAAGCATCTGACAAAAGCCAGTACCCATTCATGTTTAACTAAGTCTTGGAGGCATCAGGGATACAAGTCACATCCCTAAACATAGTAAAGACAATATACAGCAAGCCTATAGCCAACATGGAACTAAATGGAGAAAAACTTAAACCCTTTTCTATTTTAACTTATACTTCTAATTATAAGATGAAAATATTCTATTGGATTGACCACAGCAAATTACTTAGTAATAACATAAGATTCTAAGCTTCGCCCGCTTATGAGTGAGGCTTACCTGCCATGGTAGAAGCCAGTCTGTGTTTCTGTCTTCTTTAGATCCCATTTCAGTATTTCTCAATAGCATTTTATGTAGGGCGTGGGCCACTGCATACACTGCATTCCATATGGAGTAGCTGGGCTCAGAAATAGTTATCATGTCATTTATTTTATCCTTAGTCTTTAGGGAAATATTCACTGGACAGGGTTTATGATTTCCACATCGCAAAGCAGGAGGTGAACAATTAAAATTATCAATCCAGAATTTAGAGAAGTAAACATCTCCTGGGTAATGGGAAGGAGTAAGGGCCTCAAGAAAGTGCTTGAAGCCAGGGATAGTTCTCTTTTTTAAAAATGATAAGCTTCCACTGAATAGGTTTATCAAAACATGCTTTTTACTTGTTATAGACTCTAAGTATGTCGAGTGTGGCTTTGCAAAGATCCACACCTTCCTTCTGATTACAAAGATATTATGAATGTCTACACAGAAGAACAGCAAGTCATCTATATCACCATAAAATAAATTCACATTTACTCGTGTATGTTGTTTCAAGTTCTGCAAACCATAACCATATTTTACGTTTTCCTTAAAATTATCTAGGAGTTTTTCTGTAAAGGCCAAACAGATATCTTCTGATACCATCTTTACTTTCAGGTCAAAGAGAAACTCCCTTCCTCTCTGATCATCAGACACAATGAGCCCCACCCACTTCCAGCCAAAGTGGAGCAATAAAGAAATCACTGCTTGGGCTAGACCTCTGTCTTTAGTAGACAACTGATAAAGGGTTGGGGAATGTATCTTTGTCACTAAGCATGGAATCAAATGGTCCATATGTAACCTGAAGAAGCAAAGAAAAAAGTGATTCTGAGTTTCAGGTATTTGGAATCATCACCCTGAGTGAGGAAGTTACTTAATAATTCAAATATGAGGGTTAAAGGCCTGAATATTGTTAAGGAGGATGTCTTTTGTGAGATTATCTTGTCCCTAAATCATGTGTTGTAATACAGTCTTTTACAAATACCATAGGCTCCAAAGGTATTAAGGTGTCTGAAGCAGTCAATAAGCTGTTCACTGGCTATGAAAGGCAAGATAGATCTCTCTTGTTGTAGTAACAATGCAAAAGAGTATCTGATGTAGAGAAAACTGCAGAAAGCATTAACAGGTACTTTCTTGTCACATAACACCATATTTCCAAGAACCTTCATCTGTAGGAAAGCAAATATGGAAATAGACTAATAAAGTTTTTAGAGATTCAGTTTCTTAAGTTAAAAATGGTTCAAGTTGTGATGACCTGGGGCCTCATTGCCAGGGTTTACTGTATCATAGAGTTGATAGAGACAAAACTGAGACAGATGTAAATCATTGTTTTTTATTTTTTATTACATTAGGTTAAAACACATTTATGAATTGTTTAACTGAGTGATAACAATGAGAGTTACCATGTGGTTTTTTTAATCTTGATTATTGCTGACCCTTGTGCTCACCAAGTATGTTCTCTGTTTGTAGTAATGACTGATGACAGATGTATTTCTTCAGTGTAGCCTTGCAAGAGTCAATTGTATGATACAGCTAAGTGGTTGGTCTCTGTAGGTGCTATTCTGGGATCTAATTTCCTGAATGAGATCATTAATTCCTTGAAAGTTTTCCATCAGTGATGGCATTAAACATTGTTCCAAACTTAGTTACATGTCCTGGACTTTCTTTTTCCATATGTGAGGTATTGACAACTGTAGGAATTTTGAGATGATTATATGCTAGATTGGGTAGTTAGGTATCTTTGCTGTAGAATTTGACTTATC
This sequence comes from Meriones unguiculatus, assembly GCF_030254825.1. Lineage (NCBI taxonomy): Eukaryota > Metazoa > Chordata > Mammalia > Rodentia > Muridae > Meriones > Meriones unguiculatus. The sequence continues at coordinate 4,444,864 of NW_026843646.1, read as the reverse complement.
ATCAAATATAGACTGAGTATCTGTCATAAATAATCCACTATTTGGCGATAGAATCATGGATACTACTAAGTGATCTGCTTAGATATTCCCAGAATTTGCTGTCCATGATTTTCACCACTCTGTCATCTGTTAAGTATTGCTATATCAAAATAATTTGTTCACTGCTATTTGAAATCTGCCTACACTAAATATAATACACTTCTCTGTTTTCTTTTGTTTGTTCTGTTATTGTTTTTCATTGGTTTGTTTGTTTTGGTCAGGTCTGTGATTGTGCTTAAAATATCTTTCTAACTTACTTGTGGGGCATTGTAGAGCTCTGACAGTTTTGCAATTGCAGCAGAAAATTCCGGCTTGTTTCCTGAAAGGATTCCTAGAGCCTTCTGTTGAGTGTTGCACTTGTAGTTAGGGATATAATCACTCCTTCCAGACAGCCACATCAGAGGGCCCTCCAAAGTTTTTTTCTGTTAGACTTAAAGGCATTGTAGATGTGGGGACCCAAAGTTATATTGGGAAGCAGGTTTGAGTCCTTATTAATCTCTTCAATGGCAAAGTATAAGGTCAGCAAATATTGATAGTTTCTCCAATTGTATCTAAACCAGAGGAACAGAATGATGGGTATTTTCAGTACATTTTTCTCAAAAAGTCTTTTATCAAATAGAGGAACCTAGAGGTCCTAGCCTTTGACTTTTCTTGTGACATATAAATCTTGTGTGAATGAGCCCATGACAACCCAGGAACATCATCGAATGGCTCCTAAACTCTCAGAAGTTTAACTGTTTCTAACATTTTTGGTGTACATTGTGTGCATAAAATATCACGTGTTTATATCATATGAGTACTGAATACATAGGTGCTTATGTTGTTTTGGCTCATGCAAGCACAGGATTATGGAAGAGTCACTAAAGTATTCACTAGAAATATAAGTAAGAGCTTCATGTCCATTTATATGGTAATTATTCTATATCATACTCACTCGAAAAAATTCTAACAAGTTTATATGCACTCTTAGTGTTAAAGTGTCTCTTTGTGGTATATAGATAGACCACTTTGAATAAAAGCTAGCATCAGTTCTCAGTGCCCACATGGTGGCCTTGGAAACATGGTTAGCTGCAGTTCCTAAGAGTCCTTCTGGCATCTTTGGGCACCAGGCACACCTGTGGTATTCACACACACACACACACACACACACACACATATATATGAAGGTGAGCTCTCAAGTTCACGAAATAAGAATAAATAAGCATGCGCAAAATAGTGTTCTTGGGTTTGAAAAATGATATGTTATGACTAGTTGCTGCTCTTGTGGAGGACCCTGAAAACAGTAGCCAGTTTTAGATTCCAATAGTGTGTAACCCCATTTCTAGGGGATCCATGTCCTCCACTGGTCTCTGAAGGGACCATGTACACAAGTGGGACACACACAAACATGTAGGAAAAACACTCATAAACATAATGTAAAAAATTAATAAATCTTTACAAAAATTCAAAAAGTAGTAAAAAAATGTAGTAAAGGAAAGGTGTTTCTCTAAGCTCGCAGATTAAATGAATGAGTAGAGTTTCCTGGGTAAGGCAGGGGCAAAAGTAACTTAAAGTAGCATATAAAAGAGAGGAAAACCTCCAAGTACATTAAGACAGTACAAAAGTGCTCACAATGGGAGAAAGTGGATTTAAAGGTTTATAAATGAAAGTTTTAAATGTCCAGAAAAAGTGGTTTAAAGTATGTGAAAATGAGACTTAAAGAGTTTAAAATTTCAGAGTTTTAGAATATTAATCAGTGAAGTTCTGATATACTATGAAAACCACCAGGTGAAAGCACTGGCTAGTTTTCTCATAGTTACAGGATCAAAGTTTTTAATGTCCTTTCATTCCTGCTGAAGATATACTTCAATGCTTCTCATTGTGCTGAAATCTTATCTGTCATTACATATTTAGAGAGAAGAAAGGCTGTTCATTTTTTAGCCCAGAACCATTCTTTTTTTGGTGTCCAAGCTTATCTGTCTACTACAACTGTTTATAGAAACTTGTTACCTGCTTTTCCTACAGTGAAAATTTCAGTGTAGATTATACAATGTGGTCATGTTAATATATTCAGAACTTGTATAACAGTGTGTAAACTTTAAACAACTCTGATTTAAACATCAAGGAGTTGAGACTTGATGCACCTATCACAGGTCAAACAGAATCTAGATTAAGACCCGTCAATTTTAACAATTCAGTCTTTTCTGTCTCTTTTCTATCTCTGAGGATAGGTTCTTTTCTTCCTCCTTTGTTGGGATTTCTTCTATCTCTGGCTGCAGTGGGCTACTGAACTATGCTTTCTCTATCTTGTTAAAGCATTCCTAAGTGTTCTTTACTTCCAAAAAAAATTAGGAATCCTAGTATGTGTGTGTGTGTGTGTTTCTACACAAATACTCCATAACTATACAACTACCAAGAACAGAGGCTTGTATGTTTATTTCCTGCTCAGAGATGAAATATGTACTGAAGTTTCAAGAAGGTACTTTTCTTCAAAGGACTATCCTAATCCCAAAATAGATGTTCAAATGAACATATGTATCAATTATAGCATCAACTGAAAAAACAGGAATTTGAAAAAGCCTAATGAGTCCTCCACAGTATCAAATAACCAACAACTTAGCTCAGAGTTTCTCAGAGAGATAATGTGGAAGATGAATACTTCAGAAAGTAAAGAGATGAACATCAGAAAAGAAGACAGAGCCAAGCAATGACTTCAACTGAGCTTTGAGGCAAGAATCAGCAGTCTCCACCAGAACTTGGATGAGGGGTAGAATAAACAGTTGTACACAGTAAAGACTGAGTACCATAAAAGACAAATCATAAGACAAAATTGAGATTGTGAGGGAGGATAAAGACAGATAAAAAGGTTGCAAATGAAAATTACAAAACCTCTAATCAAATCAGAGAACACTAGGTTTCCAGCAGAGCTAACTAAGCAGAGAACAGAATATGGGCATGAATGACATGAATTTCAGAGCACCCATTACAATATCAGTGATAAATAAATAAGTTATAAGTATGACCACAGTATCTAAACTCTGAGATACTTTAGAGACACTAAAGCCAGAACATGTGAAACCAGAAATTCTAAGATTTGTACTGAGCACATAGGGATATTCAATTTCACTTTAACAGAAAATCTCCAAGTCTCTGGAAAGAAACAGATATTTAAACATAAGACATTTAGATGGCCAAATAAACCTGAGAAGAATGGAAACTTATCTTGACATATTACAGTCAGGGTGTTAAAAATATGTAAGTCTCACCATGGAATCACACCATGGAGCAGACATATAAGTTGTTCTTTTTTCTATCCCTGATTTCTTTCTGACTGGAAACATAACAAAGAGAAGTGGAAATGTTTGCAGAGGCATAATGAAGCAGAAAAAAAATGTGAAACTTTTTTTACATTGTTCTGTATCTAGTTCATTATTTTCATTGGAATTACATGTGTTTAGCAGGTCATGTACTATCTTTTAACCAGAACAAGCATAGTATGTTCAAGCAAGTACTCACAGGTCGACATTCCATAGTTGACTTGGTTCTCTGTCAAAAATATTCTGGCGGTATTGGGATAGAACAAGTGGGATCGAAATGGGGATAAATGTAGCGATGTAAAAGTCTGCCCCCATGTAGGTGTTGGTCTCCCTGTAATAATCACATTTGAATAAAGGCATCTCCATTGATGTATACACATGTTGCAGGAGGAGGCTGAGGCAAAGCAAAGGAAGGGGCATATCAGGCTCTTCACTACACAGAGACAGACCCCTGCATCAAGGCAGATCCAAGGAGATTATTGGCTTAGGTCTTGGAACAGGCTCAGACCTCAACAATGTCAGAGAAGACTTTGAATGCTGCAGCTGCTTCCTACTGTTGCTTCAGGCTCTCAGTCTGTGTATATCCAATGGTTCTCATGACAGGCCAGCACACACACTGCAGCAAAGTCCAGACATCTGAGGGTCACAGTACTCAGGTATGTCTGTCACTGTAGCCAAAATTGCTCTGAATTTGCTGTCTTTTTATTGCTTTATTTGCCTCTCATCCATGTACTCTTGGAATCCCATAGCCCTGGGGCTTTGCACCTGAATCCTCTATGTGGGTGAAAAACATGTTTGGTTCTTTCTTTCTTCCACAACCTGTATGATTTCATCATGGTCCACAGTGACTTTGGAGAGCACCAGAGTCTGAGACAAAATTGTAGGTCATCAAAAAAAAATAGCTTGTTTGTTTTGGGTTACTGTTGTGAAAGGTAGTTTGAATATTTGATTTATTCTAGGAAAGGGAGCAAAGGCAATCACGCTTTGATCACTTTGCTAGCTCTTTGATCACTTCCAGCAGTCAAGGTGGCTAAACTAGGTAATGGGAAAAGTGGATCCAGACAGTTTTGATGAGACCTGATAGGCTACAGTAAGATAGTAGAAGAGGAGGACATCCCTTATCAGTGGACTAGAAAAGGGGCATCGGGGTGGGGGCTGGAGAGGCAGAGATTCCAATCATACTTTGACATGGGGTTTTGACCAAGAAAGTAAACACTGGTGACTCAGCCTTATGCAAGACACCTGGTTTCAGGGTTCTCAACTCAGCTTTTGCATTCAGACCTCCTCCTGGATGTCTGGCACCAAATTCAGAATTATATAGGACCAAAAGAGGGGGCAACCTGCTCATAGTCAATTTAAGTCATGACAGGCAACACATTTACGACTTGTGTGCTTAGTTTAGAGTATCAGCCACTTTCCTCTTTACATTCTTTCCTGATTAAAAGATAAACATGAATCACCTGAAGAATCAGGATAGGAATAGGCTTTAGGACCTGTGAATATGAATTCAGTTTTGAACCTGGCAGCAGAAGTCTTGAGATGGCTGGATTCAGTCAACTGTCTCATAACAATAACCAAAAAGAAAAATACTTCAACTCTATACTTTTTCTACTTTAGTGTAACGCTATTTATCATAATTACTGCTGATAAAATATCATGGTATTATTATATATTATTGTTATAATATATACAATATAATGCAAATCAAATTTTGATATCTCTCTTAGGTAAAATTCATTCATGAAAACGCAGCCATGAAATTTCAAAAGAGCTAAATCTGCAAGAGGCTTTGAAGGAAGAAAAGTGGAAAAAAGGTGTAATGTTAATTCTTATATATAAGCAAATGAAATAATTAATTGATGTCTCCTATGTATATTCTTACAAAATTGTGGTTAATGGAATTTAAAAAATGTATACAGATTAATTATACACAAACAAATCTATCTACCTATCTATCTATCATCTGTCTATCTACCTGTTTATCATCTATCTATCTATCTATCTATAAATATAACTATATAGTGAAATTTCTATGTAGACACAAGCTTAATTTCTCTATATTCAGTGAGTTAAGTAAGTGCAATGGAGACTTGCAGTGAATTTATGGAGGGCAAATTATAATATTGACAAAGTGTGCATTGTTTGGGGATTCCAATGAGACTCCTTTGGCCACCACCTCAAGTAGATATAACCCAGTCTTCATTTGATGACAAGTGACATCCTGTTGGGACTCTCATATTATTTCATTTGGATCACCTTCAGCTATGTATATATTGCAGGAAGCTTCTACTGTGTTAGTTAGCTACAGTAACATTCAACTGACATTTAATTTTGGCTGTCTCTCTTCATAGTACTTTCCTTAATGTCTTCTTTCTTCCCCACTTCCAACCAAGTCTTCTTTATGAGCCCTTCTTCAATCTATAAATAACTATTTTATTACCCTATCCTAGGGAGATCTATTTACTTCTTCTCAAACACTAGTCCCTTATTCTTTGTGTATCCTACATGGTTTTATGTACTGTAGGTTGCTTATTATTCCCTTTACAAGTAATAATACCATGTAAGTAGATGCATGCCATATTTGTATTTTTGAACTTGTGTTACTATATACTCAGACTGATTTTTTTCTAGTTTACCTGTAGATATGCATTTCCTTTGAAATTTCATGATTTACTTTTTTAAATGACTGAGTAATATTTTGTTGTGTAAATGTCCACATTTTCTTTATCTATTCTTCTGTTGATGGATGTCAGGGTTATATCCAATTTTGGGAAGTGTTGAGTAGAGCAGTCATAAACATCTTTGCAAAAATGTCTCCATGGAAAGATGAAACATTTTTTGAATATATGACCAAGAGTACTATAGTTAGTTCTTGAGGCAGAACAATTCCCTTCTTGCTGAGGAAGAGCCACAGAGATGTCTTTAGTGGCTAAACATGTTTGTACTCCTACTAGTAATGTCTGAACATTCTTAGCCCTATGACTCTCTTTAGACCATATCGCAAACCACACCACATCGCAAACGGTTTTCATTTCCCTGATGACTATGGACCTTGCACATATCTTTAAATGTTTCTCAGCCATTTGAATTATTTTTTTAAGAATTCTCTTCTGATATCTTGTTCTATTTCTTTCTTCAGAGACTGAAAGTTTTTGTTTTCCATGCAAGTCTTTGACTTGCCTGGTTAGTTACACCAAGGTATTTTATGTCCTTTGTGGCTATTGTGAAGGGTGTTGTTTCCCTAATTTCTTTCTCAGCCCTTTTGTCTTTTGAATACAAGAGTGCTACTATTTTTTGAGTTGGAGTTGATTTTGTATCCAGCCACTTGGCTGAAGGAGTTTATCAGCTGTAGGAGTTTCTGATAGAATTTTTTGGGTCACTCATGTATGCTATCAAAACATCTGCAAATAGTGACCTGACATGAACTCATGGGCTGGTCCTTTGATCACCTCCACCTGAGGGGATAGCAGCCTTACCAGTCAAGAGAGGAATACAAAGAAGCCAGTCTTGATGAGACCTGATAGTCTAGGGTCAAATTGAAGGGGAGAGGGTTCCTACCCTATCATTGGACTGGAGGAGGGTCATAGGAGAAGAAGAAGAAGGGGGTAGGATTGGGGGGGCTGGAGGAGGAGTCTACAGTTGGGAACCAAAGTGAATATACTGTAATTAATAAAAATTTAAAAAATTCTTTATTTAGAATTGTAGGTGTGTTTTATTTGGATTGTATATTTTCTTAATATCTAAATTTTCTTTTGAGTTATTATTCATTTGAATATTAGTCTTTATTTGGTTGTGTAGATGGTAAAAGTATTTTAGTTTTCTGTATACTGCTACATTTTCAGAATGATGGCAGTCCTTTGTTATGCAGAAGATTTTCAGTTTTCTGCTGTATTTCTGAAGACTGTTTATCTTTATGCCTGGGCAAGGGCTAGGAAGCTCTCCACTGCTCATAGATAAGATTTATAGAGTAAAACTCTCCATCCTACGAAAAACATTCAGTGCAATCTTCATCAAAATTCCAGACAAAGGACAATTATCAGCTTCAAATAAAAGCACAAATAAACTATGACAGCTAAAACAATCCTAAAAGGAACTGCTAGAGGGATCACATGTCCAAAGATTGAATTGAACTAAAAACTATAGTAGAAACAGCATGGTATTGGAAGAGATACAAACACTTTGCTCAATTATGACATTGAAGACCCAAGTAGAAATTCACATACTTATGAACACCTGATATTTTTAAAATAAGAAATCTTGAAATAAACAGTGGCATAAAGACAGCATCTTCAACACATTGTTGTGGTCAAACTGGAAGTATGCATGTAAAATTTCTAGATAGATTTCACCTACCGAAGATAAATCAAGATCCAGAAAAAGTTTAAACAGTCCAATAACCACTAAGAAAATAGAAGGAATCATCAAAAATCTCCCAACACAAATAAATACACAAACAAACAAATAAATAAATAAGTAAATAAATAAATAAATAAATAAATAAATAAATAAAGACTGCTCTGGTCTGGATGGCTTCAGTACAGAGTTCTGCCAGACATTCAAAGAAGAGCTAATATCAACATTCTTCAAACTCTTCCACAAAACAGAAACAGAAGGAACATTGCCAAATTCATTCTATGAGGCCACAGTCACCCTGACACCTAAACCACACAAAGACCCAACAAAGAAAGAGAATTCCAGACCAATTATTTTTTTGCATGAACTCTGATGCAATAAAACTCAATAAAATACAAACTGAATCCAAGAACATATCATATACATCATCCCAGAGATGCAGGGATGGATCAACATACAAAACATCATCAATGTAATCCACCATTTTAACAAACTCAAAGTAAAATATCACATGATCATTTCATTAGATGCAGAAAATGTCTTTGACCAAATACAACCACCCCACCATGATGAAAATCTTAGAGAGATGAAGGATACAAAGGCAATACTCAAACATAATTAAGGCTATATACATCAAGCTTATTGCAAGCATCAAACTAAATGTAGAAAAATTCAAAGCAATTCCACTAAAATCTGGGACAGGAGTAGGATGACCAATCCCTCCATACCTCTTCAATATAGTACTTTAAGTTCTAGCTAGAGCAATAAGATGACAAAGGGAGATCAAGGATATACAAATCACTAAGGAAGAAGCCAAACTACTGCTATTGGCAGATGAGATAGTAGTGTATGTAAGTGACCAAAAACAGTACACCAGAGAACTCCCAGAGCTGATAAACAGTTTCAGCAAAGTAGCTGGACACAAGAGTAATTTTTAAAAATCAGTAGCCCTCCTGTACAAAAGGGACAAATGTGCAGAGAAAGAGATTAAGGAAATTACACCATTCATAATAGTCACAAATACTATAATGTATCTTCATGTGACTCTAACCAAACAAGTGAAAGACCTGTATGAAAAGAACGTTGTATCTGAAGAAAGAAACTGAAGAAGATATCAGAAAAGAGAAAAATCTCCCATACTCCTGGATCGGTAGGAATAACATAGTAAGAATGGCCACCTCACCAAAGGCAATCACCATCAAAATCCCATCACAGATCTGTACAGACATTGAAAGAACAATTCTAAATTCCATATGGAAAAAAAAAAAACAGAATTGGTTAAACAATACTACACAGTAAAAGATCCTCTGGAATTATCTCCATCTCTGATTTCAAGCTCTACTACAGAGCAATAGTAATAAAAACTTCATGGTACTGGCATAGAGATAGAGTGGTCAATCAACTGAATTGAATCAAAGACCCAAACATAAACCCACATACCTTTGGTGAACTGATTTTTGACAAAGAAGCCAAAACCGAACAATTGAAAAAAGACAGCATCTTCAACAAACGATGCTGGTCTCACTGTATCTCTGCATGCAGAAAAATGCATATAGATCATATTTATCTACCTGCAAAACTGGTACAACCACTTTGGAAGTCAATCTGGTGCTTTCTCAAACAATTAGGAGTAGTTCTACCTCAAGACCCAGCTATACCACTTCTAGGTATATACCCAAAATTTGCTCAAGTACACAACAAGGACATTTGTTCAACCATGTTTGTAGCAGCTTTATTTTGTAATAGCCAGAACCTGGAAACAACCCAGATGTCCCTCAATGAAGGAATGGATACAGCAATTGTGGTATTTTTACGCAATGGAATACTACTCAGCAATCAAAAAGGAGGAAATCATGAAATTTGCAGGCAAATGGTGGGATCTAGAAAAGATCATTCTGAGTGAAATATCCCAGAAGGAGAAAGACAAACATGGCATATACTTGCTTATATAGACCTACAAGATATGATAAACATAATGAAATCTACACATGTAAAGAAGATAATCAAGAAAGTGGACACAGGCAAAGATGATCAATCCTCATTTAGAAAGACAGATGGGATGTGCATTGAACGTATGACAGGAGTCTACCACAAAAGGCATTTGAAAGACTCTACATATCAGTGTTTCAAAGCAGACACTAAGACTCATAACCAAACCCTCGACAGAGTGTAGGTAATCATATGAAAGAAGGGGAGTTAGTATGATATGGAAAGGATAGGAGCTCTACAAGGACCAAATATATCCGGGCACAGGGTCTTTTCTGAGACTGACACTCAACCAAGGACCATCTTTGGATACAACCTAGAACTTCCGCTCGGATGTGGCCCGTGGTAGCTCAGTAACCAAGTATTTTTCTAAAGTAAGGGGAACGAGGACTATTTCTAACAGGATCTCAAGGGCAGGCTCTTTGACCTTCCCACCCCCCCAGGGGAGGAGTAGTCCTGTGCCACAGAGGAGGACTTTGCAGCCATCCCTGAAGATACCTGATAAAACAGGGTCAAATGAAGGGGGAGAAGGTCCTCCCCTATCAGTGGACTTGGAAAGGGGCAGGGAGGAGACCAGGGAGGGAGTGTGGGATTGGGGAGGGAATGAGGGAGTGGGATACATCTGGGACACAGAGTTAAGAAATGTAACTAATAAGAAAAATAAAATTTAAAAAAACTCAAAACCAAGTAGATCAAAGGCCTCAATATAACAGCAGATACACTAAATATGTTAGAAGAGAAAGTGGGGAAGAGTCTTGAATTCATTGGCAAAGGAGACAACTTCCTGATGAAATATCAATTGCTCAGGCTCTAAGATCAACAATTATTAAGTTATTAAATTATTAAATGGGACCTCAGGAAATTGAAGGAGGTCAGCTAAAAAAGACCAAGGACAAGGAATAAGTCAAAATATTGCTATTTGGGGATTCATAAAAAGTTCATGATATTGGTACTCTCATGAAGCAGAATATGCCAGGCTACCCATATCATGGGGGGAAAGCAGTCTGATGAATTAAATGTACAATTGGTAAATAATAGCACAAGCTGAAATGTTGATTGTCTTCCTCCCCAGAGATCAGCAGGAGTAATCCTAACCCTAACTCTAACCCTGGTCCAAATCAAGAGTACCCAAACCCTGAGAGAAACCACTGCCTGCCCAAGTCAGTGACTTTCCTATCTTTTGAGGATCCCTGGGCTTGGCTCATTTATTTATTTATATATTATTTCTATATTAAAAGTATAAATAAATCATTTTTCTTTCACTTTCCTCCCTTCAAAGCCTCCTGAAAACACTTTTTAGTATTTTAAAAATTCATGCCCAATTTTTCATAAACCGTTTTTACATAAGTAACATTTCAAAATTTTGTTTGTATTATACTGTATATATTGTATTATAGTAAAAGTAATGTATAATATTACCATGAGATTATATCAAGCATATTTATGATAAACTGTATTAAAGAACTGCAGAACAATTATAAAAGTAAAGTATTATTTTTATTAGTTGTTATGAGATGGTTGCTGTCTCAGAAACATCTTCCTTCTTGCTGGCAGGGTGAAAATTGAGTTCATGTTCCCAGGCCCCAGAACCAACTCCTATCCTTCTTCTTCAGATGTTTCATGTTTGTCTGTTGACAGGTAAAGAATGTAAAGAGGGAATCTTCTGATCATCTAAACTGATACACACAGGTTGTAAATGTGTCACCTGTCAGGACTTAAATTGATTATGAGCAGCTTTTCCAATCTTTTGTTCCTGTAAGGCCAGGAGGGGATGTGACTGTAAAAGCTAAGTCAAGAACTCAGAAACCATGTGTCCTGGATAGGGCTCAGTCACCAATGTTTACTTACTTGATCAAAGCTCTCTCTCTGTCAAGGTATGATTGGAAAATGCCACAGCCTTCCCTGCTCCCCATTGATTTGTCTTTCCATTCTATAAAAATGCTGTACAATTTCACTTTTGTGTCACAGTTCAGCTCCAAAGTCTGTTCTGAGTCCCTATTTGATCAGTAGCGGCCTGAATGCAGTAAGATTTTTTCATCTGCTTAAATATTTATTATGAGGACTGTTCAGAGAATCAGTCAGTGACCACATCTGTGCCTTTGTCCAGGACTGGTCAGTTTTTGCTGAATAATTCAAATAAATATCATGCTTTCCTGGACTTATGTGACTTTTTTGATTATTTTGGTGTTTCAAAACACAATGTTGGATTTATTAAAAAATGTAATTGCGGAGTGGCTGGTACACAAATATGCTATTAAGCAGACACAGATTGTGAGATTAATGCTTGTGTATCTTAATACTATGAATGGGTGACATAGGAAATGATCATGTGTACTTGACTGTAATATCATTACACTTTTTTTAAAAAAAAACTTTATAATTATTGGTGAAAAGAGAAGACAACTGATAAGGGAGTCAAGATAGATACAAGGCTATTGTGCTTTTGAATGGCAGACACAAGAGACTGACACCACCAGTTGCCAATCTTGAAATATTTTAAGTGCAGTTTTGTGGAATACATTTAATTTTTTTAAAATCACCTGTTCAAACTACCTTCACAACAGCAATCCAAAACAAACAAGCTAGTTTTAGATGACCTACAGTTCTGTTTCAGACTATGGGACTCTCCAAAGTCACTGTGGACCATGATGAAATCATACAGGTTGGGGAAGAAAGAAAGAACCAAACATGTTTTTCACCCACATCAAGGATTCAGGTGCATAGCCCCAGGGTTATGGGATCCCCAGAACACAGGTAGGAGAGGAAAATACAACAATGAAAATCCATGGAATTTAGAGTGACTCTGGTTAGAGTTAGAGAAATATCTCAACACTGTGACCCACAATCTGTTGTCTGGACTTTGCTTCAGTTTGTGAGCAGGCTGTCATGAGAACCATTGGTTGTGCACAGACTAAGAACCTGAAGTAACAGTAGGAAGCAGCTGTAGCATACAAAGGCTTCTAAGACAAGGTTGAGGTCTGAGCCTGCTGCATGACATAAATCAACAATCTTCTTGAATCATCATAGAAGCAGGGCATTGTCTCTGTGTTGTGAAGACACTGACATGTCCTTTCCTTTGCTTTGTCTCTTTGTACTCTTGCAATCTTCATTTACATCAATGGAGGTGATGCACCACAGCTGTTTTGAGTGCTGGCAGCAGCCCAACACCTACATGAAGGCAGACATAATCCTAGGTGCATTTATCCCCATTTACATAACACTAGAAGCACCCTTCACGAATATTTTTGACAATGACCCAAGGCCACTATGGGAACTCTTTCTGTGAGTACTTGTCTGAATGTGGTATGCGTGTTCTGGCTACAGGATAGCACCTGCTCTTCTGTGCACATGCAATTTCTTTGAGAATATTGAAGATGATACAGAGAAATGTAAAAGTTTTAACCTGTCCTCCTTCATTACACATCTACAAACATTTCCACTTCTCTTCCTTATATGTCCAATGGGGAAGAAATCAGAGAGAGAAACCACCAACTTTTGTGTCTAGTGCACTGTGGAATTCCATGCTCAGGTTTACATATTTTTGACACATTTCCTCTAATCTATCCAGAAAATATTCCACTGTGCTCACCTTTATTTGGGCATGTAAATGTCTTTTGTTTGAATGTTTCCCCAGATTTGGAGATTTTCAACTAAAATGAACTTGAGTATCCCCATGTCTTTAGCACAAATCTGAGCCTCTCCTGTTCTACATGATTTAGTCTCTTTAAAGTGTCTCAGAGTTTGAAAACTGTGGTCACAGTTATGGATTATTTATTTCTCACAGATACTTTAATGCAGTGCTATGAAAGTCATGTCCTTCATGCCTGATATTCTGATGTCTACTTAGTTCTGTTGGAAACACAGTGACTTGTCGTGTGATTGGAGTCTTAGTGGTTTTCATTTCCAATGTTAGCATTTGTCCTTCTCCTCCTCTAGAATCTGAATTTTGTCTTAGGATTTATCTTTTTTGGTACTGAGTGTTTTATTTGTATTCCTTTTTTTTTTTTGATCCCTCATCCAAGTTCTCCTGTGTACTGTTTATTCTTGTCTCAATGCCAACACAAATTCCATGTTTGATCCCATCTTCCTTTGGGTTATTCACCTCTTTACTTTCTGAAGTATTCACTGGCCACTTTATTGCTTTGAGTATACTTGTTTTCATTTGTTGGTTGTGTATGATATTGTAGAGGTGTCATTCAGCTTTTCCATATTTTCTGTTTTTCCATTCATGCTATATTTGGCATATTTGTTCACTTGAGTAACAATTCTGGCTTAAGATGATACTTTACTGGGAAGTATCTTCTGAAAGGCTCATTCTATGCACCTCTTTGTGAGCAGGAAAGAAGCCTATAAGACTGTGGTCCTCGTAGCTGTATTGTTATGGAGTATGTGAAGAGAAAAATCCCAGGATGCCTGATTTATTTTGCAAGTTAAGTACTCTTAGGAATGCTTTCACATGAGGGAGAAACTATAGTTCATTAGCCCCCTACAGCAGGAGGTAGAAAGTGTACCAAGACCAGAGAAAGAAAAGGACCCCTCCTCAGAGATAGGCAAGAGACAGAAAGAATGAATTATTAATTGTCAGAAGTCTTAATCTAGAATCTGTTTGACTTGTGTTAGGGGGATCAAGTCTCAATTCCTTGGAGCTTACAGTATATTTTTAAAACTTTACTAAAGAAGATGAACACTTCAAATATTTTAATATAAACACGATACAGAATACACACTGTAACCCTCATTGTAAGAAAAGCAAATATCTGTAAACAGCTGGGTTAGATTCATGCTTTACAGCTATACCTAAATTTTGGAGATCAAAAAAGGATGGTTATGGGCTAAAGTCACGAAAAATGAACAGACATAGCTCTGTCTATATATATATAATGACAGATAAGATTTCTGCACAATAAGAAGCACTGTGTCTTCAGAACAATGATAGGACATTAAAAAACTAGATTCTATAACTATGTGAACAGGAGCCACATCTTTCATCAGGTGGTTTCCATAGGATATCAGAACTCCACTGATTAATATTTTAAAACTCCAACATTTTGAAATCATTAAGTCTCATTTTCTCATACCTTAAACCACTGTCTCAGATATTTACAACTTGCATATAGATATCATAATTCACTCTCTTAATCAGTCAAAATTTATATCAAGTTTAAAGCCTCTGTTTCCCCCTCCAGCCATTTACCAGGAGACTCTGTTAATTAAACAGTGCTTGAAAAGCAAGTTGTTTTAATTAAAAATTCTAACAATTAAGTTGATATATATTAATAACATGATAGCTTTAGTTTGAATTTCATATATATTTATTTTTGTGTGATTATGTTGTTCAGTGTGATGCCTGTCAGCAAGGCAAACCTGTCTGGCATAATGCCTCCTTCAGCAGGTGACCTGCTAGCTGTAGAAAGAACAAGGCTTGATTGTCACATATAGTATGGACTGACCAAACATCTGCAGCCTTGTTTTAAAGATATGCCTCAAGTTTCCTGATTGCTGTTCAACTTCTATAGTGACAACATGCTGTCAACACCACCAGAGACCTGAGAGGGTTAAATTGAATAAGAAGTATAAACCAAATGGCCTCTGTATCAGTCAAAAAGTCTGATACCTGTACACCCAGTCTAGGGTCTAGGTTCCTCCATGGTGTTCAAATACTTTGTGGCGAGCAGATGTTCTTTGAATGTCACCCAAACAACATTAAGACTTGAGCTGCAGCATAGGGAATCAACAGCTTTCAAGCACCAGATCCATAAGGTCTGAGAGATGTTTTATGGAAGAGGAACTTGGCAAAACTAACCTATCTTGGGCAGGCACATTAGGGTATTCAACTCAACAGTGTCCAGTCAGGGATATAATGATGGGTGGAGTATATGTCAATTCTTGCTTTAATTGTCAGCATTGCTACAGTTCAAATATGATCAAGACAAAGGCCATTTCTGCCCATAGTATTTGTGAATTGCCTTAGCTTCTGACTGGAAGTGTATATTTTTTGTTTACCAGAGGGAAACTTTCCCTTTAGGTTTCTTAAATCCAAATTTAGAAGAACTCTCTGAAGGGTTTGGGGAACGACATCTAATTTATTAACCATATTTTATATTAAATAAACTTCACTGAGATTTAGTTACTTGTGTAAGGTTTGTCCTTGATTAGACACACAGACACTTTTCTCTCTGTGTAGGCATTATGTTTGTACTGTGCATGATGACAGGTCTACCCCTGAACATGTTAAAGTATTTGGTCATTTGTAAGGTATCTGACCATTATCCGGAATATTAATTATCTTTTACAGTTTTCAACAAGTTCACAGCTTTTAAGATTAGACTTTTGCACTTTTACCCATGGTAAGTTTGAGCCTTAACATTTTGATTTGAAGATTTAGGTGAAGATCTTTTACAACAAAAAAGAACCTTAAAACATAAATAGAGTTCACAGAAAGACTAGGAATGTCATTTTCTAGATCCATTTGTAGTGTATCTTACAGAATATTAGTTTCTTATATGACTCAGTTTATCCAAATAGTTAAACATTAACATATTAAGCAAAGACAGAGAGGTTATATTTACATCTTCATGTAAAATTCTGGTATCCTGGATAGACCTTAGGAATTTATAGACCTTTCTTGCAGAAAATTAAAAAAAAAAATGATTGTTGGGCTCTATACTATTTATTATTATTTGCCAGAACACTACCACTGTGGTATTATTTAGCCCCTTATCACAAATAAGACACCTATACTGGTTAGATTTTATAATTGTCTTATTTATTTTGGGCCAGATAGATATTTCACATATGCTGGCTCAATAACCTCACCATTCATCTCCCAGCCCCCATCCAATGCCTTCCAATTTAATCCTCCTCATCTGGTCCACCTTCCATCTATAATCCCATGGTACATACTAGCATTCTACATATGAGCCTTTTCATGTCATTATTAGAGTCATTTCTCAGCCCACATGGTATTTTCTCCACAATAACCCATCATGGAATCCTTCCTCCTCACTTCCAGACCATCTCTCTCATGATTCTCCTTTCCCAGAAGCCCCAGAATCTTTGTCAGACCTAACCCATTCTGCCATGCCCAGAATAGGACATTTAATCGAACAATCAGGTATGACTTGGGCAGGTTTTCAAAACTAAGATAGGTGTAACAGATCTTGAGTGCCAGTAACACACATCAGAACAACCTCCAATAGATCTGATTTATAAAACATAACTTAGTTATTTAACATTTGTTGTTCCTTACCGAGGCTTTCCAACAAGCCTCATTTTGAACACAGTTAGTAGAGATATATGTGTGTTTTTAGACACTTATAAACGTAGACATACATTTCTAAGTCAATCTCTGTTAACTTGAATAGATATTTATGACCTTAGGAATTTATTAACTGTTGTCAAACATTTGATGTTAGTAAGTTCTATTTTCTAGAAACAGAAATTGTATTCCTATAACATATACACTATGTTCTGACACGTTTATTTTTCTAAATATGAACTGAATGCACGTCATACACAAGTATGCTGTAGTTTTTTTTAGCTATTAATCTTTTTTCTTACAATTTTTAACCTGACATTTTGTTGATGATTTTACAGAGTTTTAAACCAAACCCAAGAATTTACAAATCCTGAATTATAGAATGTATACAAAATATTCTTAGAAATCTTGAAATAAATTTTATATATAAGCTACAAGTTTTTCTCCATTAATTTATATATTTATTAATTTTACATTCTGATAGAAGCCCTCCCATTATCCTCAAGTACCTCCTTTCACACGCTCTTTCCCCAATTTTCCCTTCTCCTCTTCACAGCAGGGGAAGGTTCCACATGGGTATCAACCAGCCCTGGCACATTAAGTCTCTACAAGACCAGGATCATCTTCTCCCACTGAGGCCAGACAAAGCATCTCAGCTAAGGGACTAGGATCCAAAGTCACATCTCAGGTAGCCAAAGGTTAAAATCATCAATGAAGTTTTTATAGCCAGTCTTTGCAAACATAGCTCTTTCCAGGAGTTATCATTCATACATGTACACATTCACACAGTTGAATATTTGGTTTTGAGTAATTCCTGGGAAAGACTAATCCTCCCTCTGTCAATGGTTGCTAATTGCATGGTTTAGAACAATAGATTCTCTTCACAGCATCTAGCCATAGACCTCAATTTAATATATTGCAACCAAATGAATTTCTACTTGGTGATGGGAGGAATGAAAGCAGAATCTTTCCTTCAGTAGAAACCAGTGGACTTCAAGTTAATGATTTCTGTTACTCTGCCTTTATTGGGACCAGGCAGGCTCTCACCTACCAGGGGTTTGGAAAGAAGCAACTGAAGACCCATCCCCAAACATGGAAGTCTATGAGTGAGACATTTCAGCCAAAACACCTGCACCAAAATTCCATTTCCTCCTATAATTAGTAATTTTTTTACTGCCTTATGGAACTTGTGTTTTCCTCTTTTTTTTTCTCATGCTAGGATAACTTACTCTTTTATTTCACTGCGTTACCTTAGCCAGGAAACTCTACTCAGCAATTTAGTTTGAAAACTTATAGAAACACTTTTCCTTTAGTTATTACTTTTTACATTTAAAAAAATGTTTTGTATTTTTATTTTGTGTTTATGAGGTTTTTTGTGTTTTGCCTACATGTTTGTTTGTATACCACAGGTATGCTTGGTGTGTGCAAAGGGGAGAGGAGGACACCTAGAACTGGTGTTAAATGGTACTGTAATCCAAAAAGTGGCTATTGTGACTGAATCAGAGTCCTCCACAAATGCAGGAAGTACTCAAAACATCTCAGTCATTTCCGAAGTCCCCAAACACTATTTTACACAGGTTTATTTATTTTTATTTCATGAATTGAGTGCTTGCCTTCTTGTGTGAATACAAAATATGTGCCTGGTGGTCTTAAATTCCAAAAGGGATCTCATGACCTAGAACTACAGATGGTTCCAGGACCTCCTGTGGGCACCGAGACTGATGCTCTTCTTTGTACAAAAAGGGGTCAGTGTGCCTAGATGCCTGGACGTCTATCCATCCTTCAATGCAACACTTTAACACCAAGAGTACATACAAAGTTGTTACAATTTTTGTAAACTACTATGAAAATGAATAATTGCAAAACAAAAGGACATGAAGTTCTTATTCACATTCCTAGTGAACACCTTAGTGACTCCTCTGTATTCCAATGTTTCCATGAAGAGAAACATCATAAACACCTATATAGTTAGCAGTCACAGGACATAAAGTGACACAAAATCTTTATCCACAAAATTTGTGGATAAAGCAAGGATACCATTATTAGTTATAGTTCAATTTCTGAGAGTTTAGGAGCCATTCCATGATGTTCCTGATTCATCAGGGGCTTATTCACAAAAGCTGTACATGTCACAGTAAAAGTCAAGGCTTAACACTTCTAGGTTTCTGAATTTGATAAAGAGTTTCTGACAAAATGGACTGACTACACTCATCATTCTGTTCTTCTGGTTTAGACCGAAATGGAGAAACTATCTATATTTGCTGACCTTATACTTTGCCGTTGGTCAGATCAATAAGGACTCACAACTGCTTCCCAATGTGACCTTGGGTTTCCATGTCTACAATGCCTTTAATTCTAACAAAAAAACCCTAGAAGGCCCTCTGATGTCAATGTCTGGAAGAACTGAGTATGTTCCTAACTACAAATGCAAAACACAACACAAAGCTCTAGGAATCATTTCAGGAACCACGTCAGAATTTTCTGCTGCAATTGGAACACTTTTAGAGCTCTACAAAGTCCCACAAGTAAGTTAGGAAAGTATTTTTGTGCACAATCACAGGTCAAACCTGACAAAAACAAAACAAACAAAAGAAAACAGAGAAGTGTTTTATGTTTAGTATAGGCAGATTTAAAAGAGCAGTGAATGAATTACTTTGATATGGCAACGGTTAACAGTAGAAATAATGTGGTAAAATCATGCTCAGAACATTCTGAAAATTTCTAAGCAGATCACTTAGTGGAAACCAGGACTCTATTGTCAAACACTGGAAGATGTACTTTGGATAGTAAGGCTGCATTTTATCATAAGCCAAATTGTACAACAAAGATACAGAAGTACCAAAGAAAGCATATAACAATCTCAGAATTCTTGCAGTTTCAATACTGATGTATGAAAAAAGAAAGTCTGGGACATGTAACTAAATTTAGAACAATCTTCAATGTCATCATGGATGAAAATCACAGCAACCACAGAGACCAACCACTTAAATAGATTGCCACAATTGATTCTTTTCAGGCTACACTGAAGAAAGGTATCAATCAGCCAGCATTACTAAAAACAGAGAAAATACTGTGTGAACACAAGGGTCAGGAATAATCAAGATTATAAAACCACAGTGTAACTCTGATTGTTATTACTCAGTTAAACAATTAATAAATGTATTTTATGCTAATGTAACAAAAAATGAAACGGAATAATTTACATCTGTTTCAGGGGCTTTTTTTTTCCTCAGTGAAATCTATCATTAGATAGGAATGATGCAATAACTCCTGGAAATGTGATTTCAGATCTTTACAACTTGTACCATTTTAACTTAGGTAAATGAATCTCTAAAAATTTTGTTAGTCTCTTTCTCTATTTGCTTTTCTAAAGCTGAAGGTTCTGAGAAATATGGTGTTATATGACCAGAAAGTACTTTGTAGTGCTTTCTGCAGTCTTTCACTACATCAGATACTCTATTGCATCGTCATTGCAATAAAAGAGATCTATCAGGTCTTTCAAAGACAGTGAACAGAATATTGTTTACTCCAAATACTTTAGTAATGTTGGCGCTCATGGTACTTGAAAAAAAAACATATTCCATCACATGATTAGAGAGACAAGCTAATCTCAGAGAAGACAGCTCCTCACCAATATTCTGTCCTTTGATTCTCATATGCAAAGAATGAACTCACTTCCTCCCTCCGGGTGATGATTCCAAATATGTGAAACTCAAGAATCACCCTTTTTTCTTTCCTTTGCTTCTTCAGGTCACATATGGTCCCTTTGATTCCATGCTAAGTGACAAAGATACATTCCCAACCCTTTATCAGATGTCTCCTAAAGACAGAGCTCTAACCCAAGGGTTGATCTCTTTATTGCTCCACTTTGGCTGGAGGTGGCTGGGGCTCTTTGTGTCAGATGATGGGAGAGGAAGGGAGTTTCTCTCAGACCTAACAGTAAAGATTGTTTCAGAAGATATCTGTGTGGCTTTTACAGAAAAACTGTCTGATAACTCAAAATTTAGAATATTTTATGATTATGGATTGCTGAACTTGTACCAACATATAGAAGTAAATGTGATTTTATTCTATGGTAATATGGATGACTTGGTGATCTCCCTCCCATACATTAAATTTTTTTTAAGAAGAAAGGTGTGGATCATGGCAAAGCAACACCTGACATATTTAGAATCTACATTCAATGACAGGAATTTTTGGATATATATTTTCAGAGGAAGTTTCTCATTTTCAAAGAGGAGAAGTATCCCTGGCTTCAAGCACTTTCTTGAGGCACTTACACCCTCCCAGTACCCAGGAGATTCTTACTTCTCTAAATTCTGGGTTGACAATTTTGATTGTTCACCTCTTGGTTTTCTATGTGAAAAATTTAAACCCTGTCCAGCGAATATTTCCCTAAAGACTGGGGATGAAATAAATGATGTGATGACTACTTCTGAGCCCAGCTATTCCATATGGAATGCAGTATATGCAGTGGCCCATGCCCTGCATAAAATGCTGTTGACCAAAACTGAAATGGGACCTATGGATGACAGAAACAAGGGTGAGATTCTACCATGGCAGGTAAGCCTCATTCACAAGCAAGGGAATCACCAGGATCACATATTATTGGTAAGCAATTTACTGTGGTTAACCAAGAAAGCATTTTCTTCTTATAATTAAAAGAATATTTTAAAATGCAAAAGGGTTTGTCATAGAATATCTATATATGTCTATAATTATCTGATATGATTTTGGAACTGAAAGCACAGATTTGAAGACATTAAATTAGAATGTGTTTCAACAAATGTTTCCTAACCTAACATGAAATTCTGAAATATAAATATGTGATTAATGTCAAAATATAGCAAGTTCAATAATCAAAATTTATATTTTCTTGGAATATATCCATTGAAATAAGCTTTAGACATAATGACCATATCCAAAGCTGCTATTTCACATAAAATTCAATCTATATTTAATGACAGAGGACCATAAAATTAATAGCCTGTGCAAGTGACATAAGTAACTGAAAAGTAATGGCTTTTATAATTTATTCATTCTTAATTACTTAAAATGAAGGAAAAACCCAGACTGTGTTTCTATTATTAAATGTTAGAACACAGTGCTCATAAGCTTAGGCACTATCTCTGTGTATTAGTGATAAATGGATGTGTTTGGGTTTTAAAACAACAAGATATAAACATGGGATTCATTTATATATATGAGCCTTAATGGTCACATTCAAATAGGGTGCTGTGAAGAAATTTGTTGAACAAGTCAATTGGACTTTAAATCCATTCAAAAATAAATAAAAATGAATTCTGAACATAGAGTGCACTGTAATTTAGAGTATCATGTAAAACAATAATATTTGGTATAAATACTGACACAGTTTGTGAACACAGCTTTCTAGAGATATGATATTATCTAAGTTAGTATGTCCTGTGTACAAATAACTTAGCACCTAAGCAACATTTATAACACACACTGTTAATTAGGTAACACAATATCGTGTCTCAGTAGCTGAATTATTTACCCATTGTATTAAGTCAGATATGTAATTGAATCATACTGGAGGATGACTCAGTGTTACATGTACTTGCTGCCTATGCATAGGAACCAAGTGTGGTTGTTAGCACATACATGGTTGCTCACAACTTACTAAGGTACAACTTCTCAACTCACTTAGGTACCCACATGAAGATCCAACATCCCATCATTTACATATATGTATTGCACCTAGTTCCATTCCATGTATGAAGCCCCTGTGGATCTAGGTCAGTTTACTCTGTATTCTTGTAGCATTCTAGTCTACTTGGGCTCCTTATATCATTCCCAACCACTCTTCCATGAGATTCTTCAAGCTCTGTGTGATGCCGGGCTGTGAGTCTCAGCATGTGCTTTGATTAACTGCTGAGGGTGAGGGGGCTCTAAGAGAAAGGTTAAGTTAGGCTCCTCAGTAAACATAGAACATATCATTAATGGTGTCAAGGATTAGCTCTCTCCCATGTAGTAGGTGTCAGGTTCGGACAGGTATTGATTGTTCATTCCATCAGACCTACTGTATCTTTGTCTTTGTCCATCGTGTAGTTAAGATAAATTTTGTTTGGGAGGTTTTTAGGTAAATCGGTATTTCCCTCCCACCACTATAGGTCCTTCCTGGCTAGAAGGGGGCCCTCTACACTCTCAACTCCCACGCTAATGGCAGGCTCAGCTAGAGACATCCCCATATCCTCCCTGTACTATAGCCTGACCCATCTCTATAGTTTGTCTCAATGATTTCCCCAACCTTCTTTCACCCTTTTTCTCCAGGCCCTTAAACCTCACCTCCCAATTCTCATATCTGCTTTCCCTCATCACTCTCCATACAACCTTGCCTGTCCAGTTCCCTCTATATTTCCTCTTCCACTGTCTATTTAATTTTCCCATCTGAGTGAGATTTAAGAAGGTCCTACCTTGAGCCCTTCTTGTTACTTAGTTTCTTTGGGTCCATGATTAGTAGTGTAGTTATCCTGTGCTATAAGGCTAATATGCACTTATAAGGGAATAGCTACCATATATGTCTTTCTGGCCATGGGTTACCTCACTCAGGATAATCATTCATATTTCCATCCAATTGCCTACAAATTTCATGATTTATTTGATTTTAATAGCTGAGTAGTGTAAATGTACCATATTTTCTTTACCCATTCTTTGGTAGAGGAACACCTAGGTTGTTCCCAGATTATTTCTATTACAAATAAAGCTTAATGTATATGAACAAATGTCCATTCATGGTGAAGTATCTTTGTTATATGTCCAGGAAGTTTATAGATGGTTCTTGGGGTAGAACTGTTCCCAATTTTCTGAGAAAGCACCAGATTGATTTGCAAAATAGTGGTCGAAATTTGTACTCCCATGAAAAATAAAGGAAGGTTATTTTTCTCTATGTCCTTGTCAGCATGGGTTGTCAAATAAGTTTTTGATCTTAGCCTTTCTGGTAGGTGTAAGATGGAATCACAGAGTCATTTTTATTTGAGTTTTCCTGCAGACTAATGACATTAGTGTTCCCTTAAGTGCTTTTCTGTCATCTGAGATTCCTCTGTTGAGAATTCTACTGAGTTCCATACTGCATTTATTAAATTGGACTGTTTGGGTTGTTGGAGTCTAATTTCTTGAATTCTTTATATATTTTGGAAATTAGCCCTCTGTCTGATGTATGGGTGGTGAATATCTCTTTCCCTTCTGTAGTCTGTCATTTTTGTTGTGTTGACAGGGTCCTTTGCTTTAAAAAATCTTCTCAGTTTCATGAGGTCCCATGTATTAATTGTAAATCTTACTGCCTGGGTTGTTGGTGTTCTGTTCAGGAAGTTGTCTCTTGTGCCAATGAATTCAACGATCTTCCCTATTTTCTCCTCTAATAGATTTAGTGTTTGTTTTTATGTTAGGGTCATTGCTCCAGTTTGAATTGAGTTTTGTGTAGGTTGATAAATATGGGTTTGTTGATATTTTTCTACATGTAGTCATCAGCTGGATCAGAGATATTTGTTAAAGATGCTCTCTTCTTTTTTTCCATTAGAGGTTTTGAATTCTTTGTAAAAAATGAAGTGTCCATAGGTGCCTGGGTTTATTTCTGGGTCTTCAATTCAATTCCATTGATCAAACAATCTGTTTCTTTGTGTGTAGGGGGAGAGGTTTATTAATTTATTTATTTTTAAATTAATTACAGTTTAATCCCTTTGTATCACAGCTGTATCCCACTCCCTTTTCCCCTCACAATACCACCCTCCCTCCCTCATCTCTTCTTATGTCCCTCCTCAAGCCCACTGATGGGGGGTCATTCTTCCCTTCTCTTTGTCCACAGCATATCAGGTTTCATCGAGACTGACTAGAATGTCTTCCTCTGTGTCCTGAAGTTCTTTTATTGCACAGAAATGCTGGGTTATTATTTTTTTGGTGTTCAATATAATATTGTGAATTGTTCTTTCAAGGTCTGTGATGAATGGTGTTGCTTTGGATAGGAATTATATTAAATATATAGATTGCTTTTGCTAATATGGTCACTTTTACTATGTTAATCTTATGGAGCTATGAGCATGGGAGCTCTTTCCATCTTTTGATATCTTTTCAGTTTCTTTTTTCAGAGACTTGAAGTTTCTGTAACAGAAGTCTTTCTCTTGCTTGGGGAGAGTTCCACCAAGATATTATTTCTGGCTCTTCTGAAGGATGCTATTTCCCCAATTTTCTTATCAGCCAATTTCTCATTTGTATTCAGGTTATTACTAATTTTTTAGTTAATTTTAAAGCAACCACTTTTCTGAAGTGGTTTATCAGCTGTATAAGTTTTCTGGTAGAATTTTTGGGGTCACTTATATATAATAGTACATCATCTGTAAATAGGGATGTTTTTACTTCTTCCTTTCCAATTTGGACACCCTGATCTCCTTTAGTTGTACTATTGTTCTAGCTATAACTTCAAGTACTACATTGAAGATATAGAGAGAGAGTGTGCAGCCTTGTCTTGTCCCTGGTTTTAGTGTAATTGCTTTGAATTTTTCCCCATTTAATTTGATTTTGGCTATCTGCTTGCTGTATATTACCTTTATTATGTCTATGTATGGGCCTTGTAGCCCTGATCTTTACAGAACTTTTATCATGAAGTGGTACTTGATTTTATCAAAGGCATTCTTTTTGCATCTAATGAGATAAACATGTTTATTTTTTTTTCTTCCAGTGAATTACAGAGATGGATTTAAATATGTTGAACCATCCCCACATTCCTGGGATGATGCTTACTTGATCATGATAGATGATGTATTTGGTGTGTTCCTGGATTGGTTTTCCATTATTTTATTGAGTACTTTTCCATCTAAGTCCATAAGGGAAATGGCTCTGAATTTTTTTTCTTTGTTGGGTCTTTGTGTGGTTTAAGGTATTAGAGTGACTGTAGCCTCATAGAATGAATTCGGCAATATTCCTTGTGTTATATTTTGTGGAATAGTTTCAGGAGTGTTGGAATGAGGTCCTCTTTGGAAGTCTGGTAGAATTCCATGCTACAACCATCTGGCTCTGGGATTTTTCGGTTGGGAGACTTCAGATGACAGCTCCTATTTTCTTCTACTGTACCTTAAAGCTGAGAAGCATAGACATTGGTGTTTTGGGGTCCACAGCATAGCCTCTTACTTGCTGTGGAGTCACTAGAGTCCTAGCACTCATTAACCATGTGCACTGAGCACCACCAGTGTGAATCCTCTTAAAATCTCCATCTTTTAAATGGAAATATTTTTTTTCTTGTGCTGCAGAAAGACACAGGACCTTTTTCCAACTAAGGACACGCTACACACTATACTATCTTCTATCTCATAGATGATATTTCTACTTGTGTTCAGTATCTCTAGCATTACTTCCAAGGGGAATAATTGTAATCTTGCTACATAACTGGGGAGACACCTAAACAAACTAAGCACCTTCAAAAAGAAACCCATATCAGAGAGAGGGAAAATGAATTTCTCTTAAAGGTCAACCAGTAATCTGTGTGGGCCACTCATATAAAATTTTGTCTCTCTTCAGCTGCATCCATTTTTGAGAAAAATTAAAGTGACAAATGCTGTTGGAGATGAAATAAGCTTTGATGAGAACAAGAATATTATGGAAACATATGATATACAAAACTTTATTGCACATAGTAAGCAAAATTCATTAATACTTAAAGTGGGAGAATTTGTCTTCAAGAGTCCACAAGACCAAGGCTTTTTCATCAATGAAGTTCTGATTCAATGGCCAAGCAACTTTAATCAGGTTGGGAAAATTTTCAGCATTTAATGTAAAGGGAATTATTTGTAAAGAATTACAAACTTGATTGTGTAATATATATTGTGAAATTTCAAGTTCTTAGCTCTGTTGTGACTGTGAGCTTGTTTGTGGGTATTCATGCATATGAACACATGTGCTGGTTAAGGCCACAGTTAACTGTGATTATCTTCCTTGGTTGCTGTCCACTTCCTTTTTAAATAGGATATCTCTCTGAAACCCTTACTTTCTGATTTTGCTGTTCTCAGTGGACAGCATTCCCTATGTATTCTCTCTGTCTTCATGAACATAAAGCTTGGATTACAGCCATATTTTCTGCACCCAAACATTATTTTCATCCCTTCATCATGATTAAATTCAGGCTTTCATGCTTATGTGGCAAGAGCATTAAATACTAAGTAATCCCATTATTTCTGTATGATGACTTTAAATCTGAAATATACCAGTATTTCAAATATATATTATACATATTTATTATGTATATATTATATTACATATATAATATATATATTATATATGTCTCAATTCTGAATATGTTGCTTCAAATATAAGGGCACCTAAATTTGTAAAAGAAGCATTACTAAAGCTTAAATAATAATATATATATATATATTAAATAATAATAATATATATAATGTCTTCATACACAAATAAATACACCTACAAATGCACACATAATGTCAGCTAATTCCTTAGCTAGAATTAGATGAATTGAACTTGAATGCTTGTGTTTATTGATGATGCAATGAATGAATGAATGAGTGTTCATGTTATATATAGGCATGTTTGTGGGTGTTACCACATGAAAACACACACACGATAACACACATGGATACAAACTTATCTATATATTCACATATGTTAATTATACAGGCAGGCTGAAGCTCAATGCATCCTTCCATTCACACATCTCCAACTCAAGCATATCAATAGTTTTACAAATTTTTGAGGTAGCATAGACAAGAATAAATTCTGGATTTTGATAAAAGACATTTCTGGAACCAATGTATATGAGCTGCCCAATACATATGTTTGGAACTGAACTCATATTTCTATGCAAGATCGATATGCACTCTTACCTGCTGAGCCAGTTATCTACAAGCATAATACTGTTAATATAGACATATTTATGAGCCAGAAACTGAATCCAAATCAAGATAAGATGTCTAAGGAAAGATAGAAATATTTCCTGTCCTACACAATTTCTAAAATATAATGAACTAAAACTGTGTTTGTTTAGTAGTTATTGTGATTAACTAAGAATGCAATTGGTAAATATTCTATGTGATGATGTCTCTAACCTTTGAAAGGAAAGGCACAGTATAATTCCTAGCACTGGGAGTCAAGGGTAAATATCACAGAAATAAATTATAATTCACCAGTGGCCAAACAATCTTTCATGAGAAAATTGAGCTTCCTTTTTCAGCTGAATCAGAGTGTGTGGGTTTTAATACATGACTGGAAGTGTAAAGGTAGAAACAGATGAGGCAAGAGTGATAGGGTTTCTGTCTTGACAAGCCAACCCTTCCATAATTCATTCAGTAAATTAGTTCTGACCTGCTGCCTCAGAGGAGAGAATATGTGGATGCCTTATACATTTCACATAGGTGAGGCAGAAGTGAGTCACATTTTGATCACTATAAATTGTTGTTGAACACTTAATAATGGGTGGTGAGCTAACTTCAAATCTCCATTCTACACTCACATATAATAACCTCAGTTTCCCATAAATACATACAATTTACTTTGTATCACAGTTGTAACCCCTCCCTCATTCCCTCTCAATCCCACTCTCCCTCCCTCCCTCATCTCCTCCTTGCCCCTTTCAAAGTCCACTGATAGGAGAAGTCCACTTCCACTTCGACCTTAGCTTATCAGGTATCTTCAGGACTGGCTGCAATGTCCTCGTCTGTCACCTACCAAGGCTGCTCCTCCCTCAGAGGGAAGGGGGAGATCAAAAAGCCAGTCATTGAGTTCATGTCAGAAATTGTCGCTGTTCCCCTTACTAGGGTAACCCACTTGGATACTGAGCTTGTGATTAATATAAAAAATAAAAATTATAAAAAAATTAAACACACAAAAAATATATACACTTTACATAGAGTATGTACATTTAAGTTATTTAGCCTAAAGTATTTTAAAAATTAATGTTCAATATTATGACCAGTTTTTCTGTGTTGCCTTCAGACTCCTCAATCTGTATGTACACAGAGCTGTGGTCCAGGATTCTGGAAAGTTCTACAAGAAGAAAGACCCGTTTGCTGTTTTTCTTGTGTATTTTGTCCAGAGTGGCACATTTCCAACCAGACAGGTAGAAAAATAATACCTGTCCTCAACTGCTTGGGAATGTAGAAGGGGAAAGTTACGAAGTGACTATGGTGTCATAATGCAATGCTGTTCTCCATGTCTCTTTCCCTCATCCTTGAATACATTAGTAATCACTGCTGATGCCACAAAATGTGTGAAGATTTGAGTGGCAATTCTCATGCTATTGTGTTATATGAAAACTACTAAAAAAAACCTGCCTTTTGGTGCATGACATGGCTATCTCCATGGTATAGGTTCCTCATTAAATGTGAGATCTCCAGTTGTCCAGAATTGATTTTTTTCTGTTATTTTTTCATTTCCTTTTCTTTTTTTAATTTTTTTTTCTTTTTAGTTACATTTTGTTAACTCTGTGTCCATGTGTATCCCGCTCCCTCATTCCCTCCCCAACCCCACACTCCCTCCCTGGTCTCCTCCCTGCACCTTTCCAAGTCCACTGATAGGGGAGGACCTCCTCCCCTTTCATTTGACCCTGTTTTATCAGGTGTCATCATGGCTGGCTGCAAAGTCCTCCTCTGTGGCCTAACAGGACTGCTCCTCCCCTGAGGGGGGGAAGTCCAAGAGCCTGCCCTTGAGATCCTGTTAGAAATAGTCCTTATTCCCCTTACTTTGGAAAACTACTTGGTTACTGAGCTACCATGGGCCACATCCAAGCAGAAGTTCTAGGTTATATCCATAGATGGTACTTGGTTGAGTGTAAGTCTCAGAAAAGACCCTGTGTCCGGATATAATTGGTCCTTGTAGAGCTCCTATCCTTTTCATATCATACTAACTCCCCTTCTTTCACAATGATTTCCTGCACTCTGCTGAGGGTTTGGTCTCTGAATTGATTTTTATTTCTGCAATAAACAAACCTAATGATTTTTGCCTGAAGAGAACTCCAGGAAAAGTACATGTGTGATTTTTTTCTTGAATGCATGAGAAATTGAATTGCTTTAACAATACTTATATTTGTCATCTTCAGTATCAATAATAGTAGAAAAAGCAAGTTGATGTAAATAAAAATATGCTTGCCTATTTAGGGTTATGGTCAAATGTGTGATAACATAGACAAGTAAATTCATATGGAATGTCCAGGTTGTATTTTTAATACGAACAAACACACACACAAATAAACATATAATAAATAAAAGTCCATGAATTTGAGAGAGAATAGATATAAAGTGGCTCGAGAAGATGTTCTTGGCAAAGAACAAGAAGATTTATAGTGAGATATGTTCTTTTTAAAATGAAAATTTTTATAAGAAAATAAAAAGTCAAAATGAAAATACATTAATATAATGAGAATCTACTATTTTTTTATCATATTCAAAAAGGCCAACCCTTAGACAACTGGATAACAAACAAAACTTTTTATGTTTTATTGAAAACAATAAAATGTTGAAAGATTAAATAAATATTCTTTATATTCTGAGATCTAGTGCTACCATAGGTTAAATTCCTTGCAGTGTGATACATGACTTCACATACTATGTTGAAGAGATATGGAGAGAGAAGGCAGTCGTGCCTTGTGCCTGATTTCAATGTGATAGATATAAGTTCCTCTCTGTTTAGTTTGATGTTGGCTATAGGCTTGCTGTATATTGTTTTTACTATGTTTAGGTATGTGCCTTCTATTTCTGATCTCTCCTAAATTTTTAACATGAATAGGTGTTGGATTTTGTCAGATGCTTTTTTGGCATGTAATGAAATGATCATGTGGTTTTTTTCTCTTCAGTTTGTTTATGTGGTGGATTACATTGATGGATTTCTGTAGACTGAACCACCCCAGCAGATCTAGGATGAAGCTTACTTGGTTATGGTGGATTATATTTTTGTTGTGTTCTTGGATTCAGTTTGCAAGTATTTTACTGAGTAGTTTTGCACCAATGATCATAAGCAATATTGGTCTGAGGTTCATTTCTTTGTAGGGTCTTTGTGTGGTTTAGGTATCAATGTGACTGTGGCCTCATACAATGAGGTTGGTAATGTTCCTTCTGTTTCTATTTTGTGGAATAGTTTGAATAATATTGGTATTTCCTCCTCTTTGAAGGTCTGGTAGAATTCTGTGCTGAAACCATCTGGACCTGGACTTTTTTTGATGGGGATTTTTTTTTATTACAGCTTCTATTATCTTAGGAGAGAAAGGAGTATTTAATTTATTTACCTGATCTTGATTTAACTTTGGCAAGTGGACTCTATCAAGAAAATTGTGCATTCCATATAGATTTAAAAATTTTGTGACATATAGACTTTTGAAGTAAGACTTTTCTTTTGATTTTCTTGGTGTGTGTCCTTACATACATGTTTTCATTTTTTTATGTTGTTCATTTCAATAGTGTCTTTCTACCTTTTAGTTACTTTAGCTAAGAGATTGTCTATTTTGTTGATTTCTCTAAGAATCAGCTCATGGTTTTGTTGATTCTTTGAATCACTTTGTTTTTTTTGTATATTGATTTCAGCACTGAGTTTGATTATTTAAAGCCATCTACTCCTCTTGGGTGTGTCTGTATCTTTTTCTTTTTTTCTAGATCTTTCAGGTGTGTCGTTAAATTGCTTGTTTGAGATGTCTCAAGTTTCTTTATGAAGGCACTGAACACTATGAAATTTCCTCTTAGCACGGCTTTCATTTTGTCATAGGAGTTTGGGTATGTTGTGCCTTCATTTTCAATTAATTCTTGAACATCTTTATTTTCTTTCTTTATTTCTTCCACGACACACCTGTCATTGAGTAGAGAGTTGTTCAGGTTCGATATATTTGCAGGTGTTTTGCTCTTTTTGTCATAGCTGAGGTCCAGCTCTAGAACATGCCAGTGTAATTGGATACAAGGGGTTATTTCATTCTTCTCGTATCTGTTGAGACTTGCTTTGTTCCTGACATTGTGGTCAGTTTTGGAGAAGGATCCATGATGTGCAGAGAAGAAAGCATATTTGTTTGTGTCTAGGTGAAAATTTCTGTAGAAATCCCTTAGATCCATTTGATTCGTGACCTCTGTAATCTTCATTATCACCATTTAGCTTCTGTTTCAATGATATGTCAATTGGTGAGAGCATGGTGGATAAGTCTCCCACTATTACTAAGTTGGGACTGATGTGTGATTTCAGCTTGAATGTTTCTTTTACAATGCAGGTGCCCATTTATATGGGGCATAGTTTTTCAAGATATTGATGTCCTAATGGTGGATTTTTCTTCGATGAAGATGAAGTATCCTTCCCAATCTTTTTTGATTGATATTGGTTAGAAGTCTATTTGATTAGATATTAGGATGCTACTGCCACTTGCTCCTTCAGCCTATTTGATTAGAAACTATTTTCCTAGCACTTTACTCCAAGGTAGTGTCTATCTTTATGGCTGAAGTGTTTCATGTGTGCAGCAGAATGTTGGATCCTGTTTGTGTAACCATTCTGTTAGAATGTGTCTTTTTCTCGGACTGTTGAGCCCATTGATGTTGGTAGATATTAAAAAACAATGAATGTTAGTTCTTGTTATTGTGGAGTTGGTGCTGATAGTATGTTTGTGTGCTTGTGTTCTATTAATTTTTTGTTTTGATATCATCTATATCCTGTGCTTCTTGGGTTTAGATGACCGCATTGTGTGGAGTTTTCCTTCTAGTAGCTTCTTTAGGTCTGCAAGCTGCAAAGACATTGTTTCAATTTAGTTTTGTCATGCAATACCTTGTTTCCTCCATCTGTGTTGACTGTAACTTTTGCTGGCATCTGTGCTCTTTTAGTGTCTGCATGACATCCACTGAGGCCCATCTAGCTTTCATAGTCTCTGTTGGGAAGTCTGGTGTGATTCTGATAGGTCAGCCTTTATATCTTATTTGGCCTTTTTCCTTTCTTCTTTTATTTATTTTTTCATTGGGTAGATTTAGTGTTTTGATTATTATGTTGCACAAGTATTTTCTTGTCTGGTCTAGAATATGTGATGTTCTGTAAGCCTCTTTTATGTTTAAGGCTAGCTCTTTCTTAAGGTTGGTGAAACCTCTATGAATTTATTGAAAATAGATTCTGGACCTTAGAGCCTGGAATCATATGTTTATTTTATTGCTATTATTCTTAGGTTTCATCTTTTCATGGTGTCCTGGATGTCTTGAATGTTTTGCATCAGAAACTATACTTTTTCTTTCCTTTGAGAGATTTACCAGTTACTTCAACTACATCCTCAATGACTCAGATTCTCTCCCCAATTTCTTGTATTCTGTTGGTGATGCTTATCTCTATGGTACTTGATCACTTTTCTAAGTGTTCCATACCCAGTTTTCATTGTTTGTGGTTTCTTTATTAATTCTAATTTTCTAAGGTCATGAGTAATTTCATTTCCTTCACCTGTTTGATTGTGGTTTCCTGTCTATGATGGCCTCTCTTTGGTTGTATTTGCCTGTATTTCTTTGAGAGATTAGTTGTTTTCCTCTTCATATGCCACATATAATTGAATAAGCATAGATTTAAGGTCTTTTTTTGTTATAGCTACATTAGTATATCCATTGTTTTGGGGGTTTTTGGAGGAGTCATGGTGTGCTGATTTTTGTTGACTGTTATTTTATGTTAGACTTTTGCCATGTGATTGTCTGTAGCCTTAGCTGTTTGTCCCTGGAACCTGCACCAAAGACTGGACCAGCCTGTCTTTGGAGTCTAGTGTAGCATTCAGGAAGATGAGGAATGTGCATTGGCTTAAGAATGGGTGCTGGCAATACAGATGCCAGTGTCTTGAAGGGCAGTGAACAGGCCAGGTAGTGAGCAAAAAAACAGACATTGGCAGGTGAATTGCAGGTCAGGGAGTGTGCATGCATGGGAGCTCCGATGTTTGGGGTGCAGGTGCTGCTGGTCATGAACACTGAGCATATGCAAGTGCCCCAAAGGGCTCCAGGCCAAGGTGACTACAGTGGGGGTTAATCAGAAGAAAGCTGGGCTGCAGCTTATAAGCCTGCCTAAAACTGTGTTCCTTGTATGCAGATTCCTCTCTGCTCTGCCATATTGGATCTGGGATCCCTGTGTTTCTCTTATTCTCCTGGTGTCCACAAGGTGTCCAGAGAATCTGTGGCTTGGTGGCTGGGATTCTGTCCCAGTAATCCTGATGTTGACCTCAGGGGAGCAGGAAGGATCTGAGGTCTGGTTTCTACAGCTGAGAGACCCTGGGGGTCCAAACTCACTGGAGTATGTGGAAGGGCAGGCTGCCCATAGTTTGCTACCCCTGGACCTGCTCAATGGACTTTGGGACTCTGATCCTCTACCCTTCAGTTATGGTGCACTCTGGTCTCCAACATATTAGTGTCTCCTTTTGTAATCTTTCAGCTTCCTTGATTTCTTTTTTGGTAAGATGCTTTCATGAGCGTTTGAATTTCCTCATGGGTCTCTTTAGATCTATTTAGGATGTTGAATAAAAGTTGAATTCATGTTTGAGTCATGGTTGCTTGGGCAAATCTAAAACTTACCCATTTCATGTGCATTTTAAGCACTCTGCTATATAATTTTTCTAAATGTTCCTTTAGAATATTCTGAATATCTTTGGATTCTGTAGCAATGTTTTTCCGTCACTTCTGATTCTACTAATTTGAGTCCTCTATTTCTTTCTTTGATTTACTTGAGACAAGGGTCCGTGAATTTTGTTTATCTTCAGAATGAACCAACTCTTCCTTTAGTTAACACTTGCATTTTCTTTGTTTCTGTTTCATTCATTTCTATTACAATCTTACTATTTCTTTTTAATGGATTATTAATTGATTTGTTTATGTACTACTGCAGCATCTAATCACACTTTTCCTCCTAGTCCCTCTCTGTCACCTCACCTGCCAACCCATGTGCCCTTCCTCTCTTTCTTTTCAAAAAAAAGGAGCCTCCCTTGGATATCAACCAGCCTTGGCATATAAAGTTGCAATAAGACTATGCACAACTTCTGCTATTAAGACTAAACAAGGCAGTCTAATTATGGAAAAGGAATCCATTGGCAGGCAAAAGAGTCAGAGACAGCTTTGATCTTGCTGATAGGTACCCCATGAAGACCAATGTGCACAATGGTTACACATGTGCTCTTAGAAGTCCCACATGAGGACCAAGTTGCACAACTACTACATATGTGCAGAGAGCACATATCTGTCCCATGAATACTTTCTTGTAGGCAGTTCATTCTCTGTGAGCCTGCACCAGGAACCTTTCTGTGAGGCCATCCTCAGCATGGAAAAGAGAATTGGAGTATGTTTGCAAGCAGGGTGTTCCACAGAGTATATACTATATGAGGTTCAGCAAGTGAAGGGAGTGAGTCAGGTGCAGTGGTCAGGGGAATCTCTCAGTTGACATTTAAAATTCAGACATTTCTGTAGCTCTGATTTACTATCAAAAAGGTCCTTCTGTATTTATACAAGTTTCACAGTTCAAACGTAGACTAATGATTATACAAGTGGAACAGAGTGGGTGTTTGAGTTTTTTCCATGGTTACAAGTTCAGCAACAATTAAAAAAATAGAAACAGAAAAGATAGTATTATAAGCCCATGACTCTACTTTAAGGAATCAAAAAAAAATCTCCTGCAAAGAAAAAATATTTAATGTATGACAGTTTGCTTTTAGACTGGCAGTGTTTGTAGTATGAGTGCAGTCCAGAAAAACAGAAAATACTTTAACAGGTCTTTGTATGAATAGCAAATACTAATAAATAACTCCTTTTATTATATGCATCATCATCATGCTATAAAGTAGAAAAAGTTTATTTTAGTCAATCTGTCCTATTTACTGATTTTTATTCCATCAGGAGTGTATCCTCTATGATCTTTAAACTACATTTTCAAGGAGCTCTAAACCTATAATGAAAGGAAGTCTTAAATCTATAACTGAATCTCCTGGCCTCTCAGAGTTTGCACAATGCCTTGTTTACCCTGCACCAAAATACTGTTTAGGGGAAGATACCCCAAGAAAACTTCTGAAATAATGGCCTCATATCTAATATGCTTATCTATGCTTAATGATGTCCCAGGCAGAAAGAAGATTTATAAACAGTGTACACATAAAGTTAAGTTTTGGATTTTCATAAAAAGACTCAGACATAAATTTTTGTAGAAAAAACAAATGGAATCATAGCACAGAAAGCCACTACTAAGGAGACACACAGAAAAAATATCCAAAAAGTCAGAAGAACAGTGATTTTAACAATCTGCTCAGCTTTGCTGGCATTACATCAGCAAAGTAAATGACTTTCACCAACTCCAGTGAATATTACTGTGCCATTTTCCCCGTTCTGATGTAATGATTTAAATATTTATAGACCTCTTGTGTGACATATAGGGCTTTTTTTAGTCTTCAGAAAATGACCAGAAAAACAAGTGTGGAAATTAGAACAATTCCTAGGATTACTCTGGAATTATAATGAAAAGACCAAGAGTCCTGTACTGAGTCAAAGAATGTAGAAATGCATTTGCAACTTCTACAGCTGAGATAGGTACTGGTTGATCTGAGCTTAGAGCTGCAATTTGTTGATGCAAGTGTTGTATGCTTACCACCAAATCAGAATTGTTTCATAGGCCATGGATGTGGGATCTAATTTCTTCACATGGTACCTTGGGAAAATATGTAGAAGCAGGGTAATAAATATCTACTGAAACTGTGAGTAACAAGCAAAATGAGAAGAACCCATGATGGTGTAATCAGGGAAGTGCATTTGGATACACTGATGTGATCAAAATACTATACTTAGTAATTTAAATCATTCAACCAAGGACCATGTATGGATATAACCTAGAACCTCCACTCAGATGTAGCCTGTGGTAGCTCAGTAACCAATTGGTTTCCCAAAGTGAGGGGAACAAGGACTATTTCTAACAGGAACTCAATGACTGGCTCTTTGGTCTCCCCACCCCCGAAGGGAGGAGCAGTCCTGTTAAGCCACAGAGGAGGGCTTTGCAGCCAGTCCTGAAGACACCTGATAAAACAGGATCAGATGAATGGGGAGGAGGTCCCCCCTATCCGTGGACTTGGAAAGGGGCACGGTGGAGATGAGGGAAGGAGGGAGGGACTGGGAGGGAATGAGGGATCGGGACACGGCTGGGATACAGAGTTAATAAAATGTAACTGATAAAAAAAATAAAAAATAAATAAATAAAAAATAAAAAGTACCTGAAGGATTACTTGAGAGTTTTACTTTTTCTGAATATGAGAAATATAGATTTCACTTTAAATGCCTTAGACAAACAGTAATAAATTCTTTAAACAAAACTTATTATTAAGTATCAAGGAAAACAATAGATTGGGATTCATAAAGAGTTCATGATTTTGGCACTATCATGAAGCCGAATATGCCAGGCTATACAAATCATTGAAAAGAACTCTTATGAATTAAATGTGCAATGTATAAATACATGTATAAACTGAAATGTTGATTCGCTTACTCTGCACAGATCAGCAGGAGTGCAGTGCTTGCCTAAGTCAAGACTATC
Organism: Meriones unguiculatus; assembly: GCF_030254825.1. NCBI lineage: Eukaryota > Metazoa > Chordata > Mammalia > Rodentia > Muridae > Meriones > Meriones unguiculatus. The sequence continues at coordinate 4,407,433 of NW_026843646.1, read as the reverse complement.
CAAACCCTGAGAGAAACCAGTGTTTACCCAAGGCAGTGACATTCCTATCCTTTGAGGATCCTCTGGGCATGGCTCTGGCCTGCACAGCTCTGTTCTTCTCTGTCAGCACATTTATAGTTTTGGGGATCTTCCTTAAACACCGAGAATCAGCCATTGTTAAGGCCAATAACAAGACTCTCAGCTATATCCTGCTCATCTCCATCCTCCTCTGCTTCTTCTGCTCCTTTTTCTTCATTGGACGCCCAAATACTGTTTCCTGCATACTGCAACAAATAACATTTGCACTTGTATTCACGTTGGCTATTTCCACTGTTTTGGCAAAAACTATAACTGTAATTCTGGCCTTTAGGATCATGAAACCTGGGAGAACAATGAGAAGGTTGTTTGTCTCAGGCATCTATAATGCTGTCATCCCCATCTGTGTCCTGATTCAACTTATTCTCTCTGGAGTGTGGCTGGGAACCTCTCCTCCCTATATTGACATAGATGTACACTCTGAACATGCTCATGTCATCATTTTATGCAATAAGGGCTCAGCTACTGCTTTCTACTGTGTGCTGGCATACTTAGGAACCCTGGCCCTAGGGAGCTTCACTGTGGCTTTCCTAGTGAGGAACCTGCCTGACACATTCAATGAGGCCAAGTTCCTGACATTCAGCATGCTGGTATTCCTTAGTGTCTGGGTCACATTCATCCCTGCCTACCAGAGCACCAAGGGCAAGGGCATGGTGGCTGTGGAGGTCTTCTCCATCCTGGCCTCCAGTGCTGGGCTGCTGGTGTGCATCTTTTTCCCCAAGTGCTACATTATTCTCTTAAGACCTGATAAAAACTCTTTGAGACATTTGAAAAACAAAAACTAGCAAATAAAAATTGATCATTTTGATGTATTAGTTCTCTAATAAAACCCATTAGTATACTAAAATTAAATCATTTACCTACTTTAAAGTAACTTTTTCTGAAATGTGTATTTAAAGAAAAATAAGAGCCCCTCACATTGTCTCCCAATCACAGACATTTTATTTCAGAATAGAAGCTGCTGTTAAAAACATATTTTAGTAAGTTATGCATGTTACTTATTAATGTGTGGACAATATACATATTCAAAATGTAATTATATGATAGTAATTGATATAAATAGTACATGAACTAAATACTTGTTTTCTTTGTTATTTTTGGGAGTATAATAGGATTTGGGTGGTATATGAGATTCTTCTACAGAACAGGCATGAAAATTGATCTCTGGAAATGGGGGGCTGGGTGTCTTTTAAAAAGGTTGAGCCATCCCAGAAATCAGAGTAGAGAATTTTCTAAACGGAAAAAATAAATCTGCTGCCTGACCCTGCTCTCTTTTCCTTGACATACATAAAAATGACTCGACATCCCACTCTACAAATACTTGCTCACTCACCTTCATTGCTATTCTGTTCACAATAGGTAAGAAATGGAAACTCATAAATATGTTTAACATGAAAATATCATACATATAAATAGATGTAAGTAAGAAAAATATAATTTAGGTAACTCATATCCAGAAGACAAATATCTTTCATTCTCTACTCTGGGGCATCTACCTCCAAATGTTGGTTTGTGAGTATTCAGCATGGAATGACTGTAGAAACAAGAAAGCATGGTAGGGAAGCAATACAATGGCAGGGACAATTGATCTGGTTGGGATAAACCAGGGGAGGTACTCTAATTATGAAGGAGGATAAATATAAAAGAAGGAAGTGGGTGAAATAACAGTAAATTTTTGAAAGTGTTTTCAGCAATCATATTGTGAATTATCTACATAAAATCCCTATAATACATGTAAGTCCATTCATGAATAAAAACATGTTGTAATCTTGATATTTTTAATAATGCACACAGATAATTATAGTCCACCCCTGACCAAATATTATTCTACTGTTATATCTAACCTGAAAATTACAGTCTATTTCCAGCCTGAAAAGATGTTTTTTGTTCAGTCTGAAATACCTGAAAATAACAGGATACAGAATGAGGAACTAGGAAAATGAAGAGGTGCCATGCTAACTCCTGAAAGTTTAATTTCCACCAAGTGTCAGATTCTTGGAGCATAACTTTATAGTTATTCTCAAGTGCCTGCTTTTTCATCAATACATAAGACATTGGAGACATGGCATGCATGCTTGTGGGTGCTCGCGTTCCCCTTAACATTCACCATAGTCCACCTAAAGAGGAATGTACACACCAATCCAGCCATACACCTTTCACTCTCCAATGATAACCTGCCTACAAGATTTGCTGGTGTGCTTGTGGCACAAATTTCATGGAAGTGACCGATTAATATTTGGTTGAGTTTCAGGAGGCCCACTCCATGGAAAGGAACATTGAACCAACATGACTTGGGTGGCCAGGAGCCTGCATCTACACAGGCCATGGACATCAGAGAAATGTAAATGCTATAGTTGTGCTAAAGGAGCACAGCCATAATCACAGATTGATGCCTTACTCAGCCATCATAGAAAACTTCTTCCTGCAGCAGACGATAACAAATACAGAGATCCACATGTAGTTGATTTGCAGACAGTGAGAGGCCTTGGACCACCCCACCCTAAATGAGATGTCTCCAGCAATTCCCTCCCCTAAGGGCTCAAGGAACTCTGTGCAGAGTGTAAGCACCAAAGGGGATGAAGGACACGAGGGTAACAATGCTTTGTAAACACAACAGGACCAACACACATATGAATGCACCCTGACCCACAAGCTAGCTTTTCTATTACATTCCCCTGTCGGGGCTACCTTGCCTCACCACAGGGGAAGAGGATGCACTGAGTCCTGATGTGACTTGATATGGTGGCATGGGTGGGTGGACACAGGGGAGGGGATGATCCCCTTCTCTGAGGAGCCAGGTGAGGGGTGATAGGGGAAACAGGGAGAGTAGAACCAGGAGGAGAGGAGGGAAGCGTCTACGACAGGGATGTAAAATGAATCAATAAATATTAAATAATAAAATAATAATAAATGAGGGGGCTGGAGAGATGTCACAGAGCTTAAGAGCACAGGCTTCTCTTCCAAAGGTCCTGAGTTCTATTTCCAGCACCCACGTGGTTGTTCACAACCATCTATAGAGAGATCTGGCACCTTTTTTCTGGTATGCAGGCAGAATACTCTACAAATAATATATTTTCAAAAAAACATCCCCTACCTCCAAAAAGAACACTCACTACCTCTTTAAATAATAATAATAATAATAATAATAATAATAATAATAATAATAATAATAAATTTTAAAGATAGTTTTCTCCAAAGGGCCAAAAAACCAGACTAATCCGTTAGCCCCATGAGCGGCAACAGATGGCAACAGAAATATTCAAGGGCATATTTGTGGGTTGTCAAGGCTACAATATATATTCACTTCTTTTGTATGCCTGTGGCTTCTGTTTTCATGCTTTCATGGTATTTCTGTGTGAGCGAATATCTGTATCTCTGCACCCATGTTTCCCTCATGTTTTTTCTTTCCTCTTTTTATTAATAACATTAGACACCTCAACCGTTTTATTGATTTCTGGAAGATTGGAGCCTGACAATTTCCTCTTTATGAAATCCGAAAGTTTGTGCTTTTGACATAAATTCACCTCCCCAAACTAATGATGTGGCTTACCATTTAGGGTTTTCTGGTCATGGGTTTGGTGCAACTCTGTGCTTCTTTGCTATCACTGCTGTGGTTTTGGGTCAATTCGTGAAGTACTAAGCCTTTCCTGGCCATTGTCAAGGGCAATCCCAGAATTCTAAGCCATCCCTTGATTATCTGCTGCTACTGCTTCCTCTACTATTTATTCTTTATTGGCCACCACATCACAGTCATCTGCATTACCCAGCAAGCCACTCTGAGACTCTGTTCATGATTCATTTGGGGTGTATATGTTTGAGAGAGAGAGAAAGAAAGGGAGACAGAGATGTAGAGACAGACAGACAGAGAAAGAATACTGCTATATGTGTGTGTGTGTGTGTATTTTTCTATAATTCTGGAGCACTGAGGCGGTTTCTGGTATCAGTCGCCTGTCTGTCTTGCTCTTGGATTTGACTTGTTGTCCATGGAGTTCGGTGGGAATGTCTCTCCCACGTTGACAGATTTGCAAACTCTGAACCTGACCACCTACCTCATCATAGGAATGAGAATTCCCACAGAGGAAACATGTGGACAGATCTGACTGACCAATCAGAACTGGAGTAAGGTGGAGACAGTATGTCCAGAGCCTAATAACAATTTGTCTTGGCCATCTTTAGCACCTATTAGCCATTCTTTGCCAGCCTCTTTGTTGGACCTAGTATCCTAGGACTGATGAATACCTGTAGGGTGGTGCTAACTAGAACACAAGCATCTAGCAGGCCCAATGTTAAAATTTTCACCTGATGGCATTGGAGTCCCATAGCTGTTTTCTATGCTTTGCCATAACCCACTTTTCTAAGGTCTAACTGAAGAGCATTTATGGCTGTTCTGATATTATAAATATTTCATGGGACTCCCTCCACATTGGAACATGGAATTTGGAGTGACCCAAATCTATGCTCTCAGGCCATGGCAATTGTCATATTCAACAAGGACACAATTCCTGCTTTCTACTGTATCCTGGGATACCCAGCTGTCCCATCACTGAGGAGTGTCCACTATCACTTTACTGGCTAGAGCTTTACATATTTATAGAAGCCAGGCTTCTGACACTCAGCGTGGTGGTGTTCTGCAGTGTGTTGGCCACTTTCTTTACTAACCCCCATACCACCGGGGGCAAGGTCATGATGGTTGAAGAGCATCACAGGATCCCAAAAATTTCAGTGACCTCCTTCTAGACTTATGGTCAATATTGTGAGAGGATTTCTACCAATATGCCACAACACTGAGGATGAGATCATGGATGCCTTTTATATTTCAGTGGCTACAGAGGTGATTTGGGAGTTAAGAACACTTGTTCTTGCCAAGGACCAGATCTGTTTTGCACCTGGTATCTCACCCCATCTGTAAGTCCATTTCCGGGAGATTTAGCTCCATCTTCTGCCCTCTTCACACACCAGGCATCCATCTGATACACAGGCACACCTACCCATGCAGACAAAACACTCATACATATAAAAACATACAATCAGATGAGAATTACACTTCCTAAGATGGGGGGAAAGCACACCCTTCCATTAGTAAGTAAAGCTAGTTTATTGCACACACATCCCCAGCTATAAATTTACATAATCCCAGTTTAAATGTGTCCAGTTTAAATTCTTCTATTCAGCCAAGGCCCAACCAGTCCCTGCTCACTGAAAAAGGAATCCTAGGGTCCCTGGCCCTCTTTATTTTAGTGAGTGCCGACTCTCCCAGTCAAAACAGGCCTGGTCTCGGGAAGGTAGACAGAGATTATAAATCATTTTTAAGGATTATAACAAAAGCCAGTTGTGATGTGACATGCCTGTGATCCTCAGTGGGGCAAGCAGTGGTATGTTTTCCAGGTCATCTAGGTTTACAAAGTGAGTCCAGGACATGCAAGGCTACACAGAGAAACCCTTGTCTCCAAAAAACAAGGGCTTGTGCTCCCTGCTAGCTCTTTACACTCACAACACTGGACATATTCTAAGTCACATAGTATGACTTCAACCAGGCTACAGAAAAGTCCTGCCAAGCACGTTGGCACGCACATTTAATCCCAGCACTTGGGAGGCAGAGGCAGGTGAATATCTGTGAGTTCGAGGCCAGCTTGTTCTACAGAGAAAGTTCAAGACAGCCAGTGTTACACAGAGAAACCCTGTCTCAAAAACCCAAAATAATAATAATAATAATAATAATAATAATAATATTGAAATAAAAAAAATTTCAGAACCAGGCCTACTGGCACATTGCCAGGTTCCTTTCACAAGGAAGGCACACAGTAGAGTTTATGGGAAAAATAGCAGGTGGAAGAAAGATTTGAAACTTCATTTTATTTCAGTTTTAAAATCTCAATTACATTAATTCTAAGTGGATTTGAGAGACCAAAGACTTAAAATCAGTGGGTATTGTTTTAAAGTTTAAAGCAGAAGCATGAATAAAGGCTAGTTAGTTGGAAACACGTCCAGCCACCTTGGGGAAGAACTAGCCTTAATGCCCTGAGGGGACAAATTACCCTTACTGCATTCTTTCCTGCCCACTAATTATACAGTTGCTATGAAATCGGCCCATAGGACCAGGCCAGAACTGTTTGTAGTCTTGTTGCCCAAAGTGGACCAATCATTTCAAAAGTCAGTTTCCTTTACACAATCATGTAATGCCAAAACATGTAAGTCCCTGCATGCAGTTTTGCCCCATCAAAACCTTGCTTCCCTAGATCTCAGGGTTGTATTCCTCTCCTGTGTCCACAGGAAGTTTGTGTCCCATGTCTGAACACGTATACAATTTTAAAAATCTCATGGTCTTTTGGGTTTCCCGAACTGGGCATAACAGTTTCACTATGAATAAGACCATTAGTAATTTATAAACATCTCCAATGACAATGAACACTTGTAGCCACAGAAAACAACCCAAAACCTCCCCAATCCCACTTAAGGAAAATAGGACATCATTTTCATTAATTTCTTCTAGCTGACATTTTGGACATGAAGAAATCCTTTTGTGGGCCCAAAGAAAATTTGAAAAGTGTTTAATTAAACAAGCAATATATGTGGTCCTGTCTTTGAATGTTGAGAAAATAATAAGAGTTAATAATAGTCCTGTTCAGAACAGTCTAAAATGCTGGACCAATTAAGATTTGTAGCTTTCTTCAAAGCTCTCTTGGGAGCAGGCCGTGATGAGAAACAGCAATTGAAGCTGTTGAGGCAGGATCAAGCAGAATTCTGGAACATGGAAGATACTGAAACAGGTGTGTCAATGTCTCAGCATTCTGGAAGAAAGATTCTGTCAGGTTTGGTCCAGCATCTCCAGTATTCACTCCTTTTGTTCTGCAAACATATAATTTCTCACAAGCATTATACAGTTCTAAAATTATAAATGTAAGAAATGTTCAGAATTAAACTGTAAACAAATTTTATCAATGCCAATTAAAAGAATGGCATAATAAATATTGACGATATTATAGGCAAGGATTTATTGGCCATGTATTGTTGAAGATCTGGCTAGAGACATTTTTCATGTCTCAGTCAGTTTTAGAGTTTTTCCCATGTGAAGGGATTATCAATTTATATTACTTGTTTTGTTTGGTCTTCTTGATTTCTCTCTTCTTCTGTGTGACCAAAGTCTTCAGGTGATCTTCCTCTGTGAAATCTTATTTTTATTAGTTTTGAAGGATCCCATAATTTCTCGTCTCCTGTGTGAACATATGCAAAACCTATTCCCCAGTGTGTAACACATTCCCTACTGTCCATTGTGAAGTTGGGGTATTTTTGAAATATATAGGCTGAAATAATTCAGCAGGTTTTTTTTTTCTATAACCCAGTGTTTTTGTGCAGCTGTTGTTTGTTGTTCATTAACATTTAAGAAATTTAAGGTCAATAAAGCATTATGTAATCTATCTCTGTGGTATTTTAATATCCCTCTCTGTTTGCTAAGCATTTTCCTTAAAGTATGATTCGATTTTTCAATGACTGCTTGACCAGCAGGACTATGAAGTATACCTGTTACATGTTTTATCTTATAATATGTAAAAAATCTTTCCATTTTATTAGAGACATATGCTGTAGCATTATCAGTCCTAATTTATGTAGGAATAACCATAACTTCCATCACTTCTAATAAATGCATAACTGAATCAGCCTTGTCAGAACTTATGGCTTTTGCTCATATGTGTCTGAATATGTGTCTATAGTATGGTGCACATATTTCAGTTTACCAAACTCTATAAAATAAAACACGTGATTTGCCAAATTTCATTTTTTTGATTACCATTAGGATTACTTCCTGCAGGTAGTGGAGTTTAGTTATATAAAGAACAAGTGGGATATTTTTGCACAATTTCTTTGGCTTGTTGCCAAGTGATAGAAAAATCTCTTTCTAAAACTTGGCTGCTAACATTGTGTTTTTAATGAAATTGTGAGGCCTCTAACACACTCCTGTCAATAGTTGATCAATTTTATCATTGCCTTGTGCTACAGGGCCTGGTGGACCCATATCAGATCTGATATATGTTATATACAATTGATTATTTCTATTTCTAATTACTTGTTGTAAATGAAGAAACAGTGAAGTTAAGTCCAAATTATCCTGAATTAGATCAGAAGTTTCTATATGCAGAACAACTCTTTCTGCATATTGAGACTCAGTGATTTTATTAAGAGATTCTTGAAAATTTGATAACACCAAGAGAATTGTATATAATTCTGGTTTTTGAACTGAATTATAAGGACATTCCACCACTTTACTCAGACTTTCTGACTTACAACCTGCCCTTTTTGATTTATTGGCATCCATATAAAATGTGGGAGCTCCAAAAATTGGAGTTCTTCTTATTATAGGAGGGGGAACCTACTTGCTTCGTTTTATAAACTGAAGTGACTTGATTTTTTGGTATCTGTCGCTGATTTCTCCCAAAAACTCACAAGCTCTTTGCCAGTACCCATTCTCTGCCCATAATGGTACAGTCTCAGCATTGGTAAAGGGCACCACAATTTCATCTGGATCTATTCCAGCCAACTGATGAATTATCATTTTTCCTTAGGATCAATTCAGGAACTTTTCTATATAGATTTTTAAATTTTTATTTTGTTTGTGTGCAAAAATATCCATTCTAAGACACAGTCCACCTTCTGCATAAGAATTCCTGTGGGAGAATGAGTGGAAAGCAAGATAACACAAATACAGGCCCTCTTTGGATCAATATGGTCTATATATGCATCTTGTAATTTCCTTTCTACCAGAGCCAATTCATTTTCATCTTCAGTTGATAATGTTCTTGGACTTTTAAAGACCTTATCATCCTGTAAGTTTTGAAATAAGTTATTTAGCTCTTGAGTAGCTAAACCAAATGTAGGCTATAGCCAGTTAATATCTCACAGCAATTTTTGAAAATCATTGGGAGTTTTTAATTGGGTTCTTCTAATTTGTACTTTTTGTGGTTGAGTTTTCTATAGACCTATTTTGTGTCCTAGGTAATTAATAGAATCTCCTCTTTGTACTTTTTTGGGAACAATCTCTAAACCCCAACAAGGCAAAATTCTATTTATTTCATCAAAAATATTTTCTAATGTTTTTCTATCTGACTCAGCTAATAAGATATATCCATATAGTGGTAAATTATGTATTGAGGAAACTGCTTATGAATTATCTCCAACAACTGTTGTACAAAATATTAGCACAAAGTAGGACTGTTCAACATCCCCTGTGGTAAGACCCTTGAGTGATAACTCTTTATATGACAGCTTCTATTCAAAGTGGTTGCTGAGAAAGCAAACCTTTCTTTATCATGTTCATTTAAAGGAACTGTGAAAAAGCAATCCTTTAAATCAATCACTATAATAGGCCATTCCTTAGGTAACATGGAAGGCAATGGGATTCTGGATTGTAACGATCTCATTGGCTTAATAATTTTGTTAATGGCTCTGAGATCTGTTAACATCCTCCATTTGCCAGATTTCTTTTTGATGACAAATACAGGAGAATTTCAAGGGCTGTTGGACTCCTCTATATGTTGAGCCTCCAGCTGTTCCAGGACTAACTCTTCTAGTGCCAGTAATTTGTCTTTACTCATAGACCATTGTTCAAATAGGTTGGTCAGCCAACCACCTTGGTAAGGTTGTGGGGGTTTTATTAGCAGTGGCTTCCCAACATGAAGTTGAAAAGACAGCCTCTGTTGTATTTTGTTTATAGACAGCCTGTAACTGTTTTTGATGGCATTTTAAAATAATTTTAACTTCTTTATCAGGAGTATTACCTGTTTTGCCTCCGAAATTGGGGTTGTTAATTTGGGTCTCCCATTGTTGTAACAGATCTCTTCCCCATAAGTTTATGGCTATTTCAGCTACATATGGCCTTAATTTTCCTATTTGACCTTCTGGTCCTATACATTTAAGCCATTTGGCATGTTGTTTTACTTTAGATAAAGTTCCAACTCCTTGGAATTGGATATCCACCTCCTGAATTGGCTAATTTGGGCGTCAGAATTTAGGATTGATAATTGTGAAATCAGCCCCAGTATCCACCATGCCTTCAATTTCAATATTATTTAAAATTATCTTTAACTTTGGCCTATGATCATTTATAGAGGTTTGCCAATATATTTTTTTATCCCTTCTGTTTTTTTTTCTATAAAACTACCCTGACCTCACTGTTGAAGTTTTTAATGTTTATTCCCAGAGCAGTGGTGTTTAACTTTCTTGTGGAGGAGTATCCCTGTCCTGTATTGGGGCCTGAGAAAGGCCCCTTAGGCATTTTTTATAAAGAATTACCCCATTTGTCTGTGCTCTACATTCACTAATCCAATGTCAATCCTTGCCACATCTTCTGCATATTCTAGGAAGTATAGACTCCCTTTTTGAATTATTTTGTTTTTTCTGGTAACTTTGTTTGCCCATCAAAATTAAGACATTTCCCAATGTCTTTAGGGGTAGCTTCTCCTATCAAGGCCAAATTGGGTGATTGAGGTCTGATGTCAATTTTATTTATAACCCATTCATCTATTTGTGCACACCCTGCTTTAAATGGGTGTATTACCTCTTTGCATTCAAAATCTTTGCATTTTCAAAAGCTTTTCTAGCTAGTGGATCTGATATACCTGTATCCCCAGCTGAAGTCAATCTTTGCAAAACATTAATGAATGTTTCACATGGAGCTTGTATGACCTGAGAGAATGGCTCAAGCCTTTTTCCTAATTCCTCAACCTTGTCCCAGGTATTTCAGGCTGGTAAGTGACATAATGCTAAGGTTTCTTCATTATATACAGCTTGTATCTCTGTGTCAGCCTATTGGCCATCACCAAGCAACTGTTCCTTAGAAACACCAACAGCCCTGGCTCTATTTTTGTATGCTATCTCTCTAGCCTCTTCTCCTCATCATGATAGCCATTGTAAATATGGCTCAGGTTCTTTTATCGCCTTTGCCATATCCTCCCAGTCCTTTGGGATTACTCTACTGATTGGCCAAGAAGTCAGCATTTGTTTTACAAATGGTGAATGCATTCCAAAATTGGTGACACTTTCTTTAAATTTTCTCTGGTCTGGCACTTCCACAGGGTGCCATTCAGCCTCATGGTAATCCTGTGGAAGATCATCATCTGCTGGTCTCTGTTGTACACTGACTGGATAAGCTAATGTTTGTTTTCTAACCACCTTTGATTGACTTTATTATTATCTTTTGCCTCTGCCTGAGTATTTTCTTTACTTAGTATTCTAAACTATTTTTTAAGGTCTGTACCCATATTTCACAACTATCTCTCTGTTGTTTGTTTTGTTCAATAATCTCTTCAATCTCTTCTTTTATGCCTCTCTTCTAACTTTTAACTTTTTCTTTATAGTGTTCTAGTTGTTTGTATTTTCCAGTATCTTTTCTAAAACCTCTGACCTATTTTCCTGTTATTTCTTATGTTCTGTAAGTTTTTGGATCTCTTGTTTTATGTCCTGTTTTCAACCTTCATTTTTTGTTTATATTGTTCTACTTGTTTTTTGTATTGTTCCAGTATTTTTTCTAAAGCCTTTGCCTTTGAGAACACATAAAAGGCTAAATCAATTATTAAAGTTAAATTGAGGAATATGAATGTAACCATAGTCATAATTTCTAAACTTTCCTTTATTTCTGTCTTAAAACCATAGAAGAGATTATCAGCCAAGCTCTGAGAAGTATATTTCAATTTTTCACTCATCCTGTTAGAATGTAGTGGCAGCCAGTTTTGTTCAGTCTCAGTTCTGCCCAAAGTAGGCTATCTTTTGTTCTGAGGCTTGTTTAAGAGTCTCTTTTAAAGAGCCAGTAATTTATCTGGGAGTTTTTAGGTTTAAAGTTTTAGTTGTATCGCTGGGAGCTTATTCCTCTCCCCCACACAATTATAATAAAGTAAGATTTAAAGGGTGTGGATACTTAGATGAGTTAGGTGCAATTTGTTGTTGGTTATTAATATTTACTATTGATAAATCTTTTAGTTAAGCAGTGGTTATTCCTAAACAGCTGTATAACCAAATCACCACAGAGAGACTAGGATTTATTTAATTAACCTAGAGCACAATGATGGCCAACAGTTACTCCACCCTAAACCTCTAAGCCTACAGAGTTTCCTACCATTCAGATTCACCCATCATACTTGCCTTTAGTGATATCTTAGTTCCAGGTCATTTCCACATGTGGTGCCAAGACTGTAGATTCTCCTTTTCTCCTCTTTTCCTCTTCTTCCTCCTTCCTATTCCTCCCACTTTGGACCAGGATGTCTCACCCTATCCTCTCTATTGCTCATTATTGTGGCTTCTTATTTTAATTGACAATATAGAGAACAAATGGTGGCCTGTTTATGCAAACTTGAGACAGGTGATGCTTAGAAAAAGTATCACAATTCAGTATCTGGATTGAAACCAGACAATGGAGGTGAAATATCAGCTTTTGAATGAACAAGGGTAAATTGTATACATTCCAACAAAAAAATACTATACCAATATAATCTCTTGTATCATATTGAAACAACATGGTCTAAAACTAGACCTTAATAATAACAAAAAATAGTATGCATGGAAACTGAACTCTACTCAATGACAGCTGGATTATGGAAGAAATAAACTAATTAGACTTTCTAGAATTTAACAAAAATGAAGGCACAACTTACCCAAACTAATGAGACATAATGAAAGTAATTCTAAGAGGAAAGTTCATAGAACTAAGTGCCTTCATAAAGAAATATGAGGCATCTCAAATCACCATAACAACACACATGAATGACCTAGTCAAAATGAAGCAGACATATACAAGAGGAGTAGATGGCTAGAAATAATCAAACTTAGGGCAGAAATCAATAAATTAGAAACAAAGAAAACAATTCAAAGAATAAACAAAAGCAAGAGCTGGTTCTTGGAGAAAATGACAGATAGATAAACCTTTAGCATAACTAACTAAAACACAGGGAGACACTATACAAATAAGCAAAATCAGAAAATAAAAGGGGGTATAATTACAGACACTGAGGAAATTCAAAGAATCATTATGCTTCACCTTAAAAGTCTATATGCCACAAAACTTGAAAATCTAAATGAAATGGAATATTTTCTTGCTAGATTCCACTAATCAAAGTTGAATCTGGATCAGGCAACTAAATTAATAGACCTACATGCCCTTTTGAAGCATTCATCAAAAGTCTCCCTGCCAAACAAAGACCAGGGATTGATAGTTTCGGCGCAGAATTCTACTAGACCTTCAAAGAAGAGGTAATGCCAATACTCTTCAAACTATTTCACAAAACAGAAAAAGAAGGAACATTACCAAACTCTTTGTATGAAGCCACATTCACCTTGATACCTAAACCTCACAAAAGCTAACTAAAAGGCAGAGTTACACTAAGAAAGATTATTTCAGACCAATCTCTCTTATGAATATTGAAACAAAAATACTCAATAAAATACTTGCAAAATGAATCCAAGAAAACATCAAAAAACTCATCTACCATGACCAAGTGTCTTCATACTAGGCATGCAGGGGAGATACAATGTACAGAAAACCATCATTGTAATCCACCACATAAACAAACCGTAAAAGAAAAACCACATGACCATCTCAATAGATGCTGAAAAGCATTAAATAAAATCCAAGCTCCATTAATGTTTAAAGTTTTGAAGATATCAGAGATAAAAGGCACATGCCTAAACACAGTAAAGATAATATACAAGTGTACAGCAAACATCAAACTAAATGGAAAGCAATTTAATTCAGTCCCACTGAAATCAGAGACAAGTCAAGTTTAATCTCTCTCCTTTCTCGTCAACATAGTACTGGAAGTTCTAGCTATAGCAGTAAAACACCTAAAGGAAATCAAGGGCATACAATACAGAAAGGAAGAAGTCAAAGTATCACTATTCACAGATGATATGATAGTATACATGAGTGACCCTAAAAATTCTTCCAGAGAACTACTACAGCTGATAAACACCTTCACCAAAGTGGCTGGAAACAAAGTTGCTTAAAAATATCTGAAGCCCTCTTGTATAAAAAAGACAAGAGGGGTGAGAAAGAAATTAGGAAAAAAACAACCTTGTAATAGCCACAAATAACATAAAGTTCACTGGTGTGACTCTAATCAAGCAAGTGAAAAATCTGTATAAAAAACTTCAAGTATTTGAAGAAAGAAATTGAAGAAGATATCATAAAATAGAATGATCTCCCATACTCATGGATCAGTAGGAATAACAGAAAAATGTTCATTCTACCAAGAGAAATGTACAGATTCAGTGCAATTCCCATCAAAATACAAACACAATTCTTTACAGACCTTGAAAAAACAATTCTCAACATCACATAAAAAACACAAAAAAAGCCAGAGTAGTTAAAAGAATTCAGTACAATAAAAAACTTCTGGAGGTATCTCCGTCCTGGATCTCAAGCTGTACTACAGAAAAACAGTAAAAACGGTGTAGTACTGGCATAGAAACATACTGGTGAATCTGTGGAATTGAATCAAAGACCCAGAAATTAACCCAGACACCTACAATGCCTGATTTTTTACAAAGAAGCCAAAACCATTCAATGGAAAAAAGAACATCTTCAATTAATGGTGCTTGTCTAACTGGATGTCTACACATACAAATAGATTCATACTTATCACCCTGCACAAAAGTAAATTCCTGTGGATCAAATACCTCAACATAAAACTAACACTCTTACTCTGCTATTTAAAAAATTGAGGAAGAGGCTTGAACACATTTGCACAGGAGACAACTTCCTGAACAGAACACCAGCAGCACAGGCTCTAAGATCAACAATCAATAAATGGGATCTCATGAAAATCTTCCGTAAAGAAAAGGACACTGACAGCAGAACAAAAGGATGGCTTACAGACTGGGAAAGGGTCTTCTCCAACTCTACATCTGACAGAAGGCTAATATCCAGAATATATAAATAACCCAACAAATCAAATAATCCAATTTAAAATATGTTTCAAGGCTAAACAGAAATTCTCAACAGAGAAATATTGAATGGTGTAGAAACACTGTAAAATGCTCAACATTAAAAATCTGAAAAATGAAAATCAAAACGACTCTGAGACTCCACCTCTCACCCATCAGAATGACTAAGATAAAAAACTCAAGGGACAACTCATGCTGGAGAAGATGTTCTGAAAGGAGAACCCTCCTCCATTGTTGGTAGAATGTAAACTTGTACAACCACTTTGGAAATCAGTCTGGCACTTTCTCAGAAAACTGGGAATACTGTTACCCCAAGACCCAGCTAAACACCTCCTAGACATATATCAGAAAGATGCTCAAATATACAACAAGGGCATTTGCTCAACTATGACTATAACAGCTTTATTCATAATAGCCAGTAACTGGAATCAAACTATATGTCCCTCAATGGGGGAATGGATACAGAAATTGTGGTACATTTACACAATGAAATACTATTCAGGTATTAAAAACAAGAAAATCATGAAATTTGCAGGCAAATGGATGGAACTAAAAACGATCACCCTGAGTGATGTATCCCAGAAGCAGAAATACATCTATGGTATATATTCACTTACAAGTGGATATTATCCATACAATATAGATTGGACATACTAAAATCTACAGACTTTAAAAAGCTAAAGTACAAGGAGAAACATAGGGAAGATGCTTAATTCTCATTCAGAAAAGAAAACAGGATAGATGCCAGAAACCATAGAAGAGAAAGAACAGGATATAGCCTTCCATGGATGAACACTAAGTGACTCCACTCAAGAGGTGATTGAAGCAGATGCAGAGACCCACAGCAAAATTTTGTATAGAGCACAAAAAGTCTTATTGAAGAAGTGGGAGATAGAAGGACCTAAAGGGGATAGGAGTCACTCAAGGAGACCAACAAAGCCAAAAAATATCTGGGTCCTGGGGCCCTGCAGAGGCTGATGCATCAACCAAAGATCATGAGAGGACTTAGAATCCCTGCTCAGATGTAGCCCATAGACACCTCAGTCTCCATATGGGATTCCTAGTAAGGGGAGAAGAGACAGTCTCTGAACTCAGTTGCCTGCTTTCAGATCACTTCTCACTGGTGGGGACAACTAGTAAGCCCACAGATGAAGAGGATACAGGGAGTCTTAATGGAAACTGATAGACTAGGGACTGATACGACCTTCCCTATCAGAGGACTACAGGAGAAGGATAGGGGAGGAGGGGGGAGGAATACTGGGACATAATGTAGATGAGGGAGGGGGCTACAATTGGGATACAAGGTGAATATATTGTAAAAATTAATGATAAACATGGATGACAGAATGAAGCATAAATAAGACACAATTTACTGAGAAATACACAAAAAATACTCACCATCTTTAATCATAGATCTAGCTAGAAAAAAAACTTCAGCAACCAATACCTCAAATGACAAATAATGTATGTTTAGTGTCCTTCTTGTCAGTATAGTAAAAGAGAATGTGATAGGATGCACACAATAACATTGGAAATCTTTCTTCATGCACTGAACATGGAGTGACTTGTAGGAGTTGAGATGTTGATTTATTTTCTTCCCACAGATCAGCAGGGATTTATCCCTTGCTAAATTCAAGAGTACCCAAACCTTGAGAGAAATCACTGACTGCCCATGACAGTGACCTTCCTGTCATTTGAGGATCCTCTGGGCTTGGCCCTGGCCTGCATGGCTTTGTGCTTATCTGTCAGCACAGCTATAGTTTTGGGTATCTTTCTCAAGCACCATGACTCACCCATAATTAAGTCCAATAACAAGACTATAATAAAATACCTTAGTGTCTTCAAATGAAATTATTTACCCCTACTTTTAGTAAGTTTATATAAAGTGTATATCTAACCATAATTAAAAGAGCCCTTCATTTAAGCAATGTTATATAGACACATTCTATTTCAGAATAGAAACTACTTCTGAAAACACATTTTAGTAAGTTATAGATGTTACTTTTTAATTTGTGGGCAATATAAGTATCCAAATGTTAATTACATAATAGTAATTGTGATAAATAATACAGGTACTATATACTTTTCCCTTAGTATTTTATTTTTCTGGAGGAAACAGGAATTAAGTTGACAGTTGACGGCTTCTGTTGGACAGGCAAAAACCTGGACCTCTGGCAAAGGGAGGTTGCAAAATTGTACATCCACAGCACAAATCAGTGTGAAGAATTCTCAAAATGATAAAAAAAAATCTACCATATGAACCACTTATAACTTTCCTTGACATATGTACAGTGGACTTAACATACTCCTTCAAAAATGTTTTCTCAACCATACTCATTGCTATTCTGTTCACAATAGGTACAAAATGGGAACACCTAAATATACTTCAACTGATATAGATAAGTGAAATGGTATGCACATAAGTAAATAGAAATATAAATAACAATATTGATTTAGGTAACTCAAATCCAGAAAAGAGATATCACATGTCCTATCTACTCTGAAGCATATAGCTCTAGATCTTCAGTTGTGAGTATTCACCCTACTGTGTAAGAAAAGACAGAGTGTGGCAAAAGACTGGGGATCAGCCCCAGCAGTTGATAGTATCCAGAGAAGAGGGAAGAATAAGGTGGGGCAGAAATGAGTCAGACATGGTTGTCCAAAGAAACTGAGGCTCTTGACTGGCAGGCAGTCAGAGTACTTCTTTATTTAGACAGAGTTCAATAATAAAAGATAGATTCACATTGTTCTAAAGCATAGATGATATCCTTTTTGTCCCCAGACATGAGTTTTAACTGTCTCTTGGTCATCAATTTAGTCATTACTGATAAACCTTATCTTTTACTATCATTTTTCCTCATCAACCCCTAATCTGACATTTTTGAGAATCTGGAGGCATATTTGCCACAGCCTGGAAGCCCATTCTCAGGTTGGAAGCATTCTCAGATTCAATAGCAATAGATAGAAAATCATTAAGCAGGCTTGGACATATTGCTTGGTCCCAAGAAGTATATTATCAAATTTTAATGGACAACCTCAAGAAAAGCAATTTAGGCTAAAGCAGCAACAGTTACTATTCAATTCCTGACATAATGCAATGTCTATACTTCATATCTTTGTAGAATTTATTTATGTGCTAAATCTAAACATTCTTTCATTATTTTGGTCATACAACACCACAGTGATACTGTGAAAGCTGATATTTCTAGTAAAAGGAAGTCATAATACCTCACTTTTAAAATAATTTTCACAAAACATTCTTTGTCCTTCATTATAAATCCTAGTTTAAGGTGAAGATGTCTCCAGCCATTCATGTACAGCTCAATCTAGTCACTGGGGGGCATATCATATGTAGCTCCTAATCTTATATGCCAAGTAATCACCTGAGGATACAGCAGTATGAGGTATTTAATCTCAAATGCTATCAACTCTTCTAGCACTACAAACTTTGGTTGCCTTTTTAAGAGTATGTTGTTCTGATTATTTTCTTCTTGGGGAAGCACAGGGGTAGATTTTGCAAGAGTATCTTGGAGCTGAAGTCTCATAAGGAGTTCTCAGCAATTTTTTTGTGAGTTACAACTTCCACAAGAAAGACATTCATGTAGGGCCAGATAATTGATATTTCCCCTAAAAATGAGAGGGTCAGTATGCTCAGGATTTTTCTGGGGAAGCTTAGAAGCAGTACCACAGAGTGAAGACATAAATGATTCATTAAAAAAATTTCCATTGCTCCAATGACCCAGGTTGTATAAGTACTGAAAGCACTCTAAGCATGTAGCAAGTGGAGATCAAGACCAAGCCTGAAAGATAGCATGAGCTGCATATTGTAACATGCAGCTCAGCTGTGCTGGATCTTTGTCAAATAGCTGTGCTGACTTCATGGCTTTAACTGTATATGAACTTTGGTGAGGTTTTAATCCATTTGGAGGTGACTTTATGTGAAAATAAGCTCCTATTTCTATGTTTCTACATATATACATCTAGTTTGGTCAGTACAATTTATGAAGATTTTATCTGTTTTTCCAGTGTGTATTTCTATTTTTCGTTATAGTACTAGTGCATTTACATGATCAAATATTACTCACATATTTAAAAAATCAAATCATGAAACATGAAGGTAAATGCACATTTGCAGGTAAATGAGAGTGAGAGAACCTAGACCCCAAAAGACAAATAGGGTATGTATTTGTTTTACATATATATTAGTTGCAAGATGTATGACATGCAAGCAACTGAACATAATACCACAGGGGATACATACAGATTAAGAACTGGGGTTAGGGGAGGCAGAGATTTCTCCATAGGAAAGGGAAATAAAATACTTGGTACAAATGGAAGGTGGGCTAAAAAGATAGAATTGAAGGAGATAGGGAAAGGAAGAGGGCAATGAAAAGGTAACATGAGGAAAGACAGGTAAAATTAAGGGTCATTTGGTTGGTACAGTGGAAACCTAATGCAATAGAAACTTTCTAAAATATATACATATAAGAAGCCAATATAAATGAAATCACCACACGAGAAGAAAGTCCCAACTGGAAATCACTTGTCACTAAATTAAGCATCCAGTACTGGTAATGGGTTATATTTAACTGAGATATTGGCCAAAGTAGTGTGATTGTAATGCCAAAACAATACAGGCTTTTGCAAACAGTATAGGCATCTTTCCACAAATTGACTGCAATGTCCTATTGTTGGAGACAACACTTACACTTACATGGAACATAGATAAATAGTGCTTGTGCCTACATAGAACCTTCACACTTACATTCTGGCAATTTTGATATGGGAAGTACTCTGCAACTACAAGAGGATACATATAAACACTAACCCAGCTACCAAACTTTTGAACTATGACCTGTAAGACATATTAGTGCAAGAGTTGTAGGAGTAAATAACCAATCTATAGTTGGACTTAAGGCCCACTTCACATGATGGAATCCACACCTGACACTAGTTTATTGCTCAAGAAAAAGAAATTACACAGCCCATGGTTCTTGGGGAAAAGCAAATACTGCATTCTACTAAAAGTAATAAAATGACCATTGACACCATTCTGCTATACTCATAGACCAGTATCTTGTTCAGCCATCAAAAATGTCATCCTGCATCTGATGGAGACAAATTAAAAGACCCATAGAGACAATAGACAGTCAGTGAGAGACCTCAGAATATGCCCTTCAGGCTCTTCAATAATTCAGCCAGAAGAGTGTAAGAGCCAGAAAGGATAGAGGATATCAAAGAACAAAGCACTATAAATTAAGAGGACTGAAGAATAGATAAACTGTGAGAGACTGAGGCAGCATGCACAAGGCCTTTAATGTTTTGTCCCTAGCCCTATCTCTAATTGATAAGTGCTTGCAAATGAAAATGTAGTTTTCTCCAAGGGACACTCATTTTATCCAAGGGACTACTCTTAATTGTATTTTTAAGAGTACATTCCAAAAGGTAGATGGCCAAGAATTTCCCTCACTGGCAAGAGAGGAGGAGGAGGAGGAGGAGGAGCAGGAGGAGGAGGAGGAGGAGGAGGAGGAGGAGGAGGAGGAGGAGAAGAAGAAGAAGAAGACAACAATTGTGTCAAAAGAAATGTTAAATAGCCATGCACAAAAGATCCAGAAAATCTAAAAGGTGAAAAAAAGTAATTTATGAATAATAGAAATAGAAAAAGAAGAAAAAACTCACATCAAAATCCTAGAAAATATTTTCAGCAAAATAATAGAAGAAGGTATCCTTAACCTAATGAAGAAGGGACAGCCTATAAAAGTACAAAATGTATATAGAACAACAATTACAGTGTACCAAAAAGAAATTGTGCTCAGCACATAAAATCAAAACATTAAATGTAAAGAAAAGTATATTAAACAAGGAAGGGCTATGAAAAGTTACAAGCTGAAAATACTAAGTTGCATATAAATTCAGGCTCTTTTGAATAACTCCTGATCTCTCAAGAGATATTCTAAACCTAGAATGGCTGAGGCAGATTATATATAATCTTTAAGGGACCCTTATTCCTATATCCAGTAAACTTTCAATAATAAATGAGGAATAAAGATATATTGCATAATAAAACCAAATATGAGCAGTATCTCTGTAAAACTTCACTACAGAAGCCAATCAATGAAATACTCCAATCTAAAGTGTTAACCTTACCCAAGACAACACAAAAAAATGAATAATCCCAAGCATTAAATCAGAAGGCAAAATCCCCACACCATAACTACAAAATAAAGGGAAATAATAAACATTGCTCATTGAAATCTCTCAACTTGGATGTTCAATTCTCCAATAGAAAGACAGGAACTAACAGAATGGACTAGACAGCAATGTTCATTCTTCTGCTGCATCTACAGAACACTCTTTATCATCCAGGATGGACAGCATCTCTGTGTAAAAAGATGAAAGGAGACAGTAGAAGAAAGTGGACCAAAAAAGAAGTTTAGGGGAACTATTTTATACAGTTCACACAAACAAATATTAAAATTCTTGAGTCAATTTAAAAGAGAATATGTACTGTACACACTGAATGAGGAATTCCACCATTATCCATATGAAACAGATGACTAGGGCTGGTCCAGCACACATCTACACTCATGTTTACTGAAGCAAAGCTTACCATGCATTAAGATAGAATGGACTTGATTGTCCTGAACCACATGAGTCCAAAATATAATATTATTCAATTTTTTTTTATTCATGGAAAACATTTACTTTTGTTTTTTGAGATTTTTAATATAATCACATTATTTCTCGTTTCTCTGTCCTCCCTAAAAAAATCTCTCATATATCCCTCTTTTGGCTCTTTCAATTTCAAGTCTTGAGTTGACAATAACAGCTATTACATGTATCATGCATGTGTGTGTGTGTGTGTGTGTGTGTGTATGCAAGAGTGAGAGAGAACATTTAACATTTCAAGAAAGGCAATCATTTTACTTTGAAATTGTGGATGAACTCAAAATGTATTATCAAAAGTTATGACCTGAGCTAGACACAGAAATGAAACATTGTCTGACTTCAGTCCTAACTGGGCTAAAAGCAGTCAGTGCTCTGAAATAAGAATTGAATAGTCAGTATTAGAGCGTGAACATCAGGGTGTAGTGTCATGACTTGTCAAAGAACACATTTCAGTGACAAGAGGAATAATATAAAGAAATACCTCTGGGTGCATGCATAAGAGCTATTAATAATAGCTTACATTTTTTACTTGAGAAATATTCTGTGTATATTTTTTAAATCTCAATAACCAAAATGTTATAATTACTGTGTAAGAGATATTAATTTATTTATATATTATGTATTCTTCCATCAATTTTTCTTCCATTTTTACCCTCCTGAGTTTTGAGTAATCATTCTTTGCTCTTTTGAAAACTCAAGCCACTTTTTCATAAACTATTTTTACACACTTAACATACCAAAATTTGAATTGTACAATATTTTACGATATTATAATACTAGGAATATATGACAAACCACTGAATTTTATCAAGGGTATTTATTATATATAGTATTACAGGAAAAAGGAAAATGAGTAGAGATGAAATACTATTCTTTCTAGTTGTTTTTAAGAGACAGTTGCCTGAGTCCAGCCATCTCAGGAAAAAAAAACTCATTTTTTTATTATTACAATTTATTTACTTTGTTTTCTGGCTGTAAGCCCCTCCCTCATCTTCCACCAGTTACAACCTACCTCCTTCTTCTACCCCTATGCCCCTCTTCTAGTCCACTGATAGGGAACATCCTACTTCCCTACTATCTTATCCTAGCCTATCTTATCATGTCTTAACAAGAATGGCTGCACCTCCTTCCTCTGTGACCTGGCAAGGCTGCACAGTCCACGAGTAGGTGATCAAGGAGCCTGCAACTAAGTTCATCTCAGAGACAGCCACTGTTACCCTTAATAGGGAACTCACAGGGAAACTGAGATACTTATGAGCTACATCTGAGCAGGGGTTCTAGGTGTTCTTCATGCATGGTCTTTGGTTGGAATAGGACCCACTGGGCCCATATGTTTTGGCTCAGTTGGCCTCCTCTTACATCCAGATCTTCCTACCTCCTGAATCTTCCATATTAATCCATGCTTTCTGCCCAAAATTTGGCTATGAGTCTAACCATCTGCTTCAATACCCTGCTATGTAGATTCTTTCAGAGGCCCTCTGTGTTAGTTTCCTGCCCTGTTCCCTATTTTCCCCCATTACCGATGTCTATCCCATTTGCCCTTCGGAATGAGGATAAAGCATCTTCCTTAGGGATCTTCCTGTTGTTTAGATCCTTTAGGACTATAGATTTTAGTATTTTTAATCCTATATTATATGGCTAATATCCACCTATAAGTGAGTATATACCATGAGTGTCTTTCTGCTTCTGGATACCTCACTCAGAGTGATATTTTCTAGTTACATCCATTTGCCTGCTGATTTCCTTGTTTTTAATTGCTGAATAGTATTGCATTGTATAAATGTGCCACAATTTCTGTGTTTATTCCTCGGTTTGGGGACATCTAAGTTGTTTCCAGATTCTGGCTATTGTCAATAGACCTGTTATGAGCATAGTTGAGCAAATGTCCTTGTTATATGGTTGATAATCTTCTTAATATATGCCCAGGGTCGATATAACTGAATATTCTAGTAGCACTATTCATAATTTTCTGAGAAAGCACCAGATTGATTTCCAAAGTGGTTGTATAAGTTTATATTCCCACCAGCAATGGAGGAGGGTTCACTTTTCTCCACATCCAGTCCAGCTTGTGTTGCAGATGATGTGATAGTACACATGAATAACACTAAAAATTCAACCAGGGAACTCCTACAGCTGATAAACAACTTCAGCAAAATGACTGGATACAAAATTAAATTTTAAAATAAGTGAAGCCCTCCTGTATACAAAAGACAAATGGGCTCAGAAGGAAGTTAGGTAAACAAAACCCCTTCACAAAAGCCACAAATAACATAAAGTACCTTGGTGTGACTCTAATCAAACAAGTGAATAACTTGTATGAAAAAAAAAGAACTTCAAGGAAGATATCAGAAGATCTCCCATACTCCAGGATTGGTAGGATTAACATAGGAAAAATGGCCACTCTACCAAAAGAAATCTAAAGACTCAATGCAATTCCAATCAAAATACCAGCATAAGTCAATACAGACCTTGAAAGAACAATTCTCAGTTTCATATGGAAAAACAAAAAACCCAGAATTGATTTTAAAAAATGCCTGTACAATAAAAGGTTTTCTGGAGGTATCTTCATCCGAGATCTCAGTTAGTACTATAGCGCAACAGTAATAAAAATGGCATGGTACTGGCACCTGTACTTTAAATCTTAAAGGGGTGTGCATCTACTCATTAATCATTTTTATTAAATCATATCAAGAAGCTGAGGGGAAAAACAAATATAGGGGAATCAACTGCTGTTTCAGTTTTAGACCCAGTTTGAGGGTGCCCAGACAGCCAATGCTACCTTGGGCTGTTGTTTTGGCTCATCAACCTTAAAATATCCATGGCTTTACTATTACTAGTGTACTTTTCTTAACTTTAAATTGTTCTCTAAGATTTTTTACATCAGAGCCATTAGCCAAAACATCTTCCCTGACCTTGTTAAACAATCTATTTTTCCAAATTGTTTCTAAGTATAATGGTCATTACTAACACTCTCCATCTATGGCTCCTTTCAAGGGCAGTGGGTAATTCATTAATCTGCTCAGGTAAACATGTGAAAAGAGATCAAGCATTGTTAATTATAAATGTCAGTGATATTGCCCAGTGAAGAGCTAGAAGCCTTCTTAAAGTTTTCATACAACATATGTTATAAGGATTATGGACATCATAAGGGCAACAAGCAGAGATATGCTACATAAGAACACAAAGTCCTTTGGAAAATCAGTTCTTGGGATTATGCTTCTCCAAGACAAACTCATCATAAGTATGTTAACAGGGGAGCAACATTCCATGAGATCTACAGCTGTTTTGCTGTTGCTACTGCATGGCTCTTGACAGTGGCAGGAAGCCAAAATAGTTTGCCTATAGATGGGTAAGGGGGGGAATGAGGTTAGCTCAGGCCCTGGGAAGGAGAATTTAGGGTATTGCATGGGCTATACTAGCCTGGAAGACCAGATAACATGGAAGGAGTGAAGGATTGCTGGGAGAAAATGGCAGGTAGTTTTGATTTGATATGTTAACAACAAACCTCTGCTATTAGTTCCAGGTTCGAATCCTACTTATATGGTAACATAAACTTCAGAGAGAGAAGCATGTTCTCCATTGGATAATGATTATCAAGTGAGCCCACAGGGAAGAAAAGTGGCAAAGACAAATATTTTGTTTTTCTTTTCTTTCTATATATCTTCTTTCATTTCTTTGAGGAAGGGTGGTTACTCAAACTGACTCAAATTTTTGCTCTTTTGTTTTGTTTTTTCTTAATATTTATTATTTTATTAATTTTTTCTATTTTTCAGAATTTATTCATTATATATGCTGATTGAAGGTCCCACCCTCCCTCCATCTTCCCTCATCCCCTTTCCCTAGTCCACTCAAAAGGGGAGTTCCTCTCCTCTGCCATCCATCCATACGTTATTGGAACATTACTCAGCTATTAAAAACAGAGAAATAAAATTTCTGCTTTTATTTCTTTTCCATAGGCAAGTGTACTCAGCTCGGAAGATTTTATACCATGAAGCTTGCCTGCAACCTTACCGTGAAATAAACACTAAGTATAACTCATTTTAAAGGGTCCTACTCTAAGACACTGTTTGATTGACCATCTCACATCCAGAAACATGTGAACTTTGAAATGCTATGATGTCTGAAATATTTTATCACAGGCATTTCAGAGAATGTGGTTCTCTTGCTGCCTGGAGGGCTGTTTCCCACCAGCCCAGGAAGGCATGAGGGGTAGAAGATGAGGTTTAAAGCTTGGAAAGCCCACAAGCCTAACAGTGGTCAGCCACTCTGAGAACCATCTCAGAAAGTAAGTTCAACTTTAATTCCAGAAAACAAAAAACAGAGGCTTATATCCCTTGGGGAGTGACTGGGATGCTCCAAGCATAGGTGTAGATAATTGTTTAATACTAGGCAATTCAAGGATGCTTGATTTGCATTAAACAGCACATTCCTAGTATATGAATAAGAACAAGAACACAGAACCAAATTATCCTATATTTGAAGGGAGGGGAGAGTTATCAGGGATCTGTGTCAAAGGCCATCTATCAAATTTGATTGGTGGTGTCGATGTTTAATGACACTCTCCAGATGAAGTCAGGCAGAGAAAACTCACCCTTGACATGGTTACATATCTAGGCCAGAAGCAGGGTCATACAAGGAAGAGAAAGCCTCCTCCCTCATATCTCAAAATTCAGTGTGGGTTGTGATACTTTTCAATAGTACCGCTAGAACAATAGGTATGTGTACACAAAGAAACTTCTACAGGCTACCACTCTTATGATACTCTCAGAGATCTTCCTGGCTGGTGTTAGTTCACCATTCCCTACATATTCATCCATTGGACTAAAAGTTTCTTGTGTAAAGTGAGGCAATTGAAAACAGTAAACGTTGAGAATCAGGATTATCAGTAAGTCTCCCCTAAAAACCTTATTATATAATACTGTTGCATGTAATTGATATTCACCATTCATTGTATTCTTTTTAAAAATAAGTTTATTTACTTTAAATTCCAATCGTAGTTCCCCTCCCTTCTCTCCCCCAGTACTACCCTCCATTCCTATTCCCCCTATTCCCTTTCCCCTCTTGAAAAGGGAGGTCATTTCCATTGAGCTAGTTTTACAGTTCTGTTGGATCTCAGTGGATCAAAGTACACAAAGGCCTTTCCACATTGCTTATACTCACAGAATTCCTCTCCAGTAAAGATTCTTTTATGATAATGATGACTCTAGATTTGTGCAAGGCCTCACCATTTTAACACATTCAAAAGTTTTTCCTCCATTATGAATCCTTTCATGATGATGAAGATTATACAAATGTGGAATGGTTTCACCATGTTAAAAACACTCACAGGCTTTCTGTACATTAGGATTTCTTTCATGAGTGTGGAGATTATTCTGAAGTCCAAAAGTTTTTTTTCACATTGGTTACAGTTAGACATCTTTCCAGTATGTGTTCCTTTATGTATTAGGAGATGTTATGTGCAAAGGCTTTACCACATAGTTGTATTCATATGGTTTCCCTCCAGAATGTGTTGTTGTCTTAGGAGATGACTGTTACTTGCAAAGGCTTTATCACAGTAATTACCCTCACAAGGTTTCTCTCCACTGTGTGTTTTTTCATGTTTTCGGTGACTACTCTGTTGTGCAAGGGCTTTATCATATTGAGTATATTTATAAGGTTTCTTTCCAGTATGTGTTGTTTTATGCCGTTTGAGATTATTCTTTTCTGCAAAGGCTTTACCACACTGGTTACATTCATAATGTTTCTCCCCAGTGTGTGTTCTTTTATGGCTTAAGAGAGTACTGTTTTGTGAAAAGGCTTTACCACACTGGTTACATTCATGAGGCTTCTCTCCAATATGTGTTCTTCTATGGCTTTTGAGATGACTGTTTTGTGCAAAGGTTTACCACATTGATTACATTTGTAAGACTTCTCTACAGTGTGTGTTCTTTTATGCCATACGAGTTCAGTGGTATAGAGGAAGGCTTTACCACATAGAGTGCATTTAGAAAGTTTCTCTCCAGTATGACTTCTTTCATGCCTGCAAAGATAATTAGCACATGTGAAAGATTTACCACAGTCATTGCATTATACTAATAAATATATTTATCTATATGAATTAATTTCATAATTTTATCTAATGGTAAAGAAGCATCAAATTTTAAATTTTTATCACTTTATTTATATTCATGTCTTTTCCCTTCATTATGGGTATTTTTGAAGATCCCTGTGATGGTAAGAGCATTTGTTACGTGGTTCACTTTTATAATATTATTTTTCACAAGAGGTTTTTTGTATATACGAAGAGTATTGTAATAATTCAGAGCTTTACCACAGCAATTCCATTCACAATTTTTTGTACTGTATGAATGACATTTCCTTTGCAAAGTGAGCCAGGACACGCAGAAGAAGTTCCAAATTCCTAGTATTCATAGGTATTTTCAGTTGTATGCGTTTGCTGATCAATTCTCAGTGAAGTTGCAAAACCAATTAACAGTAACCGTTTATAGCATTCAGAAAATCTACTCAAAGTGGGGACTACTACAAAATTAATTGTTCTTGGAGAAAGGCAGGTCCACTGCTTCTTTCAATATCCCTATGTTCATGTGTCTTAGAAACATTGTGACATATGATATGACAATTTAAATTACAAGAATAAGAAAAGATTCTCCATTGAATTAACACAGTTGGTTTTTTGTTCATCATAGACATGTCATACAGCAATTAAGGTTTCTCCACAACAATATTCTTGACTCTCATAAGCTCCTCCTTTCACTAAACATTACAATGTTCTGCATGAATATGAGTAACACTGGTTATACTATGAAATATTTGTGTATTAGAACGTTTTGGACACATACTAATCACCTATTGTATACCTCTTACAATATCTGAGTAGATAGAATGAGACTAAACAGATTGGCAATTCAACTCAGTAGCTGTAATGTCCATATGATTCAAATGGTATTTTCAGTTACAACATTATTTTATTTTCTTCTATCCTAGGGGAGTGCCTTGCAAACACAAATCAGATACCTGAGATTGAAGTACATGGAATTGTGAGATTTTAATGATTATCATTACACTTAAATCAGTGCTGTTTTTACACTGTTGCTTTTCTTTAAAACTTCCAGGACATAGCCAGGTGTGCTGGTCCATGCCTTTAATCCCTGCACTTGTGGAGGCAGAAGTAGGCAGATCTGTGTGATTTTGAGGTCAGGCTGGTCTAACAAGCAATTCTATGTCAAGTCATAGCTACATAAAAAAACTATTTAAGAAACAGAAAATAAAAACCTGCCAACAAACAAACAAACAAACAAAAAAGCAAACAGAAAATAAAAACCAGCCAACAAACAAACAAACAAAAAACAAACTTTCAGGACACAGTAAAATTTATTAAGATTCATATCTGTATCAGCATGCAAATAAATGTACCTTTTATTACTTGTAGAACTTTGAAAATATTCTTCAATAGTGTGGTCTTCCCAATTGTAGCCTAAAATATAGTACCAGGAAATATATATTGTTGGAAATATCATATTATTATTAAGGCAAAACTTAAATCACTATCTTCTGTGACCCTTAGAAACATACCTGATTTATTCACCTCATTCCTCCTCATTTTCAATTGAAATTACAGAAGAAGATCAATAACAAAGTAAGAATTGTCTCCTTATTTTTAAAGAAAATTTGCTGTCTTACCTATAGCAGTAAGGTTTTTACAAGTCTCCAGCATCACATCTTTGTAGAGTTGCTTCTGGGAAGGTTCCAGCAAAACCCACTCTTCTTGGCTAAATTTCACGTGCACATCATTGAAGGTCACTGAATTCTAAAATATGCCATACATTTGTATGGCAGAAAGAGTGGCAGCAGTATAAATTTATACTTCATTGGCAATATAATCATATAATTCTAGTGCTTCTTTCATTTATTTTCTGACACAGAAGTGCTAGTGTTAGACAGTTGGGTTCTGTGCATCAGGAGAAGGAGGGGAGAAGAAAAAGCCTAAAGGGTAGATTGTAAGGAAAATCAAAGGTGTGCTTTGAAAACCTGTGTTAAAAGAGTTTCATTAGTTTATAAGACATGAATATGAAGTAGCCATTAGTTGGGTTCTTGAGCAACCTATGAATCATCTTCAGTTACTTGGGCGAGTAGGTCACATCCCTGTCATGAGACAGTTGGAAAGAAAAAAACACAGTCATCATATTTTATCTGCAACAAATGAGATGTGGCTATCAGGAGACAGTGAACAGTTGGTGGCATCAGTCAAAAGACAACATGGCACTGAATATCATGTTTTGACCAGGGATCAGAGATGTGGCTTATCAGTATGTGAAGAAGGAGGCTCATATATATGTGGAAGTGAAAGTGGACTACAGTGAATACATGGATAAAAATAATGTGAGTGGCAAGCAACAATAATCATAGCTGATAACATCATTTTTTGAGTGACCAGACAAAAGAAAAGGCATAGGACACATGATTATTCTTTGATCATTGTTTTGTATATTCTCCTTTCTAAATCATGTATATAGTCTATAGGTTAAAAATAAAAAGTAAAACACTTCTATTAAAAAAGAAGTGTTGGGGGGCGGAGCCAAGATGGTGACTAGCACACACAGTTTCTGAGTGGTGGGATACCTGATCTTCTGAGTTGGAGAATGGAAGGACCCCCAACCCAGGAAAACCACAGCGAGGCTTTCTGAACACCAGGGAACATCGCAGGAGGTGAAAACTTTGGCCTCCAGTCACCGGGAGACTTGCTTGGGGAAGGAGAGAAACGATCCTTTGTTCTTGCTGCACTCCCTTCCCCCAGACCTCCTTCCTCTTCGGCACAGTGGCACAGCGGACTCATCTTTCTCAGCACAGACCTAACTGCCTGGGGTATACAGCCACTGAGACGGAGCACCAAGCACTTTAGCGGCAGACAAAAGCCAGCAATACGTGCCCCGAAGTCCCAGATTCGCGCAGCAGCTGCACCATCCTCCCAGGGCGCAAATCTGCTAGACACCATACTAGCTCCGCAGGATCTCCATCACTGACGGTACGGCCCGCCCAATCCCACAGTGACAGAGAATATGCTATATACTCACCAAAACCAGGCAGAAATGTCATACAACCTGGACACACCAGGCGCTGGGCCTCCCAAGCTTGGAGAGCACAACAAAGAGATCCCAGGACTTCCCAGAAAGCATAGGGACTAGCAACCCAGTCTCCAGTTACAGTGGGAAGTGGCAGCAGAGCAACACTGAACTGGCGGGGCACCACAGCCCTCCAGTTTAAGACTAACCAGGGCCAAACCAGAGAACAGAGAGCCTGGTTACCCCATCCATGCTGAAGTGACCACCCTGAAATCTCCAGCTGCAGCAAGACCTCAGAACCTGGCAGTGACAGAAGCACAGAACTGGCGGAACACATCAAAGAAGCAGGGCCAAACCAGAGAGCAGAGAGCCCTGGATACCAAGATCTCTGCCAAGAGACCTGCCTGTACAGCTAGTCCTCAGCACACGCTGAGAGTGCTCAGCTTCCTGAAGAACTCTCCAGACACCAGAGAGAGACAGCACCAGTCTGATCTGCAGAATCCAAAAACAAACAAGAAGGTTTCAGATAAGCCAATGGCCAGAGGTAGGCGAAAGAACACTTCCAACATAAATCAGGACATCATGACTTCACCAGCAAACCCCAAAATCGATGGATACACCAATTCAGCAGAAGCACAGGAAAATTATTTTAAAGCCATGCTTGCCCAATTATTTGAGGCTCATAAGGAGGAAATGAACAAATATTTCAAAGAGATGGCTAGTCAATTGGAGGCAAAGAAAGAAGAAATAGACAATATCCTTAAAGAAACACAGGCAAACAGCCAAACAAATAGATACACAAGTAGAGGAAAAATTAGTGGCATATAAGAAGGAAATGAAAAAAGAAATAGAAGCCATCATAGAGAGACAGGAATCCAAATTCAAACACATGAAAGAAATGGTGCAAGGCATGAAAACTAAATTAGAATCAATAAAGAAAACACAAAATGAGAAAACCCTTGAGCTGGAGAACTTGGAGAAAAGATCAGGAACCACAAAAGTAAGCATCACCAACAGAATACAAGAGATGGAAGAGAGAATCTCTGGAGCTGAAGACACACTTGCAGAAATGGATACTTCTCTCAAAGAAAAAGTAAAATCAGAAAAGTTCCAATCACAAAATATCCAAGAAATCAAGGATGCTATGAAAAGACAAAATCTAAGAATAATAGGAATTCATGAAAAAGAAGACTCCAGACTCCAAGGTCCAAAAAATGTTTTCAAGAAAATCATAGAAGAAAATTTTCCCAACTTAAAGAAAGAGATGTCCATAAATATACAAGAGGCCTACAGAACTCCAAATAGACTAGACCAGAAAAGAAACACATCACGTCACATCATAGTCAAAACACTAAATCTACAGAACAAAGAAAAGATATTAAAAGCAGCAAGGGAAAAAGGCCAAGTAACATATGAAGGTAGACCTATCAGAATCACACCGGACTTCTCATCAGAAACTATGAAAGCCAGAAGGGCCTGGGCAAGTATCATGGAGACTCTAAGAGATCACAAATGTCAACCCAGACTACTATACCCTGCAAAGCTTTCAATCAACATAGATGGAGAAAACAAAATATTCCATGACAAAACTAAATTTACATAATATCTACACAGCAAACCATCCCTACAGAAGATACTAGAAGGAAAACTCCAATCCAATGAAAACAAATTCACCCAAGAAAACAGGGCATACAGATGATGTCCCAACAAAAATGAAAAGAAAACAAGCAATGAAACAGGGTTAGATCATTGACTCCATTACAAAAGGAACTAACATGCATTGGTCACTATTATCTATCAATATCAATGGACTCAACTCACCAATAAAAAGACACAGGCTAACAGGATGGTTAAGGAAACAGGATCCAACATTCTGTTGCATCCAAGAAACACACCTATGCAACAAAGACAAACACTACCTCAGAGTAAAGGGCTGGAAAACTGTTTTTCAAGCAAATGGTTCCAGAAAACAAGCTGGAGTAGCCATCCGAATATCTAATAAAATAGACTTTCAACCCAAGTTAATCAAAAAAGATAAGGAGGGCCACTATATTCTCATCAAAGGAAAAATCCACCAAGAGGACATCACAATCTTGAATATCTATGCCCCAAACACAAGAACACCGACATTCGTAAATGAAACATTATTAAAGCTTAAATCATACATTGATCCTAATACCTTAATAGTGGGAGACTTCAACACTCCACTCTCACCAAGGGACAGATCAACTAGACAGACACCAAATAGGGAAATAAAAGCACTTACAGAGTCCCTAAATCAAATGGACCTAATAGACGTCTACAGATCATTTCACCCAAACTCAAAAGAGTACACCTTCTTTTCAGCACCGCATGGAACCTTTTCCAAAATAGACCATATAGTGGGTCACAAAGCAAGCCTCAACAGATATAAAAAGATTGAGATAATCCCTTGTATTCTATCAGACCACCATGGACTAAAGCTGGACATCAACAACAATGGAAACAACAAAAAGCCGACACGCACATGGAAACTGAACAACTTACTACTCAATGACAGCTGGGTTAAGGAAGAAATAAAAAAAGAAATTAAAGACTTCCTAGAATTCAATGAAAAGGAAGGCACAATATACCCAAATTTATGGGACACATTGAAAGCAGTGCTCAGAGGAAAATTTATAGCACTAAGTGCCTGCAAGAAGAAATTCATAACATCACATACAAACAACTTAATGGCCCAACTGAAAACCCTAGAAAAAAAAGAAGCAGATACACCCAAGAGGAGCAGACGGCTGGAGATAATCAAACTAAGGGCCGAAATCAATCAACTAGAAACAAATAAAACTATCCAAAGAATCAATGAAACAAAAAGCTGGTTCTTTGAGAAAATCAACAAGATAGACAAACCCTTAGCCAAACTAACTAAAAAGCAGAGAGAAACTATCCAGATCAGCAAAATCAGAAATGAAAATGGGGACATAACCACAGACATTGAGGAAATCCAAACAATTATTAGGTCATACTACAAAAGCCTATATGCCACAAAATTTGAGAATCTAAATGAAATGGATAATTTTCTTGAAAGATTCCATCTACCAAAACTAAGTCAATCAGGTAGAAAGACTGAATATCCCTATATCTCCCAAGGAAATCAAAGTAGTCATTAACAGTCTCCCTTCCAAAAAAAGCCCTGGACCAGATGGCTTCAGCGCAGAAAAATACAAGACCTTCAAAGAAGTGCTAACTCCAATTCTCCTCAAGCTATTCCACAAAATAGAAACAGAAGGAACACTACCAAACTCATTGTATGAAGCCACAGTCACCTTAATACCTAAACCACACAAAGACCCAACAAAAAAAGAGAACTTCAGGCCTATCTCTCTTATGAACATTGACGCAAAAATACTTAATAAAATACTTGCAAACCGAATCCAAGAACACATCAAAGATATCATCCACCATGACCAAGTAGGCTTCATCCCAGGCATGCAAGGGTGGTTCAACATACAGAAATCCATCAATGTAATCCACTACATAAACAAACTGAAGGAGAAAAACCACATGATCATCTCCTTAGATGCCGAAAAAGCATTTGACAAAGTCCAACATACATTCATGTTTAAAGTCTTGGAGAGATCAGGGATACAAGGCACATACCTAAACATAGTAAAGGCAATATATACCAAGCCTATAGCTAACATCAAACTCAATGGAGAGAAACTTAAATCAATCCCACTGAAATCAGGGACAAGACAAGGCTGTCCATTGTCCCCATATCTCTTCAACATAGTACTTGAAGTCCTAGCCAGAGCAATAAGACAACTAAAGGAGATCAAGGGGATACATATCAGAAAGGAAGAGGTCAAAGTGTCACTATTTGCAGATGATATGATAGTATACATGAGCGACCCCAAAAATTCAACCAGAGAACTCCTTCAGCTGATAAACACCTTCAGCAAAGTGGCAGGATACAAAATCAACTCAAAAAAATCAGAAGCCCTCCTATATACCAAAGACAAAAAGGCTGAGAAAGAAATTAGGGAAACAACACCCTTCACAATAGCCACTAATACCATAAAGTACCTTGGTGTGACTCTGACCAAGCAAGTGAAAGACCTGTTTGAGAAAAACTTCAAGTCTCTGAAGAAAGAAATCGAAGAAGATATCAGAAGATGGAAAGATCTCCCATGCTCATGGATTGGTAGGATTAACATTGTGAAAATGGCCATACTGCCAAAAGCAATCTACAGATTCAATGCAATTCCCATCAAAATACCAACTCAATTCTTTACAGACCTTGAAAAAAAGATTCTCAGCTTCATATGGAGAAGCAAAAAACCCAGAATCTCCAAAACGATCTTGTATGACAACAGATCATCTGGAGGTATCTTCATTCCTGATCTCAAGCTGTACTACAGGGCAACAGTAATAAAAACTGCATGGTATTGGCATAGAAATAGAAAGGAGGATCAATGGAACTGCATAGAAGACCCAGAAATAAATCCACACACCCATGAATACTCAATATTCGACAAAGAAGCCAATTCCATTCAATGGAAAAAAGACAGCATCTTCAACAAATGGTGCTGGACCAACTGGATGTCTACATGCAGAAAAATGAAAATAGATCCATATTTATCACCCTGCACAAAACTAAAGTCAAAGTGGATCAAGGACCTCAACATAAAACTAGATACCCTAAATCAATTGGAAAAAAAAGTGGGGAACAGCCTAGAACTCATTGGCACAGGAGACAACTTCCTGAACAGAACACCAACAGCACAGGCTCTAAGAGCAACAATCAATAAATGGGACCTCATGAAACTGAAAAGTTTCTGTAAAGCAAAGGATACCGTCATCAAAACAAAACGACTGCCTACAGATTGGGAAAGAATCTTCACTAACCCTTTATCTGACAGAGGACTAATATCCAGTATATACAAAGAACTAAAGAAGCTGAAAAGCAGCAATCCAAGTAATCCAATTAAAAAATGGGGAACAGAGCTAAACAGAGAATTCTCGACAGAGGAATATCGAATGGCAGAAAAACACTTAAAGAAATGCTCATCCTCATTAGCCATCAGGGAAATGCAAATCAAAACGACCCTGAGATATCACCTTACACCCATCAGAATGGCCAAGATGAAAAACTCAAGTGATAACACATGCTGGAGAGGTTGTGGAGAAAGGGGAACCCTCCTCCACTGCTGGTGGGAATGTAAACTGGTACAACCACTCTGGAAAGCTATCTGGCGCTTCCTAAGACAAATAGGAATAGTGCTTCCTCCAGACTCAGCTATACCACTGCTAGGTATATACCCAAAGTTTGTTCAAGTCCACAAAAAGGACACTTGCTCAACCATGTTTATAGCAGCTCTATTTGTAATAGCCAGAACCTGGAAACAACCCAGATGTCCATCAACGGTGGAATGGGTACAGGAATTGTGGTATTTTTATACAATGGAATACTACTCAGCAATCAAAAAGGAGGAAATCATGAAATTTGCAGGCAAATGGTGGGATCTAGAAAAGATCATTCTGAGTGAAATATCCCAGAAGGAGAAAGACAAACATGGGATATACTCACTTATATAGACCTATAAGATATGATAAACATAATGAAATCTATACACCTAAAAAAGATAATCAATTGAGCGGACATGGGTTAAGATGATCAATCCTCGTTTAGAAAGACAGATGGGATGTGCATTGAACGTATGACAGGAGTCTACTGAGCGCATCTGAAAGACTCTAACTAGCAGTGTTTTCAAAGCAAAGACTCATGACCAAACCTTTGGCAGAGTACAGGGAATTATAAGAAAGAAGGGGAGTTAGTCTGACGGGGAAAGGATAGGAGCTCCACAAGGACCAAATATATCTGGGCACAGGGTTTTTTCTGAGACTGACATTCAACCAAGGACCATGTATGGATATAACCTAGAACCTCCACTCAGATGTAGCCTGTGGTAGCTCAGTAACCAATTGGTTTCCCAAAGTGAGGGGAACAGGGATTATTTCTAACAGGAACTCAATGACTGGCTCTTTGGTCTCCCCACCCCCGAAGGGAGGAGCAGTCCTGTTAGGCCACAGAGGAGGGCTTTGCAGCCAGTCCTGAAGATACCTGATAAAACAGGATCAGATGAATGGGGAGGAGGTTCCCCCCTATCAGTGGACATGGAAAGGGGCACGGTGGAGATGAGGGAGGGAGGGAGGGAGGGACTGGGAGGGAATGAGGGACCGGGACACGGCTGGGATACAGAGTTAATAAAATGTAACTGATAAAAAAATTAAAAAAAGAAGTGTTAATGTTATCACTAAGTCACTTTAGAAGAAAACTGAATAATGAGGGTTAACTGTGCCATATCTGAACTTTTTGAATAGGATATAGGTTTGGAATAGAAATGACAATTAATGTGGAAAAAGACAGAGAGAAGACATTAAAATAGAAAGAGAGAGACAGACATAGAGACAGAGACACAGAGAGAAATTAACAGGTGAACAGTACTAATTACACATCATAGAAATTTATGAACAGTTACTAATGACAAAAAATTATGGACACGGTGGATGTATTTTGTCATGCCTTTAATTCCATCACTCAGGAGTCATAGGCAGGTATATCTTGTTGAGATGAATGCCAGAATGATCTATGCAAAGATTTCCAGGACAGCCAGACCTATATAGTAAGACAGATCCTCCCCTAAAAGTCAATCAAACAAACATAAAAGTGTGAAAGAACTCAAAGTCTTTACTGAAGCTTCTACAAGGAATTATTCATTCACTCCAGTTGTATATTCATTTTCCAGAAATCTGTGCTGCCCCAGCTTAAACTGCAACATTAATGATATCTTACTAAAAGGGAATGCAAGTTTAAATAGCTAAAAATAGAAAGATGAAAATATTAACAATGTAAATGCTGATCATAAATAAGCAACATAAAACAGGAGAGATGACTCAAGAGGCGTTCTTGCTGCTCTTTCAAATAATTGGGCTCAATTGTCAGTGATTACCTGGGACCCACTACTATCAATTGCTATAAGTTCATGAGTTCTGAAGACATCTTCGAGACTACTGTGAGGATTAGGCACACAAGAGGTGCATATTCATGAATACAATCAAAATACTCATATTCAGTAAAAATTAAAAATAGATCCTAGATGGTTGGGTTGATTGCACACTGTGTCTGATAAGCTGGGTAGCAGAGACTGCACAGTGACCAATAGTTGGATCTGTGGGCCCCCAAACACCACTGACTGTGTTTCCAAGGTAAGAAGAAAACCAATGATGAGGAAAACAGTCGGGTCCAACCTCAGAACACCCAGCTAATCTCTGGGAAAGTTCCTGGGATGTTGCAGCAGGAATAAGGTTTGCAAGCAAATGGACCCAAAAAGCAAGCAGGAGTAGCTATTCTAATATCTAATAAAATAGATTTTCAACCAAAATTAATTGAAAGGGATGAGGAAAGGGGGAATCCAAGATGGTGGTGCCAGGAGGACATTGGGTCTGAGGAGTAGGACAGCAATGTTGGTACAGCAACTAAAAGACTGAACTCTGGGCCCTAAAACAACAGAGATACTGTTTCCCAGGTGAGAGGAAACTCCACGGTGTGGGAGTCAGTCAGGTCAACTCTCAGGTCACTCAGCAAGAACCCGGAAGATATCCCAGGTCCCAGGATACACCTTTGTGTCCTGATAAACTTTCCAGACTAAATTATGTTCTCCAGGGCACCAGAGACTGGGAGTCCCAGTCTAGGAAAAAAAACAGGGAAGAAAGCAGGACTGACCTCAGGTCACCCATTCTATCCCTGGAAAGGTTCTGCAGACCGGTGGGTGCACAGCCGCCAGGCCTGAGTGCACCTCCAGCTGCTAGGCCTGCATTCCCTACTCTCCATCACAGAACTGTGTGCCCCAGGACACTAGAGGTTGGGTTTCCCTGTCTGGAGAAAACCCCATAGGCAGGGAAACAGCAGGTTCCAGCTTAGAGAACTCAGCCAACTCCCCCCACACACACTACATCCACCATACACAGGAACATTTTTTGGAAAAGTTCTCAGCTTCTTTCCCAGTCACCAGCTTGGAGCCATCATTGGCAAGTGCCTACACATTCTACACAGCACGTCAAACATCACAGACTGAGTCTTCCTATTGGGAGAAAACCCAAAGGTGGGGAAAATATCTGGCCCTACTTCAGGACACCTAGCTCCAGAAAAGTTTCTGGTTATCCACAGGATCCATACTCTAGCCTCCTGCTGTACACATGAGAGTGGTGCTCACCTGCCACTGATTACCACTTGGGTACTGGGGCATAGAGCTCCAAACTCAGACCTACAGAAGCCTGGGTTCCCTGAGATCAACCCCCAGATACTGCTCCAAAAGACAACCAGTTTTCCTTAACTAAACTGACCAAACCACAAAGCACCCAGGTTATAGCAGCAGCTCACTAAATTTACAGCAAGAAACCCAGCAGCAGGGCAGCTGTCTCCAAAACTTCTCTGGGTGAGAAGATAGCCCCCTTTACTAACAAAGGCAACAATTACTACTCAGGTCTGTACGCCTGAGATGAGCTGTGGCAATTCCTGAAAAACACCTGCCACTCATTGACCATACCTAAAAAACAAAGGAGAGCTCCTTTGGGAAAAATCTTCCTGCCAAGGTGATTCGACCCACCACAGGATTCCAGGAAGTACCAGAAACTAATATCCAACACCTAAGATATCCCAATGGGTAGAGGCCAGTGTAAAAGCTCAACCAACAAAAGACAAAGCAATATGGCATCTCCAGAACCCAGTTATTCAGGAGCAAGCAGCCCTGGATACCCCAGTATAAAGACAATTTCAGGCCAATCTCTCTTATGAACTTGATGCAAAAATACTCAACAAAATAATTTGCAAACCCAATACAAAAACACATCAAAGATATCATCCACTACAACCAAGTAGGCTTCAGGCCAGGTATGCAGGGGTGGTTCAATATACAAAAATCCATTGTTATGATCCACCATATTAACAAATTGAAAGAAAAATAAACACATGATAATCTCCTTAGTTGCTGAAAAAGCATTTGAAAAAATCCAGCATCCATTCATGTTTAAAGTATTGGAGAGATTCAGGGATACAGGGCATATACCTAAACATAGTAAAGGTGATATACAGCAATCCTATAGCCAACATCAAGCTAAACGGAGAGAAACTTAAAGCAATCCCACTGAATTCAGGGACAAGGCACGGCTGCACCCTCCATATCTCTTCAACATAGTTTTCAAAGTCCTTGCTAGATTAATAAGACAATTAAAGAAGATCAAGGGGATACAAATGGGAAAGGAAGAAATCAAAGTATCACTATTTGCAGATGATATGATAATATACCTGAGTGACCCCCCCCCCAAAATTCTACCAGGGAGACCCTAAAGCTGACAAACACTTTCAGCAATGTGGCTGGATACAAAATCAACTCAAAAAATAAGTAGCCCTCCTGTATACAAAAGACTAAAGTGCTGAGAAAGAAATTAGGTAAACAACAACCTTCACAATAGTGAAAAAGGACATAAAGTACCTTGGTGTGACCCTAACCAAGCAAGTCAAAGAGTTGTTTGAAAAAAATTCAAGTCTCTAAAGAAAGAAATAGAAGAAGATATCAGAAGATGGAAAGATCTCTCATGTTCATGGCTTGGCAGGATTAACATAGAAAAAACTGGTCCTCTTACCAAAAGCAATCTACAGATTTAATGCAATTCTTATCACATTACCAACACAATTCTTTACAGACCTTGAAAGAAAAATGCTCAACTTCATATAGAATAACAAGAAACCCAGAATTGCTAAAGCAATCCTCCATAATAAAAGATCTTCTGGAGGTATCTCCATCACTATTCTTATGCTTTACTATAGAACAACAGTAATAAAAACTGCATGGTACTGGTATATAAACCAATTTGTGGATCAACAGAATCAGATAGAAGTCCCAGAAATATATCCACACACTATGGATTCCTGATTTTTGACAAAGATGGCAAAACCATACAGTGGAAAAAAGATAGCATCTTCAACAAATGGTGCTGGTCTAACTGGATGTCTACATATAGGAAAATGCAAATAGACCCATATTTATCACTCTGCACAAAAGTAAAGTTCAGGTGGATCAAAGACTTCAGTATAAAATCAGACATACTAACCCTGTTAGAAGAAAAAGTGAGGAAGAGCCTTGAACTCATTGGAACAGGAGACAACTTCCTGAACAGGACTGCAACAGTACAGGCTCTAAGAGCAACAATCAATAAATGGGACCTCATGAACCTGAAAAACTTCTATAAGTTAAAGGAAACTGTTGTCAAAACAAAATGACTGCCTGCAGATTGGGAAAGGATCTTCACCAACCCTATATCTGACAGAAGGTTAATATCCAGTATTTATAAAGATTTCAAGAAGTTAAACACCAACAAATCAAGTAACCCAAATTAAAAAAAAATGGGGTACAGAGTTACACAGAGAATTCTCAATAGAGGAATATAGAATGGCAGAGAAACACTTAAAGAAATGTTCAACATTCTTAGTCATCTAGGAAATGCAAATCAAAACCACCCTGAGATTTCATCTTACACCCATCAAAATGACTAAGACAAATAACTCAAGTGACAACTCATGCTGGATAGGATTTGGAGAAAGGAGAACCCTCCTTCATTGCTGGTGGGAATGTAAATTTATACAATCACTTTACAAATCAAACTGGCACTTTCTCAGACAATTAGGAGTAGTGCCTCCTCAAGATCCAGCTATACCACTCCTAAGCATATATCCAAAATGTGCTCAAGTATACAACAAGGACAACTGCTCAACTATGTTTGTAATAGCTTTATTTGTAAGAGCCAGAAGCTGGAAACCGCACAGATGCCCTTCAGTTGAGGAATGGATACAGAAACTGTGGTATATCTATATGATGGAATATTACCCAGCAATGAAAAACAAGGAAAAAATAAAATTTGCAGGTAAATGGTCGGAAGTGGAAAAGATCATCCTGAGTGAGGTATCCCAGAAGCAGAAAGACTCACAGGGTATATACTCACTCATAAGTGGATATAGGATATAAAATATAGGATAACAATACTAAAATCTGTACACCTAAGAAAGTTAATCAGGAAGGAGTATGCTGGCTAAGATGCTCAAACCCCATGCAGAAAGGCAAAGAGGATAGACATCAGATGAGGGAGAATACAGGGACAGGACATCCATCTAAGCCTACCACAGAGGGCCGTTGAAAGGCTCTACCCTGCAGAGTGTCAAGGCAGATGCTGAGACTCATAGCCAAACTTTGGGCAAAGTGCAGGGAATCTTATGGAAGAACTGGGAGATAGAAAACCTGGAGAGGACAGGAGCTCCACAAGGACAGTAACAGTTCCAAAAATTCTGGGCACAGGGGTCTTTTTTGAAACTGATACGCCAGCCAAGGACCACTCATGGAGATGGCCTGAAACCCCTGCACAAAAGGTAGCCTATGGCAGTTCAGTATCCAAGTGGGCTTCATAGTAATGGGGACAGGGACTGTCTCTGACAGGAACTAATTGGCCTGGTCTTTGATCACCTCCCATTGAGGGGGGATCAGCCTTGCCAGGCCACAGAAGAAGACAATGCAGCCACTCCTAATGAGACCTGATAGACTAGGATCAGAGTGAAGGGGAGGAGGACCTCCTTTATCAGTGGACTGGGAAAGTGACAGGAGTGGGAAAGATGAAGGGAGGGATTGGGAAGGGAGGAAGGTGGGAGGTACAGGGGGGATACAAAGTAAATAAACTGTTATTAATAAGAATTTTAAAAGAACACAATAAAATGTTGAAAGATATTTTAAAAACTATGCTGTTACACATATTTTCAAACTTTGGAAATATTGCCTGATATCAGTTATTGCTCCTAAATAAAAATAAATAAATATATAGAAATGAGGAAGGATACTTCATACTCATCAAAAGAAAATTCCACCAAGATGGCATCTATATTCTGAGCAACAATGCCCCAAATACAAGGGCACCCACATTTGTAAAAGAAACATTAATAAAACTTAAAGAACAAATCAATCACTGTACATTAATAGTGGGAGAGGTCAACATGTCACTATCATCAAGGGACAGAGCAATGGAAAAGGACTTAAACTGAGAGATAATGAAACAAATGGATGTCATGAATCAAATGAACCTAACAGATATCTAGAGAATTTTTTAACCCAAACAGAAAAGAATCTATCTTCTTTCAGCACCTCATGGACCCTTCTCCAAAACTGAACATAGAGAAGGTCACAAACCAGGCCTCAAAAGATACAACACGATTGAAATAATATCTTGTATCCTATCAGACCATGATGGACTAAAGATGGACCTCAACAGCAACAGAAATAACAAAAAGCCTACACACACATGGGAACTGAACAACTCCCTACTCAATGAAATCTAGGTCAGGGAAGAAATAAAGAAAGAACTTCCTACAATTCAATGAAAATGAAGGTACATCATACACAAACTCATGGGATGCAATGAAAGCAGTCCTAAGAGGACTTTTAATAGCACTAAAGGCCTTCATAAGCTATTGGAGACATCCCATACAAGCAAGTTAATGGCACACTTGAAAGCCTAGAAAAAAAGAAGCAAACACACCCAACAGGAATAGACCACTAGGAATAACCAAAGTCAGGGCTGAAGTCAATAAATTAGAAACAAAGAGAAAAATTAAAAGAATCAACGAAACCAAGAGCTAGTTCTTT
Organism: Meriones unguiculatus; assembly: GCF_030254825.1. NCBI lineage: Eukaryota > Metazoa > Chordata > Mammalia > Rodentia > Muridae > Meriones > Meriones unguiculatus. The sequence goes on along the minus strand of NW_026843646.1, from coordinate 4,363,983 downwards.
GAGAAAATCAAATATATAGACAAACTCTTAGCCAAACTAAGTAAATGGCAGAAAGACACTATCCAAATCAACAAATTCTGAAAGGTAGAAAGAGAGATAACAGACACTGAGAAAATCCAAAGAATACCAAAGTTGAATCAAAATCAGGTAAAGATATTAAATAGTGTTATACTGCCTTAAAAATAGAAGAGGCATCAAAATGCTTCCAACCAAAAAAAAAAAAAAAAAAAAAAAAAGCCAAGGGCAAGATGATTTCAGAGCAGAATTCTACAAGACCTTCAATGAAGAGCAAAACTGATATTCTTCAAATTATTCCACAAAAGAGAATTGGACACAACATGACCAAACTCCTTTTGTAAGACCGCAGTCACCTTGATAAATCCTCAAAGACCCCCATAAAGAAAGAGAACTTCAGACCAATCTCTTTTATGCCCAATGATGCAAAAATACTCAATAAAATAATTGCAAACCAAATCCAAGAAGATATCAAAGATATCATCCACCATTAAAAAGTAGGCTTCATCCCAGGCATGCAGGGATAGTTCAATATAGGGAATCTTAATCCGTCATATAAACAAATTGAAAAAGAAAAGGATCATTTCCTTAGATGCTGAAAAAACATTTGACAATATCCAACAGTTATTCTTGTTTAAAGTCTTGGAGAGACTGGGGACAGAGGCACAGATCTAAAAATAGTAAAGACAATATACAGCAATACTATAGCTAACATCAAACTAAATGAAAAGAAAGTTAAATCAATTCCACTGAACTCCGGGACAAGACAAGGCCACACACTCTCTCCAAATCTCTTCAGTACAGTACTCAAAGTCCTATCTAGGGCAATAAGACAACTAAAGGAGATCAAGGGGATACAAATTGATAAGGAAGAAGTCAAAGTATTGCTCTTCACAGATGATATGACACTATACAAAAGTGACCCCAAAAATTCTACTGTAGGGAACTCCTACAATTGAAGAACACATCAGCAATGTGGTTGGATATAAAGTTAACTCAAAAAAAAAATCAGTTGTACTCCTGTATGCAAAAGACAAATGGATTGAGAAAGAATTAGGAAAACAACACCTTTCACAGTAGGCAGAAAAAAAAAAAAAACTGACGTATTTTGGTGTTATCCTCAACAAGCCAGTGAAAAACCTATATGAAACAACAACAACAACTTCAAGACTCTGAAGAAAGAAATTTAAAAAGATACCAGAATAAATAAATATCTCTCATGCTCATGGATCAGGAGGATCAACATAGTAAAAATTGCCATCTTACCAAAAAACAATCTACAGATTCAATGATATTCCCATCAAAATATCAACATAATTCCTCACAGACCTTGAAAGAACAATTCTCAGCTTTATATAGAAAAATAAAAAACTCAGAATAGCTAAAACAATCCTGTACATTAGCAGATCTTCAGGAGGTATCCCCACCCTGGTCTCAAGCTTTACTATAAATCAATAGTAATAAAAACGGCATGGTACTGGAATAAAAGTACCATGGATATATGGAATTAAAGTGAAGGCCCATAAAAACAAACCCACACACCTGTGGACATTTGATTTTTGTCAAAGAATCCAAAACCATGCAATGGAAAAAGGACAGCATATTAAACAAATGATGCTGGTCTAACTGGAAGTCCACATGTGGAAAAATAAAAATAGATCCGTATTTATCACCCTGCACTAAACTAAAGTTCAAGTTGATCAAAGACTTCCAACATAAAACCAGATACACTAAATCTGTTAGTAGAAAAACTGGGAAAGAGCCTTGATCTCATTGGCATAGAAGATAACTCCCTAAACAGAATACCAAGAGCACTGGCTCCAAAATCAACAATTAATAAATAGGATCTCATGATACGAAAAGATTCTATGAAGCAAAGAACTTTGTCATAGAACAAAATAACAGCCTACAGCCTGAGAAAGACCTTCACAAACCCTACAGAGAGCTCTATAAAGAGCTCTATAAATAAAAAGCAAAATTATAAAGAGCTCTATAAATTAAACTCCAACAAACCAAATAATGCACTCTCAAACTAGGGTACAAAACTAAACAGAATTCTCCACAGAGGAATATCAAATAGTAGAAAACACTTAAATAAATGCTCAATATCCATAGTCATCATGGAAATGCAAATCAAAACTACTCTGACATTCCATTTTAAACCCGTCATGGCTAAGACCAAACCTGAAGTGACAGCACATGGTCATGGAAATGCAAATCAAAACTACTCTGACATTCCATTTTAAACTCATCATGGCTAAGACCAAACCTGAAGTGACAGCACGTGCTAGTTAGAATGTGAAGAAAGAGGAACACTCCTCCATTGCTGGTGGGAGTGCAAACTTATACAACCACTTTAGAAATCTATCTGATGCTTTCTCAGACAATTGGAAATAGTTTTACTTCAAGACCCAGCTATACTATTCCTGGGCATATATCAAAAAGATACTCCACCATTCAACAAAGATATTTGCTCAACTATGTTCATAGCATCTATATTCATAATAGTCAGAATAGGGAAACAAACTACATGTCTCTCAAACAAACCATTGTTTTACAGAAATTGTGGTACATTCACACAATGGAATGCTACTTGGGTATTTAAAAACAAAAAGGAAACCATGAAATTTTCAGGCAAGTGGATGGAACTAGAAATGATCATTCTAAGTGAGTTATTCCAAAACCAGAAAGACATGTATGGTATATACACATTCGTAAGTGGATAATGGCCATAATATAGGATAAACATACTATAATCCACAGACCTAAAGGAGCTAAATAAAAAGGAGGACCCTATGGAGAATGGTCAATTCTTATTCAAAAGGGCAAATAGAATCTACATCAGAAGTGACTGAGGAGAGGGAACAGGATGAGAGCCTAACATACATGTCCTCTGAAAGACTCTGCCCAGCAGGGGATCGAAGCAGATGCTAAGATTCACAGCCAAACTGTGGGTAGAGCACAGGGAATCATAGGAAAGAGTAGGGGCATAGAATGTAGAACGACCTAGAGCTGGCAGGACCTCCATAAGAAGACCAACGAGGAAAATAATTCTGGACCCATGGGGACTTGCAGAAATTGATGGACCCACCAAAGACCATTCATGAAGAGGAACAAGACCCCTGCTCAGATGTAGCTGATAGGCAGCTCAGTCTCATGGGGGATCCATAGTAAGAAGAGTAGGGACTGGCTCTGACATGGACTCTGTTGCCTAATCTTTGATCACTTCCCCCTGGTAGAGGGGGCATTACCACACGACAAAGGAAGAAAATGCAGGTATTCCTAGTGAGCCTTGATAGGCTGGGTTCAGATGGTAGGAGAGGAGGGCTCCCCCTATCTGAGAATTAGAAATGGGATAAGGGTGAAGGAGGAACAGAGGGGTGAAATCAGGAAGAGATAAGGGAGGGGGCTAAAATTGGGAAGTTAAGTGGATAAATTATTTAAAAAATTTATTTATTTATTTATTACAATTTATTCACTTTGTATACCCACTGTAGTTTCCTCCATCATCTCTTCCCAGTCCCACCCACTCTCCTTCTTCTCCTCCTATGCCCTTTGCATATTCTCCTGATAGGGGAGGAACTTGTCCCCTTCTATCTGACCCTAGTTTATCAGGTCTCATTAAGGATGGCTGCGCCATATTCCTCTGTGGTCTCACAAGGCTACACCCCCCCAGGAGGAGGTGTTCAAAGAGCCGAGTTCATCTCAGAGAATAAATTACAGAAAAACAAATTAATATTAAAACAAATTAAGTGTGAATAAAATAAATAAAGTCTAAAAAAACAAATACAGCAGGTAGAAAGAATGTCACACACCTGCAATTCAATAACTCAGAAAGCTCAGACACTGTTAGTGTCATGAATACATGCCATCCTAAGAAATTAAATATACTCTCTTCCAAATTTCAAATGCAGGATATAGATGAAGATCAGCACAACAACCTATGCTTACATGTACAAAACAAAACAAAACAAAATTAAAAAACAAAACCCAAAATGCTACATTCCAGACTCAGCAGATAATGTTGATATGTATGTTGATGCCAGGCATGTTGGACTATATTTAAGCCCAACACTAGACTGGAGTTAGATCTGTAAGTTCAAAACCTTTTTGGTCTACATACCAACTTTCAGGACAGCCAAGGCTACAAAGAAACTTTTTCTTCAGTGTCAAAGATAGAAACATGATCTTCTCTGGGAGCTTTTTTGATTCAATCAAATATGTTCTGACCAAATTCACTATAGGATTATTGTCATCCCATGATGAAAATGTAGTCTAACTTCAATGATCCTAAAATTCTGCAATAGCTCATACACTGTTCAAATTTTCACAGTCTCTTCTGACACACAAGAGAATTTTTTGGTTGCCACATCTTGTAACATCAGAAGCAAGTTAATCATTCCAACATAGATGCACAGAATACCCCTTTCCCATTCTTGTAGAGAGGAATGTGTACATATTTAGGGAAGAGTAGACCAAGGAAAGAGGATCAGCAAGGAAAACAACAAAGCCTGATGCTGTTTGAAAAGGCTTAGATGGTCCTCTCCCTGAAACATTTCATACATTCCCAAGATTGCTTACATCCACTCCCTATAGGTAGCACTTTATGGTATGTATCTCATAACTAATGCACCTCAACATCTTGTACTGTCAAGACACAACTCAGGCTTCACCCTCACTGCTTCATGCAATGAACAGTTACAGTATCTTCACTGGGGATCTGACTCTGCCAAACACAGATGGCTGTCACAGTGTTGAACTGAAAACACAAAGGAAGAATCTATTATCTTAAATTTTGCATTTTTCTTGTTTCCAGAATGTGCATAACATGAGTGAGACTGTCAAGTTGGGTTTTAAGTTGGGATGGACAAAATGGGATGGATCGTGCCACACTTGGAACACATTTGGAGCAGGTTTTATATGAAGTTCGTTCCTGGTATTAGGAATCACTTAGCCTACTTCTTTGATTAACAGAAGAATTATCAGGAGGAAGTGTTAATTTAAGGACACGAACTTAGGCTTCAAATCCAGACCTAGGACATTCTCTTTGATGATGATCTCCTTAAAAATTTCTGTCTCTGTTTCAGCATGTGACTGCCATCTGAAACTACCTAATGATGCTTTTCTCTACAAACCAAAGACTACATTTATTTCTGCTCCACTTGACTCTTTCTTTCACTGTGGTCCTGAAGGTCTCATTAATAATAACTATTCAACAGATTCAATGTTCTTCCTAAGAAATCTAGCCCATGCAGGGGGTGCATGTGTTCTGGTAGGTTGTATGCCACCTGATACCATCAGCGTTCCATCATGGCCTCTGAGATTCATCATTTATTCACCTCTGGGCTTGCTCACTGGCCCACTGGGCCTAGGCCTCACTGGGTCTGTGTCTCACTAGGCCTATGTCTTGGTTGCAAGCCAACCAGGCATGGACTTTTACTTGAACCTCTGAGGTGAAAGTCCTTAGAGCAAGGCACAGCAGCTTATCCAAGAATGGTAACACTTTGGTATTGCCATAGGCTCTGGAATACCAAAGGTTCCACTACCACTGGTGATTTCATTCTAAAATAGCTATCTACCCATAATAGTCAATAGAAAATTCTTTCCACACCCCCATCTTGTGAAAATGGGTGTTGCCCTAAACTGTTCTAGCTGCCCCTGAGAGAAATGGAGCCACTGTTCTTCATCTGGAAGCTGAGCTCCAGGACTCTGCTGAATGGAGAATGACAGAATGAAGCACATTCTAGAAATATGGAAATATTATCAATAAGGAAAGCAAAAAGAAGATGGCCATGGTGGTGCACACCTGTGATCTCAGAACTTGGGTAGGTAGAGGCAGAGTGACTTTGAGGCTAGCCTGGTCTACAAAGCAAGGCAAGGACAGCATATGCTACACAGAGAATCCCAGGCTCAAAACACCAAAAGAAAATTATTTTTTAAATGCAGAAATTTAGGGAATCCTGGAGTTCCCTATCACAAAACATCCAGGAACTCTGAGACATTATGAAAAGACAAAACATGTTGAAATCAGATTAGCAGAAGGATGAGATCAAGGGTCCAGAAGATATTTTTAACAAAATCATACAAGAAAAATTCCTTCACCTAAAGAAGAAGATGTCTATCAAGGCACAAGAAGCATACAAAAATACCGAAGACACTGGACCAGAAAAGAAAGTCCTCTTACCAGAGAATAATAAAAATGCTAAATATACAGAAGAAAGAAAGAATATTAAAAGCTGTAATAGAAAAAAAAATCAAACAGACCACACTAACCAATCAAACAGACAAACCAAAACAAACAAAAACCAACCAAGAAATAAACAAAGGCAGATCTATTGGAATTAATCCTGTATTCTCAGTAAAGATGCTAGAGGTTGAAGGACATAGACAGCGTGCTTCTGACTCTAAAAAACTACAGAAGCCAAGAAAAATTACTAACTATGCCCAAAACATTTCAATCATCAAATGGGAAAATAAGAGGTTGCATGTTAAGGTCAAATTTAAACAATATGTATCTATAAATACAGCCCCACACAAGGTGCTAAAACCACCACCACTTTCACCACCAAAATACCAAGATTAACAATCACTGTTCATTGATATCTCTTAATACCATTGACCCAAATTCACCAATAAAAAGACACAGACTCACAAAATGGATGATAAAACAGAATACACCCTTCTTCTAAATACATCAAACACAGCTTCACATCAAGATAGATATTATCTCAAGGTAAAGTGTTGGAAAAGATATTCCAAATAAATGGACTAGAGTATCAAACTTGTATAGCAATTTTAATATCTAACAAAGCAGACTTCAAAAACAACTAAACAAAAGATGGCAAAAGACATGACATATTAAAATAAAACAACCAGCAATAAAGCATATCAATACTTAACATCTATGCCCCAAATATAAGAGCACCCAAGTTATAAAAGAAACCCTTCTGTAGCTTTCATCACATCCTGGTCCTCATAAACTGATAGGTGAAGGCTTCAATATATAACTCTCATCAATGGACAGCTCCCCCTGACCAAACTGAACAGAGAAATGCTCCAGTTAACTAACATCAAAAAACTAAATATACCCAAATGATGTTTACAGAACATCCACCCAAGCACAAAAGATTGTTCCCTCTTCTCAGCAACACATATATTGTTCTCCAAAATTGATGATGTACTTGAACAATGGAAGTCTCAAAAGATATAAGAAACTTGCAATAACCTTCTGCATCCTATCAGACCACTAAAGTTTAAAGCATCACATCACCAATAACAAAATCAATAGAAAGCTTACAAACTCATAGAAACTGAACAACTCTATTGAATAAAAAATGGATCAAAACTGAAATAAATAAAGAAATTAAAGACTTTCTAAAAGTCAATGAAATGAAGACACAACATATCAAAAGTCATAGTACACAACGGAATTGTTGACCAGAAGACAGTTCATACCACTAAGTACATTCAGAAAAAATAATCAGAAAGATCTCCTAGTAGCAACTTAACAGCACACCTAAATACTCTAGAAAAAAAAAAGAAGTAAACAAAACTAAAAGGAGTAGACAGTGAGAAATTACTGAACTGTGTCTTCACTGGTAAAACCGAATGTTTCCACAGGAAAAGAAAGGTGGATCCTATCAAAATTGATAATGATTAGATTTGAATAGTAGAGATCTCCTGAATAAGCAGAGGTAACTGTTCATCAGACAGTGTGGTATTCAGTTCAAACTAACTTAATAAAGACTATAGTTTTCTTCTCAAATAAAAAAGGATACTTTTGTCGTTTCATATTTAAAACAGTTAAGAGGTTTAAAATGTTTGAAGTAAATTCAAAGGTATAAACTTGTTTGAGTTGGAATAATTTGGAGTGAATATAACATACTTGAACAGTGTGGTGATAGACCATGCATTTAATCCCAGCAGAGACAAGCAGTTCTCTATTAATTAGTTGTTTTCTAAATTCAGGAGTTCCAATGGCAAGGTGTTGGTGGTTCATATCCCTAATCCCAGCATGTGGGAGGCACATGCCTTTTACATACCACCTGGGAGGCAGAGGCAGGCACATAGGATTTATAGTGATTTTATTTAAAAGCTGCCTGTAAAAGGCAGGCTGAAAATCAAAATGAATGCCCTTTATTATCTAGAAATAAATAGACTTTAAAGTATATTTGTAAACTTTCAAAGATTTTTTAACTTTAATTGAGATATTATACTTTTTCTATTTCAAAAAAAAAAAAAACTATTTTGCTCTATAAAAGATATAACATGCCCAAAATGGCACAACCCTCACTCCAGAATTAGGGATGGGCAAGGGTTTTAGTTTAATCTTTTCAGGAGAATAAAATCATCCAACTAAAGAATATGGAGAACACTGGACACATGAAATTTCTGAAGAAAATGACAGATCACCAAAAGAAAATGTCAAAAGAGAAGGAATAAACTGGCCAACTGGTATCACTCACCTTCATGTTATCTCTTCCGCCTTCTACAGACATAAGTGCAAATTGTCTTTATGTGATTGCTAAAGAACAATCCAAAATCTCTATCTCATATAAGAAAAGCCACCTGGTAAGAAAAGGAGGAAAACAGAAAAATAAGGGATGATTCTATTGTCATGAATCTCATAATCTTCTGGCATGATGTGACTTCTGTACTTACCACAGACTTCAATAATCAAGAATGTGTACAGTGTTTGTGAAAGAAGGAGGGGGTGAGAGAAAAAGAAAAAAAAAATAAGCCTAAAATATAGCCAAGTTTACATGAAAAGATGTAAGTAAACTCTAGTATGAGAAATTTGCACTGGCCCTGAGATACCTTTGATTTTCTAATTAAAACAAATTAAATAAACACAGATTTCACAACTGCTACAAGACAAACACAAAGTGATACCTAAACTGTTATATTTCTGACCCTCCAGCTACTACTAACTTCCTTTACAGAGAGTCCTTTTGCTCTGGAAATCTCTTAGAAAATGGAGGTGATCATAAGCTGAGCTATGTCTTGCAGTCCCTCATGAACCCTCATGTGGGTTCAGGCACAGTCCAGCCCTTGCTGAAACTCACACACAAAAAATGTTGGAGAATAGTTTAGCATCTGTTCCCTGCTGCATGAATTATGTCACAAGATTTGGAATCTGCCCTATCCACTGATTTAAAACCAGGCACCCCTGACAAAATTCTGCATCTCAGAAATTTGTTTTGTACCCTGGAATTGAATTTCCCTAAACCACGCCATTGTGACTGGTGGAAGTTGAAAGGTTAAAAAAACGTAATCAAGTATTGCTGAAAGATGACGACCACCACCTCCTTTCTTCCAGTTTCAAAACTATTTGTAAAATTTGTTACACAAAGGTGTATGTGGAATACAACATTCATCATTTCTAGAAATGAGACCTTCAGTTTTCCAATCTGTCCACTGAAAAACCAATGCCTGATATTATAAGCACCACAAATTTCTACTGCCCAGGCCACAAAATCCTCACTTCTTTGGACAATCAACTCTCAGGAAGGGTCAGAGGACACAGGTCTCTGACAAGATCACCACATGGAGACCAACAGAACTACAGCCTGAACCACAGTCCATCTCGTTCAAAGCAGATCAGGCTGTAATAGCTCAGCAGCCTGCTCTTCCTGGCCTGGGGACAATTGCCCCACACTCAGCATGACATGGTCTAGTCTCACTCACAGCTCTTTAGAGCTACATCAGAGGAAAATCCCAGAACAAACCCATAAATCAACTCCCACTATTGCTCCTGACTGCTAGGCCTGCCCAGAGTCCCTCATTAGCTTGAACAATAGATCTGAGTCTCAGGACAATAGTAGCTCCTTTACCAGTGGATCAAAGATCAAATGATGCTGATAACAGAGGCATTCTAGCTTTGCCCTAACCCCTATGGGCACACAGAATCCTAGTGTTGTTATAAAAGAATGAAAATCCCAATTATACAATTTTAAAACGTGCTAGCTCAGAGAGGCAGAAAAAACACCCATCTGACCCTGCTACTCACCTCACCTCCAAGAGAAAAAAGCCCCAAAAGCTCACCAGCTCAGATGACAGCTCAGGGGGGGGGTAGGCCAAAGGAACCCAAGGCCAAAGACTTTCTAGCTCACAGCTCAAAAAGCCCCAAATCTACCAAGCTAAAACTTCCACTTTTACACTCTGTCTTAAATACATTTCAGCTGAAAGTTCCACTTACTCTTTAATCCCTGTCAGCTGGTTTCTTGCTTTGCCTCTTGACCTAGGGTTAACATTATTTAATCCTGTGCACAGAGAGCTTTTGAATTAAAGGCATGTTCTAGGGCTGGTGGATCCATACCGTAATCACCTGTTTACAATAAATTGTAAGTTCTTGGAATTAAGGTTTGTGTTAGGGCTCACCCACATCAAACAAAGCACGGGTCTTTACAGTTCACAATCTCGGGGATCACGCTGGGATCAAATATCCTGCAACATCCTCATCTTGGAAATGTTTTAAAATACAATCTTCCAGTGTACCAGGGCACCTGCTCATCTTCCCAGATTCAAGCCATTTATGTTGCACATTCCATTTCACACTCAGTGTCCAGTGCAGTCACCTCTACCTCATAGTTGGGAAGTCCTTCATTGAAACTTCAGTCAAAGTCAAAGAGTAATAACCATTAAAGAAACAAATGTCCATGAATTTGAAAGAAAGGAGTAGTTAATGCGGGCTCAACAAAAATGAGATATAAACCAAAAAGGATATGGCTGTACCTAGGAATGTTGGGGTAGAAAGTTTATTATAGATAGATGAGAGAACATAGTCAGACACAGGGACATCTGGGACAGTCTAAAGTTGACCTGACCCTGAGCTATGTGAGATGAGAGGAGAGAGGGAAGTGGAGAGCCAGAACAAAAGGCCAGGAGGATAAATGATAAATGAAAAATACCAGGTAACCAAAATGTTTGGAATACATAAGGAAGGACAGCTGGGAGGAGGGCAGATCAACTCCTGGGCTAGAGAATTGTGATTGACACCCATACCTTGTAACAGGTAAGGACTGAGGGATGCTGGGAGAACCTGACAGCCAAATCTGCTGTGATTGTTAAGTAGCCACCTTAACGTTTTATCCCATCATTTGAGACGTAAGAGTAGAGAGGAATGAGAAGGTTGAAACGATTTCATCATAATATTAAAAATTATTTTTAAAAGTTGAAAATGGCTTTATGGTCCAATATTCTTCAGGTACTTCAAGTATGTATTAGAGCACACAAAGTATTACTCACACCTTTTCTCTCAGGTTGTTCATTTTCAATGGGGGGGGGAGGAAACATGCCTGTTAGTCACTACCACAGCAGTTTATCCAGAACTTCTGTGTTGTTTGAACTCGTGCAACTATAGAAATTTGCTTCCCAAAAACAAGTTCAGCAACTAATCCATATTCTTGATTCCCTTTGTGTATGACTCCCCCCAAATGTACAGTTTTCACTTTTATTGACCATCTAACATTGATTACCTGACTCATTACTATCTTCCCTCCTCCCCTCCCTTTCTGTGTTGTGACTACACCAGCTTCAAAGTAGGTCAGTGAACTCAATTCTTACACAAGTCCCTCTTTATTTGTAATTGCTCACCTCCAAAAAAAAATTATCAGAGTGCTCAGTGGACATTCATTCACTGGTCTCTTTTACTTCACACTCATCAGTCAGGGTCCACCTAAAAAGAGCTGCAGGACAATGTTCTAGGCACTGGGCACTAGGGATAGCATTCAGTGCTCAAAGAAAGTCTCAATTACATAAAATGTGAAAGGTTGATCTACAGGAGACATTGCTTTAAACAAAAACAAATATCAAACCACTAGAGACGAATGAAATTCTTAATGACTGGGGATTATCAGAGAATATTAACTAATAAGAGACTAGAGCAGGGATGCATTAACAAAATAAAATTGAATAATACCAACAACTAACTTTCTAAAAAGTATATTTATTTATTATGTATACAATGTTCTGTGTGCATCTACACCTGCATTCCAGAAGAGGGCACCAGGTCTCATTATAGATGGTTGTGAGCCACCATGTGGTTGCTGGGAATTGAACTCTTGACACCTGGAAGTGTAGCCAGGGCTCTTAAACTCAGAGTTGAAAAAGCACATAGGCATATTTACTTTGAAAAATAATAGGCCATTCTGTGGTAGAGGGAAATCCATTAATAAGATACTGTTAGACCTTGTCCCTGTGTGCAATGTTAGCTGCTTAGACCTGTAACCTGACAGACACATATTTAGCTAATAGCCTTTGTCTCAATTTGAACTGACATAACAAAAGAGTGTCAATGAGGATTGTACATATGGGCATAGGACAGACTCTTAATTCGAAATTAAATATTCACTGGATCAAGCTACCTGACCCAAACTGTACACCCACCAATGTGGTCCGTTTTCCTAAATACATGTTAGGAAATTACAGATAAAAAACCTCCCCCTGTCTCAATTTGGCCCTTCTTCATAATGCTTCCCCTTCCAGCTGACTCCCTTAAACTTTAGTTTGATCAAGCAGGGATTGGGGGTGTGTACTTTAGTTCCAGCACTTTGGAGGCAAAAGTAGGTGGACTCCATGAGTTCCAGGCCAGTCTCGTCTACAAAGTGAATCCAGGATAGCCAGGACTACATAGAGAGATCCAGTGTCAAAAATAAATAAATAAATAAATAAATAAATAAAACACCAACAACAAAATGCTTTAGTCTGTGATTTAGTCTATTGCCTATTCTGTTTCCCCCTGAAGTGTACATAATAGTTGTTCCTCCTATCTATTCTGGTCTGAACACAGAAGCCCCACTTGGAAATCCTTTTCCTGTTATGAAATGGAGAGTTCATTAAATGATCCATATGAGTAATTTAAAAATTGAGTTGTGGTACAGCCCTTTAACTAAAGACTTTAGAAAGTTTAATGATGAAGAAACATGGTCAATGCCTTGGGAAAAGACAAACTGGGATCAAGGTGACTTGAGTCAGCATAGTTTGTCTCAGAAACATTTTTCTATGAGGCTGAAGATGCAGCTGTTCTATATGCTTTTCCAAGGAGAAATCATTGCACACACAATTAAAAGATTAAAAAAAAATCCCTTTAATGACAGCTCACTTTCAGCTCTGGATAATGCTCAAACGGAGCCAGATGAGAACAGACTTTACATTCCACATATCCTGTTACCCTAAGTCACTTTCAGATTCAGGTCCCAGGTTGTGTTTTGAACAATTTAAATACGGACTGGAGACTAAGTGGTCTCGCCACTAAGACAGTTGGGAGATTTGCACAGCAAAGATATTACCCCAAATTATTTCTTAAATAAAAACAACAGGTCACTCCTCAGTGAAAAGATCCTAAATGGAATATCTCAGAGAATGAAAAAGATAGGAAAATTAGAAGGTCAAAAAGATAAAAGCTACAGTGGGAGGTCTGTTATTTTTTTTTTTTTACAACATCTCAAATCATTCAATTTTACCAATGAAGACCCTGGAGCCAGAGAATGAGGTGAAAGCCTGCTAGCTCAGAGAGGTAGATAATCATGCCCTTGACATTCCCAGGCCTAGGTCCCAGAATTAATCCTGTTTCCCTAGGCCTTCTAAAATAACCTCCTCATTACTAAATATTCTCCTAATTCCAGGGCCTCTCTCTATCCTTCCTCCCACTCCCACTTCCTTTTTCTATTTTTCCTTAATAACCTATGTTCACTTCCTGTCACCTGGATTTTGCTCTGCAACTTGGCCTACCATTGACTTCATTTAATCCTGCTTACAATATTGAAACTGAAAGCTCTTGTATTAAGGTGTTTGCTATGGTTCAACCACACCACAACTTCCAGTAATTAACACAATCTTTGGGTTGAGAGTGTGAGCAAATATCCTGCATAGTCTTTTACAAGCTCTGTCCCATGCCAAGTAATCTCATTAATCAAAACAGCATATTGTATATTTTCAGGTGAAAAATACAACGGGGAAAAAATGAATAAAATGGCTTCTATGAAGTCAACACAAACTATCACACAATGGGTTAAATTCAGGAGGCATCTAATAGAACAATGCTGTACAAAGGGAGCATAGGGCATCTCAATAAATTTATTGACCAAGCCTATAGTGGCCTTGGAACTGTCTACTATAGCTCTATGTGTTGGGAAGAGTGGGGTTGCCAGGTTCTAAAGCAATGCCTTCCCAAAGGCCTTGGACCCAGACCATTACCAGTTCTCAAAAGTAATACTTACTTTAGAGAAGGACCTCTGTTTTGCTCTCTATACATTGGGGCTAATGGAAAGCTCCCAAGTCCCTAGGCTGTTACTGGCTCTATCAAGCTTGTTGTTGGGTTTGGGAAGGAGCTATGCCTTTCTCCATACATGAGAACCCCAGGGAAATCCTTGCTTGATCAGGCTAACCCTCAACAGAACAGAGTTTTTTCCTTTTCAAAGAATTGTCTCCCTGTGTATTCTTGCCCATGGGGCAGAACTATATTTTTATCAAGTAGAAAACTGGACCTTTATGGCACACCAGGCCTTAATGTTGGTTGTGACCCTGTAATGTCCCTTTGAGCAGATTGTTAGAGGCAAATCCTTTGATATGAAGATGGACCTCATGGTTGGTTTTAAATCAGTTTCCCTTTTGCTTTTGTTTAGAGCCACGTTTCTGTATAATCCTGGTGAGGAAATGTGTATCCCGGAATCTTAATCACTAATAGGCCTGGTAGCATACTACTTATCTGTGAAGTGTTTTACAGGCAGTCTTCCATCAGCTAAATTCTAACTGATGCCACTAGTTTTTCAGCAATGGTAAATCCTTTACATCATCAGTTCTACTCATCTATATCACAACTTAATACTGGAGTACTATCTGACACAGGACATACCATTTGCAACCCTCACAAAATCCAAATGGATCTTTTAAAATTGAGAGAACCAGACCTGACACCCCCAAAGGTCACCAGGAATTATGCCTAAAAAAGGTCAGCTAAAGGTTACCCGGCTAGTGACTCTACCCCAAGGTCACCAGGAACTAGGCCATGGGTCAGCAATTCCAGAAACAAGGTTATAAGATTCCCTACCCAAGGAGCAGCTTGAGGATAACCACAAGAATGGGAAGTTATCTTATCTCAGGGTGGGGCATTTGTGCTGAGCAGCCCACTAACCTTGTAGTAGAACCATTTCATGACACAGAAATTACCCACCATTCTTGTGGCCTATATATAGCTCACTTTGAAGGGGTGTATCTGCAAAGGGAGTTTAGCACCCAGTTTTCTGTGATCTCTTGATCTCAGAGGGGATGAATGTCCCCCTATCTGTAAAGGGCGGTAGAGAATCCAGTTTACTGTGATGTCTGGATCTTTGGATAAGGACAAGGCAGGTAGCTCCTGCTGCACAGATTCCCTGATGTCCAACTTACAGTTTTTCACTGCATAAGTGGTGGGATCTGTTGTCTGGCTCTCTTTGTTTTTCTGCTGTGAAAGCAGTGGGATCTGGATGTTTGTGTATTTTTGTTTGAATGTCTTATCTGTTGCTGCCTGTTTTTTCTTACTGGGACTGACGAGGACATGGTACAGAATCCTTCTAACCTCCTACACTTGATTCTTTCCCATTTCAGTAAGGCTTGAGCCATGCTCCACAGGCTCTGTTGACAATGGCAAGGAGGTGCCAAAGGATGGATACAGTATGGGGAGCCCCATGCTTGGCACCTTTGTAACTGTTCTCTGGTCTCTCGGCTGGCATAGCTTAGCTGCTGCTCTGGCCTCTGGTCTGGTAGAGGTCATCAGGTATGTTGTTGCTCCAGTCTCTGGTCTAGTGGAACAAAAGGCTGACATTCAAATCTCTGGTGTAGTTGGGTGAAGACTGATTCTGGGGTAGGCCACCACTATTGGAACAGGATAGAGGGCCCATAGAGAGACACACAACTGTTCTGAGTTTTGGTATTTTCTTCTTTTTCATTCTCTTTGTGCACATTGTGCCCAGTACCTTCTTTTATTGTGGTGTTCTTTTGTGGTTTTGTTTGCTTGTGATGGTCTCAGTGGGCCAGTGATCAAACAGCTTTGATCCATGGTGACTCCTCCTGCCCCATCCTCCCAGCACAACAATCTGGGACATCTCTGGTCACCAGTAGGAGCACACATTTCCACATGGTTGGCTGGGAAGGCTTGGTTAGAGAGGGGTCTGTGTGCAGAAAATCCTGCGGGGCTGGACCTCATTTTGCCTCCTTGCTTCCTCTCTGAGGAAAGTTGGTGACCTGAGGTTAGCTCTGGCTTGGAACAATGATCACCAAATATGCCCTTAGCCAAAATGTATTGTTGTTATTACTATTATTATTATTTGGTTAGGATCCCGTATAGCCCATCCTGGCCTGAAACTAAACAGCTATAGATGACCTTGAATTTCTGATCCTTCTGTTCCACCTCTTAACAACTGTGCTACACCCCCAATCCCTCAAACTCCTTGTTTTGATCCATAGGTGGTTTCAACAAGTAAGTGGACTGAACCCAAAAGGAGAAGGCTTGGCTCCACTGAGCTCCTGGGTCTGTCTAAGTGTACTAGCACCGTGCCAAGAATGCCCACCTGAGCACTTTGACACATGACTTAATAGCGTGAATGAACATATGAGATTGTTGCTTGAGAACAAAGCCAATTCTTCTTTAGGCGAAGTCTTAGACTAGCAAGTAGAAGAATTTTGTTAAAAAATCCTGGAGAGCACATGTATGATTATGGTTTGCATGGGTGGGGAACCTCTGTCAATGTGCTCTCCAAAATAAGCATGGGGGGATAGATGAGGAATTCATCATGTTTGGGCATCTTCACCTTCCCCCCAAAGAATACATTGCTTTACTTAATCACCACTGCATGAAAAAATAGCTAAAATGTATTTGTAGTTCAAGGTCTAGAAATGAGGCATCAGGGGTCCTTTAGGCAATGTTGTCACAGAATTATATCCATTCAAGTGCAATGTTTGTAAATTCACACTGACCAAGAAATAAAGGAAATGGAGGGAAGAGAAAGAAAGGACAGAGGGGGAGAGGTGGGGAGGGAGGGAAGGAAAATGTTCAAAATCTTCCTGGCAAGAAAAGAGAAAGGAAAAAAAATCCTGCTTAACGAAGTTCCACATTTTGTGTGTGTGCCCAAAATTTCTTGCTGTGTTTATGTGTACATCCTTTCATCATATTTACATATGTGTGTGTGTGTGTGTGTGTGTGTGTGTGTGTGTGTGTGTGTAAAGATATATATAAAAGCTTGCTGAATAATGGTGCTTCAATATCTTCCTCACATTTCAACTGAATTAATTTTGGGCCCTAAATCTAAAACTAATTCTTATCAATATTTGGAGGTTTTGCTTGTATTGAATGTGTGGTTTTATTTTCATAGTTAACAGTGTGTACACAGTCCCTTACACCAGAGTCATTATACTTGGGTCTCTAAAAAATGAATGAAAAACAATAAATAGTACTAATAATGTTAATTACTAAAATGAAAGTGAGTGCATTTTACAATGATCTCAGATGCTCACTTCAGACAGGACATTTTATGATGAAATATTTTTCATGAGGCACAAAATGCCTGTTAAGCTTAGGGCTTGTTTACAACATTCTCTTGAAAACAAGGCTCAAGATGCATCCTGAAGTCATAACATCAAATGATGTACAGAGAGGACACAATCAGCTTTGTTGAAATAATCTCCTTGGGATAAGTATGGCGGGATGCGAAGCCCAGGACATTTTCTGAGGATCTGATCTCTCATAAAACTTAGCGAAAACATAGATGCTTTGCAGAAAATGAACATGTACATAAAACCAACTACATATAAAGCAGGTACAGATTGATTGTCAGAGAGGGACCAGGTTAAAAACTAACACCAAATAAGTAACACTATTGCTGTATCTGTAATTTCTATCTTATTTGGAAGGCAGAGACAGGATGACTGTTAACCCCTGTATTTAAGCAGAGCATCTGCATAAAGAAAAGTAATGCTTTGCTTCTCCTGTTCCTTTTCTTTCTTCTCCTCTTTCTCCTCCTTCTTTACCTTGTATATGTGAAGCAAATATTCTACCTCTGTGCTGTATTCCTAGCTCCTGTACAAAACAGGTAGATAGAGATAGTCTTTGCATATGATAAAGCCAGATGCTAAACCTCACTAAAGCTTAAAGGAAGTGATTTGCTCTTGGATAAATGCAAGAAAACACAGAGAAGGTAACAGGGATAGAGGAGGCTATCCTAGTAACAGCAGTAACAGAACAAGATAAAAAGACTTCAGGAGAAGTTTATTACAGATGGCACAATGGTTGGCCTTAACAAAATGCTACATATTCCCATGCTCTAGGTGGGAATTGTTTATTACTATCAGATTATGAAAACTTTCCTAAAGGCATTTACTGTTTAAAAGATTATTTGTCCTTCCACAGATAGTTCCTGTTTGTGAATTAGGTACCCAGTATTGTGCTAAGTCCTGAACACACAAAAAATGACTCATGCAAACACCATTCTTTCTCTACAAGCTTACAGTCTTGTGGGGTAATCCACCATAGACCATGCATAGAAATGTATACATCACTATAAAATCCACTATGAAACCTAAAGAAAAACAAGGGTGACCTAACACCCTAGAAGGGATAAAGAAAACATGTATTCAAGGGCCCAGAATTGAGAACATTTTAGTTCAGTAGGGGAAATGAAAGAAGGTGAATTTGTTTGGAATATAATAGGGAAGAAAATAATAATAATAATAATAATAATAATAATAATGATAATAATAATAATAATAATAATAATAATTAAAAAGGAAGCCAGAGGGGCTGAAGACATGGCTTAGTGATGAAAAATAATTTCTGTGGGGCTGGAGAGATGTCTCAGAGGTTAAGAGCACTGGCTGCTCTTCCAGAGGTCATGAGTTCAATTACCAGGAACCACATGGTGGCTCACAACCGTCTATAATGTAATCTGGTACCCTCTTCTGTCATGCAGTTATACATGCAAACACAATATTGTATACATAATAAATAATAAATCTTAAAACAAAACATTCTCTCTTTTTTTCCTAGAGTTCCTAGCATGTACATGGTGGTTGACAATCTTCTGTAGCTCCTGTTTCAGGGAATTTGATGCCATATGACCTCCTGGGATATAAGCCACACATGTGGTACACTTACTTACATGCAAGTAAAATACTCTCATCACTCATCTACATAAAAGATAAAAATACCCCCTCAAAAAAAAAAAAAAAAAAAAAAACAGGTCAGTGGATGTAGTGGCACACAGTGGATCTCAGTGTGTTCAAGTCCATCCTGGTCAATAGAGTGAGTCCAGTCCAGGCAAAGCTATACAGGGAAACACTGTACTGAAAAACAAAACAACAGCAAAACAAAACAATATAAAAACAAACAAACCAAATCATAAAGCAAGTGTGGTGACACATGCCTGTAAATGGAGCATTAGGAAGTTCAGGAATGAAGGTTAATCTGGACTATATGAAACTCTGTCTCAAAAACAAAACAACAGCAACAACAACAAAACTGCACAAGAATCTGTGTGCCTGGGATGCTTTGGGACATTCAAGTTTTTATCTTAATTCTTGGCTCCATAGGAAGCTATTGAGGAGTGTAGTTGTTTGAATGAAAATGACCCCTATAGTCTCATATGTTTGAAAATATGGTACCCTGTTGTTGGAACTGTTTTGGAAAAATTAGGAACTGTGATCTTGTTGAAGAGGTGTTCCACTGTGGGTGGGCTTTGAAGTTTTAAAACCCCACACCATTCTCAGATAGCTCTTTCCGTCATACTTGTAGATCAGGATGTAGGCTCACAGCCACTGTTCTCTCTGGTTCTCTGCCTGCCATTCCTGTCTGCCACTATGCTCCCTGCCGTGATGCTCCTGGACTTACCCTCTGAAACTCTAGGTACCCAACCACCTCTTTCTTCTAAAAGCAGCCATGGTCATGGTATGTTAGCACAGTGATAGAAAAGTAACTAAGACAAGGGGTTTGAAAACAGGAGAGAAATGCTTGGATGTACACTTATCTCAAAGATCCCTTTGTCCTGTAAAATTAATAACAAGATTTCAGAAATTTCAGGCCGCACAGCGACCCGACCCAGAAATCCCAGCCCACTCGGGTGGGGCGGGGGAGTGGCTTGCGCGAGGCGGAGCGCAGGCACAGTGGGCGCAACCATTGTCAAGCATGACGTAAGCGCCGTTGCTATGGCTACAGACACTGAAGGGAAAACACAGAGCTCAACCCGGGCCTGGGGGGCTGCGGCGGCGAGGGTTGGCAACAGAAACCTCCTTCCTGGGCGTGGTGGCAGCAATCATGGCTCGGCTAGGTGAATATTTCGTCTTGGTAGACTAAGACCAAGAGAAGCCAGGTAAGGGTGTGGGGCGGGTGCCGCCTCCGGGCTCTGCCTCCCTCTGCCCCCAGGCACCGCCTCCGACCCCGGGCTCCGCCTCTGCCCCACCAGGCTCCGCTTCCCTCTGACCCTGGGATCTGCCACCCCCCCTTTCCGGCTCCGGCTCCGCCCCCACTAGGCTCCGCCTCTGCTTCCCCAGACTCTGCCTCCCTCCTCCCCCGGGCTCCGCCTTCACCTCCCAGGGCTCCGCCTTCCTCCGCTTCCAGGCCCCTCCCCGTCCCCGCTCCGAGCTCTGCCCCCGCCTCCACTAGGCTCCGCCTCTGCTACTGCGGGCTCCACCTCCCTCCTCTTCCGGGCTCCTCCCTCTTCCCCGCCCCGGGCTCTGCCTCCGCCCCCTCGGGCTCTGTCCCTGCCCTGGGCTCCTCCCCCTCCTCCGCCTCTGGGCTCTGCCTCCGCCCCTAGCAGCCATCCATTGGGCTAGGTGGTGCTTGGCCTGGCGTCCCGGCTGGGAGGCAGGAAGGAGAGAGGGTTGGGTCCCGTGGTGGAGGAGCAGCGGATCCACCGGTGTTGGCCTTCGCGGAGCGGCTGAACCTGGCTGGCTGTGGGCGTGTGTGAGGGACCCGCCGACTGCGGTCTCAGGGCAAGGCCGGGGCTGTGCAGCTGGGGGCTGGCGGGCTAGGCAGGTCGGGAGAGCCTGGCAGAATTCTGCCAAGAGCTTCTGTGGAGGCTGCTTGTACCCAGGACCGCGCCCTCGGGCGGCCGGGGTTGGGAGGGCGGGAGCACACTGTGCGGAGTTCCTAGGGATACACTTGTGTCCTGCATCCTGAGAAAGAGTGATGCTGGGGCCAGTCCCCCCGGAGAGGAAGTACAGAGAGTCCGGCGCTGCCTCCTGCCTGCCCTGGGGCTCGTGGGGTGGGGGAGCTTGGACATCTGGTTCGAAAGAAAGCAGGTACTTGGAAAGTCCACAGGATCCTTGAACATTTCTAGGAACATTGTATGAGGACCTATGTGCAGGCATTCCAGAATGAAGTGATTCTTCTTAAGTAAAGACAGCCACTGCAGGTGCTGCCTCTTACTTAGCTTTCACCTGATTTTATTGTTCTTTTTATTCATCTGAGAATTCTTCATAAGGAACAGTTTGGCAGATACATTGCTGTTTATGGACTTGCACAATCAGGAGTATGCAGGGTTCATGCAGGCTTATTTTCTTATTTTTATTTCTTTGTGTTGTTATTTATAGATAAACAGGATGTAATAACAAGGTTACTGTAGAGCTGGGAAAGCTCTTTTATTTCGGGATAATTCCAGTTTTACACTTGCAAGGAATTTTAGCTACCAGCCCTCCAGCTCCTTGTCTCAGGAGGTACTGAGGTTATGTTTTGCTGATTGTTAGTTGTTGGTAGCACTAGGGTACCACTGTTCTAGTCTCTTTTTATTATTTACTCATCCCTAAGAATTTGTTTAAGAGAAGGGATCGTTCACATTTTTTTCTCATTACTGCCTAATTGAGGTCACTTAAGAGAATTGCTTGCAGGTCGGTGAGATGGCTCAGCAGATAAAGGCTCTTGCTGGGCAAGCCTGGAGAGCTGAGTTCGATCCCTGAATTTATGAAAAGGTGGAAGAAAAGAAGTGATTGCACAGAGTTGTCTTCTAACCTTCCTATGTGTTCCCTACTATGCATGCTTCACCGACATCATGAACACACACACACACACACACACACACACACACACACATATGCTAAAAAAAGAAGACATTGTGCTGTATTTAGAGAGTCTTCTTGCTGCTCCAAAATGTCACGTCATTTCACTTGTCATAGTCTTGATATAGTCTTCCCCAGACTGCTAGTGTGAAGAATCAGTTTTGTTTTAATCTTGTTCAGTTTTCAGTAACATTATTCTTCCCCCTACAACAATTTTATTTAGTTTTGCCTTTTTTTTTTCTTGAGACAAATTCCCTCTATAGAGCCCTGGCTGTCCTGGGATTCCCTATGTAGATGAGGCTGGCATTGAACCTACAGAGATCTCCCTTTCTCTGCCTCCAAAGTGCTGGGGTTAAAGACCATGCCCAGCTTCCCCCACAACAGTTTTGAAACAATAACAAACTTGATAAAAGTTTCAAGTATGTTACATAATTAATGCTGTTTTACTTTGGATATTTTGAGAGGAAGCTGCTGACCTTATGCCCTGTCACTCAGAATAGTTTAGTGTCAATTTTATACAAACAAGAATGTTGTCCTACATAATGACAGTGCAGTTATCACAACAGGAAATTCACACTGACACAGTGTTCCCTTTAATTTGGTTTTTTTCTCTATGTTATTATTCACATAAATGTCAAAAGAAGTTCGTACATTTAAGTGTTCCATTGTTTCTTTATCTCTTTAGTCTCTTTCAATATGGAACATTTTCCTAATCTTTTTCATGATCATGTCACTTTTGATGACTGTGGGTCAGTTATTTTTTTTCTTCATTAATTTATCTATTTGTTCATTTTATATCCCACTTACAACCCCACTCCCTCCTCTCTTCCAAGTCCCACCTCCCTTTTTCCCTATAACACCCCACCACCAAACAACCTACCCTTGCACATAAAGTTACATCAGGATTAAGTATCTCGTCTTTCACTGAGGCAAGACAGGGCAGCCCTGCTAGGGAAATGGGATCCAGAAGGAGGCAACAGAGTACAAATCAGAGACAACCCCTGCTCTAGATGTTAGAGGACCCACTTGAGGACAAGCAGCCCATCATTTTCATATGTGTGGGGCCTAGGACTAGTCAAGGCATGTTCTTTTGTTGGTAGTTCACTCTCTATGAGGCGCCATGATTCCAGGTTAGCTAGTTATATAGATCTTCTTGTGGTGTCCTACCCCTTCAGCTTCCTCAATCCTTCCTCTAACTCTTCCACAAGACTCCCTGAGTTCTGCCTAATATTTGTTTGGCTGTAGGTCTCTGCAACTGTTTCCATTATCTGTTGGTTGAAGCCTCTCAGATGATAGTTATGCTAGTGTCCTATCTACAAGCATAGCAGAGTATTGTTAATAGTGTCAGAAGTTGGGGCTCTCCCATGGGTTGTGTCTCAAGTTATGCCAGTAATTGGTGTCCATTTCCTCCATCTCTGTTCCATCTTTTATCTCTGCATATCTTGTAGGCAGAAAATTTGGGTTGAGGGTTTTGTGAGTTCATTGGTGTCCCCCTCCCTCCTCTGGCTACAGGATGTGTCCACTTCAGTCTCAATATCCCTGCTGCTATGAGCCTCAGCCAAGCTCACCACCCCCATATCTTCCCAGGCACCTCCAAAATTTTAGTCTTCATCTTGTCTCAGAGATGCCCAACACCAATTTCCCTTCTCTCCCAGCCATCTCACCCTCATCCCCACTTTTACCACACCTGATCCCCCATCCTGTTTCTCTCTTCACTCCCTTCTCCCACCCACTTCTTCTCTCCCTCCACTTCCCATGTCTGTTATGTCTATTTTATTTTCTTTTTTAGTGGGAATCATGTATCCTGACTTGAACCCTCTATGTTACTTAGTTTATTTGAGTCTGTGGATTGTACCATGATTATAGTGTACTATATAGCTAATATCCCAGGTTAGTTATTTTTGTAGACTGTCCCTGAGCTGTCTGTGCTCTCATGGATCAATACATGCATTTGGGCAAGGGTATCACAACAAGTTACACACACTGTGTCTTGTTAGGTGGTACATACTTTTACTTTGATTACTTGTAATTAGTAGCTGCAAGGCTTTTCTACTACAGAGTTAATACACTGCACCCCCATGAGTATCTTGACACTCTGTGTTTTGGTCCTCATCAGAATGTTAAAGCATTTGCCATACATTTAGATCAATATGGATTCATGATTTATGTGCCTTTTGTAGTGGACTGTACTGTTCTTGTATGCTTTAGTCTGCTGGGGCTGTTGCAATAAATGATTTATAAAAAAAGGCCTTTCACGGTTACTTTTTACCTTTCACACTTGTAAACTCTGGAAAATCTAAAGTTAAAATATGAGGTCTAGTTGGGGGCATGCTTGTCTACAGTCCTGTTCTCATTTTGACCTCAGTGCCCTAAAGGGGCACATGATTTTATAGGATCTCTTTAATAAGGTTATGAACCTATTTATAAGGACTTCACCTCCAAGACCTGAGTACCTCCAAAAGACCTCATGCAGTTTGTTTGTTGGGGTCTTAGGACTTCAACATAGGAATTTTGGGAGGACCTAGATATTCAGATAATTTTGATGTTTAAATTATTTTGTCATTTGAGCAATGAGAACTCTGTGCCTTTTTTCTTTAAGAATGTATCTTATTTTTACAGTGTTCTGCCTGCATGTGTGCCTGCAGGCCAATAGAGGGTAACAGATCTCATTATAGATGGTTTTGAACTACCATGTGGTTGCTGGGAATTGAAGTCATGACCTTTGGAAGAGCAGCCAGTGCTCTTAATCTCTGAGCCATCTCTCCAGCCCCTTGTGTGTCTTTTTGGCATGTCCCATTTCTATCATTCTTTGAGCATCATTGTGTTTTGACCTAAGGTATTTCTGGCATACATGCATACCCATTTTTTCTCCTTTATGGCATTACACCTCTGATATGGGGCCACGTACACAATAAGCAAGCGTGGCCCTGTAATCAACTATTCTTCTAGGGATCCCTGCTTTCTCCCAGTGGAGACTAATTTACACTTTCCCTTGGAGCTCAGGCTAACTTGAAATTTATGATATAGTCAAGGATGACCTTGATATTGAAGTTATCATTTTCCTGCCTCTATCCCCACTGCTATGATTATAGTTGTGGACGCTCATGCCCAATTTCTATGGTCCTAGAAATGGAATCTGGCATTCTACATGGTAAGCAAGCACTCTTATCAATAGAGCTGCATCTCCAGCCTTAGCAATAACATTTTTTTTGTTTATATCGAGATGTAAAATAAAGTTTGTTCATTCATTCATCTGTTGGTGGATACTTATGTTTCCAGATTTTGGTTACTCAGAATAAAATAGATATTTGACAGGATCTTTGAATATTGGCATGTTTTTATTTTTCTTGGGTTAAAAACAGAAAAAAAAAATCTTATATCATGGGCAAATATCTGCTTAAGTTTATATGAAACTGTCAACAGGTTGTCCCTTCTCATCCAGGAAGCCTCAGAGTTGATGTTCTGGCTTCAGCGCTCCTCCACTCACCAATTTTGGCATTTCAAATCCTGTGCCCCTCAAATCTGGTGCGTGTTGATCACTACCATCTTGGATTACCATCCTCTGCACTTTCTTATGACGAATCTTATAATGAATCCATGGAGCATTCACTCTGAAATTCCTCAGGGAAAAAGAATAGGCCAAGAATCAATCTTCTCATATGTAAAGGCAAGCCAATAATCAAGCATTTTATTTGAACAGTTTCTCACAATTTTCTTCTATATCTTGTTCTTTTTATTTTAGTCCTTAATTGAAATAATAAGCAATAAACATTACTTGTGTAAATTTGATAATGTCTTCATTTCCTGTGCAATAGTAATTGGTCTGTTACTTTTTAATTCATTCTTACACAATTTTTGAAGACAAGAACAGAGTGCAGTAGTTCTGTATCAAGGTGATATGTATGACAGCTAGATAATCAATGTTCTTGCTGTGCAAACATGACAACATAAATTTGATTCTCATAACTCACAGAAATGTGAAAGATATGTGTTAAATGAGATGACCTCTGCCTCCCACATGTGGCTGTCATTGCCTTGTGCAAAGACACCATGAGGTTAATTGTTAAAGAAGTTTAAGCATGTGTAAATGTACAGTATTATGTACTGTGCTTTTACATAGGAATGTGTCTAGAAGTGCACTAATGCTACCAAGTTTAGTGATGTATAAAAACACCTTAAGCAAAACTTTGCTAACTGCCTTCAGTTCATGTTATAAAGGAGTTTATTACCTTGTGCAAAGACTTAATGTGGTCAATTGCTTTAAAAACTGTGTGATGGTAAACTGAAATCTTAGGAATGGATTTTAAGCATGTGGGATAGTGGTGAATGAATCCAGTACCTCTTGAATGAAGGGACTACAAGGTTTCCCTGAAGAAGGAGCCTGACAAATCCCCTAAAAGTTTTACTTTTCGCCTTTCTGCAGTCCTTCCCCAGAAGGACCTACGACCTTTTACAAGAGTACTTTCACCCCAGGGTAAAGGAAAAAAAATCAATCTTTCTTGTATCTATTTTATGCTAGTTCTTAATTAATATGGATTCCTGGAGATACCAAGAAATATTACAGCACTTCACATAAAGCAGGAGCCTCTGGATGTCAGGTGCTTAATAGAGTTTTGGTCAATACCCAAATTACAATAGGTCCAGTGGTCCAATGGTATTACCCAGTCTGAGAAGGTGTAATTGGGGTATATTACATAAAAAGTAGCCGAATTTTCACATTGGCACCTGGACCTGTGGAGTTGTTATGGGTTCAGGAATAGCCACTCACTAACCACTTAAACACCAAACTCAGACTAGTGAAAGTTTATTGAATACTAAACAAAAACTGACCAGTCAGGGCCATACTCTGGAATCAGGAGCCAGACTATAATGCCAGTTTGTTTTTAAGGCAGGCTTTTTTATTCAAAAGGCCATAGTCAGGTGACAACCAGGTAACCAGGTGGAGGAGACAAGATGAGATAGCATTACATTATTATTACATTTAACTAGCTAAACATAATCAATTTTGGTCTAAGTATTTGTTCCAAGTATATTGTATCTAGACAAAACGTTTTAAGGTAATTGGCTGGAATTTAGGGAGGGGAGCTCTTAGGACCTTTCCAGCTACGTTGCTGGATGTTATGCTCTTAATCCTAACAAAACATTCATTTATCTTTAACTCAAGCACAACGTGCATTTATCATCTATTGTGTTATTCTAAGCAGCAATTATCGAACTATTGAATTGTATTCTGGTCTCAGGCATGTAGGGGGCCTTAGAACTTGAACTTAGTTTCACCTTATGATCAACATGGAGACAGAGAGGCAAAATGGCTTCTGATATGCTAAAGATTCAGTAGTTGTTAACAAAGGAGCTACAGTTATGCTAAGAACTAAAATAGGTCTCAATGGAGGGGCGATAGAGCTTAAGCAGGTTATGCAGGTTAGAACAGAGTGAGAGTTATCATGCTTGAAAATGATAAATGACAGATTTTAATTTCCATGCCAATGAATACTACGTAAAAAGTATCACATTTGTCAATAAATAGCAGCAATTAGTTCCACCATCAAAAGCTTGAGACATACTGGAAGATGTTTCCCAATACATCTACCTTTAATGCTCTTATTCAGCTCGACAGATGGACCTAGGAGAATGACAGCTGATAATCTGAAACTCAATCAGGTAATGACTCTGATTACAGCTGCTGAACCAGATGTTTCTTCCTTTCTTGAACCAATTAACACATCTGATACACGGTATGCAGCTGTTGTTGTAAGAAATACCTTGTTCTCAGTTCATGTACATAAGGACTATCAGGGACAATTAGCTTCCAGTTGGCAAGGCAAGCAGTATGCTTTTACAGTTTTACCTCAAGAATATAGAAACTCTTCAGGCCTGTGTCATTATCCTGTTAGAAAAGATTGCTATAATCTCTATCATCTGTTTGCATGTTGTTGTCCCCATCCCTCCACTGGAAGTCAAAGCTGGCTATAAGAGGTGGCCACTTCAGGCTGCATATCCCCTATTGCTAATAGTCTCAGCTAGGGTCACCCCATAGACACTAAGGAGTCCCATGAATACCACCCTGAACATACCCAATCTTGTCTCGTGTTTTGTTTTTAATACCTGAGTTGTATTTCATTGTGTAAAATTACCACATTTTATGTATTCATTCTGTGGTTGAGGGACATCTAAGTTGTTTCCAGATACTTGCCTCTCATAAATAAAGCTGCTACAGACATAGTTGGACAACAGTCTTTTGGAGAAGGATTGCTTGGGTCTTGAGGTAAGACTATTTCAATTTGCTGAGAAACCACCAGACTGATTTCCACAGTGGTTGTACAAGTATGCATCCTCACAAGCAACAGATGAGTGTTCCCCTTCTTCCATATCTTTGCCAGCATATACTGTCTCCTGAGTTCCTGATTGTAGTTTCTGACAGGTGTAAGATGGAATCTCAGTGCTTCTCAGCCATTAGAAATTCCTGTTGAGTATTCTGTATTTTGTTCTGTACCAAATTTTTAATTGGCTTATTTGGTTTGTTGGTGTTTAATTTCTTGAGTTCTTTATGTATTTTGGTTATTAGCCCTTTGTCAGAAGTAGAGTTGTTGAATATATTTTCCAATTCTGTAGGGTGCCATTTTGTCTTCTTGACACTGTCCTTTGACCTGCAGCTTTTCCGTTGCATGAGGAACCATTTATTAATTGCTTATTTTTAGAGCCTGAGATCTTAATGTTCTGTTCAGAAGCTTGCCTCTTGCACTGACATATTCAAGGCTATTTCAATTTTCTCTTCTGCTAGACTTAATGTATCTCATTGTTTGTTGAGGTCTTTCATCCACTTAGATCGAGTTTTTTTCAGCATAAATATTTGCATTCTTCCACATGCAGACAACCAGTTAGCCCCACACATTTTGTTGAAGTTCCTCCCACACACACACTTTATAGATTTGTCTTCTTTGTCGAATATCAAGTGTCTGTAGCTGTGTGGGTTTATTTTGGGGGTCTTCAGTTTAATTCAATTGATCAACCTCTCCATTTTTATGCCAGTATAATGCAGTTTTTATTACTAATGTTCTGTAGTAAAGTTTGGAATGAGAGATGTTAATACCTCCAGAAGTTCTTTCATTGTATAGGATTATTTTAGCTAATGTGAATTTTTAATTTTTCCACATGGAGTTCAGAATTGATCTTTCAAGGTCTATAAAGAATTGTGTTGGAATTTTGATAACAATTTCATTGAATCTGTAGATTGCTTTTGGTAAAATGGCCAATTTTGCTATGTTAATCCTAAGGATTGATCCACGAGCAAGGGAAATGTCCCCACTTCCATTTTTTTCTTCATAGACTTAAAGTTCTTGTCATACATGTCTTTCACTTGCTTGGTTAGAATTACAGCAAGATATTTCATTTTATTTGTCTATTATGAAGGACACTGTTTCCATAATTCCTTTCCCAGCCTGTTATTTTTTTGTATACAGAAGGAGTACTGATATGTTTTTTAAATTTAATTTTGTATCAACCACTTTGCTGAAGGTGTTCATCAGCTGTAGGAATTTCCTGGTAGAATTTGGGGGGGGCACTTGTGTATACTATCATATCATCTGTGATTAGCAATAGTTTGACTTCTTACTTTCCAGTTTATATCCCATTAAGTTCCTTTAGTTATCCTATTGCTTCAGCTAATTTTGTCTGTACAGCTGTCTTTGTACACATAAACTCACAAAAATTATTCCTCCATCAATTTTGATTCATACCTTTGCTGACTAGAACATCTTGCCTAACAGTGATGAAGTCTCAGGAGTAAAAGTATATTTTTTGATTTCCTTCTGATGTTAAAGTTATTTCAAACATTTTGGTATTATTATAAAAGGCTTTCACTTTTTTAAGTTATTTGATCTTTCTCAATTCAAATTTAATAATATTTTTTGTGTTTCTAATATTTTAAGTATAATACATTGTTAAAGTTCACATGCTAATCTCTCCCTCTCTCTTTTTCTGCTTTGGCATGTTTCAGGTTAGGATCTGGGACAGGATAAAGATTCCCTGTGCGCTTTATCACTTGGGTTACTGTGCAACTTACCAGGAAGGATGATTGAAAGGAAAAAGAAGTGGTTAAGGGTGAGAAGGCCAATATGTATTTTCTAAGATTAGGGACTAGCTACACTTTTGCTAAGGAGAAAAACTAAAACTGACTACATTTTTTTCACTCTAACAAAAATTGTAAAAAGCAGCTTCTAGTCAAAGCGGAGCTGAGATTAGTTCCTCTGAAGGAACAGGCTTCTGCCAAGACCTTCATAGTTAGGTCCTAAATCTACCACTTATTTGTGAATTCATAAGTAAAGGAAAGATGAAAGTAAACAAACAGCATCCATGCACATATGCTTGATGGAAAGGGTGAATAAAATTAAAATCTTAAAGTTCAGTTTTAACAAATTTTCACATTTACATATGATGACGATGTTGATTTTAGCTAGCATCTCCTCTGTAGAAACTGCAGCAAGCTCAGGGTGCTAGTTTCAAAGTATCCACACACATAGATAAATGATCAGACATATAGAACTGTTCATATTCCTAAAAACATCACATGGATAATATAAATGGGGCTCTTACGTACAAAAAAAAAAGCATACCCTCATGTAAAACATGTACATGATACAGACAGATGGATATATTTACATATATAATACTCATGGATAAATCAAATTCTAGCAGGCTTCAACCTAACAGGCTTCTACACAATACTTTTCTAGCACTGGGCTTCAACCCTCATTTATTGTCTGGTTATCATATTATATGTCCCAGGCATTTAAGGTTGCTAGGATACAGAATGCTATGGTTTCTTCATTATATGCTGCTTTTATCTCTATGTCAGCATATTGACCATCACCAAGAAGCTGGTCCATAGAAATACCAACACCTCTGACTCTAATTTTTGTGTAATATCTCTCTAGCCTGTTTTCTCCACCATGAGAGCCATTGCAATCATGCCCCAGGTTGTAATATTGCCTTTGCCATATCCTCCCAGTCTTTTGGCATTACTCTACTTCTGATTGACCAGGAAGTCAGCATTTGTTTTACAAATGGTGAATGCATTCCAAAATTCGTGATACTTTCCTTAAATTTCCTCAGATCTAGCACTTCCACAAAGCACAATTCAGCTTTATGATAATCCTGTGGATGATCACCATCTGCTGGTCTCTGCTGTATACTGACTGGGTTAGTTAACTTTGGTTTCTAACTACATTTGTTTGGCTTTCTTATTTTTATCATTTGCTTCTGCCCAAGCATTTTCTTTACTTAGTGTTATAAATTCTTCTCTTAAGGTCTGAACCCGTATTTCATACCTATCTCTCAGTTGTTTCATTACTCAAGTGAACAAATATGCCAAGTATACCATGAATGGAAAAACAGGAAATATGGAAAACCCAAATGACTCCTCCATAATATCATACATAACCAAGAAATGAACACAAATGTACTCAGAGAGATAAAGTGGCCAATGAATACATCAGAAAGTAAAGAGGTTAATAACCCAAAGGAAGAGGAAAACAAACAGTGAATTTGACTGGGCATTGAGACAAGAATTAACAGTGCACAGAAGAACTTGGATGAGGGATAAAAAAGAGGAATACAAACAAAACATTCAGTACCAAAAATGACAAATCCTATGACAAAATTCAGATTCTAGAGAAGGACAAATGTTAATATTGGAAATGAAAACTACTAAGACCCCAGTCACACCACAAGGCACTGTTTCTGGCAGAACTAAGTAGACAACAGAATATCATGCATGAAGGACATGACTTTCAGAGGACTGCATTAAAGTATCAGTGAGAAATAAATAAGCCATAACTATGACCGCAGTGTCCAAACTCTGAGACACTTTAAAGAAACTAATGCCAGAGAATGTGAAACAGTAGATGCTCAGATTTGTATTAAGGAGGTGGGGATACTCAACTTCATTTTAGCTAAAAATTGCCAAATCTGGGAAAATAAACATTCAAGCAAAAGATACTTAAATGCCCAACTAAAGGTGCACAGATTGGAAAATTACCTTGACGTATTAGAGTCAATGTGTCAAAAATATGTAAGCCTGATCATGGAATTCTACAGTGGAGCAAACATAAAAGGTGGTGGATTCTCTCATTGATTTCTTCCTCTTTGTACATAAAAGGAAGAGAAATATAAATATTTGTAGATGTGTAATGAAGGAGGACAGTTTGAAACTGTCTTTTACATTTCTCTGTATGTAGTTCAATATTTTCAAAGAAATTACATGTTCACAGAAGAACAGGTACTGTCTTGTAGCCACAACACCCACTGCACATTCACACAAGTACTCACAGAAAAGCTTTCCATAGCAGACTTGGTTCGCTGACAAAAATATTCATGAATTTGATGGGTGCTTCTACTGTGGTGTAAATGGGGATAAACACACCTAGAATTATTTCTGCCTTCATATCGGTGTTGGGCTGCTGCCAGTACTTAAAACAGCTGTGGTGAATCTCCTCCATTGATGTAAATGGAGATTGCAGGAGTAGTAAGAGACAAAGCAAAGGAAAGGACATGTCAGGGTCTTCACAACACAGAGACAATGCACTGCATCTATGTTGATCCAAGGAGATTATTTGCTTCAGTCATGCAGCAGGCTCAGGCCTCAACCTTGTCCAAGAAGTCTTTGTATGCTACAGCTGCTTCCTACTGTTACTTCAGGTTCTCAGTCTGTGCACAACCAATGGTTCTCATGACAAACCCACTCACAAACTGAAGCAAAGTCCAGACATTAGAATGTGGGCCTCAGTGCTGAGATATTTTTGTAATTGTAACCAGAGTCACTCTAAATTTCCTGGGTTTTCATTGTTGTATTTTCCTCTCTCACCTGTGTTCTGGGGATCCCATAACCCTGGGGCTCTGCACCTGCATGCTTGATGAGGGTCAACAATATGTTTGTTTGTTTGTTTTTTCTTTCCCAACCTATATGATTTCATCATGGTCCACAGTGACTTTGGAGAGTCCCATAGTCTGAAACATAATTGCAGTCATCTAAAACTACTTTTTTTGTTGTGGATTGCTGTTGTGAAGGTAGTTCGAACAGGTGATTTTTTAAAAAATAACTGTATTCCACAAAACTGCACTTAAAATATGTCAAGATTGGCAACTGGTGGTGTCAGTCGCTTGTGTCTGCCATTCAAAAGCACAATAGCCTTGTACTATCTTGACTCCCTGATCTGTTGTCTTCTCTTTTCACCAATAATTATAAAGTTTTTTTTTAAATAGTAAAGATATCACAGTCAAGTACACATGATAATTTCCTATGTCACCCATTCATAGTATTCAGATACTCAAGCATCAATCTCACTGTGTTCTGCTAATAGCACACTCATGCACCAGCCACTCCACAGTTACATTTTTTTAATAAATCCAATGTTGTGTCTTGAAGCACCAAAATAATCCAAAAAGTCACAAAGTCCAGGAAAACATGATCTTTATTTGACTTATGCACCAAAAACTGACTAGTCCTGGACAAAGGCACAGATTTGGGCACTGACTGATTCTCTGAACAGTCTTCATAGTAAATATTTAAGCAGATGAAAAAAATCTTACTGCATTCAGGCCACTACTGATCAATTGGGGCCTCCGAACAGACTTTGGAGCTGCACTGCGACACTAACGTGAAATTGTACAGCAGTTTTATAGGATGGAATCAGAAATCAATGGGGAGCAAGGAAGGCTGTGGCATTTTGCAATCATACCTTGACAGAGAGCTTTAATCCAGGAAGTAAACATTAGCGACGGAGCTATATCCAGGACACATAGTTTCTGGGTTCTTGACTCAGCTTTTGCAGTCACATCCCCTCCTGGCCTTACAGGAACAAAAGATTGGAAAAGCTGCTCAAAATCAATCAAATGCAAAACATTTACAACTTGGGTGCCTCAGTTTAGATGATCAGCAAATTCCGTCTTTACATTCTTTAGCTGTAAACAGACAAACATGAAACACCTGAATAAGAAGATTAGGAGTTGGGTCTGGGGCCTAGAAACATGAACTCAGTTTTCACCCTGACAGCAAGAAGGAAGATGTTCCTGAGATGGCTTGACTCTGGCAACCATTTACTAACAACTAAAAGTAATACTTTACTTCTATACTTTTTCTGCTGTTCTTTAATACAGTTTATCATAAATATGCTTTATATAATTTCATGGTAATATTATACATTACTCTTACTATAACACAATATAGACAATATAATACAAACAAAATTTTGAAATGCTACTTACGTAAAAACAGTTTATGAAAAATTGGCCATGAATTTTTAAAATACTGAAAAGTGTTTGCTGGAGGCTTTGAAGGGACAAAAGTGAAAGAAAAATAATTTATTTATAATTTTAATATAGAATTACTATTCAAACAAATAAAAGAGCCATGCCCAGGGGATCCTGAAATGACAGGAAAGTCACTGAGTCACTGACAGGGGCAGGCAGTGGTTTCTCTCAGGGTTTGTGCAATCTTGACTTGGGCTAGGGTTAGGGTTAGGGTTAGGGTTAGGGTTAGGGTAGTATTAGGGTTGATGCACTCCTGCTGATATCTGGGGAGGAAGACAATGACAATTTCAACTTGCACTATTATTTACTAATTGAACATTTAATTCATCAGAGTGTTTTCCAATGATAAGTATAGCTTTATGCTAGTGTCAAAATCATGAACTCTTTATAAATACCCAAGTAGCAATATTTGACTTCTTCCTTGATGATTTGTATGCTCTTGATCTCCTTTAGTTGACCGCCTTTAGTTTCATGGGGTCCCATTTATTAATTGTTGATCTTAGAGCCTGAGCAGTTGATATTCTGTTAAGGTAGTTGTCTCCTGTGCCAATGAATTCAAGGCTCTTCCCCAGTTTCTCTTCCAAGATATTTAGTGTATCTGCTGTTAGAGTGAGATCTTTGATCTACTTGGGTTTCAGGTTTGTTTGCAGAGAAAAAAATATAAAGTATTTCATTTTTCTACATGCAGAGAAACAGTTAGACCAGCACCATTTGTTGAAGATGCTGTCTTTTCTTTTAACTGTGTGGTTTTGGCTTCTGTCAAAAATCAATTGACTAAAGGTATGTATGTTTATTTCTGGGTCTTTGATTCAATTCCATTGATCAATCAGTCTATCTGTATGCCAGTACCATGCGGTTTTTATTGCTATTGCTTTGTAGTATAGCTTGAAGTCAGGGATGGAGATAGCTCCAGAGGTTCTATTGTTTTATAGGATTGTTGAAGCTATTCTGAGTATTTTTTCTTCCATATGAAATTTAGAATTGCTCTTTCAAGGTCTGTAAAGATCTGTGTTGGCATTTTGATGGTGATTGCATTGAATCTATAGATTGCCTTTGGTAGGATGGCCATTTTTACTGTGTTAATCTGCTGGATCCAGGAGCATGGGAGATTTTTCTATTTTATGATATCCTGAAGTCCTTTTCAAACAAGGCTTTCACTTGTTTGGTTGCAGTCATACCAAAATACTTTATAGTATTTGTTTCTCTTGTGAATGGTGTGGTTTCCCTAATTTCATCCTCAGCTCATTTCTCTCTTGTGTACAGGAGGACTACTGAAGTTTTTGAACTAATCTTGTATCCTGAACTTTGCTGAAACATTTTATCAGCTGTAGAAGTTCTCTGGTGGCATGTTTGAGGTCACTGACATACATTACCATCTCATCTGCAAATAGCAATATTTTGACTTCTTCCTTGCTTATTTCTATGCCCTTGACCTCCCTTAGTTGTCTTGTTGCTCTAGATAGAACTTCAACTACTATCTCGAAGAGGCATGGAGAGAGTAGATATCTTACTCTTGTCGCTGATCTTACTGAAATCACTTTTGAGTTTTTCTGCATTTAGTTTGATGCTTGCAATCAGCTTGCTGTATATAGCCTTTATTAAGTTTAAATACGGACCTTGTGTCCCTGATCTCTCTAAAAATTTCATTATGAAGGGATGTTGGATTTTTTAAAGGCACTTTATGCATCTAATGAGATATTAATGTGATTTTTTTCTTTGAGTTTGTTTACATGTTGGATTACATATTGAAGTTTTGTATACTGAACCATCCCTGCATCCCTCAGATGATACTTACTTGGTTCATGTTGGATGACATATATGATGTGTTCTTGGGTTCAGTTTGTGAGTATTTTAATGAGTATTTTTGCATCGATGTTCATGCATGAAATTGGTCTGAAATTTTCATTCTTTGTTGATTCTGTATGGTTTAATTAACAGGGTGACTGTGGCTTCTTAGAACGAATTTGGCAATTTTGAGTCTCTTTCTATCTTGCAGAATACTTTGAAGAGTGTTGGTATTAGCTCTTCTTTGAATGTCTGGTAGAATTCTGTCTAAAACTGTCTAGACCTGAGAATTTTTTTTGGGGGGGGGGGGGAATTTGATAACACCTTCTATTTCCATGGCAGTTTTAGGACATTTTAAGATGTTTTTTGATCTTAATGTAGTTTTGGTATGTGAAATCTATAAAAAAAAATCATGTTTCGTTATCCAAATTTGTGGAATACAGGCTTTTGAAGTAAGACCTAATGATTTTTTATTGCCTCATACTCTGTTATGTCACCCTTTTTGTTTCTGATTTTGTTAATTTGGATACTCTCCCTTTGTATTTCACTTAGTTTGGCTAAGAATTTGTCTGTCCTGTTGATTTTCTCAAAGAACCAGTTGCTGGTTTTATTAATTCTTCATATCAATCTCTTTGTTTCCAATTTGTTGATTGCAACCCTGAGTTTGAATATTTTCTGTCCACCTCTCTTCCTTGGTGAGTTTGCTTCCCTGTGTTTGAGAGCTTTCAACTGTGCTGCTACATTAATTGTAGGGGATATCTCCAATTTTATTATGAAGGCACTAAATGCTATAAGCTTTTCTCTTATTACTGCAGACATTGTGTCTCATAAGTTTGGGTATGTTGTATCTTCATTTTCATTGAACACTAAAAAGTCTCTATTTTCTTTCTTTGTTTCTTCCCTGAACCAGTAGGGTTGTTCAATTTCCAAGATTTTGTAGGCTATTTTTTTTTCTTGTTGTTGAAGTCCAGCTTTAATCCACGGAGGTCTGATAAGATTCAGAGTTTATTTCAATCTTCTTATATCCGCTGAGGCTTGCTTTGTGAATGAATATATGTTCAATTTTGGAGAAGGATCCATGAGCTGCTGAGAAATGTTCTGTAGCTATCTCTTAGGTTCATTTGATTCACAATATATCTTAGTTTCTTTATTTCCACATTTAGTTTCTGTCTTGACAATCCATCCATTTAACATAAGGATATGTTCATTATCCTTAGATATCAAGAAAATTGAAACCAAAAGTAGTTTGAGATATAGTCTAGAAAGAGTCACAATGACTAAGAATAGTCATACACTGCTAATAGGAGTACAAGTATGTCTAGCCACTAAGGATATGCTTGGGTCAGTTCTTCACAAGGATGGGATTTGTTCCGCATCAAGAACTAGCTATACAACTCTTGGGAATATATATAAATGATGCTGCATCCTACCACAGAGACATTTGTTCAGACATCTTTATATCTGCTCTAATCAACATAACCAGAAATTGGATATAACCCAGACATCCATCAACAGAAGGCTAGATAAAGAAAATGTGTTACTTTTACACAATAAAATATTACTCAGTCATTTAAAAAAGTAAATCATGTAATTTCAAAGTAAATGTGTATCTACAGGTAAACTAGAAAAAAAATCAGTCTGAGTATAATAAAAGTTCAAAAATACAAATATGGTTCATATCTACTTACATATTAACATTACTTATAAAGTGAATATTAAGCATGCTACAGTACATAAAACGATGTAATATTCAAACAGAATGAGGGACTAGTGTCCAAGTAGAAGAAGCTCCCTAGGATAAGGCAATAAAATATATATTTGTAGATGGAAGCTGGGCTTGAAAAGAAGAATCATTTGGAAGTGGGGAGGGAAGAGGGCAATATGGAATGTAATACAAGGAAGCACAGGTAAAATTAAATGTAATTTGAATGTTACTGTAGAAACAATACAGTAGAAGTTTCCTAAAATATATTCATTTCTGAAAGTTGTTTGGTGAATTAATATGAGAGTCCCAACAGGATGTCACTTGTCATCAAATGAAGATTCCAATACTGGGAATGTGTTATATCTACTTGAGGTTTTGGCTAAAGGAGTATGATTAGAATGCCCAAACAATGCAGGTTTTGTCAAGATTTTAGGTTGCTCTTCACAAATTGACTGCCAAGGCCCTATTACTGAATGTAACATTTATACAACTCACTGAACATAGAAAAATTGAACTGGTGCCTACATAGAAATTT
Organism: Meriones unguiculatus; assembly: GCF_030254825.1. NCBI lineage: Eukaryota > Metazoa > Chordata > Mammalia > Rodentia > Muridae > Meriones > Meriones unguiculatus. The sequence continues at coordinate 4,325,617 of NW_026843646.1, read as the reverse complement.
CAGTATATATATATATATATATATATATATATATATATATATATATATAAAATTTCTAAAAATATAATAATCTATAAAATAATTCATGAAATAATAATTTATATAACATAATTTATATAATAATATATTATATATACATATATGTTTGAAATTATATATATACACATATATATGTATATATAGAGAGATCTACATAGATAAGTTGACAGAGAGATGGATATATTTTTGTGTGTAAGCTGTATATATTTTTAAAATTCCAAGAACCAAAATTTTGCAAGTTTGTACATAGAATATGTCAATTATTTATTTCATCTGTTTGTTCATTTATATATCATTACATTGTCTTTTCACTTTCCTTTCTTCGAAGCCTCTTGAACTTTTTGTTGTTTTTGAAATTCATGGCCATGTTTTTGTGTATGGATTTTTCAAAATCAAGTTATCAAAATTTAATTTGCATTATATTGTATATATTGTATTATAATAACAATACTATATAATAATACCATAATTATATCAATTATATTAAATATACATATCAATTGTATTAATAAGAAATAGTATTGCAGGAGACTAGAAAAAACATAGAGATGAAGTATTATTTTGTTGTTAGCAGACACTTGCTAAAGTCCAGCCATCTCAGGACTTCTGCTGCCAGGTTTAAAACTAATTTCATACTCAACAGTCTCCAGAACCTTCTCCTATCCTGATTTTTCAAGTGTTTCATGTTTGTCTGTTAATGAGGAAAAAAATGTAAAGAATGAAATTGCTGATCATCTAAACTAAGGCACAAAAGTTGTAAATGTCTTTCCTGTCATTACTTAAATTCACTCTGACCAGCTTTCCCCCACTTTTGTTCCTGTGTAATTCTATATACAAATTTGGTGCCAGATATCCAGGAGGAGATTTTATGCAAAAGCTGAGTTGAGAACCTTAAGCCCAGGTTTCCTGGATAAGTCTGAGTCACCAGTGTTTACTTTCTTGGTCAAAAACTTGTGTCAAACTATGATTGGAAAATACTACAACCTGCTCTGCTTCCCCTTGACTTGTGGTTCCATCCTATAAAAATGTTGTACAATTTCACTTTAAGGTCATAGTTCAGCTCTAAAGTCTGTTCTGAGGATCTGTCCAATTCCTAGCAGCCTGAGTACAATAAGATATTGCCATTGCATAAACATTTACTAAGGTGAATATTCAGAGAATTAGTCAGTGACCAAATCTGTGTTACTGCCCCTGACTGGTCAGTTTTTGCCCCCTAGTTCAAATACAGTTCTTGCTTTGATGGACTTTTGCAACTTCTTGGATTGTTTTGGTGTTTCAGACCCCAACATTGTGTATTATTGTGTATTATTGAGAATTTGGAATGGCTGGTGCAAGAGTATACTAATAGCAGAACACAAATTGTGAGACGAAGGCTTAAGACTTATAATACTGTAAAAGGGTGAGGTAGAAAATCATCATCTGTACTTGGATGTAATATACTTACTTTTTTTACAACTTTATTATTATAGCTGCAAGGGAGTGCTTCTGAATGGCAGACACTAGAAACTGATATTACCAGTTCTGCTTCTTAAAAAAAAAAAAAAGCACTGAATTGAATATTTTAAGTGTGTGCTTTGTGGAATGCAGCTATAGCTTTTGTTAAAAATCATCTATTCTATTTTGATGACTTGTTTCTTTAGCATCAACATCATTGTTATTAATTACATTTTATTCACTTTGTAACCCAGCTGTAGCCCCCTCCCTCATCTCTCTGTCCCACCTTCTCTGTTTCTTCCTCCAATGTCCCTCCCTTAGTCCACTGATAGGGGAGGCTCTCTTCCCTACAACCTGACTCTAGCTTATCAGGTCTCATCAGGACTGTCTGGACCCTCTTTTTCTGTGGCCTAGTAAATGCACCTCAACTGGGGGAAGTGGTCAAGGTACATGCAATCAAGTTTATGCCAGTGACTTCTCCTGATCCCTTAGTAGGAGAAATCAGATGTTCAAACTACCTTTCATAATAGCAATTCCAACCAAACAAGTTTTCTGATGACCTATAATTCTGTCTCAGACTATGGTGCTCTCCAAAGTCACTGTGGACCATGATGAAATCATACAAGTTTGGAAAGAATGAAAGAATCAAACATGTTTTTCACCCAGGTGCAGAGCCCCAGGACTATGGAATCCCCAGAGCACATGGATGAGAGAGAAATAGAACAATGAAAAGACAGAAAATTCTGAGCAAGACTGGCTATAGTGACAGAAATATTTCAGCACTGTGACCCCCAGTTTTCTGGACTTTGCTGCATTGTGTGCGCTGGCCTGTTATGAGAATCATTGGGTATGCACAGACTGAGAGCCTAAAGCAACTGTAGGAAGCAGCTGTAGCATTCAAAGTCTTCCCTCACATGTGGAGGTCTGAGCCTGTTCCAGACCTCAGCCAATAATCTCCTTGGATCAACCTGGATGCAGGGGACTGTCTCTGTTTAGTGAAGAGCCTGACATGTCCCTTCCTTTGCTTTGCCTCAGCCTCTTCCTGCAACCTGTGTATACATCAATGGGGATGTCTCTGCTCAATTGTAATCATTACTAGAAGCCCAGCACTTACATGGAGGCAGATATTATTCTTGGTACATTTATCCCCATTCACATCCCACTTGTTCAGCCCAGAGAGGTCCAGAACATTTTTGTCAAAGGATCACCTCCTTTATGGAACACCTTTCTGTGAGTACTTGTTTGAAGTGTTATGGTTGTTCTGGCTACAAGATAGTATATGATCTGCTAAACACGTGTAATTCCATTGAGAATGATGAACTAGTTACAGAACAATGTGAAAAATAGTTTCACATTTTCCAGCTTCATTGTGCAGCTACAGACATTTCCAGTTCTCTTTGTTGTATTTCCAGTCAGAAATAAATCAGGAAAAGAAACCACCAACTTTTGTGTCTGCTCCATTGTGTGATTCCATGGTCAGACTTATGAATTTTTAACACATTGATGCTAATATGTCAAGATAAGTTTCTATTCCTCTCAGATCTATTTGGCCATCTTAATGTCTTTTGCTTTAATATCTGTTTCTTTCCAGAGACTTGGAGAGTTTCTGCTAAAGTAATTTGAATATCCCCATGTCCTCAGTACAAATCTTAGAATCTCTGGTTTCATGTGTTCTGGCTTTAGTATCTTTAAATTAACTCAGAGTTTAGACACTGTGGTCATACTTACATACTTAGAACTTATTTATCTATCGTCATTATTGTAATGTGGTGTTCTGAAATTCATGTCATTCGTGCCCATTTTCTGTCCTCTGCTTAGTTAGCTGTGCTGGAACCTCAGTGTTCTGTTATTAGACAGGAGATTTTATGATTATCATTTGCAGCCTTTCTATATATCTTTCTTCTCCCTCACAATCTCAGTTTTGTCTTTTATGGTACTCAGTCTTTCCTGTGTACAGCTGTTTGTTATATCCCCCCTCATCCAAGTTCTGGTGGAGACTGCTTATTCTTGTCTCAGTGCCTAGTTGAATTCATTGCTTTGTTCTGTTTTCTTTTCTGTTGTTCATCTCTTTACTTTCTGAAATTTTCATCTGCCATTTTATCCCTCTGAGAAACTATGAGTTAGGTTGTTGTTATTTATGATAGTGTGGAGGACTCATTAGGCTTTTCGATATTACTGTTTTCCAGTTGATGCTATAATTGGTACATATGTTCATTTGAACATCAGTTTTGGGATTAAGTTAGTCCTTTGCTGAAAAGTATCTTCATAAAAATGCAATACATATTTCTTCTCTTAGCAGGAAACAAACATACTAGCCTAAGGTCCTGGTATTGTTACGGAGTACTTGAATAGGAAAAAAAAAACAGGATGTCTAATTTTTTCTGAAAGTAAAGAACTCTTAGAAATGCTTTCACAAGATAGAGAAACCAGTAGACCACTGCACCAGAAAGAGAAGGAATCCCAACATAAGAGGAAGAAAATAGCCCATCCTCAGAAATAGACAAAAGACAGAAAAGACTGAATTATTAATTGACAGATATCTTAATCTAGATTCTGTTTGACCTTTGATAGGTAGATCAAGTCTCAATTTCTTGAAGTTTAAATCATAGTTTTTAAAGTTTACACAATGATATGAAAGTTTTAAATATATGAACATGACCACAATTCATAATCTACACTGAAATTCTTACTGTAGGAAAAGTAGATAACAAGTGTTTGTAAACAGTTGGAGTAGACTGATGCTTTACAGATAACCTGGGGCACCAAAAAAGGATGGTTCTGAGCTAAAAACCGAACAGTCTTTCCTCCTTCTGAATACATAATGACAGATAAGCTTTCAGTACAATTAGAAGCACTGAAGTATATCTTCAGCAGGAGTGAAAGGACATAAAGTTTGATCCTGTAGCTATGAGATTATCCAGTGCTTTCACCTGGTGTTTTTCATAGCATATCAAAACTCCACTGATTAATATTTTAAAACTCTGAAATTTTAAACTCTTTAAGTCTCATTTTCACATACTTTAAACCACTTCCTCAATCATTTACAACTTGTATTCACATACCTTAAATCCCTTTCTTAGACATTCAAAAATTCCATCAACTTTAAAGTGTTTGTCTCCATGCATGTACCAGGAGAAAGATTTGTCTGATAACTGGGAGAAATGATTGCAAGTAAGTTCTTTTAAATGAAAGAACCATAAAATGTAAACTGTTAGGTATTAGTAGGTATCAGTTTGTATTTCATTTAAATCTAATTTTGTGAGATTAGCATTTTCAGTGTGAAGCCAGCAAGGTAATGCCTTCTTCAGCAGAGAATGTTGTATCTGTAGAAAAGAACAAGGTTTGACTTTCATGTATAATATGGACTGACCATGCAGCTGCAGCATTGTTCAGAGGAGCTGCCTACAGTTTCATAAATTCTGCTAAACTTCTATAGTGACAACCTGCTGTGAACATGACAAGAGATCAGATAGGGGTAAATTTGAGCAGGAAGTATAATCCAAATGGTCTCTATATCAGTCAAAAGGACAGAGACTTACTGGGCACCCAGTCTGGGGTCCTCGATGGCATTCTCAAAGACTTTGTAGGGAGCAGACTTTGAGAGTATTTGGATGCCAAACAAAACAGCATTGACTCCAGCTGCCACACAAGGCATCATGAGCTTCCAAACATCAGACTTGTGAGGCCTGAGATATTTTTTTTAAGGATCAGGAACTTGGGAAGAGAAACCTACCTTGGTCAGGCAGAGTAGAGCATTTAACTCAATATTATCCATAGGTTAGGCAGGGATTTATTGTTGGGTGAAGCATGTGGCAATTCATGGTTCAGTTGTCAGCATTACCACATTTGAAATATGATCAAAGGAAAGACCATTTCTGTTTATCTTAGCTACCAACCAAAAATGTTTGGCAGAGAAATGGTTTTCATTACATCCCTTATATCAATACTCAACAGAACTCCCTGAGTGCTTTGAGGGAGAGCATCTGACTTAGCACCATATTTTTCACTTGAATACTTTTATTAATTAATTAAATTTACATCTTGGTAATAGGCCCCACCCTCTTCTCTTCCCAATCCTACTCTCTCTTCCATATCCTCCTCCACTTTTCTGCTCCTACCTACACACCCCAGTTTCTATAGTCTTATGATGACTGAATTTGTGTTACTCCCCTGGGATCTGTTAGGGCATTTCCATCAGGGGAAAGTGATCAACAAACAAAATGTAGTCCATGTCCATTCCACTAACTAGGGGGCTCACATGAAGCCTAATCAGCACATCAGGTACTAATATGTAGAGGACCTAGGTTGAGACCATGCATTGTCCTTGGGATTGCATCAGACTCCTTTGGACCCTCTGGGCCCTGGTTGATTGGCCCTGATGTTCTTGTGGAGTTCCGGTCACACAAATATAAATGAATAAGTATACAGATACAACTAAATAATCAATTCTTTAGACTTTAGTATTGCTTTTATGTGATTGGAAAAACATAAGCCATCAGCTCAAATGAAAAAAAAATAGAGAATTTCTTTTTTAATAGATTTGAGAGTCTGTGAACACACTTTAGGTTATCCAAAATTCCATGATACAATGTGGAAGCAGCTTCATGTATTTTTCATAGTAACGGAATAAATAAAGAAAACTATAAATCCAATACCTCACTGGAAACCTCAGAGAGATCGTTGACAGCAAAATGGGGCAAGTTATCATACAGGCCCAAGATGGCTATGTGATTTCATTCTTGACTTTTAGATTGGCAAAAGCCAGGAATGTGCTTGGTTACTACATTCTAAAATGACTTTATTCATCAGCCATTGGAGATATATAGATATAGATACAGATAGAGATATCAATGTAGCTATCATCTTAACCACAGAGATGTCCAAGAAATGGCTACTCAGGATGCTGCAGGTAGCCCACATGATGGTAATGAGCCTTTTAAACTACAACATTGCAATCTCTCCATATCAATGAAGTTTTCATAGCCAGTCTTTGCAGACACAGCTCTTTCCAGGAGTTCTCATTGATATATGTATACATTCATACAGTTCAATATTTGGTACAGGATAATCCTTGGGGAAGAATAATTCTCTTTCTCTTGGTTGTTACTAATTGCTTGTTTTTGCCCAATAGATTCTCTCTTAGTATAACATCTAGACACAGATCTCAGATTAATGTAGTACAACCAAATGGAATTGCTTTGTGGTGACTGCAGGTCAGAAGGCATAATCCTTCCTTCAGTAGACCTCAGTGGACTTCAGGCTAATAATTCTGCTAAGCTCCCTCTATTAGCGTCACCCAGACTCTTATATACAACAGGTTTTGAAACAAGCTTCTTGGGGACCATACCCAATCACTGAAGGCTATGTGTAACACAGTTCAACTCACCTACCTGCAACAAAGTTCCACTTTCTCCCATTGTGAGCATTTTTGTCCTGTCTTAATGTACTTGGGGTTTTCCTCTCTTGTATATGCTTCTTTAACTTACTTTCCCCGCTACCTTACCCAGGAAACTCATTCATTTAATCTGCCAGCTTAGAGAAACACCTTTTCTTTACTACTGTTTTAAATTTTTGTAAGGAGCTATTAATTTTAACATTATGTTAAAAAGTGTTTTGCCTACATGTTTGTGTGTGTACCACTTGTGTGCATGGTCCCTTCAGAGGCCAGTACAGGACATGGATCCCCTAGAAATGGTGTTACACTTTATTGCAACCTCACACTGGCTACTGTGACTTGAATCAGGGTCCTCCACAAGAGCAGCAACTAGTCATAACATATCATTTTTTCAAGACCTAATAACATCATTTTGCACATGCTTATTTATTTTTATTTCATGTACTAGAGAGTTTACCTTCTTATATATGTGTGAATACCACAGGTGTGCCTGGTGCCCAAAAATGCCAGAAGGGATCTTATGAAGTGGAGCTACACATGTTCTAAGGCTACCCTGTGGGCACTGAGAACTGATGCTGGCTTTTATTCAAAAGGGTCTATCTATAGATAGATACCTGGCATCTGTCTATACCACAAAGAGACAGTTTAACACTAGGAGTGCATATAAACTTGTTAGAGTTTTCATAAGTGGGTGTGAAATTGAATCATTACAAAAGAAAAGGATATGAAGCTCTTGTTTGTATTCTTAGTGAACACCTTAGTGACTCTTCCATATAACGCAGTGCTTCTATGTACTGAAACATCATAAGCACATACGTATTCAGTACTCATGGGATACAAACAAGTGACATTTTATGCACAAAATGTACACCAAAAATATTAGAAACAGTTAAACTTCTGAGAGCTTAGGAGCCACTACATGATGTTCCTGAGTTGTCAAGGTCTTATTCGCATAAGATTTACATGTCATGAAAAGTCAAGGGCTAGGACCTCTAAGTTCCTGTATTTGATAAAGACTTTCTGAGAAAAATGTACTGACAATACCCATCATTCTGTTCCTCTGGTTTAGATCGCAATGGAGAAACTACCAATATTTGCTGTCCTTATACTTTGCCATTGAAGAGATCAACAAGAACTCAAACCTGCTTCCCAATATGACCTTGGGTTTCCATGTCTACAATGCCTTTAATTCTAACAAAAAAACCTTGGAGGGCCCTCTGATGTGGCTGTCTTGAAGGACTGAGTATATTCCTAACTACAAGCGCAACACTCAACACAAAGCTCTAGGAATCATTTCAGGAAACAAGCCAGAATTTTCTGCTGCAGTTGCAATACTTTCAGAGCTCTACAATCTTCCACAAGTAAGTTAGAAACATATTTTTAAGCACAATCACATCTTAGACCTGACTGAAACAAATAAACAAACAAACAAAAAACAATAACAAAACAAAGAAACAAAAAAAAAAGAACAGAAAAGTGGTTTATGTTTAGTACAGGCAGATTTCAAATATCAGAGAATGAATTATTTTGATATGGCAATAATTAACAGATGACAAAGTGTGGTAAAATGCATGAACAGCAAATTCTAGGAATTTCTAAGCATATCACGTAGTAGTATCCACGATTCTATCTCCAAACAATGGATGATGTACTGTGGATACTCATTCTGCATTTGATCATAAGTCAGATTCTTCAGCAAAGATACCTAACTACTCAATCTAGCATATAAACATCTCAAAATTCCTATAGTTGTCAATATCTGACATATGGAAAAAGAAAGTTCAGGATATGTAGCTAAATTTGAAACAATGTTTAATGCCATCACTGATGAAAATACTTCAAGGAATTAATGATCTCATTCAGGAAAGTAGATCTCAGGATAGTACCCACAGAGACCAACCACTTAGCTGTATTATCACAATTGATTCTTGCCAGGCTACAATGAAGAAATGCATTGCATCTATCAGCAGGCATTGCTACAAACAGAGAAAATACTTGGTGAGCACAAGAGTCAGCAATAATCAAGATTAAAAAACTCACATGGTAACTCTCATTGTTATCACACAGTTAAACAATTTGTAAATGTATTGAAACCTAATGTAACAAAAAATAAAAGAAAATAATTCACATCTTTCTGAGTTTTTTCTCTATCAAATCTATCAATAGGGATGATGTAATAACCCCAGGTAATGTGGCCCCAGATCGTCACCAGAACGTGCACCATTTTAACTTAGGAAACTGAATCTCTAAAAACTTTGTTAGTCTCTCTCTGTATTTGCTTTCCTAAAGATGAAGGTTCTTGGAAATATAGTGTTATGTGACTAGAAATTACCTATTAATGCTTTCTGCAGTCTTTCTCTACATCAGATACTCTGTTGCATTGTTATTGCAACATCAGGGATCTATTGTGCATCTCAAAGCCAGGGAACAGCTTATTGTTTATTTACTGGCTGCTTCAGACATCTTAGTAACTTTGGAGACCATGGTATTTGAAAAGACTGAATTCCACCATATGATTGATAGACTAGCTAATCTCACAGAAGACATCCTCCTTAACAATATTCAGTCCTTTAACCCTAATATGTGAATAATGAAGTCACTTCCTCACTCAGGGTGTTGATTCCAAATATCTGAAACTCAGAATCACTTTTTTTCTTTGCTTCTTCAGGTCACATATGGACCATTTGATTCTATGCTTAGTGATAAAGATACATTCCCATCCCTTTATCAGATGTCAACTAAAGACAGAGGTCTAACCCAAGGTCTGATCTCTTTATTGTTACACTTTGGCTGGAAATGGGTGGGGCTCATTGTGTCTGATGATCAGAGAGGAAGGGAGTTTCTCTCTGACCTGAAAGTGAAGATGGTACCAGAAGATATCTGTGTGGCTTTTACAGAAAAACTCCCAGATAAGTGGGACTATAGGGTAAGATATAGTTATGGTTTGCTGAACTTTAAACAACATACACCAGTAAATGTGAATTTATTTTATGGTGATATAGATGACTTGGTGTTCTTCTGTGTAGACATTTATATATTTTTAAACAGAAAGGTGTGGATCTTGGCAAAGCCGCACTCGACTATGGTAACTAAAAATCATGTTTTGAGAAACCTATTCAGTGGAAGCTTCTCATTTTTAAAGAAGAGAACTATCCCTGGCTTCAAGCACTTTCTTGAGGCCCTTACACTCTCCCATTACCCAGGAGATGTTTACTTCTCTAAATTCTGGATTGACAATTTTAATTGTTCACCTCCTGCTTCCCGATGTGGAAATCATAAACCCTGTCTGGGGAATATTTCCCTAAAGACTAAGGATAAAGTAAATGATATGATGACTATTTCTGAGCCAATCTATTCCATCTGGAGTGCAATGTATACAGTGGCCCATGCCCTCCATAAAATGCTATTGAGTAAAACTGAAATAGGATCTAAAAAAGACAGAAACACAGACTGGTTTTTACCATGGCAGGTAAGTCTCATTCACAAGCAGGGGAAGCTTAGAATCTTATATTATTAGTAAGTAATTTGCTGTGGTCAAGCCAATAAACATTTTCATCTTATAATTGAAAGTATAAGTTAAAATGGAAAAGGGTTTAGGTTTCTTTCCATTTAGTTTCATGAAGGCCATAAGCTTGTTGTATATTGTCTTTACTATGTTTAGGGATGTGCCTTGTATCCCTGATCTCTCCAAGACTTGGTTAAACATGAATGGGTATTGGATTTTGTTAAATGCTTTTTTTGGCATCTAAGAAGACGATCATGTGTCTTTTTCTCCTTCAGTTTGTTTATATGATGGATTACAATGATGGATTTCTGTATATTGAACCTACGTGCCTAGGATGAAGCCTACGTAGTCATCTGGGTTTCGGTTTGCAAGTAATTTATTGAGTATTTTTGCAGCAACGTTCATAAGAGAGATATGTCTGAAGTTCTTTTTTTGTTGGGTCTTTGTGAGGTTAAGTATTGATGTGACTGTGGCTTCATAGAATGAGTTTGGTAATGTTCATTCTGTTTCTGTTTTGTGAAATAGTTTGATGAGAATTGGAATTATCTTTTTTTGAAAGTCTGTAAAATTCTGGCCCTGTTTTGTTTTTTTTTTTTTTTGTTGTTGTTGTTTTGTTTTTTGTAAGGGAGACTTTTGAGACTGTTTCTATTTCCTTGGGACATATAGGACTATTTTATCAATTTACCCGATCTTAATTTAATTTTGGTATCAAGAAAATTGTTCATTTCTTTTAGATTTTCAAATTTTGTAGCATATAGTCTTTTGTAGTAAGACCTAATGATTGTTTGGATTTCCTCAGTATCTGTTGTTATGTCCCCTTTATTGTTTCTGATTTTGCTGATTTAGATAGTTTCTCTCTGCCTTTTAGTTAGTTTGCCTAAGGGTTTGTCTATCTTGTTGATGTTCTCAAAGAACCAGCTCTGGGTTTCATTGATTCTTAGAATTGTTTCCTTTGTTTATAATTCATTGAACACAGCTCTGAGATTTAATATTTCCAGTTGTCTACTCCTATTGGGTGTGACTGCTTATTTTTTCCTAGGGGTTTTAGGTTTGTCATTGAGTTGCTTGTATGAGATGTCTCAAACTTCCTTCTGGCAGCACTTTGTGCTATGAACTTCCTCTTAGCACTGCTTTCCTTTTGTCCCATAAGATTTTATCACCATTGCTCTGTAGAGCAACTTGAAGTCAGGGATAGAGATACCTCCAGAATTTCTTTTAGTATACAATAAAGTTTTAGCTATTCTGTTTCTTGTTTTTGTTTTGGTGTTCATATGAAATTGAGAATTGTTCTTTCAAGGTCTGTGAAGAATTGTGTTGGTATTTTGATAGTAATTGCATTGAATCTGTAAATTGCTTTTAGTAGGATGGCCATTTTTACTATGTTAATCCTACCAATCCATCAGCATGGGCGATCTTTTCATTTTCTGATATCTTTTTCAGTCTTTTTTTTCAGAGACGTGACAGTCTTGTCATAGAGGTCTTTCTCTTACTTGGATAGGTACACCCAGATATATTATATTATTTCTGGTTATTGTGAAGGATGTTGTTTCCCTAATTTTGTTATCAGGCCATTTATCATTTATAGTGATGAAGATTACTGATTTAATGAGTTATTTTTATAACAGCCAGTTTACTAAAGGGGGTTTATCAACTGTAGTAGATCTCTGGTAAAATTTTGTGGGTCATATAAATATACTAGTATATCATCTGTGAACAGGGATATTTTTACTTCTTCTTTTCCAATTTTGACCCCTTGATCTTTTGTAGTTGTCTTATTGCTTTATCTATAACTTAAAGTACTACACTGAAAGATATGAAAAGAGTGGGCAGCCTTCTATTGTCCCTGACTTTACTGAAATTGCTTCGAGTTTCTCCCCATTTAATTTGATTTTGGCTATCGTCTTGTTGTATATTACCTTTATTATGTTTAGGTAGGGCCTTGTATCCCTGATCTTTACAGGGTTTTTATCAAGAAATGGTGCTCAATTTTATCAAAGGCATTTTTTTTTGCATCTAACGAAATGAACATCTTTATTTTTTTCTTTCAGTGAATTACAGTGATGGATTTAAATATGTTGGGCCATCCCTGCATCTCTGGGATGATGCCTACTTGATCATGGTGGATGATGTATTTGATGTGGTTGGTCTCGGTTTACCAGTATCTTTTTTTTTTTAAGGTTTTTCATTTGTGTTTATTAGACCAGTAGAAGAAAAAATTAGATACACAGTGAAGTATTTCTTTTTTTTTTTTAATGCAGTTTATTCAGGAACATTGAACAATCCTTGGACCCCGGGGAGAGCCAGCCCACAGCTTAAATAGCCTCTGGGTGGCCAACCCAGGCGTGCCACGGGGGCAATGCAGATAGGTCCACATACATGGAAGCAAGCCAGATCCTCGGCCTTAGCCAAATGTGGAGTTGTTCGTGACAGAGAGCACTCACCATTGGGAAGGTGGAAGGCGGAAACCAGCTCCATCTTTAAAGCATAGCATTCCGCAGCTCTCTACAGTTCCCCCTTTTTGTTTTAGACGCATCAGGCAAGAGTAGAGGTCTGATCTCTGATATTAGAAATAAATTGGGACTTTGTACAGATGTTCATTTAGGTGTCATCCACCCAAAGAGCATCAGACCCGTCCGATACCTTTTTCTCAGAGGCGGGACCTGGGGCATCAACCCGCATGCAATCAGACATGCTCTTCTCTGGGTCCAAAGCGGCTGACCCTGAGTGCAGTGCTTAGCCTCGCATCCTGAGCGTATCATTTTAGCATTTTACCAGTATCTTGTTGAGTATTTTTACATCAAAGTCCATAAGGGAAATGGATTTGAACTTTTCTTTCTTTGTTGGGTCCTTGTGTGGTTTAAGTACCTGTGTGACTGTGGATTCATAAGATGAGTTTGGCAATGTCCCTTCTGTTTGATTTTGTAAATAGTTTCAGAAGTACTGGTATGCGCTCCTCTTTGAAATTCTGGTAGAATTCCATGCTATAGCCTCTGGTTCTAGGATTATTATTATTTTTTGGTTGAGAGTCTCCTGATGACTGCTTCTATTTTCTTAGGGGTTATAGGACTGTTTAACCTGCTTACTTGATCTTGACTTAACTTTGGTAAGTGAAATCAATCAGGAAAATTTTCCATTTCATTTATATTTTCCAAACTTGTGGGACACAGTCTTTTGAAATAATATCTAATGATCCTTTGGAATTATTCCCCTTTACATTTCTGATTCTGTTTATTTGGATACTGTCTCTCTGACTTTTTGTTAGTTTGTCTAGAGGTATGTCTATCTTGTTGATGTTTTCAAAAAAACAGCTCTTGGTTTCTCTGATTCTTTGTATTGTTTCCATTTTTTTCTATGATACTGGTTTCATCCATGAGTTTGATTATTTCCTGATGTCAACTCCTCTTGGGTGTGATTACTTCTGTCTGTTCTAGAGCTTTTACATGTGTTTTAAAATTGCTACTAGAACTTCTCCTTAGCATTGCTTTCATTGTGTCCCAGAGGTTTAGGTATGTTCTCCATTTATTTTCATTGAATTTTAGAAAAACTTTAATTTATTTCTTCCCTGTCTCAGTGGTTACTGAGTTGTTCAGTTTCCATTAGTTTTTTAGGTTTTCTCTTCTTTCCATTGTTATGGAAACCTAGCTTTACTCCATGGTGGTCTGATAAGATACAAGGAGTTTTTCAACTTTCTTGTACCTGTTGAGGCTTGCTTTTTGACCAAGTCAATGGGCAATTTTGGAGAAGCTTCTGTGAGGTGCTGAAAAGAAGTTATATTCCTTTTTGTCTAGGTGAAAATTCTGTGCAAGTCCATTAAATCCATTTGATCTGTTCTTCTGTTAAATTGTTTCTCTGTTTAGTTTCTGTGTTCATGACTTGTCCTTAGGTGAATATGGGGTTTTGAAGTCTCCTTCTATTACTGTGGTGGTGTTAGTGTATGAGTTAAACTTTAGTAATATTCCTTTTACAAATGTATGTACCCTTGTATATGGAGTAGTATATTCAGAATTGAGACGTCATCTTGGTGGATTTTTGCAATCATATGTATCCTTTTGCTATGATTTGTGTCCTTTCCCATCTCTTTTTAATAAACTCAGTTAAAACATTATTTTATTAGATATTAGGATGGCTTCTTTCAACTTGCTTCTTGGGTCAGTTTCCTTGCAAAACCTGCCCTTCACTCTGAGGTAATGTCCTCCTTTTTTAAGATTTTTTTTTATGCAGCAGATTGATGAGTTCTGTTTATGCATCCATTCTATTAGTCTGTGTCTTTTTATTGAGGAATTGAGTCCATTGAACGTTGAAATGATTGCTAGTGCTTGTTATTTTGATTTTTATGATTGTGGTGAGTTTGTATGTTTCTATTTTTTTTTGGTTTTGCAGCAGTGGTCTTATTTATTTTCTGTTTCTTTGGTTGCTGTTTATTTCCTTTGGTTGGGGTTCTCCTTCTAGTATATTCTGTACAGTTATGTAGCATTGACACTGGCATTTTCAAGTCTACAGCCCGACCTCTCACTTGCTGTGGTGTCACTGCAGTCCAAGCCTTAGTAACCAAGTGTACTGGCTGTCAACATTTTGGATCCTCTTCAAATCTACATCTTCTAAATGGAAATATTACTTTCTAGTGCTGGAGAAAGACACAGGACATTTTTCCAACTAAGTACATGCTACACACTATGTTATCTTCCATTTCATAGATAATACTTCTACTTGTGTTCAGTAGCTGTTGCATTATTTCTATGGGGAATAATTTTACTCTCATTAAGCAACTGGGAAGACAAATGAACAAATGAAGCACCTTCAAAAAGAAAGCCATGTGAGAGAGAGGGAAAATGAACTTCTCTTTTTTTTAATTTAATTTTTTTAGTGACATTTGTTAACGCTGTTTCCCAGCTGTATCCCGCTCCCTCATTCCCTCCCTAATCCCGCACTCCCTCCATGGTCTCCTCCCTGCCCCTTTCCAAGTCCACTGATAGGGGTCCTCCCCTTTAATTTGACCCTGTTTTATCAGGGATCTTCAGGGCTCGCTGCAAAGTCCTCCTCTGTGGCCTAACAGGACTGCTCCTCCCCTGGGGGGGAGGTCAAAGAGCCTGCCCTTGAGATCCTGTTAGAAATAGTCAGCCAGTAATCTGTGTGGGCCACTCATATCATATGATATCTCTCTTCAGCTTCATCCATTTCTGAGGAAAATTAAATTTATAAATGCTGCTGGAGATGAAATAAGCTTTGATGAGAACAAGAATATTAGGGAAATGTATGATATACAAAACTATATTGCATATAGTTTTCAAAATTCATTACTACTTAAAGTGGGAGAGTTTGTCTTCAAGAGTGCACAAGATCAATGCTTTTTAATCAATGAAGTTCTGATTGAATGGCCAAGCAACTTCAAACAGGTCTGGAAATTTTTCAGTATTTAATATGAAGGGAATTATTTGCAAAGAATTGTAAAAATTGATGGTGTAATAATTCTCTGTACTTTTAAAACAATTGTGAAATTTTACTTTCTTAGCTCTATTGTGACAGTGATCTTGTGTGTGGGGGTTCATGCACACAAGCACATGTACTTCTTAAGTCCACAGTCAACTGTGGTTATCTTCTTCAATTGCTGTCCACCTTATTTTTATCTCTGAAACCCTTACTTTCTGATTTTGCTGAACTCAGTGGATAGCTTTACCTAGGTTTTCTCTCTGTCTTCATGATCATAAAGTTTGGATTACAGGCCTATTTTTCTGCACCCAACTTTTCTTCCATCCTTTCATCATGATCAAATTTATGTTTTCCTGCTAATGTGGCAAGCATGTTAAATACTAAAATATCTCTTTAGTTCTGTTTGATGACTTTAAATCAGAAATGAATCAATATATCAGAATTACATATATATATATATATATATATACATAGATACACATATAAATATGCATACAAATGCACACATAATTCAGCTAATTCCTTAGCTAGAATTAGGTGAATTGAATTTGAATGTTTGTGTTGATTCATAATGCGGTGAATGAATAATTGAGAGCTCATGGTTATAGAGAGGCATGTATGAGTGTTTCTATATGTAAACACACACATGCACACAAACTTATGTAAATTTTCACATGTGTTAATTATACAGGCTATCTGATACTCAAGCATTCTTCCATTCACACAACTCACACTCAAGCATATCAAAATTTTACAAGGTTGTGAGCTAGCATAAATAATTAATAAGTTATGGATTTGGACACGAGATATTTCTGTAAACAATGTACATGAGCTGCTCAATATATGTGTCAGGAACTGAACTTATATTTAAGTGCAAGAGCTGTATGCACTCTTAACAGCTGATCCAGCTATCCAGAAACATACTCCTGTTAATATGTACATATTCGTTAGACAGAAACCGAATCCAAACCAAGGCAGAAAAGAGGTCTAAGATAGAAATATTTCCTGTCCTACAAAATTTCTAACATATAACAAACTAAAATTGCATTAGAATTTTATTAGTTATGTGATTAAGAATGCAACTGGTGAAAGTCCAATTTGATGATGTCACTAACGTTTGAAAAGAAAGGCATAGAACAATCCCTAGCATTGGGAGTCAAGGGTAAAAAACACAGTAACAGATTATAATTCACTAATGCCAAAACCATTTTCATGAGAAAATTAAACTTCCTTTTGTAGCTGTATCAGAGTGCATGGGTGTTACTACAAGATTGGAAATATAAAGGTAGAAACAAGTGTACTTGGAGGAAAGTATGATTGGATTCTTGTCTTAAAATCCATCTGTTCCAAAAATCATACAATAAAATGAGTTCTGGCTTACTGCCTCACAAAACAGAATATGTTGATGTCCTACACATTTCACACAACATAGGCAGTAGTGAGTCATAGTTTGGTCACCATAAAGGGATGTTAAACATTTAGTATTGGAAAGTGTGGTAAGTTTAAATCTCCATTCTACAGTCCCACATTAAAACCTCAGAGTTCCTCATAAATAAATACAATTTCCATAGGTTATGTGTATTTAGCCAAAATATTTAAACTGATGTTTTACATCATGATCAGTTTTTCTGTGTTGCCTTCAGACTCCTCAATCTGTATGTACACAAAGCTGTGGTCCAGGATTCTGGAAAGTTTTACAAGAAGAAAGACCCGTCTGCTGTTTTTCTTGTGCATTTTGTCCAGAGGAGCACATTTCCAACCAGACAGGTAGAAAAATAATACTTTTACTCAAACTGCTTGGGAATGGAGGTGGGGAAAGTTAAGAAGTGACCTTGGTGTCATAATGTAGTGCTGTTCCCTATGTTTCTAACACTTATCCCTGAATCTATTCTTAATCATTGCTGAAGGCACACAATGTATGAAGTTTAGAGTGGCAATTCTCATGCTATTGTTTCATATGCATCCTATTTAAAAAAATGCCTTTTGGTGCATGGAATGGCATCTCAGCTCTTGCAGTGTTCTATGCTATGAGCTCCCCATTAAATGTGAGATCTCCAGTTGTTCAGGATCAATCTGTATTTCTTTGATTAACAAACCTAATGATTCCTGCCTCAAAATTCCTCCAGGAAAAGTACACGTCTGATTGTTTCCGAATGCAAAAAAAAAAAAAACTGAACTACATTTATAACTGAGTTGTCATGTTTCAGTATTAACAATAGGAAAAGCAAGTCTTTGTAAATGAAAATATGGCTGCCTGTTTAGGGTTTTGGTCAACTATGTGATAACATATACAAGTAATATCATATGAAATGAGCAGGTGGCATTTTTAAATACACAAACCACACACACATACAAAGACACAAACACATTTAATGAGAAAAGAGGCCATGTATTTGAGAGTGAATAAATACAAGGTGGGTCCAGAAGAAGGTTTAGAGTAAAGAAAAGAAAGTTGCAGTGAGGTAATTATGTTATTTTTAAAATGAAATAATTTACAAATAAAAACTCAGAAGGAAAATACAGTAATAAAATGTGAATCTACTATTTATTATATTTACAAGGCCAATCCTTAGAAAACCTAAATAATAATAGAACTTTTTTTTCTTTCTTTTTTTTAAATTTTTCATCAATTACACTTTATTCATTCTGCATCCCCCCATAAGCCCCTCCCTCCTCCCCTCCCAATCCCACCCTCCCTCCTCCCTCTGCTTGCATGCCACTCCCCAAGTCCACTAATAGGTGAGGTTCTCCTCTCCTTTCTGATCTTAGTCTGTCAGTTCACATCAAAAGTGGCTGTATTATGTTTTATTGCAAACAATCAAATGTTGGAAAATTAATTAAATATTCTTTATATTCTAAGATCTAATGCTATCATAGGTTAAAATCCTTGCAGAGGGATACATGACTTCAAGTCCTATGTTAAAAAGGATGTGGAGAGAGCAGGCAGCCTTGCCTTGTCCCTGATTTCAGTAGGATCAATTTGAGTTTCTCTCCATTTAGTTTCATGTTGGCTATAGTCTTGCTGTATATTGAAACTTACTATGTTCAGGTATGTGCCTTGTGCCCCTGATCTCTCCAAAATTTTAAATATGAACAGGGGTTCAATTTTTTTTTCATCTATGGAAATGATCATGTGACCTTTTCCTTCTGTTTGTTTATGCGGTGGATTACATTGATAGATATCCATAGACTGAACCCCTGCTGCATACCCGGGATAAAGCCTGTGTGACAGTGGTGGATGATATCTTTTATGTGTTCTTGTATGTGTTTGTGAGTATTTTATTGAGTAATTTTTGTCCATGTTCATGAGGGAAATTGGTTTGAAGTTCATGTCTTTCTTGGGTCTTGACTGTGACGTGACTGCAGCTTCATAGAATTAATTTGTTATTGTTCCTTCTGTTTCTATTCTGTGGGATAGTTTGAAGAGTATTGGTATTAACTCTTCTTTGAAGGTCTGGTAGAATTCTGAGCTGAAACCATCATGCCCTGGGCTTTTATGGATGGGGACTTTAATGACTTCCTCTACTCCTTAGGGGAGATAGGACTTTTTATTTACCTGATACTGATTTAACTTTGGTAAGTGGAATCTATCAGGAAAATTGTCCATTTTATATAGATATGAAATTTTTGTGTTGTATAGGCTTTATAAGTAAGACCTAATGATTCCTTCAATTGCCTCGGTTTCTGTCCTTATATCACCCTTTTCATTTTTGTTTGTTTGTTTGTTTTGTTTTTGTTTATTTAGATAGTATCTTTCTCCCTTTTAGTTACTTTGGCTACGAGTTTGTCTCTGGTTGATATTCTCGAAGAACCAGCTCTTGGTTTTGTTGCTTCTTTGAATCATTTCATTTCTAGTATGTTAATTTCAGCACTGAATTTGATTATTTCCATTCATCTACTCCTTTTGGCCCTGTCTACATCTTGCTGTTTTTCTCTAGGTCTTTCAGTTGTGTCATTAGATTTCTTGTATGAGATGTCTCAAATTCTTATATGAATTTTCCTCTTAACACTGCTTTAATTGTGTCCCATAAGTTTGGGCATATTGTGCCTTAATTTTCATTGAATTCTAGGAAATCTTTAATTACTTTCTTTATTTCTTCCATGACTGTTACTGAGTTGTTCAGGTTCCATGTGTAGATGTAGGCATTTTGCTCTTTCTGTCGTTGTTGAGGTCCAGATTTAGAACATGGTGGTGTTATCTGGATCCAAGGGATTAGTTCAGTCTTATTGTATTTGTTAAGACTTGCTCTGTGCCTGAATATATGTTCAATTTTGGAGAAAGTTCATTGATTTGCAGAGAAGAAGGCATATTTGTGTCTGGGTGAATCTTTCTGAGGTCTTCTATTAGGTATTTTATTCATGACCTATGTATGTTTCATTATTCCACTGTTTAGGTTCTGTGACAATGATCTGTCACCTGGTGAGAGTGAGGTGTTGAAGTTTACCATTATTATTGTGTTGGGACTGATGTGTGTTTGAAGCTTTAATAATGTTTTCTTTCACAAATGCAGGTGCCCTTCTATTTGGGACATAGTTGTTCAAGATATTGTTGTCCTCATGGTGGATTTTTCTATAATGAAGATGAAGTATCCTTCGCTTCTGTTGATTAATTTTGTTTGGAAGACTATTTTATTAGATATTAAGAAAGTACTGCCACTTTCTCCTTGGGTCCATTTGATTGAAAAACCTTTTTCTAGCACTTTACTTCAAGGTAGTGTCTATCTTTGAGACTGAAGTGTGTTTATTGTATGCAGCAGAACGTTGGATCTTGTTTCCATATCTATTCTGTTAGCATGTGTCTTTTTATCAGATTGTTGAATCTATTGATGTGACAGCTATTAGTCACCAATGAATTTCAGTTCCTTTTATCATGGTGTTATTGTGGATAGTGTGTTTGTGTGCTTGTTTTCTTTTGATTTTTGTTCTGGTGTTATCTATATCGTGTGTTTTGTGGATGTAGTTGATCTCATTGTGTTGGAGTTTTCCTTCTAATAGCGTCTCAACATCAGGGATAGTGTATAGATATTGTTTTAATTTAGTTTTGTCATGGAATATCTTGCTTCCTCCATCTCTGTTGATTGTAAGTTTTGTTGAGTACAGTAGTCTGCTTTGGCATCTGTGGTCTCTTTGCATCTGCATGACATCCTCCCAGGCCCTCCTGGGTTTCATAGCCTCTGTTGGAAGTCTGGGGTGATTCTGATAGGTTTGCGTTTATATGTCACTTGATATTTTTTCCTTTGCTGTAAGCCTCTTGTATGTTTAAGGTTATCTCTTTCTTAAGGTTGGAGAAATTTTCTTCTATGATTTTTATTAAAAATATGTTCTGCACCTTGGAGCCT
Source organism: Meriones unguiculatus (assembly GCF_030254825.1). Taxonomy (NCBI): domain Eukaryota; kingdom Metazoa; phylum Chordata; class Mammalia; order Rodentia; family Muridae; genus Meriones; species Meriones unguiculatus. The sequence goes on along the minus strand of NW_026843646.1, from coordinate 4,304,478 downwards.
GGAATCATCTGTTTAGTCTATTCCTATTGTTCTTAGGTTTCGCATTTTCATGGAGTCCTTGAACTTTTCTGATTGTATGTTTTCTTTGAGAGATAGATCAGTTTCTTCAATTGTATCTTCAATGCCTGAGATTCTCTCCTCCATTTCTTGTATTTTGTAGGTGATGCTTATCTCTGTGGTACTTGATCTCTTCTCTACGTATTCCATCTCCAGGGTTTTCTGTGTGTTTTCTTATTGATTCAAATTCCATTTCCAAGAATTGAATAATTTTAATAATTTCCTTCACCTGTTTAATTGTGGTTTCTTGTATAAGATGGTCTCTCTTTGTTTGCCCTCTATTTCCCTGTATTTCTTTGAGACATTTGTTCTTTTCTTCACTATATGTCTCTAATAACTGCATAAACATAGATTTAATGTCCTTTTTCTGTGTTTCAGCTGTATTAGAATATCCATTGCTCTCATGGGTGGGTTCTGGTGGAGCCAGGATGTCCCAGTTTTTGTTGACTGTGTTTCTATGATGGCCTTTGGCCATCTGGTTCTCTGTAGACTTACATGTTTCTTCCTGGAAACTGTACCAAAGACTGGATCCTTCTGTCTTTGGAGTTTAGAGTAGTATTCAGGAAGATGTCAAATGTACAGTTGCTCAGAAATGGATACTGTCAGTTCAGATGCCAGCATCTTGACGGGCAGGGCACATGGCAGTGTATGGACACAAACATGTAGGGACTGGTGAATTGAAGCCCAAGGGTTTGCATGCACTGGCACCATAAATTTTGGAGTTCATGTACTGGTGGTCATCATTAGCAAAATGCAGGTGCATCAGGTTATGTCTGTGGGATTCCTCAGAATAAAGCTGGGCTGCCACTTACAGGCCTGTCCCAAACTGTGCTCCCTATACTCAGATTCCTCTGAGCTCTGCCTTCTTGGATCTGCCATTCCTGTAATTTTATTGTTCACATGGTGTCCACAGAGTGACCAGTAGAACAGTGGCTTGGTGGCTTAGATGCTCTCCCAGTAAACCTGAAGCTTCCCTACAGGGAGTAGGAGGGATCCAAAGTCTGGCTTCTAAAGCAAACAGTCCCTGGATATGGGGATCCAAACTCACTGGAGTATATGAAGGGGCAGGTGGCCCAAATTTTGCTACTCCTGATTCTGTGAGATGGCCACAGAGGGCCTGGATCAGAAGGACTCCATTTCTTGGATGACCTTTCCAGAACAGGAAGCAGCAAAGTTGATGCTATGGATCTAGCCACCTGTCCATAGACTGGACTTAGAGTCTGCATCTCTGCCTCTCAGATAAGGTGCACACTGGTCTCCACTATCTTGGATTCTCCTTGTTTTGATCTTTCATTGTTTTCTTTTTTGGCGGGAGCCTTTTGTAATTTTGTGAATTTACACTTGGGTCTATTTAGGTTGCTGAATTACTGTTGAATTCATCTTTGACTAATGGTTGCTTGGACAAATCTAAAACTTATCTATCTCATGACCATTTTAAGCTGACTAGAATATAGTATGTTTTAAAAATATTTCCTTAGAATATTATGAATTTCGTTGAATTCTGTAGTAATGTTTTTCTGTAATTTCTGATTCTGTTAATTTGAGTACTCTATTTTTTCCTTAATTTACTTGAGATATAGGTCTGTCAATTTTCTTTATCTTCAGAAAGAGACAGCTCTTCCTTTGGTTAATTCTATGTATTGTGTTCTTTGTTTCTGTTTCACTCATTTCTATTACAAAGTTATTATTTCTTTTTATTATATTATTAATTAATTTGTGTACTATCACAGCATCTGCTCACACCTCTCCTCTCAGACCCTCCCTCTCACCTCACCTCCCAACCCAATGTACCCTCCTCCCTTTCTTTCCAAAAAAAGAGAAGTCCTCCATGGATATCAACCAGCCTTGGCATATAAAGTTTCAATAAGAATAAGCACAACTTCTGTTATTGAGGCTACACAAGGCAGTCAAATTAGGAGACAAAAGAGTCAGAGAAAGTTTGGTCTTGCTCTTAGGTGTCCCCATAAAGACAAAGCTGCACAACTGTTATATATGTGCAGAAATCCCATATCTGTCCCTTGCATGCTTTACTGTTGGCAGTTCATTCTCTGTGAGTTTGTGCCAGGAGCCTTTCTGTGGGGCAATCCCGAGCATGGAAAGGAGAGTTTTTTTGCCTACAGGGTGCTCCAGAGAGCAGATGATGGGTCAACAATGAGAGGGAGTTAGTCAGCTGCTGTGGTCAGTGGAATCTAGCAGCTGACTTACAACATAAAGACCTTTCTTTGCCTCTGACTTATTGTTGACAAGGCTCTTCTTGTTTATACAAGTTTCACAGTACAAACACAGATTAATGATTATACAAGTGGTACAGAATGGGTGTTTGATTTTTTTCATTATCCGGGGATAAAAGTTCAGTTACAATTTAATAAGTACACACAAAACATATTTGATTATCATTATTAGCCCTATAACTCTACTTTAAAGAATTTAAAGAATGTCTCCTTCACAGAAAACACATTTAATATGTGAAAGCCTGCTTTTAGGCTGGTTTTGTTTGCAGTATGAGAGCAGTCCAGAGAAACAAAAAAAAAAAAAAAAAAACAAAACAAAAACAAAAAACAAAAAACAAAAAACAATAAAAAAACCACTTTAACTGGTCTTTTTATGCATAGCAAATACAAAGAAATATCTTCTTTTACTATATGTATCATTATTTATGCTACAAACTAGAAAAAGTTTATTTAAGTCAATCTATCTTATTAACTAAGTTTTATTCCGTCAGGAGTGTATCCTCTGTGACCTTCTATCTTTAAACTACATTTTCAGGGAGCTCTAAGCCTATAATAAAAGATCTTAAACCTATACATGAATCTCCAGGCCTCTCAGGGTATGCATATTGCCTTTGTTTACCCTGTACCAATATACTATTTAGAGGCACATACCCCAAGAAAACTCCTGAAATAATGGTCTCATCTCTCTATCTGCTTAACTCTGCTTAACAATTTCCAGGGCATAAAAAAGATTTTCAAACAGTGGACAGATAAAGTTAAGTTTAGTATTTTCATAAGGCTCGGGTCTTATCAGGGCTGGCTGCATTGTCTTCCTCTATGACCTGGTAAGGCTGCTCCCTGTTAAGGGGAGGTGATCAAAGAGCCAGCCACTGAGATTAATCCAGAGGCAGTCCCTGTTCCCCTTACAATGCATCCAGCTCTGATGAGACCTGCCATGCTAGGGTTAGAGGGAAGAGGAGGAAGACCACCTTATCAGCAGACTTGGAGAGGGGTATGGGAGGATATGAGTGTCGGAAGATGTGGAGGGCATGAGCAAGGGTGCTACAGCTAAGATACAAAGTGAATAAACTATAAATAATTAAAAATTCCTAATTAAAAAAAAGACTCAGACATAATTTTTATATAGAAAAAAATGAACAGAAATTGAATCAAAGTGCAGAAAGTCCCCAGTAATGCAACAAACAATTAAAAAAAAAAAAACAACAACAAACAGAAGTTAGAGATAGAACAATTGTAACAATCTCAGCTTTGCTGGAATAGCACCAAGCAACTATACTGGCTTATGACTCTCAACAATTTCAGTGAATATGGCTCTGTTATTCTCCCTTTGTGATTTAACATTTTTGTAGATTTATGGTATTTATGACATGCAGGTTATTTTTCAGTCTTCAGAATATTACTGGAAGAACAAGAGTGAAAATTAGAACTATTCCCAGGATTATTATGGAATTAATAATGAAAGACAGAGTCCTTTCCTGAGTCGAAGGATGTGAAAGACTAAAGAAATTTATTTGAAACTTCCACAGCTGAGATAGGTAATTATTGTTCTGAGATTATAGCTGGAGTTTGTTGATGCAAGGGCTGTATATTTACCACCAAATCAGAACTGTTCCATAGGTCATGGAGGTGAGACCTAACTTATTCCCATGTTACCTTAGAAAAATTATAGGAGTGGGATAACAAATATCCACTGATACAGTGAATAACAAGAAAAATGAGAGGAACCCATGATGATGGAAACAAGGAAGTGCATTTTTATACATTGATGTCATCAAAATACAAAGTACACATATTTAGAAACTCAAAGTGTAAAAAAAGCATTTGAAGGCTTACTTAACAGTATTACTTTATCTGAATATAAATAAAATAGATTTCATTGCCCCAAAGAAACAGTGATAAGCTGTTGAGCAGAAAGCTTATTTATAATTAAACAAGATAAACAATAGAAATGCGAATTATAAAGAGTTCATGTCCTTGACAGTTAACAGGATGCAGAATATACCATGGTACACACATCATTGGAAAGCAGTTTAATGAATTAATTGTGCAATGAATAGATACTTATATAAGGTGAAATGTTGACCCAATTTCTCCACACAGATCAGCAGGAGTGCATCCCTTGCCCAAGTCAAGAATACCCAAACCCTGAGAGAAACCACTGCCTGCCCAAGGCAGTGACCTTCCTTTCCTTTGAGGATCCTCTGGGAATTGCTCTGGCCTGCACAGCTCTGTGCTTCTCTATCAGCACAACTGCAGTTCTGGGGCTCTTTCTCAAACATCGAGAATCAGCCATTGTTAAGGCCAATAACCGGACTCTCAGCTACATCCTGCTCATCTCCATCCTCCTCTGCTTCCTCTGCTCCTTTTTCTTCATTGGACACCCAAACACAGTCTCCTGCATACTGCAACAAATAACATTTGCACTTGTGTTCACCTTGGCTATTTCCACTGTTTTGGCAAAAACTATAACTGTAATTCTGGCTTTTAGAGTCATGAAGCCAGGAAGAACAATGAGAAGGTTGTTTGTCTCAGGCGTCTATAATGCTGTCATTCCCGTCTGTGTCCTGATCCAACTTATTCTCTCTGGAGTCTGGCTGGGAACCTCGCCTCCATATATTGACTCAGATGAACACTCTGAACATGCTCATGTCATCATTATTTGCAACAAGGGCTCAGTTACTGCTTTCTACTGTGTGCTGGCTTACTTAGGGACCCTGGCCTTAGGTAGCTTTACTGTGGCTTTCCTGGTAAGGAACCTGCCTGACACATTCAATGAGGCCAAGTTCCTGACATTCAGCATGCTGGTCTTCCTCAGTGTCTGGGTCATTTTCATCCCTGTCTACCAGAGCACCCAGGGCAAAGCTGTCATGGCTGTGGAGGTCTTCTCCATATTAGCCTCTAGTGCAGGGCTGCTTGGGTGTATCTTCTTCCCTAAGTGCTACATTATTCTCTTAAGACCAATATCAAAGAGGCAACATCACAGAACCATATGGAGAGCAGTCCACCTGCATAGGGTACAATTAAAGGTTAAGTTAAAGCAGGGTGATCCGGGGCTATTTGATAGCACATCTCACGCCAAGGCAAAAGTCGAGACATGCTCATTTCTTCCCATGGAATACATTCATTAATTCTCCAGCATGAATCTTGCAGAGCAAAATTGTGGTAATTTACAAAAGAGTGAAAAAAAATGTGTGGCTGACAGTTATTGACTTCCAATGAAAGCCCAAGCCTTCCTTTCCAATTTAACCTTACCTATTTGCCTGAGCTGTAACTGGGGTTTCCTCTTTTTCAGATCAATGAAAACCTAATTTGTTGACGTGTCTGACTTTCTTCAAAACTGTGTTTGATGTCATACCATTTATTTATTCTTTGTTTTCCTTTGTACAAATACTTCTGGCAGAGGATGTTGGCCATATGTTTATGCATTAATCAATAAACTCATTCTTTAGAACTGTTAAAAAAAAAGACCTGATAAAAACTCTTTGAGATGTATTAAAAACAAAAAATAGCAAATAAAAATTGATCATTTTGATGTATTAGTTTTCTTTTTTCTAATAAAACCCATTAGTATAATAAAATTAAGTTATTTACCCACTTTTAAGTAACTTTTTCTTAAATGTATATTTAAACAAACATAAGAGCTCCTCACTTTGTCAAACAATCACAGACATTCTATTTTAGAATAGAAGCTGCTGCTGAAAACACATTTTAGTAAGTTATGCATGTTATTTATTAATTTTTGGACAATATACATATTCAAAATGTAATTACATGAAAGTAATTGAGATAAATAGTACATGAACAAATACTTGTTTTCTTTGTTATTTTATGGGGTTTTTATCCCTGTTATATACAGGGCTTTGGGTGATATCTGAGATTCTTCTATAGACCAAGCATGAAAATCAGTTTCTGGAAAGGTTTTGGTGGTGTGTCTTTTAAACAGTTGAGCAATTCCAGAAATCAGAGTAGAAAATTTTCTAAACAGAAATTATAAATTTGCTGCCTAATTCTGCTCTCTTTTCCTTGACATACTTAAAAATGACTTGACAACCCACTCTACAAATACTTGCTCAGTCACCTTCATTGCTATTCTGTTCACAATAGGTAGGAAATGGAAAGTCATAAATATGTTTAACATGATAAATATCATACATATAAATAGATGTAAGTAAAAAAAAACAAAACCATAATTGAGGTAACCCATATCCATAAGACAAATATCTTTCATTCTCTACTTTGGGGCATCTAGCTCCAAATGTTGGTTTGTGCGTATTCATCATGGAATAACTGTAGAAACAAGAAGGCATGGTGGGTAACCAATACAATGGCATGAACAATTGATCTGATTGGGATAAACCAGGGGAGGTACTCTAATTATGAAGGAGGATAAATATAAAAGAAGGAAGTGAATGAAATAACAGTAAACTTTTGGAGAGTTTTAAGCAATCATACTGTGAATTATCTACATAAAATCCCTATAGTACATGTAAGTCCATTCTTGACTATAAACATGTTGCAATCTAGATACTTTTAATAATGCACACAGATAAGTATAGTTCACCACTGACCAAATTTTATGCTATTGCTATATCTAACCTGAAAACTACAGTCCATTTCCAGCCTGAAAAGATGCTTTTTGTTCGGTCTGAAATATCTGAAAATAACAGAATACAGGAGGAACTAGGAAAATGAAGAGGTGCCATGCTAACTCCTGAAAGTTGAATTTCCACCAACTATCAGATTCTTGGAGCATAACTTTATAGTTATTCTCAAGTGCCTGCTTTTTCAACAATACATAAGACATTGAAGACATGGCATGTATGCTTGTGGGTGTTCGTGTTCCCCTTAACATTCACCATAGTCCACCTAAAGAGGAAAGTACACACCAACCCTTCACTTTCCAATGGTAACCTGCCTACAAGATTTACTGGTGCACTTGTGGCACAAATTTCATGAAAGTGACCAATTAATATTTGGTTGAGTTTCAGGAGGCCCACTCCATGAAAAGGAGCCTTGATCCAACATGGCTTGGGTGGCCAGGAGCCTAAGTCTACACAGGTCAGGGACATCAGAAAAATGTAAATGCTATAGTTGTGCTAAAGGAGCACAGCTGTATTCACAGATCGGTGCCTTGTTCAGCCATCATAGAATACTTCTTCCTGCAGCAGATAGGAACAAATACAGAGACCCACATCCAGTTGATTCTCAGACAGTGAGAGGCCTTGGACCATTCCACTCTAAATGAGATGTCTCCAGCAATTCCCTCCCCTAAGGGCTCAAGGAACTCTGTGCAGAGTGTAAACACCAAAGAGGATGAAGGACAGGAGGGTAAGAAGGCCTTTTAAACACAGCAGGACCAACACACATATGAATGCACCCTGACCCACAAGCTAGCTTTTCTATCACATTCCCCTGTTGGGGCTACCTTGCCACACCACAGGGCAAGAGGATTCACTGAGTCCTGATGTGCCTTGATATAATGGCATGGGTGGGTGGACACAGGGGAGGGGATGATCCCCTTCTCTGAGGAGCCAGGTGAGGAGTGATAGGGGAAACAGGGAGAGTAGAACCAGGAGGAGAGGAGGGAAGGGTCTACGACAGGGATGTAAAATGAATCAATAAATATTAAATAATAATATAATAATAAATGAGGGGGCTGGAGAGACGTCACAGAGCTTAAGAGCACAGGCTTCTCTTCCAAAGATCCTGAGTTCTATTTCCAGCACCCACGTGGCTGCTCACAACCATCTATAGAGAGATCTGGCACTTTTTTTCTGGTATGCAGGCAGAATACTCTACAAATAATATATTTTCAAAAAAAAAGATCCCCTTTCTCCAAAACAGAACACTCACTACCTCTTTAAATAATAATAATAAATTTTAAAGATAGTTTTCTTTCTCCAAAGGGCCAAAAAAAAACAAACTAATCGGTTAGCACCATAAGCGGCAACAGATGGCAGCAGAAATATTCAAGGGCATATTTGTGGGTTGTCAAGGCTACAATATATATTCACTTCTTTTGTATGCCTGTGGCTTCTGGTTTCATGCTTTCATGGTATTTCTGTGTGAGCGAATATCTGTATCTCTGCACCCATGTTTTCCTCATGTTTTTTCTTTGCTCCTTTTATTAATAACATTAGGCACTTCAACCATTTTATTGATTTCTGGAAGATTGGAGCCTGACAATTTCTTCTTTCTGAAATATGAAAGTGTGTGCCCGTGACATAAATCCACCTCCCCAAACTAATGATCTGGCCTGCCATTTAGCATTTTCTGGTCTAGGGTTGGTGCATTTCTGTGCTTCTTTGCTATCACCGCTGTGGTTTAAATAAATTTGTGAAGTACTAAGCCTTTCCTGGCCAAGGGCAATCCCAGAATTCTAAGCCATCCCTTGATTATCTGCTGCTACTGCTTCCTCTACTATTTATTCTACATTGGCCACCACAGCACAGTCATCTGTGTCACCCAACAAGCCACTCTGAGGCTCTGTTCATGAGTCATTTAGGGTGTATATGTTTGAGAGAGAGAGAAAGAAAGGGAGACAGAGAGATAGAGACAGACAGACAGAGAAAGAATTCTGCTATATGTGTGTGTCTGTAGTTAATGCTATAATTCAGGAACACTGAGGCAGTTGCTGGTATCAATAGCCTATCATCCTTCTCATTTGCTCTTGGATTCAACTTGTTGTCTGTGAAGTTTGCTGGGAATTTCTCTCCCATGTTAAAAGAGTTGCATACCCTGAACCTGACCGCCCACCTAATCATGGGAATGAGAATGCCCACAGAGGCTCTGTGTCTACAGAGTCTGACTAACCCATCAGAACTGGAGTGATGTGGAGATGTTGATGTGTCCAGAGCCTGATAACAATTTGTCTTTGGCCATCTTTAGCCCCTATTTGCCATTCTTTGCCAGCCTCTTGGTTGGACCTAGTGTCTTAGGACTGATGAATACCTGTAGGGTCATGCTAAATAGAACACAAGCTTCTTCCAGACCGGTTGTTAAGAATTTCACCTTATGGTATTGGAGGCCCATAGCTGAGTTTCCTGTTTTGCCATAACCCACTTTTCTAAGGTCTAACTGAAGAGCATTTATGGCTCTTCTGATAGTATATATATTTAATGGGATTGCCTCCACATGGGAATGTGTAATTTGGAGTGACCTGAATCTATGCCTCCGGGCCATGGCAATTGTCATGTTCAACAAGGACACAACTCCTGCTTTCTACTGTGTTCTGGGATACTCAGTTGTCCTTTCACTGATGAGTGTCCACTGTGATTTTTCTGGCTAGAGCTTTCCTGACTGATCTACAGAAGCCAGGTTCCTGACACCCAGTGTGTTGGTGTTCTGCAGTGTCTTAGCCACTTTCCTGACTGACTCCTATAGCACCGTGGGCAAGGTCAAGGTAGTTGCAGAGTTTTCATGGGAACCCAGAAATGTCGGTGACTGCCTTCTACACTTACAGTCAATATTGTGAGAAGATTTCTACCAATAAGCCACAACACTGAGGACGAGATCATGGATGCCTTTCATAGTTCTGGGGCTACAGAAAAGGCTCGGGGTTAAAAGCACTTGTTCTTGCAAAGGATCAGGTGTGTTTCCCACCTGGTAGCTCACCCCATCTGTAACTCCAGTTCCAGGGGATTCAGCTCCCTCTTCTGGTCTCTTCAGGCACCACGCATCCACTTGGTACACAGGTACACCTTTTCACGTAGGCAAAACAGTCATATGTGTAAAAATAAACAGATGGGATTTACAGTTCTTAGGAGGGGGAAAAAAGAAGATTAGTAAGTAAAGCTATTTTATTGACCCCACAGCCACAGCTTAAATTTACATAATCCCAGTTTAAATGTGCCCAGTTTAAATTCTTCTGCTCAGCCAGGGCCCAGCAAGTCCTTGCTCCCTGAAAAAGAAATTCTGGGATCCCTGCCACACTTTCTTTAATGAGTGCCAACTCTCCCAGTGAAAAACAGGCCTGGTCTCAGAAAGGTAGACAGTTATTATGAACTGTTTTTATAGAAATCAAAGAAGGCAGGAAAAACTACAAAAGATCCATAGGGCGGGGGTTGTGGTGAGACACAGGGTTCTATTTTTATTTTGTAAAGAGAATATGTGAAATCCTTCTACTGAAGAAGAAAGGTGTGAAACACTTGACAAAATATTCTGCCTGTCGAGGCCACATTACCACAGTGCCTCTCATTGGCACCTCTTAAAAAAATGTGCTTTTCTAGTTGTGAGGATGATTGCACATTTACTTTTTAAAAGAGACATGTTTGTGTATAGTGTGTGTGTGTGTTTCCATGTGGGAGAGAAGAGGACACTGGATTCCCTGGAGTTGGAATTACAGTTGGTTAGGAGTTGCCTGACATGGCAGAGCGATACATTTAAGTATTTTATTATGTGGGAGATACGTTATGCATACAAAGTTTGGAAATGTTAAAATGTGATAATCCCCCACACACACAAAACAGATAAATGTACTATCTGCTTCACTGTTCTCACTTTAGCAGCCCAAGCCTGGAACCTCAGCATTCAGAAGGCTGAGACAAAAGGATCACAAGTTTAAGGCTGGCCTCCCCACCTCCCTCTTAAAAGCTGCTGTTTACTCAGTCATTGCTAAGGCAGCATACAGCTTCCTAGTGGTCATAGGTAAGAAATAATTATCGTCCTGAAAATACAATGATAAATTTAATTCACCATATGGTGACATGAGCCCTTGAGATGAACTCAGCAGTATTTGTTTAAACTTATGTGTGACCATAATAAAGAATCATTAAGACATTTCTTAATGAAATTAAGACACTTCATTTCCTTCCTTGAAAAACAATGCCTCCTTCTACAGATGCTCATTACACATTCATTTATGTTTTAGAAAATTTATGGAACATGAGCTAAAAAAAAGTGGGACCAGGGCTGGGCTCAGATGATAAGAGCATAGGTTGTTCTTCCAAAGGTCCTGAGTTCAATTCCCAGCAACCACATGGTGACTCACAACCATCTATAGTGAGATCTGGTGCCCTCTTATGGAGTGCAGGTGTACATGCAGGCCGAAAACTACATAATAAATAGATAGGTAGATAGATAGATAGATAGATAGATAGATAGATAGATAGATAGATAGATTGGAAGAAATAAAGAAAGAAAATAAGAGTGAAAGAATGATGGGACTAACAAATTAATACCATAATTCCTTCTTAAAAATGTTTCTGGAAATGTGATCCTCCTAACTCTGCCTCCTGACTGCTTACCCTACCCTTACCCTGTATGTTCCCTCATACACTTAGCCTAGAAATTTCAGTTTAGATAACATAGTCTGAAGAAGAAGCCCTATTTTTTTTTTGGTGTCAAATATCACCAAATAATATTGAAATATTGAAGCATTTGAGGCAGGAACAAGCAGAATGCTGGAACATGCGAGAGACTAGAACAAATATGTTAAATTCTCAGCATGCTGGAAGGAGGATTCTGTCAGGTTTCGTCCAGCATCTCCAGTGTCCAGTCCTTTTGTTCTGCATACATATAATTTCTCACAAGTATCATACAGTTCTAAAATTATAAATGTATGAGATGTGCAGGATGAAACTAAACTGTAAGCCAATTTTAACTATGCCAAATAAAATAATGGCATAATGAATTTTTGAAGATATTATAGCCAAGGATTTATTGGCCATGTATTGTTGATGTTTTGACTGGAGACATATTTTTATGTCTCAGTCAGGTTGAGAATTGTTTCCATGTAAAGGGATCAACAATATAAGTTACCATTATTATTGAACATACAATCATTATCATGTTGAAATAAAAACAATGTTGGATAGATCAAAGTATCTTTTTGGGGGATCTTGGGTAAGTGTTGTATTAGGCCAAGCTGCTACCTATCTCCCGAGAGGTCTTCCATTAGAGAGACAAGCCGGTTGCCTTGAGCAACAGAAAAGGCATGTTTTAAATAAACTTTATATAAACTCCTTTTTAATTTAGAATTTAAGCATACCCTAGGTATCCTGTACCTGTTTAAAGGTTTAGGCCTAGGTTTTTATATATGCTGTAGCTATTTGTCCTATCCCCTTTTTTAATATAGAATGGGAAGTTATGCCTTTATAGCCAAACTTTATTTAAACTCCCTCTTACCTTTAGCATTTAAGCATACCACAGGCATATTGTACCTCAGTTTTACATTGGTTGTGACTATTTTTTGGCTTGCCCCCTTTTGCACAGGATGGGCCTTTATAGCCAAACTTTATATAAACTCACTTTCCCTTTTAGCATTTAAGGATATGCTAGGCATCTTGTACCGGGAGTTTTACATTTGTTTTGGCTACCTTTGGCCTGCCCCCTTTTTGATATGAAAGGAAGGAAGGAGGGAGGAAGGAAGGATGGAGGGAAGAAGGGAGGGAAGGAAGGAGGGAATGAGGGAGAGAAAGAAGGATGAAGAGAAAGGGATGGGAGGGAAAGAAGGAGGGAGTGAAGGAGGGAGGGAGGAAGGAAGGAAGGAAGGAAGGAAGGAAGGAAGGAGGGAGGGAAGGAAGGAGAGAAAGAGAGAAATAAATAATTCCAGGCTGCCCCAATTGCTTGTGAATTATTTCGAGACAGGGTCTCTCTTTGTGGCTCCAGCCAAGTCCCGGACTTGCTCTGTGGACCAGGATGGCCTCGAACTCACGCCTCCCTGAGCTCCAGAACGCTGCAGAAACCTACTCACCACCTTCCCCTCTCCTCCCTCCCCCAGCCGGCAGCCCCCACCGGGTTTGGACTCACTTGGCAGCGTCCTTGTCCTCTGGAAGCTCCTACCGTTGTGGGTCTCTTGTGTTCCACCTTGTGAGAGAAGAACGCTGTGCGGGGGTAAGTGAGGAGAAGGTCACAGTTAGACACACTCCGGGGGTGGAGGAGAGGAAGGGGTATCAGACCTTTCAATTGTCTCCCCAAGACTTTAAGATGCTTCCTGGATTCTGGAGGCAGAGGAGGAAGAGGAGAAAGAGAAGGAGGAGGAGAAGAAGAGGGAGGAGGCAAAAGAGGAGGAAGTAAGAGGAGGAGGAAAAAAAGGAGGAGGGAGGAGAAAAAGGAGGAGGAGGAGAAGGAAAAGGAGGAGGAAAAAGAGGAGGAAGGAGAAGGAGGAGAAGAGGAAGGAGGAGAAGAAGGAGGAGAAGGAGGAGGAGAAGGAGAAGGAGGAGGAAAAAGAGGAGGAAGTAAGAGGAGAAGGAGAAGGAGGAGAAGGAGGAGAAGTAGGAGGAAGAGAAGGAGGAGGAGAATGAATTAATGAATGAATGAGTGAATGAATGAATGAGTGCACAGAGGACTGAAGGATTTGCACATAGGGTTAAGTCCATTGCCTGCGCGGAGGGAGCCCAGAGAGAAGGAGCTGATAACACATCGTTATCATTATAACGTACTAATAACATGTTTACCATCCTCCAGGTCGCAGTACAAGGACCCCCATGTGACCCCTCAGGCAGGTTACCCAGAGGGCCGAACGCTTACCATCAGACCAACCTCCAGGAGGTGACCTCTGAGGAGCTGGGAGGGACTGGCCTGGAAGGGCGTCCTTTGAGCTCCACAGCACATTCCAGTGCATCGCGTAATGTATTTAAATATATTCAAATTTATTCAAATACCCGTGTATTAAAATAAAGTCAAACACATTCAAATATATTTAAATGAGCTTGAATACTCAGGGTTCACAGACAAGGAGAGACAGAGAGAAAAAAGAGACAGACACAGAGAGACAGAGAATCAGAGACACAGAGCCAGAGACACAGAGAGCCAGAGACACAGAGACAGAGATACAGAGATAGAGATACAGAGGGAGACAGAGAGACAGGGACAGAGAGAGACAGAGAAACAGAGAGACAGACAGAGAGACAGAGACACACCCAGAGACAGAGATACAGAAAGACAGAGAGACAGACAGAGAGACAGAGACACACCCAGAGACAGAGATACAGAAAGACAGAGAGACAGAGACAGACAGAGGCAGAGACAGGGACAGAGACAGAGAGAAACAGACATACACAGAGACAGAGATGGAGACAGAGAGACAGAGACACAGAGACAGATACAGAGAGAGAGACAGATACAGAGAGACAGAGACAGAGATGCAGAGACAGAGAGACACACAGAGAGAAACAGAAAGACAGAGAGACATAGAGAGACAGAGACAGAGAGAGACACAGAGAGATAGACAGAGACAGAGAGACAGAGACAGACAGAGAGAGACAGATAGAGGCAGAGAGAGACAGAGACAGAGACAGAGAGTCAGAGACAGAAACACAGACCAACAGAGACACAGAGAGACAGAGACAGAGAGAGACAGAGACAGACACAGACACAGTAACAGAAACAGAGACAGATACAGAGACAGAGAGACACAGAGAGGCAGAGAGACAGAGAGACAGAGACAGAGAGATACCAGAGTGCTGTGCAGAGGGGACAGGACTCCTGTGTCCACTCCACATCCAGGGATGGAGGGCGATGGTGATTGCGACAGTGACAGTGATGGTGGCAGAAGGCGGCTCTGAGGAAAGCTGGGAAAGGGCCCCTCGCACTTCTCACACACAAGAAAGTGACAATAATAAAATAATAATAGTAAACAGACAAAATTACCAATAAATGATAAAAATCAGGTAATAATAATCAGATAATGATAATAAACAGATAATAATAAACCGATATGAACCAGATGATAATAATCAGATGGTAATAAACAGGTAATAATAAACAGATAATAAGGATCAGATGATAATAATAATGATCAGATGATAATAATATCAGATAATAATAATAAGAAAATGATAATAAACACATAATCATAATCAGATAATAATAATGAACAGATAATAATGATCAGATAATAATAATCACATAATAATAATCAAATAATAATAACCAGATAATACTAGCCAGATAATAATAATCACATAATAATAAACAGATTATAATAATAAACAGATAATGATAATAATATCAGATAATAATCATAATCAGATAATAACCATATCATAATATACAAATAATAATAAACGGATAATCATAATGGTAATCAGTTGATAATATCAAATAATAATGATTAGATTACAATAATGAAGAGATAATAATAATATCAGATAATAATGTTCAAAGGATAATATAATAATAATCAGATAATAATAATCAGATGATGATAATCAGATGATGATAATCAGATGACCAAACCCCAGCCGGTGATGGAAGTGAAGGAAGGCGGGAGCTGATGCAGAGGCAGTGGACCAGCCGCCCAGGGCTGGCTCCATCCACAGGGGCCTTGGTCTCGCCACAAGCCCAGAAGATGGCTCCTCCCACAGGGGGCGGGATCTCCTCACCAGCCCAGGTGATGGCTCCTCCCACAGGGGGCCTGGTCTCCTCACCAGCCCAGGAGATGGCTCCTGCAGAAGTCCTCTCCTTCACAGGAGCTAATTTCAGATCAAACCTGTTTACCAAGCTTTCCGGTTTGGGCCAGCAGCTGATTTTTACTTATTCCTAGAGGAGAATCCTAGGCTCCCTCCGCCATTTCTTTTTTTTTTTCCTGGTGATACTTCCTGACCAGTTGTTGGTGGTCAAGAGCTAAAGTCCTGTCCCTAATATTATCATGAACCCTGGAATCCTCCCGAAACAAACGGAGAGAGAGAAAGAGAGATTGTTATGTGAATTTTAACAATGTATTTTAGTTAAAACATTAGAAACACAAAATTAAAAATGTTATTAAACCTTGAATGGAGAAAGATGAACGAGCTTACAAAGGTGGCGAGCCTGCTAGAATAATACATCAACTTTAAACTCAGAAGGAAATCAAAACACCGAGCCTGACTCCTTGGACACCGTCATTGTTAGCAAAGACGTTATCATCTGCAATGGTATGTATTAAAACTGAGAGAGGGATATTCGTTTAGGATAAACACATATGAAAAGATTTGATGTGTCCAGAGACGGGTCAGTAGAGAAAATGAGGAGGAATGCCTCCACCTAAGGAGAAGAATTAACACATCTGAGACATCACAAGGTGCTTAAAGACGTTCCCCTGGGACGTGAGGTGGTTGAATCAGCCCAAGAAAACAGCCTGAGGTCATGAACATGACAGGAATCAGCATACATCTTTCAACAATAATTCAGTAAGTGGTCTAAAATTCTCAATAAAAAACACATGAACTACCAGACTGTCTAAGAGACAGGATCCGCCTATTTTCTACTTCCGAGAACATCCCCTCTACATTAGACACAGAAACTGACTTGTGGTTACAGGTTTGAAAGAATCACAAGGAGGTGGAACCAGAAAACAACTATATTCTATTGTCTGAGAATATTTTTATTTTTTTGGTCTGATAACATGCACTTCGAGTCAAAAGTTGTCAACAGGGGAGATCCAAAATGGAGGTGTAAGCATGCAGGGAGGTGAGAGCATGCAGTGAGGTGTGAGCATTCAGGGAGTTATGAGCATTCAGGGAGTTGTGAGCATGAAGGGAGGTGTGAACTTGCAGGGAGGTGTGAGCATGTTGGGAGGTGTGAACTTGCAGGGAGGTGTGAACATGTAGGGAGGTGTGAAAATGCAAAGAGGTGTGAATGTGCAGGGAGGTGTGAGCATTCAGGGAGGTGTGAGCATGCAGGGAAGTGTGAGAATGCAGAGGTGAGAACGTGCAAGGAGGTGTGGGCGTTGTAGGAGGTGTGAGTGTCCAGGGAGGTTTGAGCATGCAGGGAGGGGTGAGCGTGTAGGGAGATGTGAGCATGGTAGGAGGTGTGAACATGCAAGGAGGCGTGAATGTACAGGGAGGTGTGAGCATGCAGGGAGGTGTGAGCAGGCAAGTAGGCGTGAGCCTCATAGGAGGTGTGAGAATGCAGGGTGGTATGAGCATGGTAGGATGTGTGAACTTGCAGGGAGTTGTGAGCATGGCATGAGGTGTGAACCTGCAGGGAGATGTGAACATGTAGGGATGGGTGAACATGCAAGGAGGTGTGAGCATGCAGGAAGTGTGAGCATGCAAGGAGGTGTGTGCATGCAGAGAGCCGTGAGCATGGTAGGTGTGAGCGTCCAGGGCGGTGTGAGCCTTGTAGGAGGAGTGAGTGTGCAGTGAGGTGTGAGCATGGTAGGAGGAGTGAACTTGCAGGGAGGTGTGAGCTTGTAGGGAGTTGTGAACATGCAGGTATATGTGAATGTGCAGGGAGGTGTGAACATGTAGATAGGTGTAAATGTGCACGGAGCTGTGAATGTGCAGGTGGGTGTGTGCATGCAGGGAGGTGTGAGCATGGTATGAGGTGTGTGCATGCAGGGAGGTGTGAGCATGGTATGAGGTGTGAAATTGCAGGGAGGTGTTTGCATGGTATGAGGTGTGAACCTGCAGGGAGTTGTGAACCTGTAGGGAGGTGTGAAGGTGCAAGGAGGTGTGAATCTTCAGGGAGTTGTGAGCATGCAGGGAGGTGAGAGCATGGTAGGAGGTGTGAACTTGCAGGGAGGTGTGAGCATGGAAGAAGGTGTGAAATTTTAGGGAGGTGTGAACATGTAGGAAGATGTGAATATGCAAGGAGGTTTACGTGTGCAGGGAGCTGTGAGCGTAGTACTTATGAGCATCCAGAGAGGTGTGAGGCTTGTAGGAGGAGTGGGCGTGCAGTGAGGTGTGAGCATGCAGGGAGGTGTGAACATGTAGAGAGGTATGAATGTGCACAGAGCTGTGAATGTGCAGGTAGGTGTGTGCATGCAGGGAGGTGTGAGCATGATATAAGGTGTGAACTTGCAGGGAGGTGTGAGCATACAGGGAGGTGTGAATGTGCAAGGATGTGTGAATGTGCAGGGAACTGTAAGTATGCAGGGAGCTGTGAGCATAGTAGGTGTGAGCATCCAGGGAGGTGTCAGCCTTGTAGGAGAGAGTGTGCAGGGAGGTGTGAGCATGGTAGAAGTTGTAAACTTGAAGAGAGGTGTGAGCTTGTAGGGAGGTATGAACATGTAGGGACATGTGAGCCTGCAGGGAGGTGTGAACATGTAGAGAGGTGCAAACCTGCACAGAGGTGTGAATGTGCACAAAGGTGTTAGCATGCAGGGAGGTGTGAGCCTGCAGGGAGCTGTGAGCATGGTAGAAGGTGTGAACGTGCAGGGATATGTGAGCATGCAGGGAGGTTTGAGCATGCAGGGGGATGTGAGCCTTGTAGGTGTGAGCATCAAGGGAGGTGTGAGCATGCTAGAAGGTGTAAACTTGCATGGAGGTGTGAGAGAGGTGTGAACATGCAGGGAGGTGTGAGCCTGCAAGGAGTTTTGAACATGTAGGGAGGTGTAAATGTGCAGGTAGGTGTGAATGTGCAGATAGGTGTGACTGTGCAGGGAGGCATGAGTGTGCATGGAGGTGTGAGCATACAGGGAGGTGTGAGCATGCAGGGAGATGTGAGCATGGTAGGAGGTATGAACTTGCAGGGAGATGTGAGCATGTGGGGATGTGTGAGCGTGTGGGGATGTGTGAACATGTAGGGAGGTGTGACCGTGCAAGGAGATGTGAGCGGGCAAGAAGGTGTGAGCCTTGTAGGAGGTGTGAGCATGAATGGAGGTGTGAGTGTAGTAGGAGGTGTGAACTTGCAGGGAGATTTGAACCTGTAGGGAAGGGTGAACATGCAAGAAGGTATGAACGTGCAGGGAGGTGTGAGTGTGGTAGATGAGAGCGTCCAGGGAGGTGTGAGCATGGTAGGAGGTGTGAACTTGCAGGGAGGTATGAATTCAGGGTATTGGGTGGGCTATGCCAGCCTTGAGGACCATAAAACATGGAAGAACTGAGGGATTGCTGGGAAAAAATTGGCAGCTAATTCTGTATTGATATGTTAAATATGAACCTCTGCCTTTTGTTCCAGGTATGAAACCTACATCTATGGAAATATAAACTTCAGACTGAGCAGTTTGGTCTCCACTAGGTAATGATTAAAAAATGAGCTCACAAGGAAGAAAGGTGGCAAAGACAAAGATTCTATTTTTCTTTGCTTTCTTTATATCTTCTTTCTTTTCTTTGAGGGAGGGTGGGTACCCAGACTGGACTCAAATTTTTGCTGTCGTTTTGCTTTTCTAATTAATTTGTATGTTATTAATCATTTTTATTTTTTCACAATTTATTCGTTGTATACCCCTTTTAAAGGTCACTCCCTCAACTCCTACTGGTCCCACACTTCTTCCCTCTTTCCCCCAAACCCTTTCCCCTAATCCTCTCATAGGGGGAGTTCTCCTCCTCTCCCATCCATCCACACATTATCAGAACACTACTCAGCTATTAAAATCAGGGAAATAAAATTTCTGCTCTTATTACTTCTGCATAGGCCACTGTGCTCACATCAGAAGATTTCATACCATGAACCTTGCCTGCAAGCTTACTGTGAACTAAACAATAGGTATAACTCATTTTAGAGAGTCCCACCCCCAAGACACTGTTTGATTTACCATCTCACATCAAGAAACATGTGAAATTTGAAATGCTATGTAGTGTGAAACATTTTTTTTTCACAAGCATTTCAGAGAACGTGGTTCTCTTGCTGCCTGGAGGCTGTTTCCCACCAGCCCAGGAAGGAAGGAGGCCCAGAAGATGAGGTATAAAGCTTGGAAGCCACCAAAGCATAACAAAGATCAGAATACTCGGGGAAAGTAAGTTCAACTTTAGAAAGTAAGTTCAACTTTAATTCTAGAAAACAGAGGGTATGTACCCCTTGGGGAGTGACTGGGATGCTCTAAAATAAGTGTAGATAATTTTTTAAAACAGGGCACTTCAAGGATGCTTGATTTGCATTAAACAGCACATTCCTATCATGTGAAAAAGAACATGGAACCTAATTAACCTATATTTGAAGGGAGGGGAGTTATCAGGGATCTGTGTCAAAGGCCATGTATCAATTTTGGTTGGTGGCATCTATGTCTAAAGGCACTCTCCAGATGAAGTCAGGCAGAGAAAACACACCCTTGCCATGGTTTTACAACTAGGCCAGCAGCAGGGTCATACATGGAAGAGAAAGCCTCCTCCCTCACATCTCAAAATTCAGTCTGGGTTGTGATGGTTTTCAATAGAACCCCTGGAACCATAGGTATGTGCACGCAAAGAAACTTCTACAGGCTACCACTGTTGTGATACTCTCAGAGAACTTCCTGGCTGGTGTTAGTTCACCATTCCCTACATATTCATCCACTGGACTCAAAGTTTCTTGTGTAAAGTGAGGCAACTGAAAACAGTAAATGGTGAGAATCAAGATTATCAATAAGTCTTCCATAAACACCTTATTATATAATACTGTTGCATGTAATTGATATTCACCATTCATTGTATTCTTTTTAAAAATAAGTTTATTTACTTTAAATTCCAATCATAGTCCCCCACTCTTCCCTCCCCCAGTACTACCCTCTATTCCTATTGCCCCTATTCCCTTTCCCCTTCAGAAAAGGGAGGTCAGTTCCATTGAGCTGGTTTTTCAGTTCTGCTGGATCTCAGTAGACCAAAGAACACAAAGGCCTTTCCATATTGCTTATAGTCACAGAATTCCTCTCTAGTAAGGATACTTTTATGATGATGATGGCTCTAGATTTGTGAAAAGCCTCACCATTTTAACACATTCATAAGTTTTCCTCCATTATGAATCCTTTCATGATGATGAAGATTATACAAATGTGGAATGGTTTCACCATGTTAAAAGCACTCACAGGCTTTCTGTCCATTAGGATTTCTTTCATGAGTATGGAGATTATTCTGAAGTCCAAAAGTTTTTTCACATTGGTTACAGTCAGACAGCTTCTTTCCAGTATGTGTTCCTTTATGTATTAGGAGACATTATGTGCAAAGGCTTTACCACACAGTTATATTCATATGGTTTCCCTCCAGAATGTGTTGTTGTCTTAGGAGATGACTGTTAAATGGAAAGGCTTTATCACACTAATTACCTTAACAAGGTTTCTCTCCAATGTGTGTTTTTTCATGTTTTTGGAGACTACTCTGTTGTGCAAGGGCTTTATCATGTTGAGTATATTTATAAGGTTTCTTTCCAGTATGTGTTCTTTTATGCCGTATGAGATTGCTGTTTTCTGCAAAGGCTTTTCCACACTGGTTACATTCATAAGGTTTCTTTCCAGTGTGTGTTCTTTTATGGCTTAAGAGAGTACTGATTTGTGCAAAGGCTTTACCACACTGGTTACATTCATAAGGTTTCTCTCCAGTGTGTGTTCTTTTATGGCTTAAGAGAGTACTGATTTGTGCAAAGGCTTTACCACACTGGTTACATTCATAATATTTCTCTCCAGTGTGTGTTCTTTTGTGGCTTAAGAGAGTACTGTTTTCTGCAAAGGCTTTACCACACTGGTTACATTCATAAGGTTTCTCTCCAGTGTGTGTTCTTTTATGGCTTAAGAGAATACTGCTTTTTGCAAAGGCTTTACCACACTCATTACATTCAAAAGGTTTCTCTCCAGTGTGTGTTCTTTTATGGCTTAAGAGAGTACTGTTTTGTGCAAATGCTTTACCACACTGGTTACATTCATAAGGTTTCTCTCCAGTGTGTGTTCTTTTATGGCTTAAGAGAGTACTGATTTGTGCAAAGGCTTTACCACACTCATTACATGCATAAGGTTTCTCTCCAGTGTGTGTTTTTTTATGCCGTATGAGATCACTGTTTTGTGCAAAGGCTTTACCACACTGGTTACATTCATAAAGTTTCTCTCCAGTATGTGTTCTTTTATGCCGCGTGAGATGACTGTTTGTTGCAAAGCCTTTACCACATTGATTACATTTATAAGACTTCTCTCCTGTGTGTGTTCTTTTATGCCACATGAGGACAGTGGTATAGGGGAAGGCTTTACCACATAGAGTGCATTCAAAGGGATTCTCTCCTTTATGACTGCTTTCATGCCTGCAAAGCTAATTGGCACATGTAAAAGATTTACATTTCATTACACTAATAAATATATTTATCTATATGAATTAATTTCATAATTTGGTGTAATGGTAAAGAAGAATCAAATTTTAAAGTTTTATCACTTTATTTACTTTCATGGTATTCGCCTTCATTATGGGTATTTTTGAAAATCCCTGTGATGGTAAGAGCATTTGTTATGTGATTCACTTTTGTAGCATCATTTTTTCTATAAGAGGTTTTCTCCTATATATGAATAGTATTGTTAGAATTCAGAGTTTTACCACAGCAATCCCATTCAAAAATTTTTGTACTGTATGAATGATACTTCATTTACAAAGTGAGCAAGGACAATCAGAAGAAGTTCCAAATTCCTAGTATTTGTAGGTATTTTCAGCAGTATGAGTTTGCTGATGAATTCTCAGTTAAGTTGCAAAATCAATTAACAGTAACCACTTATCACATTCAGAAAATTTATTCACCGTGCGGACTTCTACAAAAAGAATTGTTCTTGGAGAAAGAGAGGGACACTGCTTCTATCAATATCCCTATGCTCATGTGTCTCAAAAACATTTTGACATATGATATACCAGTTTAATTTACAAGAATAATAAAAGATTCCCACATTGAATTAACAGTTTGTTTTTTGTTCATCATAGACATGTCACATAGTGATTAATGTTTCTCCTCAACAATATTCTTGATTCTCATAAGCTGCACCTTTCACTAAACTTTACAGTGTTACTGCATGAATATGAGTAACACTGGTTGTCCTATGAAATATTTGCTCATTAGAAGGTTTTGGACACATACTGATCACTTATTCAATGTGTATACCTCTTACAATATCTGATTAGATAGAATGAGACTAATCATATTGGCAGTTCAAGTCAGTAGCTGTAATGTCCATATGATTCAAATGGTATTTTCAATTACAATATTATTTTGTTTTCTTCTATCTTAGGGGAGTGCCTTGCAAACCCAAATCAGATACCTGACATTGAAGTACATGGAATTGTTAGATTTTAATGATCATCAGTACACTTAAAGCAGTATTGTTTGTACACTGTTGCTTTTCTTTAAAACTTCTAGGACACAGCCAGCTGTGCTGGTACATGCCTTTAATTCCAGCACTTGTGGAGGCAGAAGCAGGCAGATCTGTGTGATGTTGAGGTCATTCTGGTCTAATAAGCAAGTCTAAGCCAAGCCACAGCTACACAGAAAACAAAAACTATTTCGAAAACAGAAAAAAAAGCAGCCAACAAACAGACAAACAAACTTCCAGGACACATTAAAATTTCTTAAGATTCATATCTGTATCATTGTGCACATAAAGTTACCTTTTATTACTTGTAGAACTTTGAAAATGTTCTCCAATATTATGGTGTTCCCAATTGTAGCCTAAAATATAGTACCAGAAAATATATATTATTTTGAAATATATTATTATTAAGGCAAAACTCAAATCACTATCTTCTTGTGACCCTTAGAACCATGCTTGATTTAATCACTTCATTCCTCCTCAGTCTCAATTGGAATTACAGAAGAGAATCAATAACAAAGTAAGAGTTGTCTCCTTATTTTAAATATGAAAAAAATGCTGTCTTACCTATAGCAGTGAGGTTTTTACAGGTCTCTAGCATCACATCTTTGTAGAGTTGCTTCTGGGAAGGTTCCAACAAAGCCCACTCTTCTTGGCTAAATTTCACATGCACATCATCAAAGGTCACTGAATTCTAAAATTTGCCATACATTTGTACAAAAGAAAGAGTGGCAACAATATAAATTTATACTTCATTGGCAATATAATCATATAATTCTAGGGCTTCTTCTGTTTATTTTCTGACACAGAAGTGCTAGTGTTAGAGAGTTGGGTGCTGTGAATCAGGTGAAGGATGGGAGAAGAAAAAGCCTAAAGGTTAGATTGTAAAGGAAACAAAAGGCTTGCTTTGAAAACCTATGTTAAAGGTGTTGTATTAGTTTGTAAGACATGTGTATGACGTAGCCATTAGTTGGGTTCTTGAGTGATCTATGAATCATCTTCAGTTACTTGGGCAAGTAGGTCAGGAGCCTGTCATGAGACAGGTGGAAGGAAAAGACACAGTCATCATATTTTATCTAGCAACAAATGAGATGTGGATATCAGGGGACAGTGAACAGATGGGTGACATCAGTCAAAAGACAACATGGTACTGAATATCATGTTTTCACCAGGGCTTAGAGATGTGCCATATAAGTATATGAAAAGGGGGGCTCATATATTTGTGGAAGGGAAAGTGGACTACAGTCAATAGATGGATAAAAATGATGTGAGTGGCAAGCAACAATAATCATAGCGGATAACATCATATTTCTGAGTAACCAGACAAAAGAAAAGGCATACAACACATGATTATTCTTTGATCATTGTTTTGTACACTTTCCTTTCTACATCATGTATAGTCTATAGTTTAAAATAAAGATTATAACTTTTCTATTAAAAATAAGTGTTAATGTTATCACTAAGTCATTTTAGAAGAAAACTGAATAATGAAGTTTAACTGTGTCATATCTGAATCATATCTGAACTTTTTTGAATAGGATATAGCTTTGGAATAGTCATGGTAATTCATGTGGACAAAGACCAACAGAGAGGAGAGAGTGAAATGAAAGAGAGAGACAGAGACACACAGAGAAATTAAGAGATGGACAGTACTAAGTACACATCAGAGAAATTTATGAACAATTACTAACAACAAAAAATGATCGACAAGCTGTGTGTATTCTGTTGTGCCTTTAATTTCATCACTCAGGAGGCAGAGGCAGGTGTATCTTATTGAATTGGATGCTAGCATGATCTATACAAAGAGTTCTAGGACAGCCAGACCTATATAGTAAGACAGAGCCTCCCCTAAAAGTCAATCAAACAAATACAAACGATTGAAATAACTGAGAGGTCTTTACTGAAGCTTCTACAAGGAATTATACACTCACTCCAGTTGTGTATTCATTTTCCAGAAATCTGCACTGCCCTAGCTTAAACTGTAACTTTAATAAGATCTTACTAAAAGGGAATGCATGTTTAAACAGCTAAAAATAGAAAGATGAAAATATTAACAATATAAATGATGATCTGAAATAAGCAACATAAGACAGGAGAGATGGTTCAGCATTGAGGAGCTCTTGCTGCTCTTTCAAATAATTGGGCTCAATTGTCAGTGTTTAACTGGGACCCGCTACTATCAGTTGCTATAAGTTCATGAATTATGAACACATCTTTGGACTACTGTGATGATCAGGCACGCAAGAGGTTCATATTCATGCATACAATCAAAATACTCATATTCAGTAAAAATTAAAAACAGATCCCAGATGGCAGACCTGATCCCACACTGTGTCTGATCAGCGGGGTAGCAGAGACTGCACAGTGACAAATTGTTGGAACTATTGGCCCCCAAACACCATTGACTGTATTTACCAGGTGATAAGAAACCCAATGTTGAGAAAAACAATTGGGTTCAACCTCAGAGTACCCAGCTAATCCCTGTAAAATTCCCTGGGCTGTTGTGGCAGGAGTAGGGTTTTCAAGCAAAAAGACCCAAGAAGCATGTCCTGATCAATTTCCCAGGCTAAACTGTGCACCCCACGGCGCCAGAGACGGGGAGTCCCAGTCTCAAGAAAACCCCACAGGGAAGGAAGCAAGTGGGACTGACCAAATGTCACCCAGTCTATCCCTGGAAAAGGTCCTGTAGACCTGTGGGTACACAGCAGCCAGCCCTGAGTGGGGTTCCAGCCACCAGCCCCTCCCACCCGACTCTTCGTCACTGACAGAACTGTGTGCCCAAGGGCACTAGATGCTGGGTTTTCCTGTTGGGAGAAAACCCACAGGGAGGGAAACAGCAGATCCCAGCTTAGAGCACTCAGCTGACCCCACCACCACTACCACCACCACTACCACCCCACATATGGGAATATTCTTGGAAAAAGTTCCCAGGTTCCTGTCCAGTCACCAGCTTGGAGCCACCATTCTCAAGCAAGTGCCTGTGCACTCTACACCCCCCCCAACAGTAGAGACTGGGTCTTCCTGTTGGGATAAAACCCAAAGATGGAGGAAATATCTGGCCCTACCTCAGGACACCTATCTCCAGAAAAGTTTCTGGTTATACACAGGCTCCAGACTCTAGCCTCTTGCTGTACACATGAGAGTAGTGCTCATGTGTCACTGATTAGCACTTGGGTACTGGGAAAGAGAGCTCCAAACTCAGACCTCCAGAAGCCTGGGTTCCCTGATATCAACCCCCAGATACTGCCCGAAGGGACAACCAGTTATCCTTAACTAAACTGACCAAACCCCAGGGCACCCAGGTTACAGCAGCAAGCTCACTAAATTTACATCAAGAAACCCAGCAGCAGCACAGCTGTCTCTAGGACTTCTCTGGGTGAGAGGAGAGCCCCCTTTACTAACAAAGGCCACAATTAGTACTCAGGTCTGTACACCTGAGGTGAGCTGTGGCAATTCCGGAAAAACACCTGCCATTCAGTGACCATACCCAAAAAGCTGAGGAGGCCTCCTTTGGGAAAAATCATCTTCCTGTCAAGGGTATTCGACCCACTATAGGATCCCAGGAAGTACCAGAAACTAACCCCCCACACCTCAGATAGCCTAATGGGTAGAGGCCAGCACAAAAGCTCAACCAACAAAAGACAGAGCAATATGGCATCCCTAGAACAAGTTATCCAGGAGCAAGCAGCCCTGGATAACCCAGTGTAAATGAAATTCAAGAAGATGACCTTACATCTGTGCTTATGAACAGGATAATAGAGGAAAAAAATAAACTGCGTAAAGACCTAGATGAAGATAAATTCAAACAGATTATTGCCATCTGCAAAGAAATGGAAGAAGATAAAGTCAAACAGATTATGGCCATCCTTAAAGAAATACAGGAAGTTTCAGCCAAACAATCTGTGGCCTTTCTTTAGAGAGGAAATACTTAAATCACTGAAAGAAATTAAATTCAAACAAACAGCTGAAGGAATTGAAGGAAAATATAGTCAGACAGGTGAAGGAAATCAATAAAATGGCTCAAGATCTGATAATAGAATTGGAAAAATTAAAGAAAACACAAATTGAGGAAATTGTGGAGAGAAAGAACTTAGGGAAGAAAACAGGAACTACACAGGTAAGCATAGCCAATAGACTATGAGAGATGGAAGAAAGAATCTCAGGTGTGGAAGACACAATGGAAGAAATCAATGTATTCATCAAAGAAAATGTTAAATCTACAAAATTCCTGACCATCCAAGAAATCCAAGACAACATGAAAAGGCAAAACCTAAGAATAATAGGAATAGAGGAAAAAGAGTTTCCTTCCTCCAAGGCTCAGAAAATATTTTCAGCAAAATCATAGAAGAAAATTTCACCAATTTAAAAGAGAGGTCTATACGAATACAAGAGGCCTACAGAACACCCAATAAATTGGATCAGAAAAGAAAATTCTCCCACCATATAATAAACAGTAAGTATACAGAACAAAGAAAAAATACTAAAAGCTGCAAAGGAAAAAGATCAAGTAACATATAATGGCAAACCCATCAGAATAACACCTGACTTCTCAACAGAGACTATGAAAGCCATAAGGCCCTGAACAGATATCATGCAGACCCTAAGAGAACATAGATGTCTGCCTAGGCTACTATACCCAGCAAAAGTCTCAGTCATTAGAGATGGAGCAAACAAGATATTTAATGACAAAAACAAATTTAAACAACACCTACCCACAAATCCAGAGGTACAGAAGCTCCTAGAAGGAAAACTACAACCCAGGAAAGCTAACTACATTCAGGCAAACACAGGAAATAAATAATGTCACTACAGCAAAACTAAAAGTAACCAAGCACACAAACACACTACCACAAGCAACATCAAAATAAAAGGAACTAAAAAATAAATAAATAAATAAATAAATAAATAAATAAATAAATAAATGGAACTAACAGCTACTGGTCATTAATTTCCCTCAAAATCAATGGAGTTAACTCTCCAATAAAGACACAGACTAACAGAATGAATACTTAAACAAGACCCAACAAACTGTTGCATACAAGAAACACATCTAAGTCACAAAGATAGACATTACCTGAGAGTAAAGAGCTGGAAGGGTCCAAGCAAATGGACCCAAGAAACATGCAGGAGTAGCCATTCTAATATCTAATAAAATAGATTTTCAACCAAAATTAATCAAAAGACATGAGGAAGATCATTCCATACTCATCAAAGGAAAATTCCACCAAGAAGAAATCAAAATTCTGAACATCTATGCCCCCAATACAAAGGTACCCACTTTTGTAAATGAAACATTAATAAAACCTAAACTGTACACAGATCCCCATACATTACTACTGGGAGACTTCATCACCCCACTCTCAACAAAGGACAGGTAAACAACAGAAATTAAACAAAGAAACAATATCTCTAATAGAGGTCATGTATCAAATGGACCTAAATGATATCTACAGAATCTTACACCCAAAGACAAAAGAATTTACCTTCTTCTCAGCACCTCATGGAACCTTCTCCAAAATAGACCATATCGTTGGCCACAAGTGAGTCTCAACAGATATAAGAAGATTGAAATAATACCTTGTAACCTATCTAATTACCATGGACTAAAGCTGGACCTCAAGAACAACAGAAATAGCAAAAAGCCTACACTCACATAGAAACTGAACAACTCACTACTAAATGACAGCTGGGTCAGGGAAGAAATAAAGAAAGAAATTAAAGTCTTCCTAGAATTTAATGGAAATGAAGACACAACACAACCAAACTTATGGGAGACAATGAAAGCAGTGCTAAGAGGAAAGTTCATAGCACTAAGTGCCTTCAAGAAGAAATTTGCAACATCTCACACAATCAACTTAATAGCTCATCTAAAGGCCCTAGAAAAATAGAAGCAGACACACCAAAAAGAATAGACACCTGGAAATAATCAAACTCAGGACTGAAATCAATAAATTAGAAACAAGTAAAACATTTCAAAGAATCAATGAAACTAAGAGCTGGTTCTTTGAGAAAATTAACAAGATAGACAGATCCTTAGCCAAACTAACTAAAAGGCAGAGAGAGATTATCCAAATTTAAAAAATCAGAAATGAAAATGGGACAAAACAAAAGACACTAGGGAAATCCAAACAATCGTTAGGACTTACTTCAAAAGTCTATATGCCACAAAATTTGAAAACCTAAATGAAATGGACAATTTTCTTAATCAATTACACTTACCAAAGCTGAATCAAGAGCAGGTAAATCAATAAAATAGTCCTTTATCCACTAAGGAAATAGCATTCCTCAAGACTCCAATCCACAAAAAGCTCAGAACCAGATGGTTTCAGTGCAGAATTCTACCACACCTTCAAAGAAGAGGTAACTCCAGCTATCTTCAATTTATTCCACAAAATAGGAACAGAAGGAACACTACGAAACTCATTCATTGAAACCACAGTCACCTTGTAACCTAAACCTCACAAAGACCCAACAAAGAAAGAGAATTTCAGGCCAATCTCCCTTATGAACATTGATGCAAAAATACTCAACAAAATACTTTGCAAACCCAATACAAGAACACATCAAATATATCATCCACTATGACCATGTAGGCTTCATGCCAAGTATGCAGGGGTGGTTCGCTATACAAAAATCCATCAATGTGATCCACAATATTAAAAAATTGAAAGAAAAAAAAAACAAATGATAATCTCCTTAGATGCTGAAAAAGCATTTGAAATAAAATCCAGCATCCATTCATGTTTAAACTATTGGAGAGATCAGGGATACAAGGCACATACCTAAACATAGTAAAAGCAATATACAGCAAGCCTGTAGCTAACATCAAACTAAACGGAGAGAAACTTACAGCAATCCCACTGAATTCATGGACAAGGCAAGGCCGCTCACTCTCTCCATATCTCTTCAACATAGTTCTTGAAGTCCTTGCTAGAACAAGAAGAAAATTAAAGGAGACCAAAAGGATACAAATTGGAAAGGAAGAGGTCAAAGTATTACTATTTGCAGATTATATGATAGTATACCTGAGTAACTCCAAAACTTCTACCAGGGAACTCCTACAGATGATAAACACCATCAGCAAAGTGGCTGGATACAAAATTAACTCAAAAAATCAGTAGCCCTCCTGTATACAAAAGATAAAAGGGCTGAGAAAGAAATTAGGGAAACAACACCCTTCACAATAGCCACAAAGAACATGAAGTACCTTGGTGTGACCATATCCAAGCAAGTCAAAGACTTGTATGAAAAAAAACTTCAAGTCTCTGAAGAAAGAATTGGAAGAAGATATCAGAATATGGAACTATCTCCAATAATCATGGCTTGGCAGGGTTAACATAGTAAAAATGGACATCTTACCAAAAGCAATCTACAGATTCAATGAAATTTCCATCAAAATACCAACAGAATATTTTACAAACCTTGATAGAAGATTTCTCAACTTCATATGGGATGCAATGAAAGCAGTCTGAAGAGGAGTTTGAATACCAACGAAGGCCATCATAAGCTATTGCAGACATCCCATACAAGCAACTTAATGGCATACCTGAAAGACCTAGGAAAAAAGAAGCAGACACACCCAGCAAGAGTAGACCACTAGGAAAAACCAAACTCAGGGCTGATAACAATGAATTAGAAACAAAGATAATAATTCAAAGAATCAACAAAACCAAGAGCTAGTTCTTTGAGAAAATAAAAAACACGGACAAATTCTTAGCCAAACTAAGTAAATGGCAGAAAGACACTATCCAAATCAACAAAGTCTGAAAGAAAAAGATATAACAAACACTGAGAAAATCTAAAGAACCATTAACTCTTATGTCAAAAGCCTATATGCCCCAAAATTTCAAAATCTAAAATATACAATTCTCTTTAGATTCCACTTACCAAAGTTGAATCAACATCAGGTAAAGATATTAAATAGTCTTATAGTGCCTAAGGCATTAGAGGCAGCCATCAAAATACTCCCAACCAAAAAAAGCCAAGGGCCAGATGATTTCAGAGCAGAATTCTACAAGACCTTCAAAGAAGAGCGAATACTGATATTCTCCAAATTATTTCACAAAATAGTAATGGATGCAACATGACCAAATTCCTTTTGTAAGAACACAGTCACCTTGATAAATCCACAAGGATTCCCCAAAAGAAAGAGAACTTCAGACCAATCTATTTTATGTACAATGATGTAAAAATACTCAATAAAATACTTGCAAACCAAATCCAAGAACACATCAAAGATATCATCCACCATGACCAAGTAGGCTTCATCCCAGGCATGCAAGGGTGGTTAAGTATATGGAATCCATCAATGTAATCCACTGTATAAACAAATTGAAAAAAAGACCATTTTCTTAGATGCTGAAAAAGCATTTGACAATATCCAACAGTTATTCTTGTTTAAAGTCTTGGAGAGACCAGGGACAAGGCACATATCTAAAAATAGTAAAGATAGTATACAGAATATATACAGAATATACAGAATATATACAGAATAGTATATAGCTAACATCAAACTAAATGAAAAGAATGTTTAAGTCAATTCCACTGGACTTGGGGACAAGACAAGGCTACACACTCTCTCCAAATCTCTTCACTACAGTACTCGGAGACCTATCTAGGGCAATAAGACAACTAAAGGAGATTAAGGGGATACAAATTGATAAGGAAGAAGTCAAAGTATCTCTATTCACAGATGATATGACAGTATACAAAAATGAGCCCAAAATTCTACTGTAGGGAACTCCTACAGTTGAAAAACACTTCAGCAAAGTGGGTGGATATAAAGTTCACTTAAGAAAAACTCAAAAAAAATACACTCCTGTATGCAAAAGACAAATGGACTGAAAAAAATTAGGAAAATAACACCCTTCACAATAGCCAGTAAAAAAACAAAACAAAAAAAAAAACAACAACAACCAAAAAAACATAATGTATTTTGGTGTTATCCTCAACAAGCCAGTAAAAAACCTATATGAACAACAACAACAACAAACCCCAAAAACTTCAAGCCTCTGAAGAAAGAAATTGAAAAGGATACCAGAAGATAAAAATATCTCTCATGCTCATGGATCAGTAGGATCAACATAGTAAAAATTGCCATCGTAACAAAAACAATCTACAGATTCAATGATATTCCCATCAAAATATCAACATAATTCATTAAAGAACTTAAAGAACAATTCTCAGCTTCCTATGGAAAAATAAAAAAGCCAGAATAGCTAAAACAATCCTGTACAATAGGGGATCTTTAGTAGGTATCACCATTCTTCATCTCAAGGTCTATTATATATCAATAGTAATAAAAACTGCATGGTACTATAATAAAAACAATCAGTGGATCAATGGAATTGAAGTGAAGACCCATAAATAAACCCACACACCTATGTTCACTTGATTTTTGACAAAGAAGCCAAAACCATGCAATGGAAAAAGGACAGCATCTTCAATAAACAGTGCTGGTCTAACCTGAAGTTTACATGTGGAAACATGAAAATAGATCCATATTTATCACCCTGCACTAAACTGCAGTCCAAGTTGTTCAAAGACCTCAACATAAAACCAGATACACTAAATCTGTTAGAAAGAAAAAATTGGGAAAGATCCTCGATCTCATTGGCATAGAAGGTAACTTCCTCAACAGAACACCAAGAGCACTTGCTCTAAGATCAGGAATTAATGAATAGGATCTCATGAAACAAAAATCTATGAAGCAAAGAACACTGTCAATAGAACAAAATGACTGCCTACAGCCTGAGAAAAGATCTTCACCAACCCTACATACAACAGAAAGAGCTAATAAACAATATATATAAAGAGCTCAAGAAATTAAACTCCAACAATCCAAATAATCCAATTTAAAACTGGGGTACAGAACTAAACAGAGATTTATCCACAGAGGAATATCAAAATGGTGGACATTAAATGCTCAATATCTATAGCCATCATGGAAATGCAAATGACATTCCATCTTAAACCCATCATGGTTAATGTTAAAACCTGAAGTGACAGCAAGCTAGCAAGAATGTGGAGAAAGAGTAACACTCCTCCATTGCTGGTGGGAGTGCAAACTTATACCACCGCTTTAGAAATCAATCTGATGCTTTCTCAGACAATTGGAAATAGTTTTACTTCAAGACCCAGCTATACCATTCCTGGGCATATATAAAAAAGATGCTCCACCATTCAACAAAGATATTTGCTCAACTATGTTCATAGCATCTATATTCATAATAGTCAGAATAGGGAAACAAACTACATGTCTCTCAAACAAACCATTGTTTTACAGAAATTGTGGTACATTTACACAATGGAATGCTACTTGGGTATTTAAAACAAAAAGGAAACCATGAAATTTTCAGGCAAGTGGATGGAACTAGGAATTATCATGCTAAGCGAGTTATTCCAAAACCAGAAAGACATGCATGATATATACTCATTTGTAAGTGGATAATAGCCATAATACAGGATAAACATACTACAAGCCACAGGCCTAAAGGAGCTAAATAAAAAGAGGACCCTATGGAGGATGGTCAATTCTTATTCAAAAGGGCAAATAGAATTGACATCAGAAGTGACTGAGGAGAGGGAAGAGGATGAGAGCCTAACGTACATATTCTCTGAAAGACTCTACCCAGCAGGGGATCGAAGCAGATGTTAAGACTCACAGCCAAACTTTGGGCAGAGCACAGGGAGTCATAGGAAAGACTGGGAGGATAGAAAGACCCAAAGCTGACAGGAGGTCCATAAGAAGACCAACAAGTCCAATGAATCTGGGCTCAGGGGACCTGCAGAGACTGATGCACCAACCAAAGACAATTCATGAAGAGGACCCAGACCCCTGCTCAGATGTAGCTGATAGGCAGCTCAGTCTCCATGTGGGATCCATAGTAAGAGGATTCCATGTCTCTCACATGGACTCTGTTACCTGCTCTTTAATCACTTCCCCGTGGTGGAGCGGGCATTGCATGTCACAAAGGAAGAGGATACAGGCAGTCCTAGTGAGAATTGATAGGAGGGCTCCTACCATCTGAGAAGTAGAAAATTAGATAAGGGGGAAAGAGGAAAGGAGGGTAAGGCCAGCAAGAGACAAGGGAGGGGTTTCAACTGGGATGTTAAGCAGATAAATTATTTCTAAATGCTATTTATTTATTTATTACAATTTATTCACTTTGTATCCCTACTGTAACTCCCAGTCCCATCCACCCTCCTTCTTCCCTCCCATGCCCTTTTTCTAGTCTCCTGATAGGGGAGGAACTCTTCCCCTTCTGTCTGATCCTAGCTTATCATGTCTCATCAAGGATGGCTGCATCATTTTCCTCTTTGGCCTCACAAGGCTGCACCCTCCAGGAGGAGGTGATCAAAGAGCCAAGTTCATGTCAGAGAATAAATTATTAAGAAACAAATTTAAATTAAAAATGAATTAAATGTGAATAAATAAATAAATAAAGTTAAAAAGAACCAAACAGAACAAGTAGGAAGGTTGTCATACACCTGACCCTACATTCCAGGCTCAGCGGCCAATGATGATGATGTTCATGCCAGGAATGTTGGACTAAATTTAAGCCAAATACTCAACTGCAGTTAGACTTGTAAGTTCAAAACCTGCCTGGTCTACATACCAACTTCCAGGACAGCCACAGCTACATAGAAACTTTTTCTTCAATGTCAAAACAGAAACATTATCTTCTCTGGGAGCTATTTTGATTCAATCAAATATGTTCTGACCAAATTCACTGTAGAATTATTGTCATCCGATAATGAAAATGTAGTCTAATTTCAATGATCCTAAAATTCTGCAATAGCTCATACACTGTCCAAATGTCCAAAGTCTCTACTGACACAGAAGAAAAATCTCTTGGGTGCCACATCTTGTAACATCAGAAACAAGTTACATCATTCCAACATAGATGCACAGAATACCCATTTTCATTCCAGTATACAGTGATGGGAGACTGGACCAAGGAAAAAAGATCAGCAAGGAAAACAACAAATCCTGTTGCTGAATCAAAAGGCTTAGATGGTCCTATCCCTGCAATGTATCATACATCTCTGTTTGGTTACTTCCACTTCCTAAAGGCAGCACTATATTAGATGTGTCTCATAACTTATGTATCTGAACATCTTGTAGTGTCAAGGTACAACTTGACCCTGCTTCATGCAATGAACCTTTACAGCATCTTCGCTGGGGATCTGATTCTGCCAAACACAGATGGCTGGCACAGTGCTGAACAGAAACCACAAAGAAAGCATCCATTACCTTAAATTTTGAATCTTTCTTGTTTCCAGAACCAGCACAACATGGGTGAGCCTGTCAAGTTGGATTCTAAATTGGGATGGACGTTGTCACACTTTGACCACATTTGGAGCAGCTTTTATATGAAGCTCTTTCCTGGCACTAGGAATCACGTTGCCTACTCCTTCCATTAACAGAAGAATTAGCAAGAGGGAGTATTAATCTATGGAAACCATCTTAGGCTTCAGATCCAAAGCTAGGACCTTCTCTTTGATGGCAATAATCTCCTTGAAAATTCCTGTCTCTGTTTCACCACGTTTCTGCCATCTAAAACTACCTAGTGTTTTTCTCTACAAACCAAAGACCTTACATTTATTTCTGCTCCACTTGGCTCATTCTTTTACTCTGGCCCTGAACATCTCACTAATAATATCCATTCAACAGATTCAACATTCCATGTAAGAAATCCAGCCCATTATTTTTTAATTCTACTTTACTCAATTTCTCAAGGCATGGGCAGAATAAGCATGATTTGCAGCTAAAATATCACACAAATGACCTCTAGCTTAATTTTCCATGGAGTCTATTTTCCACTGAAATCCTATGACCTGGACTTACTTTGTCTGTATTACTGTCAACACTCTGATCAACTAAGTCCTACCAGAATAGCCGATGAAGCTCTGTATACAGCTTTCTAAAGTTTTTCCCATCTTAAATCCTGATGTTTTCCATATTCCTTAAAAAGTGAATATTCCAAGGTTGTGTCCAGCAGTGAAATCACTCTTTGTATATATATATTTTTGTTCTAATTTGCTACTTTGTTCTGTGACTACATCCCGTAACCAAAAGAATCCCAGGTCATAAATGGGTTTACTCATTGAGTTTGGTTGTGTCAGATCACAGTCCATCATTTTGGGAGCTTAGCATAGAAAGTCAAGTTTGAATGAAATTAAGGCAAAATCCATGACAAACGTTTTTGGGTTGGTCTCCTACTTAATCACTGTCTCATGCTCAGGTAGTTATCTTACGTGGGCCAAGCCCATTTTCTTAGGGTTATTGCATCTCTCAGTGGAAGAGCCTTCCCACATCAATCATCTGTCAACACAATCTCTCACAGATATAGCAGCCAGCTTCTCTGTTGAGGGCATGCCCTTAATTGAGGCTCCCTCAGATGACTGTAGGCTTTGAAATGTTGACAACTGAAGCTAATAAGGACAAAGATACAACAGTATATGAAAAAGTAAGAGGGAACAAGTCAGGAGCCTGACACGGAGGACCCATGAAAATCTCTGCCCTGCAGACTATCAATGTAGATGCTGAGACTTATGGGCAACCTTTGGGCAGAGTGCATGGAATCTTAGGAAAGAAGTGGGAAACAGTAAGATCTGGAGAGGACAGGAACTCCACAAGGAGAGCAACAAAACCAAAATACCTTAGCACAGGGGACTTTCCTGAGACTGATATTCCAACCAAGGACTATGCATGGAGAAAACCTAAGAGCCCTGCACAGATGTAGCCCATGGCAGTTCAGTATCCAAGTGGGTTCCATTTTAATAGGAACAGGGACTGTCTCTGACATGAACTGATTGGCCTGCTCTTTAATTACCTCCCCCTGAGGGGGAAGCAGCATTACCAAGCCACAGAAGAAGACAACGCAGCCATTCCTGATAAGACCTAATTGACTAGGATCAGAAAGAAGGAAAAGAAATCCTCCCCTATCAGTGGACTTGGGGAGGGACATGCATGCAGAAGGTGGAGGAAGGGAGGGATTGGGATGGGAGAAGGGAGAGAATCACAGGGGGAATACAAAGTGAATAAAGTGTAATTAATAAAGAAAAAATATAAAAAAACAAAAATATTGTGTTAATTCTATCAGTCACTTAAGTAGTAAAAACCGATACATTGATGATTGCAAGAATTTGAAAACACAGATATACCAAGGAATGAGGAGAGGGAAGCCTTTAAGATCAAGAAGAGAAAAGTAAAACTGTTTCTCTAAATCAAGTCCCCAAATCAACAGAAACTCAAGGAATTATAGCATAACATAATAAATTTTCAGAAGGCAAAAATATGTGAAGGTCTATTCCTTTCAAGAGAAAAAATTAATATAATATAATATAATATAATATAATATAATATAATATATATAAACAAATCACACAATATACATAGCACCCCTGTCAAAAGAAAACACAAAGATAGGCCTATAAATATAACATATTCCTATAAGCAAATACAATAGGATTATAGTCAAAATCAAAATCAAAGACATCACTGGCCATTACTCAACTTGTGCAATCTGGTTATTTCCTTTGGCAACAATAAAAAATGTATTGGAGGTGGAGGGCTATTCCAATTGAACAGATTCCATTAAAGCATACAAATGTTTCAACATTAGAATAAAATAATTTTGACTACTAAAATTATCTCCTACTCTTATGATAAAGAAAGGGATATCTGTTATGATCATTTGGGAACCATATTATTTTCTGTGATTGATGATTGGATATATGTCTGCACCAGTGTCAGAAAATGTAAACTTTTAAATGTCAAGTAGAAGAAAGCAGATTTTTATAGAAACAGTGTGCTTGCATTATATACTTAAACACCTCCTTTTGCACCAATTGCTGTAATGACCAATATCATCTTCATCATCTTCATGATGTTTGTTTGTTTAAAGATTTTTTTGTG
Organism: Meriones unguiculatus; assembly: GCF_030254825.1. Lineage (NCBI taxonomy): Eukaryota > Metazoa > Chordata > Mammalia > Rodentia > Muridae > Meriones > Meriones unguiculatus. The sequence continues at coordinate 4,266,377 of NW_026843646.1, read as the reverse complement.
TGTATCCTTTCAGCTACGTTTGTATATTCAGGATGTGCTGTGGTATGTGATATGAATAAATTCCATAAGGAAATCCAGGCAAAACATAATCACACTATTGGAGGAAACCAATAAATTCCTTAAATAAAGCCAACAAACATTTGAGGGATGTGAGGCTTTGCTGGATTAGGGTAAACTCTGACATCTTTGGATAGCCATTTATTTGCACTCAGTCTATGAAGGTGAACTCTGTTTTCTCAAGGAAGGGCCTAAAAATCCACTCCCTGATATGTTTGACCCCAGGTCTGGTAAAGAGCCTCAGGGCAGATTATTAGCCAAACCCTTTCCTGATAAGAAAACTGCTCCAACAAGCATCTCTAAATTCCTAGAAATGCATCACCCTGCTTAGGATCTTATTCTTCAGCAGTGACTTTCAACTGTACTCAGATATTTTCCCCCTACAAATAGGATAATTAAGTACTGTGTTCTCCTTCTTGCAATAGGACCATGATACTGCATGGAAAATGAATATACATTTTCATGCATACATAAGCCAAGTATCCTTGACCCCTAGACCATAGTAAATCAAACATTCATCCTCAAAATCCTTCTCTTTGCCCAAGGTTTATAAATCCCTGACTTCAAATAAACATGCTGGGTGTGAATCCATGTGGTTGGTTGTATGCCACTTGATACCATCAGCCTTCCATCATGGCCCCTGAGAGTCATCATTTATCTCCCTTTGGGCCTGCTCAATGGCCCACTGGGCCTAGGACTCACTGGGTCTGTGTCTCACCAGGCCTGAGTCTTGGTTGCAACCAACCAGGCACGGACTTTCACCTGCACTTTTGAGGTGCTTAGCACAGCAGCTTAACCAAGAATGGTAACACTTTGGTATTGCCATAGGCTAGAACACCCGAATTTCCACTACCACTGGTGATCTCATTCTAGCTGTAACAGTCCATAGAAAATTCTTTTGATACTCCAGCCTAGTGAACATATCAGATTCAGAAGCCAGAAAAATATCAATTGAATTTTTGGCTTTTGAAAATGCTTATTTAAAATGCAAAAAGTTGATTAGATCTTTAAAAGCAAGATCAGCACCAAGAGAGGCATGGATTAGAAATACAATGGATATTTGATCTCAGGTTTATGATACTAACCTGATAGGAGAAGAACTTTCTAAGAATCTAAGAAAAGGAAAGGGGTCCAGCATGGCAGCAAACAGTGTGCAATGTTTCTGAGGGGAACAGGATCTAAAATTCTGAAATTTGTGAATGGAGGGGCTGCTGAAGCCAGAACATCCACATTGAGGTTTCCTGGGTGAGAGGGGAAAATCTGTGAGTTTGGAGAGTTTGTAGCCAGGTCACCCATGGACATCTCCGAGGATTGAGAGTGTCGAATATTCAACCCCCCCTGTACTTCCCCTTGCCCAAGCATGGGTCTCCCTGCTCAGCAGAGGTGGCAGTAGTTGTCCCATGCATATGATGATATACATGAGTGATCCCATAATTTAACCAGAGAACTCCTTCAGCTGATAAACACTTTCAGCAAAAGGGCTGGATACAAAATTAACAAAAATTCTGTAGCCCTCCTATATATGAAAGACAAAAGGGCCAAGAAAGAAATTAGGGTAAAAACACCCTTCAAAATAGCCCCTAATAACATAAAGCACCTTGGTGTGACTCTAACCAAACAACTGAAAGACCTGTTTAAAAAACAATTCAAGTTTCTGAAGGAAGTAATTGAAAAAACATATCAGAAGAAGAAAAGAGCTCCAATGCTCATGGATTGGTAGGATTAAAACAATGAAAATGGCCATCCTGCCAAAAGCAATCTACAGATCCAGTACAATTCCCATCACATACCCACACAATTCTTTACAGACCTTTAAAGAAAAAAAAGTCAGTTTCATATAGAAAACAAAAAATCCAGAATTGCTAAAACAATCTGTACAACAGCAGATCTTCTGGATCTCAAACTGTTCCACAGAGCAATAATAATAAAAAACTGCATGCTACTAGCATAGGTACATAATGGTGGATCAATGGAATCAAACAGAAGACTCAGAAATAAACCAACACAGCTACGGATACTTTATTTATTTTTTTTTTTGACAAAAAAAAAAACCAAAACCATACAATGGAAAAATGACAGAATCTTCAATAAATGGTGCTGGTCTAACTGGATGTCTACATGTAGAAAATGCAAATAGATCCATATTCATCACCCTGAACCAAATTAAAGCACAAGTGGATCAAAGATCTCAACATAAACCAGATACACCAAATCTGTTAGAAGAAAAAGTGGGGAAGAGCCTTGAACTCATTGGCACAGGAGACAACTTCCTGAAAAGAACACCAACAACACAGGCTCTAAAATCAACATTCAATAAATAGGACCTCATGAAACTGAAAATCTTCTGTAAAGCAGAAGACTGTCATCAGATCAAAACAACATCCTACAGACTAGGAAAGTATCTCCTCCAACCCTAAATCTTACAGAGGAATATTGAATGGCAGAGAAACATTTAAAGCAATGCTCAAAGTCCTTAGTCATCAGGGAAATGCAAATCAAAACTACCCTGAGATTTACCTTACACCCATCAGAATGCCTAGGATAAAAAACTCAATTGACAACACATGCTGGTGTGGATGTGGAGAAAGGGGAACCCTCCTCCATTGTTGGTGTGAATATAAACTTGTACAACCACTTTGGAAATCAATCTGGCTCTTTCTCAGACAATTAGGAATAGTGCTTCCTCAAGTTCCAGCTATACCACTCCTAAGCATATATCCAAATGATGCTCAAGTACATAACATGGAAATTTGCTCCACCATGTTCAAAGCAGCTTTATTCATAATAGCCAGAAGCTGGAAACAACCCAGATGTCCCTCAGTTGAGGAATGGATACAGAAATTGCACATTTACACAATGGAATACTACTTAGTAATTAAAAACAAGGAAATCATGAAATTTGCAGGCCATTGGTGGGATCTAGAAAAGATTATCCTGAGTGAGGTATCCCAGAAGCAGAAGGACACATATGGTGGATATTAGACATATAATATAGGATAATCATACTGAAATCTGTATAGCTAAAGAAGAAGGAGGACCCTGGGTAAGATAATCAATCCTCACTCAGAAAGGCCAATGGGATGGACATCAGAAGAGGGAGAAAACAGGGAACAGGGCAGGATTCTACCACAGAGAGCCTCTGAAAGACTAAGGAATATGGAGACCACTGGACAAATAAAACTTTGGAAGAAAAAGGATAGATCACTTAAAGAAAATGTCCAAAGAAAAGGAGTAAACTGGCCAAGTGGTATCACCTACCTCCATGTTGTCTCTTCTGCCTTCTACAGACATAAGTGCAAATGATCTTTATGTGCTTGTTAAAGGAGAATTCAAAATCTCAATCTCATATCAGAAAAGCCACCTGGTAAGAAATAGAGGAAAACAGAAAAATAAGGGATGATTCTATTGTCATGAATCTCATAATCTTCTGGCAAGATGTGATTTCTGTACTTACCACAAACTTCAATAATCAAGAAGAATGTGTACAGTGTTTGTGAAAGAATGAAGGGGTGAGAGAAAAAGCCAAAAAATAAGCCTAAAATATAGCCAAGTTTACGTGAAAAGACCTAAGGAAACTCTAGCATGAAAAATGTGCACTGGACCAGAGATAACTTTTATTTTGTAATTAATACAAATTAAATAAACACAGATTTCACAACTGCTACAAGACAAACACAAAGCGACACCTAAACTGTTATATTTCTGACACTCCAGCTACTACTAACCTCCTTTACAGAGAGTCCTTTTACTCTGGAAGTCTCTTGGAAAATGGAGGTGATCATAAAGCTGGGCTATGGCTTGCAGTCCCTCATGTCCCCTTGTGGGTTCAGGCACAGCCCAGCCCTTGCCGACACTCACACACAAAAAATGTTGGAGAATAATTTAGTATCTTTTTCTTGCTGCATGAATTATGTCACAAGATGTGGAATCTGCCCTATCCACTTATCTAAAACCAGGCACACCTGACAAAATTCTGCATCTCAGAAATTCCTTTTGTACCCTCGAATTGAATTTCCCTAAATCACACCATTGTGACTAGTGGTAGTTGAAAGGTAAACAACAACAACAACAACAACAACAACAAAACGTAATCAAGTATTGCTGAAAGATGACCACCACCACCTCTTTTCTTCTAGTTTCAAATGATTTGTAAAATTTGTTACACAAAACTGTATGTGCAATACAACGTTCATCATTTCTAGAAATGAGACCTTCAGTTTTCCAATTTGTCCACTGCAATACCAATGCCTGTGTGTGCACACTAGGTAGTCAAATTATAAGCACCACAACTTTCTACTGCTCAGGTCACAAAATCCTCATTTCTCTGGTCAATAAACACTTAGGAAGGGTTGAAGGCCAAGGGTCTCTGCCGAGATCACCACATGGAGACCAACAGAACCACAGCCTGAACCACAGTCTGAACCACAGTCCATCTCTTTCAAAGCAGATGAGGCTGTGAGAGCTCAGCAGCCTTCTCTTCCTGGCCTGGGGAAAATGGCCCCACACTCAGCATGACATGGCCTCTGGTCTCACTCACAGCTCTTTAGAGCTACATCAGAGGAAAATCCCAGAACAAACCCATCAACTACCTCCCACTATTGCTCCTGACTGCTATGCATGCCCAGAGTTCCTCATTAGCTTGAACAATAAAGCTGAGTCTCAGAAAAGTAGTAGCCCCTCTACCAGTGGATCAAAGGTCCAATGATGCAGATAACAGAGGCATTCTAGCTTTGCCCTAACCCCTATGGGTACACAGAGCCCTAGTTTTGTTCTAAAAGAATGAAAATCCCAATTATTCGATTTTAAAACCTGCTAGCGCAGAAAAGGCAAAGAGAGCACCCATCTGATTTTGCTACTCACCTCACCTCTAAGAGGAAGAAGCTCCAAAAGCTCACCAGTTCAGATGACAGCTCTGGGGGCGATAGGCGAAAGGAACCCAAGGCCAAAGGCTTCTAGCTCAAAGCTCAAAAAGCCCAAAATCTACAAAGCTAAAACTCCTTCCACTTTTACACTCTGTCTTAAATACATTTCAGCTGAAAGTTCCACTTACTCCTTAATCCCTGTTAGCTGGTTTCTTGCTTTACCTCTTGACCTAGAATTAACATTAATAAATCCTGTGCACAGAGAGCTTTTGAATTAAAGGCATGTTCTAGGGCTGATGGAACCATACCGTAATGACCTGTTTACAATAAATTGTAAGTTCTTGGAATTAAGGTTTGTATTAGGGCTCACCCACACCAAACAAAGCACGGGTTTTTACAGTTCACAATCTCAGGTATCACACTGGGATCAAATATCTTGCAACATCCTCATCTTCGAAATGTTTTAAAATACAATCTTCCACTTTTCCAGGGCACCTGCTCATCTTCCCAGATACAAGCCATTTATGTTGCACATTTCATTACACACTCAGTGTCCAGTGCAATCACCTCTACCTCATAGTTGGGAAGTCCTTCATCAAAACTTCAGTCAAAGCCAAAGAGTAACAACCATTAAAGAAACAAATGGCCATGGATTTGAGAGCAAGGAGTAGTTAATGAGAGCTCAATGAAAATGAGAAATAAAACAAAAAGGATATGGCTGTACCTAGAAATGTTGGAGTAAAAAGTTTATTATAGATAGACAAGAGAACATAGTCAGACACAGGAAAATCTGGGACAGTTTAGAGTTGACATGACCCTGAGCTATGTGAGACGAGAGGAGAGAGGGAAGTGGAGAGCCAGAACAAAGGTCTAGAAGGATAAATGATAAATGAAAATGACCAGGTAACTAAAATGGTTAGAATACATAAGGAAGGACAGCTGGGAGGAGGGCAGCTCCACTCCTGGGCTAGAGATCTGTGTTTGACACCCATACCTTGTAACAGGTAAGGACTGAGGGATGCTGGGAGGACCTGACAGCAAGGTCTACTTTGCTTTGGTAAGTAGGCTCCTCAACCATTCATCCCAGCATTTGAGACCTAAGAGTAAAGAGGAATGAGTAGGTTAAAACAATTTCATTATAATCTTAAAAATTATTTTTAAAAGTTGAAAATGGCCTTATGGTCCAATATTCTTCGAGGACTTCAGGTATATATTAGCGCACATCAATTGTTACTCACCTTTTCTCTCTGGTTTTGCAATTTCAAATGGGGGAAACATTCCTGTTAGGCAGTACCACACCAGTTTCTCCAGATCTTCTGTATTGTTTTAACTAGTTCAACTATCAAAATTTGCTTTACAGAAACAATCTCAGCTCTTAATACATATTCTTGATTTCATTGTGTATGAATCCCCTCAAACATCCAGTTTTCACTTTTACTGACTGTCTGAAATTGATTACCTGACTCATTACCATCTTTCCTCCTCCTCCTCCCTTTTTGTGTTGTAACCAGCTTCAAAGTAGGTCAGTGAACTCAATTCTCACACAAGTCCCATCTTCAAAAAAACAAACAAACAAACAAACAAACAAACAAACAAACAAAAAACAGGAAAACCAGGGCTGTCAGTGGACACTCATTCACTGGTCTCTTTTACTTCACAGAGACCAGTCAGGGCCCACCTGAAAAGACTTGCAAGACTGTGTTCTAGGCACTGGGCAGTAGAGGTAGCATTCAGTGTTGAAATAAAGTGTAAACTATATAACAAGTGAAAAGCTGATCTACAGGAGACATTGCTTTAAACAAAACAAATATCAAAGTACTAGAGAAAAAGGAATGAAATTCTTAATGACTGGGGATTATCAGAGAATATTAACTAATAAGAGACTAGGAAAATGATGCATCAACAAAAAATTTAATAATACCAACAACTGACTTTTCTAAGTATTTATTTATTTATTATTATGTATACAAAGTTCTACACGCATGCACACCTGTACACTGAAAGAGGGCCCCATATCTCATTATAGATGGTTGTGAGCCACCATGTGCTTGGTGAGAATTGAACTCATGACTTCTGGAAGAGCAGCCAGTGCTCTTAAGCTCTTAGTTGAAAAAAACACATAGGCATGCAGACTTTGAAAAACACAGGCCATTCTGTGGTAGAGGGAAAGCCATTAATAAGATACTGTTTAATGTTGCCCCTGTGTCCAATATTAGCTGCTGAGACTGGTAACCTGACAGACATAGCTTTATCCACTAGCCTGTGTCTCAAATTTGAACTGACAGAACTATGTCAATGAGGATTGTACATACAGGCATAGGACAGTCCCTTAATTTGAAATTCAATATTTACTGGATCAAGCTACCTGACCCAAATTGTACACCCACCAATCTGGTATGTTTTCATTCACATTCATGAATTAATAAATACACGTTGGAAAATTACAAATTAGAAACCTCATCCTGCCACATTTCTAGATAATCCTCGTGAGCAAACATGTATCCCGGGATCCTAATCTCTAACAGGCCTAGTTAGCATACTACTTCTCTGTGGAGTGTTTTACAGGCAGTCTTCCCTCATCTAAATTCTAACTGGTGTCACTCATTTCTAAGCAATAGTAAATACTTTACATCATCAGTTCTAATCTTCTATATCACAGCTTAATATTGGAGTGCTCTCTGACACAGGACATACCATTTACAACCCCCACAAAATCCAAATGCATCATTAGAATTGAGAGAACCAGACCTGGCACCTCCAAAGGTAACCATGAATTAGGCCTAAAAATGGTTACCTAAAGGTCACCAAACTAGTGGCCCCTCCACAAGGTCACCACAAACTAGGTTATGGGTCACCAATTCCAGAAATAAGGTCATAAGATTCCCTACCCAAGGAACAGTCTGAGGATAACTACAAGAATGTGAAAGTATCTTATCTCAAGTTGGGATATTTGTGCTGAGCAGCCCACCAACCTTGTATTAGAACATTCCATGGCACAGAAATTAACTAACATTCCTGAGACCTATAGCTACCTCACTCAGTGTTAGTTATGTTAGCTAGCCAATCACTTTGTAAAATGTTTGCCCTCACTGAATGTCACCCAATCCTGTAACTGTTAAACTGGAACTTCCTGTTCCTTCTTCAGACTCCAATCAAAACCCTGCCATGCAACTTCTCAGGGCTTTCCTCTCTGGTCTGCTGTGTTGGTGATCATGGAGGGACTGGGGTTAAGCCCCTATAAAACTCTCTGCTCTTGCATATGTCGTCCAGCTCCTGATGATCTTTGGGCATAACATTTGGGTGCTCATACAGGATTCCCAAGAGCCCCAAGCACCACTGGCACATGAAGCTGAACACCAGCCTGTTAAGTGAGCACTCTGCCCATGTCTGTTTGTCTGCATCTGCCTCTGTGTTTCCGTAGTTTCTGTTTTCAAGCCTTGAGGCAAAATCTGTAATCTATGTGGTCAGAAAGGTTAAAGCTGATGCTCTGGAGAGCTGTGAGCCACACGGGGCCTGGAAGACAGTCCATATCCCCCTTGAAGGGGCGCATCTGTAAATAGAGTTGAACACCCAGTTTTCTGTGATCTCTGGATCTCAGAGGGCATGAATGTGCCCCTATCTGTAAAGGGTGGTAGATAACTCAGTTTTCTGTGATCTCTGGATCATTGGACAGGGACTCAATGACTGGCTCTTTGGTCTCCCCACCCCCGAAGGGAGGAGCAGTCCTGTTAGGCCACAGAGGAGGGCTTTGCAGCCAGTCCTGAAGATACCTGATAAAACAGGATCAGATGAATGGGGAGGAGGTCCCCCCATCAGTGGACTTGGAAAGGGGCACGGTGGAGATGAGGGAGGGAGGGAGGGAGGGACTGGGAGGGAATGAGGGATCGGGACACGGCTGGGATACAGAGTTAATAAAATGTAACTGATAAAAAAAATAAAAGAAAAAGAAAAAAAAATGAATAAATTACTTGAAAAATATAAATAAAGTATAATTTTTTTCATGAAAAAAAAAAAAAGGACAAGGCAGGTAGCTCCTGCAGCACAGATTTGCTGATTTCCTACTTTCATTTTTTCCACTGCAGGAGTGGTGGGATCTGTTGTCTGGCTCTGTGTATTTTTCTACTGCACAAGCAGTGGGATCTGGCTGTTTTGTCTTTTTGTTTGACTGTCTTGTCTGTCACTGTCTGGTTTTTGTTATTGGGCCTGACTGAGGACATGGGACAGAATCCTTCTATCTCCCTAAATTCTATTATTTCCCATTTCAAGGAGCCTTGAGCCATGCTCCAAAGGCTAAGTGACAGTGGTAAGGAGGTGCCAAGGGATGTATGTGGTATGCAGAGCCCCAGGCTTGGCACCTCTGCCACTGGTCTCTGGTCTCTGGTCTGGCATAGCTTGGCTACTGCTCTGGGTCTCAGATCTGGTAAAGATCAACAGATACTGGAGTTGCTACTCCAGTCTCTGGTCTGGCTGAATGCTTGCCGTTCCAAACTCTGGTGTAGTTGGGTGGATCCTGATTTCAGGGCAGGCCACCACGAATGGAACAGGATAGAGGGCCCATAGAGAGACAGGCCACTGTTCTGAGTTTTGGTATTTTCTTCTTCCATTCTCTTTGCGTGCATTGTACCCAGTACATTTTTTCTTGTGTTGTTCTTTTGTGGTTTTGTTTGCTTGTGATGGTCTCAGTGGGCCAGTGACCAAACAGTTGTGCTCCACGGTGACTTTGCCTTCCCCACACACCCAGAACTACAAGCTGAGGCACCTCTGGTCTCCAGTGGGAGCACACATTTCCACATGCTTGGGTCAGAAGGCTTGGTTGGAGAGGGGTATGTATGCAGAAAATCCTGTTGCGCTGGACCTCATTGTTTCCTTGCTTCCTCTCTGAGGAAAGTTGGTGACCTGAGGTTAGCTCTGACTTGGAACAATAATCGTCAAATATGCTCTTAGCCAAAGCATATTGTGGTTATTACTGTTATTATTATTTGGTTAGGATCCCCTGTAGCCCAGCCTGGCCTGAAACTAAACAGCTATAAGATGACCTTGAATTCCTGATCCTTCTGCTCTGCCTCTTGACAACTTTCTTCCTTGCTCAGTGTGAATTTACAAACATTGCTCTTGAAAAGATGCAATTATGTGAAAGCATTGCCAAAGGGACCCCTGCTGTCAGGAGGGGAGGGGAGGAACATGTTCAAAAATTTCCTGGCATGAAAACAGAAAGGAAAAAAACCCTGTTTAATTAAGTTCCACATTTTGTGTGTATGCCCAAGAATTCTTAAGTTGTGTTTATATGTATATCCTTACATCATATATATACTCTAAAAGCTTGCTGAATAATGGTGTTTCAATGTCTTCCTCACATTTCAACTGAATTATTTTGGGGCCCTAAATCTAAACCTAATTCTTATTAATATTTGAAGGTTTTGCTTGTTTTGAATGTATGGTTTTATTTTCTTAGTTAACAGTGTGTGCACAGTCCCTTACACCAGGGTCATCATACTTGGGTCTCTAGAAAAGTAATGATAAACAACAAACAGTACTAATAATGTTAGTGACTAAAATGAAAGTTACTGAGTTCATTGTACAACGATCTCAGATGCTCTTTTCAGACAGGACATTTTATGATGAATTTTTTTTTAATGAGGCACAAAATGGCTCTTAAGCTTAGGGCTGGTTTACAGCATGCTCTTGAAAACAAGGTTCAAAATGCATCCTGAAGTCATAACATCAAATGATTTACAGAAATGGACACAATCAGCTTTATAGATATGGTCTTCTGGGGATAAGTATGGCAGGATGCAAAACCCTGGACATTTTCTTATAAAACCTAATGAAAACATACATTCTTCCCAGAAAATGAATATTTTCATAAAACCAACTATGTATAAAGCAGGTATTCAGTGAATGTCAGGAGAGGGACCAGGTTAAAAATTAACACCAAATAAGTAGCACTGTTGCTGTATCTGGAATTTCTATCTTGTTTGGAAGGCAGATACAAGAAGACAGTTAATCCCTGTATTTAAGGCAGAGCATCTGCATAAAGAGAAGCAATGCTTTGCATCTCCTGTTCCTTTTCTTTCTCCTCCTCTTCTTCCTCCTTCTTTACCTTGTATATGTGAAGCAAATGTTCTACCTCTGAGCTGCATTCCTAGCTTCTGTGCAAAACAAGTAGATACAGATAGTCTTTGCATATGATAGAGCCAGATGCTAAATCTCACTAAAGCTTAAAGGAAGTAACTTGTTATGGGACAAATGAAAGAGAACACAGAGAAGGCAACAGGCATAGAGGAGGATGTCTTAGTAACAGCAGTAACAGAACAAGATAAAAAGACTTCAAGAGAAGTTTATTACAGTCGGCACAATGGCTGGCATTAATAAATAAAATGCTACATGCTCCCATCCTTTAGGTGGGAAATCAGTATTACTATCAGATTACGAAGACTTTGTTCAAGGCATTTACTACTTAAAAGGTTATTTGTCCTTCTACAGAGAGTTACTGTTTGTGAATTAGTTACCCAGTACTGTGCTATGTCCTGAACACACAGAAAATGATTCATGAAAGCACCATTCTTTCTCTAAAAGCTTACAGCCTTGTGGGGTATTCCACCATAAACAAACCTATAGACCATGCAAAGAAATGTATACATCACTATAAAATCCACTATGAAACCTAAAGAAAAGCAAGAGGGATCTAACACCCCAGAAGGGATAAAGAACATACGTATTAAAAGGTCCAGAGTTGAGAACATTTTAGTTCCATAGGGGAAATGAAAGAAAGTGAATTTGTTTGGAATATAAATGGGAAGAAAGTAATAATAATATTAACAACAACAACAATAATAGTAATTGCCAGAGCCTGCCAGTAGAGTTGAATTGTTCTTGAGTCTGGAGTGAGGACTGAAATTGATAAACCAACAGACAACACATGGGACCTTTCCCAGAGGCTCTAGTGGAAGCTAGATGCCTTGCTTTATATCAGACTCCTCTTAAGACAGAGTAAAAGCACTTTAGTATAATGAGTTAAATTCACAAGTAGGTGAAACAAGAGGTGTGATTTTGACAAGGTATCCTACATGCTGTCTCAAAGAAAAGAAGCTAGACTTGGAAATTCTTCACTAACTCCAGTGAAGGCCTTAAAAAGCAGTCTTTCTGCTGAGACTTAAATATCAAAGCAGCTGGTAAAACAGCAGTTCCCAACAAGAAATAACAAAGACTAAAGAGGAAGCTGAGGAGATGGTTTAGTGATGAAAAATACTTTCTGTGGGGCTGGAGAAATGGCTCAGATGTTAAGAGGACTGGCTGCTTTTTGTCATGAGTTCAATTCCCAACAATCACATGGTGGCTCACAACCATCTATAATGAAAATTGTTGCCCTCTTCTGGCATGCAGGTGTATATGAAAACACAACATTATATACATAATAAATCTTAGAACAAAGCAAAACATTCTCTACTTTTTTTGCAGAGTTCCTAGCATGTCCATGGTGGTTCACAATCTTCAGTAGCTCCTGTTACAGGGAATTTGATGCCATATGGCCTCCTGGGAAATAAGACACACATGTGGTACACTTCTATACATATAAGTAAAATAATCTTATCACTCATCTACACAAAAGATAAAAATACCCTCTCAAAAAAAAAAGAGGTCAGCAGGTGTGGTGGCACACACTGGATCTCAGTGATTTTGAGGCCACCCTGGTCAACAGAGATAGTCCAGTCAGGCAAAGCTACATAGAGAAATCCTGTCTTGAAAAGCAAAGCAAAATGACAACCAACCAAACAAACAAACAAAACAAAACAAAAAAGATCATAAAACAAGTGTGGTGACACATGCCTGTAAATGGAGCATCAGGAAGGTCAGGAATGAAGGACAACCTGGACTATATGAAACTCAGTCTCAAAAACAAAACAGCAGCAGCAAGAACAAAACAACACAAGAATCTGAGTGCCTGAGATGCTTTGGGACATTAAAATTTTTATCTTAATTCCTGTCTCCATAGGAAGCTATTGAGGAGTGTAGTTCTTTGAATGAAAATGACCCCTACTATCTCATATGTTCGAAAATCTGGTCCCCCGTTGGTGGAACAATTTTGGAAACATTAGTAAGTGTGATCTGGTTGAAGAGTTGTGTCACTGTGGGTGGGCTTTGAAGTTTTAAAATCCCCCACCATTCTCAATTAGTTCTTTGCCTCATACTTATAGATCAGGATGTAAGCTCTTAACCACTGTTTGCTCTGGTGCTCTGCCTGCCATTACTGTCTGCCACCATGGTCTCTGCCATGATATTCATGGACTTATCATCTGAAACTCTAAGTACCCAAACAACTGTTTCTTCTATAAGCTGCTTTGGTCATGATATCTTAGCATAGTGATAGAAAAATAACTAAGACAAGTGATTTGAAAATAGGATAGAATTGATTTGGTGTACACTTATCTCAAGGACCTTTTTGTTCTATAAAATTAATAGTAAGATTACAAAAATTTAAACATACACACACTTTTATGCACTGCCTGGGGATGGGTCCATGTGGTCTTGTTCTCAATTCCCAACATAACTTAAAGGGGAAACTTACACAATGTTCTGAGCCCTTGATGTCCTGCAGATGAAGGAGGAGGATGTCCTCAAATTCCTTGCCACAGTAACCCAGTTATGTGGCACCAACCTTGACTTTCAGATGGAGCAATGCATCTACAAAAGGAAGAGTGATGGTATCTACATCATAAATCTGAAGAGGACCTGTTGCTTTTGGCTCAGACTAATGTTGCCATTGAGAACCTTGCTGATGTCAGTGTCATCGCCTCCAGGAACACTGGTGAACAAGCTGTGCTGAAGTTTGCCACTGCCACTGTAGCCACTCCAATTGTTGCCCCCTTCACACCTGGGATCTTCACTAACCAGATGCAAGCAGCTTCAGGGAGCCATAGCTTCTAATGGTAACTGATCTCAGGGCTGAAACCAGCCCTTCCCAGAGGCTGCTTAGGTGAACCTGCCTACCATTGCTCAGTGCAAGACAGATTCTCTGCATTATGTGGACATTGCCATCCACGTAACAAGGAAGTTCACTCAGTGGTGGATGCTGGCCGAGAAAGTACTCCTCATGCATGGCACTATCTCCTATGAGTAGTCATGGGAGGTTATGCTTGGTCTTTACTTCTACATATACCCAGAGGAGACTGAGAAAGAATAGCAGGCTGCTGCTGAGAAGGCCATGACCGAGGAGGAATTCCAGGGTGAATGGACTGTGCCAGCTCCTGAGTTCACTGTCGCTCATCCCGAGGTGGCAGACCGGTCTGAGGGTATGCAGGTGCCCTCTGTACCCATCCAGAAGTTCCCTACTGAAGACTGGAGTGTCCAGCCAGACACTGAGGACTGGTGAACAGCTCCCACAGCATAGGCCATTGATTGGGTTGGAGCCACCCCTGAGGTGTCCTGAGCTCCTCTGCAGAAACCTGTGCAAACAGAAAAGGTGGAATGAAAATAAAGTTCCTAAAAGCTGAAAATATGCACACACACACACACACACACACACACACACACACTTTAGAAACAATAGTTTTGAGTGTTGGGTGTAATGGTACACTTCTGTAATCCTGGCTCTTAGGAGGTTGGGGCAGAAGGATGGTGAACTTGGGCTATGTAGTGAGATCATCTCAACAATAATGACAAGACTAGAACAACTAGAGATTGTTTTGAGGCTGGGGTATGTAGCTCAGTGGTAAATCATGTGCTAAGAATGCACAAGGTGGTTCTAGGTTTTGTTGTTATCTCCAAAATACCAAACAACCAAAGCAGAATATTGGGGCTGGAGAGATGACTTGGAGGCTAATAGAACTGGCTGTCCTTCCAGAGGACCTGAGTTCAATTCCTGGCAACCACATTGTGGATCTGATGCCCTCTTCTGGCATGCAGGTGTATATGCATGTAGAGAACTCATAGACATAAAAATCAAAATCAAAAAAAGAAAAAAAAAATGGTCCGAAGAGATGGCTCAGAGGTTAAAAACACTAGCTACTTTTCTAAAGGTCCTGAGCTCAATTCCCAGCAACCACCCCCCCTCTCTACTCCAGCATGCACACAGACTGCACCAACAGAGTCAGCTTTGTGGAAACATACCCTGTTCAGGTACTAGGGATCTGCACTCAGAGGAGCCCACCTTTGTTCTAATGCTCTGCTAAAGCTTTTGAAATCTTTTACTTTTGAACAAGGGATCCTTCACTTTTGTTTTGCACTGGACTCTGCAAATTATGTAACCAAGGCCTGTGTACCAAATATTCAGTCTATATAAGAACAGCCTGCAAAGCCTCTCAGTACCACTGTGACCACTGCAGTCCCAGATATTTCGAAAAAAAAATGTCAAGACACAATGGCCTAAGATACAGTCTGTCAGCCATCTCTGGATTTCTCTTTCCTGCACTCCAAACATAGTTCAAACTGAAAATGTGTGCTTGGTACACTAACTTTTTTTTCTCAAAATAGGGCTTTTCTGTGTAGAACAGGCTGGCCCTGAACTCAGTGCGACCCACCTGCCTCTGCTTCTCTGAGTGCGGGCTCACAGGTGTGTGCCACTGCTCCAGGCTTACAGGCTTAATTTTAAGACTGGGTCAATATCTTGCTTTTTGTCTTTAGGTTTTCTATATAAGGACTTGGAACATAGCTCAGTTGGTAAAGTGCTTGCCTTGCATCCATCAAACCTCGTGTTTTGTACACACCTGTAATCCTAATAAGGAGGTGCAGTCAGGGGCATCAGAAGTTCAACATCATCTTAATGTGCTTGGAATTTTTGAGGCTAGCCTGAGATAAGTAAAACCTGATTTTAAAAAATAAGTTTTACATATAAAAAGCCATTTTTTTACACACATGGAACCAATGAAGAGGGAAAAGGGTAAGGAAGGTATTATAAACTATCAAGATGGGAAATGACAATGATGTGAGTGTGAAATGGACATGTGGGAAGTAGGAGCAACAGGACTGAAAGACGAATGTGGGCCTGAGTGAAAGGCCAGTATCGAGGGTAGCAGTCATTGAGATTTTTGCTTAGGCAACTGTGTGTTTTGAGATATGGCAGTCATCAGGGAAATTTCCACATCTCTCAGTCTCCTAAGTTATGGATTGGGAGAAGAAATCTGAAGGAGCCCTGGTTGTGGCTGCAGGAAATGTGATCAAATCCAACTCTCAGACTGCCTGCCTAAACTGTAGTGGCTAACCACAGCAAGCATTGGCAATGACTGTACAGTGAAACCACTTACCCCACCACAGTCCACATGGGGAGTATCAGGCTGAGAAATCCCCCCCACACTAGGAATCAGCTTCATCTTGTCTTGTAAGGCAAGAAAGGCTGTCTTCTCTCTTGCATAGCTTTATCACTTGAGGCTCCCAGCCCTCAGCAAAACAAATCTGGACTTGGATTTTTCTCTCCCTTGTTAGTGAAAGATGATGGTAGTTATCTTAGGGGGTGGAATGGCCTTTAGCCAGCCTCATCAATCAGGCTTTCCTGTCCAGGCTTATTAGTTTCAGCAGCCTGGCAGTTGTTAGGTGAGAAACCAAAGTATATCTTCAGTGGATGTTAATGTGTTCATGCATAGATAGAAACACACAGTACTTTTAGGCCTTTACCTTATGTCATGGGAAAACTTCATTTACAAAACAGCCATTTAAATGTCCACTAGTCTATCTAAGACATTAATAGAATAAACATAGTCAAGAAGGTAGTTCTCAATTCTAGATTTGGAAAACAACTTCGATAAAGAAAAAGAAAGAAATTAAAATAAACTTGCAAGTTGGGAATGTAGTTTAGTATTAGTAGAACAATGATTAGATGAACAATGATTACCTCAGGTTAATGTCAATATTTTCAAAGAGAATTTAAACAATATGCATTTAAACAGTAAATGGGGGCTGGGGAGATGGCTTAGTGGTTAAGAGAACTTGATTCTCATCCAAAGAACTAAGTTCAGTTCCTAGCATCCATGCTGGATGCTCACAGTTGTCTCTCCCTCTAGATCTGGGGTCTCTGACACTCTCTTTTGGTCATCACATGCACACACATACATACGTACACACAAAGAGTTATACACACACAAAATAAACATAGATCTTTTAAAAAAGATAAAATGAGAACCCTATCATTACAAAGTCAACCCAAAATGGATCAAAGGCCAAAATATAAGAGCTATAAGTGTGTAAAGGTTACATAGAAGTGAACTTTCATGATGTTAAATTCAATAATTAATTTTTAAATATGACACAAAAATCATAGAAAACCAATAAAACTTTGGACTTCATCAAAGTAAAATACTTTTTTGAACCAAAGTGTAATATCAAGAAGATAACATGACAGTCTACAGAAAGAAAGTCTGCAGAGTTTTTATTTGACAGAAGTCTAGTTTTTAGAATAACAAACACAACAAAAACAAACAGGGCTGGGCTAGGGATATGGCTCAGTACAACAGAGCTTGCCTAGCATGGGGGAAGCCAAGGGTTAGACACCTCAGCAGGGTGTGGTAAAGGTGTAGTTAGGCAGAGGACTAGAATAGATATTTCTCCAAGGAAGATTTAGAAATGGCAGACATACAGAGGAAAATATGCTGAACACCATGAGTCATTAAAGAAATATAAATCAGGAGGACAGTAAGACATCTACTCAGCTAGGCCTGGTGGTTAATTCAATGCTGTTAACCTCAGTATTGGGGGTGAAAATTAGGCTGGAGGATCCAGAGTACAAGAGTAAACTAGGTCACAGGTTAGTTGGGTCTCTAGTGAGACCCTGTCTTAAGAGCAACAGCATAAATTAATAATTCACACTTATTGGGCCAGGCAGTGGTGGCACACTCTTAATCCCAGCACTCAGTCAGGAGTACAAGGCAGAGAGATCTCTGAGTATGAGGCCAGCCTGGTCTACAGAGTGAGTTTTAGGACAGCCAGGGCTACACAGAGAAAAACCCCCTTTTTTTTAAACAAGCTAAAAAAGTAAAGCAAAACAACAAAATCCCAAACAAACAAACAAACAGTAATCTATACCTCTTAAGATATCTATAATATTTAAAAAAGAAACAACCAAGGAAACAACTGCTGACAAAGATATAAAGATAGAAATAAAGTTAGAATTCTTGTTCAGTGTTGGTAGGTAAAATCATTACCATATGTAATTTACTACTGTCCATTAGTGCTACTCTTAAGGATATACCAAGAGAATTGCAAACTGGTACTCAGGCACTTTTTTTTTTCTTTTAAGATTTATTCATTTTATGTATGTGAGTGCTCTATCTGTATGTACACTTGCATGGCAGAAGAGGGCATCAGATCTCAGTACAGATGGTTATGAGCTACCATGTGGGTGCTGGGAATTGAACTCAGGACCTCTGAAAGAGCAACCAGTACTCTTAACCACTGAGATATCTCTTTAGCCCCACTCACATATTTTCTATACATGGTCATGGCGCTAGACAGAAACAATGCTCTAAATCACCAGTGGATAAGCAAGGCCTGATTTGTACATAGAGAAGAGGGTTATTCAACAGTAAAGGAGAATGCAGTACTGATGCTCTGATATAGTACAAGGCAGCACTAATGATAGAGCATGGATAAAACTAGGAAAAAAGCCAGGTGGTGGTGTGATGGCTCACACATTTAATCCCAGCACTCAGGGGGCTGAGGTAGGCAGATCTCTGTGAGTTCAAGGTCAGCCTTGTCTACAAAGAGAGTTCCAGGACATCCAAGGTTACACAGAGAGACCCTCACTCAAAATATCAACCAACCAACCAACCCAAAAGCAAAACCCCAAAACCTAGGAAACAATATTCCAGACAAGATTAATTCAAGTTATAAGAAACAGGCAAACCCATAGAATCAGAAAGTGAGTGGTTATTGCCAGGGCCTAGAGAGAGAAATGGTAGTGTATATTTAATGGATTTTGGGTGGGTGATGAAAATGGTTTGAAACAAGACAGCTGTATTCATTGTCCAATGGTGAGATATATTAAATGCCAATGGAGTGTATATCTACTTTTATGATATATAAATTTATTCCAAGTATAAAAAGATTGTTTATTTTATGTGTATGGATTTTGCATGTCTCTGACATGAACTGACTGGCCTGTTCTTTGTTCACCTCCCCTTTAGGGAGCAGCCTTACCAGGCCACAGAGGAAGACAGTGCAGCCAGTCCTTATGAGACCTGATAGACTAGGATCAGAATGAAGGGGAGGAAAACCACCCCTAATCAGTGGACTGGCAGAGGGGCATGGGTGGAGAAGGGAGAGGGTGAGTGGGATTGGGAGAGGAGGAGGGAGGGAGCTACAGGGGGGATACAAAGTGAATAAATTGTAACTAATGAAAATTAAAAAAAATAAAAAAGAAATAAAAAATAAACTCAATCGACTAGGATAATCTCTAGACTGGACAAAGAGCCCCATGAATTTATCTGATTGCACTTTTGCAATAGAGCAACTTGGAAGTTAATACCTGTTTCAGCTACCAGAGCTTTGAAACAAAAAAGCAGTGAAATTCAGGTGGGCAGGGCTCCCTGGGGAGCGACAGGACCATTTCAGGAGGATCCCTGGGATGCCCTGTTCTTAGGTGGAACCCAACTCTCTTGGGCACTCAGAGGAAAGCCCAAGGTGAACGCTCCCAGCCCAGGAATCCCAGAAACCATAGGTGTCTCTGAAGATTGCGCAAGTCTTTTTCCCCCCCGGCCAGCTCGGTGGCATGTTTCTAAAATCCCAATCTGCACAACATAAACAGAAAACGTGCAGCCAGAAAGCCTCGGTGGTGCAAATTACAAGCTTCCAGCAGAGGGCGGGAGAATCTTTGCTGCGCGGCCAGTGGCAAGCAGGCAGCAAAGAGCAAGCTTTCCAGTGACCTCACGATCCTCCAAGCCCTTCTCCTCCCACTGCAAAAGGGAGAGAGAAGGCGGAAGGAAAGACCCCTGATAGAGGAAAATAAAGAATAGGGGAGGGGGGCGTTGAGGCAGAGAGCGGACTCTAAGAGCTCCCCCTCGGAGCAGCCGCCCACTTCCTGAGCCCAGGGTCCAAGCGGCCTCGGGGAAACCCGAAGGCCGAGCCCTCTCAGATGGGGCGGGGGAGGGGCTTGCGCGAGGCGCAGCGCAGGCGCAGTGCGCGCCTCCATTGTCAAGCTTGGCGTAAACGCCGTTGCTATGGCTACAGACGCTAAAGGGAAAACGCTGGGCTCTCCTGGGCCTGGTGGGCGGTGGCGGCGAGGGCTGGTGGACCGGAACCCGCTTCCCTGGCACGATGGCGGCGGTCATGGCTCAGCTAGTGGACTACTTCATCATGGTAGGCTGAGACCAGGAGAAGCCAGGTAAGGGTGTGGAGCGGGTGCCTCCTAGGCTCCGCCTCCGCCCCGGGCTCCGCGTCCCTCCTCCCCCGGGCTCCGCCTTCACCTCCCAGGGCTCCGCCTTTCTCCGCTTCCAGGCCCCTCCCCGTCTCCGCTCCGAGCTCCGCCTCCGCCTCCACTAGGCTCCGCCTCTGCTACTGCGGGCTCCGCCTCCCTCATCTTCCGGGCTCCTCCCCCTTCTCCGTCTCGGGCTCCGCCTCCGCCCCCTCGGGCTCTGTCCCTGCCCTGGGCTCCTCCCCCTCCTCCGCCTCTGGGCTCAGCCTCCGCCCCTAGCAGCCATCCATTGGGCTAGATGGTGCTGGGCCTGGCGTCCTGGCTGGGAGGCGAGGAGGAGAGACGGTTGTGTCCCGCGGTGGAGGAGCGGCGGGTCCACGGGTGTCGGCCATCTCGGAGCGGTTGAGTCTGGCTGGCTGTCGGCATATGTGAGGGACCCGCAGGACGGCGGTTGTGGAGGAGGCCAGGGTTGTGCAGTTGGAGGCTGGTGGGCTGGCCGGGTCGGGAGAGCCTGCCCGAGTTCCTCCATGAGCTTCTGTGGAGGCTGTTGCTACCCGGAGCCACGCCCTCGGGCCGCCTGAGTTGGGAGGGCAGGACCACACTGTGTGGAGTTCCTAGGGATACACTTGTGCCCTGCATCCTGAGGAAGAGTGATGCTGGGACCAGTCCTCCTGGAAAGTAAGAGCAGAGAGTCCGGTGCTGCCTCCCCCCTGCTCTGGAGCTCGTGGGGTGGGGAGCTTACACATCTGGGCTGAAAGAAATCAGCGTACTTGGAAAGGCTAAAGGATCCATGCACATTTCTAGGAACATTATTTTTTTCAGGATGTATATGCCAGCATTCCAGAATGAAATGATTCTTCTTAAGTAGACAGCCAGACTCTTGGGTAAAGAGAGCCAGTGCTCTCTCTCACTGGGCTTTCATGAGTTTTGATTGTTCCGTTTATTTGTCCGAGAATTCTTCATAAGGAACAGTTTGGCAGATACACTGCTGTTTATACTTTAATGGACTTGCACAACCAGGAGTATACACGGTTCACGCAGGCTTATTTTCTTATTTTTATCTCTTTGTGTTGTTATGTATAGATAAGCAGGACATAATAACAAGGTTACTATAGACTTGGGAAAGCTCTTTTATTTCAGGGTAATTCCAGTTTTACACTTGCAAGGAATTTTAGCTACCAGCCCTGCATCCCCTTGTCTCTGGAGGTGCTTAGGTTGTGTTTGCCGATTGTTAGTCGTTGGTAGCACTAGAGTACCAATGTTTATTATTTATTCATTCCTAAGAATTTGTTTCAGAGAAGGGATTCTTCCCAGTTTTTTCTCACTACTGCCTAATTGAGGTCACTTAAAAAACCGCTTGCAGGTCGATGAGATGGCTCAGCAGATAAAAGCTCTTGTTGGGCAAGCCTGGAGACCTGAGTTCAATCCCTGAATTTATGAAAAGGTGGAAGGCAAGAAGTGATTGCACAGAGTTGTCTTCTAACCTTCCTATGTGTTCCCTAGTATGCATGCTTCACCAGCATCATGAACACACACACACAAAGACGACATTGGGCTTTATTTAGAGAATATTCTTGCTGCTCCAAAATGTCATGTCATTTCACTTGTCAGTTTCTTACAGACATAATCTTACCCAGACTGCTAGCGTGGAGATTCAGTTTTGTTTTTAATCTTGTTCAGTTTTCAGTTACATTGTTCTTCCCCCTAAAATAATTTTATTTAGGGTTTTTTTGAGAATTCTCTCTACAGAACCCTGGCTGGCTGTTCTGGGATTCCCTATGTAGTAGAGGCTGGTCTTGAACCTACAGAGATCTGCCTTCCTCTTCCTTCCAATTGCTGGGGTTAAAGGCCATGCCCAGCTTCCTCCACAACAATTTTAAAACAATAACAAACTTGAAAAAAGTTCCAAGTATGGTACACAGTTAAGTGCTGTTTTGGACATTTTGAGAGGAAGCTGTTGACCTTATGCCCTGTCACTCTGAATGGTTTAGTGTCAATTTTATGCAAACAAGAATGTTGTCCTACATAATGGCAATGCAGTTATCAAAATAGGAAATTCACGTTGACATAATATTCCATTTAATGTGGGTTTTATTGACTATGTTATTACTCACAAAAATGTCAAAAGAAGCTGGTATATTTAAGTGTTTCATTTTTTTTTTATCTCTTTAGTCTCTTTCAGTATGGAACAGTTCCCTCAACTTTTTCATGATCTTGTCACTTTGATGACTATAGGTCAGTAACATTTTTTCTTCATTAATTTATTTATTTGTTCATTTTACAGTCCACTCACAACCCTACTCCCTCATCTTTTGCCAGTCCCAAACTCCCAAACACTTTCCCTGTACTTCCCCCAACCAACCCACCCAGGCACATCAAGTTATATCAGGATTAAGTACCTTCTCTTTCACTGCAGCAAGACAAGGCAGCCCTGGATAAGAATATGGGATCCACAGGGAGGCAACAGAGTCCAAGTCAGAGACAGCTCCTGCTCTAGTTGCTAGGGGACTGACTTGAGGACAAGAAACCCATCAGTTTCATATGTGTAAGAGGCCCAGGGCTAGGCCAGGCATGTTCATTTGTTGGTGGTTCAGTTTGTATGAGGCCCCATAGTCCCAGGTGAGCTGACTATGTAGGTTTTCTTATGGTCTCCTACCTCTCCAATCCTTCCTGTAACTCTTCCACAAGATTCCCAGAGTTCTGCCTAATGTTTGTTTGACTGTGGGTCTGTGCAACTGTTTCCATTATTTCCTGGATGAAGCCTCTCAGATGACAGTTATGCTGGTCTCCTGTCTACAAGCATAGCAAAGATATGATTAAATGACGAAGGCCCAGGCTTTGGGGTACACCATTGCTTAGGGGTGAAAGAAGAGGAGCAGCAAATGCATTTTGTGAACTTGGAAGAGATATTCAGCTCTCCCTAATAGATATTATATTTCTTGTAGGTGATATGAGCCATAATTTTTGTCTAGTTACATGGCTGTATAGAAGAGATTGTTTTCAAATTAAAACGAATTTTTTACATTTCTTTTTTTCTACTTTTTTGTGGGGGAGAGAAGGAGTCATCAAGACATGGACTCTGGGTGTGTAGTCCAGGCTGTTCTAGAACTCGTCCTCAGACTCACAGAGATCCACCTGCATTTGCCTCAAAAGCACTTGGATTAAAGGCTTGTACCACTTGATAAGCAGTCAGTACTCTTAATCACTGAGTCAACTCCAGTGCTTTTAAAATTTTTAACAGATATAATCATGTGACTATGTCTACATTAGTTGAATATAAATAGAATGATGAATATAATGTTTCAAAAGTGTTCTAAGGGGATAATGGTGTGTATTCCCTCCTAGCCTTTCTTTAGCTGAGACTGGAGATTGGCTGGGAGGTGGTGGCTCATCTTTAATCCCAGAATTTGGGAGGCAAGGCAGAAGCATTTGGATCTCTGCATTAACAGCCATCCTGGTCTATAGATCTAGTTCCAGGACAGCAGGGAAACCTACACAGAGAAACCCAATCCAAGCAAGCAAGCAAGAAATGGACTGGAGATGTAGCAGCCATCTTGGGTAGGATAACTAATGACAGACAGTAGGGTTGCCATAGCAAGTCTAGATAGCTGCTTTGTGGTTTGTTTTTCTTTGTTCTTAACACGATAAATAACAACATTATATGTTTAAAGCAATATAAATCTGAGTTTTCAGTTACATGCTGGCAAAACAGGTACAAGGTGACAGGATGGGTTATCAGGATCCAGGGACATAGATAGTGAAGGAATGTTTTTCAGTGTTATGTGTAACCAATTGAGGGCACCATTGAGAGAAGCAGTTATTGAAAAACTTTGTGATTGAATGTACAGATGATCTACTTATATGCATTGTACAGATAAGGAGAAGACTGTAAAGTCTCCCTCCTTCCTGTGGCCTCCCATTTTTTCTTGTGAGTATTTAACTCCATCATTGAATAGCAAATCATGAACTGCAAGTTTACTCTAATGAATGATGTACTCTTTTGAGAATTTATACATTTTTTTTCAGGTTTTGGTTGTTGTTGTTTGTTTGTTTGTTTTCCCAAGATAGGGTTTCTCCATGTAGCCCTGACTGTCCTGGAACTTCCTCTGTAAATCAAGAATGTTCTCAAACTCAGAGATCTGCCTGTCTCTGCCTCCTGAACACTGCTGGGATTAAAGGTGTGTGCCATCACTGCTTGGCATAAAGAATCATTTTTAACTCTAACTTTCCTTATTTGATTGTTGTTTTTACTAACCAAATTGCAGAATATTGGTAGAAGTAATGATAAGAATTGAGGTTAGCTGATTAAACACTCCCCCCCATGTGAGAAATCTCATTGTGATAGGTATGAACATATGTTTGGAAAACTTTGAATGTGTTTTATTAAAACTTAAAAAGACCAGCTCCATGTACTAGTGTGGTCTGACTTTTTACTTTCCTTTCTTCCTTCCCTTCCTTCCTTCTTCCTTCTTTGATCTTTATAGCTTGGCTATCCTGGACTCATTTTGTAGACCAGGCTGGCCTGGAAATCAAAAAGATCCACCTGCCTCTGCCTCCCTGAGATGCTGGAATTGTAGGCTTGCACCAAGATGCCCAACTTCAAATCTTTATTTTTTAAAGGACTCAAAGACATTGTATGAGTAGTTAATAATGCTTGATAGTAGTTAATAATAAGCCTCACCTGGGGCCTTTCTGTCCTTCTAAGCAGTCAAGATTACACACTCTGGTTTTTCTAGAATTCTTGCCTTATTGTTCTTTTATTTTCACTATGGACCTTTAACAGTTTAAAAGAATTAGGTATTCATAATCTTTGGAGATGAATATAAATTTCAAGGTGATTTTTTTACATTACTGTTTATTATTATCATTTATTACAATTTATTCAAATTGTACTGTGGCTGTGCCTCCTCCCTCATCTCCATCTGCTCACATCCTCCTTCCCTCTTCTGTGCCTAAGCCCCTCCCCTAGCCCACTGATAGGCAAGATCCTACTCCCCTTCTATTTGACCCTAGCCTATCATGATGTTTTATACAAGTCTCCCTCCTATTGTTGCACACATATTATTACAGTTATATAACCATCTATCTCACATCTATTATCTGTCTATCTATCATCTTTGTCATATATCTATTACACACACATATTGTTGTGAAAATCTGTTATTTCTTCCAAAGAAACATGGTTCAAAAATTGTTCAAAAACTATGTTTTAAATCAAAAGTAATCCAATCAAAAATGGGGACAGAGCTACACATAGAATTTTCGGTAGAGGAATATCTCAGAGAAACACTTAAAAATGCTCAATGCCCTTAGTTATCAGAGAGATGCAAATCAAAATGACCCTGAGATTTCACCTTACACCCATCAGAATGGCAAAAGCTCAAAAGACTATTCAGGCTTGTGGTCCCCCTCAGCTACAGACCAGGATTATGGGCAGCCAGGGTATATGAGATCCCATCTCAAGAAAGAAAAAAAAAAAAAAAAACAAAAACAGTGAACTACTGTGCAGTGATGAACAGAGAAAGTGGCAGAAGATTTGATGGACTTGGCAGTAGGGTTAGCAGGAACTGCAGCAGGTCGATGGGCACAGCAGCTTGGCAGGCACAGTGAGGGTTCTTAGGCACAGTAGTAGTCTCCAGTGCAGGGCAAGCTCATGCTGTATCCACCTGTCCATCTCTCTGTCTGTCATTCTCAGTTTTTAAGTAGCTTTATTTTATTTATCTGTGTGCATGTGGGTATACATGCCTGGCAAGGGCCAGAAGAGGGTAGGATATGCTCAAGAGCTAGACATCATTGTGATCCACCTGATACAGATTCTGGGAGCCTAATGCAGTCCTCTGCAAGAGCAGCATGTGTCTTAACTACTGATCTATATCTTCAGTCCAGTTCTCTGGGTTTTGATGGGACAAGCAGTTGGAAACATGAAGCCCAGGTTGGTCTGGAACTCATCATCCTCCCTCAGCTTCTTGTCCTCCAATTACAAGCCTGCACCTTCATGCCTGCCAGTCTTTTTCTTGAATGGTTTCAGGTCCACATTTTGTGTTCCAGGCCACAGACTGCAGATAACAGTGAAACTGACTTTAGCTCTGTGTCCCTGAGGGTGTACAGACAGAGTGTTTCCTCTGTTGTTAGGGCGAGGCTAGGGTAGAACTGCCACCCTGCTAGAAATTTAAGAATCATGCTGGGACTGTTTTGTCTAGTGTTGATCTGTGGATCCCAGGTTTCTGTAGATCTGAGGTTGGAGCTCTGTGCCTCAGTACCCAAGCGGTAATCAGCAGCAGGTAAGTGCAGCAGTCATGCATACAGCAGGATGATAGATCCTGGAGCCAGTGGGAACCCAGAAACTTTTCCTGAACTGCTGTCCTGAGTTTGGAACTGATGTTTCCCCCACCCTATGGTTACCTCCCAACAGGGTGACCCAGTCTGTCCTGTTTTCGGGTCCACAGTTCAGTCTAGGATGTTGAGTAGAACAAACAGGAGCAGGTAAGTGGCTCTATGCTGCTGACTGGGCATCTGAAGGAACCCAAAAACTTTTCATTAGAAGTTGTTGGGGGAGTGTGGTGGAATTCCACTGGATGCCCTGAGGTTGGACTTGATGTTTCTTTCACCATGGGGTTTCCTCCCAACAGGAAACCTGGTCCCTGGTGCTTTGGTACTCACAGTTCTGTGTGGGACAGTGATTTGGGCATAGAAGCAGCTCTCTGGCCTGAGCACCTTCTAGAGCCCAGACCTTTTTCAGGGATTTTCTGGGTGACCTGAGGTCAGTCCTGATTGCTTCCTACTCCATGGGGTTTTCTATAGCCTGGAAATCCCAATCTCTGGTGTTGTGGGGCCCACAGTACAGTCTGGGATGGTGACCAGAGCCAGAGCACAGTCATGTGGCTCTGGGCTGGTGACCTATTGCCTGCAGGGACCCAGGAAATCTTCCATGGTTTATCTGGGTAGCCTGAGAAAAGAAGCGATTACTTCCCACTCCATGGGGTTTGTTCTTAACTTGGAAACACAATTGCTGTTGTTTTAGGGCTCAGAGTTTGGTCTGTTGCTTGCTGTGTAGTCACTGCTCTACTGCTCTGCAGAAACTGTCCTCTTGGTACCACCATCTTTGATTCTCCTTTCTTTTATTAAACATTTTTTTAAATTTTTCTTTTCTTTTTTATTTTAATAATTACAGTTTATTCACTCTGTATCCCAGCTGTAGCCCCTCCACCACCCCCTTTCAATCTCACCCTCCCTCCCTCTTCTCCTATGTCTCTCCCCCAGTCCAGCAATAGGGGAGGACTTCCTCCCCTTCCATCTGACTATAGTCAATCAGGTCTCATCAGGACTGGCTTCTTTGTCTTTCTCTGTGGACTGGAAGGATAGTTCCCCACTCAGGTGGAGCTGATCCAAGAACTAGCCCATGAGTTCATGTCAGAGATGGTCCCTAGTACTATTATTGGGAACCCTCTTGGATACAGAGACGCATTGGACTATTTCTGTGTAAGGGTTCTAATTTATCTCCATGCATGGTCCTTGTTTATCATATCAGTCTCAAAAAGACTCCTGTGCCCAGACCTTTTGATTCTGTTGTTCTCCTTGTGGAGCTTCTGTTCCATCCAGATATTTCTATCTTCCCCTTCTATCATAACATTCCCTGCACTCTGCAGTTTAGCTCTGAATCTCAGCATATGTTTTGATACCCTGCTGGGTAGAGTCTTTCAGAGGACCTCTGTGATAGGCTCCTGTTATTTCTCAGACAATTAGGAATAGTGATACCTCAAGATCCAGCTATACCACGCCTAGGCATATATCCAAAAAATGCTCAAGTATACAACTAGGATATTTGCTCAACCATGTTCACAGCAGCTTTACTTGTAATAGCCAGAAGCTGGAAACAAGCCAGATATCCCTCAGTTGAGGAATGGATAAAGAAATTGTGGTACATTTACACAATGGAATACTACTCAGCAATTAAAAACAAAGAAATCATGAAATTTGCTGGCAAATGGTGAGATCTAGAAATTATCATCCTGAGTAAGGTATCTCAGAAGCAAAAAGACACACATGGTACATACTCACATATAAGTGGATATTAGACATATAATATAGGATGCTCATATTAAAATCTGTAGACCTAGGGAAGGTAATCAAGAAGGAAGACCATGGTAAGATGCTTAATCTTTTCTTTCTTTATATCTTTTTTTTTTTTTTTTTTTGAGCAAGGGCAGTTACCCAGACTGAACTCAAATTTTTGCTCTCTGGTTTTGTTTTTCTAATTCGTTTTTCTTTTATTAATTATTTTTAATTTTTCACAGTTTATTCATTAT
Source organism: Meriones unguiculatus (assembly GCF_030254825.1). Classification (NCBI taxonomy): domain Eukaryota; kingdom Metazoa; phylum Chordata; class Mammalia; order Rodentia; family Muridae; genus Meriones; species Meriones unguiculatus. Next base: position 4,237,815 of record NW_026843646.1, on the reverse strand, counting down.
ATATCCTGACTGAAGGCCCCTCCCTCAACTCCTACTGGTCACATCCTTTCTCTTCCCTCTATCCCACTCAAAAGGTGAGTTTCCCTCCTCTGCCATCCACCCATGTCTTATCACAATACTACTCAGCTATTAAAACAAGGAAATAATATTTGTGCTCTTATTACTTCTCCATAGGCCACTCTGCTCACGTCAGAAGAATCCATACCCTGAAGCTTGCCTGCAACCTTACTGTGAAATTAACACTAAGTATAACTCATTTTACAGAGTCCCACACACAAGACAATGTTTAATTGACCATCTCACATCCAGAAACATGTGAAATATGAAATGCTATGAAGTCTGAAACATTTGATCACACGCATTTCAAAGAATTTGGTTCTCCTTCTGTCTAGAGGAACCACCTCAGGAAATAAGTTCAAATTGAATTCCTGAAAACAGAGGCTATATACCCCTTGGGAAATGATTGGGATGCTCCATGGATAGGTGTATATAATCGTTCAAAACTAGGTACTTCAAGAATGCTTGATTTGCATTAGATAGCACATTCCTATCGTATGAACAAGAGCATAGATCCTAATCATCCTATATTTAAAAGGAGGAGAGAGTTAGCAGGGATCAGTGTCAAAAGCCATCTATCAAATTTGGCTAGTAGCATCTATGTCTAAAGACACTCCCCAGTTGAAGTCAGGCACAGAAAACTCACCCTTACATTGTTACACAACTAGGCCAGCACCAGGGTCATACATGGAAGAGAAAGCCTTCTCCTTCACATCTCAAAATTCAGTCTGGGTTGTGATGGTTTTCAATAGAACCCCTGGAACAATATATATGTATACACAAAGAAACTTCTACAGGTTACCACTATTATATTACTCTCAGAGAACTTCCTGGCTGGTGTTAGTTCACCATTCCCTACATATTCATCCACTGGACTGAACTTTTCTTGTCTAAAGTGAGGCAATGGAAAACAGTAAATATTGAGAATCAGATTTATCAATAAGTCTTCCCTAAACACATTTTATAATACTTTTGCATGTAATTGATATTCACCATTCATTGTATTCTTTTTAAAAATAATTTTATTTGCTTTAAATTCCAATTGTAGTCCCACTCCCTTCTCTCCCCCATTACTACCCTCCATTCCTATTGCCCCTATTCCCTTTCCCCTTCCCCTTCACAAAAGGGAAGTCATTTCCATTGAGCTAGTTTTTCAGTTCTGTTGGATCTCAGTAGACCAAAGAACACAAAGGCCTTTCCATATTGGTTATAGTCAAAGAATTCCTCTCCAGTAAGGATACTTTTATGATGATGATGACTCTAGATTTGTGCAAGGCTTCACAATTTTAACACATTCAAAAGCTCTCTCCAGTATGAATCCTTTCATGATGATGATTATACAAATATGGAATGGTTTCACCATGTTAAAACCACTGTCCATTAGGATTTCTTTCATGATTGTGAGGATGATTCTGAAGTGCAAAAGTTTTTTCACATTGGTTAAAGTCAGATAGCTTCTTTCCAGTATGTTTTCTTGTATGTATTAGGAGATGTTATGTGCAAAGGCTTTGCCACACAGTTAATTCATATGGTTTCCCTCCAAAATGTGTTGTTGTCTTAGGAGATGACTGTAATATGCAAAGGTTTTATCACACTAATTATCCTCACCAGGCTTCTCTCCACTGTGCGTTTTTCATGTTTCCGGAGACAGCTGTGCAAAGGCTTTATCATATTGGGTATATTCATAAGGTTGCTTTCCAGTATGTGTTCTTTTATGGCTTATGAGATTATTGTGGCGTGCAAAGGCTTTACCACACTCATTACATTCATAAGGTTTCTCTACATTGTGTGTTCTTTTATGGCTTATGAGATGACTGTTTTGTGCAAAGGCTTTACAACACTGGTTACATTTATAAGATTTCTCTCCAGTGTGTGTTCTTTTATGGCTTAAGAGAGTACTGTTTTCTGCAAAGGCTTTGCCACACTGGTTACATTTGTAAGGCTTCTCTCCAGTGTGTGTTCTTTCATAGCTTATGAGATGACTGTTTTTTGCAAAAGCTTTACCACACTGGTTACACTCATAAGGTTTCTCTCCAGTATGTGTTCTTTTATGCCTTATGAGCGGACTGTTTTTTGTAAAGGCTTTACCCCATTGATTACATTTGTAAGGCTTCTCTCCAGTGTGTGTTCTTTCATGGCTTATGAGAACAGTGGTATGGTGGAAGGATTTACCACATAGAGTGTGTTTAAAAGGTTTCCCTCCAGTACAATTGCTTTCATGCCTGCAAAGATAATTGGCACATGTGAAATATTGACCACAGTCATTTGATTACACTAATAAATATATTTATCTATGTGAATCAATTTTATAATTTGGTCTAATGATAAAAAGAATAATCAAATCTTAAACTTTTATCATTTTATTTACATTCATGGCATTCCCCTTCATTATGGGTATTTTTGAAGATCTCTGTGATGGTAAGAGCATTTATTATGTGGTTCACTTTAATAGCATCATTTTTCTATAAGAGGTTTTCTCATGTATATGAAGAGTATTGTAAGAATTCAGAGTTTTACCAAAGCAATCCCATTCACAAATTTTTGTACGGTATGAATGACACTTCATTTACAAAGTGAGCCAGGACAAGCAGAAGAAGTTCCAAATTTCTAGCATTCATAGGTATTTTCAGCAGTATGATTTTGCTAATGAATTCTCAGTGAAGTTGCAAAACCAATTAACTGTTACCTTTTATCACATTCAGAAAATCTACTCAAAGTGGGGACTTTTACAAAATTAATTATTCTTGGAGAAACATAGTTACACTGCTTCTTTCAATATCTCTATGCTCATGTGTCTTATAAACATTGTGACATATGATATACCAATTTAAATTACAAGAATAATAAAAGATTTCCACATTGAATTAACACGTTTTTTTTTTGTTCATCATAGACATGTCATATAGGGATTAAGGTTTCTCCACAATTTTATTATTGACTCTCAGAAGCTGCTCCTTTCACTAAACTTTACAGTGTTACTACATGAATATGTGTAACACTGGTTGTACTATGAAATATCTGCTCATTAGAAGGTTTTGAAACATACTGATCACCTATTCAATGTGTATACCTCTTACAATATCTGAGTAGATAGAATGAGACTAAACAGATTGGCAGTTTAACTCAGTAGCTGTAATGTCTATATGATTTCAATGGTATTTTCTGTTACAACATTATTTTATTTTCTTCTATCTTAGGGGAGTACCTTGCAAACACAAATCAGATACCTGACATTGAGGTACGTGGAATTATGAGATTTTAATGATCATCAGTACACTTAAAGCAGTGCTCTTTTTACACTGTTGCTTTTCTTTAAAACCTCCTGGACACAGCCAGGTGTGCTGGTACATTCCTTTAATCCCAGCATTTGTGGAGGCAGAAGCAGGCAGATCTGTGTGATTTTGAGATCACATTGTTCTAACAAGCAAGTCTAAGTCAAGCCACAGCTACACAGAATAAAAAAAACTATTTCAAAAACAGAAAATAAAAAGCAGCCAACAAACAAACAAACAAAAAAAAACAAACTTCCAGGACACATTAAAATTTCTTAAGATTCATATCTATATCAGTGTGCACATAAAGTTACCTTTTATTACTTGTAGAACTTTGAAAATGTTCTTCAATGGTATGGTCTTCCAAATTGTATCCTAAAATAGAGTACCAGAAAATATATATGACTGGAAATATCATATTATTATTAAAGCAAAACTTAAATCACTATCTTCTATGACCCTTAGAACCATGCCTGATTTAGTCACCTCATTCCTCCTCATTCTCAATTGGAATCATAGAAAAGGATAAATAACAAAGTAAGACTTGTCTCCTTATTTTAAAAGTGAAAGAAAATTTGCTGTCTTACCTATAGCAGTGAGGTTTTTACAGGTCTCTAGCATCACATCATTGTAGAGTTGTTTCTGTGATGGTTCCAGCAAAGCCCACTCTTCTTGGCTGAATTTCACATGCACATCATTGAAGGTCACTGAATCCTAAAATATGCCATGCATTTGTACAACAGAAAGAGTAGCAACAATATTAATTTATACTTCATTGGCAATAGAATCATATAATTCTAGTGCTGCTTCCATTTATTTTCTGACACAGAAGTGCTAGTGTTAGATAGTTGGGTGTTGTGCATGAGGTGAACAAGAGGAGAAGAAAAAGCTTAAAGGTTAGATTGTAAGGAAAACCAAAGGCATGATTTGGAAACCTTTGTTAAAGGTGTTTCATTAGTTTGTAAGGCATGAATATGAATTAGACATTAGTTGGGTTCTTGAGTAATGTTTGAATCATCTTTAGTTACTTGGGCAAGTAGGTCAGGACCCTGTCATGAGACAGGTAGAAGGAAAAAACACAGTCATCATATTTTATCTAGCAACAAATGAGATGTGGCTATCAGGTGACAGTGAACAGATGGGTGGTGTCAGTCAAAAGACAACATGGCACTGGATATCATGTTTTGACCAGGGATCAGAGATGTGGCATACCAGTATATGAAAATGGGGGCTCATATATTTGTGGAGGGGAAATTGTACTACAGTGAATAGATGGATAAAAATAATGTGAGTGGCAAGCAACAATAATCATAGCTGATAACATCATATTTCTGAGTTCCCAGACAAAAGAAAAGGCATAGAACACATGATTATTCTTTGATCATTGTTTTGTATATTTTCCTTTTTAAATCATGTATAGGCTATAGTTTAAAATAAAGATTAAAACTTTTCTATTAAAAAATAAGTGTGAATGTTATCACTAAGTCATTTTAGAATAAAACGGAATAAAAAAGTTTAACTGTGCCATATCTGAATAGGATAGAGGTTTGGAATACTCATGGCAATTAATGTGGACAAAGACAAACAGAGAGAAGAGAGCAAAATAGAAAGAGAGAGACAGAGACACACAGAGAGAAATTAACAGATGAACAGTACTAAGTACACATCAGAGAAATATGAACAGTTACTAACTACAAAAAAAATGATGGACAAGCTGGGTATATTCTGTCATGCCTTTAATTCCATCACTCAGGAGGCAAACACAGGTATATATTATTTAATTGGATGCCAGCATGATCTATACAAAGAGTTCTAGGACAGCCAGACCTATATAGTAAGACAGAGTCACCCCTTTAAATCAATAAAACAAACATAAAACATGGAAAGAACTGAGAGGTGTTTACTGAAGCTTCTACAAGGAATTATACATTCACTCCAGTTGTGTATTCAATTTTCAGAAATCTACAATGCCCTAGCTTAAACTGTAACTTTAATAAGATCTTACTAAAAGGAATGCATGTTTAAATAGCTAAAAATAGAAAGATGAAAATATTAGCAATGTAAATGATGATATATGTAAGCAACATAAGGCAGGAGAGATGGCTCAGCAGTGAGGAGCTCTTGCTGCTCTTGCAAATAATTGGTCTGAAATGTCAGTGTTTAACTGGGACCCACTATTATCAATTGGTATAAGTTCATAAGTTCTGAACACATCTTTGGACTACTGTGACGATCAGGCACACAAGAGGTTCATATTCATGACTTCAATCAAAATACTCATATTCAGTAAAAATTAAAAACAGATTCCAGATGGTAGGGCTGATTGCATACTGATCAGTGGGGTAACAGAGACTGCACAGTGACAAATAGTTGGAACAGTTGGTCCCTAAACAACATTGACTGTGTTTACCAGGTGATAAGAAACCCAATGATGAGAAAAACAATTGGGTTCAACCTCAGAGCACCCAGCTAATCCCTGGAAAATTTCCTGGGCTGTTTTGGCAGGAATAAAGTTTTCAAGAAAATAGACCCAAGAAGTGTGTCCTGATCACCATCCCAGGCTGAACTGTGTGCCCCAGAGCACAAGAGACTGGGAGTCCCACTCTCAAGAAAAACCCACAGGGAAGGAAGCAAGTGGGACTGACTGAATGTCATCCAGTCTATCCATGGAAAAGGTCCTGTAGACTTGCAGGTGCACAGCAGCCAGCCCTGAGTGGGACTTCAGCCGCCAGACCCACGTAACCAACTCTCCATCACAGACAGAACTGTGTGCCCCAGGGAACTAAAGGATGGGTTTCCCTGTAGAAAGAAAACCCCACAGGGAGGGAAACAGCAGGTCCCAGCTTAGAGCACTCAGCTGACCCTCCCACCACCACTACCACCACCACTACCACGACCACATATGGGAATATTATCGGAAAAATTTTCCAGGTTCCTGTCCAGTCACCAGCTTGGAGCCACCATTCGCAAGCAAGTGCCTATGCACTCTACACCCCCCAACAGTACAGACTGGATCTTTCTGTTGGGAGAAAACGCAAAGGTGGGGGAAATATCTGGCCCTACTTTAGGACACCTAGCTCCAGAAAAGTTTCTGGTTATCTACAGGCTCCAGACTCTAGCCTCCTGCTGTACCCATGAGAGTGGTGCTCACCTGCCACTGATTACCACCTGGGTACTGGGGCACAGAGCTCCAAAATCAGACCTACAGAAGCCTGGGTTCCCTGAGAACAACCCCCAGATACTGCTCCAAGGGACAACCAGTTATCCCTAACTAAACTGACCAAACCATGGGGTACCCAGATTACAGCTTCAGCTCACTAAATTTACAGCAAGAACCCCAGCATCAGGGCAGCTGTCTCCAGGATTTCTCTGGGTGAGAAGAGAGCCCCCTTGACTAACATGGAAAATTTCCACTAACGTCTGTATGCCTAAGGTGAGCTGTGACAATTCCTGAAAAACACCTGTCATTCAGTGACCGTACCCCAAAAGCTAAGGAAGCCTCCTTTGAAAAAATTTTCTTCCTACCAAAGGGATTCTCCTTCTCCCCAGCACAGGATTCTAGGAACCACCAGAAACTAACACCCAACACCTAAGATAGCCAAATGGATAGAGGCCAGCATAAAAGCTCAACCAACAAAAGACAGAGCAAAATGGCATCTCCAGAACCCAGTTATCCAGGAGCAAGCAGCCCTGGATACCGCAGCATAAAAAACAATTTCAGGCCAATTTCCTTATGAACATTGATGCAAAAATACTCAACAAAATACTTTGCAAACCCAATAAAAGAACACATCAAAAATATCATCCACTACAACCAAGCAGGCTTCATGGCAGGTATGCAGGGGTGGTTCAATATACAAAAATCCATTGATATGAACCACCATATTAACAAATTGAAAGAAAAATAAACACATGATAATCTCCTTAGTTGCTGAAAAAGCATTTGAAAAAATCCAGCATCCATTCATGTTTAAAGTATTGGAGAGATCAGGGATAAAGGGCACATACCTAAACATAGTAAAGGCAATATACAACAAGCCTATAGCCAACATCAAGCTAAATGGAGAGAAAATTAAAGCAGTCCCACTGAACTCAGGGACAAGGCAAGGCTGTCCACTCTCTCCATATCTCTTCAACATAGTTCTTGAAGTCCTTACTAGAGCAATAAGACAATTAAAGGAGATCAAAAGAATACAAATTGGAAAGGGAGAAGTCAAAGTATCAATATTTGCAGATGATATGATAGTATACCTGAATAACTCCAAAACTTCTACTAGGGAACTTCTACAGATGATAAACAGCATCAGTAAAGTGGCTGGATACAAAATTAATTCATAAAAAATTTAGCCCTCCTGTATACAAAAGATAAAAGGGCTGAGAAAGAAATTAGGGAAACAACACCCTTCGCAATAGCCTCAAAGGACATAAAGTACTTTGGTGTGACCATAATCAATTAAGTCAAAGACTTGTATGAAAAAACTTCAAGTCTCTGAAGAAAGATTAGAAGAAGATATCAGAATATGGAACTATCTGATACTCATGGCTTGGCAGAGTTAACATAGTAAAAATGGACATCTTACCAAAAACAATCTACAGATTCAATGCAATTTCCATCAAAATACCAACAGAATACTTTACAGACCTTGATAGAAGAGTTCTCAACTTCATATGCGATGCAATGAAAGCAGTCCTAAGAGGAGTTTGAATAGCAACAAAGGCCATCATAAGCTATTGGAGACATCTCATACAAGCAACTTAATGGTATACCTGAAAGACCTAGGAAAAAAGAAGCAGACACACCCAGCAAGAGTAGACCACTAGGAAAAACCAAACTCAGGGCTGATATCAATAAATTAGAAACAAAGATAATAATTCAAAGAATCAACGAAACCAAGAGCTAGTTCTTTGAGAAAATAAAAAACACAAATTCTTAGCCAAACTAAGTAAATGGTAGAAAGATACTATCCAAACCAACAAAATCTGAAAGAAAAAGATATAATAGACACTGAGAAAATCCAAAGAACCATTACCTTTTATGTCAAAAGCCTATATGCCCCAAACTTTGAAAATCTAAATGAAATATACAATTCTATTTAAAATCCACTTAGCAAAGTTGAATCAACATCAGGTAAAGATATTAAATAGTCTTATAGTAAATAAGCCAATAGAGGCATCCATCAAAATACTCCCAACCAAAAAAAAAGCCAAGGGCCAGATGATTTCAGAGCAGAATTCTACAAGACCTTCAAAGAAGAGTGAATACTGATATTCTCCAAATTATTTCATAAAATAGAAATGGATGCAACATGACCAAATTCCTTTGGTGAGACCACAGTCAACTTGATAAATCCTCAAAGATCCCCAAAAAGAAAGAGAACTTCAGACCAATCTCTTTTATGAACAATGATGTAAAGATACTCAATAAAATACTTGCAAACCAAATCCAAGAACATATCAAAGGTATCATCCACCATGACCAAGTAGGCTTCATCCCAGGCATGCGAGGGTGGTTAAGTATATGGAATCCATCAATGTAATCCACTGTATAAACAAATTGAAAAAAGCCATTTTGTTAGATGCTGAAAAAGCATTTGACAATATCCAACAGTTATTCTTGTTTAAAGTCTTGGAGAGACCAGGGACAAAGGCACATATCTAAAAAGAGTAAAGATAGTATACAGAAAATATACAGAATATATAGAATAGTATATAGCTAACATCAAACTAAATGAAAAGATTGTTAAGTCAATTCCACTGGACTTGGGGAAAAGACAAGGCTACACACTCTCTCCAAATCTCTTCAATACAGTACTCAAAGTCCTATCTAGGGCAATAAGACAACTAAAGGAGATTAAGGGGATACAAAGTGATAAGGAAGAAGTCAAAGTATCTCTATTCACAGATGATATGACAGTATACAAAAATGACCCCCAAAATTCTACTGTAGGGAACCTCAAAAAAATACACTCCTGGATGCCAAAGACAAATGGACTGAAAAAAAATAGGAAAATAACACCCTTCACAATAGGCAGTAAAAAAAATGTATTTTGGTGTTATCCTCAACAAGCCAGTAAAAAGCCTATATGAACAACAACAACAACAAAACCAAAAACTTCAAGCCTCTGAAGAAAGAAATTGAAAAAGAAACCAGAAGATAGAAATATCTCTCGTGCTCATGGATCAGTAGGACCAACATAGTAAAAATTGCCATCGTAACAAAACAATCTACAGATTCAATGATATTCCCATCAAAATATCAACACAATTCATTAAAGAACTTAAAGAACAATTCTCAGCTTCATATGGAAAAATAAAAAAGCCAGAATGGCTAAAACAATCCTGTACAATAGGAGATCTTCAGGAGGTATCACCATTCTTCATCTCAAGCTCTATTATAAATCAATAGTAATAAAAACTGCATGGTACTATAATAAAAACAATTAGTGGATCAATGGAATTGAAGTGAAGACACATAAATAAACCCACACACCTATGGCCACTTGATTTTTGACAAAGAAGCCAAAACCATGCAATGGAAAAAGGACAGCATCTTCAACAAACAGTGCTGGTCTAACCTGAAGTTTACATGTTGAAAAATGAAAATAGATCCATATTTATCACCCTGCACTAAACTGCAGTCCAAGTTGTTCAAAGACCTCAACATAAAACCAGATACACTAAATCTGTTAGAAAAAAAAGTGGGAAAGATCCTCGATCTCATTCGCATAGAAGGTAACTTCCTCAACAGAACACCAAGAACACTGGCTCTAAGATCAAGAATTAATGAATAGGATCTCATGAAACAAAAAGCTTCTATGAAGCAAAGAACTCTGTCAATAGAACAAAATGACCGCCTACCGACTGACAAAAGATCTTCACCAACCCTTCATACAACTGAAAGAGCTAATAAACAATATATATAAAGAGCTGAAGAAATTAAACTCCAATAATCCAAATAATCCAATTTAAAACTGGGGTACAGAACTATACAAAGATTTCTCCACAGAGGAATATCAAATGGTGGACATTAAATGCTCAATATCTGTAGTCATCATGGAAATGCAAATGGCATTCCATCTTAAACCCATCATGGCTAAGGTCAAAACCTGAAGTGACAGCAAGTTAGTGAGAATGTGAAGAAAGGAACACTCCTCCATTGCTGTGGGAGTGAAAACTTATACAACCGCTTTAGAAATCAATCTGATACTTTCTCAGACAATTAGAAATAGTGTTACTTCAAGACCCAGCTATACCATTTCTGGGCATATATCAAAAAGATGCTCCACCATTCAACAAAGATATTTGCTCAACTGTGTTCATAACATCTATATTCATAATAGCCATAATAGGGAAACAAACTATATGTCTCTCAACCAAACCATTGTTTTACAGAAATTGTGGTACATTTACACAATGGAATGCACCTCGGGTATTAAAAAAAAAAGGAAACTATAAAATATTCAGGCAAGTAGATGGAACTAGAAATGATCATCCTAAGTGAGTTATTCCAAAACCAGAAAGACATGCATGGTATATACTCATTTGTAAATGGATAATGGTCATAATATAGGATAAACATACTACAATTTATAGACCTAAAGGAGCTAAATAAAAAGGAGGACCCTATGGAGGATGCTTAATTCTTATGCAAAAGTGCATATAAAATCGACACCAGAAGTGACTGAGGAGAGGGAAGAGGATGAGAGCCTAACATACATATCCTCCAAAAGACGCCCAGCAGGGGTTCGAAACAGATGCTAAGATTCACAGCCAAACTTTGGGTAGAGCACAGGGAATCATAGGAAAGAGTGAGAGGATAGAATGTAGAAAGACCCAGAGCTGGCAGGACCTCCATAAGAAGACCAACAAGGACAACAAATCTGGGCCCATGGGGACTTGCAGAGATTGATGGACCCACCAAAGACCATTCATGAAGAGGAAACAGACCCCTGCTCAGATGTAGCTGATAGGCAGCTCAGTCTCCATGTTTGATCCATAGTAAGGGGAGAAGGTGCTGGCTTTGACATGGACTCTGTTGTGTGCTATTTGATCATTTCCCCGTGGTGGAAGGGCATTGCTATGCCACAGAGGAAGAGGATGCAGGAAGTCCTAGTGAGACTTGATAGGCTGGTTTCAGATGGTAGGAGAGGAGGGTTCCCTGTATCTGAGATATAGGAAATGGGATAAGGAGGAAAAAAATGGAGGGTGAGACAAGGAAGAGTCAAGGGAGAAGATTACAATTGGGATGTTAAGTGGATAAATTATTTTTTTAATTTAATTAAGTTATTTATTACAATGTGTTCACTTTGTATCCTTGCCATAGCCCCCTCCCTCATCTCCTGCCAGTCCCACCCACCCTCCTTCTTCTGCTCCTATGCCCTTTCTCTAGTCTCCTAATTGGGGAGGGATTCCTTCCCTTCTAGATTATCAGGTCTCATCAGACCTCATCAAGGTCATCCTCTGTGGCCTTGCAAGGTTGCACCACCCAGGAGGAGGTGATCAAAGACTCAAGTTCATGTCAGAGAATAAATAAAAAAAAACAATTTAAATTAAAAATAAATTAAATGTGAATAAAACAAACAAAATTAAAATAAAACAAATACAACTGGTAAGAAGAGCGTCACACACCTACAATTCAATGACTTGGAAAGCTCAGATAGTGTTAGTGTCATAAATAAAGGGCATCCTAAGAAATTAAATATACTCCCTGCCAAATTTCAAATGCAAGATGTTGATGAAGATCAACACAATAACCTATGCTTACATATACAAAACAAAAGAAAATAAATACCTAAAACTCTATATTCCATGCTCAGCAGCCAATGATGGTGATGTTGATGCCAGGCATGTTGGCCTAGATTTAAGCCCAACACTTGACTTGAGTTAGAGCTGTTAAGTTCAAAACCAGCCTGGTCTACATACAAACTTTCAGGAAACATCCAGGAACTCTGGGACATTATGATATCACAAAACATACTAATAATCAGATTAGAAGAAGAAGGATGAGATCAAAGTTCCAGAAGATATTTTCAACAAAATCATACAAGAAAAATTTCTTAACCTAAAGAAGATGTCTATGAAGGCACAAGAAGCATAAAAACACCAAAGAGACTGGACCAGAAAAGAAAGTCCTCTTAGCACAGAATAATCAAAATACAAAACATGCAGAACAAAGAAAGAATATAAAAAGCTGCAACTGAAAACAAAAACAAAAACAAACCAAACTAACCAACCAGACAAACCAAACCAAACCAAACAAAACAAAAAATAACCCACAAAAACCAACCAAAAAAAAAAAAAGAGGCAGATCTATTGGAATTAATCCTGTATTCTCAGTAAAAATGCTAGAAGTTGAACAGCTTAGACAGAGTGTTTCTGACTCTAAAAAACTACAGAAGCCAAGACAAATTACTAACCATGCCCAGAAAGTTTCAATCAGCAAATGAAGAAAAATAAGATGTTTCATGATAAGGTCAAATTTAAACAATATGTATCTATAAATATAGCCCAACACAGGGTGCTAAAACCACCACCACCACCACCACCAAAATACCAGGATTTACAATCACTGTTTGTTGATATCTCTTAATACCATTGACCCAAATTCACCAATAAAAAGACACAGGCTCACAAAAATGGATGATAAAACAAAATCCACCCTTCTTCTAAATACATCAAACACAGCTTCACATCAAGATAGACATTATCTCAAGGTAAAGGGTTGGAAAAGATATTCCAAATAAATGAATTAGAATATCAAGCTTGTAAAGCAATTTTAATATCTAACAAAACAGACTTCAAAATCAACTAATCAAAAGATGGCAAAAGACATGACATATTAAAAAAACATCCAGCAATATAACATTTCAATACTTAACATCAATGCCCCTAACCTAAGAGCACCCAAGTTATAAAAGAAACACTTCTGCAGCTGGCATCACATCCTGGCCCTCATCAACCGATAGGAGAAGACTTCAATATATCACTCTCACCAATGGACAGGTCCTCCTGACCAAACTGAACAGAGAAATGGTCCAGATAACTGACATCAAAACACTACCCAAATGATGTTTACAGAACATCCACCCAAACAAAAAGATTGTTCTCTCTTCTCAGCAACACATATATTGTTCTCCATAATTGATGATATACTTGAACTGTGGAAGTCTCAAAAGATATAAGAAACTTTCAATAACCTCCTGCATCCTATCAGACCACTAAGGTTTAAAGCAGCACATCACCAATAACAAAAACAATAGAAAGCTTACAAACTCATAAAAATTGAACAACACTCTATTAAATAAAAATTGGATCAAAACTGAAATAAAGAAATTAAAGACTTTCTAAAAGTCGATGAAATGAATACATAAGATATCAAAAGTCATAGTACACAACGGAATTGTTGACCAGAAGACAGTTCATACCACTAAGTACATTCAGAAAAAATAATCAGAAAGATCTCTTAGTAGCAACTTAACAGCACACCTAAATACTCTAGAAAAAAAATGAAGTAAACAAAACTAAAAGGAGTAGACAGTGAGAAATTACTGAACTATGTCTTCACTGGTAAAACCAAATGTTACCACAGGAAAAGAAAGGAGGATCCTAACAAAATTGATAATGATTAGATTTTAATAGTGGAGATCTCCTGAATAAGCAGAGGTAACTTTTCATCAGACAGTGTGGTCATTCACTCCAAACTAACTTAATAAAGACTGAAGTTTTTTTTCTTAAATAAAAAAGATACTTTTGTTGTTTCATATTAAAAACAGTTAAGAGCTTTAAAAAGTTTTAAGTAAATTCTAAGGTATAAATTTTTTGAGTTGGAATAATTTGGAGTGACTATAACATATCTGAGCAGCATGGTGATAGACCATGCATTTAATCCCAGAAGAGACAAGCAGTTCTATATTAATTAGTTGTTTTCTAAATTCAGGAGTTACAATGACAGGGTGTTGGTGGTTCATAGCCTTAATCCCAGCATTTGGGAGGCACGTGCCTTTTCATACCACCTGGGAGGCAGAGGCAGGCACACAGGATTTACACTGATTTTATTTAAAAGCTGCTTGTAAAAGGCAGGCTGAAAATCAAAGTGAATATCCTTTATTATCTAGAAATAAATACACTTTAAGGTATATTTGGAAACTTTCAAAGATTTTTTTTAACTTTAATTGAGATATTATACTTTTTCTATTTCGAAAAAAACATTTTGCTCTATAAAAGATATAACATGCCTAAAAAGCTACAACCCTCACCCCAGAATTAGGGATGGGGCAGGGTTTTGATTTAATCTTTTCAGGAGAATAAAATCATCCAACTAAAGAATATGGAGACCACTGGACACATGAAACTTCTGAAGAAAATGACAGATCACCAAAAAAAATGTGAAAAGAGAAGGAGTAAACTGGCCAACTGGTATCACTCACCTTCATGTTATCTCTTCTGTCTTCTACAGATATAAGTGCAAATTGTCTTTATGTGATTGCTAAAGAACAATCCAAAATCTCTATCTCATATCAGAAAAGCCACCTGGTAAGAAACAGAGGAAAACAGAAAAATAAGGGATGATTCCATTGCCATGAATCTCATAAGCTTCTGGCATGATGTGACTTTTGTACTTACTACAAACTTCAATAATCAAGAATGTGTACAGTGTTTGTGAAAGAATAAGGGGGTGAGAAAAAAAAAGCCCAAAAAATAAGCCTAAAATATAGCCAAGCTAACATGAAAAGACATAAGTAACTCCTAGCATGAAAAATTGGCATGGAACCAGAGATACCTTTGATTTTCTAATTAATACAAATTAAATAAACACAGATTTCACAACTGCTACAAAACAAACTCAAAGTGACACCTAAACAGTTATATTTTCCTGACCCTCCAGCTACTACTAACCTCCTTTACAGAGAGTCCTTTTGCTTTAGAAGTCTCTTAAAAAATGGAGGTGATCATAAGCTGGGCTATGGCTTGCAGTCCCTCATGTCCCCTTGTGGGTTCAGGCACAGCCCAGCCCTTGCAGACACTCACACACAAAAAATGATGGAGAATAATTTAGTTTCTGTTTCCTTCTGCATGATTTATGTCACAATATGTGGAATCTTTCCTATCCTCTTATTTAAAACCAGGCACACCTGACAAAATTCTGCATCTCAGAAATTCCTTTTGTACCCTGGAATTGAATTTCCCTAAATCATGCCATTGTGACTGGTGGTAGTTGAAAGGTTAAAAAAATGTAATCAAGTATTGCTGAAAAATGACCACCACCCCTCTTTTCTTCCAGGTTCAAAACGAGTTGTAAAATTTGTTATGCAAATCTCTATGTGGAATACAACATTAATCATTTCTAGAAATGAGACCTTCAGTTTTCCAATCTGTCCACTGCAAAACTTATGCTTGCGTGTGTACACTAGATAGTGATATTATAAGCACCACAATTTTCTACTGCCCAGGCGGCAAAGTCCTCACTTCTCTGGACAATCAACACTCAGGAAGGGTCAGAGGCCAAGGGTCTCTGTCAAGATCACCACATGGAGACCAACAGAACCACAGCCTGAACCACAGTCCATCTCATTCAAAGCAGATCAGGCTGTGATAGCTCAGGAGCCTGCTATTCCTGGCCTGGGGACAATGGCCCCACACTCAGCATGACATGGCCTCTGGTCTCACTCACAGCTCTTTAGAGCTATATCAGAGGATAATCCCAAAACAAACCCATAAATTACCTCTCACTATTGCTCCTGACTGCTAGGCCTACCCAGAATCCCTCATTAGCTTGAACAATACAGCTGAGTCTTAGGACAGTAGTAGCTCCTCTACCAGTGGATCAAAGATCAAATGATGCTGATAGCAGAGGCATTCTAGCTTTGCCCTAACCCCTATGGGCACACAGAATGCTAATGTTGTTATAAAAGAATGAAAATTCCAATTATTCTATTTTAAAACCTTCCAGTGAAGAGAGGCAGAGAAAGCACCCATCTGGCCATCCTACTCACCTCAACTCCAAGAGTAAAAAGCCCCAAAAGCTCACCAGTTCAGATGACAGATCAGGGGAGATAGGCCAAAGGAACCCAAGGCCAAAGGCTTTCTAGCTCAAAGCTCAAAAAGCCCAAAATCTACTATGTTAAAACTCCTTCCACTTTTACACTCTTTCTTAAATACATTTCAGCTGAAAGTTCCACTTTCTCTTTAATCCCTGTCAGCTGGCTTCTTGCTTTGCCTCTTGATCTAGGGTTAACATTATTAAATCCTGTGCACAGAGAGCTTTTGAATTAAAGGTATGTTCCAGGGCTGACGGAACCATACCATAATCACCTCTTTAGAATAAACAGAAAGTTGTTGGAATTAAGGTTTGTGTTAGGGCTCAACCATACCAAACAAAGCACAGGTTTTTACTGTTCACAATCTATGGGATCACACTGGGATCAAATATCCTGCAACATCCTCATCTTGGAAATGTTTTAAAATACAATCTTCTACTTTCCCAGGGCACCTGCTCATCTTCCAAGATACAGGTCATTTATGTTGCACATTCCATTACATGATCAGTGTCCAACGCAGTCATCTCTACCTCATATTTGGGAAGTCCTTCAGCCAAACTTTAGTCAAAGCCAAATAGTAACAACCATTAAAGAAACAAATGGCCATGAATTTGAAAGAAAGGAGTAGGTAATGAGAGCTCAATGAAAATGAGAAATAAAACAAAAAGGATATGGCTGTACCTAGGAATGTTGGAATAGAAAGTTTATTATAGATATATGAGAGAACATAGTCAGACACAGGAACATCTGGGACAGTCTAGGATTGACATGAACTTGAGCCATGTGAGAGGAGAAGAGAGCCAGATGAAAAGGGTGGGAAGGTAAATGATAAATGAAAAAGACCAGGTAACCAAAATGGTTGGAATACATAAGGAATGAGAGCTGGGAGGAGGGCAGCTCAACTTCTGAGGTAGAGATCTGTGTATGACACCCATACCTTGTAACAGGAAAAGATTGAGGGATGCTGGGGGAACCTGACAGCCAGGTCTGCTTTGATTGTTAAGTAGCCTCCTTAAAGATTCATCCCAGCATTTGAGACGTAAGAGCAGAGAGGAATGAAAAGGTTGAAATGATTTCATTATAACCTTAAAATTATTTTTAAAAGTTGAAAATGGCCTTATGGTCGAATATTCTTCAGAGACTTTGAATATGTATTAGAGAACACCAAGTATTACTCACAACTTCTTTTCTCAGGTTGTGCATTTTCAAATGTGGGGAGGGGAAACATCCCTGTTAGTCACTACCACAGCAGTTTATCCAGAACTTCTGTTTTGTTTGAACTCATGCAACTATAGAAATTTGCTTCCCAGAAACAAGCTCAGCAACTAATCCATATTCTTGATTCCCTTTGTGTATGACTCCCCCCAAATGTACAGTTTTCACTTTTATTGACCATCTAAAATTGATTACATGACTCATTACCATCTTCCCTTCTCCCCCTCCCTTTCTGTGTTGTGACTACACCAGCTTCAAAGTAGGTTAGTGAACTCAATTCTTACACAGGTCCCTCTTTATTTGTAATTGCCCACCTCTAAAAATTTAGGGTCTTCAGAGGACATTAATTCACTGTTCTATTTTACTTCACACTCACTAGTCAGGGCCCACCTAAAAAGAGCTGCAGGACTATGTTCTAGGCACTAGGCAGTAGGGGCAGCATTCAGTGTTCCAATAAAGTGTAAACTACATAGCATGTGAAAGGCTGATCTACAGGAGACATTGCTTTAACAAAAACAAATATCAAAGCACTAGGGGAAAAGGAATGAAATTCTTAATGACTGGATTATCAAAGAATATTATCTAATAAGAGACTAGAGCAGTAATGCATCAACAAAATAAAATTTAATAATACCAACAACTGACTTATTTATTTATTTATTTATTCATATATTTATTTATTGTGGATACAGTGTTCTGCATGCATCTACACTTGCATGCCAGAAAAGATCACCATATCTCATTATAGATGTTGTAAGCCACCATGTGGTTGGTGGGAATTGAACTCCTGACCTCTGGAAGAGCAGCCAGTGCTCTTAAACTCAGAGTTGAAAAAAAAAAAACACATAGCATACTGACTTTGAAAAACACAGGCCATTCTCTTGTAGAGGGAAAGCCATTAATAAGATACTGTTTGATGTTATCCCTGTGTACAATATTAGCTGCTGAGACCTGTAACCTGACAGACACAGCTTAAGCCCATAGCCTGTGTCTCAAATTTGAACTGACAGAACTGTGTCAATGAGGATTGTACATATGGGCATAGGACAGTTCCTTAATTTGAAATTCAATATTTACTGGAGCAAGATACCTGACCCAAATTGTACACCCACCAATCTTGTCTGCTTTCATTTGCATTCATGAATTAATAAATACACATTGGGAATTTACAAATTAAAAAGACATAACCCTGACACATTTCTACACAATCCTGGTGAGCAAACATGTGTATCCCGGGATCCTAATCTCTAACAGGTCTGGTTAGCATACTGCGTATCTGTGGAGTGTTTTACAGGCAGTCTTCCCTCAGCTAAATTCTAACTGGTACCACTAGTTTCTCAGCGATAGTAAATCCTTTACATCATCAGTTCTACTCTTCTATATCACAGCTTAATATTTGAGTGCTCTCTGACACAGGACATATAATTTATAACCCCCACAAAATCCAAATGGATCTTTTAGAATGGAGAGACATCTTCAAAGGTCACCAGGAACTAGGCCTAAAAAAGGGCACTTAAATTTCACCAGAATTGTGACTCTATTATAAAGCCACCAGGAATTGGACCATGGGTCACCAATTCCAAATACAAGGTTGTAAGATTCCTTACCCAAGGAACAGCCTGAGGATAACAAGAATGGGAAGGTATCTTATCTCAAAGTGGGGCATTTGTGCTGAGAAGTCTACCAACTTTGTAGTAGAACCTTCAGTGACAAAGAAAATACCCAACATTCCTGAGGCATAGAGATAGCTCCCTCAATGTTAGTTATGTTAGCTAGCCAATCACTTTGTAAAAAGCTTGCCCTTGCTGAATGTCAACCAATCCTGTAACTATTAAACCAGAACTTCCTGGTCCTTCCTAAAACCCCAATCAAAACCCTGCCATGCACCTGCTCAGGGCTCTCTCTGATCCACTGTGTTTGTAAAAATGGAGAGACCCAGCATAAGCCCAAATAAAACTCTTTGCTCTTGCATATGTGGTCTGGCTCCTGATGATCTTTGGTCACCCTAAGATCTGGCCATAACATATGGGTTCTTATATTGGATCCCCAAGTCTCCCAAGCACCCCAGGCACATGGAGCTGAACAACAGCCAGTAAATGAGCACTCTGTCTGTATCTGTCTGTGTCTTTCTCGGTGTTTCTCTAGTTTGTTTTTTTGGGACTCAAGGCAAAATGTGTAATATGTGTCGTCAGAAAGGTTAGAGCTGATGCTCTGGACAGCTGTGGGCCACAGGGGGTCTGGAAGACTTTCCAGATCCCCCCAAAAGGGCACATCTGTAAAGGGAGTTGAGCACCGAGTTTTCTTTGATCTCTGGATCTTTGGACGAGGATAATGCAGGTAGCTCCTGCAGCAGAGATTCACTGATATCCTACTTTCCTTTTCCACTGCAGGAGTGGTGGGATCTGCTGTCTGGCTCTGTGTATTTTTCTGCTGCTCAAGCAATGGGATCTAGTCTGTGTCTTGTTTAACTGTTTTGACTCTCGCTGTCATTTTTTGTCTCTGGGACTGACTGAGGACATGGGACAAAATCCTTCTATCCCCCTAGACCTGATTTTTTTCCCATTTCAGGAGGCTTGAGCCATGCTTCACAGTCTCCAGTGAGAGTGGCAAGAATGTGGCAAGGGATTGATACAGTATGTGGAGCTCAGGATTGGCACCTCTGCCAATGTTCTCTGGTCTCTGGTCTGGCAGATCTTATCCACTACTCTGGCCTCGGGTCTGGCAGAGTGTGTCCCCTGCTCTGGCCTCTGATCTGGCAGAAATTTGCTGCTGCTGTGGTCTCTGGTCTGGCAGAGTTTGGCTGGTGCTTTGGGCTCTGGTCTGGTAGACAGAGATCAACAAATATGTTGTTGCTCCATTCTCTGGTCTGGCTGAATGCAGGTCATCATTCCAAACTCGGGTGTAGTTGGATGGAGCCTGATTTGGGGGTAGGTCACCACTAATGGAATAGGATAGAGGGCCCATAGAGAGACAGGCCACTGTTCTGAGTTTTTGGTATTTTTTCTTCCATTCTCTTCGAGCGCATTATACCCAGTACATTTTTTTTCCTTTGTTGTACTTTTGTGATTTTGTTTGCTTGTGATAGTCTCAGTGGGCTGGTGATCAAACAGCTGTGCTCCATTGTGACTTTGCCTTCCCCATGCTCCCAACACTACAAGCTGGGGCACCTCTGGTCATCAGTGGAAACACATATTTCCACATATTTGGCGAGGAAGGCTCGGTTGGAGAGGGGTCTGTGTGCAGATAGTCTTTCTGGGCTTGACCTTGTTGCCTCCTTGCTATCTCTATGAGGAAGTTCGGTGACCTGAGGTTAGCTCTAGCTTGGAACAATGACCACCAAATAATGCTCTTAGTTGAAAGGTATTGTAGTTATTACTATTATTATTATTTGGTTAGGGTCCCCTGTAGCCCAGCCCAGCCTTAAACTAAACAGCTATAAGATGACCTTGAATTTCTGATCCTTCTGCTCCACCTCGTATCAAGTGAGGTACACTCCCAATCCCACAAACTTCTTTTTTTTAGCCATAGGTGGCTTCAACAAGGAAGTGAACCAAACACAAATAGGGAAGGCTTGGCTCCACTGAGTTCCTGGGTCTGAGCCTGTGTACTGGCACTGTACACAGAATACCCACCTGAGCATCTTGATATGTCACTTATTATCATGGCTGTACTTATGAGATTGTCACCTGAGAATGAAAACAATTCTTTTTTAGTTAAGGTCTCATACTGGCAACTAAAAGAATTTTATTAGAAAATCTTAGAAAGCACATGTATGATTGTGGTTTGAATGGGTGGGGAACCTCTGTCAATGTGCTCCCCAAAGTGCTAAAGGTCGTAAGCATGGGGAATGGGGAGGAGTAGATGAGGAATTCACCATGTCTGAGTATCTACCCCTACCCCCCAGAAAATGAGTTGCTTTAATTAATCACCAATGCAAGAAAAAAAATAGCTAGAATGCATTTGAGGTTCAAGGTTTAGAAGTGAGGCTGCAGGGGTCCTTTTGGCAATGCTTTGAAGAACTGCATCCATTCAAGTGCAATGTTTGTAAATTCACACTGAGCAAGGAAGGCAGGGAAGGGAAGGGGAGGGAGGAGAATAAAAAGGAGGACAGGGGAGAAACATGTTCAAACTTTTCCTGTCAAGAAAACGAAAAGAAAAAAAAATCTTAATGAAGTCCCACTTTTTGTATGTGTGCCCAAGAATTTTTTTATCATTATTTATTTAATTATTTGTGTCAAATATTTTTTTAATTTTTTAAACTTTTATTAATTACACTTTATTCACTTTGTATCCCCCCCATAAGCCCCTCCTTCCTCCCCTCCTAACCCCACCTACTTTTCCCTTTCTTCATGAATGATCCTCCCCAAGTCCACTGATAGGGGAGGTCTCCCTTTCCTTCCTTCTGATCTTAGTCTGTTAGGTCTCATGAGGAGTGGCTGCATTGTCTTCCTCTGTGGCCTGAGATCAAAGAGCAGGCCAATCAGTTTATGTTACAGGCAGTCCCTCTTCCCATTACTATGTAACCCACTTGGACACTAACTGTCATGGGCTACATCTATGCAGGGGTTCTAGGTTATCTCCATGCATGGTACTTGGTTGGAGTATGAGTCTCTGGAAAGACCTTGGTGTTCAAATTTTCTCATTCTGTTGCTCTCCTTGTGGAGTTTCTGTCCTCTCCAGATCTTACTATTTCCCACTTCTTTCATAAGATTCCATGTACTCTGCCCAACACTTGGCCATAAGTCTCAGCATCTGCTTTGATAGTCTGCAGGGCAGAGCCTTTTAGAGGGCCTCTGTGGCAGGTTCCGAACTTGTTTCCTGTTTTCTTCTTCTTTTGATGTCCATCCTCTTTGCCTTACAGGATAGGGATTGAGCGTTTTAGTCAGGATCCTCCCTCTTGATTAGTTTCTTTGGATGTACAGATTTTAGTAGGTTTATCCTATATTATATGTCTATATGAGTGAGTATATACCGTGTGCCAAGAATTTTTAAGTTGTGTTTATGTGTACATTCCTTTCATCATATTTACATATATACTCTAAACGTTTGCTGAATAATGGTGTTTCAATGTCGTTCCCACATTTCAACTGAATTATTTTTGGGCACTAAATCTAAACCTAATTCTTATCCATATTTGGAGGTTTTACTTTCTCCAATGTGTGGTTTTATTTTCTTAGTTAACAGTGTGTACACAGTCCCTTACACCAGGGTCATCATATTTGTGTCTCTAACAAAGTAATGAAAAACATTAAATAGTACTAATAATGTTAATGACTAAAATGAAAATAACTGAGTGCATTGTACAATGATCTCAGATGCTCTTTTCAGACAGGACATTTTATGATGAAATTTTTTCATGAGGCACAAAATGCCTGCTAAGCTTAAGGCTTGTTTACAACATTCTCTTGAAAACAAGGTTCAAGATGAATCCTGAAGTCATAACATCAAATGATGTACAGAGAGGACATAATCACCTTTGCAGATATGGGCTCCTAGGGATAAGTATGGTAGGATTCAAAGCTCAGGACACTTTCTGAGAATATGACTTCTCATAAAACCTAATGAAAAAATTGATTCATCCCAGAAAATGAACATATACATAAAACCAAATACATATAAAGCAGGTAAATGTCAGGAGAAGGACCAGGTTAAAAATTAACACCAAATAAGTATCACTGTTGCTGTATCTGGAATTTCTACCTTATTTGGAATGCAGAGACAAGAAGACTGTTAACTCCTGTATTGAAGGAAGTGCATCTGCATAAAGAAAAGCAATGTTTCAATTCTCCTGTTCTTTTTTTCTTCTCCCCTTCCTCCTCCTTCCTTACCTCCTATATATGAAGCAAATGTTCTACCTCTTAGTTGTATTCCTGCCTTCTGTACAAAACAGGCAGAAACAGATAATCTTTGGATATAATGAAGCCAGATGCTAAATCTCACTAAAGCTTAAAGGAAGTAACTTGTTATGGGATAAATTAAAGAGAACACAGAGAAGGCAACAGGCATAGAGTAGGGTGTCCTAGTAACAGCAGTAACAGAACAAGATAAAAAGACTCCAGGAAAAATTTTTTACAGATGGCACAATGGCTGGCATTAACAAATAAAATGCTACATGCTCCCATCCTTTAGGTGAGAATTCTGTTTTACTATCAGATTATGAAGACTTTGTTAAAGGAATTTACTTTTTAAAAGGTTATTTGTCCTTTCACAGAGAGTTATTGTGAATTAGGTACCCAATACTCTGCTAAGTCCTGAACACACAAAAATGATTGATGTAAACACCACTTTCTCTATAAGCTTACAGTCTTGTGGGGTAATCCACCATAAACAAACCCATAGACCATGCATAGAAATGTATACATCACTATAAATTCCACTATGAAACCTAAAGGAAAGCAAGAGGTACCTAACACCCCAGAAAAGATAAAGAACATACATATTCAAAGGCTGAGAGATGAGAACATTTTAGTTCAGTAGGTGAAATGAAAGAAGGTGAATTTGTTTTCAGTATACTAGGGAAGAAGAATGGAATGATGATGATGATGATGATGATGATGATGATGATGATGATGATGATGATGATGATGATGATAATAATAATAAAAAGATTAAAGAAGGATGGTAGCCATCCCTCTCTGCTGCTGCTGTTTTGTTCATCCTTGCACCCTCTCATGTGACTCTATGCCCTCTAGTGGTGACGGGAGGCAACTTCTCCATCATTTCTCTCTGGAACTGTTGATGGTTTGTTTAATCAGCAGAGCCTGCAGGGCTGGTGGCCTCCAGGGAGAACCCATGAACGGGAGGCTCTGGCAGGGTGACTCCAGGAAGTGACCATGCTTCCTCAGCCCGGTTCTGGATGGAACTCGGAACCCTGGTTGCCAGGTAACGGGAGGCCAGCAGCAGCAACAGCAGCCTGGACAGACCAGCCGGTCCAGAGGAGCTGGAGAGATGAGTCTCTTCTGCTTCCAGACCTCCACGGGCTCAGGTCTCAGAGAAGACAGCGGTGGTCGCCTGTGCCGCTGCTGGAGACATGTGGTGCGCTCCCTGACACATTTCTGGCCTGTTCCCCACTGGGAGACCAAGGTAACCAGGGCCGTCCTGCAGCAGGGAAGCTTTCTGGTCCACCCCACCCCCCATCCACCGCGATCGCAGCCTGGACGAGTGTTCCTGTTGGGACACTGAGGAACGCTTTTCATGCCTGCTTCCCGCTTAGGTGTAGGGAAATTGGTCATTGGTGCCCCTCGGGGTTTGCACACTTAAAGCCTCCCTCCTGCCCTGGTCCTTCCTCATAGCGAAAGGTAGTGAGCCTTCCTTCATGGCATCCTCATGCTCAGCAATGATCACATGGACTATGTGAAGCAGATGATTCCCTATTTGCCCACCTTCTGGCCCTTTATCCAAAGATTGCCACCATCTGGTTGGTTCTGGACCTGATGCTGAAAAGGCAGGAGAGTGGTTCCACCAGGGATCTAGCCAGCTCTCAGATCTTCTCCTGCTGTTTCCCAGGGCCAGTGCCCTGTGCCCTCACAGAACCGGACGTGTGAGTCCCAGCAGCCTGAGTCCCAGGCCAGACCCCTTAAAGTGACATGGCCAAACATGGGTGATTGTGGCAGGGTGGGGCTCTCACAGGTGCCATTCACCTTCCCCAGGGAATCTCACACACCACCATTTCTCATGCCCTGAGCGACCTTTCCCCGTTTGTGTAAAGGATTCTGGACCCCATTTGCACTGTTTGTTATGGATGGAGCCCCTAGCACCCCCACACCCATCCCTGGGAAGATTCTAATAGTTCCTTCTAGATGTCTGGGTGGCTTGGGGACATGGGGCAGTAGGGGTATCACCCCCATGAACTGTCACAGGTATAGATCCTTCAGGCGGAAAAGCAGACAAAGACATGAGTAGGCTTGGGGTGGAGGGGGAGGTGAGCAGGAAGGGGTGTTTAAGGCCAGGGTGGAGGGCCAATTTTGGCCAGGAGCCTCACCTTTGGGGTTCTCTACCTAGGGACTGTCCTCACGACCTAACCTGCTGGTAGAGGATAGAGGTTTCCCACTGGGCTCCTAGGTTTTGAGCAGCAGAGGGAGAGACAAAAAAGGAAAGGCCCTGGGGGATACCAATGCCCCCCCCCGCAGTTCCAAAGAGAGGCCAGACTCCCGACACAGTGTCCCTTTGCCCTGCTCTCACCCACAGTGCCATCTTCTCGTTCTTGTCCCAGTGGCTGCAGAAATTCCCCAGGATTTCTCTGGGCCCCCGGACCTGGCCATCGTGAGACGGCTGCTGGACTATGCAAGGATCCATGTGCCCACTGCAGAGTCGGACTGCCAATCTGGGGAGATCCTCCGGGCAATGGATAAGCCCTAGATAAGCTTAAGCCTGAGAAGGAGGAGGAGAATTAGGAGGAGGATGAGGATCCGAGGGAGGCGCCTAGTGAGGTAGCAGCTGATTCCAACCCCGTGTCCCACAGGGGAAGTGTCCTGAAGCTCTGGCCAAGGAAGCAGAGGAGGAAGACTGTCAAATCGACTGTCCTGCGGGTAGGAGAGGGGACTGTGCCTCCCCTGGCATGGAGAGGCCATCTTGGGTTAGCTCACCCCATTCTGCGTGCCTTCAGGCTGCTCCCTTATCCCAGATGACGGCTCACCCCTTTCTTTGCCCAGATCCGGGGCTACTTGGGGCCTCAACTGCAGAGCTGTCCATGAAAGACACCTTGGTGGTACAGGAGAAACGGAGCCTGGTTTTGGAGGCAGATGCTAAGCCCAAAGAGGATGCTGAGATCCTGGATCCCATGGCTGCAGGATCCCCAGTCTTGCCAGAAGCTGGACCAGTGCAACCTCTGGCTTTAGCATCAGAGGACACACAGGCCCTTGTGGACTTGGCGGATGAGCTACTGTTTCTCTCCACTGTAGTGCACTTGGGGGCACCCATTCCCCTGTCCCCGCTGCCCGAGGTAGACATATAGTTCGTACAATTGCCGGCTGAGCTGCATCCAGCGCCTTCTCCCCTTAGAGAAAAGATTCCCTTAATTTTGTATATTTTTAAATTGCTGTTTTTCACTCTTGTGTTATTGTTGTTGGTTTCATATTATTATTATTTAAAACGTGTTGCTTACTCAACTTAAGTGATGTATTCAGAGATGGGGCCTCCCCATCGGCCCACAGTGGGTGGCTTAGCCAAGGGGTATGGAGCCTGTTTTTGTTGAGAGTTTCCTGCGAGTTGGGCATGTGCATCCATCTATAGAAGATGCTGCCAGGTGTGTAGTTGGTGCGCAGGGGGTCTACTGGGATAGATTGAGCCCCAGAAAAAAAAAGCCCAACAGGGCCAGTGCTTGACAGCAGAATTTTGGGGCCACAGCTGGGCCAAGAGCTAGGCTCTGAGGACCAGGACCAGGACCAGGACCAGGAACAGTACCAGGACCCAGCTCTGTGGACACTATCCCTGAGGGGAAAAAAACCCTATAATTTGAGATACAGAGTACATTTTGGGGGATCATTTAAATACATGATATTTCTACATAGCCATGCCTGTTTTAGAACTCAGTTTTGGAGCTGGGCATGGTGGCACACACCTGTAATCCCAGCACTCAGGGAAGAAGTGACTTGAATTTGAGGCCAGCCAGGTCTACAAAGTAGATCTAGGACAGCCAAGACTACACAAGGAAATTTTGTCTAAAAAACAAACAAATAAATGAACGAACAAACACAAAAGAGAGCTAATTGTGTGGACCAAGCTGACCATAATCTCAGAAAGATTAGGTTTCCATGGACTCCCAGGTCTACGATGACAGGGATGCATCTCTGAGCAAAGCTAAGATATTTTTAATGACTTATTCTTGAATCAAGGAATGAATGGATAAAATAAGATGTACACAGGTAACATTTTTTTTCTTTTAATGAACAGTAATAAGTCTTCAAATTCTACATTTATTTACAATTGCAAAATCATTTCTGATGTTGTCAGTAAGTGGGTTTTCTCCTTTGCTTTAATTTCATCCATTGAAAAATGTTTGAGTATGTATGTGCCATGAGAGGACAACTTATTGCTGTTTACTATCTGTTTACATCCCATATATGAGTTTTCAACATGAAACCCAAAGAGTCTTTTGACCAGTGAAAGAACTGGCCCTTAATTAGGTTTAAAAATGATTTATGTATGTGCTGGTGTGTGAATTTGTACATACAAAGGCCCAAGTATAGAAATATTAGAAAAATTCTATAGGAGTAATATTGGCTACCCAGAAATTGAGCTCAAATCATCAGGCTTAGAAACAACCAAGTATTCCCACTGAGACAACTCTCTGACATTCACTTGTAGATCTGAGACAGTTTTATGAATAAGTCTTTACTCCTAAGAAAGAACTAACACATTCCAAAAAAAATGACAGCATTATATCATTTTAATTTGTACATAGCATTTATTATTATTATTATTATTATTATTATTATTATTATTATTATTATCATGTTCTTCCATCCTTATAGGACAATAGGTTTATAATCTGGATAGAAGACAATGTTTTACTGATGTAATATTTCAATTAAGTTTATTTGAGTATCAATGAACTCAGTGGGGAATGTCTGTGGTAAGCAAAACTGGCAACATGACTTTGAACATATAACAATGACTAAAATAAACCCCACAAAGCTGTCACCAAGTCTTCATACATTTGTCATGGCCTAAGAACCCATAGTCAGATTACACATACACACACAACATGCTGTTTTGAAATAAATATCATTGCTGTTACATTATTCAGCACCTCTAGATAATTCTCTCAGAAGGCAGTACTTCAACATTATGTGTCATGTAGTAACTAATGGGAACATAAGAAGAATGGAACTTCAAATAACATATATATGTGTGTATATATATATATTCATATATATTTATGCATGTATACATACATACATATACACTATTAAGCATTTTAACATTAATGTTGGTAAAAATAGAACACATTGGGGGAACATCTTCCACCCTTGGACGTGTACTCAGAAAGCTGACATGAGAATCAAGACTTCAAATGCAGCTTTGCCTAATTACTGACATCCAAATCAGGCTTGAAAACAAACATCTTAAAGGAATTTGTGAAAATGAAAAACAAAAGCACCATGCTTTCTCAGAGGCCCTTCATTGAAAAGCATGATCACATACCACATGGTATAAATAAGCAATGGATCACATAGATGATGGGAATCCCATTCTATACTTTTCAGCAGAAAAATACCTATCAGCAAGTGGAAATGCATTAGATCAACAGCAGCCACAGAAAGAATAACAGATTTACCTAATAAACTTCTGTGATTGGATTTGATACACATACATCAAACTTCAATACCTACTCCAATGTTTCAAAATATAGAACACAACCACAATTGGTGACTTCCTCCTTTACGTTATAAGTGAACATGGTAAATAATTTACTTCCTCCAAGGCTATGATGAAAAACAGATTAAAAAAATTTTTTTAGTAGATTCTTAGGGAGTACAGATTTTAGTATGTTTATCCTGTATTATATGTCTAATACCCACTTATGAGTAAGTAAATACCCTGTGTGTCTTTCTGCTTTTGGGATACCTCACTCAGGATGATCTTTTCTAGATCCTACCATTTGCCTGCCAGTTTCATGATTTCCTTATTTTTAAATGCTTAGTAGTATTCCCATGTGTAAAAGTACCACAATTCCTATATCCATTCCTCAATGGAGTGGGACCTGGGTTGTTTCCAGCTTCTGGCTATTACAAATAAAGCAGCTACAAACATGGTCCAGCAAATGTCCTTGTTGTACACTTGATCAAATTTTGGATATATACCTAGGAGTGGTATAGCTGGATCTGGAGGTAGCACTATTCCTAATTTTCTGAGAAATTACCACATTGATTTCCAAAGTGGTTGTACAAGTTTACATCACGACCAGACATGGAGGAGTGTTCCCCTTTTCACACATCCTCTCCAGCATGTGTTGTCACTTGAGTTTTCGATCTTTTCTGTTCGGATAGGTGTAATGTGATATCCTGGGTTCATTTTGATTTGTATTTCCCTGATGACTAAGGAAGACTTTTGAGGGGGCAGGAGTTCCACAAGGAGAGCATTGGGACTGATACTCCAACCAAAGACCATGCATGGAGATAACCTTGAACCTCTTCAACTCCTGCCCAGATATATTCCATGGCAGCTCAGTCTCCAAGTGAGTTTCCTAGTAATGGGAACAGGAACTGTCTTTGATATGAACTCAGTGTCTGGCTCTTTGGTCACCTCCCCTTGATGGGGGAGCAGGCCACAGTAGAGGACAATGCAGCCAGTTCTGATGAGATCTCATAGGCTAGGGTCAGATGAAAGTGGAGGAGGACCTCCCATATCAGTGGACTTTAGGACAGAAATAGGAGGAAGTTAGGAGGTTGAATAAAGGAGGGGATGAAGGATGGAGCCACAGCATGGATACAATGTGAATAAACTGTAATTTACAAAAACATAATTTTTTTAAAAGTTAAAAAAAAGAAACAACCTTCAGATACTAGAAGGTTTTTTTGTTTACATCCCAGGATATTGTTTTTTGAGAAAGAGATTTTCTGTATAGCCTTGACTGACCTGTCATACTTTCTAGACCAGGCAGGCCTTAAACTAACACAGATCCATTTCCTTCTGCCAGTCATAGTGCTAGTATTAGAGGCATTTGCCAACAATCCAGGCTTTGATTTTTTTAATTTAATTTAATGTTTTATTTTTGCGACATGGTATCTCAGTGCATCATTGCCAATCCAGGACTCTCTTTGTAAACCAGGCTGACCTTGAACTCACAGAGACCTACCTTCATCTGCCTCTCAAGTGCTGGGACTATGGATGTGTGTCACCATGCCTCGTAAGACTTTCTTATAGCCTTGTCACACTATGTGATTTCAGATATATCTAGCCACACATCTAGCCTGTTTTTTTAGACAATGTTTCTCTCTAGCCATGCATGTCCTGGACTTGCTTTGTAGACCAGGGTGACACTGAACTTACACAGCAGCATGCTTGTGTCTCCTAGAGAGACAGGATTAGAGATATGTGCCACAAAGCCTGGCTCAGATTTTTTATTTCAATAATATATCTATATGATTAAAACATAAATTGAAACATATACATATGATTAAAACAAAATGTATATATTAATATATAACATATTTATTAAATATATTGGTTTATATTACTATATTTAGTGAGAATATATTAATTATACATATGAATATTTTGGTATTTTGAGAGAGGGTTTCTCCTTTTAGCCTTGGCTATCTTGGACTAGATCTGTAGACCAGCCTGACCTTGAACTCACAGAGACTGGCCTGCTTCTGCCTGGCAGAGTACTGGGATTAAAGGCCTATGCCAACTCTTAGTATTTAGGCACCTGTTTCTGGCTTTCCTAGCAACCTGTGATGTCATTACGTGTTGACTGCCAGGGAGGGCAGGTGTGGTTACTTTGCTCCTTAAAAGGATCTGCCTGCCCACTTTGTCTCTCTCTTGGCCTCTCGCCCTCTTGCTATTGCCTTCTTGCGCTCTCCCCCTTCTCTGTTGGGGTGCCCCCTTCTCTCTCTTCCGCTATCATGTCCTGCTGTCTCCTTCTCTCTCTCTCTTCATCTCCATCTGAGAGACCACCTGAGAATGCAAACAACTGTAAAATAAAAAACAGCTGTGACTATTCCCATCTTTGAATTAAAGCCAGAGCCACGTAGCTCTCAAAAGGCAGGATGAACTGCTCTGAGATAGGTTTTAAAAAATAACGGCAGGGTGAATTGTTTTGAGAAAACTCACAAATGGCCAAAAACTGCAAACAACTAGCTGTAAACTATCTTCATGCTATTCTTGCTGACCAATCAATGTATAGAGCAAAAGTGGCCAGATTTTTAAGTATAAAAATCCTGTGCTTTGCATGCTTGGGGTCGTCTCCTGTCTTTGGAGGGGTGACCGTATCACGATTGGAAAAACAAAAAACAAACAAACAAACAAACAAAAAACTCTTGCTTCTGCATGGAGTCGTGGTCTGTGGGGATTTCTGGGAAGGGCGCAATCTTGAACTCCTGAGCTGTGAGACCCCAGGCCTTACATTTTTGGTGCGTTTGACCAGGAAAGGGCGTGCCCCTTCCCCAACCCTCATCAGACTGAGTTCGGAGGTTGAGCTCAAAACAGGTTAGTCTAATTTCTGTTTTGCTTTGCTTGTTTCTGTCTTACCAATCTGTTTCTGTTTAGGCGCCTATCTAGACCTTTTTTTAGTCATCTGATCATTCATTGTGATAGACAGACGTATCAGACTATCACTTGACTGGGAACTGGAGGACGCTCCGGTTTGGGAGGCTAGGATTGGGACGCTCCTCCTCCCATCTATTTTCTGTTAGAGATGGCTGCCGCCAGGCAGCCTTTCAATCAGAGTTCTGTGGTACCACCCTCAAGGGCGTCCTTGTCTAATTGTCTGTCTTGTTCTCTTTGTCTCTATCTGTGTTTCCTCTTTGACTTTCTTGACAGACGACTTTATTATGGGACAAACTGTGACTACACCCTTATCCCTCACCCTTGATCATTTCTCAGCGGTGAGATATAGGGCACATAACATTTCAGTTGAAGTTAAAAAGGGAAAATGGCAAACTTTCTGTTCCTCAGAGTGGCCTACTTTTCAGGTTGAATGGCCACATGAGGGCACCCTTCACCTTGACAAAATCCTTGCTGTCAAGATTAAGACCCTCCAGACTCCAGGAGGCCCTCTGTCTAAGGATCAGTGTGCATATTGCAAGGAGAAAGGACATTGGATCAAGGATTGTCCTAAAAGGACGAAAAAGCCAGAAAAACCGAATGCCCAAGCCCTGGAGACCCAGGTCCTAACCCTGGATGATGACAGTGATTAGGGGGGTACAGAGTTTGACCCCTTACCCAGAGCCCAGGGTAACCCTTAAGATGGACGGGAAGCCAGTCGACTTCTTAGTGGACACTGGCTTCCAGCATTCTGTTCTGTTACAAGATTTTGAAGCTAAAAAAGAAGAAATCATCGGTCCAAGGAGCCACTGGATGTAAACAATACTCATGGACTACCCGAAGAATGGTGGACGTTGGAGTGGACCGGGTATACCACTCATTCTTAGTTCTCCCTGAATGCCCATACCGGCTGTTAGGGCGAGATATTCTAACTAAGATAGGAGCCCATATCCATTTTAGACCAGATGGCCCACATTTGACAGACAATAAAGGAGATCCCATTCATGTACTGACAATTCAACTGGAAGATGAATGCCGCCTTTCTGAAAAGGTGGTAAGTCCAGAAAAAGACATTGACTGGTGGCTACAGAGATTCCCCAGGCATGGGCTGAAACAGATGGCCTAGGAAAAGCAGAGAAACAGCTCCAGTTCTGATAGAGCTGAAGCCTCAGGCTACCCCAATCACGGTGTAACAATATCCAATGTCTAAGATAACCCGTGAGGATCCACCCTCACAAACAGAGGTTCCTTGATCTAGGGGTTCTCAGAAGGGGCTATTCTGCCTGGAATACTCTATTGCTGCCAATTCAGAAGCCTGGATGCAATGACTATTGACCCCTACAGGACTTGAGGGAAGTTAACAAACAGGTCATGGACTTACACCCTACCGCACCCAACACATATAACCTGTTGAGTTCCCCTCCCCCTGACAGGGTTTGGTATATGGTCCTGGACCTTAAGGACACATTTTATTTTTTTTTGTCTCCAACTCAGCCCTACCAGGCAAGACATTTTTGCTTTTGAATGGAAAGACCCAGACTCAGGGGACTCAGGTGAGCTTACATGGACTCAACTTCCTCAAGGTTTAAAAATTCTTCTACTATATTTGATGAAGCCCTACACTTGGACCTGGCACACTTCCGGGCCACCAATCCCCAGGTAACTTTTCCCCAATATGTGGATGACATTCTATTAGCTGCAAATTGTAAAGAAACCTGCCTTAAAGCCACCAACTAGCTGTTACAAGAGCTGGGTGACCTTGGATATAGAGCATCAGCAATAAAGGCCCAGCTCTGCAGGAAACAGGTCAGTTATCAGGGATATATATTAAGAGAGGAAAAGAAATGGCTATCAGAGGCTAGAAAAGAGACTGTATTTCATATTCCCCCTCCACGGACTACTAAACAACTGAGGGAAATTTTAGGTACAGCAGGGTTTTGCCAGCTGTGGATTGCAGGATTTGCCAAGATGGCAGCCCATCTGTATGCCCTTACAAAGGGCAAAGACTTTCATCTGGGGAAAGGATGAACAAGCCACATTCGATAATATCAAACAAGCCTTAATGTCGGCCCTAGCATTGGGACTCCCTGATGTAACCAAACCTTTCCATCTTTATGTGGCTGAGAAACAGGGAATGGCCAAGGAGTTGCTAACACAGATAATTGGACCCTGGAAGAGACCAGTAGCCTATCTATCCAAAACGCTTGATTCAGTAGTGGCAAGATGGCCAACCTGCCTTCGAATAATAGCAGTAGTAGTGGCACTAGTAAAAGATGCAGACAAACTGACTTTATGACAGGACCTCACCATCTATGCTCCTCATGCCCCTGAGAGTGTCATAAGGCAGCCACCTGATTGCTGGCTCACGAACACTTGCATGACACCTTACCAGGCTTTGCACTTGAATAATGATAGAGTCACCTTTGAACTGGCTATGGAGCTAAACCCTGCCACCTTATTTACGGATCTAGAAATCCAGCCCCTGGAGCATGATTGTTTGCACGTTCTAGCAAAGGAACAGGGATGGTGCAAGGACTTGAAAGATCACCCTCTTCATAAAGCTGAGGTGACATACTATATGGATAGGAGCAGTTTTTTTTGAGAATGGAAGAGAAAGGCAGAGGCAGTGGTGGTAGATGGACATAAGGTAATATGGGCCCAGGCATTGCCAGAGGGCACTTCTGTTCAGCAGGCTGAATTGATTGCTTTAACCCAGGATTTAACTCTGGAAAAGGGTAAAAAGATAAACATCTACACTGATAGTCAGTACGCCTCATAAACAGCCCATGTGCACGGGGCCATCTATCATCAGAGAGGCCTGCAAACATCAGCTGGTAAAGAGATAAAAAATAAAAAGAGATAAAAAATAAAAACAAGATTCTGACTTTGCTCAATGCACTGTTGCTGCCCAACAAGGTAAGCATTATTCAATTCCTAGGACAGCAGAAGGTCGAGACTTCCAGGGCACCAAAGGGGAATAACATGGCCGATCAGGAGGCTAAAGTAGCTGCTAGAGGAAACTCTTCCCCAGTGGTATTAACAGCTGAATTGCCCAGAGAAGAATGACTAAACTGCTCAGAAACTGACTTAAAGTTAATATGGCAAAAATGGGATATTTAACAACAATGTGGGGGCATGGATTGACTTTAAAGGTAAGATCATTCTACCCCAGGAAGATGCTGAGAGATTGATAACTCAGATGCATAAGTGGACTTACTTGGGGGCAAAGAAATTGGCTGAAGTTGCCCTCCAATACCCGTACCGAATACTAAACCTCACCATCCTAACTGAGAGAGTGACTAGGACATGTGAACCTTGCCAGAGAGTAAACATAGGTAAGAATTTCCAGAGCCCAGGAAAGCAGCTAAGAGGAAGTAGACCCAGAATGCATTGGGAGGTGGATTTCACTGAAATTAAACCAGACAGGTATGACAATAAATATCTCCTGGTTTTTGTGGACACTTTTTCAGGATGGGTGGAAGATTTTCCCACAAAGAAAGAAACCACAATGGTCGTGACCAAAAGATTCTGGAAGACATTTTTCCTCAGTAAGGTATTCCAAAGCTAATTGGGTCAGACAATGGGCCAGCCTTCCTTGCTCAGGTAAACCAGGAGGTGGCCAGATTTCTGGGACTTGATTGGAAGTTACATCATGCTTATAGACCCCAAATCTCAGGACAAGTAGAGAGAATAAATAGAACTCTAAAAGAGACTCTCACAAAATTGACAATGGAGACTGGGGGTGACTGGGTGGTGCTTCTTCCCTTGGCCCTCTTTAGAGTCAGAAATACTCACTCCCTACTAGGCTTAACTCCCTTTGAATTACTATATGGGGTTCCTGCTCTCCTACCTTGACTCTTCTTGGGGACCCTCTTGACATAACTAGTGGTAACTCTGACTTGTCCAGGCTAAAAGGACTGCAGCTTATGCAGAAAGAAATATGGAGCAAGGTTGATAGTGCATATGCGCCCAGGTCCTTGGAGGTGCCCCATCAGTTCCAGGTGGGAGATCTGGTATATGTGCAGTGACATGGCAGCCAGAATCTGGAACCTCAGTTGAAGGGTCCTTATTACATCCTGCTCACCACCCCAACTGCCAAAGTAGAGAGCATCACAGCTTGGGTCCATGTGTCACACGTTAAGCCTGCTCTTCATCAACCTGCAACACCTGGAAAGTCCAAGCCTACAGCAACCCACTAAAACTGAAACTCATCAGGGACAATAAACTCTCAGACCAGAACACCCCTTTGTCAGGGAAAGTATAAGTGAAGTTCAGGTCCTGATGCTCCAGAAAGAGTATCAACCTCTCCATGAGGTTGATCTACAATTTTAGGGTTAAAATTGAGGCAAAAAGGGGGGGTGTGAGAGACCACCTGGGAATGAGAAAAACAACAGTGATTATTTGAATTGAAGTCAGGTGTAGATAACTCTTGAAGGAAAGGGTCAACTGTTCTGAGAACAACTATCTACAACCACCTGTAAACTATCTACAACCACCTGTAAACTATCTACAACCAGCTGTATACTACCTAAAACCAGGTGTAAACTATCTTCATGCTATTCTTGCTGAACAATCAATGTATAGAGCAAAAGTGGTTTCAATTTCAGGTATAAAACCCTGTCCTTTGCATATTTAGGGCTGTCTCCTGTCTTTGGAGGGGGGACCCTATAGAAATTGAAATAAAACGCTTGCTTTTGCCTCAAGTTGTGGTCTATGAGTGTTCCTGGGAAGGGCACAATCCTGAGCTCTTGAGCAGTGAGACTCCAGGTCTTACAACATGAAACTAAAATGCTTTTGCAATCCATTCTTTAGGTGGTGGAGCAGCTTATAAAATGGGAAACCTCTTTACAAGCTATACAACAGACAGGTTCAATTCTAGACCATTCAAAGAAGTCATAAAATGTAAACATGAACAAAAAAAAAAAAAACAATCCAGAAAGATAATCCTCAGTGAGGTGTCCCAGAAGCAGAAAGATATACACGGTATACACTCACTTTCAAGTGGATGCTAGACCTATAAGATAGGATAAACAAACTAAAATCTGTACACCTAAAGAAGATAAATGAGAAAGAGGACCTAGGTAAGATGATCAATCCTCACTTAGAAAGACCAATGGGATGGATATAGGCAAAAACAAGAAACAGGACAGAAGCCTGCTCCAGAGGACCAATGAAAGACTCTACCTAGCAGTGTATCAAAGCAGATGCTGAGACTCATATCCAAACCTTGGGCAGAGCACAGGGAATCATATGAAAGAAGGGAGAGTTAGTGTGACCTGGAGAGGACAGGAACTATACAAGGACCAAATATATCAGCACAGGGGTCTTTTATGAGACTGTTTCTCCAACCAAGGACCTTGTATGCATATAACCTACCACCCCTGCTCAAATGTAGTCCATGTGAGCTCTGTATCCAAGTGGGTACCATACTAAGTGGAACAGGGACTATTTTAGACATGAATTCAGTGGCTCACTCTTTGAACTCCCCCCTCCCAAGAGAGAATCAGACTGCTAGGCCACAGAGGAGGATATTTCAGCTAGTCCTGATGATACCTGATAAGCTAGGGTCAGTTGGAATAGGAGGAGGCCCTCCCCTATCAGTGGACTTAGAAAGGGGTAGGAAAGAGATGAGGGAAGGAGGGTAGGATAGGGAGGGAATGAGGGACTGGGATACAGCTGGGATACAAAGTTAATAAACTGTATCTAATATTAAAAAATAAAAATAAAAAAGTGGGACATATAACAAATTTCCTAAAGATGAAACACAAAATGCTGACAGTTTTTTGTTTCTTTGAAAACAGAATTTTTTTTCTGAACAATTTTCCTGTCCCAGGCTCTCTTTATAGAACAACCTGTGCTTGAACGCACAGAGATCCACCTACCTTTAACTTCCTGAGTGCTAGGAATGCAGGCGCTCACCAACAGCCCTAGGAGCTGACAGTTTATTTAGTTTTAGCATTTTATTTTTGTTGTTGTTTCATGCACTACATCTGAACTGCAGTTTCCTCTTCCTCCACTCCTCCCAGACACAATCTATCCACCACTACTCTGCCCAACTCTGCCCAGCTCACCTCTCCTTCATCCACTGCTTTTTTTTCCATTTATTTTATTTTCAATGAAAAAAAAAAGGTGATGGCATAGCAAGTTATAATAAAACTAGGAACAATCCCTCACATCAGAGTTGGTCAAAGCAATACATGAGGAGAGAAAGTGTAGCTAAAGCAGGAAAAAGAGTCAGAGACACCCCCATTCTCACTGTTGGAAGTCCCTCAGCGAAATCAGGATAATAATCATAAGGTGTATGCCAACAACCTAGCTCACAAGACTCATAGAATATTTATGTTTTTGTCCTTCAGTCTCTGATCCCCTATGAACTCAGTTGACTCAGTGGGCCATGTGCTTGTTGTGTCCTTAATATCTCTGGTTCCTACAATACATATTCCCTCATTTGTGGGGTTCCCCTGGATACATCATTGTGTTTGGATAAGGGTCTCTGCATCTGTTCCCATGAGATGCCTCGTGATGTCTCTCTGATGACAACTGGGCTAGGCACTCATCAATGATTATAGCATAGTATCTTTCATTGTCACTTTTTGTCTGTCATGTTTACAGATATCGTGTGTCTCTAGGTTATCTTGACTCTGGTTCATGGTCATCCAGGCAGTGTCAGGCATGGACTTCCCCTCATGGTGTGGGCCTCAATGTGTTTTCTGGAGTGTATTTCACATTATTGGTTTGGGGTTTTCCTTCTAGTATCTTCTGTAGGGCTGGATGGCTGCATATATACTGGGCATAGTATTCTGGGTTGGCATCGGTGGTCTCTTCGTGTCTGCATGATATCCATCCAAGCCCTTCTGGCTTTCATAGTCTCTGCTGAGAATTCTAGTGTGATTCGGATAGGTCTACTCATTATTTAAATGCTATTTTGGTATTAGCAGTGTCATGCATAGAACAGTTAATTTTCATGGTGTCATCCCCATATAAAATAGAATCTCTGTAACCTGAGAAAATAAAAAATGAACACACTATAATGTGTGTTGAGTGAATTAAGACGAAGAAGGGACTAATTTGAGGTAAAAATAAACTATATATAAATGCTGCAAAAAATTAAAATACTTGTAATTCAATTATGATATTTTAGAATATAACTGCATCAAAAAATTTAATTCCTATGCCATCAATATACCCAAAAATGTATGTAGCATTTTGCCTTTGCATGATGATGAATATTTTTCTATAACTCCTCATATGAAAAGTACTGTTGTTTAAGTGATTTCTGAATGAATTACATAACATTATTAAAAGCAGAAAATTTGGTAGTTCTATGTGAAAGATAATTATATGCATAGTTTATGTTCCCTCTAACTCTCTCTTTATAGGAAAGGATTTATGAAAATGATTTACAATCTGTGAGTCAATTAATTCAACAGTGGATGCCTAAAAATGGAAAATCGAGGAATCTATCAGTGGCTTAGTCCATGAGGCTGGTTGGCTCAACTCACCTTCATATACACAGAACTCCTCAAGAAGAAGGTTCTATAGTCAATGAAGAAATAGACTTGCTACCAAAGCGAAAAAGAACAGGCAAAGAGTAAAACATTCCTTCTTCCATGTCCTTGTACAGGTTTCCAGTAGAAGATGAGGCAAAGATGAGTGGTTGGTTTTGCAGTATGAAGATATGGATTAAAGTTATATTTTTCAGCTTTATAGATCCAGAAGAGAAGTAGAGAAGACTATTTCAAACAAGCAAGAGTACTTTACAATTGTGTCCTTAATTTGGGTGTTTTGCTTAAATCCATATGCAGTCAAGTTAAAAACCAAGAGTCATGATCACACCTCTTTTCAGCTTGAAAGATAATCATATCTCCTCTTTACATTAACTTCCAAATGAAAAGAATAACAGGTCATAGTAATGCCTAAAAATAATTTAATGACGCAGAGTACAACAGCAGACAAATTACATATTTATCTTGATAATAACTGAAGCTAACATTATATAACTGTCCTTCAAAACCGTCCAGGTTAGAAACAACAAAGTCCAGGTTAGAAACAACTCTCCACCGCCGCTGGGCCACTCCACAACACCTCCCTCATAGGGCAACCCACATTAAGCACAAGGATTCACCTCCCACCTGCTAGGTGTATGTAGGGTCCCTAGGTCCAGACCGAGCATGCTCCTTATTTGATGGCTCAGTCTCTGCAAGCCCCCTGGGGGCTGGGGCAGCTGTTTCTGTTGGTCTT
Source organism: Meriones unguiculatus (assembly GCF_030254825.1). Taxonomy (NCBI): domain Eukaryota; kingdom Metazoa; phylum Chordata; class Mammalia; order Rodentia; family Muridae; genus Meriones; species Meriones unguiculatus. The sequence goes on along the minus strand of NW_026843646.1, from coordinate 4,197,782 downwards.
CTTGTGAGGTTCCTCGCACCTCCAGGGCCTTCCATCTTTTCCCCAACACTTACTCAGGATCGCTAGAGCTCTGCACCTTTCTTAGGTGCAAGTCTGAGCATCTGTCCAAGCTTATTTCAGGCTGGAGTCTCTGAGACAATGGTCAGGTTAGGGTCCAGGCAACCGGGTTTTACAGTCCCAATTCTGGGCGTTCTCAATGTGGTCAAATATCGTCCAACAGAACCTGATATTCTTCTTCTGTGAGAGGAGCCTCGAGTGTTGGTTCGATCTGCTCCCATGGTACATCTGGGTCCAGAGCGGCTGGTCCCTGTTCCTCTTCCACTGTTCTCGCCAGTTGCTCCAGGAAGAGCTGGACAGGGCAGGAGTTGCTGGATTCTGGGTAGGCCTCTGTGAAGAAGGTGAGTTCGGGTCTTGACATCAACGCTTCTGCACACTGGCCTCCTGCAGAACCCGATGTCAACAAGCTGTCGCGGGAAGCCTCCTGCTCAATGCAACACGATGCTCCAGGAGCCCTTTCCGGGCCAGGAGAGGCAGGCAGGTCCTCACCTTTAGCTGTGCTGCCTCCAGCGCGGCCTTTCTGCCTGGCCTTTCTGTTCTGGAACCATATGTGGACGGTGTCCTCAGGCAAACCTGTGCTCAGGGCCAGTTGCACCCTCGTGGCATAGTCTGGGGATGGAGAGATCTCAAAAGCTTGCACTAGCATGCTGATCTGCGCTGGACTAAGCCGCGTTCGAGGCCTTCTCCGTTCTGAGGGCGGGCCTCTTGCTTGTTGTACCCTGGCGACAAGCTTTTCAGGAGGCTGTTGGGAGGCTTCATGGCTGGAGCCTGCGGTGGTCTGCTTTGAGGTCTTCCTCGACATGCCAGTTCTGTTTCTGCGGTTTTGAAACCACACGCGGATGGAGGACTCTGGAACTCCGAATTCCCTGGCCAGTTCCTGCCTGGTCCTGAAGCTCGGGTAAGGTGTCTTGGCGAAAACTGAGAGCAAGACCTCCTTCTGCTTGGCCTGCCAAACAGTCTTTTGACGCCGGGATGTCTTTGCCGTGCTGCAGCCACCCACATCTGCCTGATCTTCCATCCTGCTGAAGACACTTTGACAGGAGTTCTTCCTCTCCAGTGTGTACTCAGAACAACACCCAGGAAAGTGCAGACTATGGCAAATGCGTAAATTAGTCCGCTGCTCACCCTTAAATACCGACCTGAAGCCCCACCCACTCCCTCGAGGCCTCCAATTACAGGCCAAACCGTGGAACGCTCTTCTGCTTCCAAACTGTGAAACCCTTCCTTCCTCTTGCGAATTTTCCCATATCCCACCCTAAAGCAGCCTTTCCAGAAACAGTTGGCCTTGTGTTCTACCCAAATTCCACTGCTTAGCTCACAGTACGCACCTGTGTTGGCCCACAAGGAGTTTGAGGGGAGAGTCTAAGGCACGGCTTCTGATGATCAGGCAAGGAGAAGAGGCATAAGCCAGGAGCAGTCTTTGCCTACTTTAACAAGGTCATTCATTCAGCTCTGGCTGATGCTCAAGGAGGAACGTGGCTAGAACAGATCTTGCACTCTGCGTGTGCCGTCTGCCTTAAGTTCCTTTGAGCTCCAGTCACCCGGTGTATGATTTCAACAATCTAAATATGGTTAGGACCCTGCAAGTCTAAGCATTTGGGCAAAGAGTAGACTTATCCTGCAGAAAGACTCCTGGAATTATTTCTGAATTTCTCCTTCAGTGGCAGACTACAGAAGGTGTCAACTTCACTCTTGGACCCTCTGGTTCCACCTATTTAATCCACCATACACTTTGTGCATGTAGAAGGCAATCTCCCACAGCCTTTCTTGAATGTCTGATGGAGGCATACAGCTGGTTTACAACCTATGACCCTACCTCAGATGAGTGTAAGCCAATGGTGACTATAATCTTTATAGACCAGTCAGCCAGAGAAATTTGTAGAAAGCTCCAGAAAATAAAGGGTTTACAGGACAAGTCGTTGAAGGATTTAGTGCAGGTGGCAGAAAAGGTTTTAGACAGCTGGGATATGGAAGAAGAGAAAGAGGAAAGAAAGCAGAAAGAGCAGGAAGTGAGAGAAAGAGAAAGGAAAAGAGGCAAGACAGAAAGTTGACTAAGATCCTGGCCACTGTAGTGCAGTCATAATGATAGGGAGAGAGTTCCTGGAAATCAGAGGGGCCCTCTGTCTAAGGAATAGTATGCCTATTGCAAGGAGAAAGGACACTGGATCAAGAATTGTCCCAAAAGAAAATTGAAGCCCTACACCGGGACCTGGCACACTTCTGGGCCACCAATCCCCAGGTAACTTTTCTGATATGTGGATCATATACTATTAGCTGCAGATTATAAAGAAACCTTACTTGAAGCCACAGATCAGCTGTTGCAAGAGCTGGGTGACCTTGGCTATAGACTGTCGGCGAAAAATGCTCATCTCTGCAGGAAACAGGTCAGTTAAGAGGTGGCTATCGGAGGCTAGAAAAGAGACTGTATTTTATATTCCCCCTTCATGGACTACTGAACAACTGAGGGAAATTTTAAGTAAAGAAGTATTTGCCAAGATGGCAGCCCCTCTGTATCCCCTTACAAAGGGCATTGATTCTTGCATCTGGGGAAAGGATGAACAAGCTGCATTTGATAATATCAAACAAGCCTTAATGTCTGCCCCAGCTTTGGTACTCAGATTGTGACCAAAACCTTCCATCTCTATGTGGCCGAGAATCAGGGAATGGCCAACAGATGCTAACACAGTAAATTGGACCCTGGAAGAGACTAGTAGCCTATCTATCCAAAAAGCTTGATTCAGCAGCGGCAGGATGGCCAACCTGCCTGTGAATAATAGCAGCAGTGGCGGCACTAGTAAACGATGCAGACAAACTGACTCTGGGACAGGACCTCACCATCTATGCTCGTCTTGCCCCTGAGAGTGTCATAAGGCAGCCAACTGATCGCTGGCTCACGAACACCTGTATGACATAATACCAGGCTTTGCTATTGAATAAAGGTAGAGTCACCCTTGCCCTGGCTATGGAGCTAAACCCTGCCACCTTATTGTAGGATCCAGAAATCCAGACCATGGAGCATGATTTGCAGGTTCTAGCAAAGGAACAGGGATGGCGAAAGGACTTGAAAGAGCAACCAATTCCTGATGCGGAGGTGACATACTATATGGATGGGAGCAGTTTTTTGTAGAACGGAAAGAGAAAGGCAGAGGCAGTGGTGGTAAATGGACATAAGGTATTCTGGGCCCAGGCGTTGCCGGAGGGCACATCTGTTCAGGGAGCTGAATTGATTGTTTTAATCCAAGCATTAACTCTGGAAAAGGGTAAAAAGACAAACATCTACACTGATAGTTGGTTCACCTTACCAACAGCCCATGTACATGGGGCCATCTATCAGCAGAGAGGCCTGCTAACATCAGCCGGTAAAGAGATAAAAAATAAAAAATGAGATTCTGGCTTTGGTCAATGCCCTGTTGCTGCCCGACAAGGTAAGCATTATTCATTTCCCGGGACAGCAGAAGGGGACTTCCAGGGCAGCAAAGGGGGATAACATGACCAATCGGGAGGCTAAAGCAGCTGCTAGAGGAAACTCTGTCCTGGTGGTACTAACTGCTGAACTGCCCAGAGAAGAATGACTAAACTACTCAGAAAGTGACTTAAAGTTAATATGGCAAAAAAAAAAAAGGGGGGGGATATTTGACACCGACGTGGGGGCATGGATTAACTCCAAAGGTAAGATCATTCTACCCCAGGAAGATGCTGAGAGATTAATAACTCAGATGTATGAATGGATTCACTTGAAGGCAAAGAAATTGGCTGAAGTTGTCCGACTAGGGCGTGTGAACCTTGCCAGAGTGTAAACATAGGTAAGAATTTCCAGAGCCCAGGGAAGTGGCTGAGAGGAACTGTGGCAGCCTTTTTGGAGTATATGGCAAATTTTGAGTTAATGGCCTCTGAGCAGTGGAACGCTGCCTATTGGCTTTGGCTATTTTCCAAAGTCCAGTTTCTTATAAACTGACCTTGGTGGTCCTACAGCAGACTGCTCTGACCCTGAGAAATTGTGTGCAACCATAGTAACCAGACAGCAGGCTCTGTGTAACCTTGAGTGAGCTCTCCTATGTTCTGACCAAGTAAAGCTCCTACATGAGAAACTGCTTGTACTTTTCTGCCTACTTAAGTGTTAACCTGACGTCCATTAAATCAACACCTGGATAAGCATGTAGACTTGGTGTCATTCTCTGTGTCACCCTGTCTCTCTCTTTCTCCCAGCCCTCTCTCAGGTGGTATTCAGCTGTCACTGCTGGCCAGTGACAAGGAACTAGACCTGGAATGCATTGGGAAGTGGATTTCACTGAAAGTAAACCATCCACGTACAGCAATAAATATCTCCTGGTTTTTGTAGACACTTTCTCAGGATGGGTGGAAGCTTTTCCCACAAAGAAAGAAACCTCCCTGGTCATGGCCAAAAAGATTCTGGAAGACATTTTTCCTCGGTTTGGTATTCCAAAGGTAATTGGGTCAGACAATGGGTCAACCTTCATTGCTCAGTTAAGCCAGGAGGTGGCCAGGTTTCTGGGGCTTGACTGTAAGTTACATTGTGCTTATAGACCCCAAAGTTCAGGACATTTAGAGAGAATGAATAGAACTCTCAAAGAGATTCTCACCAAATTGAACATGGAGACTGGCGGTGACAAGGCGGTGCTCCTTCCCTTGGCCCTCTTTAGGGTCAGAATTACTCTCTCCATATAGGTTTAACACCCTTCGAACTACTATATGGGTTTCTGTTCCCTGACTCTTCTTGGGTACCCCCTTGATAAAACTAGTGGTAAATCTGACTTGTACAGGCTGAAAGAATTGCAGCTTATTCAGAAAGAAATTTGGAGCAAGGTTGGCAGTGCATATGTGCATGGGTCCTTTTAGGTGCCCCATCAGTTCCACGTTGAAGATCTGGTATATGTGCAGTGACATGGCAGCCAGAATCTGGAACCTCATTTGAAGGGTCCTTATTACATCTTCCTCCCCACGCCAACTGCCGTCAAAATAGAGGGCATCATAGCTTGAATCCACGTGTCACATGTTAAGCCGGCTTTTCATCAACCTGCAACACCTGGAAACTCCAAGCCTCCAGCTACCGGCTGAAACTGAAACTCATCAGGGACAATAAACTCTCAGACAAGAACTCCCCTTTTTCTGGGAAAGTATAAGTGCAGTTCAGGTCCTGATGCTCCAGAAAGAGTATCAACCTCTCCATGAGGTTGATCCACAATTTTAGGGTTAAAATTGAGGCAAAAAAGGGGGGGGGTGAGAGACCACCTGGGAATGAGAAAAACAACAGTGATTATTTGAATTGAAGTCAGGTGTAGATAACTCTTGAAGGAAAGGGTCAACTGTTCTGAGAACAACTATCTACAACCACCTGTAAACTATCTACAACCAGCTGTATACTACCTAAAACCAGGTGTAAACTATCTTCATGCTATTCTTGCTGAACAATCAATGTATAGAGCAAAAGTGGCTTCAATTTCAGGTATAAAACCCTGTCCTTTGCATATTTAGGGCTGTCTCCTGTCTTTGTAGGGGGACCCTATAGAAATTGGAATAAAACTCTTGCTTTTGCCTCAAGTTGTGGTCTATGAGTGTTCCTGGGAAGTGCACAATCCTGAGCTCCTGAGCAGTGAGACTCCAGGGCTAACAACATGAAACTAAAACGCTTTTGCCATCCATTCTTTAGGTGGTGAAGCAGCTTATAAAATGGGAAACCACTGTTCCAGCTATGCAACAGACAGGTTTATATCTAGACCATTCAAAGAAGTCATAAAATGTAAACATGAAGAAACAAACAAACAAACAATCTAGAAAAGATCATCCTGAGTGAGGTATCTCAAAATCAGAAAGACATACACGGTATATACTCGATTTTAAGTGGAGGCTAGACCTATAATATAGGATAAACATACTAAAATCTATAAGAAGATAAACAAAAAGATAAACAAGAAAGAGGACCTGGGTTAAGATGATCAATCCTCACGTAGAAAGACAAATGGGATGGGCATAGGAGAAAACAAGAAACAGGACCCTAGCCTACCACAGAGGACCTGGGAAAGACTCTACCTAGTAGTATATCAAAGCAGGTGCTGAGACTCATAACCAAACCTTGGGCAGAGCACAGGGAATCATATAAAAAAAGGGGGAGTTAGTGTGACCTGGAGAGGGCAGGAACTCCACAAGGACCAAATATATCAGGGCACAGGGGTCTTTTATGAGACTGTATCTCCAACCAAGGACAATGTACGCATAGAACCTAGCACCCCTGCTCAAATATAGTCCATGTTAGCTCTGTCTCCAAGTGGGTACCATACTAAGTGGAACAGGGACTATTACAGACATGAACTCAATGGCTGGCTCTTTGACTTCCCGCCTCACAAGGCAGGATCAGATTTGCTAGGCCACAGAGGAGGACATTGCAGCAAACCTGATGATGCCTGATAATCTAGGGTCAGTTGGAACAGGCAGAAGCCCTCGCCTATCAGTAGACTTGGAAAGGTGTAGGTAGTAGATGAGGGAAGGAGGGTAGGAAAGGGAGGGAATGAGGGGACTGGTCTACAGCTTGGATACAAAGTTAATAAACTGTATCTAATATTAAAAAATAAAAATAAAAAAGTGGGACATATAACAAATTTCCTAAAGATGAAACACAAAATGCTGACAGTTTTTTGTTTCTTTGAAAACAGAATTTTTTTTCTGAACAATTTTCCTGTCCCAGGCTCTCTTTATAGAACAACCTGTGCTTGAACGCACAGAGATCCACCTACCTTTAACTTCCTGAGTGCTAGGAATGCAGGCGCTCACCAACAGCCCTAGGAGCTGACAGTTTATTTAGTTTTAGCATTTTATTTTTGTTGTTGTTTCATGCACTACATCTGAACTGCAGTTTCCTCTTCCTCCACTCCTCCCAGACACAATCTATCCACCACTACTCTGCCCAACTCTGCCCAGCTCACCTCTCCTTCATCCACTGCTTTTTTTTCCATTTATTTTATTTTCAATGAAAAAAAAAAGGTGATGGCATAGCAAGTTATAATAAAACTAGGAACAATCCCTCACATCAGAGTTGGTCAAAGCAATACATGAGGAGAGAAAGTGTAGCTAAAGCAGGAAAAAGAGTCAGAGACACCCCCATTCTCACTGTTGGAAGTCCCTCAGCGAAATCAGGATAATAATCATAAGGTGTATGCCAACAACCTAGCTCACAAGACTCATAGAATGTTTATGTTTTTGTCCTTCAGTCTCTGATCCCCTATGAACTCAGTTGACTCAGTGGGCCATGTGCTTGTTGTGTCCTTAATATCTCTGGTTCCTACAATACATATTCCCTCATTTGTGGGGTTCCCCTGGATACATCATTGTGTTTGGATAAGGGTCTCTGCATCTGTTCCCATGAGATGCCTCGTGATGTCTCTCTGATGACAACTGGGCTAGACACTCATCAATGATTATAGCATAGTATCTTTCATTGTCACTTTTTGTCTGTCATGTTTACAGATATCGTGTGTCTCTAGGTTATCTTGACTCTGGTTCATGGTCATCCAGGCAGTGTCAGGCATGGACTTCCCCTCATGGTGTGGGCCTCAATGTGTTTTCACATTATTGGGTTGGGGTTTTCCTTCTAGTATCTTCTGTAGGGCTGGATGGCTGCATATATACTGGGTATAGTAGTCTGGGTTGGCATCGGTGGTCTCTTCCTGTCTGCATGATATCCATCCAAGCCCTTCTGGCTTTCATAGTCTCTGCTGAGAATTCTAGTGTGATTCGGATAGGTCTACTCTTTATTTGAATGCTATTTTGGTATTAGCAGTGTCATGCATAGAACAGTTAATTTTCATGGTGTCATCCCCATATAAAATAGAATCTCTGTAACCTGAGAAAATAAAAAATGAACACACTATAATGTGTGTTGAGTGAATTAAGACGAAGAAGGGACTAATTTGAGGTAAAAATAAACTATATATAAATGCTGCAAAAAATTAAAATACTTGTAATTCAATTATGATATTTTAGAATATAACTGCATCAAAAAATTTAATTCCTATGCCATCAATATACCCAAAAATGTATGTAGCATTTTGCCTTTGCATGATGATGAATATTTTTCTATAACTCCTCATATGAAAAGTACTGTTGTTTAAGTGATTTCTGAATGAATTACATAACATTATTAAAAGCAGAAAATTTGGTAGTTCTATGTGAAAGATAATTATATGCATAGTTTATGTTTCCCTCTAACTCTCTCTTTATAGGAAAGGATTTATGAAAATGATTTACAATCTGTGAGTCAATTAATTCAACAGTGGATGCCTAAAAATGGAAAATCGAGGAATCTATCAGTGGCTTAGTCCATGAGGCTGGTTGGCTCAACTCACCTTCATATACACAGAACTCCTCAAGAAGAAGGTTCTATAGTCAATGAAGAAATAGACTTGCTACCAAAGCGAAAAAGAACAGGCAAAGAGTAAAACATTCCTTCTTCCATGTCCTTGTATAGGTTTCCAGTAGAAGATGAGGCAAAGATGAGTGGTTGGTTTTGCAGTATGAAGATATGGATTAAAGTTATATTTTTCAGCTTTATAGATCCAGAAGAGAAGTAGAGAAGACTATTTCAAACAAGCAAGAGTACTTTACAATTGTGTCCTTAATTTGGGTGTTTTGCTTAAATCCATATGCAGTCAAGTTAAAAACCAAGAGTCATGATCACACCTCTTTTCAGCTTGAAAGATAATCATATCTCCTCTTTACATTAACTTCCAAATGAAAAGAATAACAGGTCATAGTAATGCCTAAAAATAATTTAATGACGCAGAGTACAACAGCAGACAAATTACATATTTATCTTGATAATAACTGAAGCTAACATTATATAACTGTCCTTCAAAACCGTCCAGGTTAGAAACAACAAAGTCCAGGTTAGAAACAACTCTCCACCGCCGCTGGGCCACTCCACAACACCTCCCTCATAGGGCAACCCACATTAAGCACAAGGATTCACCTCCCACCTGCTAGGTGTATGTAGGGTCCCTAGGTCCAGACCGAGCATGCTCCTTATTTGATGGCTCAGTCTCTGCAAGCCCCCTGGGGGCTGGGACAGCTGTTTCTGTTGGTCTTCTTGTGAGGTTCCTCGCACCTCCAGGGCCTTCCATCTTTTCCCCAACACTTACTCAGGATCGCTAGAGCTCTGCACCTTTCTTAGGTGCAAGTCTGAGCATCTGTCCAAGCTTATTTCTGGCTGGAGTCTCTGAGACAATGGTCAGGTTAGGGTCCAGGCAACCGGGTTTTACAGTCCCAATTCTGGGCGTTCTCAATGTGGTCAAATATCGTCCAACAGAGCCTGATATTCTTCTTCTGTGAGAGGAGCCTCGAGTGTTGGTTCGATCTGCTCCCATGGTACATCTGGGTCCAGAGCGGCTGGTCCCTGTTCCTCTTCCACTGTTCTCGCCAGTTACTCCAGGAAGAGCTGGACAGGGCAGGAGTTGCTGGATTCTGGGTAGGCCTCTGTGAAGAAGGTGAGTTCGGGTCTTGACATCAACGCTTCTGCACACTGGCCTCCTGCAGAACCCGATGTCAACAAGCTGTCGCGGGAAGCCTCCTGCTCAATGCAACACGATGCTCCAGGAGCCCTTTCCGGGCCAGGAGAGGCAGGCAGGTCCTCACCTTTAGCTGTGCTGCCTCCAGCGCGGCCTTTCTGCCTGGCCTTTCTGTTCTGGAACCATATGTGGACGGTGTCCTCAGGCAAACCTGTGCTCAGGGCCAGTTGCACCCTCGTGGCATAGTCTGGGGATGGAGAGATCTCAAAAGCTTGCACTAGCATGCTGATCTGCGCTGGACTAAGCCGCGTTCGAGGCCTTCTCCGTTCTGAGGGCGGGCCTCTTGCTTGTTGTACCCTGGCGACAAGCTTTTCAGGAGGCTGTTGGGAGGCTTCATGGCTGGAGCCTGCGGTGGTCTGCTTTGAGGTCTTCCTCGACATGCCAGTTCTATTTCTGCGGTTTTGAAACCACACGTGGATGGAGGACTCTGGAACTCCGAATTCCCTGGCCAGTTCCTGCCTGGTCCTGAAGCTCGGGTAAGGTGTCTTGGCGAAAACTGAGAGCAAGACCTCCTTCTGCTTGGCCTGCCAAACAGTCTTTTGACGCCGGGATGTCCTTGCCGTGCTGCAGCCACCCACATCTGCCTGATCTTCCATCCTGCTGAAGACACTTTGACAGGAGTTCTTCCTCTCTAGTGTGTACTCAGAACAACACCCAGGAAAGTGCAGACTATGGCAAATGCGTAAAGGAGTCCGCTGCTCACCCTTAAATACTGACCTGAAGCCCCACCCACTCCCTCTTGGCCTCCAATTACAGGCCAAACCGTGGAACGCTCTTCTGCTTCCAAACTGTGAAACCCTTCCTTCCTCTTGCGAATTTTCCCATATCCCACCCTAAAGCAGCCTTTCCAGAAACAGTTGGCCTTGTGTTCTACCCAAATTCCACTGCTTAGCTCACAGTACGCACCTGTGTTGGCCCACAAGGAGTTTGAGGGGAGAGTCTAAGGCACAGCTTCTGATGATCAGGCAAGGAGAAGAGGCATAAGCCAGGAGCAGTCTTTCCCTACTTTAACAAGGTCATTCATTCAGCTCTGGCTGATGCTCAAGGAGGATCGTGGCTAGAACAGATCTTGCACTCTGCGTGTGCCGTCTGCCTTAAGTTCCTTTGAGCTCCAGTCACCTGGTGTATGTTTTCAACAATGTAAATATGGTTAGGACCCTGCAAGTCTAAGCATTTGGGCAAAGAGTAGACTTATCCTGCAGACAGACTCCTGGAATTATTTCTGAATTTCTCCTTCAGTGGCAGGCCACAGAAGGTGTCAAGTTCCCTCTTGGTTCCCTGCCACGGCCCGGCCCAGTCGGGCTCCTGTCTTCCGCGGGAGAACAAGGCTTTAGACAGGAAGACACGGTTTCGGCAAAGAATTGACAGAGACACCTTGATGGTTTTGACTCTGCTGCAACTTTACTGAAATCAAGCTAGTATTTTTATAATGATTTCACAAAAGGCACCTTAAAATTGGCATATTTTCCAGAACATTCAGACTTTCACCAAGAATACAAAGTTTACATTTTAACTCAAAATGCAATTAAACATAAAGCAGTACCCACAAATATTCTTGGCCTAGAAACTTTTTGATCAGAGCAAACAAAGGAAAAGAAACCTCAAATATAGTTTTATTATTGCTAACCAATGAAGAGGAAAGTCAGGAGCTAAATCAGATGCCTGCCAAAGTCCTTCTCTATATCAAAATCTAACTACATCTTTGTTAACCCTCCTCCCATATGTCCTGCCCAAGATTTATGATCTTCTCTAGGAACAAGGCACTGAAGGGAGGGGGAAACTCCCGCCAGCTGCACCTCTCATGCTACTATTTCTTAAGAAGGAGCCTATTATTATTTTACTATCCTTAATGCCTATTAATACTAAATTTAATTCATTACTTTTCTTAAACTTATTTTTATTAAAGCCTTTAACAATCTACTAATAATAAATTTCTTTATAAAGTTAATTGTGCTGTTTCAGGTATCACAGGGAAAGATCAAAGAATTTATTATTTTAGCCCCAGAGCCACAACTGAAGAAGCGTAGAAATCTCAGAACACGTCTCTTTTCCAAGTGGGATGAGTTTGCCAGGGACCTTCCAGGGGGCATTATTTCCGAGGAAATCATATCCCCCGCCCTGTAGCTTATGCTACTATGGCGACACTGGCGTGGGTGTGGCAGTTCCTCTGGTTCCACCTATTTAATCCACCATACACTTTGTCCTACTGGAGAAATTTTACAGATTCCTAGAAACTGTATGAACCTTCAGAAGCACACATTGTGGATCCCAAGACTTTTGGGAGAGGATACTGAAGTCATTTCCTTCATTTCAAGGAACAACATTTGTTGCTGCCATTAATTTGGATCTCTGATCATTAGGCACTGTTTTCCAGAACACACAATTTCCGGTACTGCCAAATGTGCCTGTCCTTCCTAAGGGTGCGGCTTTGCCCTAGATGGAGGAGAACAGTAACAGCTGAGAAATTCTAACCCTGCCTTATTTTTGCATCTCATGTTTTACATGTGCCATAATTTTAACTTTTTCCTTGCAGTCCCCATCAACAGTACCTGGGTGTACAATAGATACTGTAGAAGTTATTCTGCTTCTTCCAGAGATCCGCTTTACCATCCCTGAATACACAGGTCCATAAACAGCTGTATTTCCTTTGTAACATAGAAGCCTTGTGGATAGGGTTAGAGGTTTATCTGCAGCCAGATGCAAAGCTGTGCTGCTGCATGCAGTGGTGTGTATCAAGTCTAAAATCCTCAGTTGATATTTTCCTACCTGCCTAGTACCTCATGGCTGCGTGATGGGAGACAGCTCGTATTGTTGCATGAGGGGCCTAAGCCTGACAGGCCCCTCTGTTGGTTTCCTGATGGCAAGAGGTTAGCCTGTATGTCCCTCTTGGGCAGTGATCCCTAGTACAGTGCTTTCCTTTGCCACAGCTGCCATGAAACCCCGGGAACCTTTGCATTCCCTTGGAGCCAGAATCTGCTTGTTCCCTTCTGTGAGTAAAGGGACCACTTGCCTCTGTGTTAACACACCTCCTATTTTGGGTTCTAGAGATTTTAACCTCACAGTTTTTTTTTGGTAAATGCCTGGATTCACCCAAAATAGCACACCAGGTGTTTTGAGAACTGGGAACTCTAGCTGTAGCTTGTCCTGTGAGGTCGGCATGATGCTCCTGAGAGCCAACAGCAGTTGTCTCTCTTAATCATTCATCTCTTGGGGCCGCTCCTCCTTTTCATGCTCTAAATGCTCTCCTACATGTGGTATTTGCAATATCATGTGCCAATAATTGCATCAGTGTTTATCTGGTGTCAGTCTGTTACTGCCTTCTTTAGAGCTGAACCCAATCTCTGTATGAAGTTGGTGAACAGTCTTCTCCAGGGCCTTGAATTACCTTACTGAATGAGGCAGTTGTTTTGCAGAGGCTCCTAAACAGATCCCTGCACCCTTAACACTGCAACATGACATTATTCAGTGACTTCATCATCAGAACAAATGAGGGACCACCTGGGAATGAAAAAAAAAAAAAACAACTGTGATAATTTGAATTGAAACCAGGTGCTGATAGCTCTTGAAGGGCAGGGTGAACTGTTCTGAGAAACAACCAGCTGTAAAGTATAGAGCAAAAGTGATCTGATTTTCAGGCATAAAAACCCTGTGCTTTGCATGTTCAGGGTCATGTCCTGTCTTTGGAGGTGCGACCTATCTCGACAGCAATAAAACCTTTTGCTATTGCATTGAGATGTGGTCTGTGATTGTTCCTGTGAAGGGCGCAATCCTGAGCTCCTGAGCAGTGAGACTCCAGGTCTTACATTTTGGTGCGTTGCCCAGAAAACAGCGTGCCCTTCCTTAACCCTCAACAGACTGGGCTCAGAGGTCGAGCTCGGAACAGGTTAGTCTGATTTCTGGTATACCACTGTTTCTCTTTAGTCACCTAACTGGACCTTTTTGGTCGTCTGCTCAGTCACTGCGATAGACATATTTGTCAGAATATCGATTGACTGGGAACTGGAGGACATTCCGGATTCCATTTGGGGAGGCTAGGTCCTGCATGGTCTTCCTCCCATCTGTTTCTCTTCAGAGACAGCTGCCGTGAGGCAGCCTCTCAATCAGAATTCTGTGGTACCACCCAAAAGGGTGTCCTTGTCAAATTGCCTGTCTTGTTCTTTTTGTCTCTATCATTGTTGCTTCTTTGACTTTCTTGATGGATGACTTTATTATAGGACAGGCTGTGACTATCATGTCTTGGAGGTGAGATACAAGGCACATATTTCTTTGAATATGTCCTATTCTCACACCAGCCCACTTGGGATGATTGCCAGCTACTCTTGCAGGCCCTTTTGACTAGTGAGGAAGGAGACGGGTCCTCCTTTAGACAAGAAAGACTGTGCCAGGAATGGACAGGAGGCCTTCCATCCTCCCTAATGAGATTGATGATGGCTTTCCCCTCACCCACCCCAACTGGGATTACAACGTATCCAGATGTAGGGAATGCCTGCAGGTCTACCGCCAGACTCTACTATCATGTGTCCATGGGGCCGCTCAAAAGCCCACCATTTTGATGAAGGTAAGAGAGATGGTTCAGGAGCCAGATGAATCTCCCACAGCCTTTCTTCAATGGCTGATGGAGGCATATAGCTGGTTTACACCTTATGACCCTACCTCAGATGAGTATAAGGCAATGGTGACTATAATCTTTATAGACCAGTCAGCCAGAGATATTTGTAGAAAACTCCAGAAAATAGAGGGTTTACAGGAAAAGTCGTTAAAGGATTTAGTGCAGGTAGCAGAAAAGGTTTTTTACAGCCGGGAGATGAAAGAAGAGAAAGAGGAAAGAAAGCAAAATGAGCAGGAAGTGAGAGAAAGAGAAAGGATAAGAGGCAAGACAGAAAGTTGACTAAGATCCTGGCCACCACAGTGCAGTCATAATGATAGGGAGAGAGTTCCTGGAAATCGGAGGGGCCCTCTGTCTAAGGATCAGTGTGCCTATTGCAAGGAGAAAGGACATTGGATCCAGGATTGTCCCAAATGGAAGATGAAGCCCTACACTTAAATCTGGCGCACCTCCAGGCTACCAATCCCCAGGTAACTCATCTCCAATATGTGGATGATATACTATTAGCAGCAGATTGTAAAGAAAGTTGTTTTGACGCCACCGACCAGCTGTTGCAAGAGATGGGTGAGCTCAGCTACAGCGAAAAACTCCCATCCTGCAGGTCAGTTACCTGGGATATATATTAAAAGCGGGAAAGAGATGGCCTTCGGAGGCTAGAAAAGAGACTGTATTTCACATTCCCCCTCCAGGGACTACTGAACAACTGAGGGAAATTTTCGGTACAGCAGGGTTTTGCTGGCTGTGGATTCCAGGATTTGCCAAGATGGTAGCCCTTCTGCATGCCCTTACAAAGGGCAATGACTCTTTCATCTGGGGAAAGGATGAACAAGCTGCATTTGATAATATCAAACAAGCCTTAATATTGGCTCCTGCATTGGGACTCCCTGATGTAACCAAACCCTTCCATCTCTATGTGGCTGAGAATCAGGGAATGGTCAATGGGGTGCTAACACAGAAAATTGGACCCTGGAAGAGACCGGTAGCCTATCTATCCAAAACACTTGATTCACTAGTGGCAAGATGGCCAACCTGCCTGGAAATAATAGAAGCAGTGGCGGCACTAGTATAACATGCAGACAAACTGACTCTGGGACAGGACCTCACCATCTGTGCTCCTCATGCCCTTGAGAGTGTCATAAGGCAGCCACCTGATTGCTGGCTCATGAATGCCCGCATGACACATTACCAAGCCTTGCTTTTGAATGATGATAGAGTCACCTTTGCCCCGGCTACAGGGCTAAACCCTGCCACCTTATTGCCAGATCCACAAATCCAGGTTCTAGCAGAGGAACAGGGATGGCGAAAGGACATGAAAGATCAGCCTCTGCCCTACTGTGAGATGACATACTATATGGATGGGAGCAGTTTTGGGAGAATGGGAAAAGAAAGGCAATGGCAGCAGTAATAGATGGACATAAGTTAATATGGGTCCAGGCGTTACTGAAGGGCACTTCTGCTCAGCGAGCTGAATTGGTTGCTTTAACACAGGCATTAACTCTGGGAAAGGGTAAAAAGAAACATCTACTCTGATAGTCAGTACACTTTCGCAACAGCCCATGTGCAAGGGACCATCTATCATCAGAGAGGCCTGCTAACATCAGCTGGTAAAGAGATAAAAAATAAAAACGAGATTCTGCCTTTGCTCAATGCCTTGTTGCTGCCTGCCAAGCGAAGCTTTATTCATTTCCCTGGACATCAGAAGGGAACTTCCAGGGCAGCAAAGGGGAATAACATGGCTGATCAAGAGGCTAAAACAGCTGCTAGAGGAAACTCTGTCCTGGTGGTACTAACTGCTGTACTGCCCAGAGAAGAATGACTAAACTACTCAGAAAGTGACTTAAAGTTAATATGGCAACAACAGGAGATATTTGACACTGACTTGGGGGCATGGATTAACTCCAAAGGTAAGATTATTCTACCCCAGGAAGACACTGAGAGATTAATAACTCAGATGTATAAATGGACTCACTTGAGGGCAAAGAAATTGGCTGAAGTTGCCCACAAATCCCAGTACCAAATACTAAAACTCACCATCCTGAATGAGAGAGTGACTAGGGCATGTGAACCTTGCCAGAGGGTAAACATAGGTAAGAATTTCCAGAGCCCAGGGAAGCAGCTGAGAGGAACTAGACCCAGAATGCATTGGGAAGTGGATTTCAGTGAAATTAAACCAGCCAGGTACGACAATAAATATCTCCTGGTTTTTGTGGACACTTTCTCAAGATGGGAAGAAGCTTTTTCCACAAAGAAAGAAACAACCCTGGTCATGGCCAAAAAGATTCTGGAAGACATTTTTTCCACAGTAAGGTATTCCAAAAGTAATTGTGTCAGACAATGGGCCAGCCTTCGTTGCTCAGGTAAGCCAGGAGGTGGCCAGGTTTCTGGGGCTTGACTCTAAGTTACATTGTGCTTATAGACCCCAAAGTTCAGGACAGGTAGAGAGAATGAATAGACTGTTAAAAGAGAATCTCACCAAATTGACAGTGATGACTGGCAGTGACTGGGTGGTGCTCCTTCCCTTGGCCCTCTTTAGAGTCAGAAATACTCCCTCTGTACAAGGCCTGACTCCATTCAAACTATGATATGGGGTTCCTGCTCCCCTGACTCTTCTTGGGGACCCCCTTGACATCAGTAGTGGTTACTCTGACTTATTGTCCATGCTAAAAGGACTGCAAATTATTCAGAAAGAGATTTGAAGCAAGGATGGCAGTGCATATGCACCTGAGTCCTTGGAGGTGCCCCATCAATCCCAGGTTGGAGATCTGGTATATGTGTCATGACACTGCAGCCAAAATCTGGAACCTGGGTGGAAGGGTCTTTATTACCTCCTGCTCAACACCCCAACTGATGTCAAAGTAGAGGGCATCACAGCTCAGGTCCACCTGTGACATGTAAAGCCTGCCCTTCATCAACCTGCAACACCTGGAAAGTCCAAGCCTCCAACAACCTGCTAAAACTGAAACTCATCAAGGACAATAAACTCTCCGACCAGAACTCGCCTTTGTCAGGGAACTTATAAGTGCAGTTCAGTTCCTGATGCTCCAGAGACAGTATCAACCTCTCCCTGACGTTGATCCACAATTTTAGGGTTACAATTGAGGAAAAAAGGGGGGGTGAGGGACAACCTCAGCATGAGAAAAACAACTGTGATTATTTGAATTGAAAAGTCATGTGTAGATAACTCTTGAAGGGAAGGGTCAACTGTTCTGAGAAAAACTATCTACAACCAGCTGTACACGATCTACAACCAGCTGTACACTATCTACAATCAGCTGTACACTATCATACTATTCTTGCTGACCAATCAATGGATACAGCAAAAGTGGTTTGAATTTCAGGTATAAAAACCCTGTGCTTTGCATGTTCAGGGTCATCTCCTGTCTTTGGAGGGGCGACCCTATCACAATTGGAATAAAACTCTTGATTTTGCATTGAGTTGTGGTCTCTGAGTGTTCCTGGGAAGTGCACAATCCTGAGCTCCTGAGCAGTGAGACTCCAGGTCTAACAACAGGAGACTAAAATGCTTTTGCTATCCATTCTTTAGGTGGTGAAGCAGCTTATAAAATGGGAAACCTATTTACCAGCTGTGCAACAGACAGGTTTTTATCTAGTCCATTCAAAGAAATCATGAGATATAAACATAAAGAAACAAAAAAAAATCTAGAAAAGATCATCCTGAGTAAGGTATCCCAGAAGCAGAAAGACATACATGGTATACACTCACTTTTAAGTGGATGCTAGACCTATAACATAGGAAAAACATACTAAAATCTGTACACCTAAAGATGACAAACAAGAAAGAGGACCTGGGTTAAGATGATCAATCCTCACTTAAAAAAACAAATGGGATGGACATAGGAGAAAACAAGAAACAGGACAGAAGCCTACCACAGAGGCCCTGTGAAAGACTCTACCTAGCAGTGTATCAAAGCAGATGCTGAGACTCATAACCAAACCTTGGGCAGAGCACAGAGAATCATATGAAAGAAGGGGTTTTTTGTGTGACCTGGAAAGGAAAGGAACTCCACAAGAACCAAATATATCAGGGCACAGGGGTCTTCTATGAGACTGTATCTCTACCCAAGGACCATGTATGCATGTAACCTAGCACCCCTGCTCAAATATATCCATGTCAGCTCTGTATCTAAGTGGGTACCATACTAAGTGCAACAGGGACTATTTTGGACATGAACTCAATGGCTGGCTCTTTGACCTCCCCCCTCCCAAGGGAGGATGAGACTTGCTAGGCCACAGAGGAGGACATTACAGCCAGTCCTGATGATACCTGATAAGCTATGGTCAGTTGGAACAGGAGGAGGCCCTTCCCTATCAATGGACTTGGAAAGGGGTAGGGAGGAGATGAGAGGGTGGGTGGGAAAGGGACGAAATGAGGGACTGGGCTACAGCTAGGATACAAAGTTAAGAAACTGTATCTCATATTAAAAAATAAAAAATTAAAAAAGTAGGACATAAAACAAAGTTCCTAAAGATGAAACACAAAATGCTGACAGTTTTTTGTTTGTTTGAAGACAGGATTTTTCTGAATAATTTTGGCTGTCCTGGACTCTGTTTGTAGAACAGCCTGTGCTCTCTGTGCTCACAGAGACCCACCTACCTTTAACTTCCTGAGTGCTAGCACTGCAGGTACTCACCAACAGCCCTAGCTGCTGATAGTTTATTTTGTTTTAGCATTTTATTTTTTGTTCTTGCTTCATGCACTACATCCCAACTGCAGTTTCCTGTTCCTCCATTCCTCCTACCCACAATCTATCCACCTCTACTCTGCCCAACTCACCTCTCCTTCAGATCCACTGCTTCTTTATTTTCAATGAAAAAAATTCTGATGGCATAACAAGTTACAATAAGACTAGGAACAATCCCTCACATCAGAGTTGGTCAAAGCAATACATGAGGAAAGCGTAGCTAGAGCAGGAAAAGGAGTCAGAGTCACCCACGGACACACACACACACTCACTGTTGGAAGTCCCTCAGCAACATCTAAGATGTATGCAGACAACCTAGCTCACAAGACTCATAGAATGTTTGCTTTTTTCTTTCAGTCTCTGTGATCCCCTATGAGCCCAGTTGACTTAGTGAGCCATGTTCTTGTTCTGTCCTTGATATCTCTGATTCCTACAATACATATTCCATCATTTGTGGCGTTCCCCTAGATACATAATTGTGTTTGGCTGTGGTTCTCTGCATCTGCTCCCATCAGATGCCGGGTGATGTCTCTCTGATGACAACTGGGCTAGGCACTCATATATGATTATAGCGGAGTATCTTTCATTGACATTTTTTTGCCTGTCATGTTTACAGATATCGTGTGTCTCTAGGTTATCTTGACTCTGGTTCATGGTCATCCAGGCAGTGTCAGGCATGGACTTCCCCTCATGGTGTGGGCCACAATGTGTTTTCTGGAGTGTATTTAATATTAATGGGTTGGGGTTTTCCTTCTAGTATCTTCTGTAGGGCTGGATGGCTGCATATATACTGGGTATAGTAGTCTGGGTTGGCATCAGTGGTCTCTTAGTGTCTGCATGATATCCATCCAAGCCCTTCTGGCTTTCATAATCTCTGCTGAGAATTCTAGTGTGATTCTGATAGGTCTACTTATTATTTGCATGATGTTTTGGTATTAGCAGTGTCATGCATAGAACAGTTAATTTTCATGATGTCATCCCCATATAAAATAGAATCTCTGTAACCTATGAAAATGAAAAATGAACACACTTTAATGTGTGTTGAGGGAATTAAGACAAAGAAGGGATTAATTTGAGGTAAAAATAAACTATATATAAATTCTGCAAAAAATTAAAATACTTGTAATTCAATTACGATATTTTAGAATATAACTGCATCAAAAAAATTAATTCCTAGTCCATCAATATACCCAAAAAGTTATGTAGCATTTTGATTTTGCATGGTGATGAATATTTTTTCTATAACTCCTCATATGAAAATTACTGTTGTTTAAGTGATTCCTGAATGAATTACATAACATTATTAAAAGCAGAAAATTTGGTAGTTCTATGTGAAAGATAATTATATGCATAGTTTATTTTCCCTCTAACTCTCTCTTTATAGGAAAGGATTTATGAGAATGATTTACAATCTGTGAGTCAATTAATTCAACAGTGGATGGCTAAAAATGGAAAATCAAGGAATCTATCAGTGGTTTGGTCCATGAGGCTGGTTGGTGCAACTCACCTTCAAATACACTGAAATCCTCAAGAAGAAGGTTCTATAGTCAATGAAGAAATAGACTTGCTACCAAAGCAAAAAGGAACAGGAAAAGAGTAAAATATTCCTTCTTCCATGTCCTTGTATAGGTTTCCAGTAGAAGATGAGGCAAAGGTGAGTGGTTGGTTTTGCAGTATGAAGATATGGATTAAAGGTGTGTTTTTCAGCCTTATAGATCCAGAAGAGAAGTAGAGAAGACTACTTCAAATAAGGAAGAGTACTTCACAATTGTGTCCTTAATTTAGGTGTTTTGCTTAATTCCACATGCAGTCAAGTTAAAAACCAAGACTCATGATCACACCTCTTTTCAGCTTGAAAGATAATCATATCTCCTCTTTACATTAACTTCCAGATGAAAACAATAACCAGGTCATAGTAATGCCTAAAAGTAATTTAATGATGCAGAGTACAATAACAGACAAATTACATATTTATACTCATCATAATTGAAGCTAACATGATATAACTGTCCTTCAAAAACCGTCCAGGTTAGAAACAACAAAGTCCAGGCTAGAAACAACTTTCCACCGCCGCTGTGCCACTCCACAACACCTCCCTCATAGGGCAACCCACATTAAGCCCAAGGATTCACCTCCCACCTGCTACGTGTGTGCAGGGTCCTTAGGTCCAGACCAAGCATGCTCCTTATTTGATGGCTCAGTTTCTGCAAGCCCCCTGGGGTCTGGGTCACCTGTTTCTGTTGGTCTTCTTGTGAGGTTCCTCGCACCTCCAGGGCCTTCCATCTTTTTCCCAACACTTACTCAGGATCGCTAGAGCTCTGCACCTTTCATAGGTGCAAGCCTGAGGATCTGTCCAAGCTCATTTCTGGCTGGAGTCTCTGAGACAATGGTCAGGTGAGGGTCCAAGCAACAGAGTTTTACAGTCCCAATTCTAGGGGTTACCAATGGGGTCAAATATCATACAACAGAGACTGATATTCTTCTTCTGTGAGAGGAGCCTCAAGTGTTGGTTCGATCTGCTCTCATGGGTCATCTGGGTCCAGAGCAGCTGGTACCTGTTCCTTGACTTCCGCTGTACTCAGCAGTTGATCCAGGAAAAGCTGTGCAGGGCAGGAGTTGCTGGGTTCTGGGTAGGCCTCTGTGGAGAAGATGAGCTCGGATGTTGGCATCAACGTTTCTCCATACTCGCCTCCTGCAGAACCCGGTGTCAACAAGCTGTCGCGGGAAGCCTCCTGCTCAATGCAATACGATGCTCCAGGAGCCCTTTCTGGGTCAGGAGAGGCAGGCAGGTCCTCACCTTTAGCTGTGCTGCCTCCAGCGCGGCCTTTCTGCCTGGCCTTTCTGTTCTGGAACCATATGTGGTCGGTGTCCTCAGGCAAACCTGTGCTCAGTGCCAGTTGCACTCTCGTGGCATAGTCTGGGGATGGAGAGATCTCAAAAGATTAGCATGCTGATCTGCGCTGGACTAAGCCGAGTTCGAGGCCTTCTCCGTCCTGAGGGCGGGCCTCTTGCTTGTTGTACCCTGGCGACAAGCTTTTCAGGAGGCTGTTGGGAGGCTTCAAGCCTGGAGCCTGCGGTGGTCTGTTTTGAGGTCTTCCTCGACACGCCAGTCTTATTTCTGCAGTTTTGAAACCACATGCAGATGCAGGACTCTGGAACCCCAAATTCCCTGGCCAGTTCCTGTCTGGTCCTGAAGCTCGGTTAAGGTGTCTTGGCGAAAACTGAGAGCAAGACCTCCTTCTGCTTAGCCTGCCAAACAGTTTTTAGACGCCAGGATGTCTTTGTCTTACTGCAGCCACTCACATCTGCCTGATCTTCCATCCTGCCGAGGACACTTTGACAGGGGTTCTTCCTCTCCAGTGTGTACTCAGAACAACACCCAGGACAGTGCAGGCTATGGCAAATGCGTAAAGGGTCCGCTGCTCACCCTTAAATACCGACCTAGGCACCACCCACTCCCTCGAGGCTTCCAATTACAGGCTAAAACGTGGAACGCCCTTCTGCTTCCAAACTGTGAAACCCTTCCTTCCTCCTGCGAATTTTCCCATATCCCACCCTAAAGCACCCTTTCCAGATACAGGTGGTCTTGTGTTCTACCCAAATTCCACTGCTTAGCTCACAGTACGCACCTGTGTTGGCCCACAAGGAGTCTGATGGGAGAGTCTAAGGCACGGCTTCTGATGATCAGGCAAGGAGAAGGGGCAGAAGCCAGGAGCAGTCTTTGCCTACTTTAACGAAGTCATTCATTCAGCTCTGGCTGATGCTCAAGGAGGAACGTGGCTAGAACAGATCTTGCATTCTGCGTGTGCTTCTGCCTTAAGTTCCTTTCAGCTTCAGTCTTCCAGTGTATGATTTCAACAATCTAAATATGGTTAGGAAACTGCAAGTATAAGCATTTGGGCAGAGAGGAGACTTATCCTGCAGAAAGACTCCTGGAATTATTTCTGAATTTCTCCTTCAGTGGCAGGCTACAGAAGGTGTCAACTTCCCTCTTGGACCCTCTGGTTCCACCTATTTAATCCCCCATACACTTTGTCCTACTGGAGAAATTTTACAGATTCCTAGAAACTGTATATGAACCTTCAGAAGCACACATTGTGGATCCCAAGACTTTTGGGAGAGGATACTGAAGTCATCTCCTGCATTTCAATGAACACCACTTGTTGCTGCCATTAATTTGGATCTCTGATCATTAGACACTGCTTTCCAGACACAATTTCCGGTACTGCCAAATGTGCCTGTCCTTCCTAAGGGTGCGGCTTTGCCCTAGATGGAGGAGAACAGTAACAGCTGAGCAATTCTACCCCTGCCTTATTTTTGCATCTCGTGTTTTACATGCACCATGATTTTAACTTCTTCCTTGCAGTCCCCATCTACAGTACCTGGGTGTACAATGGATCCTGTAGAAGTTATTCTGCTTCTTCCAGAGATCCTCTTTAGCATCCCTGAATACACAGGTCCATAAACAGCTGTATTTCCTTTGTGACATAGAACCCTTGTGCTTAGGGTCAGAGGTTTATATGCAGCCAGATGCAAAGCTGCGCTCAGTTGAGATTTTCCTACCTGCCTAGTACCTCATGGCTGCGTGATGGGAGACAGCTCGTATTGTTGCATGAGGGGCCTAAGCCTGACAGGCCCCTCTGTTGGTTTCCTGATGGCAAGAGGTTAGCCTGTTTGTCCCTCTCAGTGCAGTAATCCCTAGACCTGTGCTTTCCCTTGCCACAGCTGCCATGAAACCCCGGGAACCTTTGAATTCCCTTGGAGCCAAAATCTGCTTGTTCCCTTCTGTGAGTAAAGGCACAACTTGCCTCTGTGTTAACACACCTCTTATTTTGCATTCTAGAGATTTTAACCTCACAGTTCTTTTGGTAAATTCCTGGATTCACCCAAAATAGCACAACGTTTTTTTTTTTTTTTTGAGAACTGGGAACTCTAGCTGTAGCTTGTCCTGTGAGGTCGGCATGATGTTCCTGAGAGTCAATAGCAGTTGTCTCTCTTAATCAATCTTCTCTTGGGGCTGCTCCTCCTTTTCATGCTCTAAATGCTCTCCTACATGTGGTATTTGCAGTATCATGCGCCAAGAATGACATCAGTGCTTATCTGGTGTCAGTCCGGTACTACCCTCTTTAGAGCTGAATCCAATCTCTGTATGAAGTTGGTGAACAGTCTTCTCCAGGGCCTTGAATTACCTTAGTGAATGAGGCTGTTGTTTTGCACAGGCTCCTAAACAGATCCCTGCACCCTTAACACTGCAACATGACATTATTCAGTGATTTCATCATCAGAACAAATGAGGGACCACCTGGGAATGAGAAAAACAACTGTTATTATTTGAATTGAAGCCAGGTGCAGATAGCTCTTGAAGGGCGGG
Organism: Meriones unguiculatus; assembly: GCF_030254825.1. Lineage (NCBI taxonomy): Eukaryota > Metazoa > Chordata > Mammalia > Rodentia > Muridae > Meriones > Meriones unguiculatus. Next base: position 4,173,470 of record NW_026843646.1, on the reverse strand, counting down.
GTGAACTGTTCTGAGGAACAACCAGCTGTAAAGTGTAGAGCAAAAGTGATCTGATTTTCATGCATAAAAATCCTGTTTTGTATGTTCAGGGTCATGTCCTGTCTTTGTAGGTGCGACCCTATCTCAACAGCAATAAAACCTTTTGCTATTGCATTGAATTGTGGTCTGTGAGTTTTCCTGTGAAGGGCGAGATCCTGAGCTCCTGAGAAGTGAGACTCTAGGTCTTCCATTTTGGTGCGTTGCCCGGAAAACAGTGTGCCCTTCCTTAACACTCAGCTGCCTGGGCTCAGAAGTGAGCTCAGAACAGGTTAGTCTGATTTTTGGTATACCACTGTTTCTCTTTAGTCACCTATCTAGACATTTTTGGTCATCTGCTCATTCCCTGCGATAGACAAACTTGTCAGAATATCGGTTGCCTGGGAACTGGAGGACCTTCCAGATTCCATTTGGGAGGCTAGTTCCGGGATGGTTTTCCTCCCATCTGTTTTTCTTCAGAGACAGCCGCCATGAGGCAGCCTCTCAATCAGAATTCTGTAGTACCACCCGTAAGGGTGTCCTTGTGTAACTGCCTTTCTTGTTTTCTTTGTCTCTATCATTGTTGCTTCTTTGACTTTCTTGATGGACGACTTTATTATGGGACAGGCGGTGACTATCATTTCTTGGAGGTGAGATAAAAGGCACATATTTGTTTGAATCTGTCCTATTCACCAGCCCACTTGGGATGATTGCCAGAAACGCTTGCAGGCCCTCTTAACTACTGAGGAACGAGACGGGTCCTCCTTGGGAAGAGAAAGACTGTGCCTGGAATGGACAGGAGGCCTTCTATCCTCCCTAATGAGATTGATGATGGCTTTCCCCTCACCCACTGAACGGGAATTACAACACATCTGGAGGTAGGGAATGACTGGAGGTCTACCGTCAGACTCTAATTGCGGGTTTCCATGGGGCTGCTTGAAATCCCACTGATTTGATGAAGGTAAGAGAGATGGTTCAGGGGCTGCATGAATCTCCTGCAGCCTTTCTGGAATGGCTGATAGAGGCATACTGTCAGTTTACGCCCTATGACCCTATCATAGATGAGCATAAACCAATGGTGACTATTACCTTTATAGACCAGTCAGCCAGAGATATTTGTAGAAAACTCCAGAAAATAGAGGGTTTACAGGACAAGTTCTTTAAGGATTTAGTGCAGGTAGCAGAAAAGGTTTTCTACAGCTGGGAGATGGAAGAAGAGAAAGAGGAAAGAAAGCAGAAAGAGCAGGAAGCAAGAGAAAGAGAAAGGAAAAGAGGCAAGACAGAAAGTTGACTAAGATCCTGGCCACCGCAGTGCAGTCATAATGATAGGGAGAGAGATCCTGGAAATCAGAGGGCCCTCTGTCTAAGGATCAGTGTGCCTATTGCAAGGAGAAAGGACACTGGATCAAGAATTGTCCCAAAAGGAAGATGAAACCCTTCTTTGGGACCTGGCACACCTCCGGGCCACCAATCCACAGGTAACTCTTCTCCAATATGTGGATGACATTCTATTAGCTGCAAATTGTAAAGAAACCTGTTTTGAGGCCACCGACCAGCTGTTGCAAGAGATGGGTAAGCTCAGCTACAGAGAAAAAGACCCATCTCTGCAGGAAACAGGTCAGTTATCTGGGATATATATTAAAAGAGGGAAAGAGATGGCCGTCGGAGGCTAGAAAAAAGACTGTATTTCATATTCCCCCTCTACAGACTACTGAACAACTGAGGGAAATTTTAGGTACAGCGGGGTTTTGCCGGCTGTGGATCCCGGGATTTGCCAACATGGCAGCCCTTCTGCATGCCCTTACAAAGGACAGTGACTCTTTCATCTGGGGAAAGGATGAACAAGCTGCATTTGGTAATAACAAACAAGCCTTAATATTGGCCCCAGCATTGGGACTCCCTGATGTAACCAAACCCTTCCATCTCTATGTGTGTGAGAATCAGGGAATGGCCAATGGGGTGCTAACACAGAAAATTGGACCCAGGAAGAGACCAGTAGCCTATCTATCCAAAACACTTGATTGAGTAGTGGCAAGATGGCCAACCTGCCTGTAAATAATAGCAGCAGTGGCGGCACTAGTAAAACATGCAGACAAACTGACTCTGGGACAGGACCTCATCATCTGTGCTCCTCATGCCCTTGAGAGTGTCTTAAGGCAGCCACCTGATTTCTGGCTCATGAATGCCAGCAAGACACATTACCAGGCCTTGCTCTTGAATAATGATAGAGTCACCTTTGCCCCGGCTACAGGGCTAAACCCTGCCACCTTATTGCCAGATCCAGAAAACCAGCCCCTGGAGCATGATTGCTTACAGGTTCTAGCAGAGGAACAGGGATGGCTAAAGGCCTTGAAAGATCAACCTCTTCCTGATGCTGAGGTGACACACTATAAGGATGGGAGCAGTTTTTTTGTAGAACGGGAAGAGAAAGGCAGAGGCAGTGGTGGTAGATGGACATCAGGTAATATGGGCCCAGGCGTTGCCAGAGGGCACATCTGTTCAGCGAGCTGAATTGATTGCTTTAATCCAGGCATTAACACTGGAAAAGGGTAAAAAGATAAACATCTACACTGATAGTTGGTTCGCCTTACCAACAGCCCATGTACATGGGGCCAACTATCAGCAGAGATTTCTGCTAACATCAGCTGGTAGAGATAAAAAATAAAAATGAGATTCTGACTTTGCTCAATGCCTTGTTGCTGCTGGAAAAGGTAAGCATTATTCATTGTCTGGGACATCAGAAGGGGATTTCTGAGGCAGGAAAGGGGAATATCATGGCCGATCAGGAGGCTAAAGCAGCTGCTAGAGGAAACTGTCCTAGTGGTACTAACTGCTGAACTGCCCAGAGAAGAATGACTAAACTACTCAGAAAGTGACTTAAAGTTAATATGGTAAAACACAGGGGATATTTAACACCTATGTGGGGGCATGGATTGACTCTAAAGGTAAGATCATTCTACCACAGGAAGACGCTGAGAGATTAATTACTCAGATGCATAAGTGGACTCACTTGCGGGCAAAGAATTTAGCTGAAATTGCCTACCCATCCCAGTACTGAATAATAAACCTCACCACCCTGACTGAGACAGTGACTAGGGCATGTGAACCTTGCCAGTAGGTAAACATAGGTAAGAGTTTCCAGAGCTGCTTCCAGGGAAGCAGCTGAGAGGAACTGTGGCAGCCTTTTTGGAGTATATGGCAAATTTGGAGTTAATGGCATCTGAACAGTGGAATCTAGCCTCTTGGCTTTGGCTATTTTCCAAAGTCCAGTTTCTTATAAACTGACCTTGGTGGTCCTACAGCAAACAGCTCTGACCCTGCGAAACTGTGTGCAACCATAGTAACCAGACAGCAGGTGCTGTGTAACCTTGAGTGAGCTCTCCTATGTTTTGACCATGTAAAGCTCCTACAGGAGAAACTGCTTGTACTTTTTGGCCTACTTAAGTGTTAACCTGACGTCCATTAAACTGACACTTGGATCAGCATGTAGACTCAGTGTCCTTCTCTGTGTCACCCTGTCTCTCTCTCTCTTTCCCAGCCCTCTCTCAGGTGGTATTCAGGTGTCACTGCTGGCCAGTGACAAGGAACTAGACCTGGAATGCATTGGGAAGTGGATTTCACTGAAAGTAGACCATCTAGAGATGGCAATAAATATCTCCTGGTTTTTGTGTACACTTTCTCAGGATGGGTGGAAGCTTTTCCCACAAAGAAAGAAACCTCCCTGGTCATGGCCAAAAAGATTCTGGAAGACATTTTTCCTCGGTTTGGTATTCCAAAGGTAATTGGGTCAAACAATGGGCCAACCTTTGTTGTTCAGGTAAACCAGGAGGTGGTCAGGTTTCTGGGACTTGATTAGAAGTTACATTGTGCTTATAGACTTCAAAGTTCAGGACAGGTAGAGAGAATGAATAGAACTCTCAAAGAGACTCTCACTAAATTGACCATGAAGACTGATGGTGACTGGGCAGTGATCCTTCCCTTGGCCCTCTTTAGAGTCAGAAGTACTCCCTCCATACTAGGTTTAACTCCCTTTGAACTACTATATGGGGTTCCTGCTACCCTGACTCTTCTTGGGGACCCCATTGACATAATTAGTGGTAACTCTGACTTGTTGTCCAGGTGAAAAGGACTGCAACTTATTCAGAAAGAGATTTGGAGCAAGGTTGGTAGTGCATATGCGCCCAGGTCCTTGGAGGTCCCCCATTAGTTCTAGGTTGGAGAGATGGTGTACTTGTTATGACACCGCAGCCAGAATTTGGAACCTCGTTGGAAGGTTCCTTATTGTGTCCTGCTCAACACCCCAACAGCCGTCAAAGTAGAGAGCATTGCAGCTTGGATCCATGGGTCATATGTCAAGCCTGCTCTTCATAAACCTTCTGACACCTGGAAAGTCCAAGCCTCCAGCAACCTGTTAAAACTGAAACTCATCAGGGACAATGAACTCTTTGACCAGTAAAGTGGACAGACAATGGTACCTCTGGGTGGTGCTGTTTTTACTCAATTGGAGTTTTGGTGATCCTCACCAGGCTCACAAGGCCCTGGAAGCAATGTATGGTAAACCCTGTGATTGCAAGGGTGGTGTGATGAATGGCAGAGCCTTACTTATTGGTAAGATTTGGAGCCCCAACAAGGCCTATGCTCAAGTTGAGTTTGGCGATACATGGGCATATAGAGCCCTACAACCTTCAGGGAGTACCCCAAGTTTAGAATGGCATTGTGTAACTAAGCCTAAGATGATTCCTTATGTAAATGGGTGCCCCGTGCCTTGCCCTTGTGATACCTATGAACAGGTTGTGCATAGCAGTTGCTATAGGGTTGTGCAACAATGTACTGGAAAAGATAACATCACCTATTTCACTGCCATATTGAACCAAGTCAGGGAGGAGATGAGGATAGACGATTGTTTCCACAGTATGCCAACAGGAGTCCATGGATCTTAATTACTCCAAGCCCCTTGTTCTGGGATGGTAGGAAAGCCTGTACGCTGAAGAAAGGTACCTCCCATTCACCTCTCAGATGGAGGAGGGGTGCAGGATCAGGCCAGACAAGAACAGGTTAAACAATGCATTGAAGGGTTAATAGAAAAAAGAATACTCGTCCCTCAATTACCACCCTCTGGTTCTTCCTGATAGTAGAGGAAACTTTATTTTAGACCCCCAGACTGTAGATGTTATTACTGCCACTCATAGCCTCCTAAATGACACCAACCCTTCGCTTGCAAGTGACTTCTGGCTCCGCCTCTGACAAGGGCAGCCTGTTCCTCTGGAGCTCCCCCCCAACGCCACTTATTCCACTGCTGAGGGGTCCTGACACTCAGCACCCTCTCTGAGAGTGCAGCCTCTCTTCAAGCAAAATGTTACTTGTTTGACAAAACCCTACAAAAATGATAGCTCAGATCTACCTGTAGGGGATGCTACCTTTGCCATTTGTGATTCAGCAATTGACATCTCCACAGCTCTCTGCCCTGACAATAACACTGTTTTCTTATGCAGGAATAATAAAGCCTATACATTCTTGCCCACAGATTGGACTGGGACCTGTGTACAGGCAACTCCCTGATCTTAGCATCATTCCAGGGGATGAGCCAGTCCTAGTCACCACCTTTGACTTAATGGCTGGAAGAATGAAGAGAGCCATTCAGTTCATTCCTCTGTTAGTGGGAACTGGGCTGAGTACTTCCATAGGCGCTGGGTCAGCTGGCTTGGGTGTTTTATTATATAAATACAACAAACTGTCCCAACAGTTAATTAATGATGTACAATTGCTTTCGAGCACCATCAATGACCTCCAAGACCAGCTCAATTCCTTAGCAGAAGTAGTTCTCCAGACCCAGAGGGGATTAGACCTCCTTACGGTTGAAAAAGGAGGAATCTGCTTAGCCCCACAGGAGAAATGCCGTTTTTTACACTAATAAATCAGGCATTGTTAAAGGAAAGATTAAAAAAAAGGTCTTGAAAACAGAAGATGAGAATTAATAGAATATCCTTTTTGGAATGGGTTTAATGGTATGCTCCCCTATGTGCTTCTCTTACTGGGACCTTTTGCTACCCTTTTGCTCCTTGTCACAATATTACCCTGCATTGTTTAACCAATTACTGGCCTTTGTCAGGGAATGTGTAAGTGTGGTTCAGGTCCTGATGCTCCAGAGGCAGTATCGATCTCTCTCTGAGATTGATCCACAATTTTAGGGTTAAAATTGGAGCACAAAGAAAAGGGGAATGAGAGCTCACCCGAGAATGAAAACAACTGTAAAAGAAAAACAGCTGTGACCATTCCCATTCTTGAATTAAAGCCAGAGGCACATAGGTCTCAAATGGCAGGATGAACTGCTCTGAGATAGCCTTGAATTGAAGCCAAAGGCAGGTAGCTCTTGAAGGGCAGGGTGAGTTGTTTTGAGAAAACTCACAAATGGCCAAAAACTGCAAACTAGGCGTAAACTATCTTCATGCTATTCTTGCTGACCAATCAATGTATAGAGCAAAAGTGGCCAGATTTTTAAGTATAAAAACCCTGTGCTTTGCATGCTTGGGGCCATCTCCTGCCTTTTGAGGGGTGACCCTATCGCGATTGAAATAAAAAAAATGCTCTTGCTTTTGCATTGAGTTGTGGTCTGTGGGAATTCCTGAGAAGAGTGCGATCTTGAACTCCTGAACTGTAAGACCCCAGGTCTTTTACAGGATAAATATAAAAGAAGGAAGTAGGTAAAATAACAGTAAATTTTTTAAAGAGTTTTAAGCAATCATACTGTGAATTATCTACATAAATCCCTATAATACATGTAAGTACATGCATGAATATAAACATGTAGCAACCTAAATGCTTTTAATAATGCACATAGATAAGTATAGTTCACCACTGACCAAGGAAGCTTTTCCTTGAACCACAATCATGACTGAAAACCACAACCAATCACAAGGCAGAATTCTGGAGAACAGTCACATCTGATACATCTACAAAACAATTCCCAGATCTAAGACTCAGTGATCATGCATACATGCATAACAGGAGGTAAATATATATATATATATATATATATATATATATATATATATATATATATATGGCAGAGGATCAGAGTATGGTCTGGTAATGTGTCTCCTAATAATACCAGAAGCTACACCCATAAGATGGACCAATATAAAAAAAAATAAAGAAAAAAAGGCTTACCAATATACCTGTATAAAAACGAACTAAAAATTGAAAATGCTAATAGACATGCAAAAGTGGTCTAGGAAGAAACCATTGTCCTTAATCCTACACAAAAATCTGCAGGGAACTAATAAATGCTGAGAGTATGAGAAAAAAAATCTTTCCAGGAAAGAGCATAAAATCATTTAGTTATCCAATACCAAGCAATCAACCCTGAAAACATGCATGGAAGTAACATTATTAAACTGAGCAACTTATATTAAGAGCATAATACAAATTTGAAAAAAGAAGATGAATTTGAAAGAGAAATAGGAGAGGTCTGTGGGAAGGTTTGGAGGGAAGAAAAGAGAAGGCACAAAATGATGTAATTATTAAATAACCTTAAAAATGAATTAAATATAAGCTCTTTAGGTCATGATTTTAAAATGTATCACTATTGAGTAGTATGCAAACATAAAACTTGCAGGTAGATAGATGGAACTAGAAAAAAAATCATGTTATATGAGGTAATCCAAACACAGAAAGACAAATTCCACATATTCTCTCTTCTAAGTTTCCCAGCTTTAAACGGAATATGTGTGTACTCATATGTGAGTCTATATCCGGCAGTAATTAAAAAACCAAGAATGAAATAGTGACCATTTCCAAGGTGAGAATGGAAGTGTGTGGGGGCAGAAGGAAGTAGAAAGGTATAGAGATTTGAAAGAGGAAATGGGAAAAACTTGAAGGGGGTATAATAATTTCAGAGGTAAGACAGAAAGAAATACAAAAGGGAAGATGGTAAGGTAAGGATGTCTGAAAAAGTAATATGGAATAATATCAGTAACTATCTAAGATATGTATAATCCATGTAAGCTATTGTATAAAACTAAAATTTAGTTTAAATGAAATTTTGCCATCTGTGATGACAATTGTCCCTCCATCTAACAAAAACTCCAACACCAGGCATGAGAAGTCAACTTTTGAGTTACTGGGAAGGGTTTTCTAAGAGAATCCTCAAGAATCATATGCTACTACCTATCTGAACTGAAAACTACAGTCCATTTTCAGCCTGAAAAGATGCTGTTTGTTCGGTCTGAAATACCTGAAAATAACAGGATGCAGAATGAGGAACTAGGAAAATGAAGAGGTGCTGTGCTAACTCTTGAACTTTGAATTTACGCCAACTGCCAGCTTCTTGGAATATAACCTTATAGTTGTCCTCAAGCGCCTGCTTTTTCAACAGTACATAACACATTGAAGACATGGCATGTATGCTTGTGGGTGCTCGCGTTCCTCTTAACATCCAGCACAGTCCTGTCCAAAAGCTCCAATACCCCATCCACCCTCTTAGGAGCTGTCCAGGCTTTAAATCAATCTTAAATCTATCTACCGCATTTCAGCTCCACTTCCAGCCACTCACATTGTATTATAGGTGTCTCATAGACAAAAAAAAAAAAAAAAAAAAAAAAAAAAAATTATCTGTTTTATCTTGTACGATTGTGAACATCCTTACTGAATTCATGATGAAATGTCCCAGACACGGAAATTCTTAAAGCCAAGCACTCCATAGCCAGGGAACTACAAATAATCCCAGAGTGCATTGTGCCTGCTGGGAGCCTCAGTGAGAACTGTCTCAGAGCAAGGACTTCTGGGATTGTTTGTAGTAACATAGCCAGGTCTCACTATATCGTCGCTTTGCCGAGTTGCAGACGCAAAAATACAATTCCCAGAATGCTGTATTTATCGCATTACACCCTCACAAGCTATCCTCCTCCTCCCTACTTAGCCTAGAGCTCTGTCAGGACCCAGAAGTATCCCCCGGAAGCGCTTTCCCCGTCGTCACAAAGCGCACAGTGTTTTCCCTGGTCCCTGGTGTTCTGTCAATGTCCCTGCCCTGTGCCCCTCGCAGTCTTCAGGTTCAGGAGCCTTTCGGAGCCAATTTGTGATGCCATCGCCCCGCCCCCTGGTACCGGAAGTAAACACACAGGGCTGCTGCACTTGTGTGCAGGAAAAATGAGCGCTTTGAATTCTCCTGATCAGAGGAAGTCCAGCTGGTCCCTGGTCCCTGGAGAAGGGATCCTGAGGTCCCTCCCCCTTTTTAAAATTAATTTTGAGTCGCCCAGTCAAAGGAGGACTAGTCTTGGGAAGGCAGAAACGCGCTCACAGGGAAAATAAATGTCTTTTAAATATTAAAAAATAACTGGAGGCAGGAGAGATGGCTCAGAGGTTAACAACGCTGGCTGCTCTTCTAGAGTTCCTGAGTTCAATTCCCAGCAACCACATGGTGGCTCACAGCCAGCTGTAATGGGATCTGGTGCCCTCTTCTGGTGCACAAGCAGAATGAATGAATGGATGAATGAATACATGGATGGATGAATCTTAAAAAAAAAAAAGCCGACCTTTGTCATCGCAACAGCCATCAGACACAGAAAATCCCTCTCTTATCAAGGTGCCAGGTTCCATCCCAGGGACCACACGGTGGCGCTCCAACCATCTGTCAAGGAATCTGGTGCCCTCTGGTGGAGCACACGTGTCACTTAATAACTAGCTTTATATATATGATGTTTTCATTTAATACTATGTATTTATTTCAATTTAATAAGAACAGACAAGGGCGTGTCTTGAGAGCAGGCTTCCCAGAGTCCTGTGGAGTCGGTACGCAGGAGGTCTCTGTGCTAGATCAAAGCAGGGCCTGGGGCCCCCCACCTGTGTCCATCCTCCAGTGCTCTCCCCAAGCTGATGGTAAGATTCTGTTGCTGAGGACAACACCTTCACAAGTCATTGGACACAGCGAATCCCAGCTGGCCCCTACTGAGAACCTTCACCCTTATAGACTGCTGTTTGCGATACAGGAACATACGCTGCATGCCACCAGAAGAGAAAAGTACACACCAACCCAGCCATACACCCTTCACTCTCCAACAGTGACCTGCCTACAAGATTTTCTGGTGCACTTGTGGTATAAAGGTCACAGAAGAGACCAACTAATATCTAGATGGGTTTCAGGAGGCCCACTCCATGAGAAGGAACCTTGATCCAATACTGCTTGATTGGCCAGGAACCTGAGTCTACAGAGGCCAAGGACATAAGAGAAATCTAAATGCTACAGTTGTGCTAAAGGAGCACAGCCATACTCACAGATTAGTGCCTTGCTAGGCCATCATTGGAAATTTCTCCTGCAGGAGATGGGAATAAATACAGAGACCCACATCCAGTTGATATGCAAACAGTGAGAAGCCTTGGACCATTCCACCCTAAATGAGATGTCTGCAAGAAACCCTAAGCCCCTAAGGGCTCAAGAAACTCTGTGTGCAGAGTGTAAGCGCCAGAGTGGATGAAGGACACAAGGGTAACAAGGCCTTGTAAACACAGCAGGACCAACACACATATGAATGCACCCTGACCCACAAGCTATCTTTTCTTTCACTTTCCCCTGTTGGGGTTGCCTCAACAGGCAAAGAGTATGTGTTCCGTCCTGATGCCACTTGATATGCTGGGGTGGGTGGGTATGCACAGGAGAGGCAGGGTGATCCTCTTTTCTGAAGAGCCAGGTGAGGGATGATAGTGGAAAAAAAGGGAGGGTATGACTGGAAGGAGAAGGAGAAGAAGGGGAGGTCTAAGACAGGGATGTAAAATGAATAAATAAAAATTTAAAAAATAAAAATAAGAAATAAGGGGGCAGGAGAGATAGCACAGAGTTTAAGATCACAGGCTGCTCTTCCAGAGTTTCTGAGCTCAATTCCCAGCACCCACATGGTCATATCAATCTATCGTGAGACCTGGTGCCCTCCTCTGGCATACAGACAGAATAGTGTACAAATAATAAAAAAATCTTCCATAATAAAGAGAACTACACTATGAATCATAAATAAAGTGTCCATCCCTCCAAAAAGAACACTCATTCCCTATTTAATAATAATAATAACAATAATAATAACAATGATAATAAATGAAAATCTTATTTTTCTCCAAGGGACTCTCATTGAGGCAACAAACCAGACTAATGTGTAGGTCCCATGAGAAGCAATAGATGGCAAAAGAAAAACTCAAAGGTATACTTGTGGGTTGTCAATGCTGCCTCTTCAGGCACCAGGCATCCACCTGGTACACAGGCACACCTATCCATGCAGGCAAAACAGTCATACGTGTAAAAATAAACAAATAGATGGGATTTACACTTCTTAGAAGAAGGGAAAAAAGCACAAGGGTCCATTAGTAAGTAAAGCTAGTTTATTGCACACACAGCCCCAGCTTAAATTTATGTATTCCCAGTTTAAATGTGTCCAGTTTAAATTCCCTGCTCAGCCAGGGCCCAGCCAGTCCCTGCTCACTGCAGAAGGAATCCTGGGGTCCCTGCCCCCCTTTCTTTTAGTGATTGCAAACTCTCCCAGTCAAAACAGAGCTGGTCCCAGGAAGGCAGACAGAGATTATAAATCATTCTTAAAGACTATAACAAGAAGCCAGGTGTGGTGTCGCATGCCTGTGGCTGTCAGTGGGGCAAGCAGAGGCTGGTGTGAGTTCCAGGCCATCTGGGTTTGCAAAACGAGTTCAGGACATGCAAGGCCACAAGAGAAACCCTCTCTCCAAAAGGAAGGGTTTGCACCCCTGCCAGCTCTTCACACTCACATGTCCTAAGTCATAAAGTATGACTTCAACCAGGCTATAAGAAAGTCCTGCCAAGCACAGTGCACACACCTTTAATCCCAACACTTGGGAGGCAGAGGCAGGTAGATGTCTGTGAGTATGTCTGGGAGTTCGAGGCCAGCCTGGTATACAATGAGGCCTGGAAAGCCAGGGCTACACAGAGAAAACCTGTCTCAAAAACCCAAATTAATAATAATAATGATAATAATAATAAGATTGAAATAAAAAAAATCAGAGCCAGGCCTGCTGGCACATTGTCAGAAACAGGTTCCTTTCCCAAGGAAGGCACACAGTAGAGTTTATGGGAAAAATAGCAGATGGAAGAAAGATTTGAAACTTCATTTTATTTCATTTTTAAAATCTCAATTACATTAATTCTTAGTGGATTTGAGAGAGCAAAGACTTAAAATCAGTGGGTATTGTTTTAAAGTTTAAAGCATAAGCATGAATAAAGCCTAGTTAGTTGGAAACATGTCCAGCCTCCTTTGGGGAAGAACTAGCCTTAAGGGGACAAATTAACCTTACTGCATTCTTTCCTGCCCACTAATTATACAGTTGCTAGGAAACTGGCCCATAGGACCAGGCCAGAACTGTTTGTGGTCTTGATGCCCAAAGTAACCAATCATTTCAAACTGAGTTTCCATTACACAATCATGTAAAGCCAAAGCATGTAAGTCCCTGCTTGCAGTTTTGCCCCATAAAAACCTTGCTTCCCTAGATCTCAGGGCTACATTCCTGTCCTGTGTCCACAGGAAGTTTGTGTCCCATGTCTGAACACGTATACAATTTTAAAAACCTCATGTATTTACAGCAGAGTGTATCCCAGGTCTTTTGGGTTTCCCAAAATGGCATAACAGTTTCACTCTGAATAATACCATTAGTAATTTATAAACATCTCCCAATGACAATAAACACTTGTAGCCACAGAAAACAACCAAAAACCTACCCAATCCCCCTTAAGGAAAATATGACATCATTCTCATTGATTTCTTCTAGCTGACATTTTGGACATGCAGAAATCCTGTTGGGGGCCCAAAGAAAATTGGAAAAATGTTTAATTAAGTAAGCAATATTTGTGGTCCAGTCTTTGAATGTTGAGAAAATAATAAAAGTCCTGTTTAGAACAGTTTAAAATGCTGGACCAATTAAGATTTGTAGCTTTCTTCAAAGCTCTCTTGGGAGCAGGCCGTGATGAGAAACAGCAATTGAAGTTGTTGAGGCAGGAACAAGCACAATTCTGGAACATGCAAGATACAAACAGATGTGTCAATATCTCAGCATGCTGGAAGAAAAATTCTGTCAGGTTTGGTCCAGCATCTCCAGTATTCACTCCTTTTGTTCTGCAAACATATAATTTCTCACAAGCATTATACAGTTCTAAAATTATAAATGTATGAGATGTTCAGAATGAAATTAAACTGTAAACCAATTTTATCAATGCCAATTAAAAGAATGACATAATAAAAATTGAGGATATTATAGCCAAGGATTTATTGGTCATGTACTGCTGAAGTTCTGGCTAGAGACATTTTTTATGTCTCAGTCAGCTTTAGAATTATGTGAAGCGATTATCAATTTATATTGCCTGTTTTGTTTGGTATTCTTAATTTCTTTCTTCTTGTGTGTGACCAAGGTTTTCGGGTGGTCTTTTTCTGTGATATCTGATTTTTATTTGTTTTGAAGGAACCCATAATTTCTCTTCTCCTGTATGAACATATGAAAAACCTCTTCCCCAGTATGTAATACATCCCCTACTGTTCATTGTGAAGTTAGGGTATCTTTGAAATATATAGGCTGAAATAATTCAGCAATTTTTTTTCTATAACCCAGTGTCTTTGTGCAGCTGTTGTTTGTTGTTCATTAACATTTAAGAAATTTAAGGTCAAAAAAGCATTATGTAATCTATCTCGTGGGGGGGGGGGTTAAAACCCCTCTCTGTTTGTTAAGCATGTCCCTTAAAGTATGATTCAATTTTTCAATGACTGCTTGACTGGCAGGATTCTGCGGAATACCTGTTACATGTTTTAGCTTATAATATGTAAAAAAATCTTTCCATTTTATTAAAGACATATGCTGTAACATTATCAGACTTGATTTGTGTAGGCATAACCATAACTTCCAGAACTTCTAATAAATTTGTAATAACTAAATCAGCCTTCTTAGAACTTGTGGCTTCGCCTGAAAGATCGAGCTGGTTTCCGCCTTCCACCTTCCCGATGGTGAGTGCTCTCTGTCACAAACAACTCCGCATTTGGCTAAGGCTGAGGATCTGGCTTGCTTCCATGTATGTGGACCTATCTTCATTGCCCACATGGCATGCTGAGGTTGGCTACCCAGAGGATATTTAACCTGTGGGCTGGCTTTTCCCAGGGTCAGATGATTGTTCAAGGTTCCTGAATAAACTGCATTGAAAAAAGAAAAAAGAACTTGTGGCTTTTGTTCATTGGAACCCTGAATATGTGTCTATAGTATGGTGCACATATTTCAGTTTACCAAACTCTATAAAATAAAACACATGATTTGCTAAATTTCATTTCTTTGTTTACCATTTGGGTTACTTCCTGCAGGTAGTGGAGTTTAATTATATAAAGAACAAGTGGGACATTTTCGCACAATTTCTTTGGCTTGTTGCCAAGTGATAGAAAACTCTCTTTTTAAACCTTTGCTGTTAACATACTGTTTTTAAAATGAAATTCTGAGGCCTCAAACAAACTTCCTGTCAATAGTTGATCAATTTCATCATTGCCTGTGCTAGAGTGCCTGGTGGATGCATATCAGATCTGATCTATGTTATATACAATGTATTATTTTTATTTCTTATTACTCGGTGTAATTGAAGAAACAGTGAAGTTAAGTCCAAATAATCCTGAATTAGATCAGAAGTTTCTATATGTAGAACAATAATTTCTGCATATTGAGAGTCAGTGACTATATTAAGAAATTCTTGAAAATTTGATGACACCAAGAGAATTGCATATAATTCTGATTTTTGAACTGAATCATAAGCACTCTCCATCACTTTACTCAGATTTTCTGACTTAGAACCTGCCATTTTTGATTTATTGGCATCCGTATAAAATATGGGAGCTCCAAAAATTGGAGTTCCTTTTATTATATGAGGAAGAATCCAATTGTTTCTTTTTATAAACTGAAGTGACTTGATTTTGGGGTATCTGTTGCTGATTTCTCCGAAAAACTCACAACAAGCTCTTTGCCAATATCCGTTCACTGCCCATAATGATACAATCTCAGCATTGGGAAAGGTCACCACAATTCCAGCTGGATCTATTCCAGCCAACTGATGAAGTCTCATTTTTCCTTTTAAGAGTAATTCAGGAACTTTTCTATATCGATTTTTAATTTTTTTTTTATTTTGCTTGTGTACCAAAAATACCCCATTCTAAGACACAGTCCACCTTATGCATTAGAATTCCTGTGGGAGAATGAGTGAAAAGCAAGATAACCAAAATATAGGCCGTCTTTGGATCAATATGGTCTATATATGCATCTTGTAATTTCCTTTCTACCAGAGCCAATTCATTTTCATCTTCAGTTGATAACGTTCTTGGACATTTAAAGTCCTTATCATCATATAAGGTTTAAAATAAGTTATTTAGCTTTGAGTAGCTAAACAAAATGTAGGCTATAGCCAGTTAATATCTTACAGTAATTTTTTGAAAATCATTGAGAGTTTTTAATTGGGTTCTTCCAAGTTGTTGAGTTTTTTTGTAGACCTATTTTGTATCCTAGGTAATTAATAGAATCTCCTCTTTGTACTTTTTCGGGCGCAATCTCTAAACCCCAACAAGGCAAAGTTCTATTTATTTCATCAAATATATTTTCTAATGTTTTTCTATCTGAATCAGCCAATAAGATATCATCCATATAGTGGTAAATTATTCATTGAGGAAACTGCTTACAAATTACCTCCAACAGTTGTTGTACAAAATATTGGCACAAAGTAGGACTGTTCAACATCCCTTGTGGTAAGACCCTCGAGTGGTATCTCTTTATTGGACAGCTTCTATTCAAAGTGGGTCCTGAGAAAGCAAACCTTTCCCTATCATACTCATGTAAAGGAATTGTGAAAAAGCAATCCTTTATATCAATCACTGTAATAGGCCATTGTTTAGGTAACACGGAAGGCAATGGGATTCCGGATTGTAATGACCCCATTGCTGGAATAATTTTGTTAATGGCTCTGAGATCTGTTAACATCTTCCATTTGCCAGATTTCTTCTTGATGACAAATACCAGAGAATTCCAAGGGTTGTTGAACTCCTCTATATGCTGAGCCTCCAGTTGTTCCAGGACTAGCTGTTCTAGTGCCAGTAATTTTTCTTTACTCATAGACCATTGTTCAATACAAATAGGTTGGTTTTCCAACCACCTTAGTGGTAAGGCTGTGGGAATTTTATCAGCAGTGGCTTTCCAACAGGCAGTTGAAAAAATGGCCTCTGCTGTATTTTGTTTATGGACAGCCTGGACAGTCTGAAACTGTTTTTGATGGCATTTTAAAATAATTTTAGCTTCTTTATCAGGAGTATTACCTGTTTTTTGCCTCATAACATGGGGGGATGTTAATGTGGGTCTTCCATTATTGTAACACATCTCTTCTCCATAAGTTTATGGCTATCTCAGCCACATATGGTCTTAGTTTTCTTATTTGACCTTCTGGTTCTGTACATTTAAACCATCTAACACTTTGTTTCACTTTAGATAAAGTCCCAACTCCTTGGAATTGAATATCCACCTCCTGAAGTGGCCAATTTGGAGGCCAGGATTTACAAGTAATAATTGTGACATCAGTCCCAGTATCCACCACACATTCAATTTCAATACTATTTAAAATTATCTTTAACTTTGCCCTATGATCATTTATAGAGGTTTGCCAATATATTTGCTTTTTTGTTCCCTTCCCTTCCTTTTTTTTTATTTATTTACCTATAAAACCTACCCTGGCCTCACTGTTGAAATTTTTAATGTTTATTCCCAGAGCAGTGGTGTTTATCTTTCTTGTGGAGGAGTATCCCTGTCCTGTATTGGGGCTTGAGACAGGCCCCTTCAGGCATTTTTTGATAAAGAATTACCCCATTTATCTGTGCTCTATATTCACTTATCCGATGTCAACCCTTGCACATCTTCTGCATATTCTAGGACGTATAGGCTCCCTTTTTGAATTATTTTGTTTTTCCTGGTAACTCCATTTGCAGCAACCTTGCTCATCAAAATTAAGACATTTCCCAATGTTTTTAGGGGTAGCTTCTCCTATCAAGGTCAAATTGAGGTCTGATGTCAATCCTATTTATAACACATTCGTCTATTTGTGCACACCTTGCTTTTAATGGCCGTATTACCTCTTTACAATCAAAATCTTTGCATTTTCAAAAGCTAAAGGTTCTATTAGTGTTTTTCTAGCTAGTGGATCTGATATACTTGTATCCCCAGCTTTGCAAAACATTAGTGAATGTTTCACTTGGAGCTTGTATGACCTGAGAGAATGGCTCAAGCCTTTTTCCTGATCCCTCAACCTTGTCCCAGGTATTTAAGGCTGCTAGGTGACATAATACTAAGGTTTCTTCATTATATACAGCTTGTATCTCTGTGTGAGCCTATTGGCCATCACCAAGCAGCCATTCCTTAAAAATACCAACAGCCCTGGCTCTATTTTGTATGCTATCTCTCTAGCCTCTTCTCTTCACCATGATAGCCATTGTAAATATGGCTCAGGTTCTTTTATTGTCTTTGCCATATCCTCCCAGTCCTTTGGGATTACTATACTGATTGGCCAGGAAGTCAGCATTTGTTTAACAAATGGTGAATGCATTCCAAAATTGGTGACACTCTCTTTAAACTTTCTCAGGTCTAGCACTTCCACAGGGTGCCATTCAGCCTCATGGTAATCCTGTGGGTAATCATCTGCTGGTCTCTGTTGTACACTGACTGGATAAGCTAACATTTGTTTTCTAACCAACTTTGTTTGGCTTTCTATATTATTATCTTTTGCGTCTGCCTGAGTATTACTTAGTATTCTAAACTCTTTTTTTAAGGTCTGTACCCATATTTTACACCCATCTCTCTATTTTTTGTTTTGTTCAATAATCTCTGGAATGTCTTGTTTTATGCCTTGCTTCTAACTTTTAATTTTTTCTTTATATTGTTCTACTTGTTCTTTGTGTTTTCCAGTATATCTTCTAAAACCTCTGCCCTCTTTTCCTGTTGTTTATCATGTTCTGTAAGTTTTTGTATCTCGTTTTATGTCCTGTTTCCAACCTTCATTTTTTTCTTCATATTGTTCTACTTGTTCTTTGTGTTGTTCCAGTATCTTTTCGAAAGCCTTTGCCTTTGAGAACACATAAAAGGCTAAATCAATTTTTAAAGTTAAATTGAGGAATATGAATGTAACCATGGTCATAATTTCTAAACTTTCCTTTATTTCTGTCTTAAAACTGTAGAAGAGATTATCAGCCAAGCTCAAAGAAGTCTGTTTTATCTCTCATCCTGTTAGACTGTAGTTGCAACCAGTTTTGTTCAGTCTCAGGTCTGCCCACAGTAGGCTGTCTTTTGCTCTGAGGCATGTTTAAGAGTCTCTTTTAAAGAGCCAGTAATTTATCTGGGAGTTTTTAGGTTTAAAGTTTGGGTTGTATCACTGAGAGCTTATTCCTCTCCCCCACCAAATTAAATTAAAGTAGGATTTAAAGGGTGTGGATACTTAGATTAGTTGAGTGCCATTTGTTGTAGATTATTAATATTTACTATTGATAAATCTTTTGGTTAAGCAGTGGTTATTCCTAAACAGCTGTATAACCAAATCACCACACAGAGACTAGGATTTAATTAATTAACCTAGAGCACAATGTTGGCTAACAGTTACTCCATCCTAAACCTCCAAGCCCACAGAGATTCCTAGGATTCAGATTCACCCATCATACTTGCTTTTTGTGATATTTTAGTTCCAGTTAAGTTCTGCATGTGGTGCCAAGCCCTCTCCTGCAGATTCTCCTCCTCTCCTCTCCTGTCTCCTTTCTCTTCCTCCCACTCTGGACCAGGATGTCTCACCTTATCCTCTCCATTATTCAGTATTGGGGCTGGTTGTTTTAATTGACAATATAGAGAACAAATGGTGGCATGTTTATGCAAACTTGAGACAGGCGATGCTTAGAAAAAGCATCACAATGCAATATTTGCATTGAAACCAGGCAGTGGAATAGAGAAATCAGCATTTGAATGAACAAGGGTAAATTGTATACATCCAAAAAAAAAAAAAAACGTTATACCAATATAATCCCTTGTATCATATTAGAAAAACATGGTCTAAAGATAGACCTTAATAGTAACAAAAATAGTAAACAGCCTGCATATGCATGGAAAGTGAACTCTACTCAATGACAGCTGGATTATGGAAAAAATAAACTAATTAGACTTTCTAGAATTTAACAAAAATGAAGGCACAACTCACCCAAACTAATGAGACATAATGAAAGTAATTCTAAGAGGAAAGTTCATAGAACTAAGTGACTTCATAAAGAAATCTGAAGCATCTCAAATCAACATAACAGCACACTTGAAAGACCTAGTCAAAAGGAAGCAGACATACACAAGAGGAGTATATGGCTAGAAATAATCAAACTTAGGGCAGAAATCAATAAATTAGAAACAAAGAAAGCAATTCAAAAAATAAACAAAAGCAAGAGCTTGTTCTTGGAGAAAATGACAAAGATAGAGAAACCTTTAGCATAACTAACTAAAACACAGGGGGACACTATACAAATCAGCAAAATCAGAAAATAAAAGGAGGTATAATTACAGACACTGAGGAAATTCAAAAATCATTAGGTTTTACCTTAAAAGTCTATATGCCACAAAATTTGAAAATCTAAATGAAATGGAATATTTTCTTGCTAGATTCCACTTATCAAAGTTGAATCTGGATCAGGTAACTAAATTAATAGACCTATATGCCCTAATGAAATAGAAGCAATCATCAAATTCTCCCTGCCAAACAAAGCCCAGAGCCTGATGGTTTCAGCGCAGAATTTTACTAGACCTTCAAAGAAGAGGTAACACCAATACTCTTCAAACTATTTCACAAAACAGAAAAATAAGGAACATTACCAAACTCATTCTATGAGGCCACATTCACCTTGATACCTAAACCTCACAAAGGCTAACTAAAAGGCAGGGATACACTAAAAAAGATAATTTCAAACCAATCTCTCTTATGAATATTGAAACAAAAATACTCAATAAAATACTCGCAAAATGAATCCAAGAAAACATCAAATATCTCACCTATCCTGACCAAGTAGGCTTCATTCTAGGCATGCAGGGGAGGTACAATCTACAGAAATCCATCAGTGTAATCCACGACTTAAACAAACTGAGAAACAAAAACCACAAAATCATCTCAATAGATGCTGAAAGGCATTTAATAAAATCCAAGTTCCATTAATATTTAAAGTTTTGGAGATATCAGAGATAAAAGGCACATGCCTAAACACAGCAAAGATAATATACAACAAGCCTATAGCAAACTAAATGGAAAGCAATTTAAATCAATCCCACTGAAATCAGAGACAAGCCAACTTTGCTCACTCTCTCCTTTCTCTTCAACATAGTACTGGAAGTTCTAGCTAGAGCAGTAAAACAACTAAAGGAAATCAAGGGGATACAAAGCAGAAGGGAAAAAGTCAAAGTATCACTATTCACAAATGATATGACAGTATACATGAGTGACCCTAAAAATTCTACCAGAGAAGTACTACAGCTGATAAACACCTTCAGCAAAGTGGCTGTATACAAAGATGCTAAAAAATATCTGAAGCCCTCTTGTATAGAAAAGACAAGAGGGCTGAGAAAGAAATTAGGGAAAAAAAACAACCTTGCAATAGCTACAAATAGCATAAAGTGCACTGGTGTGACTAACCAAGCAAGTGCAAAATCTGTATAAAAAACTTCAAGTCTTTGAAGAAAGAAATTGAAGAAGATATCATAAGATGGAATGATCTCCCATACTCATTGACCAGTAAGAAAAAACAGCAAAATGGCCATTCTACCAAAAGAAATGTAGAGATTCAATGCAATTCCCATCAAAATACCAACACAATTCTTTACAGACCTTGAAATAACAATTCTCAACATTACATAAAAAACACAAAAAATCCAGAATAGTTAAAAGAATTCAGTACAATAAAAAACTTCTGGAGGTATCTCCATCCTGGATCTCAAGCTGTACTACAGAAAAACAGTAAAAACGGTGTGGTACTGGCATAGAAACATACTGGTGGATCTGTGGAATTGAATCAAAGACCCAGAAATAAACCCACACACCTACAATGCCTGATTTTTGACAAAGAAGCCAAAACCATTCAATGGAAAAAAGAACATCTTCAACCAATGGTGCTTGTCTAACTGGATGTCCACACATACAAATAGATCCATACTTATCACCCTGCACAAAAGTAAATTCCTTGTGGATCAGATACCTCAACATAAAACTAACATTCTTAATCTGTTATTAAAAAATTGAGGAAGAGGCTTGAACATATTTGCACAGGAGACAACTTCTTGAACAGAACACCAGCAGCACAGGCTCAAAGATCAACAATCAATAAATGGGATCTCATGAAACTGAAAATCTTCCCTAAAGCAAAGGACACTGTCAGCAGAACAAAAGGATGGCTTACAGACTGGGAAAGGATCTTCACCAACTCTACATCTGACAGAAGGCTAATATCCAGAATATATAAATAACCCAACAAATCAAATAATCCAATTTAAAATATGATTCAAGGCTAAACAGAAATTCTCAACAGAGAAATATTGAATGGTGTAGAAACACTTAAAATGCTCAACATCCTTAAAAATCTGAGAAATGAAAATCAAAACGACTCTGAGACTCCACCTCTCACCCAACAGAATGACTAAGAGAAAAAACTCAAGGGACAACTCATGCTGGAGAAGATGTGCAGAAAGGAGAACCCTCCTCCATTGCTGGTGAAAATCTAAACTTGTACAGCTGCTTCGGAAATCAGTCTGGTGCTTTTTCAGAAAACTGGGAATACTGCTACCCCAAGACTCAGCTAAAAAACTCCTAGGCATATATCAGAAAGATGCTCAACCATACAACAAGGACATTTGCTCAACTATGACAATAACAGCTTTATTCATAATAGCCAGAATCTGGAATCAAACTAGATGTCCCTCAATGGGGGAATGGATACAGAAATTGTGGTACATTTACACAAGGAAATACTACTCAGATATTAAAAACAAGAAAATCATGAAATTTGCAGGCAAATGGATGGAACTAAAAAAAATCACCCTGAGTGATATATCTCAGAAGCAGAAATACATGTATGGTATATATTCATTTACAAGTGATTATTACCCATACAATATAGATTGGACATACTAAAATCTACAGACCTTAAAAACCTAAAGTACAAGGAGAAACAGAGAAACATAGGGAAGATGCTTAATTCTCATTCAGAAAAGAAAACAGGATAGACGCCAGAACGCATAGAAGAGAGAGAACAGGATAGGAGCCTTTCACAGATGAACACTAAGTGACTCCACTCAAGAGGTGATTGAAGCAGATACAGAGACCCACAGCAAAATTTTGTATAGAGCACAAAATGTCTTATTGAAGAAGTGGGAGACAGAAGGACCTAAAGGGGACAGGAGTCACACAAGGAGACCGACAAAAAAAAATCTGGGTCCTGGGGCCCTGCATAGACTCATGCATCAACCAAAGAGCATGAGAGGAATTAGACCCCCTGCTCAGATGTAGCACATAGACAGCTCAGTGTCCCTATGGGATCCCTAGTAAGGGGAGAAGAGACAGTCTCTGAACTTGGCTGCCTGCTTCTTGATCACTTCTCCCTGGTGGGACCACCTAGTCAACCTACAGATGAATAGGATACAGGGAGTCTTAAAGGAACCTGATAGGACAGGGTCTGATAGGACCTTCCCTATCAGAGGACTACAGGAGAAGGATAGGAGAGAAGTAGGGAGGGATGCTGGGACCTAGAGGAGAAGAGAGAGGGGGCTACAATTGGGATACAAAGTGAATAAATTGTAAAAATTAATGATAAACAAGGGTGACAGAATAAAGCATAAATAACACAATTGACTGAGAAAAACACAAAAAAATACTCACATCTTTAATCATAGATCTAGCTAGAAAAAAAACCTTAGGCAACCATTACCTCAAATGACAAATAATGTATGTTTAGTGTCCTTCTTGGTACTATAGTAAAAGAGAATGTGATAGGATGCACACAGTATCATTGGAAATCTTTCTTCATGCACTGAACATGGAGTGACTTGTAGGAGTTGAGATGTTGATTTACTTTCTCCCCACAGATCAGCAGGAGTGTATCCCTTGCTGAATTCAAGAGTACCCAAACCTTGAGAGAAACAAGTGCCTGCCCATGGCAGTGACCTTCCTGTCATTTGAGGATCCTCTGGGTTTGGTCCTGGCCTGCATGGCTTTGTGTTTATCTGTCAGCACAGCTATAGTTTTGGGGATCTTTCTCAAGCACCATGACCTACCCATCATTAAGTCCAATAACTGGACTATAATAAAATACCTTAGTGTCTTCAAATGAAATTATTTACCCTTAATTTTAGTAAGTTTATATAAAATGTATATCTAACCATAACTAAAAGAGCCCTTTATTTAAGCAATGTTATATAGATACACTCTATTTCAGAATATAAACTACTTCTGAAAACACATTTTAGTAAGTTATACATGTTACTTTTTAATTTGTGGACAATATAAGTATTCAAATTTTAATTACATAATAGTAATTGTGATAAATAACACAGGTACTATATATTTTTCCTTAGTATTTTTTTTTCTGGAGAAAACAGGAATTAGGTTGACAGTTAACATCTTCTGTTGGACAGACAAAAACCTGGACCTATGGCAAAGGGAGCTTGCAAAATTGTACATCCATAGCAGAAATCAGTGTTCAGAATTCTCAAAATGATGAAAATAAATCTACCATATGAACCACTTATGACTTTCATTGACTTATGTACAATGGACTCAATATACTCCTTCAAAAATATTTTCTCAACCATACTCATTGCTATTCTGTTCACAATAGGTACAAAATGAGAACACTTAAATATCCTTCAACTGATATAGATAAGTGAAATGGTATGCACATTAGTAGATAGAAATATAAATGACGATATTGATTTAGGTAACTCAAATCCAGAAAACAGATATCACATGTCCTATCTACTCTGAAGAATATAGTTCTAGATCTTCAGTTGTGATTATTCACCCTACTGTGAAAGAATAGAAAGAGTGTGGCAAAAGACTGGGGATCAGCCCCAGCAGTTGAGGGAGAGAAGAATAAGTTGGTGCAGAAACGAGTCAGACATGGTTGTCCAAAGAAACTTAAAGTCTTGATGGACTGGCAGTCAGAGTACTTCTTTATTTAGACAGATTTCAATAATAAAAGATAGATTCACATTCTTCTAAAACATAGATTATATCCTTTTTGTCTCCAGACAGGTGTTTTATCTGTCATAAATTTAGTCATCATTGATAAACCTTATCTTTTTACTATCATTTTTCTTCATCAATGCCATAACCTGACATTTTTGAGAATATGGAGGCATATTTGCCACAGCCTGAAACCCCATTCTCAGGTTGGACGCATTCTCAGATTCAATGGCAATAGGTAGAAAATCTTCAAGCCAGCCTGGGCATATTGCTTTGTCCCAATTAGTATATTATCATATTTTAATGGACAGCCTCAAGAAAAACAATTTAAGCCAAAGCAGCAACAGTTGTTATTAAATTCCTGGCATAATGCATTGTCTATATCTCATATCTTTGTAGAATTTACTTATGTGCTAAATCTAAGTATTCTTTCATTATTTTGGTCATACAACATCACAGTGATAATGTGAAAGCTGATATTTCTAGGAAAAGGAGGTCCTAATACCTCACTTTAAAAATCATTTTTATAAAACATTCTTTGTCCATCATTACAGACCCTAGTGTAAGGTGAAGATGTCTCCAGTCATTCATTTACATCTTTATCTAATCATTGAGGGCATACCATATGTAACTCCTAATCTTATATGCCAAGTATTCATCTGAGGATACAGCAGTACAAGGTATTTAATCTCAAATACTATCAACTCTCCTGGCTCTAGAAACTTTGTTTGCCTTTTTAAGAGTATGTTCTGATTATTTTCTTCTTGAGGAAACACAGGGGTAGATTTTGCAAGACTATCTTGAAGCTAAAGTCTCATAAGGAGTTTTCTGACATTTTTATGAGAAAGACATTTATGTAGGGCCAGATAATTGATATTTCCCCTAAATATGAGAGGAGCAGTATGCTCAGGATTTTTCTGGAGAAGCTAAGAAGCAGTACTCCAGGGTGAAGGCATAAATGATTCATGAAAAAAATTCCCATTGCTCCAATGGCCCCAGGTTGTACATGTATTGAAAGCCCTCTAAGCATGTAGCAAGTGGAGATCAAGACCAAGGCTGAAAGATAGTATGAAGGCTATTGTAACATGCAACTCAGATATGCTTGATCTTTGTCAAATATCTGTGCTGACTTCAAGACTTTAAGTGTATATAAACTTTTGTGAGGTTTTAATCCACTTGGAGGTGACTTTTGAGTGAAAATAAGCATCAATTTCCATGTTTCTACATATAGACATCTAGTTTGGTCAGCATCATTTGTGAAGATTTTAACTGTTTTTCTGTCATAGTACTATTTTTGTTATAGTACTAGTGCATTTACATAATAAAACATTACTCAGACATTTAAAAAATCAAATCATGAAACATGAAGGTAAATGCACCTTTGCAGGTAACTGAGAGTGAGAGAACCTAGACCCCCAAAGACAAATAGGGTATGTATTTGCTTTTACATATATATTAGTTGCAAGATGTATGATATGCAAGCAACTGGACATAATACCACAGGGGATACATACAAATTAAAAACTGGAGGTTAGGGGAGGCAGAGATTTCTCCATAGGAAAGGGAAATAAAATACTTGGAACAAATGGAAGGTGGGCTAAAAAGATAGAATTGAAGGATATTGGGAAAGGAAGAGGGCAATGAAAAGGTAACATGAGGAAAGACAGGTAAAATTAAGGGTCATTTGTTTGGTACAGTGGAAACCTAATGCAATAGAAACATTTTAAATCATGTTCATATTAAGAGCCAATATAAATGAAATCACCAGAGAAGAAAGTCCCAACTGGAAATCTCTTGTCACTAAGTAAAGCATCCAGTACTGGTAATAGTCTATATTTAACTGAGGTATTGGCCAAAGTAGTGTGATTGTAATGCCAAAACAATATAGGCTTTTGCCAAGACTATAGGCTGCTCTCCACAAATTGACTGCAGTGCCCTTTTGCTGGAGATAACACTTACACTTACATGGAACATAGATAAATAGAGCTTGTGCTTACATAGAACCTTCACACTTACATTCTAGCAACTTTGATATGAGAAGTACACTGCAACTACAAGAGGAGAAATACAAACACTAAGCCAGCTACCAAACTTTTGAACTATGACAGTTTCCTACCTGTAAGACATATTAGTGCAAGGGTTGTAGGAGTAAATAACCAATCTATAGTTTGACTTAAGGCCCACTTCACATGATGGAATCCATACATGACACTGGTTTATTGATCAAGAAAAAGAAATTACACAGACCATGGTTCTGGGGGAAAAGCAAATACTGCATTCTACTAAAAGTAATAAAATGACCATTGACACCATTCTGCTATACTCATAGACCAGTATCTTGTTCAGCCATCATAAAAAAAAGTCATCCTGCATCTGATGGAGACAAATTCAGAGACCCATAGAGAAAATAGACAGTCAGTGAGAGACCTCAGAATATGCCCTTCAGACTCTTCAGTAATTCAGCCAGAAGAGTATAAGAGCCAGAAAGGATAGAGGATATCAAAGAAGAAAGCATTATAAATTAAGAGGACTGAAGAATATATAAGCTGTGAGAGACTGAGGCAGCATGCAAAAGGAATTTAATGTTATCCCTAGCCCTATCTCTAATTGATAAGTGCTTGCAAATGAAAATGTAGTTTTCTCCAAGGTGCACTCATTTTATCCAATGAACTACACTTAATTGTACTTTTAAGCATACATTCCAAAAGGTAGATGGCCAAAAATTTCACTCACTGGCACGTTTGGATTTCCATGTCCTGTAATTCTGGTATGCATTTTAAAAATTTTATCACATTTCTCATTTTAATTTGCTGAAGAGTTTTTTCCTAGTTTTAAAGCTACATGGACCCTCTGTGTGTACTACTGTTTCATGTTTAATATTTTATGAAATTTCTGCATGTGTGAACAAGTCTACATATTTTCCCCCCTTGAGCTCTTTTTCTTTTGTTGGTCTTTTATAATAAGATGTGATTGTTTTTGTATTTTCTCTATTTTACTTTCTTATTATACATTATAGCCCTTCTTGTTTTATATGAGGGTAAATTTAAACAGGATAGAAGGGGAGATGGGAAAGAATTGCCAGGATTAGAGGAAGGGAAAACTTTAATCAGGGTGAATATATGAGTAAAGTGACTATTTTGAAAAGAAAAAAAGGAGGAGGAGGAGCAAGAAGAAAAGCAGGAGGAGGACGAAGAGATGAAGTTGAAGATGATTATGAACAACAAGAATAAAGAAACAACAACAACTGGATAATTGCATCAAAAGAAATGTTAAATAGCCATGCACAAAAGATCCAGAATATCTAAAAAGTGCAAAAAATAATTTATGAATAATAGAAATAGAGGAAGAAGACAAAACTCACATCAAAATCCCTGAAATATTTTCAGCAAAATAATAGAATATATCCTTAACCTAATGAAGACGGGGTAGCCTATAAAAGTACAAAAAGTATAGAAAACAACAAAGCATACCAGAAAAGAAATTGTGCTCAGCATATAAAATCAAAACCCTAAATGTAAAGAAAATTATATTAAACAAAGAAGGTATATTAAAAGTTGCAAGTTGAAAAGACTAAGTTGCATATAAATTCAGGCTCATTAGAGTAACTCCTGATCTCTCAAGAAAAATTCTAAACCTAGAATGGCTGAGACAAATTGTATATAATCTTTAAGGGATCCTTATTACTATATCCAGTATACTTTCAATAATAAATGGTGAATAAAAATATATTGCACAATTAAACCAAATATGAGCAATATCTCTGTAAAACTCCTTCACTACAGAAGCCAATCAAAGCAAAACTCCTATCTAAAAATGTTAACCACACCCAATAACAGACAAAAAGTGAATAATCCCAAGCATCAAATATAAAGAAGTAAACTCCCCACGCCATAACTACAAAATAAAGGGAAATAATAAACATTGTTCATTGAAAACTCTCAACTTGAATGTTCAATTCTCCAATAGAAAGACAGGAACTAACAGAATGGACTAGACAAAAAATGTCCATTCTTCTGCTGCATCTACGGAACACTCTGTACCATCCACATTAGATAGCATTTTTGTGTAAAAGGATGGAAGGAGACAGTAGAAGAAAGTGGACCAAGAAAGAAGTTTAGGGGCGCTTTATTTTATACAGTTCACACACACAAAATACCTAAAATTCTTGAGTCAATTTAAAAGAGAATATATACTGTACACACTGAATGAGGAGTTCTACCATTATCCACATAAAAACAACAAATGACTTGGGCAGGTCCAGCACACATATATACTCATGTTTACTGAAACACAGCTGACTGTGTGCTAAGATAGAATACACCTGATTGTCCTGAATCACATCAGTGCAAAATATTATATTATTCAATTTTTTTATTCATAGAAAACATGTACATTTGTTTTTCGAGATTTTAATATAATCACATTTTTTTTTCTCATTTCTCTGTTCCCCACATACAAAATCTCCCATACAGCCCTCTTTTGGTTCTTTCAATTTCAAGTCTTGTGTTTCCAATAACTACTATTACATGTATCATGCATTATGTGTGTGTGTGTGCATGTGTGTGAGAGAGAACATTTAACATTTTAAGAAAGGCAATCATTTTACTTTGAAATTGTGGATGAACTAAAAATTTATCATCAAAAATTGTGACCTTAGCTAGACGCAGAAATCAAACATTGTATGACTTCAGTCCTAATTGGGCTAAAAGAAGTCAGTACACTGAAATAAGAACTGAAAAGTCAGTATTAGAGCCTGAACATCAGGGTGTAGTGGCATGACTTGTCAAAGAACACATTTAAGTGACAAGAGGAATAATTTAAAGAAATATCTCAGGGTACATGCATAAGAGCTATTACTAATACCTTACATTGTTTACTTGAGAAATATTCTGTATATATTTTTTTAAATCTCAATAATCAAAATGTTATAATTACTGTGTAAGAAATATTTATTTATATATTATTTATTCTTCCATCAATTTTCCTTCCATTTTCACCCTCCTGAGTTTTGAGTAAACATTCTTTGCTCTTTTGAAAATTCAAGCCACTTTTTCATAAACTATTTTTACACACTTAATATATCAAAATTTGATTTGTAAAATATTTTATAATATTATAATACTAGGAATATATAACAAACCACTGAATTTTATCAAGGGTATTTATTATATACAGGAAAAAGGAAAATGTGAAGAGGTGAAATACTATTCTTTCTAGTTGTTTTTAAGAGACAGTTGCCTGAGTGCCTCCATTTCAGGAAAAAAAAACTTATTTTTTTCTTTTTTATTGATTATTACAATTTATTCACTTTGTTTTTTGGCTGTAAGACCTTCCCTCATCTTCCATCAATTACAACCTACCTCCCTCTTCTACCCCTATGCCCCTCTCCTAGTCCACTGATAGGGGAAGTCCTACTTCCCTACTGTCTTATCCTAGCCTATCTTATCAAGTCTTACCAAGAATGGCTGCATCTTCCTCTGTGGCCTGGCAAGGCTGCACCTTCCAGGAGTAGGTTATCAAGGAGCCTGCCACTGAGTTCATGTCAGAGACAGCTGCTGTTACCCTTAATAGGGAACTCACATGGAAACTGAGATACTTATGAGCTACATCTGAGCAGGGGTTCTAGGTGTTCTTCATGCATGGTCCTTGGTTGGAAAAGGACCCCCTGGGCCCATATTTTTTGGCTCAATTGGCCTCCTTGTGGAGGGCCTCTCTCATCCAGGTCTTTCTATCTCCTGAATCTTCCATATTATTCCATGCTCTCTGCCCAAAGTTTGGCTTTGTGGCTAACCATCTGCTTCAGTACCCTGCTAGGTAGATTCTTTCAGAGGCCCTCTGTGGTTGGTTCGTGCCCTGTTCCCTGTCTTCTCCCATTACTGATGTCTATCCCATTTGCCTTTCTAAACGAGGATTAAGCATCTTCCCTAGGGTTCTTCCTGTTGCTTCAGGACTATAAATTTTAGTATTTTAATCCTACATTATTTGACTAATTCCCACATATAAGTGAGGATATACCATGAGTGTCTTTCTGCTTCTGGATACCTCACTCAGAGTGATCTTTTCTAGTTCAATCCATTTGCCTGCTGATTTCCTTGTTTTTAATTGCTAAATAGTATTGCATTGTATAAATGTGCCACAATTTCTATGTCTATTCCTCGGTTTGGGGACATCTAAGTTGTTTCCAGATTCTGGCTATTATCAGTAAAGCTGTTATGAGTACAGTTGAACAAATGTCCCTGTTGTTTGTTTGATAATCTTCTGAATATATGCCCAGAGTTGGTATAACTGAATATTCTAGTAGTACTATTCATAGTTTTCTGAGAAAGCACCAGATTGATTTCCAAAGTGGTTGTACAAGTTTACATTCCCACCAGCAATGGAGAAGGGTTCCCTTTTCTCCATATCCAGTCCAGCTTGTGTTGCAGATAATGTGATAGTATACATGAATAACCCTAAAAATTCAACCAGGGAACTCCTACAGCTGATAAACAACTTTAGCAAAATGACTGGATACAAAATTAAATTTAAAAAAATCTGAAGCCCTCCTGTATACAGAAGACAAATGAGCTCAGAAAGAAATTAGGGAAACAAAACCCCTTTACAGAAGCCAGAGATAATATAAAGTACATTGGTGTGACTCTAATCAAGCCAGTGAACGACTTGTATGAAAAAAAAAGAACTTTAAGGAAGATATCAGAAAATCTCCCATACTCCAGAATTGGTAGGATTAACATAGTAAAAATGGCCACTCTACCAAAAGAAATCTAAAGACTCAATGCAATTCCAATCTCCAAAGAACAATTCTCAGTTTCATATGGAAAAACAAAAAACCCAGAATTGATTTTAAAAAAATGCCTGCACAATAAATATTTTCTGGTGGTATCTTCATCCACAATCTCAAGTAGTACTATAGGGCAACAGTAATAAAAAATGGCATGGTACTGGCACCTGTACTTTAAATCTTAAAGGGGTGTGCATCTACTCATTAATCATTTTTATTAAATCATATCAAGAAGCTGAGGGGAAAAACAAATATAAGGGAATCAACTGCTGTCTCAGGTTTAGACCTAGTTTGCGGGTGCCCAGACGGCCAATGCTACCTTGGGCTATTGTTTCAGCTCATCAACCTTAAAATATCCCTGGATTTACTATTAATAGTGTACTTTTCTTAACTTTAAATTGTTCTCTAAGATTTTTTACATCAGAGCCAAACATCTTCCCTGACCTTGTGAAACAATCTATTTTTCCAAATTGTTTCTAAGTATAATGGTCATTGCTAACAATCTATAACTATGGCTCCTTTCAAGGACAGTGGTTAATTCATTAATCTGCTCCAGTTAACATGTGAAAAGAGATCAAGCATTGTTAATTTTAAATGTCAGTGATATTTCCCAGTGAAGAGCTAGAAGCCTTCTTAAAGTTTTCATACAATTCATGTTATAAGGATTATGGACATCATAAGGGCAACAAGCAGAGATATGCTACATAAGAACACAAATTCATCTGGAAAATCAGTTTTTGGGATTATGCTTCTCCAAGACAAACTCATCATGATTATGCTAACAGGGGAGCCACATTCCATGAGTTCTACAGCTGTTCTGCTGTTGCTCCTGCATGGCGCTTGACAGAACCAGGTAGCCAAAATAGTTTGCCTATATGTGTGTGTGTGGGGGTAAGGTTATCTCAGGACCTGGGAAGGAGAATTCAGGGTAATGCATGGGCTGTACTAGCCTGGATGGCCAGATAACATGGAAGGACTGAAGGATTTCTGAGAGAAAATGGCAGGTGGGTTTGATTTGATATGTTAACTAGGAAACTCTGCCATTAGTTTCAGGTTTGAATCCTACTTCTATGGTAACATAAACTTCAGAGAGAGAATCATGGTCTCCATTGCATAATGATCTTCAACTGAGCTCATAGGGAAGAAAGGTGACAAAGACAAAGATTCTGTTTTTCTTTTCTTTCTATATATCTTCTTTCTTTTCTTTGAGGGAGGGCAGTTACCCAAACTAGACTCAAATTTTTGCTGTTTTGCTTTGTTTTCTTTACTATATTTTATTTTATCAATTGTTTTTATTTTTCACAATTTATTCACAATTTATTCATTATATATGCTGATTGAAGGTCACTCCCTCAACTCCTACTGGTCCCTCCCTCCACCTTCCCCCATCCCCTTCCCATAGACTACTCAAAAGGAGAGTTCCTCTCGCCTGCCATTCACCCTTACATTATCAGAACAATACTCAGCTATTAAAAACAGAAAAATAAAATTTCTGCTTGTATTTATTTTCCATGGGCCACTGTACTCACCTTAGAAGATTTCATACCATGAAGCTTGCCTGCAACCTTACCTTGAACTAAACAATAAGTATAACTCATTTTAATGAGTCCCATCCCAAGATACTGTTTGATTGACCATCTCAAATCCAGAAACATGTGAAATTTGAAATGCTATGCAGTCTGAAATATTTTATCACAGGCATTTCAGAGAATGTGATTCTCTTGCTACCTGGATGGCTGTTTCCCACCAGCCCAGGAAGGCATGAGGGGCAGAAGATGAGTAGTATAAAGCTTGGAAAGCTCACAAGCATAACATTGGTTAGCCACTCTGGGAACCACTTCAGAAAGTAAGTTCAACTTTAATTCCAGAAAACAGAACACAGTGGCTTGTATCCCTTGGGGAGTACCAGGGATGTTCCAAGAATAGGTGTAGATAATTGTTTAATACTAGGAAATTCAAGAATGCTAGATTTGCATTAAACAGCGCATTCCTATTATATGAATAAGAAGAACAAGAACACAGAACCAAATTATCCTATATTTGAAGGGAGGGGAGAGTTATCAGGGATCTGTGTCAAAGGCCATCTATCAAATTTGATTGGTGGTTTCCATGTCTAAAGATACTCTCCAGATGAAGTCAGGCAGAGAAAACACACCCTTGACATGGTTACCCATCTAGGCCAGAAGCAGTCATACATAGAAAAAAAAGTGATTTTTTTCAATAGTACCCCTGGAACAATAGGTAGATGTACACAAAGAAACTTCTACAGGCTACCAATCTTGTGATACTCTCAGAGAACTTCCTGGCTGGTGAAAGTTCATTTCCTACATATTCATCCACTGAACTAACAGTTTCTTGTGTAAAGTGCGGCAATTAAGTTTGATTTTTGTTCCTTGTAATGTATTTTTGTTCCCTAAGATATGCTATAGTATGATAAGTTCTGTGTCCTGTCCTTTGTGATTGCACAATTGCAGAAGAAGGCATGCAATACCTTTCTCAGGGGAACACCATGAGTTTCACAGCTTGCCCCAGGGGTGCTGAAAAAGAGGGAAGGGTAGGGAGTCGAGCAACCCCTTCACATCTGTGTAGGGAGGTAATGGCCCTCAACCTTGAAACTATCTAAATGTACTCCATCCTTCAAGAGGTGATGATTAAAACACTCTCTGCTCCCCACTTTATCATGCTCTCGATGCTTTGTTCTTACATATTATGGAAAAATAAATGATGGAGTAGGAAAAAAAAGAAAACACTAAATGTTGAGAATCAGGATTATCAATAAGTCTTCCATAAACACCTTATCATATAATACTGTTGCGTGTAATTCATATTCACTATCCATTGTATTCTTTTAAAAAATGAGTTTATTTACTTTACATTCCAATTTAAGTCTCCCCCCTTTCACTCCCCCATTACTACCCTCCATTCTTATTGCCTCTATTCCCTTTCCCCTTCAGAAAAGTGAGGTCATTTCCAATGAGCTAGTTTTACACTTCTGTTGCATCTCAGTGGACCAAAGTACACAAAGGGCTTTCCACCTTGCTTATAGTCACAGAATTCCTCTCCAGTAAGGATAATTTTATGATGATGATGACGACTCTAGATTTGTGCAAGGCCTCACTATTTTAACATATTCATAAGTTCTCTCAAGTATGAATCCTTTCATGATGATGAAGATTGTACAAATATAGAATGGTTTCACCATGTTAAAAGGACTCATAGGCTTTCTGTCCATTAGGATATCTTTCATGAGTTTGAAGATGATTCTGAAGTGCAAAAGTTTATTCACATTGGATGCAGTGAGACAGCTTCTTTCCAGTATGTGTTCTTTTATGTATTAAGAGATGTTATATGCAAAGGCTTTGCCACATAATTATATTCATATGGTTTCCCTCCAGAATGTGTTGTTGTCTTAGGAGATGATTGTTACATGCAAAGAATTTATCACACTAATTACCCTCACCAGGCTTCTCTCCACTGTGTGTTTTTTCATGTTTTTGGAGACTACTCTGTTGTGCAATGGCTTTATCATGTTGAGTATACGTATAAGGTTTCTTTCCAGTGTGTTTTCTTTTATGGCTTAAGAGAGTACTGTTTTGTGCAAAGGCTTTACCACACTGGTTACATTCATAAGGTTTCTCTCCAGTGTGTGTTCTTTTATGGCTTATGAGAGCACTGTTTTGTGCAAAGGCTTTACCACACTGGTTACATTCATAAGGTTTCTCTCCAGTGTGTGTTCTTTTATGGCTTATGAGAGCACTGTTTTGTGCAAAGGCTTTACCGCACTGGTTACATTCATAAGGTTTCTCTCCACTGTGTGTTCTTTTGTGGCTTAATAGAGTACTGTTTTCTGCAAAGGCTTTACCACACTGGTTACATTCATAAGGTTTCTCTCCAGTGTGTGTTCTTTTATGCCGTATGAGATTATTCTTTTCTGCAAAGGTTTTACCACACTGGTTACATTCATAAGGTTTCTCTCCAGTGTGTGTTCTTTTATGCCGTATGAGATTATTCTTTTCTGCAAAGGTTTTACCACACTGGTTACATTCATAAGGTTTCTCTCCAGTGTGTGTTCTTTTATGGCTTAAGAGAGTACTGTTTTCTGCAAAGGTTTTACCACAATGGTTACATTCATAAGGTTTCTCTCCAGTGTGTGTTCTTTTATGTCTTATGAGATGACTGTTTCGTGTAAAGGCTTTACCACACTGGTTACATTCATAACGTTTCTCTCCAGTGTGTGTTCTTTTATGCCGTATGAGATTATTCTTTTCTGCAAAGGCTTTACCACACTGGTTACATTCGTAAGGTTTCTCTCCAGTGTGTGTTCTTTTATGCCGTATGAGAAAAGTTGTATACGGGAAGGCTTTACGACATACAGTGCATTTAAAGGGTTTCTCTCCAGTATGACTATATTCATGCCTGCAAAGAAAATTGACACATGTGAAAGATTTACCACAGTGATTTCATTACACTAATAAATATATTTATCTATATGAATTAATATCCTAATTTGGTCTAATGGTAAAGAAGAATCAAATTTTAAAGTTTTATCACTTTATTTACTTTCACGGTATTCACCTTCATTATGGGTATTTTTGAAGATCCCTGTGATGGTAAGAGCATTTGTTATGTGGATCACTTTTATAGCATCATTTTTCTATATGAGGTTTTCTCCTATATATGAAGAGTATTGTAAGAATTCAGAGTTTTACCACAGCAATCCCATTCACAAATTTTTGTACTGTATGAATGATACTTCATTTACAATGTGAGCCAAGACAAGCAGAAGTTCGAAATTCCTAGTATTCATAGATATTTTCAGCAATATGTGTTTGCTACTGAATTCTCAGTGAAGTTGCAAAACCAATTAACAGTAACCATTTATCACATTCAGAAAATTTACTCACAGTGGGGACTACTACCAAATCAATTGTTCTTGGAGAAAGACAGGGACACTGCTTCTTTCAAAAACCCTATGTTCCTGTGTCTTAGAATCATTTTGACATATGATATACCAGTTTAATTTACAAAAATAATAAAGATTCCCACATTGAATTAAAACATTTTGTTTTTTGTTCATCATAGACATGTCATATAGGGATTAAGATTTCTCCACAACAATATTCTTGATTCTCATAAGCTGCTCCTTTCACTAAACTTTACAATGTTACTGCACGAAAATGAGTAGCACTGGGTCTACTATGAAACTTTTGCTTATTAGAAGCTTTTGGACACATACTGATCACCAATTCAGTGTGTATACCTCTTACAATATCTGAATAGACAGAATGAGACTAAACAGATTGGCAGTTCAAGTCAGTAGCTGTAATGTCCATATGATTCAAATGTTATTTTTGTTACAACATTATTTTATTTTCTTCTATCTTAGGGGAGTGCCTTGTAAACACAAATCAGATACCTGACATTGAAGTACATGGAATTATGAGATTTTAATGATCATCAGTACACTTAAAGTAGTGCTGTTTTTACACTGTTGCTTTTCTTTAAAACTTCCAGGACACAGCCATGTGTGCTGGAACATGCCTTCAATCCCAGCACTTGTGGAGGCAGAAGCAGGCATATCTCTGTGATTTTGAGGTCAGGCTGGTCTAACAAGTAAGTCTAAGAAAATCACAGATACCCAGAAAAAAATATATTTCAAAAACAGAAAATAAAAAGCAGCCAATAAACAAACAAACAAACAAACAAACAAAAAACACCAAACTTCCAGGACACATTAAAATTTAAGATTTACATCTGTGTCAACATGCACATAAAGTTACCTTTTATTACTTGTAGAACTTTGAAAATGTTCTTCAATATCATGGTCATCCCAATTGTAGCCTAAAATATAGTATGAGAAAATATATATTATTGGAAATATCATGTTATTATTAAGGCAAAACTTAAATCACTATGATCTGTGATCCTTAGAACCATGCCTGATTTATTTACCTCATTCCTCCTCATTCTCAATTGGAATAACAGAAGAGGATCAATAACAAAGTAAGAGTTGTCTCTTTATTTTAAAAGTGAAAGAAAAATTGCAGTCTTACCTATAGCAGTGAGGTTTTCACAGGTCTCTAGCATCACATCTTTGTAGAGTTGCTTCTGGGAAGGTTCCAGCAAGGCCCACTCTTCTTGGCTGAATTTCACATGCACATCATTG
Source organism: Meriones unguiculatus (assembly GCF_030254825.1). NCBI lineage: Eukaryota > Metazoa > Chordata > Mammalia > Rodentia > Muridae > Meriones > Meriones unguiculatus. The sequence goes on along the minus strand of NW_026843646.1, from coordinate 4,136,267 downwards.
AAGGTCACTGAATTCTAAAATATGCCATACATTTGTACAACAGAAACAGTGGCAACAATATAAATTTATACTTCATTGTCAATATAATCATATAATTCTACTGCTTCTTCAATTTATTTTCTGACACAGAAGTGTGACTGTTATATAGTTGGGTGCTGTGCGTGATGTGCAGTAGGGGAGATGAAAAAGCCTAAGGGTTAGATTGAAAAAAAAGGCATGCTTCAAAAACCTGTGTTTCATCAGTTGGTAAGACATTAATATAAAGTAGCCATTAGTTGGGTTCTTGAGCAATCTATGAATCATCTTCAGTTACTTGGGTGAGTAGGTCAGGACTCTGTCATGAGACAAGTGGAAGGACAAAACACAGTCATGATATTTTATATAGCAATAAATGAGATGTATTGATCAGGGGAAACTGAACAGATGGGTAACATCAGTCAAAAGACAACATGGTACTGAATATTATGTTTTGACCAGGGCTCAGGGATGTGGCATATCAGTATGTGAAGAGGGGGGCTCATATAATTGTGGAAGGGAAAGTGGACTACAGTGAATACATGGATAAAAATAATGTGAGTGGCAAGCAACAACAATCATAGCCAATAACATCATATTTCTGAGTGACCAGACAAAAGAAAAGGAATAGAACACGTGATTATTCTTTGATCATTGTTTTGTATATCCTCCTTACTAAATAATGTAGTCTATAGATTAAAAATAAAGATTAAAACTTTTCTATTAAAAAAGAAGTGTTAATGTTATCACTAAGTCATTTTAGAAGAAAACGGAATAACAAGTTTTAACTGTATCATATCTAAACTTTTTGAAGAGGATATAGCTTTGGAATAGACATGGCAATTAATGTGGACAAAGACAAACAGAGAGAAGAGTGTGAAATAGAGAGACAGAGACATAGAGAGAGAGACACAGAGAGAGAGAAATTAACAGATGAACAATACTAAGTACAAATCAGAGAAATTTATTAACAGTTACTAACTACAAAAAATGGTGGACAAGCTGGGTGTATTCTGTCATGCCTTCAATTCCATCACTCAGGAGGCAGATGCAGGTGTATCTTATTGAACTGGATGTCAGCATTATCTATTCAAAGAGTTCTAGGACAGCCAGACCTATATATTAAGACAGAGCCTCCCCTAAAAGTCAATCAAACAAACACAAAATATTGAAAGAACTCAGAGGTCTTTACTGAAGCTTTTACAAGGAGTTATACATTCACTCCTATTGTATATTTATTTTCCAGAAATCTGTACTGCCCCAGCTTAAACTGCAACTGCAATGATATCTTACTAAAAGGGAATGCATGTTTAAACAGGTAAAAATAGAAGACAAAAATATTAGCAGTGTAAATGCTGATCATAAAAGAGCCACATAAGATAGGAGAGATGGCTCAGCAGTAAGGAGCTCTTACTGCTCTTGCAAATAATTGGGCTCAATTGTTAGTGTTTACCTGGGACCCGCTACTTTCAATTGCTATAAGTTCATGAGTTCTGAAGACATCTTCAGACTACTGTGAGGATTAGGCACAGAAGAGATGCATATTCATGCATACAATCAAAATACTTATATTCAGTAAAAACTAAAAATAGATCCCAGATGGCTGGACTGATTTCACACTGTTCTGATAAGATGGGTAGCAGAGACTGCACAGTGACCAATAGTTGGATCTGTGGGCCCCCAAACACCACTGACTGTGTTTCCAAGGTAAGAAGAAAACCAATGATGAGGGAAACAATTGGGTCCAACCTCAGAGAACCCCACTAATCTCTGGGAAAATTTCTTGGATGTTGCAGCAGGAATAAGGTTTTCAAGCAAATGGACCCATGAAGCAAGCAGTATAGCTAGGAGTAGCTATTCTAATATCTAATAAAACAGACTTTCAACCAAAATTAATTGAAAGGGATGATAAAGAGGGAATCCAAGATGGCATTGCCAGGAGGAACAGGACAGGAACAGAACAGGAACAGGACAGGAACAGGACAGCAATATTTGTACAGCAACTAAAAGACTGAATTCTGGGCCCTAAAACAACAGCAATCGTGTTTCCCAGGTGAGAGGAAACTCCATGGTGTGGGGATCACTCAGTTCCACTCTTAGGTCACTCAGTGAGAACCCGGAAAATATTCCAGGCTCAGGATACACTTGTGTGTCCTGATCACCTTCCCAGGCCAAACTGTGTGCTCCAGGGCACCAGAGACTGGGAGCCAAGTGTCAAAAAAAAAAAAAAAAAAACAGGGAAGAAGAAAGTGGGACTGACCTCAGGTCACCCAGTCTATCCCTGGAAAAGATCCTGCAGACTGGTGGGTGCACAGCTGCCAGCCTTGAGTGGGCCTCCAGTCACTAGACCGGCATGCCCTATTCTCCATCACAGACAGAACTGTGTGCCCCAGGCCACTAGAGGATAGGTTTCCCTGTCTGGAGAAAAACCCACAGACAGGGAAAAAGCAGGTCCCAGCTTAGAGCACTCAGCCAACTCCCCCCCACACACACACTACCACCACCACAAATGGGAACATTCTTGGAAATGTTCGCAGGTTCTTTCCCAGTCACCAGCTTGGTAGCCATCTGGCAAGTGCCTACCCATTCTACACACCATGTCAAAAACCACAGATTAGGTCTTCATGTTGGGAGAAAACCCAAAGGTGGGGAAAACATCTGGCCCTACCTCAGGACACCTAGCTCTGGAAAAGTTTCTGGTTATTCACAGGCTCCAGACTCTAGCCTCCTGCTGCACATGGGAGACCAGTGCCAAGCTGCCATGGATTACTGCTTGGGTACTGGGGCACAGAGCTCTAACCTCAGACATACAGAAGCCTGGGATCCCCAAGATCAACCCCAGATACTGCTCCAAGGGACGACCAGTTATCCCTAACTAAGCAGACCAAAACATGGGGTGCCCAGGTTGCAGCTGCAGCTTACTAACTTTACAGCAAGAAAGCCAGAAGCAGGACAGCTGTCTCCAGGACTTCTCTGGGTGAGAGGAGAGCCCCCTTGACTAACAAAGACCACAATTACCGCTCAGGTCTCTATGCCTGTGGTGAGTTTTGGCAATTCCTGAAAAATACCTGCTATTCAGTGACTGTATCCCAAAAGCTGAGGAGGCCTCCTTCAGGAAAAATCATCTTCCTGCCAAGGGGATTATCCCCACCACAGGATTCCAGGAAGCACCAGAAACTAACAGCCAACACCTAAGATAGCCAAAAGGGTAGAGGCAAGTGTAAAAGCTCAAAAAGACAAAGCAATATGGCATCTCCAGAACCCAGTTATTCGGGGCAAGCAGCCCTGGACACACCAGGGTAAATGAAATTCAAGAAGATGACCTTACATCTGTGCTTATGAACAGGATAATAGAGGAAAAAAAATAAACTGCGTAAAGACCTAGATGAAGATAAAGTCAAACAGATTATTGCCATTTGCAAAGAAATGGAGGAAGATAAAGTCAAACAGATTATGGCCATCCTTAAAGAAATACAGGAAGTTGCAGCCAAACAATTTGTGGCCTTTAGAGAGGAAATACTTAAATCACGAAAAGATATTAATGAAACAGAGGATTGTTCGAACAAACAGCTGACAGAATTGAAGGAAAATACAGTCAGAGAAGTGAAGGAAATCAATAAAATGGCTCAAGATCTGATAAGAGAATTGGAAAAAAATTAAAGAAAACACAAGTGGAGGAAACTGTGGAGAGAAAGAACTTAGAGAGGAAAAGAGGAACTACAGAGGTAAGCATAAGAAATAGACTACGAGAGATGGAAGAAAGAATCTTAGGTGTGGAAGACACAATGGAAGAAATAGATGTAGCTATCAAAGAAAATGTTAAATCTAAAAAATTCCTGACACAGACCATCCAAGAAATCCAAGACAACATGAAAAGCAAAACCTAAAAATAATAGGAATAGAGGAAAAAGAAGATTCCCTCCTCCAAGGCCCACAAAATATTTTCAACAAAATCATAGAAGAAAATTTCCCCAACTTAAAAGAGAGGTCTATAAGAATACAAGAGGTCTACAGAACACCCAATAAATTAGACCAGAATAGAAAATCCTCCCACCACATAATAAACAGTAAGTATACAGAACAAAGAAAAAATACTAAAAGCTGCAAAGGAAAAAGGCCAACTTAACATATAATGGCAAACCCATAAGAATCACACCTGACTTTTCATCAGAGACTATGAAAGCCAGAAGGGCCTGAACAGATATCATGAAGACCCTAAGAGAACACAGATGACCACCCAGGCTACTATACCCAGCAAAATCTCAGTCATCATAGATGGAGCAAACAAGATATTTAATGACAAAAACAAATTTAAACAACACCTACCCACAAATCCAGGGGTACAGAAGCTCCTAGAAGGAAAACTACAACCCAGGAAAGCTAACTACATTCAGGAAAACACAGGAAAGAAATAATGTCACTAGAGCAAAACTAAAAGTAACCAAGCACACAAACACACTACCACAAGCAACATCAAAATAAAAGGAACTAACAGCCACTGGTCATTAATTTCCCTCAACATCAATGGACTTAACACTCTAATAAAGACACAGACTTACAGAATGGATATGTAAACAAGACCCAACAATCTGTTGCATACAAGAAACACATCTAAGTCACAAAATAGAAAGGTGGAAGTTTCCAAGCAAATGGAGCCAAGAAACATGCAGGAGTAGCCATTTTAATATCTAATAAAGTAGATTTTCAACCAAAATTAATCAAAAGACATGAGGAAGGTCATTTCATACTCATCAAAGGAAAATTCCGCCAAGAAGAAATCATAATTCTGAACATCTATGCTCCAAATACAAAGATACCCACGTTTGTAAAAGAAAGATCAATAAAACCTAAACCGCACACAAATCCCCATACATTACTACTGGGAAACTTCAACACCCCACTCTCAACAAAGGACAAGTAAACAACAGAAATTAAACAAAGAAACAATATCTCTAATAGAGGTCATGTATCAAATGGACCTAACAGATATCTACAGAATCTTACACTCAAAGACAAAAGAATTTACCTTCTTCTCAGCACCTCATGGAACCTTCTCCAAAATAGACCATGTCGTTGGTCACAAAGTGAATCTCAACAGATATAAGAAGATTGAAATAATGCCTTGTATCCTATCTAATTACCATGGACTAAAGCTGGACCTCAACAACAACAGAAATAGCAAAAAGCCTACACTCACATGGAAACTAAACAACTCACTACTAAATGACAGCTGGGTCAGGGAAGAAATAAAGAAAGAACTTAAAGTCTTCCTAGAATTCGAAGACACAACACAACCAAACTTATGGGAGACAATGAAAGCAGTGCTAAGAGGAAAGTTCATAGCACTAAGTGCCTTCAAGAAGAAATTTGTAACATCTCACACAATCAACTTAATAGCCCATCTAATGGCCCTAGAAAAAAAGAAGCAGACACACCGAAAAAGAAGAGACACCTGGAAATAATCAAACTCAGGACTGAAATCAATAAATTAGAAATAAATAAAACATTTCAAAGAATCAATGAAACCAAGACCTGGTTCTTTGAGAAAATTAACAAGATAGACAAACCCTTAGCTAAACTAACTAAAAGGCAGAGAGAGATTGTCCAAATTAACAAAATCAGAAATGAAAATGGGACAAAACAAAAGACACTAAGGAAATCCAAACAATCGTTAGGACTTACTTCAAAAGTCTATATGCCATAAAATTTGAAAATCTAAATGAAATAGACAATTTTCTTAATCAATTACACTTACCAAAGCTGAATCAATAAAATAGTCCTTTATCCACTAAGGAAATAGCATTCCTCAAAAGACTCCAATCCACAAAAAGCTCAGGACCAGATGGTTTCAGTGCAGAATTCTACCACACCTTCAAAGAAGAGGTAACTCCAGCTGTCTTCAATTTATTCCACAAAATAGGAACAGAAGGAACACTACAAAACTCATTCATTGAAGCCACAGTCACTTTGTAACCTAAACCTCATAAAGACCCAACAAAGAAAGAGAATTTCAGGCCAATCTCCCTTATGAACATTGATGCAAAAATACACAACAAAATACTTTGCAAACCCAATACAAGAACACATCAAATATATCATCCACTATGACGATGTAGGCTTCATGCCAGGTATGCAGGGGTGGTTCAACAAACGGAAATCCATTAATGTGATCCACAATATTAAAAAATTGAAAGAAAAAACATGATAATCTCCTTAGATGCTGAAAAAGCATTTGAAAAAATCCAGCATCCATTCATGTTTAAACTATTGGAGAGATCAGGGATACAAGGCACATACCTAAACATAGTAAAAGCAATATACAGCAAGCCTGTAGCCAACATCAAGTAAACAGAGAGAAACTTAAAGCAATCCCACTGAATTCAGGGACAAGGCAAGGCTGCCCACTCTCTCCATATCTCTTCAACATAGTTCTTGAAGTCCTTGCTAGAACAAGAAGAAAATTAAAGGAGACCAAAAGGATACAAATTGGTAAGGAAGAAGTCAAAGTATCACTATTTGCAGATTATATGATAGTATACTTGAGTAACTCCAAAACTTCTACCAGGGAACTCCTACAGATGATAAACACCATCAGCAAAGTGGCTGGATACAAAATTATCTCAAAAAAAAAATTCAGTAGCCCTCCTGTATACAAAAGATAAAAGGGCTGAGAAAGAAATTTGTGAAACAACACCGTTCACAATAGCCACAAAGGACATAAAGTACCTTGGTGTGACCATATCCAAGCAAGGCAAAGACTTGTATAAAAAAAACTTCAAGTCTCTGAAGAAAGAATTAGAAGAAGATATCAGAATGTGGAACTATCTCCAATAATCATGGCTTGGCAGGGTTAACATAGTAAAAATGGACATCTTACCAAAAGCAATCTACAGATTCAATGAAATTTCCATCAAAATACCAACAGAATATTTTACAAACCTTGATAGAAGATTTCTCAACTTCATATGGGATGCAATGAAAGCAGTCCGAAGAGGAGTTTGAATACCAACAAAGGCCATCATAAGCTAATGGAGGCATCCCATACAAGCAACTTAATGGCATACCTGAAAGACCTAAGAAAAAAGAAGCAGACACACCCAGCAAGAGTAGACCACTAGGAAAAAACAAACTCAGGCCTGATATCAATAAATTAGAAACAAAGATAATAATTCAAAGAATCAACGAAACCAAGAGCTAGTTCTTTGAGAAAATAAAAAACACAGACAAATTCTTAGCCAAACTAAGTAAATGGCGGAAAGACACTATCCAAATCAACAAAGTCTGAAAGAAAAAGATATAATATACACTGAGAAAATCCAAAGAACCATTACCTTTTATGTCAAAAGCCTATATGCTCCAAAATTTGAAAATCTAAATGAAATATACAATTCTCTTTAAAATCCACTTAGCAAAGTTGAATCAACATCAGGTAAAGATATTAAATAGCCTTATAGTGAATAAGGCAATAGAGGCAGCCATCAAAATACTCCCAACCAAAAAAAATCCAAGGGTCAGATGATTTCAGAGCAGAATTCTACAAGACCTTCAAAGAAGAGCGAATACTGATATTCTCCAAATTATTTCACAAAATAGAAATAGATGCAACATGACCAAATTCCTTTGGTGAGACCACAGTCACCTTGATAAATCCTCAAAGATCCCCAAAAAGAAAGAGAACTTCAGACCAATCTCTTTTATGAACAATGATGTAAAAATACTCTATAAAATACTTGCAAACCAAATCCAAGAACATATCAAAGATGTCATCCACCATGACCAAGTAGGCTTCATCCCAGGCATGCAAGGGTGGTTAAGTATATGGAATCCATCAATGTAATCCACTGTATAAACAAATTGAAAAAAAAGACCATTTTCTTAGATGCTGAAAAAGCATTTGACAATATCCAACAGTTATTCTTGTTTAAAGTCTTAGAGAGACCAGGGACAAAGGCACATATCTAAAAATAGTAAAGATAGTATACAGAATATATACAGAATATACAGAATATATACAGAATAGTATATAGCTAACATCAAACTAAATGAAAAAAATGTTAAGTCAATTCCACTGGACTTGGGGACAAGACAAGGCTACACACTCTCTCCAAATCTCTTCAATACAGTACTCGAAGTCCTATCTAGGGCAATAAGACAACTAAAGGAGATTAAGGGGATACAAATTGATAAGGAAGAAGTCAAAGTATCTTGATTCACAGATGATAGGACAGTAAACAAAAATGACCCCCAATATTCTACTGTAGGGAACTCCTACAGTTGAAAAACACTTCAGCAAAGTGGCTGGATATCAAGTTAACTAAAAACGAAAAAGAAAACTCAAAAAAATACACTCCTGTATGCAAAGGACAAATGGACTGAAAAAAATTAGGAAAATAACACACTTCACAATAGCCAGTAAAAAAAAAAAAAAAAAAAAAAACATAATGTATTTTGGTGTTATCTTCAACAAGCCAGTAAAAAAACCTATATGAACAACAACAACAAAAAAAAACCCAAAAAAGAAATTGAAAAAGATACCAGAAGATAGAAATATCTCTCATGCTTATGGATCAGTAGGATCAACATAGTAAAAATTGTCATCGTAACAAAAACAATCTACAGATTCAATGATATTCCCATCAAAATATCAATATAATTCTTAAGGAATTTGAAAAAATTATTCCCAGCTTCATATGGAAAAATAAAAAGCCAGAATAGCTAAAACAATCATGTTCAAAGACAGATCTTCATTAGGTATCACCTTCCCTGATCTCAAGCTCTACTATAAAACAATAGTAATAAAAACTGCACAGTACTGTGATAAAAACAGAATGGTGGATGAATGGAATTGAAGTGAAGACCCATAAGTGAACCCACACACCTATGGCCACTTGATTTTTGACAAAGAAGCCAAAAGCATGCAATGGAAAAATGACAGCATCTTCAACAAATGGTGCTGGTCTAACTGGATGTCTACATGTAGAAAAATGAAAATAGATCCATATTTATCACCCTGCATCAAACTACAGTCCAAGTTGTTCTAAAGACCTCAACATAAAACCAGATACACTAAATCTGTTAGAAGAAAAATTGGGAAAGAGCTTGATCTCATTGGCATAGAAGGTAACTTCCTTAACAGAACACCAAGAACACTGGCTCGAAGATGAAGAATTAACAAATAGGATCTCATGAAAGAAAAAAGCTTTTATGAAGCAAAGAACTCTGTCAGTAGAACAAGATGACTGCCTACAGCCTGACAAAAGATCTCCACCAACCCTACATACAACAGGAAGAGCTAATAAACAATATTTATAAAGAGCTCAAGAAATTAAACTCCAACAATCCAAATAATCCAATTTAAAACTGGGGTACAGAACTATACAGAGATTTCTCCACAGAGGAATATCAAATGGTGGACATTAAATGCTCAATATCTGTAGTCATCATGGAAATGCAAATGACATTCCATCTTAAACCCATCATGGCTAAGGTCAAAACGTGAAGTGACAGCAAGCTAATGAGAATGTGGAGAAAGAAGAATACTCCTCCATTGCTGGTGGGAGTGCAAACTTATACAACCACTTTAGAAATCAATCTGATGCTTTCTCAGACATTGAAAATAGTGTTACTTCAAGACCCAGCTCTACCATTCCTGGGAATATATAAAAAAGATGCTCCACCATTCAACAAAAATATTTGCTCAACTGTGTTCATAGCATCTATATTCATAATGGCAATAACAGAGAAACAAACTACACATCTCTCAACCAAACCATTGTTTTACAGAAATTGTGGTACATTCACACAATGGAATGCACCTCGGGTATTTTAAAAAAAACAAGGAAATTATAAAATTTTCAGGCAAGTAGATGGAACTAAAAATGATCATCCTAAGTGAGTTATTCCAAAACCAGAAAGACATGCATGGTATATACTCACTTGTAAATGGTAATGGCCATAATATAGGATAAACATACTACAATCTACAGACCTAAAGGAGCTAAATAAAAAGGAGTACCCTATGGAAGATGGTCAAGTCTTATTCAAAAGGGCAAATAGAATCGACACCAGAAGTGACTGAGGAGAGGGAAGAGAATGAGAGCCTAACAAACATATCCTCCGAAAGACTCTGCCCAGGAGGGGATCGAAGCAGATGCTAAGATTCACAGCCAAACTTTGGGTAGAGCACAGGGAATCATAGGAAAGAGTGGGAGGATAGAATATAGAAAGACCCAGAGCTGGCAGGACCTCCATAAGAAGACCAACAAGGACAACAAATCTGGGCCCATGGGGACTTGGAGAGATTGATGCACCCACCAAAGACCATTCATGAAGAGGACCTAGACCGCTGCTCAGATGTAGCTGATAGGAAGCTCAGTCTCCATGTTCTATCCGTAGTAAGGGGAGAAGGTGCCTGCTCTGACATGGACTCTGTTGTCTGCTATTTGATCACTTCCCCTTGGTGGAGGGGGCATTGCTATGCCACAGAGGATGAGGATGCAGGCAATCCTAGTGAGACTTGATAGGCTGGGTTCAGATGGTAGGAGAGGAGGGCTCCCTGTATCTGAGATATTGGAAATGGCATAAAGGAGAAAGAAGAATGGAGGGTGAGACTAGGAAGAGACGAGAGAGAGGATTACAATTGGGATGTTAAGTGAATAAATTATTTTTAATTTAATTTATTTATTTATTACAATGTGTTCACTTTGTATCCTTGCTGTAGCCCCTCCCTCATATCCTCTCAGTCCCACCCACCCTCCTTCTTCTGCCCCTATTCCCTTTCTCTAGTCTTCTAATTGAGGAGGAACTCCTTCCCTTTTAGCTTATCAGGTCTCATCAAGGATAGCTGCATCATCTTCCTCTGTGGCATTGCAAGGCTGCAACACTTAGGAGGAGGTAATCAAAGGCTCAAGTTCATGTCAGAGAATAAATTAAAAAAAACAAATTTAAATTAAAAATAAATTAAATGTGAATAAAACAAACGAATAAAATAAAAAAAATACAACAGGTAAGAAGAGCGTCACAAACCCACAATTCAATGTCTCAGAAAGCTCAGATAGTGTTAGTGTCAATGAATAAATGCCATCCTAAGAAATTAAATATACTCCCTGCCAATATTTCAAATGCAAGATGTTGATGAAGATCAACACAATAACCTATGCTTACATATACAAAACAAAACAAAATAAATACCTAAATCCGTATATTCCATGCTCAGCAGCCAATGATGGTGATGTTGATGCCAGGCATGTTGGCCTACATTTAAGCCCAACACTTGAGTGGAGTTAGAGCTGTAAGTTCAAAACCAGCCTGTCTACATACAAACTTTCAGGGAACATTCAGGATTTACGGGACAGTATGACAACACACAACATGCTGATAATCAGATTAGAAGAAGAAGGATGAGATCAAAGGTCCAGAAGACATTTTCAACAAAATCATACAAGAAAAATTTCTTAACCTAAAGAAGAAGATGTCTATCAAGGCACACGAAGCATACAAAATATCAAAGACACTGGACCAGAAAAGAAAGTCCTCTCACCAGAGAATAATCAAAACTCTAAATATACAGAATGAAGAAAGAATATGAAAAGCTGCAACTAAAAACAAACAAAGAAACCAAACTAACCAACCAATCAGACAAACCAAAACAAACAACAACCAACCAAAAAAAAAGGCAGATCTATTGGAATTAATCCTGTATTCTCAGTAAAAATGCTAGAAGTTGAAGGGCTTAGACACAGTGCTTCTGATTCTAAAAAACTACAGAAGCCAACACAAATTACTAACTATGCCCAGAAACTTTCAATCACCAAATGGGGAAAATAAGATGTTCCATAAAAAGGTCAATTTTAAATAATATGTATCTATAAATACAGCCCCACTCAAGGTGCTAAAACCACCACCACCACCAAAATAACAATCACTGTTCAATGATATCTATTAATAACATTAACCCAAATTCACCAATAAAAAAACACAGACTCACAAAATGGATGATAAAATAGAATCCACCCTTTTTCTAAATACAAAAAAACACAGCTTCACATCAAGATAGACATTATCTCAAGGTAAAGGTTTGGAAAAAGATATTCTAAATAAGTGGACTGGAGTATCAAGCTTGTATATCAATTTTAATATCCAATGAAACAGCTTTCAAAAACCTAATCAAAAGATGGCAAAGGACATGATGTATTCAAAAAATCCAGCAATATAACATTTCAATACTTAACATGTATGCTCCCAACCTAAGAGCACCTAAGTTATAAAAGAAACACTTCTGCAGTGCTTGCATCACATCCTGGCCCTCATAAACTGATAGGGAAAGACTTCAATATATCACTCTCACCAATGGACAGTTCCTCCTGACCAAACTGAACAGAGAAATGCTCCAGCTAACATCAAAAATCTAAATATACCCAAATAATATTTACAGAACATCTACCCAAGCACAAAAGATTGTTCCTTCTTCTCAGCAAATCATATATTGCTCTCCAAAATTGATGATATACTTGAACAGTGGAAGTCTCAAAAGATATAAGAAATTTGCAATAACCTCCTGCATCCTATCAGACCACTAAGGTTTAAAGCAGCACATCACCAATAACAAAAACAATAGAAAGCTTACGAACTCATAGAAATTCAACAACTCTCTACTGAATAAAAAATGGATCAAAACTGAAATAAAGAAATTAAAGACTTTCTAGAAGTAAATGAAATGAATACACAGCATATCAAAACTTATAGTACACAATGTAAATGTTGAACAGAAGACAGTTCATAGCACTAAGTACATTCAGAAAAAAATAATCAGAAAGATCTCTTAGTAGCAACTTAACAGCACACCTAAATACTCTAGAAAAAAAGAGGTAAACATAACTAAAAGGAGTAGACAGTGAGAAACTACTGAACTGTGTCTTCACTGGTAAAACCGAATGTTTTAACAGGAAAAGAAAGGTGGATCCTATCAAAATTGATAATGATAAGATTTGAATAGTAGAGATCTTCTGAATAAGCAGAGGTAACTCTTCATCAGACACCTTGGTCATTGAGTCCAAACAAACTTATAAAGACTAGTGATTTCTTCTTAAATAAAAAATGGGTATGGGGCAGGGTTTTGATGTAATCTTTTCAGGAGAATAAAAACATCCAACTAAATAATATGGATACCACTGGACCACCACATGAAACTTCTGAAGAAAAAGGACAAAATATGTCACCAAAAGAATATGCCCAAAGAAAAGGAGTAACTGGTCAAGTGGTATCACTCACCTTAATGTTGTCTCTTCGGCCTTTTACAGACATAAGTGCAAATTGTCTTTATGTGCTTGCTAAAGGACAATCCAAAATCTCTAACTCTAATATCAGAAAAGCCACCTGGTAAGAAATAGAGGAAAACAGAAAAATAAATGGAGACTCTATTGCCACTAATCTCATAAATCTTCTGGCATGATGTGACTTCTGTACTCCCCACAAACTTCAACAATCAAGAATATGTTCAGTATTTGTGGGAGAAAAAAGCCAAAAACATAAGCCTAAAATATAGCCAATTTTACATGAAAAAACCTAAAGAAACTCTAACATGAAAAATGTACACTGGATCAGAGATACCTTTGATTTTTTTAAATTTAATACAAATTAAATAAACACAGATTTCACAACTCCTACAAGACAAACTCAAAGTACACCAAAACTGTTATATTTTTGACTTTGCAGCTACTCCTAATGTCCTTTCCAGAGAGTCCTTTTGTTCTGGATGTCTCTTAGAAAGTGGAGGTGATCAAAAAGATGAGCTATGGCTTTCAGTCCCTCATGTCGCCTTGTGGGTTCAGGCACATCTCTGCCCTTGCCAACACTCACACCCAAAACAAAGTTGGAGAATAATTTAATGTTTCCTGCTGTGTGGATTATGTCACAAGATGTGGAATCTGCCCTATTCACTTATCTAAAACCAGGCACACCTGACACGGACAAAATTTTGCACCTCAGAAAATCCTTTTGAACCCAAGAATTCAATTTTCCTGAATTACACCAGTGTGTTCATTGATAGTTGAAAGGTAAAAAATAAATTTAAAAAAAAATAAGCAAGTATTGCTTAAGATGACCACCACCACTTTTTTTTTTACCACTTTCAAAACTATTTATAAAATTTGTTACACAAAACCATGTGTGGAATATAACATGAGGCATTTCTAGAAATGAGACTTTCAGTTTTCCAATCTATCTATCTAATGCACAGCAAAAGCAATGCCTGGGTGTGCACACTAGATAGTGATACTATAAGCACCACAACTTTCTACTGCCCAAGCCACAGGGTCCCCTCCTCCTTGAACAGTCAACACTCAAGAAGGGTAAGAGGACAAGGATCTCTGAAGTCACCACATGGAAAACAACAGAATCAGAGTCTGAAACACAGCCCATCTCGGTCAAAGCAGAATAGGCCGTGATAGCTTAGCAGACCTGCTCTGCCTGGCCTGGGAACAATGGCCCCTCACTCACCATGGCATGGGCTCTGGTCTCATTCACAGCTCCCTACAGCTACATCAGAGTACAATCCCAGAACAAACCCATAAGCTACCTCCCACTGTTGGTCCTTACTGCTAGTCCCATGCAGACTCTCTCATTAGCTTGGACAATACAGCTGAGTCTCAGGACAGTAGTAGCTCTTCTACCAGTGTATAAAAGATCAACTGATGCAGATATCAGAGGTATTCTAGCTTTGCCCCAACCCCTAGGGGCTCACAGAACCCTAGTGTTGTTATAAAAAAATGAAAATCCCAATTGTTTGAGTTTACCAATACAGACCCAGGAGCTAGGTACTGGGGAGAAAACCTGGTAGTTCAGAAAGTCAGATAAAGCATCCATCTGACCCTGCTACTCACCTCACATCTAAGAGGAAAAAGCTCCAAAAGCTCACCAGTTCAGATGACAGCTCAGGGGGGATAGGCCAAACTAATCCAACACCAAAGGCGTTCTAGCTCAAAGCTCAAAAAGCCCCATAGCTACCAAGCTAAAACTCCTTCCACTTTTACACTCTGTCTTAAATACATTTCAGCTGAAATTTCCACTTACTCTTTATTCCGTGTCAGCTGGCTTCTTGCTTTGCCTCTTGACCTAGGGTTAACATTATTTAATCCTATGCACAGGGAGCTTTTGAATTAAAGGTATGTTCCAGGGCTGACGGATTCATACCATAATCACCTGTTTAGAATAAATGGAAAGTTCTTGGAATTAAGATTTGTGTTAGGGCTCAACCATACCAAACAAAGCCCAGGTTTTTACAGTTCACAATCTAAGGAATCACACTGGGATCAAATCCTGCAACACCCTCATTTTGGAAATAATTTAAAATACAGTCTTCCACTCTCCCAGGGCACCTGTTCATTTTCCATGATACAGGTAATTTATGTTACACACTCAGTGTCCAGTGCATTCATCTCTACCTCATAGTTGGGAAGTCCTTCATCGAAACTTCAGTCAAAGACAAACAGTAACAACCATTAAAGAAACAAACGGCCATGAATTCGAATCAAGGAGTAGTTAAACTCATCGAAAATGAGATATAAAACAAAAAGGATGTGGCTGTTCCTAGGTATGTTGGAGTAGAAAGTTTATTATAGATAGACACAGGGAAATGTGGGACAGTCTAGAGTTGACATGACCCTGAGCTATGTGAGAAGAGAGGACAGAGGGAAGTAGAGAGCCAGAACAAAGGGCCAGGAGGATAAATGATAAATGAAAAAGACCAGGTAACCAAAACGGTTAGAATACATAAGGGAGGACAGCTGGGAGGAGGGCAGCTTAACTCCTGGGCTAGAGAACTCTGTTTGACACCCATACCTTGTAACAGGTAAGGACTGAGGGATGCTGGGAGAACCTGACAGCCAAATCTGCTTTGATTGTTAAGTAGCCACCTTAAGGATTTATCCCATCTTTTAAGATGTAAGAGTAGAGAGGAATGAGAAAGTTGAAACAATTTCATTATAATCTTAAAAATTATTTTTAAAAGTTGAAAATGGCTTTATGGTCCAATATTCTTCAGGGAATTCAAGTATGTATTAGAGCACACAAAATATTACTCACACCTTTTCTCTCTCAGGTTGTGCATTTTCAAATGGGGGGAGGGGAAAGCATTCCTGCTAGGCACTACCACCCCACTTTGTCCAGATCTTCTGTGTGTTTGAACTAGTGTAACTGTAAAAATTTGCTTTCCAGAAACAAGTTCAGCAACTAATCCATATTCTTGATTCTCTTTGTGTATAACTCCCAGCCCTAAGTATACACTTTTCACATTTACTGACCATCTAAAATTGATTACCATTATCATTGCCATCTTCCCTCTTCCCCTCCCTTTCTGTGTTGTGACAACACCAGCTTCAAAGTAGCTCAGTGAGCTCAATTCTTACACAGGTCTCGCTTTATTTGTAATCACCCAGCTCCAAACAAACAAACAAACAAAACCCAGGGAAGTCAGTGGACACTCATTCACTGATCTCTTTTACTTCACACTAACCAGTCAGGGCCCACCTGAAAAGAGTTGGAGGATTATATTCTAGGCACTGGGCTGTAGAGGTAGCATTCAGTGTTCAAATAAAGTGTAAACTACATAACATGTGAAAGGCTGATCTACAGGAGACATTGCTTTAAACAAAAACAAAAATCAAAGCACTAAAGAAAAAGGAATGAAATTCTTAATGACTGGGGATTATCAGAGAATATTAACTAATAGACTAGAGCAGTGATTCATCAACAAAATAAAATTTAGTAATACCAACAACTGACTTATTTATTTATTTATTTATTTATTATGTATACAGTGTTCTGCATGCATGTACACTTGCACGCCAGAAGAGAGCACCAGATTTCATATAGATGTTGTGAGCCACCATGTGGTTGTTGGGAATTAAACTTGTGATCTCTGAAAGAGCAGCCAGTGATCTTAACCTCTTAGTTGAAAAATACACATAGCATACTGACTTTGAAAAACACAGGTCAATCTCTTGTAGAGTGAAAGCCATTAATAAGATACTGTTTAATGTTGTCCCTGTGTACAATATTAGCTGCTGAGACCTGTAACCTGACAGACACAGCTTTATCCACTAGCCTGTGGCTCAAATTTGAACTGACAGAACTATTTCAATGAGGATTGTACATCTGGGCATAGGAAAGTCCATTAATTTGAAATTCAATATTCACTGGATCAAGCTACCTGACCCAAATTGTACACCCACCAATCTGGTCTGTTTTCATTCACATTCATGAATTAATAAATACACGTTGGAAAATTACAAATTAAAAGAACTCATCCTGCCACATTTCTAGATAATCCTGGTCAGCAAACATGTGCATCCTCCGATCCTAATCTCTAACAGGCCTGGTTATCATACTACTTATTTGTGTAGTGTTTTACAGGCAGTTTTCCCTCGGCTAAATTCTAGTTTCTCAGCAATAGTAAATCCTTTACATCATCAGTTCTACTCTTCTATATCATAGCTTGATATTGGAGTGCTTTCTGACACAGGACATATCATTTACAACCCCCACAAAATCCAAATGGATCTTTTAGAACTTAGAGAACCTACCTGACACCCCCAAAGATCACCAGGAACTAGGACTAAAAAAGGTCACCTAAAGGTCACCAGACTAGTGACTCTACCCCAAGATCACCAGGAATTGGGCCATGTCATAAGATTCCCTACCCAAGGAACAGTCTGAGGATAACCACAAGGATGGAAAAGTATCTTAAAGTGGGACAATTGTGCTGAGCACCCTACCAACCTTGTAGAAGATTCAATGACACAGAAAATACCTAACATTCCTGAGGCCTAGAGTTATGTTAGCTAGCCAATCACTTGATAAAAAGCTTGCCCTTGCTGAATGTCACCCAATCCTTTAACTGTTAAACTACAACTTCCTGGTCCTTCCTCAGACCCCAATCAAAACCCTGCCATGCAGCTGCTCAGGGCTCTCCTCTCTGATCCATTGTGTTGGTAATGATGGAGAGACCCAGCTTAAGCCCAAATAAAACTCTTTGCTCTTGCATATATGGTCCAGCTCCTGATGATCTTTGGTGACCCTAAGTGCTGGCCATAACATATGGGTTCTCATATTGGATTCCCAAGTCTCCCAAGCACCCCCAGCACATGGAGCTGAACAACAGCCAGTAAGTGAGCACTCTGTCAGTATCTCTCTGTGTCTGGCTCTGTGTTTCTGTAGTTTCTTTTTTCAAGACTCGAGGCAAAATGTGTAATCTGTGTGGTCAGAAAGGTTAGAGCTGATGCTTTGGACAGCTGTGGGGCAGAGGGGGCCTGGAAGACTTTCCAGACCCCCCCTCAAAGAGGCACATTTGTAAAGGTAATTGAGTACTGAGTTTTCTGTGATCTCTGGACCTCAGAGAGGATGAATGTGCCCCTATCTGTAAAGGGTGGTAGAGTACCCAGTTTTCTGTGATCTCTGGATCGTTGGACAAGGACAATGCAGGTATCTCCTGTAGCAGAGATTCTCTGATATCCTACTTTCATTTTTTTCCACTGCAGGAATGGTGGAATCTGCTGTCTAGCTCTGTGTATTTTTCTGCTGCACAAGCAATGGGATCTAGCTGTTTGTGTCTTGTTTAACTGTTTTGTCCCTTGTTGCCATTTTTTTGTCTCTGAGACTGACTGAGGACATGGGACAGAATCCTTCTATCCCTCTAGACTTGATTCTTTCCCATTTCAGGGAAGCTTGAGCTATGCTCCACAGGCTCCCATGAGAGTGGCAAGGAGGTGCCAAAGGATGGATACAGTATGTGGAGCCCCAGGCTTGGCACCTCTGCCAATGTTCTCTGGTCTCTGGTCTGGCAGAGCTTAGCCACTACTCTGGCCTCAGGTCTGGCAGAGTTTGGATGCTGCTCTGGACTGTGATCTGGCCGAGATTTGCTGCTGCTGTGGTCTCTGGTCTGGCAGAGTTTGGCTGGTGTTTGGACTCTGGTCTGGTAGAGATCAACAGATATTTTACTGCGTCATTCTCTGGTCTGGCTGAATGCAGGACACCATTCCAAACTCTGGTGTAGTTGGTTGGATCCTGATTTCGGTGTAGGTCACCACTTATGGAACAGGATAGAGGGCCCATAGAGAGACAGGTCACTGTTTTGAGTTTTGGTATTTTCTTCTTCCATTTTCTTTGCACGCATTGTACCCAGTGCATTTTTTCTTGTGTTGTTCTTTTGCGGTTTTGTTTGCTTGTGATGGTCTCAGTGGGCTGGTGACAAAACAGTTGTGATCCATTGTGACTTTGCCTGCCCCATACTGCCAGCGCTACAAGCTGGGGCACCTCTGGTCTCCTGTGGGAGCACACATTTCCACATGGTTGGCTGGGAAATCTCGGTTGGAGAGGGATCGGTATGCAGAAAATCCTGTTGGGCTGGACCATGTTGCCTCCTTGCTTTTTCTCTGAGGAAAGTTGGTGACATGAGGTTAGCTCTGGCTTGGAACAATGATCGCCAAATAATGCTTTTACCTGAAGCGTATTATAGTTATTACTATTATTATTACTTGGTTAGGGTCCCCTGTACCCCAGCCTGGCCTTATACTAAACAGCTTAAATTTCTGATGCGTCTGATCCACCTCTTATCAACTGAGCTACACTCCCACCATGTGCTTCTCAAAAAGAAATAACAAAGATTAAAGAGGAAGCCAGAGGGGCTGAAGAGATGGCTTAGTGATGAAAAATACTTTCTGTATTTTTCTGTATTTTTTGTGGGGCTGGAGGGATGCCTCATTCCTTAAGAGGACTGGCTGCTTTTTGTCATGAGTTCAATTCCCAACAACCACATGGTGGCTCACAATGAAATCTGTTGCCCTCTTCTGGCATGCAGGTGTATATGAAAACACAACATTGTATACATAATAAATCTTAGAACAAAGCAAAACATTCTCTACTTTTTTTTTTTTGCAGAGTTCCTAGCATGTCCATGGTGGTTCACAATCTTCTGTAACTCCTGTTACAGAAAAGTTGATGCCATATGGCCTCCTGGGATATAAGGCACACATGTGGTACACTTATATACATACAAGTAAAATAATCTTATCACTCATCTAAAGAAAAGATAAAAATACCCCCTCAAAAAAAAAGAGGTCAGCAGGCATGGTGGCACACACTGGATCTCAGTGATTTTGAGGCCATCCTGGTCAACAGAGCTAGTCCAGTCCAGGCAAAGCTACACAGGGAGATTCTGTCTTGAAAAGCAAAGCAAAACAACCAACCAACCAAAACAAACAAACAAATAAACAAAACAAAACAAAAACTATCATAAAGCAAGTGTGGTGACACATGCCTGTAAATGGAGCAACAGGGAGGTCAGGAATGAAGGTCAACCTGGACTATATGAAACTCGGTCTCAAAAACAAAACAGCAGCAGCAACAACAAAACAGCACAAGAATCTGAGTGCCTGAGATGCTTTGGGACATTCAAATTTTTATCTTAATTCCTGGCTACATAGGAAGCTATTGAGGAGTGTAGTTCTTTGAATGAAAATGACCCCTACTATCTCATATGTTTGAAAATCGGGTCTCCCATTGGTGGAACAATTTTGGAAAAATAAGTGTGATCTTGTTGAAGAGGTGTGTCACTGTGGGTCAGCTCTGAGGTTTTAAAATCCCACACATTCTCAGTTAGCTCTTTGCCTCATACTTATAGATCAGGATGTAAGCTCTGAACCACTGTTCTCTCTGGTGCTCTGTCTGCCATTACTGTCTGCCACCATGGTCCCTGCCATGATATTCATGGACTTATCATCTGAAACTCTAAGTACCCAAAAAACTGTTTCTTCTATAAGCTGCTTTGGTCATGATATCTTAGCATAGTGATAGAAAAGTAACTAAGACAAGTGGTTTGAAAATAGGATAGAAATGATTTAGTGTACACTTATCTCAAAGATCTTTTTGTCCTATAAACTTAATAGTAAGATTACAAAAATTTAAACATACACACACTTTTATGCACTGCCTGTGGATGGGTCCATATGGTCTTGTTCTTGATTCCCAGCATAATTTAAAGGGGAAACTTACACAATGTTCTGAGCCCTTGATGTCCTGCAGATGAAGTAGGAGGATGTCCTCAAGTGCCTTGCCACAGGAACCCAGTTAGGTGGCAGGAACCTTGACTTTCAGATGGAGCAATGCATCTACAAAAGGAAAGTGATGGTATCTACATCATAAATCTGAAAAGGACCTGTTGCTTGCAGCTCAGGCTATTGTTGCCATTGAGAACCTTGCTGATGGCAGTGTCATCGCCTCCAGGAACACTGGTGAGCAAGCTGTGCTGAAGTTTGCCGCTACCACTGTAGCCACTCCAATTGCTGCCCCCTTCACACCTGGGATCTTCACTAACCAGATGCAAGCAGCTTCAGGGAGCCATGGCTTCTAGTGGTAACTGATCTCAGGGCTGAAACCAGCCCTTCCCAGAGGCTGCTTAGGTCAACCTGCCTACCATTGCTCAGTGCAAGACAGATTCTCTGCACTATGTGAACATTGCCATCCACGTAACAAGGGAGTTCACTCAGTGGTGGATGCTGGCCGAGGAAGTACACCTCATGCATGGCACTATCTCCTGTGAGCAGTCATGGGAGGTTATGCTTGATCTTTACTTCTACATATACCCAGAGGAGACTGAGAAAGAATAGCAGGCTGCTGCTGAGAAGGCCATGACCGAGGAGGAATTCCAGGGTGAATGGACTGTGCCAGCTCCTGAGTTCACTGTCGCTCATCCCGAGGTGGCAGACCGGTCTGAGGGTATGCAGGTGCCCTCTGTACACATCCAGAAGTTCCCTACTGAAGACTGGAGTGTCCAGCCAGACACTGAGGACTGGTGAACAGCTCCCACAGCATAAGCCATTGTTTGGGTTGGAGCCACCCCTGAGGGGTCCTGAGCTCCTCTGCAGAAACCTGTGCAAACAGAAAAGGTGGAATGAAAATAAAGTTCCTAAAAGCTGAAAATATGCACACACACACACACACACACACACACACTTTAGAAACAATAGTTTTGAGTGTTGGGTGTAATGGTACACTTCTGTAATCCTGGCTCTTAGGAGGTTGGGGCAGAAGGATGGTGAACTTGGGCTATGTAGTGAGATCATCTCAACAATAATGACAAGACTAGAACAACTAGAGATTGTTTTGAGGCTGGGGTATGTAGCTCAGTGGTAAATCATGTGCTAAGAATGCACAAGGTGGTTCTAGGTTTTGTTGTTATCTCCAAAATACCAAACAACCAAAGCAGAATATTGGGGCTGGAGAGATGACTTGGAGGCTAATAGAACTGGCTGTCCTTCCAGAGGACCTGAGTTCAATTCCTGGCAACCACATTGTGGTTCACAACCAACTATACAGGGATCTGATGCCCTCTTCTGGCATGCAGGTGTATATGCATGTAGAGAACTCATAGACATAAAAATCAAAATCAAAAAAAGAAAAAAAAAATGGGCCGAAGAGATGGCTCAGAGGTTAAAAACACTAGCTACTTTTCTAAAGGTCCTGAGCTCAATTCCCAGCAACCACCCCCCCTCTCTACTCCAGCATGCACACAGACTGCACCAACAGAGTCAGCTTTGTGGAAACATACCCTGTTCAGGTACTAGGGATCTGCACTCAGAGGAGTCCACCTTTGTTCTAATGCTCTGCTAAAGCTTTTGAAATCTTTAACTTTTGAACAAGGGATCCTTCACTTTTGTTTTGCACTGGACTCTGCAAATTATGTAACCAAGGCCTGTGTACCAAATATTCAGTCTATATAAGAACAGCCTGCAAAGCCTCTCAGTACCACTGTGACCACTGCAGTCCCAGATATTTCGAAAAAAAAATGTCAAGACACAATGGCCTAAGATACAGTCTGTCAGCCATCTCTGGATTTCTCTTTCCTGCACTCCAAACATAGTTCAAACTGAAAATGTGTGCTTGGTACACTAACTTTTTTTTTCTCAAAATAGGGCTTTTCTGTGTAGACCAGGCTGGCCCTGAACTCAGTGCGACCCACCTGCCTCTGCTTCTCTGAGTGCGGGCTCACAGGTGTGTGCCACTGCTCCAGGCTTACAGACTTAATTTTAAGACTGGGTCAATATCTTGCTTTTTGTCTTTAGGTTTTCTATATAAGGACTTGGAACATAGCTCAGTTGGTAAAGTGCTTGCCTTGCATCCATCAAACCTCGTGTTTTGTACACACCTGTAATCCTAATAAGGAGGTGCAGTCAGGGGCATCAGAAGTTCAACATCATCTTAATGTGCTTGGAATTTTTGAGGCTAGCCTGAGATAAGTAAAACCTGATTTTAAAAAATAAGTTTTACATATAAAAAGCCATTTTTTTACACACATGGAACCAATGAAGAGGGAAAAGGGTAAGGAAGGTATTATAAACTATCAAGATGGGAAATGACAATGATGTGAGTGTGAAATCGACATGTGGGAAGTAGGAGCAACAGGACTGAAAGACGAATGTGGGCTTGAGTGAAAGGCCAGTATCGAGGGTAGCAGTCATTGAGATTTTTGCTTAGGCAACTGTGTGTTTTGAGATATGGCAGTCATCAGGGAAATTTCCACATCTCTCAGTCTCCTAAGTTATGGGTTGGGAGAAGAAATCTGAAGGAGCCCTGGTTGTGGCTGCAGGAAATGTGATCAAATCCAACTCTCAGACTGCCTGCCTAAACTGTAGTGGCTAACCACAGCAAGCATTGGCAATGACTGTACAGTGAAACCACTTACCCCACCACAGTCTACACGGGGAGTATCAGGCTGAGAAATCCCCCCCACACTAGGAATCAGCTTCATCTTGTCTTGTAAGGCAAGAAAGGCTGTCTTCTCTCTTGCATAGCTTTATCACTTGAGGCTCCCAGCCCTCAGCAAAACAAATCTGGACTTGGATTTTTCTCTCCCTTGTTAGTGAAAGATGATGGTAGTTATCTTAGGGGGTGGAATGGCCTTTAGCCAGCCTCATCAATCAGGCTGTCCTGTCCAGGCTTATTAGTTTCAGCAGCCTGGCAGTTGTTAGGTGAGAAACCAAAGTATATCTTCAGTGGATGTTAATGTGTTCATGCATAGATAGAAACACACAGTACTTTTAGGCCTTTACCTTATGTCATGGGAAAACTTCATTTACAAAACAGCCATTTAAATGTCCACTAGTCTATCTAAGACATTAATAGAATAAACATAGTCAAGAAGGTAGTTCTCAATTCTAGATTTGGAAAACAACTTCGATAAAGAAAAAGAAAGAAATTAAAATAAACTTGCAAGTTGGGAATGTAGTTTAGTATTAGTAGAACAATGATTAGATGAACAATGATTACCTCAGGTTAATGTCAATATTTTCAAAGAGAATTTAAACAATATGCATTTAAACAGTAAATGGGGGCTGGGGAGATGGCTTAGTGGTTAAGAGAACTTGATTCTCATCCAAAGAACTAAGTTCAGTTCCTAGCATCCATGCTGGATGCTCACAGTTGTCTCTCCCTCTAGATCTGGGGTCTCTGACACTCTCTTTTGGTCATCACATGCACACACATACATACGTACACACAAAGAGTTATACACACACACAATAAACATAGATCTTTTAAAAAAGATAAAATGAGAACCCTATCATTACAAAGTCAACCCAAAATGGATCAAAGGCCAAAATATAAGAGCTATAAGTGTGTAAAGGTTACATAGAAGTGAACTTTCATGATGTTAAATTCAATAATTAATTTTTAATTATGACACAAAAATCATAGAAAACCAATAAAACTTTGGACTTCATCAAAGTAAAATACTTTTTTGAACCAAAGTGTAATATCAAGAAGATAACATGACAGTCTACAGAAAGAAAGTCTGCAGAGTTTTTATTTGACAGAAGTCTAGTTTTTAGAATAACAAACACAACAAAAACAAACAGGGCTGGGCTAGGGATATGGCTCAGTACAACAGAGCTTGCCTAGCATGGGGGAAGCCAAGGGTTAGACACCTCAGCAGGGTGTGGTAAAGGTGTAGTTAGGCAGAGGACTAGAATAGATATTTCTCCAAGGAAGATTTAGAAATGGCAGACATACAGAGGAAAATATGCTGAACACCATGAGTCATTAAAGAAATATAAATCAGGAGGACAGTAAGACATCTACTCAGCTAGGCCTGGTGGTTAATTCAATGCTGTTAACCTCAGTATTGGGGGTGAAAATTAGGCTGGAGGATCCAGAGTACAAGAGTAAACTAGGTCACAGGTTAGTTGGGTCTCTAGTGAGACCCTGTCTTAAGAGCAACAGCATAAATTAATAATTCACACTTATTGGGCCAGGCAGTGGTGGCACACTCTTAATCCCAGCACTCAGTCAGGAGTACAAGGCAGAGAGATCTCTGAGTATGAGGCCAGCCTGGTCTACAGAGTGAGTTTTAGGACAGCCAGGGCTACACAGAGAAAACCCCCCTTTTTTTTTAAACAAGCTAAAAAAGTAAAGCAAAACAACAAAATCCCAAACAAACAAACAAACAGTAATCTATACCTCTTAAGATATCTATAATATTTAAAAAAGAAACAACCAAGGAAACAACTGCTGACAAAGATATAAAGATAGAAATAAAGTTAGAATTCTTGTTCAGTGTTGGTAGGTAAAATCATTACCATATGTAATTTACTACTGTCCATTAGTGCTACTCTTAAGGATATACCAAGAGAATTGCAAACTGGTACTCAGGCACTTTTTTTTTCTTTTAAGATTTATTCATTTTATGTATGTGAGTGCTCTATCTGTATGTACACTTGCATGGCAGAAGAGGGCATCAGATCTCAGTACAGATGGTTATGAGCTACCATGTGGGTGCTGGGAATTGAACTCAGGACCTCTGAAAGAGCAACCAGTACTCTTAACCACTGAGATATCTCTTTAGCCCCACTCACATATTTTCTATACATGGTCATGGCGCTAGACAGAAACAATGCTCTAAATCACCAGTGGATAAGCAAGGCCTGATTTGTACATAGAGAAGAGGGTTATTCAACAGTAAAGGAGAATGCAGTACTGATGCTCTGATATAGTACAAGGCAGCACTAATGATAGAGCATGGATAAAACTAGGAAAAAAGCCAGGTGGTGGTGTGATGGCTCACACATTTAATCCCAGCACTCAGGGGGCTGAGGTAGGCAGATCTCTGTGAGTTCAAGGTCAGCCTTGTCTACAAAGAGAGTTCCAGGACATCCAAGGTTACACAGAGAGACCCTCACTCAAAATATCAACCAACCAACCAACCCAAAAGCAAAACCCCAAAACCTAGGAAACAATATTCCAGACAAGATTAATTCAAGTTATAAGAAACAGGCAAACCCATAGAATCAGAAAGTGAGTGGTTATTGCCAGGGCCTAGAGAGAGAAATGGTAGTGTATATTTAATGGATTTTGGGTGGGTGATGAAAATGGTTTGAAACAAGACAGCTGTATTCATTGTCCAATGGTGAGATATATTAAATGCCAATGGAGTGTATATCTACTTTTATGATATATAAATTTATTCCAAGTATAAAAAGATTGTTTATTTTATGTGTATGGATTTTGCATGTCTCTGACATGAACTGACTGGCCTGTTCTTTGTTCACCTCCCCTTTAGGGAGCAGCCTTACCAGGCCACAGAGGAAGACAGTGCAGCCAGTCCTTATGAGACCTGATAGACTAGGATCAGAATGAAGGGGAGGAAAACCACCCCTAATCAGTGGACTGGCAGAGGGGCATGGGTGGAGAAGGGAGAGGGTGAGTGGGATTGGGAGAGGAGGAGGGAGGGAGCTACAGGGGGGATACAAAGTGAATAAATTGTAACTAATGAAAATTAAAAAAAAATAAAAAAGAAATAAAAAATAAACTCAATCGACTAGGATAATCTCTAGACTGGACAAAGAGCCCCATGAATTTATCTGATTGCACTTTTGCAATAGAGCAACTTGGAAGTTAATACCTGTTTCAGCTACCAGAGCTTTGAAACAAAAAAGCAGTGAAATTCAGGTGGGCAGGGCTCCCTGGGGAGCGACAGGACCATTTCAGGAGGATCCCTGGGATGCCCTGTTCTTAGGTGGAACCCAACTCTCTTGGGCACTCAGAGGAAAGCCCAAGGTGAACGCTCCCAGCCCAGGAATCCCAGAAACCATAGGTGTCTCTGAAGATTGCGCAAGTCTTTTTCCCCCCCGGCCAGCTCGGTGGCATGTTTCTAAAATCCCAATCTGCACAACATAAACAGAAAACGTGCAGCCAGAAAGCCTCGGTGGTGCAAATTACAAGCTTCCAGCAGAGGGCGGGAGAATCTTTGCTGCGCGGCCAGTGGCAAGCAGGCAGCAAAGAGCAAGCTTTCCAGTGACCTCACGATCCTCCAAGCCCTTCTCCTCCCACTGCAAAAGGGAGAGAGAAGGCGGAAGGAAAGACCCCTGATAGAGGAAAATAAAGAATAGGGGAGGGGGGCGTTGAGGCAGAGAGCGGACTCTAAGAGCTCCCCCTCGGAGCAGCCGCCCACTTCCTGAGCCCAGGGTCCAAGCGGCCTCGGGGAAACCCGAAGGCCGAGCCCTCTCAGATGGGGCGGGGGAGGGGCTTGCGCGAGGCGCAGCGCAGGCGCAGTGCGCGCCTCCATTGTCAAGCTTGGCGTAAACGCCGTTGCTATGGCTACAGACGCTAAAGGGAAAACGCTGGGCTCTCCTGGGCCTGGTGGGCGGTGGCGGCGAGGGCTGGTGGACCGGAACCCGCTTCCCTGGCACGATGGCGGCGGTCATGGCTCAGCTAGTGGACTACTTCATCATGGTAGGCTGAGACCAGGAGAAGCCAGGTAAGGGTGTGGAGCGGGTGCCTCCTAGGCTCCGCCTCCGCCCCGGGCTCCGCGTCCCTCCTCCCCCGGGCTCCGCCTTCACCTCCCAGGGCTCCGCCTTTCTCCGCTTCCAGGCCCCTCCCCGTCTCCGCTCCGAGCTCCGCCTCCGCCTCCACTAGGCTCCGCCTCTGCTACTGCGGGCTCCGCCTCCCTCATCTTCCGGGCTCCTCCCCCTTCTCCGCCCCGGGCTCCGCCTCCGCCCCCTCGGGCTCTGTCCCTGCCCTGGGCTCCTCCCCCTCCTCCGCCTCTGGGCTCAGCCTCCGCCCCTAGCAGCCATCCATTGGGCTAGATGGTGCTGGGCCTGGCGTCCTGGCTGGGAGGCGAGGAGGAGAGATGGTTGTGTCCCGCGGTGGAGGAGCGGCGGGTCCACGGGTGTCGGCCATCTCGGAGCGGTTGAGTCTGGCTGGCTGTCGGCATATGTGAGGGACCCGCAGGACGGCGGTTGTGGAGGAGGCCAGGGTTGTGCAGTTGGAGGCTGGTGGGCTGGCCGGGTCGGGAGAGCCTGCCCGAGTTCCTCCATGAGCTTCTGTGGAGGCTGTTGCTACCCGGAGCCACGCCCTCGGGCCGCCTGAGTTGGGAGGGCAGGACCACACTGTGTGGAGTTCCTAGGGATACACTTGTGCCCTGCATCCTGAGGAAGAGTGATGCTGGGACCAGTCCTCCTGGAAAGTAAGAGCAGAGAGTCCGGTGCTGCCTCCCCCCTGCTCTGGAGCTCGTGGGGTGGGGAGCTTACACATCTGGGCTGAAAGAAATCAGCGTACTTGGAAAGGCTAAAGGATCCATGCACATTTCTAGGAACATTATTTTTTTCAGGATGTATATGCCAGCATTCCAGAATGAAATGATTCTTCTTAAGTAGACAGCCAGACTCTTGGGTAAAGAGAGCCAGTGCTCTCTCTCACTGGGCTTTCATGAGTTTTGATTGTTCCGTTTATTTGTCCGAGAATTCTTCATAAGGAACAGTTTGGCAGATACACTGCTGTTTATACTTTAATGGACTTGCACAACCAGGAGTATACACGGTTCACGCAGGCTTATTTTCTTATTTTTATCTCTTTGTGTTGTTATGTATAGATAAGCAGGACATAATAACAAGGTTACTATAGACTTGGGAAAGCTCTTTTATTTCAGGGTAATTCCAGTTTTACACTTGCAAGGAATTTTAGCTACCAGCCCTGCATCCCCTTGTCTCTGGAGGTGCTTAGGTTGTGTTTGCCGATTGTTAGTCGTTGGTAGCACTAGAGTACCAATGTTTATTATTTATTCATTCCTAAGAATTTGTTTCAGAGAAGGGATTCTTCCCAGTTTTTTCTCACTACTGCCTAATTGAGGTCACTTAAAAAACCGCTTGCAGGTCGATGAGATGGCTCAGCAGATAAAAGCTCTTGTTGGGCAAGCCTGGAGACCTGAGTTCAATCCCTGAATTTATGAAAAGGTGGAAGGCAAGAAGTGATTGCACAGAGTTGTCTTCTAACCTTCCTATGTGTTCCCTAGTATGCATGCTTCACCAGCATCATGAACACACACACACAAAGACGACATTGGGCTTTATTTAGAGAATATTCTTGCTGCTCCAAAATGTCATGTCATTTCACTTGTCAGTTTCTTACAGACATAATCTTACCCAGACTGCTAGCGTGGAGATTCAGTTTTGTTTTTAATCTTGTTCAGTTTTCAGTTACATTGTTCTTCCCCCTAAAATAATTTTATTTAGGGTTTTTTTGAGAATTCTCTCTACAGAACCCTGGCTGGCTGTTCTGGGATTCCCTATGTAGTAGAGGCTGGTCTTGAACCTACAGAGATCTGCCTTCCTCTTCCTTCCAATTGCTGGGGTTAAAGGCCATGCCCAGCTTCCTCCACAACAATTTTAAAACAATAACAAACTTGAAAAAAGTTCCAAGTATGGTACACAGTTAAGTGCTGTTTTGGACATTTTGAGAGGAAGCTGTTGACCTTATGCCCTGTCACTCTGAATGGTTTAGTGTCAATTTTATGCAAACAAGAATGTTGTCCTACATAATGGCAATGCAGTTATCAAAATAGGAAATTCACGTTGACATAATATTCCATTTAATGTGGGTTTTATTGACTATGTTATTACTCACAAAAATGTCAAAAGAAGCTGGTATATTTAAGTGTTTCATTTTTTTTTTTATCTCTTTAGTCTCTTTCAGTATGGAACAGTTCCCTCAACTTTTTCATGATCTTGTCACTTTGATGACTATAGGTCAGTAACATTTTTTCTTCATTAATTTATTTATTTGTTCATTTTACAGTCCACTCACAACCCTACTCCCTCATCTTTTGCCAGTCCCAAACTCCCAAACACTTTCCCTGTACTTCCCCCAACCAACCCACCCAGGCACATCAAGTTATATCAGGATTAAGTACCTTCTCTTTCACTGCAGCAAGACAAGGCAGCCCTGGATAAGAATATGGGATCCACAGGGAGGCAACAGAGTCCAAGTCAGAGACAGCTCCTGCTCTAGTTGCTAGGGGACTGACTTGAGGACAAGAAACCCATCAGTTTCATATGTGTAAGAGGCCCAGGGCTAGGCCAGGCATGTTCATTTGTTGGTGGTTCAGTTTGTATGAGGCCCCATAGTCCCAGGTGAGCTGACTATGTAGGTTTTCTTATGGTCTCCTACCTCTCCAATCCTTCCTGTAACTCTTCCACAAGATTCCCAGAGTTCTGCCTAATGTTTGTTTGACTGTGGGTCTGTGCAACTGTTTCCATTATTTCCTGGATGAAGCCTCTCAGATGACAGTTATGCTGGTCTCCTGTCTACAAGCATAGCAAAGATATGATTAAATGACGAAGGCCCAGGCTTTGGGGTACACCATTGCTTAGGGGTGAAAGAAGAGGAGCAGCAAATGCATTTTGTGAACTTGGAAGAGATATTCAGCTCTCCCTAATAGATATTATATTTCTTGTAGGTGATATGAGCCATAATTTTTGTCTAGTTACATGGCTGTATAGAAGAGATTGTTTTCAAATTAAAACGAATTTTTTACATTTCTTTTTTTCTACTTTTTTGTGGGGGAGAGAAGGAGTCATCAAGACATGGACTCTGGGTGTGTAGTCCAGGCTGTTCTAGAACTCGTCCTCAGACTCACAGAGATCCACCTGCATTTGCCTCAAAAGCACTTGGATTAAAGGCTTGCACCACTTGATAAGCAGTCAGTACTCTTAATCACTGAGTCAACTCCAGTGCTTTTAAAATTTTTAACAGATATAATCATGTGACTATGTCTACATTAGTTGAATATAAATAGAATGATGAATATAATGTTTCAAAAGTGTTCTAAGGGGATAATGGTGTGTATTCCCTCCTAGCCTTTCTTTAGCTGAGACTGGAGATTGGCTGGGAGGTGGTGGCTCATCTTTAATCCCAGAATTTGGGAGGCAAGGCAGAAGCATTTGGATCTCTGCATTAACAGCCATCCTGGTCTATAGATCTAGTTCCAGGACAGCAGGGAAACCTACACAGAGAAACCCAATCCAAGCAAGCAAGCAAGAAATGGACTGGAGATGTAGCAGCCATCTTGGGTAGGATAACTAATGACAGACAGTAGGGTTGCCATAGCAAGTCTAGATAGCTGCTTTGTGGTTTGTTTTTCTTTGTTCTTAACACGATAAATAACAACATTATATGTTTAAAGCAATATAAATCTGAGTTTTCAGTTACATGCTGGCAAAACAGGTACAAGGTGACAGGATGGGTTATCAGGATCCAGGGACATAGATAGTGAAGGAATGTTTTTCAGTGTTATGTGTAACCAATTGAGGGCACCATTGAGAGAAGCAGTTATTGAAAAACTTTGTGATTGAATGTACAGATGATCTACTTATATGCATTGTACAGATAAGGAGAAGACTGTAAAGTCTCCCTCCTTCCTGTGGCCTCCCATTTTTTCTTGTGAGTATTTAACTCCATCATTGAATAGCAAATCATGAACTGCAAGTTTACTCTAATGAATGATGTACTCTTTTGAGAATTTATACATTTTTTTTCAGGTTTTGGTTGTTGTTGTTTGTTTGTTTGTTTTCCCAAGATAGGGTTTCTCCATGTAGCCCTGACTGTCCTGGAACTTCCTCTGTAAATCAAGAATGTTCTCAAACTCAGAGATCTGCCTGTCTCTGCCTCCTGAACACTGCTGGGATTAAAGGTGTGTGCCATCACTGCTTGGCATAAAGAATCATTTTTAACTCTAACTTTCCTTATTTGATTGTTGTTTTTACTAACCAAATTGCAGAATATTGGTAGAAGTAATGATAAGAATTGAGGTTAGCTGATTAAACACTCCCCCCCATGTGAGAAATCTCATTGTGATAGGTATGAACATATGTTTGGAAAACTTTGAATGCGTTTTATTAAAACTTAAAAAGACCAGCTCCATGTACTAGTGTGGTCTGACTTTTTACTTTCCTTTCTTCCTTCCCTTCCTTCCTTCTTCCTTCTTTGATCTTTATAGCTTGGCTATCCTGGACTCATTTTGTAGACCAGGCTGGCCTGGAAATCAAAAAGATCCACCTGCCTCTGCCTCCCTGAGATGCTGGAATTGTAGGCTTGCACCAAGATGCCCAACTTCAAATCTTTATTTTTTAAAGGACTCAAAGACATTGTATGAGTAGTTAATAATGCTTGATAGTAGTTAATAATAAGCCTCACCTGGGGCCTTTCTGTCCTTCTAAGCAGTCAAGATTACACACTCTGGTTTTTCTAGAATTCTTGCCTTATTGTTCTTTTATTTTCACTATGGACCTTTAACAGTTTAAAAGAATTAGGTATTCATAATCTTTGGAGATGAATATAAATTTCAAGGTGATTTTTTTACATTACTGTTTATTATTATCATTTATTACAATTTATTCAAATTGTACTGTGGCTGTGCCTCCTCCCTCATCTCCATCTGCTCACATCCTCCTTCCCTCTTCTGTGCCTAAGCCCCTCCCCTAGCCCACTGATAGGCAAGATCCTACTCCCCTTCTATTTGACCCTAGCCTATCATGATGTTTTATACAAGTCTCCCTCCTATTGTTGCACACATATTATTACAGTTATATAACCATCTATCTCACATCTATTATCTGTCTATCATCTTTGTCATATATCTATTACACACACATATTGTTGTGAAAATCTGTTATTTCTTCCAAAGAAACATGGTTCAAAAATTGTTCAAAAACTATGTTTTAAATCAAAAGTAATCCAATCAAAAATGGGGACAGAGCTACACATAGAATTTTCGGTAGAGGAATATCTCAGAGAAACACTTAAAAATGCTCAATGCCCTTAGTTATCAGAGAGATGCAAATCAAAATGACCCTGAGATTTCACCTTACACCCATCAGAATGGCAAAAGCTCAAAAGACTATTCAGGCTTGTGGTCCCCCTCAGCTACAGACCAGAATTATGGGCAGCCAGGGTATATGAGATCCCATCTCAAGAAAGAAAAAAAAAAAAAAAAACAGTGAACTACTGTGCAGTGATGAACAGAGAAAGTGGCAGAAGATTTGATGGACTTGGCAGTAGGGTTAGCAGGAACTGCAGCAGGTCGATGGGCACAGCAGCTTGGCAGGCACAGTGAGGGTTCTTAGGCACAGTAGTAGTCTCCAGTGCAGGGCAAGCTCATGCTGTGTCCACCTGTCCATCTCTCTGTCTGTCATTCTCAGTTTTTAAGTAGCTTTATTTTATTTATCTGTGTGCATGTGGGTATACATGCCTGGCAAGGGCCAGAAGAGGGTAGGAGATGCTCAAGAGCTAGACATCATTGTGATCCACCTGATACAGATTCTGGGAGCCTAATGCAGTCCTCTGCAAGAGCAGCATGTGTCTTAACTACTGATCTATATTTTCAGTCCAGTTCTCTGGGTTTTGATGGGACAAGCAGTTGGAAACATGAAGCCCAGGTTGGTCTGGAACTCATCATCCTCCCTCAGCTTCTTGTCCTCCAATTACAAGCCTGCACCTTCATGCCTGCCAGTCTTTTTCTTGAATGGTTTCAGGTCCACATTTTGTGTTCCAGGCCACAGACTGCAGATAACAGTGAAACTGACTTTAGCTCTGTGTCCCTGAGGGTGTACAGACAGAGTGTTTCCTCTGTTGTTAGGGCGAGGCTAGGGTAGAACTGCCACCCTGCTAGAAATTTAAGAATCATGCTGGGACTGTTTTGTCTAGTGTTGATCTGTGGATCCCAGGTTTCTGTAGATCTGAGGTTGGAGCTCTGTGCCTCAGTACCCAAGCGGTAATCAGCAGCAGGTAAGTGCAGCAGTCATGCATACAGCAGGATGATAGATCCTGGAGCCAGTGGGAACCCAGAAACTTTTCCTGAACTGCTGTCCTGAGTTTGGAACTGATGTTTCCCCCACCCTATGGTTACCTCCCAACAGGGTGACCCAGTCTGTCCTGTTTTCGGGTCCACAGTTCAGTCTAGGATGTTGAGTAGAACAAACAGGAGCAGGTAAGTGGCTCTATGCTGCTGACTGGGCATCTGAAGGAACCCAAAAACTTTTCATTAGAAGTTGTTGGGGGAGTGTGGTGGAATTCCACTGGATGCCCTGAGGTTGGACTTGATGTTTCTTTCACCATGGGGTTTCCTCCCAACAGGAAACCTGGTCCCTGGTGCTTTGGTACCCACAGTTCTGTGTGGGACAGTGATTTGGGCATACAAGCAGCTCTCTGGCCTGAGCACCTTCTAGAGCCCAGACCTTTTTCAGGGATTTTCTGGGTGACCTGAGGTCAGTCCTGATTGCTTCCTACTCCATGGGGTTTTCTATAGCCTGGAAATCCCAATCTCTGGTGTTGTGGGGCCCACAGTACAGTCTGGGATGGTGACCAGAGCCAGAGCACAGTCATGTGGCTCTGGGCTGGTGACCTATTGCCTGCAGGGACCCAGGAAATCTTCCATGGTTTATCTGGGTAGCCTGAGAAAAGAAGCGATTACT
Organism: Meriones unguiculatus; assembly: GCF_030254825.1. NCBI lineage: Eukaryota > Metazoa > Chordata > Mammalia > Rodentia > Muridae > Meriones > Meriones unguiculatus. The sequence goes on along the minus strand of NW_026843646.1, from coordinate 4,101,462 downwards.
TCCCACTCCATGGGGTTTGTTCTTAACTTGGAAACACAATTGCTGTTGTTTTAGGGCTCAGAGTTTGGTCTGTTGCTTGCTGTGTAGTCACTGCTCTACTGCTCTGCAGAAACTGTCCTCTTGGTACCACCATCTTTGATTCTCCTTTCTTTTATTAAACATTTTTTTTAATTTTTCTTTTCTTTTTTATTTTAATAATTACAGTTTATTCACTCTGTATCCCAGCTGTAGCCCCTCCACCACCCCCTTTCAATCTCACCCTCCCTCCCTCTTCTCCTATGTCTCTCCCCCAGTCCAGTAATAGGGGAGGACTTCCTCCCCTTCCATCTGACTATAGTCAATCAGGTCTCATCAGGACTGGCTTCTTTGTCTTTCTCTGTGGACTGGAAGGATAGTTCCCCACTCAGGTGGAGCTGATCCAAGAACTAGCCCATGAGTTCATGTCAGAGATGGTCCCTAGTACTATTATTGGGAACCCTCTTGGATACAGAGACGCATTGGACTATTTCTGTGTAAGGGTTCTAATTTATCTCCATGCATGGTCCTTGTTTATCATATCAGTCTCAAAAAGACTCCTGTGCCCAGACCTTTTGATTCTGTTGTTCTCCTTGTGGAGCTTCTGTTCCATCCAGATATTTCTATCTTCCCCTTCTATCATAACATTCCCTGCACTCTGCAGTTTAGCTCTGAATCTCAGCATATGTTTTGATACCCTGCTGGGTAGAGTCTTTCAGAGGACCTCTGTGATAGGCTCCTGTTATTTCTCAGACAATTAGGAATAGTGATACCTCAAGATCCAGCTATACCACGCCTAGGCATATATCCAAAAAATGCTCAAGTATACAACTAGGATATTTGCTCAACCATGTTCACAGCAGCTTTACTTGTAATAGCCAGAAGCTGGAAACAAGCCAGATATCCCTCAGTTGAGGAATGGATAAAGAAATTGTGGTACATTTACACAATGGAATACTACTCAGCAATTAAAAACAAAGAAATCATGAAATTTGCTGGCAAATGGTGAGATCTAGAAATTATCATCCTGAGTAAGGTATCTCAGAAGCAAAAAGACACACATGGTACATACTCACATATAAGTGGATATTAGACATATAATATAGGATGCTCATATTAAAATCTGTAGACCTAGGGAAGGTAATCAAGAAGGAAGACCATGGTAAGATGCTTAATCTTTTCTTTCTTTATATCCTTTTTTTTTTGAGCAAGGGCAGTTACCCAGACTGAACTCAAAATTTTGCTCTCTGGTTTTGTTTTTCTAATTCGTTTTTCTTTTATTAATTATTTTTAATTTTTCACAGTTTATTCATTATATATCCTGACTGAAGGCCCCTCCCTCAACTCCTACTGCTCACATCCTTTCTCTTCCCTCTATCCCACTCAAAAGGTGAGTTTCCCTCCTCTGCCATCCACCCATGTCTTATCACAATAGTACTCAGCTATTAAAACAAGGAAATAATATTTGTGCTCTTATTACTTCTCCATAGGCCACTCTGCTCACGTCAGAAGACTCCATACCCTGAAGCTTGCCTGCAACCTTACTGTGAAATTAACACTAAGTATAACTCATTTTACAGAGTCTCACACACAAGACAATGTTTAATTGACCATCTCACATCCAGAAACATGTGAAATATGAAATGCTATGAAGTCTGAAACATTTGATCACACGCATTTCAAAGAATTTGGTTCTCCTTCTGTCTAGAGGAACCACCTCAGGAAATAAGTTCAAATTGAATTCCTGAAAACAGAGGCTATATACCCCTTGGGAAATGATTGGGATGCTCCATGGATAGGTGTATATAATCGTTCAAAACTAGGTACTTCAAGAATGCTTGATTTGCATTAGATAGCACATTCCTATCATATGAACAAGAGCATAGATCCTAATCATCCTATATTTAAAAGGAGGAGAGAGTTAGCAGGGATCAGTGTCAAAAGCCATCTATCAAATTTGGCTAGTAGCATCTATGTCTAAAGACACTCCCCAGTTGAAGTCAGGCACAGAAAACTCACCCTTACATTGTTACACAACTAGGCCAGCACCAGGGTCATACATGGAAGAGAAAGCCTCCTCCTTCACATCTCAAAATTCAGTCTGGGTTGTGATGGTTTTCAATAGAACCCCTGGAACAATATATATGTATACACAAAGAAACTTCTACAGGTTACCACTATTATATTACTCTCAGAGAACTTCCTGGCTGGTGTTAGTTCACCATTCCCTACATATTCATCCACTGGACTGAACTTTTCTTGTCTAAAGTGAGGCAATGGAAAACAGTAAATATTGAGAATCAGATTTATCAATAAGTCTTCCCTAAACACATTTTATAATACTATTGCATGTATTAATTGATATTCACCATTCATTGTATTCTTTTTAAAAATAATTTTATTTGCTTTAAATTCCAATTGTAGTCCCACTCCCTTCTCTCCCCCATTACTACCCTCCATTCCTATTGCCCCTATTCCCTCTCCCCTTCCCCTTCACAAAAGGGAAGTCATTTCCATTGAGCTAGTTTTTCAGTTCTGTTGGATCTCAGTAGACCAAAGAACACAAAGGCCTTTCCATATTGGTTATAGTCAAAGAATTCCTCTCCAGTAAGGATACTTTTATGATGATGATGACTCTAGATTTGTGCAAGGCTTCACCATTTTAACACATTCAAAAGCTCTCTCCAGTATGAATCCTTTCATGATGATGAAGATTATACAAATATGGAATGGTTTCACCATGTTAAAACCACTGTCCATTAGGATTTCTTTCATGATTGTGAGGATGATTCTGAAGTGCAAAAGTTTTTTCACATTGGTTAAAGTCAGATAGCTTCTTTCCAGTATGTTTTCTTGTATGTATTAGGAGATGTTATGTGCAAAGGCTTTGCCACACAGTTAATTCATATGGTTTCCCTCCAAAATGTGTTGTTGTCTTAGGAGATGACTGTAATATGCAAAGGTTTTATCACACTAATTATCCTCACCAGGCTTCTCTCCACTGTGCGTTTTTCATGTTTCCGGAGACAGCTGTGCAAAGGCTTTATCATATTGGGTATATTCATAAGGTTGCTTTCCAGTATGTGTTCTTTTATGGCTTATGAGATTATTGTGGCGTGCAAAGGCTTTACCACACTCATTACATTCATAAGGTTTCTCTACATTGTGTGTTCTTTTATGGCTTATGAGATGACTGTTTTGTGCAAAGGCTTTACAACACTGGTTACATTTATAAGATTTCTCTCCAGTTTGTGTTCTTTTATGGCTTAAGAGAGTACTGTTTTCTGCAAAGGCTTTGCCACACTAGTTACATTTGTAAGGCTTCTCTCCAGTGTGTGTTCTTTCATAGCTTATGAGATGACTGTTTTTTGCAAAAGCTTTACCACACTGGTTACACTCATAAGGTTTCTCTCCAGTATGTGTTCTTTTATGCCTTATGAGCTGACTGTTTTTTGTAAAGGCTTTACCCCATTGATTACATTTGTAAGGCTTCTCTCCAGTGTGTGTTCTTTCATGGCTTATGAGAACAGTGGTATGGTGGAAGGATTTACCACATAGAGTGTGTTTAAAAGGTTTCCCTCCAGTACAATTGCTTTCATGCCTGCAAAGATAATTGGCACATGTGAAATATTGACCACAGTCATTTGATTACACTAATAAATATATTTATCTATGTGAATCAATTTTATAATTTGGTCTAATGATAAAAAGAATAATCAAATCTTAAACTTTTATCATTTTATTTACATTCATGGCATTCCCCTTCATTATGGGTATTTTTGAAGATCTCTGTGATGGTAAGAGCATTTATTATGTGGTTCACTTTAATAGCATCATTTTTCTATAAGAGGTTTTCTCATGTATATGAAGAGTATTGTAAGAATTCAGAGTTTTACCAAAGCAATCCCATTCACAAATTTTTGTACGGTATGAATGACACTTCATTTACAAAGTGAGCCAGGACAAGCAGAAGAAGTTCCAAATTTCTAGCATTCATAGGTATTTTCAGCAGTATGATTTTGCTAATGAATTCTCAGTGAAGTTGCAAAACCAATTAACTGTTACCTTTTATCACATTCAGAAAATCTACTCAAAGTGGGGACTTTTACAAAATTAATTATTCTTGGAGAAACATAGTTACACTGCTTCTTTCAATATCTCTATGCTCATGTGTCTTATAAACATTGTGACATATGATATACCAATTTAAATTACAAGAATAATAAAAGATTTCCACATTGAATTAACACGTTTTTTTTTTTTTTTTGTTCATCATAGACATGTCATATAGGGATTAAGGTTTCTCCACAATTTTATTATTGACTCTCAGAAGCTGCTCCTTTCACTAAACTTTACAGTGTTACTACATGAATATGTGTAACACTGGTTGTACTATGAAATATCTGCTCATTAGAAGGTTTTGAAACATACTGATCACCTATTCAATGTGTATACCTCTTACAATATCTGAGTAGATAGAATGAGACTAAACAGATTGGCAGTTTAACTCAGTAGCTGTAATGTCTATATGATTTCAATGGTATTTTCTGTTACAACATTATTTTATTTTCTTCTATCTTAGGGGAGTACCTTGCAAACACAAATCAGATACCTGACATTGAGGTACGTGGAATTATGAGATTTTAATGATCATCAGTACACTTAAAGCAGTGCTCTTTTTACACTGTTGCTTTTCTTTAAAACCTCCTGGACACAGCCAGGTGTGCTGGTACATTCCTTTAATCCCAGCATTTGTGGAGGCAGAAGCAGGCAGATCTGTGTGATTTTGAGATCACATTGTTCTAACAAGCAAGTCTAAGTCAAGCCACAGCTACACAGAATAAAAAAAACTATTTCAAAAACAGAAAATAAAAAGCAGCCAACAAACAAAAAAAACCAAACTTCCAGGACACATTAAAATTTCTTAAGATTCATATCTATATCAGTGTGCACATAAAGTTACCTTTTATTACTTGTAGAACTTTGAAAATGTTCTTCAATGGTATGGTCTTCCAAATTGTATCCTAAAATAGAGTACCAGAAAATATATATGACTGGAAATATCATATTATTATTAAAGCAAAACTTAAATCACTATCTTCTATGACCCTTAGAACCATGCCCGATTTAGTCACCTCATTCCTCCTCATTCTCAATTGGAATCATAGAAAAGGATAAATAACAAAGTAAGACTTGTCTCCTTATTTTAAAAGTGAAAGAAAATTTGCTGTCTTACCTATAGCAGTGAGGTTTTTACAGGTCTCTAGCATCACATCATTGTAGAGTTGTTTCTGTGATGGTTCCAGCAAAGCCCACTCTTCTTGGCTGAATTTCACATGCACATCATTGAAGGTCACTGAATCCTAAAATATGCCATGCATTTGTACAACAGAAAGAGTAGCAACAATATTAATTTATACTTCATTGGCAATAGAATCATATAATTCTAGTGCTGCTTCCATTTATTTTCTGACACAGAAGTGCTAGTGTTAGATAGTTGGGTGTTGTGCATGAGGTGAACAAGAGGAGAAGAAAAAGCTTAAAGGTTAGATTGTAAGGAAAACCAAAGGCATGCTTTGGAAACCTTTGTTAAAGGTGTTTCATTAGTTTGTAAGGCATGAATATGAAATAGACATTAGTTGGGTTCTTGAGTAATGTATGAATCATCTTTAGTTACTTGGGCAAGTAGGTCAGGACCCTGTCATGAGACAGGTAGAAGGAAAAAACACAGTCATCATATTTTATCTAGCAACAAATGAGATGTGGCTATCAGGTGACAGTGAACAGATGGGTGGTGTCAGTCAAAAGACAACATGGCACTGGATATCATGTTTTGACCAGGGATCAGAGATGTGGCATACCAGTATATGAAAATGGGGGCTCATATATTTGTGGAGGGGAAATTGTACTACAGTGAATAGATGGATAAAAATAATGTGAGTGGCAAGCAACAATAATCATAGCTGATAACATCATATTTCTGAGTTCCCAGACAAAAGAAAAGGCATAGAACACATGATTATTCTTTGATCATTGTTTTGTATATTTTCCTTTTTAAATCATGTATAGGCTATAGTTTAAAATAAAGATTAAAACTTTTCTATTAAAAAATAAGTGTGAATGTTATCACTAAGTCATTTTAGAATAAAACGGAATAAAAAAGTTTAACTGTGCCATATCTGAATAGGATAGAGGTTTGGAATACTCATGGCAATTAATGTGGACAAAGACAAACAGAGAGAAGAGAGCAAAATAGAAAGAGAGAGACAGAGACACACAGAGAGAAATTAACAGATGAACAGTACTAAGTACACATCAGAGAAATATGAACAGTTACTAACTACAAAAAAATGATGGACAAGCTGGGTATATTCTGTCATGCCTTTAATTCCATCACTCAGGAGGCAGACACAGGTATATATTATTTAATTGGATGCCAGCATGATCTATACAAAGAGTTCTAGGACAGCCAGACCTATATAGTAAGACAGAGTCACCCCTTTAAATCAATAAAACAAACATAAAACATGGAAAGAACTGAGAGGTGTTTACTGAAGCTTCTACAAGGAATTATACATTCACTCCAGTTGTGTATTCAATTTTCAGAAATCTACAATGCCCTAGCTTGAACTGTAACTTTAATAAGATCTTACTAAAAGGAATGCATGTTTAAATTGCTAAAAATAGAAAGATGAAAATATTAGCAATGTAAATGATGATATATGTAAGCAACATAAGGCAGGAGAGATGGCTCAGCAGTGAGGAGCTCTTGCTGCTCTTGCAAATAATTGGTCTGAAATGTCAGTGTTTAACTGGGACCCACTATTATCAATTGCTATAAGTTCATAAGTTCTGAACACATCTTTGGACTACTGTGACGATCAGGCACACAAGAGGTTCATATTCATGACTTCAATCAAAATACTCATATTCAGTAAAAATTAAAAACAGATTCCAGATGGTAGGGCTGATTGCATACTGATCAGTGGGGTAACAGAGACTGCACAGTGACAAATAGTTGGAACAGTTGGTCCCTAAACAACATTGACTGTGTTTACCAGGTGATAAGAAACCCAATGATGAGAAAAACAATTGGGTTCAACCTCAGAGCACCCAGCTAATCCCTGGAAAATTTCCTGGGCTGTTTTGGCAGGAATAAAGTTTTCAAGAAAATAGACCCAAGAAGTGTGTCCTGATCACCTTCCCAGGCTGAACTGTGTGCCCCAGAGCACAAGAGACTGGGAGTCCCACTCTCAAGAAAAACCCACAGGGAAGGAAGCAAGTGGGACTGACTGAATGTCATCCAGTCTATCCATGGAAAAGGTCCTGTAGACTTGCAGGTGCACAGCAGCCAGCCCTGAGTGGGACTTCAGCCGCCAGACCCACGTAACCAACTCTCCATCACAGACAGAACTGTGTGCCCCAGGGAACTAAAGGATGGGTTTCCCTGTAGAAAGAAAACCCCACAGGGAGGGAAACAGCAGGTCCCAGCTTAGAGCACTCAGCTGACCCTCCCACCACCACTACCACCACCACTACCACGACCACATATGGGAATATTATCGGAAAAATTTTCCAGGTTCCTGTCCAGTCACCAGCTTGGAGCCACCATTCGCAAGCAAGTGCCTATGCACTCTACACCCCCCAACAGTACAGACTGGATCTTTCTGTTGGGAGAAAACGCAAAGGTGGGGGAAATATCTGGCCCTACTTTAGGACACCTAGCTCCAGAAAAGTTTCTGGTTATCTACAGGCTCCAGACTCTAGCCTCCTGCTGTACACATGAGAGTGGTGCTCACCTGCCACTGATTACCACCTGGGTACTGGGGCACAAAGCTCCAAAATCAGACCTACAGAAGCCTGGGTTCCCTGAGAACAACCCCCAGATACTGCTCCAAGGGACAACCAGTTATCCCTAACTAAACTGACCAAACCATGGGGTACCCAGATTACAGCTTCAGCTCACTAAATTTACAGCAAGAACCCCAGCATCAGGGCAGCTGTCTCCAGGATTTCTCTGGGTGAGAAGAGAGCCCCCTTGACTAACATGGAAAATTTCCACTAACGTCTGTATGCCTAAGGTGAGCTGTGACAATTCCTGAAAAACACCTGTCATTCAGTGACCGTACCCCAAAAGCTAAGGAAGCCTCCTTTGAAAAAATTTTCTTCCTGCCAAAGGGATTCTCCTTCTCCCCAGCACAGGATTCTAGGAACCACCAGAAACTAACACCCAACACCTAAGATAGCCAAATGGATAGAGGCCAGCATAAAAGCTCAACCAACAAAAGACAGAGCAAAATGGCATCTCCAGAACCCAGTTATCCAGAAGCAAGCAGCCCTGGATACCGCAGCATAAAAAACAATTTCAGGCCAATTTCCCTTATGAACATTGATGCAAAAATACTCAACAAAATACTTTGCAAACCCAATAAAAGAACACATCAAAGATATCATCCACTACAACCAAGCAGGCTTCATGGCAGGTATGCAGGGGTGGTTCAATATACAAAACTCCATTGATATGATCCACCATATTAACAAATTGAAAGAAAAATAAACACATGATAATCTCCTTAGTTGCTGAAAAAGCATTTGAAAAAATCCAGCATCCATTCATGTTTAAAGTATTGGAGAGATCAGGGATAAAGGGCACATACCTAAACATAGTAAAGGCAATATACAACAAGCCTATAGCCAACATCAAGCTAAATGGAGAGAAAATTAAAGCAGTCCCACTGAACTCAGGGACAAGGCAAGGCTGTCCACTCTCTCCATATCTCTTCAACATAGTTCTTGAAGTCCTTACTAGAGCAATAAGACAATTAAAGGAGATCAAAAGAATACAAATTGGAAAGGGAGAAGTCAAAGTATCAATATTTGCAGATGATATGATAGTATACCTGAATAACTCCAAAACTTCTACTAGGGAACTTCTACAGATGATAAACAGCATCAGTAAAGTGGCTGGATACAAAATTAATTCATAAAAAATTTAGCCCTCCTGTATACAAAAGATAAAAGGGCTGAGAAAGAAATTAGGGAAACAACACCCTTCGCAATAGCCTCAAAGGACATAAAGTACTTTGGTGTGACCATAATCAATTAAGTCAAAGACTTGTATGAAAAAACTTCAAGTCTCTGAAGAAAGATTAGAAGAAGATATCAGAATATGGAACTATCTGATACTCATGGCTTGGCAGAGTTAACATAGTAAAAATGGACATCTTACCAAAAACAATCTACAGATTCAATGCAATTTCCATCAAAATACCAACAGAATACTTTACAGACCTTGATAGAAGAGTTCTCAACTTCATATGCGATGCAATGAAAGCAGTCCTAAGAGGAGTTTGAATAGCAACAAAGGCCATCATAAGCTATTGGAGACATCTCATACAAGCAACTTAAAGGTATACCTGAAAGACCTAGGAAAAAAGAAGCAGACACACCCAGCAAGAGTAGACCACTAGGAAAAACCAAACTCAGGGCTGATATCAATAAATTAGAAACAAAGATAATAATTCAAAGAATCAACGAAACCAAGAGCTAGTTCTTTGAGAAAATAAAAAACACAGACAAATTCTTAGCCAAACTAAATAAATGGTAGAAAGATACTATCCAAACCAACAAAGTCTGAAAGAAAAAGATATAATAGACACTGAGAAAATCCAAAGAACCATTACCTTTTATGTCAAAAGCCTATATGCCCCAAAATTTGAAAATCTAAATGAAATATACAATTCTATTTAAAATCCACTTAGCAAAGTTGAATCAACATCAGGTAAAGATATTAAATAGTCTTATAGTAAATAAGGCAATAGAGGCATCCATCAAAATACTCCCAACCAAAAAAAAAGCCAAGGGCCAGATGATTTCAGAGCAGAATTCTACAAGACCTTCAAAGAAGAGTGAATACTGATATTCTCCAAATTATTTCATAAAATAGAAATGGATGCAACATGACCAAATTCCTTTGGTGAGACCACAGTCAACTTGATAAATCCTCAAAGATCCCCAAAAAGAAAGAGAACTTCAGACCAATCTCTTTTATGAACAATGATGTAAAGATACTCAATAAAATACTTGCAAACCAAATCCAAGAACATATCAAAGGTATCATCCACCAGGACCAAGTAGGCTTCATCCCAGGCATGCGAGGGTGGTTAAGTATATGGAATCCATCAATGTAATCCACTGTATAAACAAATTGAAAAAAGCCATTTTGTTAGATGCTGAAAAAGCATTTGACAATATCCAACAGTTATTCTTGTTTAAAGTCTTGGAGAGACCAGGGACAAAGGCACATATCTAAAAAGAGTAAAGATAGTATACAGAAAATATACAGAATATATACAGAATAGTATATAGCTAACATCAAACTAAATGAAAAGATTGTTAAGTCAATTCCACTGGACTTGGGGAAAAGACAAGGCTACACACTCTCTCCAAATCTCTTCAATACAGTACTCAAAGTCCTATCTAGGGCAATAAGACAACTAAAGGAGATTAAGGGGATACAAAGTGATAAGGAAGAAGTCAAAGTATCTCTATTCACAGATGATATGACAGTATACAAAAATGACCCCCAAAATTCTACTGTAGGGAACCTCAAAAAAATACACTCCTGGATGCCAAAGACAAATGGACTGAAAAAAAATAGGAAAATAACACCCTTCACAATAGGCAGTAAAAAAAAATGTATTTTGGTGTTATCCTCAACAAGCCAGTAAAAAGCCTATATGAACAACAACAACAACAAAACCAAAAACTTCAAGCCTCTGAAGAAAGAAATTGAAAAAGAAACCAGAAGATAGAAATATCTCTCGTGCTCATGGATCAGTAGGACCAACATAGTAAAAATTGCCATCGTAACAAAACAATCTACAGATTCAATGATATTCCCATCAAAATATCAACACAATTCATTAAAGAACTTGAAAGAACAATTCTCAGCTTCATATGGAAAAATAAAAAAGCCAGAATAGCTAAAACAATCCTGTACAATAGGAGATCTTCAGGAGGTATCACCATTCTTCATCTCAAGCTCTATTATAAATCAATAGTAATAAAAACTGCATGGTACTATAATAAAAACAATTAGTGGATCAATGGAATTGAAGTGAAGACACATAAATAAACCCACACACCTATGGCCACTTGATTTTTGACAAAGAAGCCAAAACCATGCAATGGAAAAAGGACAGCATCTTCAACAAACAGTGCTGGTCTAACCTGAAGTTTACATGTTGAAAAATGAAAATAGATCCATATTTATCACCCTGCACTAAACTGCAGTCCAAGTTGTTCAAAGACCTCAACATAAAACCAGATACATTAAATCTGTTAGAAAACAAAGTGGGAAAGATCCTCGATCTCATTCGCATAGAAGGTAACTTCCTCAACAGAACACCAAGAACACTGGCTCTAAGATCAAGAATTAATGAATAGGATCTCATGAAACAAAAAGCTTCTATGAAGCAAAGAACTCTGTCAATAGAACAAAATGACCGCCTACCGACTGACAAAAGATCTTCACCAACCCTTCATACAACTGAAAGAGCTAAAAAACAATATATATAAAGAGCTGAAGAAATTAAACTCCAATAATCCAAATAATCCAATTTAAAACTGGGGTACAGAACTATACAAAGATTTCTCCACAGAGGAATATCAAATGGTGGACATTAAATGCTCAATATCTGTAGTCATCATGGAAATGCAAATGACATTCCATCTTAAACCCATCATGGCTAAGGTCAAAACCTGAAGTGACAGCAAGTTAGTGAGAATGTGAAGAAAGGAACACTCCTCCATTGCTGTGGGAGTGAAAACTTATACAACCGCTTTAGAAATCAATCTGATACTTTCTCAGACAATTAGAAATAGTGTTACTTCAAGACCCAGCTATACCATTTCTGGGCATATATCAAAAAGATGCTCCACCATTCAACAAAGATATTTGCTCAACTGTGTTCATAACATCTATATTCATAATAGCCATAATAGGGAAACAAACTATATGTCTCTCAACCAAACCATTGTTTTACAGAAATTGTGGTACATTTACACAATGGAATGCACCTCGGGTATTTAAAAAAAAAGGAAACTATAAAATTTTCAGGCAAGTAGATGGAACTAGAAATGATCATCCTAAGTGAGTTATTCCAAAACCAGAAAGACATGCATGGTATATACTCATTTGTAAATGGATAATGGTCATAATATAGGATAAACATACTACAATTTATAGACCTAAAGGAGCTAAATAAAAAGGAGGACCCTATGGAGGATGCTTAATTCTTATGCAAAAGTGCATATAAAATCGACACCAGAAGTGACTGAGGAGAGGGAAGAGGATGAGAGCCTAACATACATATCCTCCAAAAGACGCCCAGCAGGGGTTCGAAACAGATGCTAAGATTCACAGCCAAACTTTGGGTAGAGCACAGGGAATCATAGGAAAGAGTGAGAGGATAGAATGTAGAAAGACCCAGAGCTGGCAGGACCTCCATAAGAAGACCAACAAGGACAACAAATCTGGGCCCATGGGGACTTGCAGAGATTGATGGACCCACCAAAGACCATTCATGAAGAGGAAACAGACCCCTGCTCAGATGTAGCTGATAGGCAGCTCAGTCTCCATGTTTGATCCATAGTAAGGGGAGAAGGTGCTGGCTTTGACATGGACTCTGTTGTGTGCTATTTGATCATTTCCCCGTGGTGGAGGGGCATTGCTATGCCACAGAGGAAGAGGATGCAGGAAGTCCTAGTGAGACTTGATAGGCTGGTTTCAGATGGTAGGAGAGGAGGGTTCCCTGTATCTGAGATATAGGAAATGGGATAAGGAGGGAAAAAATGGAGGGTGAGACAAGGAAGAGTCAAGGGAGAAGATTACAATTGGGATGTTAAGTGGATAAATTATTTTTTTAATTTAATTAAGTTATTTATTACAATGTGTTCACTTTGTATCCTTGCCATAGCCCCCTCCCTCATCTCCTGCCAGTCCCACCCACCCTCCTTCTTCTGCTCCTATGCCCTTTCTCTAGTCTCCTAATTGGGGAGGGATTCCTTCCCTTCTAGATTATCAGGTCTCATCAGACCTCATCAAGGTCATCCTCTGTGGCCTTGCAAGGTTGCACCACCCAGGAGGAGGTGATCAAAGACTCAAGTTCATGTCAGAGAATAAATAAAAAAAAACAATTTAAATTAAAAATAAATTAAATGTGAATAAAACAAACAAAATTAAAATAAAACAAATACAACTGGTAAGAAGAGCGTCACACACCTACAATTCAATGACTTGGAAAGCTCAGATAGTGTTAGTGTCATAAATAAAGGGCATCCTAAGAAATTAAATATACTCCCTGCCAAATTTCAAATGCAAGATGTTGATGAAGATCAACACAATAACCTATGCTTACATATACAAAACAAAAGAAAATAAATACCTAAAACTCTATATTCCATGCTCAGCAGCCAATGATGGTGATGTTGATGCCAGGCATGTTGGCCTAGATTTAAGCCCAACACTTGACTTGAGTTAGAGCTGTTAAGTTCAAAACCAGCCTGGTCTACATACAAACTTTCAGGAAACATCCAGGAACTCTGGGACATTATGATATCACAAAACATACTAATAATCAGATTAGAAGAAGAAGGATGAGATCAAAGTTCCAGAAGATATTTTCAACAAAATCATACAAGAAAAATTTCTTAACCTAAAGAAGATGTCTATGAAGGCACAAGAAGCATAAAAACACCAAAGAGACTGGACCAGAAAAGAAAGTCCTCTTAGCACAGAATAATCAAAATACAAAACATGCAGAACAAAGAAAGAATATAAAAAGCTGCAACTGAAAACAAAAACAAAAACAAACCAAACTAACCAACCAGACAAACCAAACCAAACCAAACAAAACAAAAAATAACCCACAAAAACCAACCAAAAAAAAAAAAAGAGGCAGATCTATTGGAATTAATCCTGTATTCTCAGTAAAAATGCTAGAAGTTGAACAGCTTAGACAGAGTGTTTCTGACTCTAAAAAACTACAGAAGCCAAGACAAATTACTAACCATGCCCAGAAAGTTTCAATCAGCAAATGAAGAAAAATAAGATGTTTCATGATAAGGTCAAATTTAAACAATATGTATCTATAAATATAGCCCAACACAGGGTGCTAAAACCACCACCACCACCACCACCAAAATACCAGGATTTACAATCACTGTTTGTTGATATCTCTTAATACCATTGACCCAAATTCACCAATAAAAAGACACAGGCTCACAAAAATGGATGATAAAACAAAATCCACCCTTCTTCTAAATACATCAAACACAGCTTCACATCAAGATAGACATTATCTCAAGGTAAAGGGTTGGAAAAGATATTCCAAATAAATGAATTAGAATATCAAGCTTGTAAAGCAATTTTAATATCTAACAAAACAGACTTCAAAATCAACTAATCAAAAGATGGCAAAAGACATGACATATTAAAAAAACATCCAGCAATATAACATTTCAATACTTAACATCAATGCCCCTAACCTAAGAGCACCCAAGTTATAAAAGAAACACTTCTGCAGCTGGCATCACATCCTGGCCCTCATCAACCGATAGGAGAAGACTTCAATATATCACTCTCACCAATGGACAGGTCCTCCTGACCAAACTGAACAGAGAAATGGTCCAGATAACTGACATCAAAACACTACCCAAATGATGTTTACAGAACATCCACCCAAACAAAAAGATTGTTCTCTCTTCTCAGCAACACATATATTGTTCTCCATAATTGATGATATACTTGAACTGTGGAAGTCTCAAAAGATATAAGAAACTTTCAATAACCTCCTGCATCCTATCAGACCACTAAGGTTTAAAGCAGCACATCACCAATAACAAAAACAATAGAAAGCTTACAAACTCATAAAAATTGAACAACACTCTATTAAATAAAAATTGGATCAAAACTGAAATAAAGAAATTAAAGACTTTCTAAAAGTCGATGAAATGAATACATAAGATATCAAAAGTCATAGTACACAACGGAATTGTTGACCAGAAGACAGTTCATACCACTAAGTACATTCAGAAAAAATAATCAGAAAGATCTCTTAGTAGCAACTTAACAGCACACCTAAATACTCTAGAAAAAAAATGAAGTAAACAAAACTAAAAGGAGTAGACAGTGAGAAATTACTGAACTATGTCTTCACTGGTAAAACCAAATGTTACCACAGGAAAAGAAAGGAGGATCCTAACAAAATTGATAATGATTAGATTTTAATAGTGGAGATCTCCTGAATAAGCAGAGGTAACTTTTCATCAGACAGTGTGGTCATTCACTCCAAACTAACTTAATAAAGACTGAAGTTTTTTTTCTTAAATAAAAAAGATACTTTTGTTGTTTCATATTAAAAACAGTTAAGAGCTTTAAAAAGTTTTAAGTAAATTCTAAGGTATAAATTTTTTGAGTTGGAATAATTTGGAGTGACTATAACATATCTGAGCAGCATGGTGATAGACCATGCATTTAATCCCAGAAGAGACAAGCAGTTCTATATTAATTAGTTGTTTTCTAAATTCAGGAGTTACAATGACAGGGTGTTGGTGGTTCATAGCCTTAATCCCAGCATTTGGGAGGCACGTGCCTTTTCATACCACCTGGGAGGCAGAGGCAGGCACACAGGATTTACACTGATTTTATTTAAAAGCTGCTTGTAAAAGGCAGGCTGAAAATCAAAGTGAATATCCTTTATTATCTAGAAATAAATACACTTTAAGGTATATTTGGAAACTTTCAAAGATTTTTTTTAACTTTAATTGAGATATTATACTTTTTCTATTTCGAAAAAAACATTTTGCTCTATAAAAGATATAACATGCCTAAAAAGCTACAACCCTCACCCCAGAATTAGGGATGGGGCAGGGTTTTGATTTAATCTTTTCAGGAGAATAAAATCATCCAACTAAAGAATATGGAGACCACTGGACACATGAAACTTCTGAAGAAAATGACAGATCACCAAAAAAAATGTGAAAAGAGAAGGAGTAAACTGGCCAACTGGTATCACTCACCTTCATGTTATCTCTTCTGTCTTCTACAGATATAAGTGCAAATTGTCTTTATGTGATTGCTAAAGAACAATCCAAAATCTCTATCTCATATCAGAAAAGCCACCTGGTAAGAAACAGAGGAAAACAGAAAAATAAGGGATGATTCCATTGCCATGAATCTCATAAGCTTCTGGCATGATGTGACTTTTGTACTTACTACAAACTTCAATAATCAAGAATGTGTACAGTGTTTGTGAAAGAATAAGGGGGTGAGAAAAAAAAAGCCCAAAAAATAAGCCTAAAATATAGCCAAGCTAACATGAAAAGACATAAGTAACTCCTAGCATGAAAAATTGGCATGGAACCAGAGATACCTTTGATTTTCTAATTAATACAAATTAAATAAACACAGATTTCACAACTGCTACAAAACAAACTCAAAGTGACACCTAAACAGTTATATTTTCCTGACCCTCCAGCTACTACTAACCTCCTTTACAGAGAGTCCTTTTGCTTTAGAAGTCTCTTAAAAAATGGAGGTGATCATAAGCTGGGCTATGGCTTGCAGTCCCTCATGTCCCCTTGTGGGTTCAGGCACAGCCCAGCCCTTGCAGACACTCACACACAAAAAATGATGGAGAATAATTTAGTTTCTGTTTCCTTCTGCATGATTTATGTCACAATATGTGGAATCTTTCCTATCCTCTTATTTAAAACCAGGCACACCTGACAAAATTCTGCATCTCAGAAATTCCTTTTGTACCCTGGAATTGAATTTCCCTAAATCATGCCATTGTGACTGGTGGTAGTTGAAAGGTTAAAAAAATGTAATCAAGTATTGCTGAAAAATGACCACCACCCCTCTTTTCTTCCAGGTTCAAAACGAGTTGTAAAATTTGTTATGCAAATCTCTATGTGGAATACAACATTAATCATTTCTAGAAATGAGACCTTCAGTTTTCCAATCTGTCCACTGCAAAACTTATGCTTGCGTGTGTACACTAGATAGTGATATTATAAGCACCACAATTTTCTACTGCCCAGGCGGCAAAGTCCTCACTTCTCTGGACAATCAACACTCAGGAAGGGTCAGAGGCCAAGGGTCTCTGTCAAGATCACCACATGGAGACCAACAGAACCACAGCCTGAACCACAGTCCATCTCATTCAAAGCAGATCAGGCTGTGATAGCTCAGGAGCCTGCTATTCCTGGCCTGGGGACAATGGCCCCACACTCAGCATGACATGGCCTCTGGTCTCACTCACAGCTCTTTAGAGCTATATCAGAGGATAATCCCAAAACAAACCCATAAATTACCTCTCACTATTGCTCCTGACTGCTAGGCCTACCCAGAATCCCTCATTAGCTTGAACAATACAGCTGAGTCTTAGGACAGTAGTAGCTCCTCTACCAGTGGATCAAAGATCAAATGATGCTGATAGCAGAGGCATTCTAGCTTTGCCCTAACCCCTATGGGCACACAGAATGCTAATGTTGTTATAAAAGAATGAAAATTCCAATTATTCTATTTTAAAACCTTCCAGTGAAGAGAGGCAGAGAAAGCACCCATCTGGCCATCCTACTCACCTCAACTCCAAGAGTAAAAAGCCCCAAAAGCTCACCAGTTCAGATGACAGATCAGGGGAGATAGGCCAAAGGAACCCAAGGCCAAAGGCTTTCTAGCTCAAAGCTCAAAAAGCCCAAAATCTACTATGTTAAAACTCCTTCCACTTTTACACTCTTTCTTAAATACATTTCAGCTGAAAGTTCCACTTTCTCTTTAATCCCTGTCAGCTGGCTTCTTGCTTTGCCTCTTGATCTAGGGTTAACATTATTAAATCCTGTGCACAGAGAGCTTTTGAATTAAAGGTATGTTCCAGGGCTGACGGAACCATACCATAATCACCTCTTTAGAATAAACAGAAAGTTGTTGGAATTAAGGTTTGTGTTAGGGCTCAACCATACCAAACAAAGCACAGGTTTTTACTGTTCACAATCTATGGGATCACACTGGGATCAAATATCCTGCAACATCCTCATCTTGGAAATGTTTTAAAATACAATCTTCTACTTTCCCAGGGCACCTGCTCATCTTCCAAGATACAGGTCATTTATGTTGCACATTCCATTACATGATCAGTGTCCAACGCAGTCATCTCTACCTCATATTTGGGAAGTCCTTCAGCCAAACTTTAGTCAAAGCCAAATAGTAACAACCATTAAAGAAACAAATGGCCATGAATTTGAAAGAAAGGAGTAGGTAATGAGAGCTCAATGAAAATGAGAAATAAAACAAAAAGGATATGGCTGTACCTAGGAATGTTGGAATAGAAAGTTTATTATAGATATATGAGAGAACATAGTCAGACACAGGAACATCTGGGACAGTCTAGGATTGACATGAACTTGAGCCATGTGAGAGGAGAAGAGAGCCAGATGAAAAGGGTGGGAAGGTAAATGATAAATGAAAAAGACCAGGTAACCAAAATGGTTGGAATACATAAGGAATGAGAGCTGGGAGGAGGGCAGCTCAACTTCTGAGGTAGAGATCTGTGTATGACACCCATACCTTGTAACAGGAAAAGATTGAGGGATGCTGGGGGAACCTGACAGCCAGGTCTGCTTTGATTGTTAAGTAGCCTCCTTAAAGATTCATCCCAGCATTTGAGACGTAAGAGCAGAGAGGAATGAAAAGGTTGAAATGATTTCATTATAACCTTAAAATTATTTTTAAAAGTTGAAAATGGCCTTATGGTCCAATATTCTTCAGAGACTTTGAATATGTATTAGAGAACACCAAGTATTACTCACAACTTCTTTTCTCAGGTTGTGCATTTTCAAATGTGGGGAGGGGAAACATCCCTGTTAGTCACTACCACAGCAGTTTATCCAGAACTTCTGTTTTGTTTGAACTCATGCAACTATAGAAATTTGCTTCCCAGAAACAAGCTCAGCAACTAATCCATATTCTTGATTCCCTTTGTGTATGACTCCCCCCAAATGTACAGTTTTCACTTTTATTGACCATCTAAAATTGATTACATGACTCATTACCATCTTCCCTTCTCCCCCTCCCTTTCTGTGTTGTGACTACACCAGCTTCAAAGTAGGTTAGTGAACTCAATTCTTACACAGGTCCCTCTTTATTTGTAATTGCCCACCTCTAAAAATTTAGGGTCTTCAGAGGACATTAATTCACTGTTCTATTTTACTTCACACTCACTAGTCAGGGCCCACCTAAAAAGAGCTGCAGGACTATGTTCTAGGCACTAGGCAGTAGGGGCAGCATTCAGTGTTCCAATAAAGTGTAAACTACATAGCATGTGAAAGGCTGATCTACAGGAGACATTGCTTTAACAAAAACAAATATCAAAGCACTAGGGGAAAAGGAATGAAATTCTTAATGACTGGATTATCAAAGAATATTATCTAATAAGAGACTAGAGCAGTAATGCATCAACAAAATAAAATTTAATAATACCAACAACTGACTTATTTATTTATTTATTTATTCATATATTTATTTATTGTGGATACAGTGTTCTGCATGCATCTACACTTGCATGCCAGAAAAGATCACCATATCTCATTATAGATGTTGTAAGCCACCATGTGGTTGGTGGGAATTGAACTCCTGACCTCTGGAAGAGCAGCCAGTGCTCTTAAACTCAGAGTTGAAAAAAAAAAAAAACACATAGCATACTGACTTTGAAAAACACAGGCCATTCTCTTGTAGAGGGAAAGCCATTAATAAGATACTGTTTGATGTTATCCCTGTGTACAATATTAGCTGCTGAGACCTGTAACCTGACAGACACAGCTTAAGCCCATAGCCTGTGTCTCAAATTTGAACTGACAGAACTGTGTCAATGAGGATTGTACATATGGGCATAGGACAGTTCCTTAATTTGAAATTCAATATTTACTGGAGCAAGATACCTGACCCAAATTGTACACCCACCAATCTTGTCTGCTTTCATTTGCATTCATGAATTAATAAATACACATTGGGAATTTACAAATTAAAAAGACATAACCCTGACACATTTCTACACAATCCTGGTGAGCAAACATGTGTATCCCGGGATCCTAATCTCTAACAGGTCTGGTTAGCATACTGCGTATCTGTGGAGTGTTTTACAGGCAGTCTTCCCTCAGCTAAATTCTAACTGGTACCACTAGTTTCTCAGCGATAGTAAATCCTTTACATCATCAGTTCTACTCTTCTATATCACAGCTTAATATTTGAGTGCTCTCTGACACAGGACATATAATTTATAACCCCCACAAATTCCAAATGGATCTTTTAGAATGGAGAGACATCTTCAAAGGTCACCAGGAACTAGGCCTAAAAAAGGGCACTTAAATTTCACCAGAATTGTGACTCTATTATAAAGCCACCAGGAATTGGACCATGGGTCACCAATTCCAAATACAAGGTTGTAAGATTCCTTACCCAAGGAACAGCCTGAGGATAACAAGAATGGGAAGGTATCTTATCTCAAAGTGGGGCATTTGTGCTGAGAAGTCTACCAACTTTGTAGTAGAACCTTCAGTGACAAAGAAAATACCCAACATTCCTGAGGCATAGAGATAGCTCCCTCAATGTTAGTTATGTTAGCTAGCCAATCACTTTGTAAAAAGCTTGCCCTTGCTGAATGTCAACCAATCCTGTAACTATTAAACCAGAACTTCCTGGTCCTTCCTAAAACCCCAATCAAAACCCTGCCATGCACCTGCTCAGGGCTCTCTCTGATCCACTGTGTTTGTAAAAATGGAGAGACCCAGCATAAGCCCAAATAAAACTCTTTGCTCTTGCATATGTGGTCTGGCTCCTGATGATCTTTGGTCACCCTAAGATCTGGCCATAACATATGGGTTCTTATATTGGATCCCCAAGTCTCCCAAGCACCCCAGGCACATGGAGCTGAACAACAGCCAGTAAATGAGCACTCTGTCTGTATCTGTCTGTGTCTTTCTCGGTGTTTCTCTAGTTTGTTTTTTTGGGACTCAAGGCAAAATGTGTAATATGTGTCGTCAGAAAGGTTAGAGCTGATGCTCTGGACAGCTGTGGGCCACAGGGGGTCTGGAAGACTTTCCAGATCCCCCCAAAAGGGCACATCTGTAAAGGGAGTTGAGCACCGAGTTTTCTTTGATCTCTGGATCTTTGGACGAGGATAATGCAGGTAGCTCCTGCAGCAGAGATTCACTGATATCCTACTTTCCTTTTCCACTGCAGGAGTGGTGGGATCTGCTGTCTGGCTCTGTGTATTTTTCTGCTGCTCAAGCAATGGGATCTAGTCTGTGTCTTGTTTAACTGTTTTGACTCTCGCTGTCATTTTTTGTCTCTGGGACTGACTGAGGACATGGGACAAAATCCTTCTATCCCCCTAGACCTGATTTTTTTCCCATTTCAGGAGGCTTGAGCCATGCTTCACAGTCTCCAGTGAGAGTGGCAAGAATGTGGCAAGGGATTGATACAGTATGTGGAGCTCAGGATTGGCACCTCTGCCAATGTTCTCTGGTCTCTGGTCTGGCAGATCTTATCCACTACTCTGGCCTCGGGTCTGGCAGAGTGTGTCCCCTGCTCTGGCCTCTGATCTGGCAGAAATTTGCTGCTGCTGTGGTCTCTGGTCTGGCAGAGTTTGGCTGGTGCTTTGGGCTCTGGTCTGGTAGACAGAGATCAACAAATATGTTGCTGCTCCATTCTCTGGTCTGGCTGAATGCAGGTCATCATTCCAAACTCGGGTGTAGTTGGATGGAGCCTGATTTGGGGGTAGGTCACCACTAATGGAATAGGATAGAGGGCCCATAGAGAGACAGGCCACTGTTCTGAGTTTTTGGTATTTTTTCTTCCATTCTCTTCGAGCGCATTATACCCAGTACATTTTTTTTCCTTTGTTGTACTTTTGTGATTTTGTTTGCTTGTGATAGTCTCAGTGGGCTGGTGATCAAACAGCTGTGCTCCATTGTGACTTTGCCTTCCCCATGCTCCCAACACTACAAGCTGGGGCACCTCTGGTCATCAGTGGAAACACATATTTCCACATATTTGGCGAGGAAGGCTCGGTTGGAGAGGGGTCTGTGTGCAGATAGTCTTTCTGGGCTTGACCTTGTTGCCTCCTTGCTATCTCTATGAGGAAGTTCGGTGACCTGAGGTTAGCTCTAGCTTGGAACAATGACCACCAAATAATGCTCTTAGTTGAAAGGTATTGTAGTTATTACTATTATTATTATTTGGTTAGGGTCCCCTGTAGCCCAGCCCAGCCTTAAACTAAACAGCTATAAGATGACCTTGAATTTCTGATCCTTCTGCTCCACCTCGTATCAAGTGAGGTACACTCCCAATCCCACAAACTTCTTTTTTTTAGCCATAGGTGGCTTCAACAAGGAAGTGAAACAAACACAAATAGGGAAGGCTTGGCTCCACTGAGTTCCTGGGTCTGAGCCTGTGTACTGGCACTGTACACAGAATACCCACCTGAGCATCTTGATATGTCACTTATTATCATGGCTGTACTTATGAGATTGTCACCTGAGAATGAAAACAATTCTTTTTTAGTTAAGGTCTCATACTGGCAACTAAAAGAATTTTATTAGAAAATCTTAGAAAGCACATGTATGATTGTGGTTTGAATGGGTGGGGAACCTCTGTCAATGTGCTCCCCAAAGTGCTAAAGGTCGTAAGCATGGGGAATGGGGAGGAGTAGATGAGGAATTCACCATGTCTGAGTATCTACCCCTACCCCCCAGAAAATGAGTTGCTTTAATTAATCACCAATGCAAGAAAAAAAATAGCTAGAATGCATTTGAGGTTCAAGGTTTAGAAGTGAGGCTGCAGGGGTCCTTTTGGCAATGCTTTGAAGAACTGCATCCATTCAAGTGCAATGTTTGTAAATTCACACTGAGCAAGGAAGGCAGGGAAGGGAAGGGGAGGGAGGAGAATAAAAAGGAGGACAGGGGAGAAACATGTTCAAACTTTTCCTGTCAAGAAAACGAAAAGAAAAAAAAATCTTAATGAAGTCCCACTTTTTGTATGTGTGCCCAAGAATTTTTTTATCATTATTTATTTAATTATTTGTGTCAAATATTTTTTTAATTTTTTAAACTTTTATTAATTACACTTTATTCACTTTGTATCCCCCCCATAAGCCCCTCCTTCCTCCCCTCCTAACCCCACCTACTTTTCCCTTTCTTCATGAATGATCCTCCCCAAGTCCACTGATAGGGGAGGTCTCCCTTTCCTTCCTTCTGATCTTAGTCTGTTAGGTCTCATGAGGAGTGGCTGCATTGTCTTCCTCTGTGGCCTGAGATCAAAGAGCAGGCCAATCAGTTTATGTTACAGGCAGTCCCTCTTCCCATTACTATGTAACCCACTTGGACACTAACTGTCATGGGCTACATCTATGCAGGGGTTCTAGGTTATCTCCATGCATGGTACTTGGTTGGAGTATGAGTCTCTGGAAAGACCTTGGTGTTCAAATTTTCTCATTCTGTTGCTCTCCTTGTGGAGTTTCTGTCCTCTCCAGATCTTACTATTTCCCACTTCTTTCATAAGATTCCATGTACTCTGCCCAACACTTGGCCATAAGTCTCAGCATCTGCTTTGATAGTCTGCAGGGCAGAGCCTTTTAGAGGGCCTCTGTGGCAGGTTCCGAACTTGTTTCCTGTTTTCTTCTTCTTTTGATGTCCATCCTCTTTGCCTTACAGGATAGGGATTGAGCGTTTTAGTCAGGATCCTCCCTCTTGATTAGTTTCTTTGGATGTACAGATTTTAGTAGGTTTATCCTATATTATATGTCTATATGAGTGAGTATATACCGTGTGCCAAGAATTTTTAAGTTGTGTTTATGTGTACATTCCTTTCATCATATTTACATATATACTCTAAACGTTTGCTGAATAATGGTGTTTCAATGTCGTTCCCACATTTCAACTGAATTATTTTTGGGCACTAAATCTAAACCTAATTCTTATCCATATTTGGAGGTTTTACTTTCTCCAATGTGTGGTTTTATTTTCTTAGTTAACAGTGTGTACACAGTCCCTTACACCAGGGTCATCATATTTGTGTCTCTAACAAAGTAATGAAAAACATTAAATAGTACTAATAATGTTAATGACTAAAATGAAAATAACTGAGTGCATTGTACAATGATCTCAGATGCTCTTTTCAGACAGGACATTTTATGATGAAATTTTTTCATGAGGCACAAAATGCCTGCTAAGCTTAAGGCTTGTTTACAACATTCTCTTGAAAACAAGGTTCAAGATGAATCCTGAAGTCATAACATCAAATGATGTACAGAGAGGACATAATCACCTTTGCAGATATGGGCTCCTAGGGATAAGTATGGTAGGATTCAAAGCTCAGGACACTTTCTGAGAATATGACTTCTCATAAAACCTAATGAAAAAATTGATTCATCCCAGAAAATGAACATATACATAAAACCAAATACATATAAAGCAGGTAAATGTCAGGAGAAGGACCAGGTTAAAAATTAACACCAAATAAGTATCACTGTTGCTGTATCTGGAATTTCTACCTTATTTGGAATGCAGAGACAAGAAGACTGTTAACTCCTGTATTGAAGGAAGTGCATCTGCATAAAGAAAAGCAATGTTTCAATTCTCCTGTTCTTTTTTTCTTCTCCCCTTCCTCCTCCTTCCTTACCTCCTATATATGAAGCAAATGTTCTACCTCTTAGTTGTATTCCTGCCTTCTGTACAAAACAGGCAGAAACAGATAATCTTTGGATATAATGAAGCCAGATGCTAAATCTCACTAAAGCTTAAAGGAAGTAACTTGTTATGGGATAAATTAAAGAGAACACAGAGAAGGCAACAGGCATAGAGTAGGGTGTCCTAGTAACAGCAGTAACAGAACAAGATAAAAAGACTCCAGGAAAAATTTTTTACAGATGGCACAATGGCTGGCATTAACAAATAAAATGCTACATGCTCCCATCCTTTAGGTGAGAATTCTGTTTTACTATCAGATTATGAAGACTTTGTTAAAGGAATTTACTTTTTAAAAGGTTATTTGTCCTTTCACAGAGAGTTATTGTGAATTAGGTACCCAATACTCTGCTAAGTCCTGAACACACAAAAATGATTGATGTAAACACCACTTTCTCTATAAGCTTACAGTCTTGTGGGGTAATCCACCATAAACAAACCCATAGACCATGCATAGAAATGTATACATCACTATAAATTCCACTATGAAACCTAAAGGAAAGCAAGAGGTACCTAACACCCCAGAAAAGATAAAGAACATACATATTCAAAGGCTGAGAGATGAGAACATTTTAGTTCAGTAGGTGAAATGAAAGAAGGTGAATTTGTTTTCAGTATACTAGGGAAGAAGAATGGAATGATGATGATGATGATGATGATGATGATGATGATGATGATGATGATGATGATGATAATAATAATAATAAAAAGATTAAAGAAGGATGGTAGCCATCCCTCTCTGCTGCTGCTGTTTTGTTCATCCTTGCACCCTCTCATGTGACTCTATGCCCTCTAGTGGTGACGGGAGGCAACTTCTCCATCATTTCTCTCTGGAACTGTTGATGGTTTGTTTAATCAGCAGAGCCTGCAGGGCTGGTGGCCTCCAGGGAGAACCCATGAACGGGAGGCTCTGGCAGGGTGACTCCAGGAAGTGACCATGCTTCCTCAGCCCGGTTCTGGATGGAACTCGGAACCCTGGTTGCCAGGTAACGGGAGGCCAGCAGCAGCAACAGCAGCCTGGACAGACCAGCCGGTCCAGAGGAGCTGGAGAGATGAGTCTCTTCTGCTTCCAGACCTCCACGGGCTCAGGTCTCAGAGAAGACAGCGGTGGTCGCCTGTGCCGCTGCTGGAGACATGTGGTGCGCTCCCTGACACATTTCTGGCCTGTTCCCCACTGGGAGACCAAGGTAACCAGGGCCGTCCTGCAGCAGGGAAGCTTTCTGGTCCACCCCACCCCCCATCCACCGCGATCGCAGCCTGGACGAGTGTTCCTGTTGGGACACTGAGGAACGCTTTTCATGCCTGCTTCCCGCTTAGGTGTAGGGAAATTGGTCATTGGTGCCCCTCGGGGTTTGCACACTTAAAGCCTCCCTCCTGCCCTGGTCCTTCCTCATAGCGAAAGGTAGTGAGCCTTCCTTCATGGCATCCTCATGCTCAGCAATGATCACATGGACTATGTGAAGCAGATGATTCCCTATTTGCCCACCTTCTGGCCCTTTATCCAAAGATTGCCACCATCTGGTTGGTTCTGGACCTGATGCTGAAAAGGCAGGAGAGTGGTTCCACCAGGGATCTAGCCAGCTCTCAGATCTTCTCCTGCTGTTTCCCAGGGCCAGTGCCCTGTGCCCTCACAGAACCGGACGTGTGAGTCCCAGCAGCCTGAGTCCCAGGCCAGACCCCTTAAAGTGACATGGCCAAACATGGGTGATTGTGGCAGGGTGGGGCTCTCACAGGTGCCATTCACCTTCCCCAGGGAATCTCACACACCACCATTTCTCATGCCCTGAGCGACCTTTCCCCGTTTGTGTAAAGGATTCTGGACCCCATTTGCACTGTTTGTTATGGATGGAGCCCCTAGCACCCCCACACCCATCCCTGGGAAGATTCTAATAGTTCCTTCTAGATGTCTGGGTGGCTTGGGGACATGGGGCAGTAGGGGTATCACCCCCATGAACTGTCACAGGTATAGATCCTTCAGGCGGAAAAGCAGACAAAGACATGAGTAGGCTTGGGGTGGAGGGGGAGGTGAGCAGGAAGGGGTGTTTAAGGCCAGGGTGGAGGGCCAATTTTGGCCAGGAGCCTCACCTTTGGGGTTCTCTACCTAGGGACTGTCCTCACGACCTAACCTGCTGGTAGAGGATAGAGGTTTCCCACTGGGCTCCTAGGTTTTGAGCAGCAGAGGGAGAGACAAAAAAGGAAAGGCCCTGGGGGATACCAATGCCCCCCCCCGCAGTTCCAAAGAGAGGCCAGACTCCCGACACAGTGTCCCTTTGCCCTGCTCTCACCCACAGTGCCATCTTCTCGTTCTTGTCCCAGTGGCTGCAGAAATTCCCCAGGATTTCTCTGGGCCCCCGGACCTGGCCATCGTGAGACGGCTGCTGGACTATGCAAGGATCCATGTGCCCACTGCAGAGTTGGACTGCCAATCTGGGGAGATCCTCCGGGCAATGGATAAGCCCTAGATAAGCTTAAGCCTGAGAAGGAGGAGGAGAATTAGGAGGAGGATGAGGATCCGAGGGAGGCGCCTAGTGAGGTAGCAGCTGATTCCAACCCCGTGTCCCACAGGGGAAGTGTCCTGAAGCTCTGGCCAAGGAAGCAGAGGAGGAAGACTGTCAAATCGACTGTCCTGCGGGTAGGAGAGGGGACTGTGCCTCCCCTGGCATGGAGAGGCCATCTTGGGTTAGCTCACCCCATTCTGCGTGCCTTCAGGCTGCTCCCTTATCCCAGATGACGGCTCACCCCTTTCTTTGCCCAGATCCGGGGCTACTTGGGGCCTCAACTGCAGAGCTGTCCATGAAAGACACCTTGGTGGTACAGGAGAAACGGAGCCTGGTTTTGGAGGCAGATGCTAAGCCCAAAGAGGATGCTGAGATCCTGGATCCCATGGCTGCAGGATCCCCAGTCTTGCCAGAAGCTGGACCAGTGCAACCTCTGGCTTTAGCATCAGAGGACACACAGGCCCTTGTGGACTTGGCGGATGAGCTACTGTTTCTCTCCACTGTAGTGCACTTGGGGGCACCCATTCCCCTGTCCCCGCTGCCCGAGGTAGACATATAGTTCGTACAATTGCCGGCTGAGCTGCATCCAGCGCCTTCTCCCCTTAGAGAAAAGATTCCCTTAATTTTGTATATTTTTAAATTGCTGTTTTTCACTCTTGTGTTATTGTTGTTGGTTTCATATTATTATTATTTAAAACGTGTTGCTTACTCAACTTAAGTGATGTATTCAGAGATGGGGCCTCCCCATCGGCCCACAGTGGGTGGCTTAGCCAAGGGGTATGGAGCCTGTTTTTGTTGAGAGTTTCCTGCGAGTTGGGCATGTGCATCCATCTATAGAAGATGCTGCCAGGTGTGTAGTTGGTGCGCAGGGGGTCTACTGGGATAGATTGAGCCCCAGAAAAAAAAAGCCCAACAGGGCCAGTGCTTGACAGCAGAATTTTGGGGCCACAGCTGGGCCAAGAGCTAGGCTCTGAGGACCAGGACCAGGACCAGGACCAGGAACAGTACCAGGACCCAGCTCTGTGGACACTATCCCTGAGGGGAAAAAAACCCTATAATTTGAGATACAGAGTACATTTTGGGGGATCATTTAAATACATGATATTTCTACATAGCCATGCCTGTTTTAGAACTCAGTTTTGGAGCTGGGCATGGTGGCACACACCTGTAATCCCAGCACTCAGGGAAGAAGTGACTTGAATTTGAGGCCAGCCAGGTCTACAAAGTAGATCTAGGACAGCCAAGACTACACAAGGAAATTTTGTCTAAAAAACAAACAAATAAATGAACGAACAAACACAAAAGAGAGCTAATTGTGTGGACCAAGCTGACCATAATCTCAGAAAGATTAGGTTTCCATGGACTCCCAGGTCTACGATGACAGGGATGCATCTCTGAGCAAAGCTAAGATATTTTTAATGACTTATTCTTGAATCAAGGAATGAATGGATAAAATAAGATGTACACAGGTAACATTTTTTTCTTTTAATGAACAGTAATAAGTCTTCAAATTCTACATTTATTTACAATTGCAAAATCATTTCTGATGTTGTCAGTAAGTGGGTTTTCTCCTTTGCTTTAATTTCATCCATTGAAAAATGTTTGAGTATGTATGTGCCATGAGAGGACAACTTATTGCTGTTTACTATCTGTTTACATCCCATATATGAGTTTTCAACATGAAACCCAAAGAGTCTTTTGACCAGTGAAAGAACTGGCCCTTAATTAGGTTTAAAAATGATTTATGTATGTGCTGGTGTGTGAATTTGTACATACAAAGGCCCAAGTATAGAAATATTAGAAAAATTCTATAGGAGTAATATTGGCTACCCAGAAATTGAGCTCAAATCATCAGGCTTAGAAACAACCAAGTATTCCCACTGAGACAACTCTCTGACATTCACTTGTAGATCTGAGACAGTTTTATGAATAAGTCTTTACTCCTAAGAAAGAACTAACACATTCCAAAAAAAATGACAGCATTATATCATTTTAATTTGTACATAGCATTTATTATTATTATTATTATTATTATTATTATTATTATTATTATTATTATTATTATTTCATGTTCTTCCATCCTTATAGGACAATAGGTTTATAATCTGGATAGAAGACAATGTTTTACTGATGTAATATTTCAATTAAGTTTATTTGAGTATCAATGAACTCAGTGGGGAATGTCTGTGGTAAGCAAAACTGGCAACATGACTTTGAACATATAACAATGACTAAAATAAACCCCACAAAGCTGTCACCAAGTCTTCATACATTTGTCATGGCCTAAGAACCCATAGTCAGATTACACATACACACACAACATGCTGTTTTGAAATAAATATCATTGCTGTTACATTATTCAGCACCTCTAGATAATTCTCTCAGAAGGCAGTACTTCAACATTATGTGTCATGTAGTAACTAATGGGAACATAAGAAGAATGGAACTTCAAATAACATATATATGTGTGTATATATATATATTCATATATATTTATGCATGTATACATACATACATATACACTATTAAGCATTTTAACATTAATGTTGGTAAAAATAGAACACATTGGGGGAACATCTTCCACCCTTGGACGTGTACTCAGAAAGCTGACATGAGAATCAAGACTTCAAATGCAGCTTTGCCTAATTACTGACATCCAAATCAGGCTTGAAAACAAACATCTTAAAGGAATTTGTGAAAATGAAAAACAAAAGCACCATGCTTTCTCAGAGGCCCTTCATTGAAAAGCATGATCACATACCACATGGTATAAATAAGCAATGGATCACATAGATGATGGGAATCCCATTCTATACTTTTCAGCAGAAAAATACCTATCAGCAAGTGGAAATGCATTAGATCAACAGCAGCCACAGAAAGAATAACAGATTTACCTAATAAACTTCTGTGATTGGATTTGATACACATACATCAAACTTCAATACCTACTCCAATGTTTCAAAATATAGAACACAACCACAATTGGTGACTTCCTCCTTTACGTTATAAGTGAACATGGTAAATAATTTACTTCCTCCAAGGCTATGATGAAAAACAGATTAAAAAAATTTTTTTAGTAGATTCTTAGGGAGTACAGATTTTAGTATGTTTATCCTGTATTATATGTCTAATACCCACTTATGAGTAAGTAAATACCCTGTGTGTCTTTCTGCTTTTGGGATACCTCACTCAGGATGATCTTTTCTAGATCCTACCATTTGCCTGCCAGTTTCATGATTTCCTTATTTTTAAATGCTTAGTAGTATTCCCATGTGTAAAAGTACCACAATTCCTATATCCATTCCTCAATGGAGTGGGACCTGGGTTGTTTCCAGCTTCTGGCTATTACAAATAAAGCAGCTACAAACATGGTCCAGCAAATGTCCTTGTTGTACACTTGATCAAATTTTGGATATATACCTAGGAGTGGTATAGCTGGATCTGGAGGTAGCACTATTCCTAATTTTCTGAGAAATTACCACATTGATTTCCAAAGTGGTTGTACAAGTTTACATCACGACCAGACATGGAGGAGTGTTCCCCTTTTCACACATCCTCTCCAGCATGTGTTGTCACTTGAGTTTTCGATCTTTTCTGTTCGGATAGGTGTAATGTGATATCCTGGGTTCATTTTGATTTGTATTTCCCTGATGACTAAGGAAGACTTTTGAGGGGGCAGGAGTTCCACAAGGAGAGCATTGGGACTGATACTCCAACCAAAGACCATGCATGGAGATAACCTTGAACCTCTTCAACTCCTGCCCAGATATATTCCATGGCAGCTCAGTCTCCAAGTGAGTTTCCTAGTAATGGGAACAG
Source organism: Meriones unguiculatus (assembly GCF_030254825.1). NCBI lineage: Eukaryota > Metazoa > Chordata > Mammalia > Rodentia > Muridae > Meriones > Meriones unguiculatus. The sequence continues at coordinate 4,070,326 of NW_026843646.1, read as the reverse complement.
GAACTGTCTTTGATATGAACTCAGTGTCTGGCTCTTTGGTCACCTCCCCTTGATGGGGGAGCAGGCCACAGTAGAGGACAATGCAGCCAGTTCTGATGAGATCTCATAGGCTAGGGTCAGATGAAAGTGGAGGAGGACCTCCCATATCAGTGGACTTTAGGACAGAAATAGGAGGAAGTTAGGAGGTTGAATAAAGGAGGGGATGAAGGATGGAGCCACAGCATGGATACAATGTGAATAAACTGTAATTTACAAAAACATAATTTTTTTAAAAGTTAAAAAAAAGAAACAACCTTCAGATACTAGAAGGTTTTTTTGTTTACATCCCAGGATATTGTTTTTTGAGAAAGAGATTTTCTGTATAGCCTTGACTGACCTGTCATACTTTCTAGACCAGGCAGGCCTTAAACTAACACAGATCCATTTCCTTCTGCCAGTCATAGTGCTAGTATTAGAGGCATTTGCCAACAATCCAGGCTTTGATTTTTTTAATTTAATTTAATGTTTTATTTTTGCGACATGGTATCTCAGTGCATCATTGCCAATCCAGGACTCTCTTTGTAAACCAGGCTGACCTTGAACTCACAGAGACCTACCTTCATCTGCCTCTCAAGTGCTGGGACTATGGATGTGTGTCACCATGCCTCGTAAGACTTTCTTATAGCCTTGTCACACTATGTGATTTCAGATATATCTAGCCACACATCTAGCCTGTTTTTTTAGACAATGTTTCTCTCTAGCCATGCATGTCCTGGACTTGCTTTGTAGACCAGGGTGACACTGAACTTACACAGCAGCATGCTTGTGTCTCCTAGAGAGACAGGATTAGAGATATGTGCCACAAAGCCTGGCTCAGATTTTTTGTTTCAATAATATATCTATATGATTAAAACATAAATTGAAACATATACATATGATTAAAACAAAATGTATATATTAATATATAACATATTTATTAAATATATTGGTTTATATTACTATATTTAGTGAGAATATATTAATTATACATATGAATATTTTGGTATTTTGAGAGAGGGTTTCTCCTTTTAGCCTTGGCTATCTTGGACTAGATCTGTAGACCAGCCTGACCTTGAACTCACAGAGACTGGCCTGCTTCTGCCTGGCAGAGTACTGGGATTAAAGGCCTATGCCAACTCTTAGTATTTAGGCACCTGTTTCTGGCTTTCCTAGCAACCTGTGATGTCATTACGTGTTGACTGCCAGGGAGGGCAGGTGTGGTTACTTTGCTCCTTAAAAGGATCTGCCTGCCCACTTTGTCTCTCTCTTGGCCTCTCGCCCTCTTGCTATTGCCTTCTTGCGCTCTCCCCCTTCTCTGTTGGGGTGCCCCCTTCTCTCTCTTCCGCTATCATGTCCTGCTGTCTCCTTCTCTCTCTCTCTTCATCTCCATCTGAGAGACCACCTGAGAATGCAAACAACTGTAAAATAAAAAACAGCTGTGACTATTCCCATCTTTGAATTAAAGCCAGAGCCACGTAGCTCTCAAAAGGCAGGATGAACTGCTCTGAGATAGGTTTTAAAAAATAACGGCAGGGTGAATTGTTTTGAGAAAACTCACAAATGGCCAAAAACTGCAAACAACTAGCTGTAAACTATCTTCATGCTATTCTTGCTGACCAATCAATGTATAGAGCAAAAGTGGCCAGATTTTTAAGTATAAAAATCCTGTGCTTTGCATGCTTGGGGTCGTCTCCTGTCTTTGGAGGGGTGACCGTATCACGATTGGAAAAACAAAAAACAAACAAACAAACAAACAAAAAACTCTTGCTTCTGCATGGAGTCGTGGTCTGTGGGGATTTCTGGGAAGGGCGCAATCTTGAACTCCTGAGCTGTGAGACCCCAGGCCTTACATTTTTGGTGCGTTTGACCAGGAAAGGGCGTGCCCCTTCCCCAACCCTCATCAGACTGAGTTCGGAGGTTGAGCTCAAAACAGGTTAGTCTAATTTCTGTTTTGCTTTGCTTGTTTCTGTCTTACCAATCTGTTTCTGTTTAGGCGCCTATCTAGACCTTTTTTTAGTCATCTGATCATTCATTGTGATAGACAGACGTATCAGACTATCACTTGACTGGGAACTGGAGGACGCTCCGGTTTGGGAGGCTAGGATTGGGACGCTCCTCCTCCCATCTATTTTCTGTTAGAGATGGCTGCCGCCAGGCAGCCTTTCAATCAGAGTTCTGTGGTACCACCCTCAAGGGCGTCCTTGTCTAATTGTCTGTCTTGTTCTCTTTGTCTCTATCTGTGTTTCCTCTTTGACTTTCTTGACAGACGACTTTATTATGGGACAAACTGTGACTACACCCTTATCCCTCACCCTTGATCATTTCTCAGCGGTGAGATATAGGGCACATAACATTTCAGTTGAAGTTAAAAAGGGAAAATGGCAAACTTTCTGTTCCTCAGAGTGGCCTACTTTTCAGGTTGAATGGCCACACGAGGGCACCCTTCACCTTGACAAAATCCTTGCTGTCAAGATTAAGACCCTCCAGACTCCAGGAGGCCCTCTGTCTAAGGATCAGTGTGCATATTGCAAGGAGAAAGGACATTGGATCAAGGATTGTCCTAAAAGGACGAAAAAGCCAGAAAAACCGAATGCCCAAGCCCTGGAGACCCAGGTCCTAACCCTGGATGATGACAGTGATTAGGGGGGTACAGAGTTTGACCCCTTACCCAGAGCCCAGGGTAACCCTTAAGATGGACGGGAAGCCAGTCGACTTCTTGGTGGACACTGGCTTCCAGCATTCTGTTCTGTTACAAGATTTTGAAGCTAAAAAAGAAGAAATCATCGGTCCAAGGAGCCACTGGATGTAAACAATACTCATGGACTACCCGAAGAATGGTGGACGTTGGAGTGGACCGGGTATACCACTCATTCTTAGTTCTCCCTGAATGCCCATACCGGCTGTTAGGGCGAGATATTCTAACTAAGATAGGAGCCCATATCCATTTTAGACCAGATGGCCCACATTTGACAGACAATAAAGGAGATCCCATTCATGTACTGACAATTCAACTGGAAGATGAATGCCGCCTTTCTGAAAAGGTGGTAAGTCCAGAAAAAGACATTGACTGGTGGCTACAGAGATTCCCCAGGCATGGGCTGAAACAGATGGCCTAGGAAAAGCAGAGAAACAGCTCCAGTTCTGATAGAGCTGAAGCCTCAGGCTACCCCAATCACGGTGTAACAATATCCAATGTCTAAGATAACCCGTGAGGATCCACCCTCACAAACAGAGGTTCCTTGATCTAGGGGTTCTCAGAAGGGGCTATTCTGCCTGGAATACTCTATTGCTGCCAATTCAGAAGCCTGGATGCAATGACTATTGACCCCTACAGGACTTGAGGGAAGTTAACAAACAGGTCATGGACTTACACCCTACCGCACCCAACACATATAACCTGTTGAGTTCCCCTCCCCCTGACAGGGTTTGGTATATGGTCCTGGACCTTAAGGACACATTTTATTTTTTTTTGTCTCCAACTCAGCCCTACCAGGCAAGACATTTTTGCTTTTGAATGGAAAGACCCAGACTCAGGGGACTCAGGTGAGCTTACATGGACTCAACTTCCTCAAGGTTTAAAAATTCTTCTACTATATTTGATGAAGCCCTACACTTGGACCTGGCACACTTCCGGGCCACCAATCCCCAGGTAACTTTTCCCCAATATGTGGATGACATTCTATTAGCTGCAAATTGTAAAGAAACCTGCCTTAAAGCCACCAACTAGCTGTTACAAGAGCTGGGTGACCTTGGATATAGAGCATCAGCAATAAAGGCCCAGCTCTGCAGGAAACAGGTCAGTTATCAGGGATATATATTAAGAGAGGAAAAGAAATGGCTATCAGAGGCTAGAAAAGAGACTGTATTTCATATTCCCCCTCCACGGACTACTAAACAACTGAGGGAAATTTTAGGTACAGCAGGGTTTTGCCAGCTGTGGATTGCAGGATTTGCCAAGATGGCAGCCCATCTGTATGCCCTTACAAAGGGCAAAGACTTTCATCTGGGGAAAGGATGAACAAGCCACATTCGATAATATCAAACAAGCCTTAATGTCGGCCCTAGCATTGGGACTCCCTGATGTAACCAAACCTTTCCATCTTTATGTGGCTGAGAAACAGGGAATGGCCAAGGAGTTGCTAACACAGATAATTGGACCCTGGAAGAGACCAGTAGCCTATCTATCCAAAACGCTTGATTCAGTAGTGGCAAGATGGCCAACCTGCCTTCGAATAATAGCAGTAGTAGTGGCACTAGTAAAAGATGCAGACAAACTGACTTTATGACAGGACCTCACCATCTATGCTCCTCATGCCCCTGAGAGTGTCATAAGGCAGCCACCTGATTGCTGGCTCACGAACACTTGCATGACACCTTACCAGGCTTTGCACTTGAATAATGATAGAGTCACCTTTGAACTGGCTATGGAGCTAAACCCTGCCACCTTATTTACGGATCTAGAAATCCAGTCCCTGGAGCATGATTGTTTGCACGTTCTAGCAAAGGAACAGGGATGGTGCAAGGACTTGAAAGATCACCCTCTTCATAAAGCTGAGGTGACATACTATATGGATAGGAGCAGTTTTTTTTGAGAATGGAAGAGAAAGGCAGAGGCAGTGGTGGTAGATGGACATAAGGTAATATGGGCCCAGGCATTGCCAGAGGGCACTTCTGTTCAGCAGGCTGAATTGATTGCTTTAACCCAGGATTTAACTCTGGAAAAGGGTAAAAAGATAAACATCTACACTGATAGTCAGTACGCCTCATAAACAGCCCATGTGCACGGGGCCATCTATCATCAGAGAGGCCTGCAAACATCAGCTGGTAAAGAGATAAAAAATAAAAAGAGATAAAAAATAAAAACAAGATTCTGACTTTGCTCAATGCACTGTTGCTGCCCAACAAGGTAAGCATTATTCAATTCCTAGGACAGCAGAAGGTCGAGACTTCCAGGGCACCAAAGGGGAATAACATGGCCGATCAGGAGGCTAAAGTAGCTGCTAGAGGAAACTCTTCCCCAGTGGTATTAACAGCTGAATTGCCCAGAGAAGAATGACTAAACTGCTCAGAAACTGACTTAAAGTTAATATGGCAAAAATGGGATATTTAACAACAATGTGGGGGCATGGATTGACTTTAAAGGTAAGATCATTCTACCCCAGGAAGATGCTGAGAGATTGATAACTCAGATGCATAAGTGGACTTACTTGGGGGCAAAGAAATTGGCTGAAGTTGCCCTCCAATACCCGTACCGAATACTAAACCTCACCATCCTAACTGAGAGAGTGACTAGGACATGTGAACCTTGCCAGAGAGTAAACATAGGTAAGAATTTCCAGAGCCCAGGAAAGCAGCTAAGAGGAAGTAGACCCAGAATGCATTGGGAGGTGGATTTCACTGAAATTAAACCAGACAGGTATGACAATAAATATCTCCTGGTTTTTGTGGACACTTTTTCAGGATGGGTGGAAGATTTTCCCACAAAGAAAGAAACCACAATGGTCGTGACCAAAAGATTCTGGAAGACATTTTTCCTCAGTAAGGTATTCCAAAGCTAATTGGGTCAGACAATGGGCCAGCCTTCCTTGCTCAGGTAAACCAGGAGGTGGCCAGATTTCTGGGACTTGATTGGAAGTTACATCATGCTTATAGACCCCAAATCTCAGGACAAGTAGAGAGAATAAATAGAACTCTAAAAGAGACTCTCACAAAATTGACAATGGAGACTGGGGGTGACTGGGTGGTGCTTCTTCCCTTGGCCCTCTTTAGAGTCAGAAATACTCACTCCCTACTAGGCTTAACTCCCTTTGAATTACTATATGGGGTTCCTGCTCTCCTACCTTGACTCTTCTTGGGGACCCTCTTGACATAACTAGTGGTAACTCTGACTTGTCCAGGCTAAAAGGACTGCAGCTTATGCAGAAAGAAATATGGAGCAAGGTTGATAGTGCATATGCGCCCAGGTCCTTGGAGGTGCCCCATCAGTTCCAGGTGGGAGATCTGGTATATGTGCAGTGACATGGCAGCCAGAATCTGGAACCTCAGTTGAAGGGTCCTTATTACATCCTGCTCACCACCCCAACTGCCAAGGTAGAGAGCATCACAGCTTGGGTCCATGTGTCACACGTTAAGCCTGCTCTTCATCAACCTGCAACACCTGGAAAGTCCAAGCCTACAGCAACCCACTAAAACTGAAACTCATCAGGGACAATAAACTCTCAGACCAGAACACCCCTTTGTCAGGGAAAGTATAAGTGAAGTTCAGGTCCTGATGCTCCAGAAAGAGTATCAACCTCTCCATGAGGTTGATCTACAATTTTAGGGTTAAAATTGAGGCAAAAAGGGGGGGTGTGAGAGACCACCTGGGAATGAGAAAAACAACAGTGATTATTTGAATTGAAGTCAGGTGTAGATAACTCTTGAAGGAAAGGGTCAACTGTTCTGAGAACAACTATCTACAACCACCTGTAAACTATCTACAACCACCTGTAAACTATCTACAACCAGCTGTATACTACCTAAAACCAGGTGTAAACTATCTTCATGCTATTCTTGCTGAACAATCAATGTATAGAGCAAAAGTGGTTTCAATTTCAGGTATAAAACCCTGTCCTTTGCATATTTAGGGCTGTCTCCTGTCTTTGGAGGGGGGACCCTATAGAAATTGAAATAAAACGCTTGCTTTTGCCTCAAGTTGTGGTCTATGAGTGTTCCTGGGAAGGGCACAATCCTGAGCTCTTGAGCAGTGAGACTCCAGGTCTTACAACATGAAACTAAAATGCTTTTGCAATCCATTCTTTAGGTGGTGGAGCAGCTTATAAAACGGGAAACCTCTTTACAAGCTATACAACAGACAGGTTCAATTCTAGACCATTCAAAGAAGTCATAAAATGTAAACATGAAAAACAAAAAAAAAAACAATCCAGAAAGATAATCCTCAGTGAGGTGTCCCAGAAGCAGAAAGATATACACGGTATACACTCACTTTCAAGTGGATGCTAGACCTATAAGATAGGATAAACAAACTAAAATCTGTACACCTAAAGAAGATAAATGAGAAAGAGGACCTAGGTAAGATGATCAATCCTCACTTAGAAAGACCAATGGGATGGATATAGGCAAAAACAAGAAACAGGACAGAAGCCTGCTCCAGAGGACCAATGAAAGACTCTACCTAGCAGTGTATCAAAGCAGATGCTGAGACTCATATCCAAACCTTGGGCAGAGCACAGGGAATCATATGAAAGAAGGGAGAGTTAGTGTGACCTGGAGAGGACAGGAACTATACAAGGACCAAATATATCAGCACAGGGGTCTTTTATGAGACTGTTTCTCCAACCAAGGACCTTGTATGCATATAACCTACCACCCCTGCTCAAATGTAGTCCATGTGAGCTCTGTATCCAAGTGGGTACCATACTAAGTGGAACAGGGACTATTTTAGACATGAATTCAGTGGCTCACTCTTTGAACTCCCCCCTCCCAAGAGAGAATCAGACTGCTAGGCCACAGAGGAGGATATTTCAGCTAGTCCTGATGATACCTGATAAGCTAGGGTCAGTTGGAATAGGAGGAGGCCCTCCCCTATCAGTGGACTTAGAAAGGGGTAGGAAAGAGATGAGGGAAGGAGGGTAGGATAGGGAGGGAATGAGGGACTGGGATACAGCTGGGATACAAAGTTAATAAACTGTATCTAATATTAAAAAATAAAAATAAAAAAGTGGGACATATAACAAATTTCCTAAAGATGAAACACAAAATGCTGACAGTTTTTTGTTTCTTTGAAAACAGAATTTTTTTTCTGAACAATTTTCCTGTCCCAGGCTCTCTTTATAGAACAACCTGTGCTTGAACGCACAGAGATCCACCTACCTTTAACTTCCTGAGTGCTAGGAATGCAGGCGCTCACCAACAGCCCTAGGAGCTGACAGTTTATTTAGTTTTAGCATTTTATTTTTGTTGTTGTTTCATGCACTACATCTGAACTGCAGTTTCCTCTTCCTCCACTCCTCCCAGACACAATCTATCCACCACTACTCTGCCCAACTCTGCCCAGCTCACCTCTCCCTCATCCACTGCTTTTTTTCCATTTATTTTATTTTCAATGAAAAAAAAAAGGTGATGGCATAGCAAGTTATAATAAAACTAGGAACAATCCCTCACATCAGAGTTGGTCAAAGCAATACATGAGGAGAGAAAGTGTAGCTAAAGCAGGAAAAAGAGTCAGAGACACCCCCATTCTCACTGTTGGAAGTCCCTCAGCGAAATCAGGATAATAATCATAAGGTGTATGCCAACAACCTAGCTCACAAGACTCATAGAATGTTTATGTTTTTGTCCTTCAGTCTCTGATCCCCTATGAACTCAGTTGACTCAGTGGGCCATGTGCTTGTTGTGTCCTTAATATCTCTGGTTCCTACAATACATATTCCCTCATTTGTGGGGTTCCCCTGGATACATCATTGTGTTTGGATAAGGGTCTCTGCATCTGTTCCCATGAGATGCCTCGTGATGTCTCTCTGATGACAACTGGGCTAGGCACTCATCAATGATTATAGCATAGTATCTTTCATTGTCACTTTTTGTCTGTCATGTTTACAGATATCGTGTGTCTCTAGGTTATCTTGACTCTGGTTCATGGTCATCCAGGCAGTGTCAGGCATGGACTTCCCCTCATGGTGTGGGCCTCAATGTGTTTTCTGGAGTGTATTTCACATTATTGGGTTGGGGTTTTCCTTCTAGTATCTTCTGTAGGGCTGGATGGCTGCATATATACTGGGCATAGTATTCTGGGTTGGCATCGGTGGTCTCTTCGTGTCTGCATGATATCCATCCAAGCCCTTCTGGCTTTCATAGTCTCTGCTGAGAATTCTAGTGTGATTCGGATAGGTCTACTCATTATTTGAATGCTATTTTGGTATTAGCAGTGTCATGCATAGAACAGTTAATTTTCATGGTGTCATCCCCATATAAAATAGAATCTCTGTAACCTGAGAAAATAAAAAATGAACACACTATAATGTGTGTTGAGTGAATTAAGACGAAGAAGGGACTAATTTGAGGTAAAAATAAACTATATATAAATGCTGCAAAAAATTAAAATACTTGTAATTCAATTATGATATTTTAGAATATAACTGCATCAAAAAATTTAATTCCTATGCCATCAATATACCCAAAAATGTATGTAGCATTTTGCCTTTGCATGATGATGAATATTTTTCTATAACTCCTCATATGAAAAGTACTGTTGTTTAAGTGATTTCTGAATGAATTACATAACATTATTAAAAGCAGAAAATTTGGTAGTTCTATGTGAAAGATAATTATATGCATAGTTTATGTTCCCTCTAACTCTCTCTTTATAGGAAAGGATTTATGAAAATGATTTACAATCTGTGAGTCAATTAATTCAACAGTGGATGCCTAAAAATGGAAAATCGAGGAATCTATCAGTGGCTTAGTCCATGAGGCTGGTTGGCTCAACTCACCTTCATATACACAGAACTCCTCCAGAAGAAGGTTCTATAGTCAATGAAGAAATAGACTTGCTCCCAAAGCGAAAAAGAACAGGCAAAGAGTAAAACATTCCTTCTTCCATGTCCTTGTACAGGTTTCCAGTAGAAGATGAGGCAAAGATGAGTGGTTGGTTTTGCAGTATGAAGATATGGATTAAAGTTATATTTTTCAGCTTTATAGATCCAGAAGAGAAGTAGAGAAGACTATTTCAAACAAGCAAGAGTACTTTACAATTGTGTCCTTAATTTGGGTGTTTTGCTTAAATCCATATGCAGTCAAGTTAAAAACCAAGAGTCATGATCACACCTCTTTTCAGCTTGAAAGATAATCATATCTCCTCTTTACATTAACTTCCAAATGAAAAGAATAACAGGTCATAGTAATGCCTAAAAATAATTTAATGACGCAGAGTACAACAGCAGACAAATTACATATTTATCTTGATAATAACTGAAGCTAACTTTATATAACTGTCCTTCAAAACCGTCCAGGTTAGAAACAACAAAGTCCAGGTTAGAAACAACTCTCCACCGCCGCTGGGCCACTCCACAACACCTCCCTCATAGGGCAACCCACATTAAGCACAAGGATTCACCTCCCACCTGCTAGGTGTATGTAGGGTCCCTAGGTCCAGACCGAGCATGCTCCTTATTTGATGGCTCAGTCTCTGCAAGCCCCCTGGGGGCTGGGGCAGCTGTTTCTGTTGGTCTTCTTGTGAGGTTCCTCGCACCTCCAGGGCCTTCCATCTTTTCCCCAACACTTACTCAGGATCGCTAGAGCTCTGCACCTTTCTTAGGTGCAAGTCTGAGCATCTGTCCAAGCTTATTTCTGGCTGGAGTCTCTGAGACAATGGTCAGGTTAGGGTCCAGGCAACCGGGTTTTACAGTCCCAATTCTGGGCGTTCTCAATGTGGTCAAATATCGTCCAACAGAGCCTGATATTCTTCTTCTGTGAGAGGAGCCTCGAGTGTTGGTTCGATCTGCTCCCATGGTACATCTGGGTCCAGAGCGGCTGGTCCCTGTTCCTCTTCCACTGTTCTCGCCAGTTGCTCCAGGAAGAGCTGGACAGGGCAGGAGTTGCTGGATTCTGGGTAGGCCTCTGTGAAGAAGGTGAGTTCGGGTCTTGACATCAACGCTTCTGCACACTGGCCTCCTGCAGAACCCGATGTCAACAAGCTGTCGCGGGAAGCCTCCTGCTCAATGCAACACGATGCTCCAGGAGCCCTTTCCGGGCCAGGAGAGGCAGGCAGGTCCTCACCTTTAGCTGTGCTGCCTCCAGCGCGGCCTTTCTGCCTGGCCTTTCTGTTCTGGAACCATATGTGGACGGTGTCCTCAGGCAAACCTGTGCTCAGGGCCAGTTGCACCCTCGTGGCATAGTCTGGGGATGGAGAGATCTCAAAAGCTTGCACTAGCATGCTGATCTGCGCTGGACTAAGCCGCGTTCGAGGCCTTCTCCGTTCTGAGGGCGGGCCTCTTGCTTGTTGTACCCTGGCGACAAGCTTTTCAGGAGGCTGTTGGGAGGCTTCATGGCTGGAGCCTGCGGTGGTCTGCTTTGAGGTCTTCCTCGACATGCCAGTTCTGTTTCTGCGGTTTTGAAACCACACGCGGATGGAGGACTCTGGAACTCCGAATTCCCTGGCCAGTTCCTGCCTGGTCCTGAAGCTCGGGTAAGGTGTCTTGGCGAAAACTGAGAGCAAGACCTCCTTCTGCTTGGCCTGCCAAACAGTCTTTTGACGCCGGGATGTCTTTGCCGTGCTGCAGCCACCCACATCTGCCTGATCTTCCATCCTGCTGAAGACACTTTGACAGGAGTTCTTCCTCTCCAGTGTGTACTCAGAACAACACCCAGGAAAGTGCAGACTATGGCAAATGCGTAAAGTGTCCGCTGCTCACCCTTAAATACCGACCTGAAGCCCCACCCACTCCCTCGAGGCCTCCAATTACAGGCCAAACCGTGGAACGCTCTTCTGCTTCCAAACTGTGAAACCTTTCCTTCCTCTTGCGAATTTTCCCATATCCCACCCTAAAGCAGCCTTTCCAGAAACAGTTGGCCTTGTGTTCTACCCAAATTCCACTGCTTAGCTCACAGTACGCACCTGTGTTGGCCCACAAGGAGTTTGAGGGGAGAGTCTAAGGCACGGCTTCTGATGATCAGGCAAGGAGAAGAGGCATAAGCCAGGAGCAGTCTTTGCCTACTTTCACAAGGTCATTCATTCAGCTCTGGCTGATGCTCAAGGAGGAACGTGGCTAGAACAGATCTTGCACTCTGCGTGTGCCGTCTGCCTTAAGTTCCTTTGAGCTCCAGTCACCCGGTGTATGATTTCAACAATCTAAATATGGTTAGGACCCTGCAAGTCTAAGCATTTGGGCAAAGAGTAGACTTATCCTGCAGAAAGACTCCTGGAATTATTTCTGAATTTCTCCTTCAGTGGCAGACTACAGAAGGTGTCAACTTCACTCTTGGACCCTCTGGTTCCACCTATTTAATCCACCATACACTTTGTGCGTGTAGAAGGCAATCTCCCACAGCCTTTCTTGAATGTCTGATGGAGGCATACAGCTGGTTTACAACCTATGACCCTACCTCAGATGAGTGTAAGCCAATGGTGACTATAATCTTTATAGACCAGTCAGCCAGAGATATTTGTAGAAAGCTCCAGAAAATAAAGGGTTTACAGGACAAGTCGTTGAAGGATTTAGTGCAGGTGGCAGAAAAGGTTTTAGACAGCTGGGATATGGAAGAAGAGAAAGAGGAAAGAAAGCAGAAAGAGCAGGAAGTGAGAGAAAGAGAAAGGAAAAGAGGCAAGACAGAAAGTTGACTAAGATCCTGGCCACTGTAGTGCAGTCATAATGATAGGGAGAGAGTTCCTGGAAATCAGAGGGGCCCTCTGTCTAAGGAATAGTATGCCTATTGCAAGGAGAAAGGACACTGGATCAAGAATTGTCCCAAAAGAAAATTGAAGCCCTACACCGGGACCTGGCACACTTCTGGGCCACCAATCCCCAGGTAACTCTTTTCTGATATGTGGATCATATACTATTAGCTGCAGATTATAAAGAAACCTTACTTGAAGCCACAGATCAGCTGTTGCAAGAGCTGGGTGACCTTGGCTATAGACTGTCGGCGAAAAATGCTCATCTCTGCAGGAAACAGGTCAGTTAAGAGGTGGCTATCGGAGGCTAGAAAAGAGACTGTATTTTATATTCCCCCTTCATGGACTACTGAACAACTGAGGGAAATTTTAAGTAAAGAAGTATTTGCCAAGATGGCAGCCCCTCTGTATCCCCTTACAAAGGGCATTGATTCTTGCATCTGGGGAAAGGATGAACAAGCTGCATTTGATAATATCAAACAAGCCTTAATGTCTGCCCCAGCTTTGGTACTCAGATTGTGACCAAAACCTTCCATCTCTATGTGGCCGAGAATCAGGGAATGGCCAACAGATGCTAACACAGTAAATTGGACCCTGGAAGAGACTAGTAGCCTATCTATCCAAAAAGCTTGATTCAGCAGCGGCAGGATGGCCAACCTGCCTGTGAATAATAGCAGCAGTGGCGGCACTAGTAAACGATGCAGACAAACTGACTCTGGGACAGGACCTCACCATCTATGCTCGTCTTGCCCCTGAGAGTGTCATAAGGCAGCCAACTGATCGCTGGCTCACGAACACCTGTATGACATAATACCAGGCTTTGCTATTGAATAAAGGTAGAGTCACCCTTGCCCTGGCTATGGAGCTAAACCCTGCCACCTTATTGTAGGATCCAGAAATCCAGACCATGGAGCATGATTTGCAGGTTCTAGCAAAGGAACAGGGATGGCGAAAGGACTTGAAAGAGCAACCAATTCCTGATGCGGAGGTGACATACTATATGGATGGGAGCAGTTTTTTGTAGAACGGAAAGAGAAAGGCAGAGGCAGTGATGGTAAATGGACATAAGGTATTCTGGGCCCAGGCGTTGCCGGAGGGCACATCTGTTCAGGGAGCTGAATTGATTGTTTTAATCCAAGCATTAACTCTGGAAAAGGGTAAAAAGACAAACATCTACACTGATAGTTGGTTCACCTTACCAACAGCCCATGTACATGGGGCCATCTATCAGCAGAGAGGCCTGCTAACATCAGCCGGTAAAGAGATAAAAAATAAAAAATGAGATTCTGGCTTTGGTCAATGCCCTGTTGCTGCCCGACAAGGTAAGCATTATTCATTTCCCGGGACAGCAGAAGGGGACTTCCAGGGCAGCAAAGGGGGATAACATGGCCAATCGGGAGGCTAAAGCAGCTGCTAGAGGAAACTCTGTCCTGGTGGTACTAACTGCTGAACTGCCCAGAGAAGAATGACTAAACTACTCAGAAAGTGACTTAAAGTTAATATGGCAAAAAAAAAAAAAGGGATATTTGACACCGACGTGGGGGCATGGATTAACTCCAAAGGTAAGATCATTCTACCCCAGGAAGATGCTGAGAGATTAATAACTCAGATGTATAAATGGATTCACTTGAAGGCAAAGAAATTGGCTGAAGTTGTCCGCCAATCCCAGTCCCTAATACTAAACCTCACCCCCTTGAGTGAGTGAGTGACTAGGGCGTGTGAACCTTGCCAGAGTGTAAATATAGGTAAGAATTTCCAGAGCCCAGGGAAGTGGCTGAGAGGAACTGTGGCAGCCTTTTTGGAGTATATGGCAAATTTTGAGTTAATGGCCTCTGAGCAGTGGAACGCTGCCTATTGGCTTTGGCTATTTTCCAAAGTCCAGTTTCTTATAAACTGACCTTGGTGGTCCTACAGCAGACTGGTCTGACCCTGAGAAACTGTGTGCAACCATAGTAACCAGACAGCAGGCTCTGTGTAACCTTGAGTGAGCTCTCCTATGTTCTGACCAAGTAAATCTCCTACATGAGAAACTGCTTGTACTTTTCTGCCTACTTAAGTGTTAACCTGACGTCCATTAAATCAACACCTGGATAAGCATGTAGACTTGGTGTCCTTCTCTGTGTCACCCTGTCTCTCTCTTTCTCCCAGCCCTCTCTCAGGTGGTATTCAGCTGTCACTGCTGGCCAGTGACAAGGAACTAGACCTGGAATGCATTGGGAAGTGGATTTCACTGAAAGTAAACCATCCAGGTACAGCAATAAATATCTCCTGGTTTTTGTAGACACTTTCTCAGGATGGGTGGAAGCTTTTCCCACAAAGAAAGAAACCTCCCTGGTCATGGCCAAAAAGATTCTGGAAGACATTTTTCCTCGGTTTGGTATTCCAAAGGTAATTGGGTCAGACAATGGGTCAACCTTCATTGCTCAGTTAAGCCAGGAGGTGGCCAGGTTTCTGGGGCTTGACTGTAAGTTACATTGTGCTTATAGACCCCAAAGTTCAGGACATTTAGAGAGAATGAATAGAACTCTCAAAGAGATTCTCACCAAATTGAACATGGAGACTGGCGGTGACAAGGCGGTGCTCCTTCCCTTGGCCCTCTTTAGGGTCAGAAATACTCTCTCCATATAGGTTTAACACCCTTCGAACTACTATATGGGATTCTGTTCCCTGACTCTTCTTGGGTACCCCCTTGATAAAACTAGTGGTAAATCTGCTTGTACAGGCTGAAAGAATTGCAGCTTATTCAGAAAGAAATTTGGAGCAAGGTTGGCAGTGCATATGTTCCTCGGTCCTTTTAGGTGCCCCATCAGTTCCACGTTGAAGATCTGGTATATGTGCAGTGACATGGCAGCCAGAATCTGGAACCTCAGTTGAAGGGTCCTTATTACATCTTCCTCACCACGCCAACTGCCGTCAAAATAGAGGGCATCATAGCTTGAATCCACGTGCCACATGTTAAGCCGGCTTTTCATCAACCTGCAACACCTGGAAACTCCAAGCCTCCAGCTACCGGCTGAAACTGAAACTCATCAGGGACAATAAACTCTCAGACAAGAACTCCCCTTTTTCTGGGAAAGTATAAGTGCAGTTCAGGTCCTGATGCTCCAGAAAGAGTATCAACCTCTCCATGAGGTTGATCCACAATTTTAGGGTTAAAATTGAGGCAAAAAAGGGGGGGTGAGAGACCACCTGGGAATGAGAAAAACAACAGTGATTATTTGAATTGAAGTCAGGTGTAGATAACTCTTGAAGGAAAGGGTCAACTGTTCTGAGAACAACTATCTACAACCAACTGTAAACTATCTACAACCAGCTGTATACTACCTAAAACCAGGTGTAAACTATCTTCATGCTATTCTTGCTGAACAATCAATGTATAGAGCAAAAGTGGTTTCAATTTCAGGTATAAAACCCTGTCCTTTGCATATTTAGGGCTGTCTCCTGTCTTTGTAGGGGGACCCTATAGAAATTGGAATAAAACTCTTGCTTTTGCCTCAAGTTGTGGTCTATGAGTGTTCCTGGGAAGTGCACAATCCTGAGCTCCTGAGCAGTGAGACTCCAGGTCTAACAACATGAAACTAAAACGCTTTTGCCATCCATTCCTTAGGTGGTGAAGCAGCTTATAAAATGGGAAACCACTGTTCCAGCTATGCAACAGACAGGTTTATATCTAGACCATTCAAAGAAGTCATAAAATGTAAACATGAAGAAACAAACAAACAAACAATCTAGAAAAGATCATCCTGAGTGAGGTATCTCAGAAGCAGAAAGACATACACGGTATATACTCGATTTTAAGTGGAGGCTAGACCTATAATATAGGATAAACATACTAAAATCTATAAGAAGATAAACAAAAAGATAAACAAGAAAGAGGACCTGGGTTAAGATGATCAATCCTCACGTAGAAAGACAAATGGGATGGACATAGGAGAAAACAAGAAACAGGACCCTAGCCTACCACAGAGGACCTGGGAAAGACTCTACCTAGTAGTATATCAAAGCAGGTGCTGAGACTCATAACCAAACCTTGGGCAGAGCACAGGGAATCATATAAAAAAAGGGGGAGTTAGTGTGACCTGGAGAGGGCAGGAACTCCACAAGGACCAAATATATCAGGGCACAGGGGTCTTTTATGAGACTGTATCTCCAACCAAGGACAATGTACGCATAGAACCTAGCACCCCTGCTCAAATATAGTCCATGTTAGCTCTGTCTCCAAGTGGGTACCATACTAAGTGGAACAGGGACTATTACAGACATGAACTCAATGGCTGGCTCTTTGACTTCCCCCCTCACAAGGCAGGATCAGATTTGCTAGGTCACAGAGGAGGACATTGCAGCAAACCTGATGATGCCTGATAATCTAGGGTCAGTTGGAACAGGCAGAAGCCCTCGCCTATCAGTAGACTTGGAAAGGTGTAGGTAGTAGATGAGGGAAGGAGGGTAGGAAAGGGAGGGAATGAGGGGACTGGTCTACAGCTTGGATACAAAGTTAATAAACTGTATCTAATATTAAAAAAATAAAAAGTAAAAAAGTGGAACATAAAACAAAGTTCCTAAAGATGAAACACAAAATGCTGACAGTTTTTTGTTTCTTTGAAAACAGAATTTTTTTTCTGAACAATTTTCCTGTCCCAGGCTCTCTTTATAGAACAACCTGTGCTTGAACGCACAGAGATCCACCTTCCTTTAACTTCCTGAGTGCTAGGAATGCAGGCGCTCACCAACAGCCCTAGCTGCTGACAGTTTATTTAGTTTTAGCATTTTATTTTTGTTGTTGTTTCATGCACTACATCTGAACTGCAGTTTCCTCTTCCTCCACTCCTCCCAGACACAATCTATCCACCACTACTCTGCCCAACTCTGCCCAGCTCACCTCTCCCTCATCCACTGCTTTTTTTCCATTTATTTTATTTTCAATGAAAAAAAATGTGATGGCATAGCAAGTTATAATAAAACTAGGAACAATCCCTCACATCAGAGTTGGTCAAAGCAATACATGAGGAGGGAAAGTGTAGCTAAAGCAGGAAAAAGAGTCAGAGACACCCCCATTCTCACTGTTGGAAGTCCCTCAGCGAAATCAGGATAATAATCATAAGGTGTATGCCAACAACCTAGCTCACAAGACTCATAGAATGTTTATGTTTTTGTCCTTCAGTCTCTGATCCCCTATGAACTCAGTTGACTCAGTGGGCCATGTGCTTGTTGTGTCCTTAATATCTCTGGTTCCTACAATACATATTCCCTCATTTGTGGGGTTCCCCTGGATACATCATTGTGTTTGGATAAGGGTCTCTGCATCTGTTCCCATGAGATGCCTCGTGATGTCTCTCTGATGACAACTGGGCTAGGCACTCATCAATGATTATAGCATAGTATCTTTCATTGTCACTTTTTGTCTGTCATGTTTACAGATATCGTGTGTCTCTAGGTTATCTTGACTCTGGTTCATGGTCATCCAGGCAGTGTCAGGCATGGACTTCCCCTCATGGTGTGGGCCTCAATGTGTTTTCTGGAGTGTATTTCACATTATTGGGTTGGGGTTTTCCTTCTAGTATCTTCTGTAGGGCTGGATGGCTGCATATATACTGGGTATAGTAGTCTGGGTTGGCATCGGTGGTCTCTTCGTGTCTGCATGATATCCATCCAAGCCCTTCTGGCTTTCATAGTCTCTGCTGAGAATTCTAGTGTGATTCGGATAGGTCTACTCATTATTTGAATGCTATTTTGGTATTAGCAGTGTCATGCATAGAACAGTTAATTTTCATGGTGTCATCCCCATATAAAATAGAATCTCTGTAACCTGAGAAAATAAAAAATGAACACACTATAATGTGTGTTGAGTGAATTAAGACGAAGAAGGGACTAATTTGAGGTAAAAATAAACTATATATAAATGCTGCAAAAAATTAAAATACTTGTAATTCAATTATGATATTTTAGAATATAACTGCATCAAAAAATTTAATTCCTATGCCATCAATATACCCAAAAATGTATGTAGCATTTTGCCTTTGCATGATGATGAATATTTTTCTATAACTCCTCATATGAAAAGTACTGTTCTTTAAGTGATTTCTGAATGAATTACATAACATTATTAAAAGCAGAAAATTTGGTAGTTCTATGTGAAAGATAATTATATGCATAGTTTATGTTTCCCTCTAACTCTCTCTTTATAGGAAAGGATTTATGAAAATGATTTACAATCTGTGAGTCAATTAATTCAACAGTGGATGCCTAAAAATGGAAAATCGAGGAATCTATCAGTGGCTTAGTCCATGAGGCTGGTTGGCTCAACTCACCTTCATATACACAGAACTCCTCAAGAAGAAGGTTCTATAGTCAATGAAGAAATAGACTTGCTACCAAAGCGAAAAAGAACAGGCAAAGAGTAAAACATTCCTTCTTCCATGTCCTTGTATAGGTTTCCAGTAGAAGATGAGGCAAAGATGAGTGGTTGGTTTTGCAGTATGAAGATATGGATTAAAGTTATATTTTTCAGCTTTATAGATCCAGAAGAGAAGTAGAGAAGACTATTTCAAACAAGCAAGAGTACTTTACAATTGTGTCCTTAATTTGGGTGTTTTGCTTAATTCCATATGCAGTCAAGTTAAAAACCAAGAGTCATGATCACACCTCTTTTCAGCTTGAAAGATAATCATATCTCCTCTTTACATTAACTTCCAAATGAAAAGAATAACAGGTCATAGTAATGCCTAAAAATAATTTAATGACGCAGAGTACAACAGCAGACAAATTACATATTTATCTTGATAATAACTGAAGCTAACATTATATTACTGTCCTTCAAAAAAGTCCAGGTTAGAAACAACAAAGTCCAGGTTAGAAAAAACTCTCCACCGCCGCTGGGCCACTCCACAACACCTCCCTCATAGGGCAACCCACATTAAGCACAAGGATTCACCTCCCACCTGCTAGGTGTATGTAGGGTCCCTAGGTCCAGACCAAGCATGCTCCTTATTTGATGGCTCAGTCTCTGCAAGCCCCCTGGGGGCTGGGGCAGCTGTTTCTGTTGGTCTTCTTGTGAGGTTCCTCGCACCTCCAGGGCCTTCCATCTTTTCCCCAACACTTACTCAGGATCGCTAGAGCTCTGCACCTTTCTTAGGTGCAAGTCTGAGCATCTGTCCAAGCTTATTTCTGGCTGGAGTCTCTGAGACAATGGTCAGGTTAGGGTCCAGGCAACCGGGTTTTACAGTCCCAATTCTGGGCGTTCTCAATGTGGTCAAATATCGTCCAACAGAGCCTGATATTCTTCTTCTGTGAGAGGAGCCTCGAGTGTTGGTTCGATCTGCTCCCATGGTACATCTGGGTCCAGAGCGGCTGGTCCCTGTTCCTCTTCCACTGTTCTCGCCAGTTGCTCCAGGAAGAGCTGGACAGGGCAGGAGTTGCTGGATTCTGGGTAGGCCTCTGTGAAGAAGGTGAGTTCGGGTCTTGACATCAACGCTTCTGCACACTGGCCTCCTGCAGAACCCGATGTCAACAAGCTGTCGCGGGAAGCCTCCTGCTCAATGCAACACGATGCTCCAGGAGCCCTTTCCGGGCCAGGAGAGGCAGGCAGGTCCTCACCTTTAGCTGTGCTGCCTCCAGCGCGGCCTTTCTGCCTGGCCTTTCTGTTCTGGAACCATATGTGGACGGTGTCCTCAGGCAAACCTGTGCTCAGGGCCAGTTGCACCCTCGTGGCATAGTCTGGGGATGGAGAGATCTCAAAAGCTTGCACTAGCATGCTGATCTGCGCTGGACTAAGCCGCGTTCGAGGCCTTCTCCGTTCTGAGGGCGGGCCTCTTGCTTGTTGTACCCTGGCGACAAGCTTTTCAGGAGGCTGTTGGGAGGCTTCATGGCTGGAGCCTGCGGTGGTCTGCTTTGAGGTCTTCCTCGACATGCCAGTTCTGTTTCTGCGGTTTTGAAACCACACGCGGATGGAGGACTCTGGAACTCCGAATTCCCTGGCCAGTTCCTGCCTGGTCCTGAAGCTCGGGTAAGGTGTCTTGGCGAAAACTGAGAGCAAGACCTCCTTCTGCTTGGCCTGCCAAACAGTCTTTTGACGCCGGGATGTCTTTGCCGTGCTGCAGCCACCCACATCTGCCTGATCTTCCATCCTGCTGAAGACACTTTGACAGGAGTTCTTCCTCTCCAGTGTGTACTCAGAACAACACCCAGGAAAGTGCAGACTATGGCAAATGCGTAAAGTGTCCGCTGCTCACCCTTAAATACCGACCTGAAGCCCCACCCACTCCCTCGAGGCCTCCAATTACAGGCCAAACCGTGGAACGCTCTTCTGCTTCCAAACTGTGAAACCCTTCCTTCCTCTTGCGAATTTTCCCATATCCCACCCTAAAGCAGCCTTTCCAGAAACAGTTGGCCTTGTGTTCTACCCAAATTCCACTGCTTAGCTCACAGTACGCACCTGTGTTGGCCCACAAGGAGTTTGAGGGGAGAGTCTAAGGCACGGCTTCTGATGATCAGGCAAGGAGAAGAGGCATAAGCCAGGAGCAGTCTTTGCCTACTTTCACAAGGTCATTCATTCAGCTCTGGCTGATGCTCAAGGAGGAACGTGGCTAGAACAGATCTTGCACTCTGCGTGTGCCGTCTGCCTTAAGTTCCTTTGAGCTCCAGTCACCCGGTGTATGATTTCAACAATCTAAATATGGTTAGGACCCTGCAAGTCTAAGCATTTGGGCAAAGAGTAGACTTATCCTGCAGAAAGACTCCTGGAATTATTTCTGAATTTCTCCTTCAGTGGCAGACTACAGAAGGTGTCAACTTCACTCTTGGACCCTCTGGTTCCACCTATTTAATCCACCATACACTTTGTGCGTGTAGAAGGCAATCTCCCACAGCCTTTCTTGAATGTCTGATGGAGGCATACAGCTGGTTTACAACCTATGACCCTACCTCAGATGAGTGTAAGCCAATGGTGACTATAATCTTTATAGACCAGTCAGCCAGAGATATTTGTAGAAAGCTCCAGAAAATAAAGGGTTTACAGGACAAGTCGTTGAAGGATTTAGTGCAGGTGGCAGAAAAGGTTTTAGACAGCTGGGATATGGAAGAAGAGAAAGAGGAAAGAAAGCAGAAAGAGCAGGAAGTGAGAGAAAGAGAAAGGAAAAGTGGCAAGACAGAAAGTTGACTAAGATCCTGGCCACTGTAGTGCAGTCATAATGATAGGGAGAGAGTTCCTGGAAATCAGAGGGGCCCTCTGTCTAAGGAATAGTATGCCTATTGCAAGGAGAAAGGACACTGGATCAAGAATTGTCCCAAAAGAAAATTGAAGCCCTACACCGGGACCTGGCACACTTCTGGGCCACCAATCCCCAGGTAACTCTTTTCTGATATGTGGATCATATACTATTAGCTGCAGATTATAAAGAAACCTTACTTGAAGCCACAGATCAGCTGTTGCAAGAGCTGGGTGACCTTGGCTGTAGACTGTCGGCGAAAAATGCTCATCTCTGCAGGAAACAGGTCAGTTAAGAGGTGGCTATCGGAGGCTAGAAAAGAGACTGTATTTTATATTCCCCCTTCATGGACTACTGAACAACTGAGGGAAATTTTAAGTAAAGAAGTATTTGCCAAGATGGCAGCCCCTCTGTATCCCCTTACAAAGGGCATTGATTCTTGCATCTGGGGAAAGGATGAACAAGCTGCATTTGATAATATCAAACAAGCCTTAATGTCTGCCCCAGCTTTGGTACTCAGATTGTGACCAAAACCTTCCATCTCTATGTGGCCGAGAATCAGGGAATGGCCAACAGATGCTAACACAGTAAATTGGACCCTGGAAGAGACTAGTAGCCTATCTATCCAAAAAGCTTGATTCAGCAGCGGCAGGATGGCCAACCTGCCTGTGAATAATAGCAGCAGTGGCGGCACTAGTAAACGATGCAGACAAACTGACTCTGGGACAGGACCTCACCATCTATGCTCGTCTTGCCCCTGAGAGTGTCATAAGGCAGCCAACTGATCGCTGGCTCACGAACACCTGTATGACATAATACCAGGCTTTGCTATTGAATAAAGGTAGAGTCACCCTTGCCCTGGCTATGGAGCTAAACCCTGCCACCTTATTGTAGGATCCAGAAATCCAGACCATGGAGCATGATTTGCAGGTTCTAGCAAAGGAACAGGGATGGCGAAAGGACTTGAAAGAGCAACCAATTCCTGATGCGGAGGTGACATACTATATGGATGGGAGCAGTTTTTTGTAGAACGGAAAGAGAAAGGCAGAGGCAGTGGTGGTAAATGGACATAAGGTATTCTGGGCCCAGGCGTTGCCGGAGGGCACATCTGTTCAGGGAGCTGAATTGATTGTTTTAATCCAAGCATTAACTCTGGAAAAGGGTAAAAAGACAAACATCTACACTGATAGTTGGTTCACCTTACCAACAGCCCATGTACATGGGGCCATCTATCAGCAGAGAGGCCTGCTAACATCAGCCGGTAAAGAGATAAAAAATAAAAAATGAGATTCTGGCTTTGGTCAATGCCCTGTTGCTGCCCGACAAGGTAAGCATTATTCATTTCCCGGGACAGCAGAAGGGGACTTCCAGGGCAGCAAAGGGGGATAACATGGCCAATCGGGAGGCTAAAGCAGCTGCTAGAGGAAACTCTGTCCTGGTGGTACTAACTGCTGAACTGCCCAGAGAAGAATGACTAAACTACTCAGAAAGTGACTTAAAGTTAATATGGCAAAAAAAAAAAAAAGGGATATTTGACACCGACGTGGGGGCATGGATTAACTCCAAAGGTAAGATCATTCTACCCCAGGAAGATGCTGAGAGATTAATAACTCAGATGTATAAATGGATTCACTTGAAGGCAAAGAAATTGGCTGAAGTTGTCCGCCAATCCCAGTCCCTAATACTAAACCTCACCCCCTTGAGTGAGTGAGTGACTAGGGCGTGTGAACCTTGCCAGAGTGTAAACATAGGTAAGAATTTCCAGAGCCCAGGGAAGTGGCTGAGAGGAACTGTGGCAGCCTTTTTGGAGTATATGGCAAATTTTGAGTTAATGGCCTCTGAGCAGTGGAACGCTGCCTATTGGCTTTGGCTATTTTCCAAAGTCCAGTTTCTTATAAACTGACCTTGGTGGTCCTACAGCAGACTGCTCTGACCCTGAGAAACTGTGTGCAACCATAGTAACCAGACAGCAGGCTCTGTGTAACCTTGAGTGAGCTCTCCTATGTTCTGACCAAGTAAATCTCCTACATGAGAAACTGCTTGTACTTTTCTGCCTACTTAAGTGTTAACCTGACGTCCATTAAATCAACACCTGGATAAGCATGTAGACTTGGTGTCCTTCTCTGTGTCACCCTGTCTCTCTCTTTCTCCCAGCCCTCTCTCAGGTGGTATTCAGCTGTCACTGCTGGCCAGTGACAAGGAACTAGACCTGGAATGCATTGGGAAGTGGATTTCACTGAAAGTAAACCATCCAGGTACAGCAAAAAATATCTCCTGGTTTTTGTAGACACTTTCTCAGGATGGGTGGAAGCTTTTCCCACAAAGAAAGAAACCTCCCTGGTCATGGCCAAAAAGATTCTGGAAGACATTTTTCCTCGGTTTGGTATTCCAATTGGGTCAGACAATGGGTCAACCTTCATTGCTCAGTTAAGCCAGGAGGTGGCCAGGTTTCTGGGGCTTGACTGTAAGTTACATTGTGCTTATAGACCCCAAAGTTCAGGACATTTAGAGAGAATGAATAGAACTCTCAAAGAGATTCTCACCAAATTGAACATGGAGACTGGCGGTGACAAGGCGGTGCTCCTTCCCTTGGCCCTCTTTAGGGTCAGAAATACTCTCTCCATATAGGTTTAACACCCTTCGAACTACTATATGGGATTCTGTTCCCTGACTCTTCTTGGGTACCCCCTTGATAAAACTAGTGGTAAATCTGCTTGTACAGGCTGAAAGAATTGCAGCTTATTCAGAAAGAAATTTGGAGCAAGGTTGGCAGTGCATAAGTGCCTGGGTCCTTTTAGGTGCCCCATCAGTTCCACGTTGAAGATCTGGTATATGTGCAGTGACATGGCAGCCAGAATCTGGAACCTCAGTTGAAGGGTCCTTATTACATCTTCCTCACCACGCCAACTGCCGTCAAAATAGAGGGCATCATAGCTTGAATCCACGTGCCACATGTTAAGCCGGCTTTTCATCAACCTGCAACACCTGGAAACTCCAAGCCTCCAGCTACCGGCTGAAACTGAAACTCATCAGGGACAATAAACTCTCAGACAAGAACTCCCCTTTTTCTGGGAAAGTATAAGTGCAGTTCAGGTCCTGATGCTCCAGAAAGAGTATCAACCTCTCCATGAGGTTGATCCACAATTTTAGGGTTAAAATTGAGGCAAAAAAGGGGGGGTGAGAGACCACCTGGGAATGAGAAAAACAACAGTGATTATTTGAATTGAAGTCAGGTGTAGATAACTCTTGAAGGAAAGGGTCAACTGTTCTGAGAACAACTATCTACAACCAACTGTAAACTATCTACAACCAGCTGTATACTACCTAAAACCAGGTGTAAACTATCTTCATGCTATTCTTGCTGAACAATCAATGTATAGAGCAAAAGTGGTTTCAATTTCAGGTATAAAACCCTGTCCTTTGCATATTTAGGGCTGTCTCCTGTCTTTGTAGGGGGACCCTATAGAAATTGGAATAAAACTCTTGCTTTTGCCTCAAGTTGTGGTCTATGAGTGTTCCTGGGAAGTGCACAATCCTGAGCTCCTGAGCAGTGAGACTCCAGGTCTAACAACATGAAACTAAAACGCTTTTGCCATCCATTCCTTAGGTGGTGAAGCAGCTTATAAAATGGGAAACCACTGTTCCAGCTATGCAACAGACAGGTTTATATCTAGACCATTCAAAGAAGTCATAAAATGTAAACATGAAGAAACAAACAAACAAACAATCTAGAAAAGATCATCCTGAGTGAGGTATCTCAGAAGCAGAAAGACATACACGGTATATACTCGATTTTAAGTGGAGGCTAGACCTATAATATAGGATAAACATACTAAAATCTATAAGAAGATAAACAAAAAGATAAACAAGAAAGAGGACCTGGGTTAAGATGATCAATCCTCACGTAGAAAGACAAATGGGATGGACATAGGAGAAAACAAGAAACAGGACCCTAGCCTACCACAGAGGACCTGGGAAAGACTCTACCTAGTAGTATATCAAAGCAGGTGCTGAGACTCATAACCAAACCTTGGGCAGAGCACAGGGAATCATATAAAAAAAGGGGGAGTTAGTGTGACCTGGAGAGGGCAGGAACTCCACAAGGACCAAATATATCAGGGCACAGGGGTCTTTTATGAGACTGTATCTCCAACCAAGGACAATGTACGCATAGAACCTAGCACCCCTGCTCAAATATAGTCCATGTTAGCTCTGTCTCCAAGTGGGTACCATACTAAGTGGAACAGGGACTATTACAGACATGAACTCAATGGCTGGCTCTTTGACTTCCCCCCTCACAAGGCAGGATCAGATTTGCTAGGTCACAGAGGAGGACATTGCAGCAAACCTGATGATGCCTGATAATCTAGGGTCAGTTGGAACAGGCAGAAGCCCTCGCCTATCAGTAGACTTGGAAAGGTGTAGGTAGTAGATGAGGGAAGGAAGGTAGGAAAGGGAGGGAATGAGGGGACTGGTCTACAGCTTAGATACAAAGTTAATAAACTGTATCTAATATTAAAAAAATAAAAAGTAAAAAAGTGGAACATAAAACAAAGTTCCTAAAGATGAAACACAAAATGCTGACAGTTTTTTGTTTCTTTGAAAACAGAATTTTTTTTCTGAACAATTTTCCTGTCCCAGGCTCTCTTTATAGAACAACCTGTGCTTGAACGCACAGAGATCCACCTACCTTTAACTTCCTGAGTGCTAGGAATGCAGGCGCTCACCAACAGCCCTAGCTGCTGACAGTTTATTTAGTTTTAGCATTTTATTTTTGTTGTTGTTTCATGCACTACATCTGAACTGCAGTTTCCTCTTCCTCCACTCCTCCCAGACACAATCTATCCACCACTACTCTGCCCAACTCTGCCCAGCTCACCTCTCCCTCATCCACTGCTTTTTTTCCATTTATTTTATTTTCAATGAAAAAAAAATGTGATGGCATAGCAAGTTATAATAAAACTAGGAACAATCCCTCACATCAGAGTTGGTCAAAGCAATACATGAGGAGGGAAAGTGTAGCTAAAGCAGGAAAAAGAGTCAGAGACACCCCCATTCTCACTGTTGGAAGTCCCTCAGCGAAATCAGGATAATAATCATAAGGTGTATGCCAACAACCTAGCTCACAAGACTCATAGAATGTTTATGTTTTTGTCCTTCAGTCTCTGATCCCCTATGAACTCAGTTGACTCAGTGGGCCATGTGCTTGTTGTGTCCTTAATATCTCTGGTTCCTACAATACATATTCCCTCATTTGTGGGGTTCCCCTGGATACATCATTGTGTTTGGATAAGGGTCTCTGCATCTGTTCCCATGAGATGCCTCGTGATGTCTCTCTGATGACAACTGGGCTAGGCACTCATCAATGATTATAGCATAGTATCTTTCATTGTCACTTTTTGTCTGTCATGTTTACAGATATCGTGTGTCTCTAGGTTATCTTGACTCTGGTTCATGGTCATCCAGGCAGTGTCAGGCATGGACTTCCCCTCATGGTGTGGGCCTCAATGTGTTTTCTGGAGTGTATTTCACATTATTGGGTTGGGGTTTTCCTTCTAGTATCTTCTGTAGGGCTGGATGGCTGCATATATACTGGGTATAGTAGTCTGGGTTGGCATCGGTGGTCTCTTCGTGTCTGCATGATATCCATCCAAGCCCTTCTGGCTTTCATAGTCTCTGCTGAGAATTCTAGTGTGATTCGGATAGGTCTACTCATTATTTGAATGCTATTTTGGTATTAGCAGTGTCATGCATAGAACAGTTAATTTTCATGGTGTCATCCCCATATAAAATAGAATCTCTGTAACCTGAGAAAATAAAAAATGAACACACTATAATGTGTGTTGAGTGAATTAAGACGAAGAAGGGACTAATTTGAGGTAAAAATAAACTATATATAAATGCTGCAAAAAATTAAAATACTTGTAATTCAATTATGATATTTTAGAATATAACTGCATCAAAAAATTTAATTCCTATGCCATCAATATACCCAAAAATGTAGGTAGCATTTTGCCTTTGCATGATGATGAATATTTTTCTATAACTCCTCATATGAAAAGTACTGTTCTTTAAGTGATTTCTGAATGAATTACATAACATTATTAAAAGCAGAAAATTTGGTAGTTCTATGTGAAAGATAATTATATGCATAGTTTATGTTTCCCTCTAACTCTCTCTTTATAGGAAAGGATTTATGAAAATGATTTACAATCTGTGAGTCAATTAATTCAACAGTGGATGCCTAAAAATGGAAAATCGAGGAATCTATCAGTGGCTTAGTCCATGAGGCTGGTTGGCTCAACTCACCTTCATATACACAGAACTCCTCAAGAAGAAGGTTCTATAGTCAATGAAGAAATAGACTTGCTCCCAAAGCGAAAAAGAACAGGCAAAGAGTAAAACATTCCTTCTTCCATGTCCTTGTATAGGTTTCCAGTAGAAGATGAGGCAAAGATGAGTGGTTGGTTTTGCAGTATGAAGATATGGATTAAAGTTATATTTTTCAGCTTTATAGATCCAGAAGAGAAGTAGAGAAGACTATTTCAAACAAGCAAGAGTACTTTACAATTGTGTCCTTAATTTGGGTGTTTTGCTTAATTCCATATGCAGTCAAGTTAAAAACCAAGAGTCATGATCACACCTCTTTTCAGCTTGAAAGATAATCATATCTCCTCTTTACATTAACTTCCAAATGAAAAGAATAACAGGTCATAGTAATGCCTAAAAATAATTTAATGACGCAGAGTACAACAGCAGACAAATTACATATTTATCTTGATAATAACTGAAGCTAACATTATATTACTGTCCTTCAAAAAAGTCCAGGTTAGAAACAACAAAGTCCAGGTTAGAAAAAACTCTCCACCGCCGCTGGGCCACTCCACAACACCTCCCTCATAGGGCAACCCACATTAAGCACAAGGATTCACCTCCCACCTGCTAGGTGTATGTAGGGTCCCTAGGTCCAGACCAAGCATGCTCCTTATTTGATGGCTCAGTCTCTGCAAGCCCCCTGGGGGCTGGGGCAGCTGTTTCTGTTGGTCTTCTTGTGAGGTTCCTCGCACCTCCAGGGCCTTCCATCTTTTCCCCAACACTTACTCAGGATCGCTAGAGCTCTGCACCTTTCTTAGGTGCAAGTCTGAGCATCTGTCCAAGCTTATTTCTGGCTGGAGTCTCTGAGACAATGGTCAGGTTAGGGTCCAGGCAACCGGGTTTTACAGTCCCAATTCTGGGCGTTCTCAATGTGGTCAAATATCGTCCAACAGAGCCTGATATTCTTCTTCTGTGAGAGGAGCCTCGAGTGTTGGTTCGATCTGCTCCCATGGTACATCTGGGTCCAGAGCGGCTGGTCCCTGTTCCTCTTCCACTGTTCTCGCCAGTTGCTCCAGGAAGAGCTGGACAGGGCAGGAGTTGCTGGATTCTGGGTAGGCCTCTGTGAAGAAGGTGAGTTCGGGTCTTGACATCAACGCTTCTGCACACTGGCCTCCTGCAGAACCCGATGTCAACAAGCTGTCGCGGGAAGCCTCCTGCTCAATGCAACACGATGCTCCAGGAGCCCTTTCCGGGCCAGGAGAGGCAGGCAGGTCCTCACCTTTAGCTGTGCTGCCTCCAGCGCGGCCTTTCTGCCTGGCCTTTCTGTTCTGGAACCATATGTGGACGGTGTCCTCAGGCAAACCTGTGCTCAGGGCCAGTTGCACCCTCGTGGCATAGTCTGGGGATGGAGAGATCTCAAAAGCTTGCACTAGCATGCTGATCTGCGCTGGACTAAGCCGCGTTCGAGGCCTTCTCCGTTCTGAGGGCGGGCCTCTTGCTTGTTGTACCCTGGCGACAAGCTTTTCAGGAGGCTGTTGGGAGGCTTCATGGCTGGAGCCTGCGGTGGTCTGCTTTGAGGTCTTCCTCGACATGCCAGTTCTGTTTCTGCGGTTTTGAAACCACACGCGGATGGAGGACTCTGGAACTCCGAATTCCCTGGCCAGTTCCTGCCTGGTCCTGAAGCTCGGGTAAGGTGTCTTGGCGAAAACTGAGAGCAAGACCTCCTTCTGCTTGGCCTGCCAAACAGTCTTTTGACGCCGGGATGTCTTTGCCGTGCTGCAGCCACCCACATCTGCCTGATCTTCCATCCTGCTGAAGACACTTTGACAGGAGTTCTTCCTCTCCAGTGTGTACTCAGAACAACACCCAGGAAAGTGCAGACTATGGCAAATGCGTAAATTAGTCCGCTGCTCACCCTTAAATACCGACCTGAAGCCCCACCCACTCCCTCGAGGCCTCCAATTACAGGCCAAACCGTGGAACGCTCTTCTGCTTCCAAACTGTGAAACCCTTCCTTCCTCTTGCGAATTTTCCCATATCCCACCCTAAAGCAGCCTTTCCAGAAACAGTTGGCCTTGTGTTCTACCCAAATTCCACTGCTTAGCTCACAGTACGCACCTGTGTTGGCCCACAAGGAGTTTGAGGGGAGAGTCTAAGGCACGGCTTCTGATGATCAGGCAAGGAGAAGAGGCATAAGCCAGGAGCAGTCTTTGCCTACTTTAACAAGGTCATTCATTCAGCTCTGGCTGATGCTCAAGGAGGAACGTGGCTAGAACAGATCTTGCACTCTGCGTGTGCCGTCTGCCTTAAGTTCCTTTGAGCTCCAGTCACCCGGTGTATGATTTCAACAATCTAAATATGGTTAGGACCCTGCAAGTCTAAGCATTTGGGCAAAGAGTAGACTTATCCTGCAGAAAGACTCCTGGAATTATTTCTGAATTTCTCCTTCAGTGGCAGACTACAGAAGGTGTCAACTTCACTCTTGGACCCTCTGGTTCCACCTATTTAATCCACCATACACTTTGTGCGTGTAGAAGGCAATCTCCCACAGCCTTTCTTGAATGTCTGATGGAGGCATACAGCTGGTTTACAACCTATGACCCTACCTCAGATGAGTGTAAGCCAATGGTGACTATAATCTTTATAGACCAGTCAGCCAGAGATATTTGTAGAAAGCTCCAGAAAATAAAGGGTTTACAGGACAAGTCGTTGAAGGATTTAGTGCAGGTGGCAGAAAAGGTTTTAGACAGCTGGGATATGGAAGAAGAGAAAGAGGAAAGAAAGCAGAAAGAGCAGGAAGTGAGAGAAAGAGAAAGGAAAAGAGGCAAGACAGAAAGTTGACTAAGATCCTGGCCACTGTAGTGCAGTCATAATGATAGGGAGAGAGTTCCTGGAAATCAGAGGGGCCCTCTGTCTAAGGAATAGTATGCCTATTGCAAGGAGAAAGGACACTGGATCAAGAATTGTCCCAAAAGAAAATTGAAGCCCTACACCGGGACCTGGCACACTTCTGGGCCACCAATCCCCAGGTAACTCTTTTCTGATATGTGGATCATATACTATTAGCTGCAGATTATAAAGAAACCTTACTTGAAGCCACAGATCAGCTGTTGCAAGAGCTGGGTGACCTTGGCTATAGACTGTCGGCGAAAAATGCTCATCTCTGCAGGAAACAGGTCAGTTAAGAGGTGGCTATCGGAGGCTAGAAAAGAGACTGTATTTTATATTCCCCCTTCATGGACTACTGAACAACTGAGGGAAATTTTAAGTAAAGAAGTATTTGCCAAGATGGCAGCCCCTCTGTATCCCCTTACAAAGGGCATTGATTCTTGCATCTGGGGAAAGGATGAACAAGCTGCATTTGATAATATCAAACAAGCCTTAATGTCTGCCCCAGCTTTGGTACTCAGATTGTGACCAAAACCTTCCATCTCTATGTGGCCGAGAATCAGGGAATGGCCAACAGATGCTAACACAGTAAATTGGACCCTGGAAGAGACTAGTAGCCTATCTATCCAAAAAGCTTGATTCAGCAGCGGCAGGATGGCCAACCTGCCTGTGAGTAATAGCAGCAGTGGTGGCACTAGTAAACGATGCAGACAAACTGACTCTGGGACAGGACCTCACCATCTATGCTCGTCTTGCCCCTGAGAGTGTCATAAGGCAGCCAACTGATCGCTGGCTCACGAACACCTGTATGACATAATACCAGGCTTTGCTATTGAATAAAGGTAGAGTCACCCTTGCCCTGGCTATGGAGCTAAACCCTGCCACCTTATTGTAGGATCCAGAAATCCAGACCATGGAGCATGATTTGCAGGTTCTAGCAAAGGAACAGGGATGGCGAAAGGACTTGAAAGAGCAACCAATTCCTGATGCGGAGGTGACATACTATATGGATGGGAGCAGTTTTTTGTAGAACGGAAAGAGAAAGGCAGAGGCAGTGGTGGTAAATGGACATAAGGTATTCTGGGCCCAGGCGTTACCGGAGGGCACATCTGTTCAGGGAGCTGAATTGATTGTTTTAATCCAAGCATTAACTCTGGAAAAGGGTAAAAAGACAAACATCTACACTGATAGTTGGTTCACCTTACCAACAGCCCATGTACATGGGGCCATCTATCAGCAGAGAGGCCTGCTAACATCAGCCGGTAAAGAGATAAAAAATAAAAAATGAGATTCTGGCTTTGGTCAATGCCCTGTTGCTGCCCGACAAGGTAAGCATTATTCATTTCCCGGGACAGCAGAAGGGGACTTCCAGGGCAGCAAAGGGGGATAACATGGCCAATCGGGAGGCTAAAGCAGCTGCTAGAGGAAACTCTGTCCTGGTGGTACTAACTGCTGAACTGCCCAGAGAAGAATGACTAAACTACTCAGAAAGTGACTTAAAGTTAATATGGCAAAAAAAAAAAAAAAGGGGGATATTTGACACCGACGTGGGGGCATGGATTAACTCCAAAGGTAAGATCATTCTACCCCAGGAAGATGCTGAGAGATTAATAACTCAGATGTATAAATGGATTCACTTGAAGGCAAAGAAATTGGCTGAAGTTGTCCGCCAATCCCATCCCTAATACTAAACCTCACCCCCTTGAGTGAGTGAGTGACTCTTGCGTGTGAACCTTGCCAGAGTGTAAACATAGGTAAGAATTTCCAGAGCCCAGGGAAGTGGCTGAGAGGAACTGTGGCAGCCTTTTTGGAGTATATGGCAAATTTTGAGTTAATGGCCTCTGAGCAGTGGAACGCTGCCTATTGGCTTTGGCTATTTTCCAAAGTCCAGTTTCTTATAAACTGACCTTGGTGGTCCTACAGCAGACTGCTCTGACCCTGAGAAACTGTGTGCAACCATAGTAACCAGACAGCAGGCTCTGTGTAACCTTGAGTGAGCTCTCCTATGTTATGACCAAGTAAAGCTCCTACATGAGAAACTGCTTGTACTTTTCTGCCTACTTAAGTGTTAACCTGACGTCCATTAAATCAACACCTGGATAAGCATGTAGACTTGGTGTCCTTCTCTGTGTCACCATGTCTCTCTCTTTCTCCCAGCCCTCTCTCAGGTGGTATTCAGCTGTCACTGCTGGCCAGTGACAAGGAACTAGACCTGGAATGCATTGGGAAGTGGATTTCACTGAAAGTAAACCATCCAGGTACAGCAAAAAATATCTCCTGGTTTTTGTAGACACTTTCTCAGGATGGGTGGAAGCTTTTCCCACAAAGAAAGAAACCTCCCTGGTCATGGCCAAAAAGATTCTGGAAGACATTTTTCCTCGGTTTGGTATTCCAAAGGTAATTGGTCAGACAATGGGTCAACCTTCATTGCTCAGTTAAGCCAGGAGGTGGCCAGGTTTCTGGGGCTTGACTGTAAGTTACATTGTGCTTATAGACCCCAAAGTTCAGGACATTTAGAGAGAATGAATAGAACTCTCAAAGAGATTCTCACCAAATTGAACATGGAGACTGGCGGTGACAAGGCGGTGCTCCTTCCCTTGGCCCTCTTTAGGGTCAGAAATACTCTCTCCATATAGGTTTAACACCCTTCGAACTACTATATGGGTTTCTGTTCCCTGACTCTTCTTGGGTACCCCCTTGATAAAACTAGTGGTAAATCTGACTTGTACAGGCTGAAAGAATTGCAGCTTATTCAGAAAGAAATTTGGAGCAAGGTTGGCAGTGCATATGTTCCTGGGTCCTTTTAGGTGCCCCATCAGTTCCACGTTGAAGATCTGGTATATGTGCAGTGACATGGCAGCCAGAATCTGGAACCTCAGTTGAAGGGTCCTTATTACATCTTCCTCACCACGCCAACTGCCGTCAAAATAGAGGGCATCATAGCTTGAATCCACGTGTCACATGTTAAGCCGGCTTTTCATCAACCTGCAACACCTGGAAACTCCAAGCCTCCAGCTACCGGCTGAAACTGAAACTCATCAGGGACAATAAACTCTCAGACAAGAACTCCCCTTTTTCTGGGAAAGTATAAGTGCAGTTCAGGTCCTGATGCTCCAGAAAGAGTATCAACCTCTCCATGAGGTTGATCCACAATTTTAGGGTTAAAATTGAGGCAAAAAAGGGGGGGTGAGAGACCACCTGGGAATGAGAAAAACAACAGTGATTATTTGAATTGAAGTCAGGTGTAGATAACTCTTGAAGGAAAGGGTCAACTGTTCTGAGAACAACTATCTACAACCACCTGTAAACTATCTACAACCAGCTGTATACTACCTAAAACCAGGTGTAAACTATCTTCATGCTATTCTTGCTGAACAATCAATGTATAGAGCAAAAGTGGCTTCAATTTCAGGTATAAAACCCTGTCCTTTGCATATTTAGGGCTGTCTCCTGTCTTTGTAGGGGGACCCTATAGAAATTGGAATAAAACTCTTGCTTTTGCCTCAAGTTGTGGTCTATGAGTGTTCCTGGGAAGTGCACAATCCTGAGCTCCTGAGCAGTGAGACTCCAGGTCTAACAACATGAAACTAAAACGCTTTTGCCATCCATTCTTTAGGTGGTGAAGCAGCTTATAAAATGGGAAACCACTGTTCCAGCTATGCAACAGACAGGTTTATATCTAGACCATTCAAAGAAGTCATAAAATGTAAACATGAAGAAACAAACAAACAAACAATCTAGAAAAGATCATCCTGAGTGAGGTATCTCAGAAGCAGAAAGACATACACGGTATATACTCGATTTTAAGTGGAGGCTAGACCTATAATATAGGATAAACATACTAAAATCTATAAGAAGATAAACAAAAAGATAAACAAGAAAGAGGACCTGGGTTAAGATGATCAATCCTCACGTAGAAAGACAAATGGGATGGACATAGGAGAAAACAAGAAACAGGACCCTAGCCTACCACAGAGGACCTGGGAAAGACTCTACCTAGTAGTATATCAAAGCAGGTGCTGAGACTCATAACCAAACCTTGGGCAGAGCAAAGGGAATCATATAAAAAAAGGGGGAGTTAGTGTGACCTGGAGAGGGCAGGAACTCCACAAGGACCAAATATATCAGGGCACAGGGGTCTTTTATGAGACTGTATCTCCAACCAAGGACAATGTACGCATAGAACCTAGCACCCGTGCTCAAATATAGTCCATGTTAGCTCTGTCTCCAAGTGGGTACCATACTAAGTGGAACAGGGACTATTACAGACATGAACTCAATGGCTGGCTCTTTGACTTCCCCCCTCACAAGGCAGGATCAGATTTGCTAGGCCACAGAGGAGGACATTGCAGCAAACCTGATGATGCCTGATAATCTAGGGTCAGTTGGAACAGGCAGAAGCCCTCGCCTATCAGTAGACTTGGAAAGGTGTAGGTAGTAGATGAGGGAAGGAGGGTAGGAAAGGGAGGGAATGAGGGGACTGGTCTACAGCTTGGATACAAAGTTAATAAACTGTATCTAATATTAAAAAAATAAAAAGTAAATTGGAACATAAAACAAAGTTCCTAAAGATGAAACACAAAATGCTGACAGTTTTTTGTTTCTTTGAAAACAGAATTTTTTTTCTGAACAATTTTCCTGTCCCAGGCTCTCTTTATAGAACAACCTGTGCTTGAACGCACAGAGATCCACCTACCTTTAACTTCCTGAGTGCTAGGAATGCAGGCGCTCACCAACAGCCCTAGGTGCTGACAGTTTATTTAGTTTTAGCATTTTATTTTTGTTGTTGTTTCATGCACTACATCTGAACTGCAGTTTCCTCTTCCTCCACTCCTCCCAGACACAATCTATCCACCACTACTCTGCCCAACTCTGCCCAGCTCACCTCTCCTTCATCCACTGCTTTTTTTCCATTTATTTTATTTTCAATGAAAAAAAAAATGTGATGGCATAGCAAGTTATAATAAAACTAGGAACAATCCCTCACATCAGAGTTGGTCAAAGCAATACATGAGGAGAGAAAGTGTAGCTAAAGCAGGAAAAAGAGTCAGAGACACCCCCATTCTCACTGTTGGAAGTCCCTCAGCGAAATCAGGATAATAATCATAAGGTGTATGCCAACAACCTAGCTCACAAGACTCATAGAATGTTTATGTTTTTGTCCTTCAGTCTCTGATCCCCTATGAACTCAGTTGACTCAGTGGGCCATGTGCTTGTTGTGTCCTTAATATCTCTGGTTCCTACAATACATATTCCCTCATTTGTGGGGTTCCCCTGGATACATCATTGTGTTTGGATAAGGGTCTCTGCATCTGTTCCCATGAGATGCCTCGTGATGTCTCTCTGATGACAACTGGGCTAGGCACTCATCAATGATTATAGCATAGTATCTTTCATTGTCACTTTTTGTCTGTCATGTTTACAGATATCGTGTGTCTCTAGGTTATCTTGACTCTGGTTCATGGTCATCCAGGCAGTGTCAGGCATGGACTTCCCCTCATGGTGTGGGCCTCAATGTGTTTTCTGGAGTGTATTTCACATTATTGGGTTGGGGTTTTCCTTCTAGTATCTTCTGTAGGGCTGGATGGCTGCATATATACTGGGTATAGTAGTCTGGGTTGGCATCGGTGGTCTCTTCGTGTCTGCATGATATCCATCCAAGCCCTTCTGGCTTTCATAGTCTCTGCTGAGAATTCTAGTGTGATTCGGATAGGTCTACTCATTATTTGAATGCTATTTTGGTATTAGCAGTGTCATGCATAGAACAGTTAATTTTCATGGTGTCATCCCCATATAAAATAGAATCTCTGTAACCTGAGAAAATAAAAAATGAACACACTATAATGTGTGTTGAGTGAATTAAGACGAAGAAGGGACTAATTTGAGGTAAAAATAAACTATATATAAATGCTGCAAAAAATTAAAATACTTGTAATTCAATTATGATATTTTAGAATATAACTGCATCAAAAAATTTAATTCCTATGCCATCAATATACCCAAAAATGTAGGTAGCATTTTGCCTTTGCATGATGATGAATATTTTTCTATAACTCCTCATATGAAAAGTACTGTTCTTTAAGTGATTTCTGAATGAATTACATAACATTATTAAAAGCAGAAAATTTGGTAGTTCTATGTGAAAGATAATTATATGCATAGTTTATGTTTCCCTCTAACTCTCTCTTTATAGGAAAGGATTTATGAAAATGATTTACAATCTGTGAGTCAATTAATTCAACAGTGGATGCCTAAAAATGGAAAATCGAGGAATCTATCAGTGGCTTAGTCCATGAGGCTGGTTGGCTCAACTCACCTTCATATACACAGAACTCCTCAAGAAGAAGGTTCTATAGTCAATGAAGAAATAGACTTGCTCCCAAAGCGAAAAAGAACAGGCAAAGAGTAAAACATTCCTTCTTCCATGTCCTTGTATAGGTTTCCAGTAGAAGATGAGGCAAAGATGAGTGGTTGGTTTTGCAGTATGAAGATATGGATTAAAGTTATATTTTTCAGCTTTATAGATCCAGAAGAGAAGTAGAGAAGACTATTTCAAACAAGCAAGAGTACTTTACAATTGTGTCCTTAATTTGGGTGTTTTGCTTAATTCCATATGCAGTCAAGTTAAAAACCAAGAGTCATGATCACACCTCTTTTCAGCTTGAAAGATAATCATATCTCCTCTTTACATTAACTTCCAAATGAAAAGAATAACAGGTCATAGTAATGCCTAAAAATAATTTAATGACGCAGAGTACAACAGCAGACAAATTACATATTTATCTTGATAATAACTGAAGCTAACATTATATAACTGTCCTTCAAAACCGTCCAGGTTAGAAACAACAAAGTCCAGGTTAGAAACAACTCTCCACCGCCGCTGGGCCACTCCACAACACCTCCCTCATAGGGCAACCCACATTAAGCACAAGGATTCACCTCCCACCTGCTAGGTGTTTATAGGGTCCCTAGGTCCAGACCAAGCATGCTCCTTATTTGATGGCTCAGTCTCTGCAAGCCCCCTGGGGGCTGGGGCAGCTGTTTCTGTTGGTCTTCTTGTGAGGTTCCTCGCACCTCCAGGGCCTTCCATCTTTTCCCCAACACTTACTCAGGATCGCTAGAGCTCTGCACCTTTCTTAGGTGCAAGTCTGAGCATCTGTCCAAGCTTATTTCTGGCTGGAGTCTCTGAGACAATGGTCAGGTTAGGGTCCAGGCAACCGGGTTTTACAGTCCCAATTCTGGGCGTTCTCAATGTGGTCAAATATCGTCCAACAGAGCCTGATATTCTTCTTCTGTGAGAGGAGCCTCGAGTGTTGGTTCGATCTGCTCCCATGGTACATCTGGGTCCAGAGCGGCTGGTCCCTGTTCCTCTTCCACTGTTCTCGCCAGTTGCTCCAGGAAGAGCTGGACAGGGCAGGAGTTGCTGGATTCTGGGTAGGCCTCTGTGAAGAAGGTGAGTTCGGGTCTTGACATCAACGCTTCTGCACACTGGCCTCCTGCAGAACCCGATGTCAACAAGCTTTCGCGGGAAGCCTCTTGCTCAATGCAACACGATGCTCCAGGAGCCCTTTCCGGGCCAGGAGAGGCAGGCAGGTCCTCACCTTTAGCTGTGCTGCCTCCAGCGCGGCCTTTCTGCCTGGCCTTTCTGTTCTGGAACCATATGTGGACGGTGTCCTCAGGCAAACCTGTGCTCAGGGCCAGTTGCACCCTCGTGGCATAGTCTGGGGATGGAGAGATCTCAAAAGCTTGCACTAGCATGCTGATCTGCGCTGGACTAAGCCGCGTTCGAGGCCTTCTCCGTTCTGAGGGCGGGCCTCTTGCTTGTTGTACCCTGGCGACAAGCTTTTCAGGAGGCTGTTGGGAGGCTTCATGGCTGGAGCCTGCGGTGGTCTGCTTTGATGTCTTCCTCGACATGCCAGTTCTGTTTCTGCGGTTTTGAAACCACACGCGGATGGAGGACTCTGGAACTCCGAATTCCCTGGCCAGTTCCTGCCTGGTCCTGAAGCTCGGGTAAGGTGTCTTGGCGAAAACTGAGAGCAAGACCTCCTTCTGCTTGGCCTGCCAAACAGTCTTTTGACGCCGGGATGTCTTTGCCGTGCTGCAGCCACCCACATCTGCCTGATCTTCCATCCTGCTGAAGACACTTTGACAGGAGTTCTTCCTCTCCAGTGTGTACTCAGAACAACACCCAGGAAAGTGCAGACTATGGCAAATGCGTAAATTAGTCCGCTGCTCACCCTTAAATACCGACCTGAAGCCCCACCCACTCCCTCGAGGCCTCCAATTACAGGCCAAACCGTGGAACGCTCTTCTGCTTCCAAACTGTGAAACCCTTCCTTCCTCTTGCGAATTTTCCCATATCCCACCCTAAAGCAGCCTTTCCAGAAACAGTTGGCCTTGTGTTCTACCCAAATTCCACTGCTTAGCTCACAGTACGCACCTGTGTTGGCCCACAAGGAGTTTGAGGGGAGAGTCTAAGGCACGGCTTCTGATGATCAGGCAAGGAGAAGAGGCATAAGCCAGGAGCAGTCTTTGCCTACTTTCACAAGGTCATTCATTCAGCTCTGGCTGATGCTCAAGGAGGAACGTGGCTAGAACAGATCTTGCACTCTGCGTGTGCCGT
This sequence comes from Meriones unguiculatus, assembly GCF_030254825.1. NCBI lineage: Eukaryota > Metazoa > Chordata > Mammalia > Rodentia > Muridae > Meriones > Meriones unguiculatus. The sequence goes on along the minus strand of NW_026843646.1, from coordinate 4,030,887 downwards.
CTGCCTTAAGTTCCTTTGACCTCCAGTCACCCGGTGTATGATTTCAACAATCTAAATATGGTTAGGACCCTGCAAGTCTAAGCATTTGGGCAAAGAGTAGACTTATCCTGCAGAAAGACTCCTGGAATTATTTCTGAATTTCTCCTTCAGTGGCAGACTACAGAAGGTGTCAACTTCACTCTTGGACCCTCTGGTTCCACCTATTTAATCCACCATACACTTTGTGCGTGTAGAAGGCAATCTCCCACAGCCTTTCTTGAATGTCTGATGGAGGCATACAGCTGGTTTACAACCTATGACCCTACCTCAGATGAGTGTAAGCCAATGGTGACTATAATCTTTATAGACCAGTCAGCCAGAGATATTTGTAGAAAGCTCCAGAAAATAAAGGGTTTACAGGACAAGTCGTTGAAGGATTTAGTGCAGGTGGCAGAAAAGGTTTTAGACAGCTGGGATATGGAAGAAGAGAAAGAGGAAAGAAAGCAGAAAGAGCAGGAAGTGAGAGAAAGAGAAAGGAAAAGAGGCAAGACAGAAAGTTGACTAAGATCCTGGCCACTGTAGTGCAGTCATAATGATAGGGAGAGAGTTCCTGGAAATCAGAGGGGCCCTCTGTCTAAGGAATAGTATGCCTATTGCAAGGAGAAAGGACACTGGATCAAGAATTGTCCCAAAAGAAAATTGAAGCCCTACACCGGGACCTGGCACACTTCTGGGCCACCAATCCCCAGGTAACTCTTTTCTGATATGTGGATCATATACTATTAGCTGCAGATTATAAAGAAACCTTACTTGAAGCCACAGATCAGCTGTTGCAAGAGCTGGGTGACCTTGGCTGTAGACTGTCGGCGAAAAATGCTCATCTCTGCAGGAAACAGGTCAGTTAAGAGGTGGCTATCGGAGGCTAGAAAAGAGACTGTATTTTATATTCCCCCTTCATGGACTACTGAACAACTGAGGGAAATTTTAAGTAAAGAAGTATTTGCCAAGATGGCAGCCCCTCTGTATCCCCTTACAAAGGGCATTGATTCTTGCATCTGGGGAAAGGATGAACAAGCTGCATTTGATAATATCAAACAAGCCTAATGTCTGCCCCAGCTTTGGTACTCAGATTGTGACCAAAACCTTCCATCTCTATGTGGCCGAGAATCAGGGAATGGCCAACAGATGCTAACACAGTAAATTGGACCCTGGAAGAGACTAGTAGCCTATCTATCCAAAAAGCTTGATTCAGCAGCGGCAGGATGGCCAACCTGCCTGTGAGTAATAGCAGCAGTGGCGGCACTAGTAAACGATGCAGACAAACTGACTCTGGGACAGGACCTCACCATCTATGCTCGTCTTGCTCCTGAGAGTGTCATAAGGCAGCCAACTGATCGCTGGCTCAAGAACACCTGTATGACATAATACCAGGCTTTGCTATTGAATAAAGGTAGAGTCACCCTTGCCCTGGCTATGAAGCTAAACCCTGCCACCTTATTGTAGGATCCAGAAATCCAGACCATGGAGCATGATTTGCAGGTTCTAGCAAAGGAACAGGGATGGCGAAAGGACTTGAAAGAGCAACCAATTCCTGATGCGGAGGTGACATACTATATGGATGGGAGCAGTTTTTTGTAGAACGGAAAGAGAAAGGCAGAGGCAGTGGTGGTAAATGGACATAAGGTATTCTGGGCCCAGGCGTTGCCGGAGGGCACATCTGTTCAGGGAGCTGAATTGATTGTTTTAATCCAAGCATTAACTCTGGAAAAGGGTAAAAAGACAAACATCTACACTGATAGTTGGTTCACCTTACCAACAGCCCATGTACATGGGGCCATCTATCAGCAGAGAGGCCTGCTAACATCAGCCGGTAAAGAGATAAAAAATAAAAAATGAGATTCTGGCTTTGGTCAATGCCCTGTTGCTGCCCGACAAGGAAAGCATTATTCATTTCCCGGGACAGCAGAAGGGGACTTCCAGGGCAGCAAAGGGGGATAACATGGCCAATCGGGAGGCTAAAGCAGCTGCTAGAGGAAACTCTGTCCTGGTGGTACTAACTGCTGAACTGCCCAGAGAAGAATGACTAAACTACTCAGAAAGTGACTTAAAGTTAATATGGCAAAAAAAAAAAAAAAAAAAAAAGGGGATATTTGACACCGACGTGGGGGCATGGATTAACTCCAAAGGTAAGATCATTCTACCCCAGGAAGATGCTGAGAGATTAATAACTCAGCTGTATAAATGGATTCACTTGAAGGCAAAGAAATTGGCTGATGTTGTCCGCCAATCCCAGTCCCTAATACTAAACCTCACCCCCTTGAGTGAGTGAGTGACTAGGGCGTGTGAACCTTGTCAGAGTGTAAACATAGGTAAGAATTTCCAGAGCCCAGGGAAGTGGCTGAGAGGAACTCTGGCAACCTATTTGGAGTATATGGCAAATTTTGAGTTAATGGCCTCTGAGCAGTGGAACGCTGCCTATTGGCTTTGGCTATTTTCCAAAGTCCAGTTTCTTATAAACTGACCTTGGTGGTCCTACAGCAGACTGCTCTGACCCTGAGAAACTGTGTGCAACCATAGTAACCAGACAGCAGGCTCTGTGTAACCTTGAGTGAGCTCTCCTATGTTCTGACCAAGTAAAGCTCCTACATGAGAAACTGCTTGTACTTTTCTGCCTACTTAAGTGTTAACCTGACGTCCATTAAATCAACACCTGGATAAGCATGTAGACTTGGTGTCCTTCTCTGTGTCACCCTGTCTCTCTCTTTCTCCCAGCCCTCTCTCAGGTGGTATTCAGCTGTCACTGCTGGCCAGTGACAAGGAACTAGACCTGGAATGCATTGGGAAGTGGATTTCACTGAAAGTAAACCATCCAGGTACAGCAAAAAATATCTCCTGGTTTTTGTAGACACTTTCTCAGGATGGGTGGAAGCTTTTCCCACAAAGAAAGAAACCTCCCTGGTCATGGCCAAAAAGATTCTGGAGGACATTTTTCCTCGGTTTGGTATTCCAAAGGTAATTGGTCAGACAATGGGTCAACCTTCATTGCTCAGTTAAGCCAGGAGGTGGCCAGGTTTCTGGGGCTTGACTGTAAGTTACATTGTGCTTATAGACCCCAAAGTTCAGGACATTTAGAGAGAATGAATAGAACTCTCAAAGAGATTCTCACCAAATTGAACATGGAGACTGGCGGTGACAAGGTGGTGCTCCTTCCCTTGGCCCTCTTTAGGGTCAGAAATACTCTCTCCATATAGGTTTAACACCCTTCGAACTACTATATGGGTTTCTGTTCCCTGACTCTTCTTGGGTACCCCCTTGATAAAACTAGTGGTAAATCTGACTTGTACAGGCTGAAAGAATTGCAGCTTATTCAGAAAGAAATTTGGAGCAAGGTTGGCAGTGCATATGTTCCTGGGTCCTTTTAGGTGCCCCATCAGTTCCACGTTGAAGATCTGGTATATGTGCAGTGACATGGCAGCCAGAATCTGGAACCTCAGTTGAAGGGTCCTTATTACATCTTCCTCACCTCGCCAACTGCCGTCAAAATAGAGGGCATCATAGCTTGAATCCACGTGTCACATGTTAAGCCGGCTTTTCATCAACCTGCAACACCTGGAAACTCCAAGCCTCCAGCTACCGGCTGAAACTGAAACTCATCAGGGACAATAAACTCTCAGACAAGAACTCCCCTTTTTCTGGGAAAGTATAAGTGCAGTTCAGGTCCTGATGCTCCAGAAAGAGTATCAACCTCTCCATGAGGTTGATCCACAATTTTAGGGTTAAAATTGAGGCAAAAAAGGGGGGGTGAGAGACCACCTGGGAATGAGAAAAACAACAGTGATTATTTGAATTGAAGTCAGGTGTAGATAACTCTTGAAGGAAAGGGTCAACTGTTCTGAGAACAACTATCTACAACCACCTGTAAACTATCTACAACCAGCTGTATACTACCTAAAACCAGGTGTAATCTATCTTCATGCTATTCTTGCTGAACAATCAATGTATAGAGCAAAAGTGGCTTCAATTTCAGGTATAAAACCCTGTCCTTTGCATATTTAGGGCTGTCTCCTGTCTTTGTAGGGGGACCCTATAGAAATTGGAATAAAACTCTTGCTTTTGCCTCAAGTTGTGGTCTATGAGTGTTCCTGGGAAGTGCACAATCCTGAGCTCCTGAGCAGTGAGACTCCAGGTCTAACAACATGAAACTAAAACGCTTTTGCCATCCATTCTTTAGGTGGTGAAGCAGCTTATAAAATGGGAAACCACTGTTCCAGCTATGCAACAGACAGGTTTATATCTAGACCATTCAAAGAAGTCATAAAATGTAAACATGAAGAAACAAACAAACAAACAATCTAGAAAAGATCATCCTGAGTGAGGTATCTCAGAAGCAGAAAGACATACACGGTATATACTCGATTTTAAGTGGAGGCTAGACCTATAATATAGGATAAACATACTAAAATCTATAAGAAGATAAACAAAAAGATAAACAAGAAAGAGGACCTGGGTTAAGATGATCAATCCTCACGTAGAAAGACAAATGGGATGGACATAGGAGAAAACAAGAAACAGGACCCTAGCCTACCACAGAGGACCTGGGAAAGACTCTACCTAGTAGTATATCAAAGCAGGTGCTGAGACTCATAACCAAACCTTGGGCAGAGCAAAGGGAATCATATAAAAAAAGGGGGAGTTAGTGTGACCTGGAGAGGGCAGGAACTCCACAAGGACCAAATATATCAGGGCACAGGGGTCTTTTATGAGACTGTATCTCCAACCAAGGACAATGTACGCATAGAACCTAGCACCCGTGCTCAAATATAGTCCATGTTAGCTCTGTCTCCAAGTGGGTACCATACTAAGTGGAACAGGGACTATTACAGACATGAACTCAATGGCTGGCTCTTTGACTTCCCCCCTCACAAGGCAGGATCAGATTTGCTAGGCCACAGAGGAGGACATCGCAGCAAACCTGATGATGCCTGATAATCTAGGGTCAGTTGGAACAGGCAGAAGCCCTCGCCTATCAGTAGACTTGGAAAGGTGTAGGTAGTAGATGAGGGAAGGAGGGTAGGAAAGGGAGGGAATGAGGGGACTGGTCTACAGCTTGGATACAAAGTTAATAAACTGTATCTAATATTAAAAAAATAAAAAGTAAAAAAGTGGAACATAAAACAAAGTTCCTAAAGATGAAACACAAAATGCTGACAGTTTTTTGTTTCTTTGAAAACAGAATTTTTTTTCTGAACAATTTTCCTGTCCCAGGCTCTCTTTATAGAACAACCTGTGCTTGAACGCACAGAGATCCACCTACCTTTAACTTCCTGAGTGCTAGGAATGCAGGCGCTCACCAACAGCCCTAGGTGCTGACAGTTTATTTAGTTTTAGCATTTTATTTTTGTTGTTGTTTCATGCACTACATCTGAACTGCAGTTTCCTCTTCCTCCACTCCTCCCAGACACAATCTATCCACCACTACTCTGCCCAACTCTGCCCAGCTCACCTCTCCTTCATCCACTGCTTTTTTTCCATTTATTTTATTTTCAATGAAAAAAAATGTGATGGCATAGCAAGTTATAATAAAACTAGGAACAATCCCTCACATCAGAGTTGGTCAAAGCAATACATGAGGAGAGAAAGTGTAGCTAAAGCAGGAAAAAGAGTCAGAGACACCCCCATTCTCACTGTTGGAAGTCCCTCAGCGAAATCAGGATAATAATCATAATTGTATGCCAACAACCTTGCTCACAAGACTCATAGAATGTTTATGTTTTTGTCCTTCAGTCTCTGATCCCCTATGAACTCAGTTGACTCAGTGGGCCATGTGCTTGTTGTGTCCTTAATATCTCTGGTTCCTACAATACATATTCCCTCATTTGTGGGGTTCCCCTGGATACATCATTGTGTTTGGATAAGGGTCTCTGCATCTGTTCCCATGAGATGCCTCGTGATGTCTCTCTGATGACAACTGGGCTAGGCACTCATCAATGATTATAGCATAGTATCTTTCATTGTCACTTTTTGTCTGTCATGTTTACAGATATCGTGTGTCTCTAGGTTATCTTGACTCTGGTTCATGGTCATCCAGGCAGTGTCAGGCATGGACTTCCCCTCATGGTGTGGGCCTCAATGTGTTTTCTGGAGTGTATTTCACATTATTGGGTTGGGGTTTTCCTTCTAGTATCTTCTGTAGGGCTGGATGGCTGCATATATACTGGGTATAGTAGTCTGGGTTGGCATCGGTGGTCTCTTCGTGTCTGCATGATATCCATCCAAGCCCTTCTGGCTTTCATAGTCTCTGCTGAGAATTCTAGTGTGATTCGGATAGGTCTACTCATTATTTGAATGCTATTTTGGTATTAGCAGTGTCATGCATAGAACAGTTAATTTTCATGGTGTCATCCCCATATAAAATAGAATCTCTGTAACCTGAGAAAATAAAAAATGAACACACTATAATGTGTGCTGAGTGAATTAAGACGAAGAAGGGACTAATTTGAGGTAAAAATAAACTATATATAAATGCTGCAAAAAATTAAAATACTTGTAATTCAATTATGATATTTTAGAATATAACTGCATCAAAAAATTTAATTCCTATGCCATCAATATACCCAAAAATGTATGTAGCATTTTGCCTTTGCATGATGATGAATATTTTTCTATAACTCCTCATATGAAAAGTACTGTTGTTTAAGTGATTTCTGAATGAATTACATAACATTATTAAAAGCAGAAAATTTGGTAGTTCTATGTGAAAGATAATTATATGCATAGTTTATGTTCCCTCTAACTCTCTCTTTATAGGAAAGGATTTATGAAAATGATTTACAATCTGTGAGTCAATTAATTCAACAGTGGATGCCTAAAAATGGAAAATCGAGGAATCTATCAGTGGCTTAGTCCATGAGGCTGGTTGGCTCAACTCACCTTCATATACACAGAACTCCTCAAGAAGAAGGTTCTATAGTCAATGAAGAAATAGACTTGCTACCAAAGCGAAAAAGAAGAGGCAAAGAGTAAAACATTCCTTCTTCCATGTCCTTGTATAGGTTTCCAGTAGAAGATGAGGCAAAGATGAGTGGTTGGTTTTGCAGTATGAAGATATGGATTAAAGTTATATTTTTCAGCTTTATAGATCCAGAAGAGAAGTAGAGAAAACTATTTCAAACAAGCAAGAGTACTTTACAATTGTGTCCTTAATTTGGGTGTTTTGCTTAATTCCATATGCAGTCAAGTTAAAATCCAAGAGTCATGATCACACCTCTTTTCAGCTTGAAAGATAATCATATCTCCTCTTTACATTAACTTCCAAATGAAAAGAATAACAGGTCATAGTAATGCCTAAAAATAATTTAATGACGCAGAGTACAACAGCAGACAAATTACATATTTATCTTGATAATAACTGAAGCTAACATTATATAACTGTCCTTCAAAACCGTCCAGGTTAGAAACAACAAAGTCCAGGTTAGAAAAAACTCTCCACCGCCGCTGGGCCACTCCACAACACCTCCCTCATAGGGCAACCCACATTAAGCACAAGGATTCACCTCCCACCTGCTAGGTGTTTATAGGGTCCCTAGGTCCAGACCAAGCATGCTCCTTATTTGATGGCTCAGTCTCTGCAAGCCCCCTGGGGGCTGGGGCAGCTGTTTCTGTTGGTCTTCTTGTGAGGTTCCTCGCACCTCCAGGGCCTTCCATCTTTTCCCCAACACTTACTCAGGATCGCTAGAGCTCTGCACCTTTCTTAGGTGCAAGTCTGAGCATCTGTCCAAGCTTATTTCTGGCTGGAGTCTCTGAGACAATGGTCAGGTTAGGGTCCAGGCAACCGGGTTTTACAGTCCCAATTCTGGGCGTTCTCAATGTGGTCAAATATCGTCCAACAGAGCCTGATATTCTTCTTCTGTGAGAGGAGCCTCGAGTGTTGGTTCGATCTGCTCCCATGGTACATCTGGGTCCAGAGCGGCTGGTCCCTGTTCCTCTTCCACTGTTCTCGCCAGTTGCTCCAGGAAGAGCTGGACAGGGCAGGAGTTGCTGGATTCTGGGTAGGCCTCTGTGAAGAAGGTGAGTTCGGGTCTTGACATCAACGCTTCTGCACACTGGCCTCCTGCAGAACCCGATGTCAACAAGCTGTCGCGGGAAGCCTCCTGCTCAATGCAACACGATGCTCCAGGAGCCCTTTCCGGGCCAGGAGAGGCAGGCAGGTCCTCACCTTTAGCTGTGCTGCCTCCAGCGCGGCCTTTCTGCCTGGCCTTTCTGTTCTGGAACCATATGTGGACGGTGTCCTCAGGCAAACCTGTGCTCAGGGCCAGTTGCACCCTCGTGGCATAGTCTGGGGATGGAGAGATCTCAAAAGCTTGCACTAGCATGCTGATCTGCGCTGGACTAAGCCGCGTTCGAGGCCTTCTCCGTTCTGAGGGCGGGCCTCTTGCTTGTTGTACCCTGGCGACAAGCTTTTCAGGAGGCTGTTGGGAGGCTTCATGGCTGGAGCCTGCGGTGGTCTGCTTTGAGGTCTTCCTCGACATGCCAGTTCTATTTCTGCGGTTTTGAAACCACACGCGGATGGAGGACTCTGGAACTCCGAATTCCCTGGCCAGTTCCTGCCTGGTCCTGAAGCTCGGGTAAGGTGTCTTGGCGAAAACTGAGAGCAAGACCTCCTTCTGCTTGGCCTGCCAAACAGTCTTTTGACGCCGGGATGTCTTTGCCGTGCTGCAGCCACCCACATCTGCCTGATCTTCCATCCTGCTGAAGACACTTTGACAGGAGTTCTTCCTCTCCAGTGTGTACTCAGAACAACACCCAGGAAAGTGCAGACTATGGCAAATGCGTAAATTAGTCCGCTGCTCACCCTTAAATACCGACCTGAAGCCCCACCCACTCCCTCGAGGCCTCCAATTACAGGCCAAACCGTGGAACGCTCTTCTGCTTCCAAACTGTGAAACCCTTCCTTCCTCTTGCGAATTTTCCCATATCCCACCCTAAAGCAGCCTTTCCAGAAACAGTTGGCCTTGTGTTCTACCCAAATTCCACTGCTTAGCTCACAGTACGCACCTGTGTTGGCCCACAAGGAGTTTGAGGGGAGAGTCTAAGGCACGGCTTCTGATGATCAGGCAAGGAGAAGAGGCATAAGCCAGGAGCAGTCTTTGCCTACTTTCACAAGGTCATTCATTCAGCTCTGGCTGATGCTCAAGGAGGAACGTGGCTAGAACAGATCTTGCACTCTGCGTGTGCCGTCTGCCTTAAGTTCCTTTGAGCTCCAGTCACCCGGTGTATGATTTCAACAATCTAAATATGGTTAGGACCCTGCAAGTCTAAGCATTTGGGCAAAGAGTAGACTTATCCTGCAGAAAGACTCCTGGAATTATTTCTGAATTTCTCCTTCAGTGGCAGACTACAGAAGGTGTCAACTTCACTCTTGGACCCTCTGGTTCCACCTATTTAATCCACCATACACTTTGTGCGTGTAGAAGGCAATCTCCCACAGCCTTTCTTGAATGTCTGATGGAGGCATACAGCTGGTTTACAACCTATGACCCTACCTCAGATGAGTGTAAGCCAATGGTGACTATAATCTTTATAGACCAGTCAGCCAGAGATATTTGTAGAAAGCTCCAGAAAATAAAGGGTTTACAGGACAAGTCGTTGAAGGATTTAGTGCAGGTGGCCGAAAAGGTTTTAGACAGCTGGGATATGGAAGAAGAGAAAGAGGAAAGAAAGCAGAAAGAGCAGGAAGTGAGAGAAAGAGAAAGGAAAAGAGGCAAGACAGAAAGTTGACTAAGATCCTGGCCACTGTAGTGCAGTCATAATGATAGGGAGAGAGTTCCTGGAAATCAGAGGGGCCCTCTGTCTAAGGAATAGTATGCCTATTGCAAGGAGAAAGGACACTGGATCAAGAATTGTCCCAAAAGAAAATTGAAGCCCTACACCGGGACCTGGCACACTTCTGGGCCACCAATCCCCAGGTAACTCTTTTCTGATATGTGGATCATATACTATTAGCTGCAGATTATAAAGAAACCTTACTTGAAGCCACAGATCAGCTGTTGCAAGAGCTGGGTGACCTTGGCTGTAGACTGTCGGCAAAAAATGCTCATCTCTGCAGGAAACAGGTCAGTTAAGAAGAGGTGGCTATCGGAGGCTAGAAAAGAGACTGTACTTTATATTCCCCCTTCATGGACTACTGAACAACTGAGGGAAATTTTAAGTAAAGAAGTATTTGCCAAGATGGCAGCCCCTCTGTATCCCCTTACAAAGGGCATTGATTCTTGCATCTGGGGAAAGGATGAACAAGCTGCATTTGATAATATCAAACAAGCCTAATGTCTGCCCCAGCTTTGGTACTCAGATTGTGACCAAAACCTTCCATCTCTATGTGGCCGAGAATCAGGGAATGGCCAACAGATGCTAACACAGTAAATTGGACCCTGGAAGAGACTAGTAGCCTATCTATCCAAAAAGCTTGATTCAGCAGCGGCAGGATGGCCAACCTGCCTGTGAGTAATAGCAGCAGTGGCGGCACTAGTAAACGATGCAGACAAACTGACTCTGGGACAGGACCTCACCATCTATGCTCGTCTTGCTCCTGAGAGTGTCATAAGGCAGCCAACTGATCGCTGGCTCAAGAACACCTGTATGACATAATACCAGGCTTTGCTATTGAATAAAGGTAGAGTCACCCTTGCCCTGGCTATGAAGCTAAACCCTGCCACCCTATTGTAGGATCCAGAAATCCAGACCATGGAGCATGATTTGCAGGTTCTAGCAAAGGAACAGGGATGGCGAAAGGACTTGAAAGAGCAACCAATTCCTGATGCGGAGGTGACATACTATATGGATCGGAGCAGTTTTTTGTAGAACGGAAAGAGAAAGGCAGAGGCAGTGGTGGTAAATGGACATAAGGTATTCTGGGCCCAGGCGTTGCCGGAGGGCACATCTGTTCAGGGAGCTGAATTGATTGTTTTAATCCAAGCATTAACTCTGGAAAAGGGTAAAAAGACAAACATCTACACTGATAGTTGGTTCACCTTACCAACAGCCCATGTACATGGGGCCATCTATCAGCAGAGAGGCCTGCTAACATCAGCCGGTAAAGAGATAAAAAATAAAAAATGAGATTCTGGCTTTGGTCAATGCCCTGTTGCTGCCCGACAAGGTAAGCATTATTCATTTCCCGGGACAGCAGAAGGGGACTTCCAGGGCAGCAAAGGGGGATAACATGGCCAATCGGGAGGCTAAAGCAGCTGCTAGAGGAAACTCTGTCCTGGTGGTACTAACTGCTGAACTGCCCAGAGAAGAATGACTAAACTACTCAGAAAGTGACTTAAAGTTAACATGGCAAAAAAAAAAAAAAAAAAAAAAAAAAAAAAACCAAAAGGGGATATTTGACACCGACGTGGGGGCATGGATTAACTCCAAAGGTAAGATCACTCTACCTCAGGAAGATGCTGAGAGATTAATAACTCAGATGTATAAATGGATTCACTTGAAGGCAAAGAAATTGGCTGAAGTTGTCCGCCAATCCCAGTCCCTAATACTAAACCTCACCCCCTTGAGTGAGTGAGTGACTAGGGCGTGTGAACCTTGTCAGAGTGTAAACATAGGTAAGAATTTCCAGAGCCCAGGGAAGTGGCTGAGAGGAAATGTGGCAGCCTATTTGGAGTATATGGCAAATTTTGAGTTAATGGCCTCTGAGCAGTGGAACGCTGCCTATTGGCTTTGGCTATTTTCCAAAGTCCAGTTTCTTATAAACTGACCTTGGTGGTCCTACAGCAGACTGCTCTGACCCTGAGAAACTGTGTGCAACCATAGTAACCAGACAGCAGGCTCTGTGTAACCTTGAGTGAGCTCTCCTATGTCCTGACCAAGTAAAGCTCCTACATGAGAAACTGCTCGTACTTTTCTGCCTACTTAAGTGTTAACCTGACGTCCATTAAATCAACACCTGGATAAGCATGTAGACTTGGTGTCCTTCTCTGTGTCACCCTGTCTCTCTCTTTCTCCTAGCCCTCTCTCAGTTGGTATTCAGCTGTCACTGCTGGCCAGTGACAAGGAACTAGACCTGGAATGCATTTGGAAGTGGATTTCACTGAAAGTAAACCATCCAGGTACAGCAATAAATTTCTCCTGGTTTTTGTAGACACTTTCTCAGGATGGGTGGAAGCTTTTCCCACAAAGAAAGAAACCTGCCTGGTCATGGCCAAAAAGATTCTGGAAGACATTTTTCCTCGGTTTGGTATTCCAAAGGTAATTGGTCAGACAATGGGTCAACCTTCATTGCTCAGTTAAGCCAGGAGGTGGCCAGGTTTCTGGGGCTTGACTGTAAGTTACATTGTGCTTATAGACCCCAAAGTTCAGGACATTTAGAGAGAATGAATAGAACTCTCAAAGAGATTCTCACCAAATTGAACATGGAGACTGGCGGTGACAAGGCGGTGCTCCTTCCCTTGGCCCTCTTTAGGGTCAGAAATACTCTCTCCATATAGGTTTAACAAACTTCGAACTACTATATGGGTTTCTGTTCCCTGACTCTTCTTGGGTACCCCCTTGATAAAACTAGTGGTAAATCTGACTTGTACAGGCTGAAAGAATTGCAGCTTATTCAGAAAGAAATTTGGAGCAAGGTTGGCAGTGCATATGTTCCTCGGTCCTTTTAGGTGCCCCATCAGTTCCACGTTGAAGATCTGGTATATGTGCAGTGACATGGCAGCCAGAATCTGGAACCTCAGTTGAAGGGTCCTTATTACATCTTCCTCACCACGCCACCTGCCGTCAAAATAGAGGGCATCATAGCTTGAATCCACGTGCCACATGTTAAGCCGGCTTTTCATCAACCTGCAACACCTGGAAACTCCAAGCCTCCAGCTACCGGCTGAAACTGAAACTCATCAGGGACAATAAACTCTCAGACAAGAACTCCCCTTTTTCTGGGAAAGTATAAGTGCAGTTCAGGTCCTGATGCTCCAGAAAGAGTATCAACCTCTCCATGAGGTTGATCCACAATTTTAGGGTTAAAATTGAGGCAAAAAAGGGGGGGTGAGAGACCACCTGGGAATGAGAAAAACAACAGTGATTATTTGAATTGAAGTCAGGTGTAGATAACTCTTGAAGGAAAGGGTCAACTGTTCTGAGAACAACTATCTACAACCACCGGTAAACTATCTACAACCAGCTGTACACTACCTAAAACCAGGTGTAAACTATCTTCATGCTATTCTTGCTGAACAATCAATGTATAGAGCAAAAGTGGCTTCAATTTCAGGTATAAAACCCTGTCTTTTGCATATTTAGGGCTGTCTCCTGTCTTTGTAGGGGGACCCTATAGAAATTGGAATAAAATTCTTGCTTTTGCCTCAAGTTGTGGTCTATGAGTGTTCCTGGGAAGTGCACAATCCTGAGCTCCTGAGCAGTGAGACTCCAGGTCTAACAACATGAAACTAAAATGCTTTTGCCATCCATTCTTTAGGTGGTGAAGCAGCTTATAAAATGGGAAACCACTGTTCCAGCTATGCAACAGACAGGTTTATATCTAGACCATTCAAAGAAGTCATAAAATGTAAACATGAAGAAACAAACAAACAAACAATCTAGAAAAGATCATCCTGAGTGAGGTATCTCAGAAGCAGAAAGACATACACGGTATATACTCGATTTTAAGTGGAGGCTAGACCTATAATATAGGATAAACATTCTAAAATCTATAAGAAGATAAACAAAAAGATAAACAAGAAAGAGGATCTGGGTTAAGATGATCAATCCTCACGTAGAAAGACAAAAGGGATGGACATAGGAGAAAACAAGAAACAGGACCCTAGCCTACCACAGAGGACCTGGGAAAGACTCTACCTAGTAGTATATCAAAGCAGGTGCTGAGAATCATAACCAAACCTTGGGCAGAGCACAGGGAATCATATAAAAAAAGGGGGAGTTAGTGTGACCTGGAGAGGGCAGGAACTCCACAAGGACCAAATATATCAGGGCACAAGGGTCTTTTATGAGACTGTATCTCCAACCAAGGACAATGTACGCATAGAACCTAGCACCCGTGCTCAAATATAGTCCATGTTAGCTCTGTCTCCAAGTGGGTACCATACTAAGTGGAACAGGGACTATTACAGACATGAACTCAATGGCTGGCTCTTTGACTTCCCCCCTCACAAGGCAGGATCAGATTTGCTAGGCCACAGAGGAGGACATTGCAGCAAACCTGATGATGCCTGATAATCTAGGGTCAGTTGGAACAGGCAGAAGCCCTCGCCTATCAGTAGACTTGGAAAGGTGTAGGTAGTAGATGAGGGAAGGAGGGTAGGAAAGGGAGGGAATGAGGGGACTGGTCTACAGCTTGGATACAAAGTTAATAAACTGTATCTAATATTAAAAAAATAAAAAGTAAAAAAGTGGAACATAAAACAAAGTTCCTAAAGATGAAACACAAAATGCTGACAGTTTTTTGTTTCTTTGAAAACAGAATTTTTTTTCTGAACAATTTTCCTGTCCCAGGCTCTCTTTATAGAACAACCTGTGCTTGAACGCACAGAGATCCACCTACCTTTAACTTCCTGAGTGCTAGGAATGCAGGCGCTCACCAACAGCCCTAGGTGCTGACAGTTTATTTAGTTTTAGCATTTTATTTTTGTTGTTGTTTCATGCACTACATCTGAACTGCAGTTTCCTCTTCCTCCACTCCTCCCAGACACAATCTATCCACCACTACTCTGCCCAACTCTGCCCAGCTCACCTCTCCTTCATCCACTGCTTTTTTTCCATTTATTTTATTTTCAATGAAAAAAAATGTGATGGCATAGCAAGTTATAATAAAACTAGGAACAATCCCTCACATCAGAGTTGGTCAAAGCAATACATGAGGAGAGAAAGTGTAGCTAAAGCAGGAAAAAGAGTCAGAGACACCCCCATTCTCACTGTTGGAAGTCCCTCAGCGAAATCAGGATAATAATCATAATTGTATGCCAACAACCTTGCTCACAAGACTCATAGAATGTTTATGTTTTTGTCCTTCAGTCTCTGATCCCCTATGAACTCAGTTGACTCAGTGGGCCATGTGCTTGTTGTGTCCTTAATATCTCTGGTTCCTACAATACATATTCCCTCATTTGTGGGGTTCCCCTGGATACATCATTGTGTTTGGATAAGGGTCTCTGCATCTGTTCCCATGAGATGCCTCGTGATGTCTCTCTGATGACAACTGGGCTAGGCACTCATCAATGATTATAGCATAGTATCTTTCATTGTCACTTTTTGTCTGTCATGTTTACAGATATCGTGTGTCTCTAGGTTATCTTGACTCTGGTTCATGGTCATCCAGGCAGTGTCAGGCATGGACTTCCCCTCATGGTGTGGGCCTCAATGTGTTTTCTGGAGTGTATTTCACATTATTGGGTTGGGGTTTTCCTTCTAGTATCTTCTGTAGGGCTGGATGGCTGCATATATACTGGGTATAGTAGTCTGGGTTGGCATCGGTGGTCTCTTCGTGTCTGCATGATATCCATCCAAGCCCTTCTGGCTTTCATAGTCTCTGCTGAGAATTCTAGTGTGATTCGGATAGGTCTACTCATTATTTGAATGCTATTTTGGTATTAGCAGTGTCATGCATAGAACAGTTAATTTTCATGGTGTCATCCCCATATAAAATAGAATCTCTGTAACCTGAGAAAATAAAAAATGAACACACTATAATGTGTGCTGAGTGAATTAAGACGAAGAAGGGACTAATTTGAGGTAAAAATAAACTATATATAAATGCTGCAAAAAATTAAAATACTTGTAATTCAATTATGATATTTTAGAATATAACTGCATCAAAAAATTTAATTCCTATGCCATCAATATACCCAAAAATGTATGTAGCATTTTGCCTTTGCATGATGATGAATATTTTTCTATAACTCCTCATATGAAAAGTACTGTTGTTTAAGTGATTTCTGAATGAATTACATAACATTATTAAAAGCAGAAAATTTGGTAGTTCTATGTGAAAGATAATTATATGCATAGTTTATGTTCCCTCTAACTCTCTCTTTATAGGAAAGGATTTATGAAAATGATTTACAATCTGTGAGTCAATTAATTCAACAGTGGATGCCTAAAAATGGAAAATCGAGGAATCTATCAGTGGCTTAGTCCATGAGGCTGGTTGGCTCAACTCACCTTCATATACACAGAACTCCTCAAGAAGAAGGTTCTATAGTCAATGAAGAAATAGACTTGCTACCAAAGCGAAAAAGAAGAGGCAAAGAGTAAAACATTCCTTCTTCCATGTCCTTGTATAGGTTTCCAGTAGAAGATGAGGCAAAGATGAGTGGTTGGTTTTGCAGTATGAAGATATGGATTAAAGTTATATTTTTCAGCTTTATAGATCCAGAAGAGAAGTAGAGAAAACTATTTCAAACAAGCAAGAGTACTTTACAATTGTGTCCTTAATTTGGGTGTTTTGCTTAATTCCATATGCAGTCAAGTTAAAATCCAAGAGTCATGATCACACCTCTTTTCAGCTTGAAAGATAATCATATCTCCTCTTTACATTAACTTCCAAATGAAAAGAATAACAGGTCATAGTAATGCCTAAAAATAATTTAATGACGCAGAGTACAACAGCAGACAAATTACATATTTATCTTGATAATAACTGAAGCTAACATTATATAACTGTCCTTCAAAACCGTCCAGGTTAGAAACAACAAAGTCCAGGTTAGAAAAAACTCTCCACCGCCGCTGGGCCACTCCACAACACCTCCCTCATAGGGCAACCCACATTAAGCACAAGGATTCACCTCCCACCTGCTAGGTGTTTATAGGGTCCCTAGGTCCAGACCAAGCATGCTCCTTATTTGATGGCTCAGTCTCTGCAAGCCCCCTGGGGGCTGGGGCAGCTGTTTCTGTTGGTCTTCTTGTGAGGTTCCTCGCACCTCCAGGGCCTTCCATCTTTTCCCCAACACTTACTCAGGATCGCTAGAGCTCTGCACCTTTCTTAGGTGCAAGTCTGAGCATCTGTCCAAGCTTATTTCTGGCTGGAGTCTCTGAGACAATGGTCAGGTTAGGGTCCAGGCAACCGGGTTTTACAGTCCCAATTCTGGGCGTTCTCAATGTGGTCAAATATCGTCCAACAGAGCCTGATATTCTTCTTCTGTGAGAGGAGCCTCGAGTGTTGGTTCGATCTGCTCCCATGGTACATCTGGGTCCAGAGCGGCTGGTCCCTGTTCCTCTTCCACTGTTCTCGCCAGTTGCTCCAGGAAGAGCTGGACAGGGCAGGAGTTGCTGGATTCTGGGTAGGCCTCTGTGAAGAAGGTGAGTTCGGGTCTTGACATCAACGCTTCTGCACACTGGCCTCCTGCAGAACCCGATGTCAACAAGCTGTCGCGGGAAGCCTCCTGCTCAATGCAACACGATGCTCCAGGAGCCCTTTCCGGGCCAGGAGAGGCAGGCAGGTCCTCACCTTTAGCTGTGCTGCCTCCAGCGCGGCCTTTCTGCCTGGCCTTTCTGTTCTGGAACCATATGTGGACGGTGTCCTCAGGCAAACCTGTGCTCAGGGCCAGTTGCACCCTCGTGGCATAGTCTGGGGATGGAGAGATCTCAAAAGCTTGCACTAGCATGCTGATCTGCGCTGGACTAAGCCGCGTTCGAGGCCTTCTCCGTTCTGAGGGCGGGCCTCTTGCTTGTTGTACCCTGGCGACAAGCTTTTCAGGAGGCTGTTGGGAGGCTTCATGGCTGGAGCCTGCGGTGGTCTGCTTTGAGGTCTTCCTCGACATGCCAGTTCTATTTCTGCGGTTTTGAAACCACACGCGGATGGAGGACTCTGGAACTCCGAATTCCCTGGCCAGTTCCTGCCTGGTCCTGAAGCTCGGGTAAGGTGTCTTGGCGAAAACTGAGAGCAAGACCTCCTTCTGCTTGGCCTGCCAAACAGTCTTTTGACGCCGGGATGTCTTTGCCGTGCTGCAGCCACCCACATCTGCCTGATCTTCCATCCTGCTGAAGACACTTTGACAGGAGTTCTTCCTCTCCAGTGTGTACTCAGAACAACACCCAGGAAAGTGCAGACTATGGCAAATGCGTAAATTAGTCTGCTGCTCACCCTTAAATACCGACCTGAAGCCCCACCCACTCCCTCGAGGCCTCCAATTACAGGCCAAACCGTGGAACGCTCTTCTGCTTCCAAACTGTGAAACCCTTCCTTCCTCTTGCGAATTTTCCCATATCCCACCCTAAAGCAGCCTTTCCAGAAACAGTTGGCCTTGTGTTCTACCCAAATTCCACTGCTTAGCTCACAGTACGCACCTGTGTTGGCCCACAAGGAGTTTGAGGGGAGAGTCTAAGGCACGGCTTCTGATGATCAGGCAAGGAGAAGAGGCATAAGCCAGGAGCAGTCTTTGCCTACTTTCACAAGGTCATTCATTCAGCTCTGGCTGATGCTCAAGGAGGAACGTGGCTAGAACAGATCTTGCACTCTGCGTGTGCCGTCTGCCTTAAGTTCCTTTGAGCTCCAGTCACCCGGTGTATGATTTCAACAATCTAAATATGGTTAGGACCCTGCAAGTCTAAGCATTTGGGCAAAGAGTAGACTTATCCTGCAGAAAGACTCCTGGAATTATTTCTGAATTTCTCCTTCAGTGGCAGACTACAGAAGGTGTCAACTTCACTCTTGGACCCTCTGGTTCCACCTATTTAATCCACCATACACTTTGTGCGTGTAGAAGGCAATCTCCCACAGCCTTTCTTGAATGTCTGATGGAGGCATACAGCTGGTTTACAACCTATGACCCTACCTCAGATGAGTGTAAGCCAATGGTGACTATAATCTTTATAGACCAGTCAGCCAGAGATATTTGTAGAAAGCTCCAGAAAATAAAGGGTTTACAGGACAAGTCGTTGAAGGATTTAGTGCAGGTGGCAGAAAAGGTTTTAGACAGCTGGGATATGGAAGAAGAGAAAGAGGAAAGAAAGCAGAAAGAGCAGGAAGTGAGAGAAAGAGAAAGGAAAAGAGGCAAGACAGAAAGTTGACTAAGATCCTGGCCACTGTAGTGCAGTCATAATGATAGGGAGAGAGTTCCTGGAAATCAGAGGGGCCCTCTGTCTAAGGAATAGTATGCCTATTGCAAGGAGAAAGGACACTGGATCAAGAATTGTCCCAAAAGAAAATTGAAGCCCTACACCGGGACCTGGCACACTTCTGGGCCACCAATCCCCAGGTAACTCTTTTCTGATATGTGGATCATATACTATTAGCTGCAGATTATAAAGAAACCTTACTTGAAGCCACAGATCAGCTGTTGCAAGAGCTGGGTGACCTTGGCTGTAGACTGTCGGCGAAAAATGCTCATCTCTGCAGGAAACAGGTCAGTTAAGAGGTGGCTATCGGAGGCTAGAAAAGAGACTGTACTTTATATTCCCCCTTCATGGACTACTGAACAACTGAGGGAAATTTTAAGTAAAGAAGTATTTGCCAAGATGGCAGCCCCTCTGTATCCCCTTACAAAGGGCATTGATTCTTGCATCTGGGGAAAGGATGAACAAGCTGCATTTGATAATATCAAACAAGCCTAATGTCTGCCCCAGCTTTGGTACTCAGATTGTGACCAAAACCTTCCATCTCTATGTGGCCGAGAATCAGGGAATGGCCAACAGATGCTAACACAGTAAATTGGACCCTGGAAGAGACTAGTAGCCTATCTATCCAAAAAGCTTGATTCAGCAGCGGCAGGATGGCCAACCTGCCTGTGAGTAATAGCAGCAGTGGCGGCACTAGTAAACGATGCAGACAAACTGACTCTGGGACAGGACCTCACCATCTATGCTCGTCTTGCTCCTGAGAGTGTCATAAGGCAGCCAACTGATCGCTGGCTCAAGAACACCTGTATGACATAATACCAGGCTTTGCTATTGAATAAAGGTAGAGTCACCCTTGCCCTGGCTATGAAGCTAAACCCTGCCACCCTATTGTAGGATCCAGAAATCCAGACCATGGAGCATAATTTGCAGGTTCTAGCAAAGGAACAGGGATGGCGAAAGGACTTGAAAGAGCAACCAATTCCTGATGCGGAGGTGACATACTATATGGATCGGAGCAGTTTTTTGTAGAACGGAAAGAGAAAGGCAGAGGCAGTGGTGGTAAATGGACATAAGGTATTCTGGGCCCAGGCGTTGCCGGAGGGCACATCTGTTCAGGGAGCTGAATTGATTGTTTTAATCCAAGCATTAACTCTGGAAAAGGGTAAAAAGACAAACATCTACACTGATAGTTGGTTCACCTTACCAACAGCCCATGTACATGGGGCCATCTATCAGCAGAGAGGCCTGCTAACATCAGCCGGTAAAGAGATAAAAAATAAAAAATGAGATTCTGGCTTTGGTCAATGCCCTGTTGCTGCCCGACAAGGTAAGCATTATTCATTTCCCGGGACAGCAGAAGGGGACTTCCAGGGCAGCAAAGGGGGATAACATGGCCAATCGGGAGGCTAAAGCAGCTGCTAGAGGAAACTCTGTCCTGGTGGTACTAACTGCTGAACTGCCCAGAGAAGAATGACTAAACTACTCAGAAAGTGACTTAAAGTTAACATGGCAAAAAAAAAAAAAAAAAAAAAAAAAAAAACCAAAAGGGGATATTTGACACCGACGTGGGGGCATGGATTAACTCCAAAGGTAAGATCACTCTACCTCAGGAAGATGCTGAGAGATTAATAACTCAGATGTATAAATGGATTCACTTGAAGGCAAAGAAATTGGCTGAAGTTGTCCGCCAATCCCAGTCCCTAATACTAAACCTCACCCCCTTGAGTGAGTGAGTGACTAGGGCGTGTGAACCTTGTCAGAGTGTAAACATAGGTAAGAATTTCCAGAGCCCAGGGAAGTGGCTGAGAGGAAATGTGGCAGCCTATTTGGAGTATATGGCAAATTTTGAGTTAATGGCCTCTGAGCAGTGGAACGCTGCCTATTGGCTTTGGCTATTTTCCAAAGTCCAGTTTCTTATAAACTGACCTTGGTGGTCCTACAGCAGACTGCTCTGACCCTGAGAAACTGTGTGCAACCATAGTAACCAGACAGCAGGCTCTGTGTAACCTTGAGTGAGCTCTCCTATGTCCTGACCAAGTAAAGCTCCTACATGAGAAACTGCTCGTACTTTTCTGCCTACTTAAGTGTTAACCTGACGTCCATTAAATCAACACCTGGATAAGCATGTAGACTTGGTGTCCTTCTCTGTGTCACCCTGTCTCTCTCTTTCTCCTAGCCCTCTCTCAGTTGGTATTCAGCTGTCACTGCTGGCCAGTGACAAGGAACTAGACCTGGAATGCATTTGGAAGTGGATTTCACTGAAAGTAAACCATCCAGGTACAGCAATAAATTTCTCCTGGTTTTTGTAGACACTTTCTCAGGATGGGTGGAAGCTTTTCCCACAAAGAAAGAAACCTGCCTGGTCATGGCCAAAAAGATTCTGGAAGACATTTTTCCTCGGTTTGGTATTCCAAAGGTAATTGGTCAGACAATGGGTCAACCTTCATTGCTCAGTTAAGCCAGGAGGTGGCCAGGTTTCTGGGGCTTGACTGTAAGTTACATTGTGCTTATAGACCCCAAAGTTCAGGACATTTAGAGAGAATGAATAGAACTCTCAAAGAGATTCTCACCAAATTGAACATGGAGACTGGCGGTGACAAGGCGGTGCTCCTTCCCTTGGCCCTCTTTAGGGTCAGAAATACTCTCTCCATATAGGTTTAACAAACTTCGAACTACTATATGGGTTTCTGTTCCCTGACTCTTCTTGGGTACCCCCTTGATAAAACTAGTGGTAAATCTGACTTGTACAGGCTGAAAGAATTGCAGCTTATTCAGAAAGAAATTTGGAGCAAGGTTGGCAGTGCATATGTGCCTGGGTCCTTTTAGGTGCCCCATCAGTTCCACGTTGAAGATCTGGTATATGTGCAGTGACATGGCAGCCAGAATCTGGAACCTCAGTTGAAGGGTCCTTATTACATCTTCCTCACCACGCCACCTGCCGTCAAAATAGAGGGCATCATAGCTTGAATCCACGTGTCACATGTTAAGCCGGCTTTTCATCAACCTGCAACACCTGGAAACTCCAAGCCTCCAGCTACCGGCTGAAACTGAAACTCATCAGGGACAATAAACTCTCAGACAAGAACTCCCCTTTTTCTGGGAAAGTATAAGTGCAGTTCAGGTCCTGATGCTCCAGAAAGAGTATCAACCTCTCCATGAGGTTGATCCACAATTTTAGGGTTAAAATTGAGGCAAAAAAGGGGGGGTGAGAGACCACCTGGGAATGAGAAAAACAACAGTGATTATTTGAATTGAAGTCAGGTGTAGATAACTCTTGAAGGAAAGGGTCAACTGTTCTGAGAACAACTATCTACAACCACCTGTAAACTATCTACAACCAGCTGTATACTACCTAAAACCAGGTGTAAACTATCTTCATGCTATTCTTGCTGAACAATCAATGTATAGAGCAAAAGTGGCTTCAATTTCAGGTATAAAACCCTGTCCTTTGCATATTTAGGGCTGTCTCCTGTCTTTGTAGGGGGACCCTATAGAAATTGGAATAAAACTCTTGCTTTTGCCTCAAGTTGTGGTCTATGAGTGTTCCTGGGAAGTGCACAATCCTGAGCTCCTGAGCAGTGAGACTCCAGGTCTAACAACATGAAACTAAAACACTTTTGCCATCCATTCTTTAGGTGGTGAAGCAGCTTATAAAATGGGAAACCACTGTTCCAGCTATGCAACAGACAGGTTTATATCTAGACCATTCAAAGAAGTCATAAAATGTAAACATGAAGAAACAAACAAACAAACAATCTAGAAAAGATCATCCTGAGTGAGGTATCTCAGAAGCAGAAAGACATACACGGTATATACTCGATTTTAAGTGGAGGCTAGACCTATAATATAGGATAAACATACTAAAATCTATAAGAAGATAAACAAAAAGATAAACAAGAAAGAGGACCTGGGTTAAGATGATCAATCCTCACGTAGAAAGACAAATGGGATGGACATAGGAGAAAACAAGAAACAGGACCCTAGCCTACCACAGAGGACCTGGGAAAGACTCTACCTAGTAGTATATCAAAGCAGGTGCTGAGACTCATAACCAAACCTTGGGCAGAGCAAAGGGAATCATATAAAAAAAGGGGGAGTTAGTGTGACCTGGAGAGGGCAGGAACTCCACAAGGACCAAATATATCAGGGCACAGGGGTCTTTTATGAGACTGTATCTCCAACCAAGGACAATGTACGCATAGAACCTAGCACCCCTGCTCAAATATAGTCCATGTTAGCTCTGTTTCCAAGTGGGTACCATACTAAGTGGAACAGGGACTATTACAGACATGAACTCAATGGCTGGCTCTTTGACTTCCCCCCTCACAAGGCAGGATCAGATTTGCTAGGCCACAGAGGAGGACATCGCAGCAAACCTGATGATTCCTGATAATCTAGGGTCAGTTGGAACAGACAGAAGCCCTCGCCTATCAGTAGACTTGGAAAGGTGTAGGTAGTAGATGAGGGAAGGAGGGTAGGAAAGGGAGGGAATGAGGGGACTGGTCTACAGCTTGGATACAAAGTTAATAAACTGTATCTAATATTAAAAAAATAAAAAGTAAAAAAGTGGAACATAAAACAAAGTTCCTAAAGATGAAACACAAAATGCTGACAGTTTTTTGTTTCTTTGAAAACAGAATTTTTTTTCTGAACAATTTTCCTGTCCCAGGCTCTCTTTATAGAACAACCTGTGCTTGAACGCACAGAGATCCACCTACCTTTAACTTCCTGAGTGCTAGGAATGCAGGCGCTCACCAACAGCCCTAGGTGCTGACAGTTTATTTAGTTTTAGCATTTTATTTTTGTTGTTGTTTCATGCACTACATCTGAACTGCAGTTTCCTCTTCCTCCACTCCTCCCAGACACAATCTATCCACCACTACTCTGCCCAACTCTGCCCAGCTCACCTCTCCTTCATCCACTGCTTTTTTTCCATTTATTTTATTTTCAATGAAAAAAAAATGTGATGGCATAGCAAGTTATAATAAAACTAGGAACAATCCCTCACATCAGAGTTGGTCAAAGCAATACATGAGGAGAGAAAGTGTAGCTAAAGCAGGAAAAAGAGTCAGAGACACCCCCATTCTCACTGTTGGAAGTCCCTCAGCGAAATCAGGATAATAATCATAAGGTGTATGCCAACAACCTAGCTCACAAGACTCATAGAATGTTTATGTTTTTGTCCTTCAGTCTCTGATCCCCTATGAACTCAGTTGACTCAGTGGGCCATGTGCTTGTTGTGTCCTTAATATCTCTGGTTCCTACAATACATATTCCCTCATTTGTGGGGTTCCCCTGGATACATCATTGTGTTTGGATAAGGGTCTCTGCATCTGTTCCCATGAGATGCCTCGTGATGTCTCTCTGATGACAACTGGGCTAGGCACTCATCAATGATTATAGCATAGTATCTTTCATTGTCACTTTTTGTCTGTCATGTTTACAGATATCGTGTGTCTCTAGGTTATCTTGACTCTGGTTCATGGTCATCCAGGCAGTGTCAGGCATGGACTTCCCCTCATGGTGTGGGCCTCAATGTGTTTTCTGGAGTGTATTTCACATTATTGGGTTGGGGTTTTCCTTCTAGTATCTTCTGTAGGGCTGGATGGCTGCATATATACTGGGTATAGTAGTCTGGGTTGGCATCGGTGGTCTCTTCGTGTCTGCATGATATCCATCCAAGCCCTTCTGGCTTTCATAGTCTCTGCTGAGAATTCTAGTGTGATTCGGATAGGTCTACTCATTATTTGAATGCTATTTTGGTATTAGCAGTGTCATGCATAGAACAGTTAATTTTCATGGTGTCATCCCCATATAAAATAGAATCTCTGTAACCTGAGAAAATAAAAAATGAACACACTATAATGTGTGTTGAGTGAATTAAGACGAAGAAGGGACTAATTTGAGGTAAAAATAAACTATATATAAATGCTGCAAAAAATTAAAATACTTGTAATTCAATTATGATATTTTAGAATATAACTGCATCAAAAAATTTAATTCCTATGCCATCAATATACCCAAAAATGTAGGTAGCATTTTGCCTTTGCATGATGATGAATATTTTTCTATAACTCCTCATATGAAAAGTACTGTTGTTTAAGTGATTTCTGAATGAATTACATAACATTATTAAAAGCAGAAAATTTGGTAGTTCTATGTGAAAGATAATTATATGCATAGTTTATGTTTCCCTCTAACTCTCTCTTTATAGGAAAGGATTTATGAAAATGATTTACAATCTGTGAGTCAATTAATTCAACAGTGGATGCCTAAAAATGGAAAATCGAGGAATCTATCAGTGGCTTAGTCCATGAGGCTGGTTGGCTCAACTCACCTTCATATACACAGAACTCCTCAAGAAGAAGGTTCTATAGTCAATGAAGAAATAGACTTGCTACCAAAGCGAAAAAGAACAGGCAAAGAGTAAAACATTCCTTCTTCCATGTCCTTGTATAGGTTTCCAGTAGAAGATGAGGCAAAGATGAGTGGTTGGTTTTGCAGTATGAAGATATGGATTAAAGTTATATTTTTCAGCTTTATAGATCCAGAAGAGAAGTAGAGAAGACTATTTCAAACAAGCAAGAGTACTTTACAATTGTGTCCTTAATTTGGGTGTTTTGCTTGATTCCATATGCAGTCAAGTTAAAAACCAAGAGTCATGATCACACCTCTTTTCAGCTTGAAAGATAATCATATCTCCTCTTCACATTAACTTCCAAATGAAAAGAATAACAGGTCATAGTAATGCCTAAAAATAATTTAATGACGCAGAGTACAACAGCAGACAAATTACATATTTATCTTGATAATAACTGAAGCTAACATTATATAACTGTCCTTCAAAACCGTCCAGGTTAGAAACAACAAAATCCAGGTTAGAAACAACTCTCCACCGCCGCTGGGCCACTCCACAACACCTCCCTCATAGGGCAACCCACATTAAGCACAAGGATTCACCTCCCACCTGCTAGGTGTATATAGGGTCCCTAGGTCCAGACCAAGCATGCTCCTTATTTGATGGCTCAGTCTCTGCAAGCCCCCTGGGGGCTGGGGCAGCTGTTTCTGTTGGTCTTCTTGTGAGGTTCCTCGCACCTCCAGGGCCTTCCATCTTTTCCCCAACACTTACTCAGGATCGCTAGAGCTGTGCACCTTTCTTAGGTGCAAGTCTGAGCATCTGTCCAAGCTTATTTCTGGCTGGAGTCTCTGAGACAATGGTCAGGTTAGGGTCCAGGCAACCGGGTTTTACAGTCCCAATTCTGGGCGTTCTCAATATGGTCAAATATCGTCCAACAGAGCCTGATATTCTTCTTCTGTGAGAGGAGCCTCGAGTGTTGGTTCGATCTGCTCCCATGGTACATCTGGGTCCAGAGCGGCTGGTCCCTGTTCCTCTTCCACTGTTCTCGCCAGTTGCTCCAGGAAGAGCTGGACAGGGCAGGAGTTGCTGGATTCTGGGTAGGCCTCTGTGAAGAAGGTGAGTTCGGGTCTTGACATCAACGCTTCTGCACACTGGCCTCCTGCAGAACCCGATGTCAACAAGCTTTCGCGGGAAGCCTCCTGCTCAATGCAACACGATGCTCCAGGAGCTCTTTCCGGGCCAGGAGAGGCAGGCAGGTCCTCACCTTTAGCTGTGCTGCCTCCAGCGCGGCCTTTCTGCCTGGCCTTTCTGTTCTGGAACCATATGTGGACGGTGTCCTCAGGCAAACCGGTGCTCAGGGCCAGTTGCACCCTCGTGGCATAGTCTGGGGATGGAGAGATCTCAAAAGCTTGCACTAGCATGCTGATCTGCGCTGGACTAAGCCGCGTTCGAGGCCTTCTCCGTTCTGAGGGCGGGCCTCTTGCTTGTTGTACCCTGGCGACAAGCTTTTCAGGAGGCTGTTGGGAGGCTTCATGGCTGGAGCCTGCGGTGGTCTGCTTTGAGGTCTTCCTCGACAGGCCAGTTCTATTTCTGCGGTTTTGAAACCACACGCGGATGGAGGACTCTGGAACTCCGAATTCCCTGGCCAGTTCCTGCCTGGTCCTGAAGCTCGGGTAAGGTGTCTTGGCGAAAACTGAGAGCAAGACCTCCTTCTGCTTGGCCTGCCAAACAGTCTTTTGACGCCGGGATGTCTTTGCCGTGCTGCAGCCATCCACATCTGCCTGATCTTCCATCCTGCTGAAGACACTTTGACAGGAGTTCTTCCTCTCCAGTGTGTACTCAGAACAACACCCAGGAAAGTGCAGACTATGGCAAATGCGTAAATTAGTCCGCTGCTCACCCTTAAATACCGACCTGAAGCCCCACCCACTCCCTCGAGGCCTCCAATTACAGGCCAAACCGTGGAACGCTCTTCTGCTTCCAAACTGTGAAACCCTTCCTTCCTCTTGCGAATTTTCCCATATCCCACCCTAAAGCAGCCTTTCCAGAAACAGTTGGCCTTGTGTTCTACCCAAATTCCACTGCTTAGCTCACAGTACGCACCTGTGTTGGCCCACAAGGAGTTTGAGGGGAGAGTCTAAGGCACGGCTTCTGATGATCAGGCAAGGAGAAGAGGCATAAGCCAGGAGCAGTCTTTGCCTACTTTAACAAGGTCATTCATTCAGCTCTGGCTGATGCTCAAGGAGGATCGTGGCTAGAACAGATCTTGCACTCTGCGTGTGCCGTCTGCCTTAAGTTCCTTTGAGCTCCAGTCACCCGGTGTATGATTTCAACAATCTAAATATGGTTAGGACCCTGCAAGTCTAAGCATTTGGGCAAAGAGTAGACTTATCCTGCAGAAAGACTCCTGGAATTATTTCTGAATTTCTCCTTCAGTGGCAGGCCACAGAAGGTGTCAAGTTCCCTCTTGGTTCCCTGCCACGGACCGGCCCAGTCGGGCTCCTGTCTTCTGCGGGAGAACAAGGCTTTAGACAGGAAGACACGGTTTCGGCAAAGAATTGACAGAGACACCTTGATGGTTTTGACTCTGCTGCAACTTTACTGAAATCAAGCTAGTATTTTTATAATGATTTCACAAAAGGCACCTTAAAATTGGCATATTTTCCAGAACATTCAGACTTTCACCAAGAATACAAAGTTTACATTTTAACTCAAAATGCAATTAAACATAAAGCAGTACCCACAAATAATCTTGGCCTAGAAACTTTTTGATCAGAGCAAACAAAGGAAAAGAAACCTCAAATATAGTTTTATTATTGCTAACCAATGAAGAGGAAAGTCAGGAGCTAAATCAGATGCCTGCCAAAGTCCTTCTCTATATCAAAATCTAACTACATCTTTGTTAACCCTCCTCCCATATGTCCTGCCCAAGATTTATGATCTTCTCTAGGAACAAGGCACTGAAGGGAGGGGGAAACTCCCGCCAGCTGCACCTCTCATGCTACTATTTCTTAAGAAGGAGCCTATTATTATTTTACTATCCTTAATGCCTATTAATACTAAATTTAATTCATTACTTTTCTTAAACTTATTTTTATTAAAGCCTTTAACAATCTACTAATAATAAATTTCTTTATAAAGTTAATTGTGCTGTTTCAGGTATCACAGGGAAAGATCAAAGAATTTATTATTTTAGCCCCAGAGCCACAACTGAAGAAGCGTAGAAATCTCAGAACACGTCTCTTTTCCAAGTGGGATGAGTTTGCCAGGGACCTTCCAGGGGGCATTATTTCCGAGGAAATCATATCCCCCGCCCTGTAGCTTATGCTACTATGGCGACACTGGCGTGGGTGTGGCAGTTCCTCTGGTTCCACCTATTTAATCCACCATACACTTTGTCCTACTGGAGAAATTTTACAGATTCCTAGAAACTGTATGAACCTTCAGAAGCACACATTGTGGATCCCAAGACTTTTGGGAGAGGATACTGAAGTCATTTCCTTCATTTCAAGGAACAACATTTGTTGCTGCCATTAATTTGGATCTCTGATCATTAGGCACTGTTTTCCAGAACACACAATTTCCGGTACTGCCAAATGTGCCTGTCCTTCCTAAGGGTGCGGCTTTGCCCTAGATGGAGGAGAACAGTAACAGCTGAGAAATTCTAACCCTGCCTTATTTTTGCATCTCATGTTTTACATGTGCCATAATTTTAACTTTTTCCTTGCAGTCCCCATCAACAGTACCTGGGTGTACAATAGATACTGTAGAAGTTATTCTGCTTCTTCCAGAGATCCGCTTTACCATCCCTGAATACACAGGTCCATAAACAGCTGTATTTCCTTTGTAACATAGAAGCCTTGTGGATAGGGTTAGAGGTTTATCTGCAGCCAGATGCAAAGCTGTGCTGCTGCATGCAGTGGTGTGTATCAAGTCTAAAATCCTCAGTTGATATTTTCCTACCTGCCTAGTACCTCATGGCTGCGTGATGGGAGACAGCTCGTATTGTTGCATGAGGGGCCTAAGCCTGACAGGCCCCTCTGTTGGTTTCCTGATGGCAAGAGGTTAGCCTGTATGTCCCTCTTGGGCAGTGATCCCTAGTACAGTGCTTTCCTTTGCCACAGCTGCCATGAAACCCCGGGAACCTTTGCATTCCCTTGGAGCCAGAATCTGCTTGTTCCCTTCTGTGAGTAAAGGGACCACTTGCCTCTGTGTTAACACACCTCCTATTTTGGGTTCTAGAGATTTTAACCTCACAGTTTTTTTTTTTGGTAAATGCCTGGATTCACCCAAAATA
Organism: Meriones unguiculatus; assembly: GCF_030254825.1. Lineage (NCBI taxonomy): Eukaryota > Metazoa > Chordata > Mammalia > Rodentia > Muridae > Meriones > Meriones unguiculatus. The sequence goes on along the minus strand of NW_026843646.1, from coordinate 4,001,194 downwards.
GCACACCAGGTGTTTTGAGAACTGGGAACTCTAGCTGTAGCTTGTCCTGTGAGGTCGGCATGATGCTCCTGAGAGCCAATAGCAGTTGTCTCTCTTAATCATTCATCTCTTGGGGCCGCTCCTCCTTTTCATGCTCTAAATGCTCTCCTACATGTGGTATTTGCAATATCATGTGCCAATAATTGCATCAGTGTTTATCTGGTGTCAGTCTGTTACTGCCTTCTTTAGAGCTGAACCCAATCTCTGTATGAAGTTGGTGAACAGTGTTCTCCAGGGCCTTGAATTACCTTACTGAATGAGGCAGTTGTTTTGCACAGGCTCCTAAACAGATCCCTGCACCCTTAACACTGCAACATGACATTATTCAGTGATTTCATCATCAGAACAAATGAGGGACCACCTGGGAATGAGAAAAACAACTGTTATTATTTGAATTGAAGCCAGGTGCAGATAGCTCTTGAAGGGCAGGGTGAACTGTTCTGAGAAACAACCAGCTGTAAAGTATAGAGCAAAAGTGATCTGATTTTCAGGCATAAAAACCCTGTGCTTTGCATGTTCAGGGTCATGTCCTGTCTTTGGAGGTGCGACCTATCTCGACAGCAATAAAACCTTTTGCTATTGCATTGAGATGTGGTCTGTGATTGTTCCTGTGAAGGGCGCAATCCTGAGCTCCTGAGCAGTGAGACTCCAGGTCTTACATTTTGGTGCGTTGCCCAGAAAACAGCGTGCCCTTCCTTAACCCTCAACAGACTGGGCTCAGAGGTCGAGCTCGGAACAGGTTAGTCTGATTTCTGGTATACCACTGTTTCTCTTTAGTCACCTAACTGGACCTTTTTGGTCGTCTGCTCAGTCACTGCGATAGACATATTTGTCAGAATATCGATTGACTGGGAACTGGAGGACATTCCGGATTCCATTTGGGGAGGCTAGGTCCTGCATGGTCTTCCTCCCATCTGTTTCTCTTCAGAGACAGCTGCCGTGAGGCAGCCTCTCAATCAGAATTCTGTGGTACCACCCAAAAGGGTGTCCTTGTCAAATTGCCTGTCTTGTTCTTTTTGTCTCTATCATTGTTGCTTCTTTGACTTTCTTGATGGATGACTTTATTATAGGACAGGCTGTGACTATCATGTCTTGGAGGTGAGATACAAGGCACATATTTCTTTGAATATGTCCTATTCTCACACCAGCCCACTTGGGATGATTGCCAGCTACTCTTGCAGGCCCTTTTGACTAGTGAGGAAGGAGACGGGTCCTCCTTTAGACAAGAAAGACTGTGCCAGGAATGGACAGGAGGCCTTCCATCCTCCCTAATGAGATTGATGATGGCTTTCCCCTCACCCACCCCAACTGGGATTACAACGTATCCAGATGTAGGGAATGCCTGCAGGTCTACCGCCAGACTCTACTATCATGTGTCCATGGGGCCGCTCAAAAGCCCACCATTTTGATGAAGGTAAGAGAGATGGTTCAGGAGCCAGATGAATCTCCCACAGCCTTTCTTCAATGGCTGATGGAGGCATATAGCTGGTTTACACCTTATGACCCTACCTCAGATGAGTATAAGGCAATGGTGACTATAATCTTTATAGACCAGTCAGCCAGAGATATTTGTAGAAAACTCCAGAAAATAGAGGGTTTACAGGAAAAGTCGTTAAAGGATTTAGTGCAGGTAGCAGAAAAGTTTTTTTACAGCCGGGAGATGAAAGAAGAGAAAGAGGAAAGAAAGCAAAATGAGCAGGAAGTGAGAGAAAGAGAAAGGATAAGAGGCAAGACAGAAAGTTGACTAAGATCCTGGCCACCACAGTGCAGTCATAATGATAGGGAGAGAGTTCCTGGAAATCGGAGGGGCCCTCTGTCTAAGGATCAGTGTGCCTATTGCAAGGAGAAAGGACATTGGATCCAGGATTGTCCCAAATGGAAGATGAAGCCCTACACTTAAACCTGGCGCACCTCCAGGCTACCAATCCCCAGGTAACTCATCTCCAATATGTGGATGATATACTATTAGCAGCAGATTGTAAAGAAAGTTGTTTTGACGCCACCGACCAGCTGTTGCAAGAGATGGGTGAGCTCAGCTACAGCGAAAAACTCCCATCCTGCAGGTCAGTTACCTGGGATATATATTAAAAGCGGGAAAGAGATGGCCTTCGGAGGCTAGAAAAGAGACTGTATTTCACATTCCCCCTCCAGGGACTACTGAACAACTGAGGGAAATTTTCGGTACAGCAGGGTTTTGCTGGCTGTGGATTCCGGGGTTTGCCAAGATGGTAGCCCTTCTGCATGCCCTTACAAAGGGCAATGACTCTTTCATCTGGGGAAAGGATGAACAAGCTGCATTTGATAATATCAAACAAGCCTTAATATTGGCTCCTGCATTGGGACTCCCTGATGTAACCAAACCCTTCCATCTCTATGTGGCTGAGAATCAGGGAATGGTCAATGGGGTGCTAACACAGAAAATTGGACCCTGGAAGAGACCGGTAGCCTATCTATCCAAAACACTTGATTCACTAGTGGCAAGATGGCCAACCTGCCTGGAAATAATAGAAGCAGTGGCGGCACTAGTATAACATGCAGACAAACTGACTCTGGGACAGGACCTCACCATCTGTGCTCCTCATGCCCTTGAGAGTGTCATAAGGCAGCCACCTGATTGCTGGCTCATGAATGCCCGCATGACACATTACCAAGCCTTGCTTTTGAATGATGATAAAGTCACCTTTGCCCCGGCTACAGGGCTAAACCCTGCCACCTTATTGCCAGATCCACAAATCCAGGTTCTAGCAGAGGAACAGGGATGGCGAAAGGACATGAAAGATCAGCCTCTGCCCTACTGTGAGATGACATACTATATGGATGGGAGCAGTTTTGGGAGAATGGGAAAAGAAAGGCAATGGCAGCAGTAATAGATGGACATAAGTTAATATGGGTCCAGGCGTTACTGAAGGGCACTTCTGCTCAGCGAGCTGAATTGGTTGCTTTAACACAGACATTAACTCTGGGAAAGGGTAAAAAGAAACATCTACTCTGATAGTCAGTACACCTTCGCAACAGCCCATGTGCAAGGGACCATCTATCATCAGAGAGGCCTGCTAACATCAGCTGGTAAAGAGATAAAAAATAAAAACGAGATTCTGGCTTTGCTCAATGCCTTGTTGCTGCCTGCCAAGCGAAGCTTTATTCATTTCCCTGGACATCAGAAGGGAACTTCCAGGGCAGCAAAGGGGAATAACATGGCTGATCAAGAGACTAAAACAGCTGCTAGAGGAAACTCTGTCCTGGTGGTACTAACTGCTGAACTGCCCAGAGAATAATGACTAAACTACTCAGAAAGTGACTTAAAGTTAATATGGCAACAACAGGAGATATTTGACACTGACTTGGGGGCATGGATTAACTCCAAAGGTAAGATTATTCTACCCCAGGAAGACACTGAGAGATTAATAACTCAGATGTATAAATGGACTCACTTGAGGGCAAAGAAATTGGCTGAAGTTGCCCACAAATCCCAGTACCAAATACTAAAACTCACCATCCTGAATGAGAGAGTGACTAGGGCATGTGAACCTTGCCAGAGGGTAAACATAGGTAAGAATTTCCAGAGCCCAGGGAAGCAGCTGAGAGGAACTAGACCCAGAATGCATTGGGAAGTGGATTTCAGTGAAATTAAACCAGCCAGGTACGACAATAAATATCTCCTGGTTTTTGTGGACACTTTCTCAAGATGGGAAGAAGCTTTTTCCACAAAGAAAGAAACAACCCTGGTCATGGCCAAAAAGATTCTGGAAGACATTTTTTCCACAGTAAGGTATTCCAAAAGTAATTGTGTCAGACAATGGGCCAGCCTTCGTTGCTCAGGTAAGCCAGGAGGTGGCCAGGTTTCTGGGGCTTGACTCTAAGTTACATTGTGCTTATAGACCCCAAAGTTCAGGACAGGTAGAGAGAATGAATAGACTGTTAAAAGAGAATCTCACCAAATTGACAGTGATGACTGGCAGTGACTGGGTGGTGCTCCTTCCCTTGGCCCTCTTTAGAGTCAGAAATACTCCCTCTGTACAAGGCCTGACTCCATTCAAACTATGATATGGGGTTCCTGCTCCCCTGACTCTTCTTGGGGACCCCCTTGACATCAGTAGTGGTTACTCTGACTTATTGTCCATGCTAAAAGGACTGCAAATTATTCAGAAAGAGATTTGAAGCAAGGATGGCACCTGAGCCCTTGGAGGTGCCCCATCAATCCCAGGTTGGAGATCTGGTATATGTGTCATGACACTGCAGCCAAAATCTGGAACCTGGGTGGAAGGGTCCTTATTACCTCCTGCTCAACACCCCAACTGATGTCAAAGTAGAGGGCATCACAGCTCAGGTCCACCTGTGACATGTAAAGCCTGCCCTTCATCAACCTGCAACACCTTGAAAGTCCAAGCCTCCAACAACCTGCTAAAACTGAAACTCATCAAGGACAATAAACTCTCCGACCAGAACTCGCCTTTGTCAGGGAACTTATAAGTGCAGTTCAGTTCCTGATGCTCCAGAGACAGTATCAACCTCTCCCTGACGTTGATCCACAATTTTAGGGTTACAATTGAGGAAAAAAGGGGGGGTGAGGGACAACTTCAGCATGAGAAAAACAACTGTGATTATTTGAATTGAAAAGTCATGTGTAGATAACTCTTGAAGGGAAGGGTCAACTGTTCTGAGAAAAACTATCTACAACCAGCTGTACACGATCTACAACCAGCTGTACACTATCTACAATCAGCTGTACACTATCATACTATTCTTGCTGACCAATCAATGGATACAGCAAAAGTGGTTTGAATTTCAGGTATAAAAACCCTGTGCTTTGCATGTTCAGGGTCATCTCCTGTCTTTGGAGGGGCGACCCTATCACAATTGGAATAAAACTCTTGATTTTGCATTGAGTTGTGATCTCTGAGTGTTCCTGGGAAGTGCACAATCCTGAGCTCCTGAGCAGTGAGACTCCAGGTCTAACAACAGGAGACTAAAATGCTTTTGCTATCCATTCTTTAGGTGGTGAAGCAGCTTATAAAATGGGAAACCTATTTACCAGCTGTGCAACAGACAGGTTTTTATCTAGTCCATTCAAAGAAATCATGAGATATAAACATAAAGAAACAAAAAAAATCTAGAAAAGATCATCCTGAGTAAGGTATCCCAGAAGCAGAAAGACATACATGGTATACACTCACTTTTAAGTGGATGCTAGACCTATAACATAGGAAAAACATACTAAAATCTGTACACCTAAAGATGACAAACAAGAAAGAGGACCTGGGTTAAGATGATCAATCCTCACTTAAAAAAACAAATGGGATGGACATAGGAGAAAACAAGAAACAGGACAGAAGCCTACCACAGAGGCCCTGTGAAAGACTCTACCTAGCAGTGTATCAAAGCAGATGCTGAGACTCATAACCAAACCTTGGGCAGAGCACAGAGAATCATATGAAAGAAGGGGTTGTTTGTGTGACCTGGAAAGGAAAGGAACTCCACAAGAACCAAATATATCAGGGCACAGGGGTCTTCTATGAGACTGTATCTCTACCCAAGGACCATGTATGCATGTAACCTAGCACCCCTGCTCAAATATATCCATGTCAGCTCTGTATCTAAGTGGGTACCATACTAAGTGCAACAGGGACTATTTTGGACATGAACTCAATGGCTGGCTCTTTGACCTCCCCCCTCCCAAGGGAGGATGAGACTTGCTAGGCCACAGAGGAGGACATTACAGCCAGTCCTGATGATACCTGATAAGCTATGGTCAGTTGGAACAGGAGGAGGCCCTTCCCTATCAGTGGACTTGGAAAGGGGTAGGGAGGAGATGAGAGGGTGGGTGGGAAAGGGACGAAATGAGGGACTGGGCTACAGCTAGGATACAAAGTTAAGAAACTGTATCTCATATTAAAAAATAAAAAATTAAAAAAGTAGGACATAAAACAAAGTTCCTAAAGATGAAACACAAAATGCTGACAGTTTTTTGTTTGTTTGAAGACAGGATTTTTCTGAATAATTTTGGCTGTCCTGGACTCTGTTTGTAGAACAGCCTGTGCTCTCTGTGCTCACAGAGACCCACCTACCTTTAACTTCCTGAGTGCTAGCACTGCAGGTACTCACCAACAGCCCTAGCTGCTGATAGTTTATTTTGTTTTAGCATTTTATTTTTTGTTCTTGCTTCATGCACTACATCCCAACTGCAGTTTCCTGTTCCTCCATTCCTCCTACCCACAATCTATCCACCTCTACTCTGCCCAACTCACCTCTCCTTCAGATCCACTGCTTCTTTATTTTCAATGAAAAAAATTCTGATGGCATAACAAGTTACAATAAGACTAGGAACAATCCCTCACATCAGAGTTGGTCAAAGCAATACATGAGGAAAGTGTAGCTAGAGCAGGAAAAAGAGTCAGAGTCACCCACGGACACACACACACACTCACTGTTTGAAGTCCCTCAGCAACATCTAAGATGTATGCAGACAACCTAGCTCACAAGACTCATAGAATGTTTGCCTTTTTCTTTCAGTCTCTGTGATCCCCTATGAGCCCAGTTGACTTAGTGAGCCATGTTCTTGTTCTGTCCTTGATATCTCTGATTCCTACAATACATATTCCATCATTTGTGGCGTTCCCCTAGATACATAATTGTGTTTGGCTGTGGTTCTCTGCATCTGCTCCCATCAGATGCCGGGTGATGTCTCTCTGATGACAACTGGGCTAGGCACTCATATATGATTATAGCGGAGTATCTTTCATTGACTTTTTTTTGCCTGTCATGTTTACAGATATCGTGTGTCTCTAGGTTATCTTGACTCTGGTTCATGGTCATCCAGGCAGTGTCAGGCATGGACTTCCCCTCATGGTGTGGGCCACAATGTGTTTTCTGGAGTGTATTTAATATTAATGGGTTGGGGTTTTCCTTCTAGTATCTTCTGTAGGGCTGGATGGCTGCATATATACTGGGTATAGTAGTCTGGGTTGGCATCAGTGGTCTCTTAGTGTCTGCATGATATCCATCCAAGCCCTTCTGGCTTTCATAATCTCTGCTGAGAATTCTAGTGTGATTCTGATAGGTCTACTTATTATTTGAATGATGTTTTGGTATTAGCAGTGTCATGCATAGAACAGTTAATTTTCATGATGTCATCCCCATATAAAATAGAATCTCTGTAACCTATGAAAATGAAAAATGAACACACTTTAATGTGTGTTGAGGGAATTAAGACAAAGAAGGGATTAATTTGAGGTAAAAATAAACTATATATAAATTCTGCAAAAAATTAAAATACTTGTAATTCAATTACGATATTTTAGAATATAACTGCATCAAAAAAATTAATTCCTAGTCCATCAATATACCCAAAAAGTTATGTAGCATTTTGATTTTGCATGGTGATGAATATTTTTCTATAACTCCTCATATGAAAATTACTGTTGTTTAAGTGATTCCTGAATGAATTACATAACATTATTAAAAGCAGAAAATTTGGTAGTTCTATGTGAAAGATAATTATATGCATAGTTTATTTTCCCTCTAACTCTCTCTTTATAGGAAAGGATTTATGAGAATGATTTACAATCTGTGAGTCAATTAATTCAACAGTGGATGGCTAAAAATGGAAAATCAAGGAATCTATCAGTGGTTTGGTCCATGAGGCTGGTTGGTGCAACTCACCTTCAAATACACTGAAATCCTCAAGAAGAAGGTTCTATAGTCAATGAAGAAATAGACTTGCTACCAAAGCAAAAAGGAACAGGAAAAGAGTAAAATATTCCTTCTTCCATGTCCTTGTATAGGTTTCCAGTAGAAGATGAGGCAAAGGTGAGTGGTTGGTTTTGCAGTATGAAGATATGGATTAAAGGTGTGTTTTTCAGCCTTATAGATCCAGAAGAGAAGTAGAGAAGAGTACTTCAAATAAGGAAGAGTACTTCACAATTGTGTCCTTAATTTAGGTGTTTTGCTTAATTCCACATGCAGTCAAGTTAAAAACCAAGACTCATGATCACACCTCTTTTCAGCTTGAAAGATAATCATATCTCCTCTTTACATTAACTTCCAAATGAAAACAATAACCAGGTCATAGTAATGCCTAAAAGTAATTTAATGATGCAGAGTACAATAACAGACAAATTACATATTTATACTCATCATAATTGAAGCTAACATGATATAACTGTCCTTCAAAAACCGTCCAGGTTAGAAACAACAAAGTCCAGGCTAGAAACAACTTTCCACCGCCGCTGTGCCACTCCACAACACCTCCCTCATAGGGAAACCCACATTAAGCCCAAGGATTCACCTCCCACCTGCTACGTGTGTGCAGGGTCCTTAGGTCCAGACCAAGCATGCTCCTTATTTGATGGCTCAGTTTCTGCAAGCCCCCTGGGGTCTGGGTCACCTGTTTCTGTTGGTCTTCTTGTGAGGTTCCTCGCACCTCCAGGGCCTTCCATCTTTTTCCCAACACTTACTCAGGATCGCTAGAGCTCTGCACCTTTCATAGGTGCAAGCCTGAGCATCTGTCCAAGCTCATTTCTGGCTGGAGTCTCTGAGACAATGGTCAGGTGAGGGTCCAAGCAACAGAGTTTTACAGTCCCAATTCTAGGGGTTACCAATGGGGTCAAATATCATACAACAGAGACTGATATTCTTCTTCCGTGAGAGGAGCCTCAAGTGTTGGTTCGATCTGCTCTCATGGGTCATCTGGGTCCAGAGCAGCTGGTACCTGTTCCTTGACTTCCGCTGTACTCAGCAGTTGATCCAGGAAAAGCTGTGCAGGGCAGGAGTTGCTGGGTTCTGGGTAGGCCTCTGTGGAGAAGGTGAGCTCGGATGTTGGCATCAACGTTTCTCCATACTCGCCTCCTGCAGAACCCGGTGTCAACAAGCTGTCGCGGGAAGCCTCCTGCTCAATGCAATACGATGCTCCAGGAGCCCTTTCTGGGTCAGGAGAGGCAGGCAGGTCCTCACCTTTAGCTGTGCTGCCTCCAGCGCGGCCTTTCTGCCTGGCCTTTCTGTTCTGGAACCATATGTGGTCGGTGTCCTCAGGCAAACCTGTGCTCAGTGCCAGGTGCACTCTCGTGGCATAGTCTGGGGATGGAGAGATCTCAAAAGATTAGCATGCTGATCTGCGCTGGACTAAGCCGCGTTCGAGGCCTTCTCCGTTCTGAGGGCGGGCCTCTTGCTTGTTGTACCCTGGCGACAAGCTTTTCAGGAGGCTGTTGGGAGGCTTCAAGGCTGGAGCCTGCGGTGGTCTGTTTTGAGGTCTTCCTCGACACGCCAGTCTTATTTCTGCAGTTTTGAAACCACATGCAGATGCAGGACTCTGGAACCCCAAATTCCCTGGCCAGTTCCTGCCTGGTCCTGAAGCTCGGTTAAGGTGTCTTGGCGAAAACTGAGAGCAAGACCTCCTTCTGCTTAGCCTGCCAAACCGTTTTTAGACGCCAGGATGTCTTTGTCTTACTGCAGCCACTCACATCTGCCTGATCTTCCATCCTGCCGAGGACACTTTGACAGGGGTTCTTCCTCTCCAGTGTGTACTCAGAACAACACCCAGGACAGTGCAGGCTATGGCAAATGCGTAAAGGGGTCCGCTGCTCACCCTTAAATACCGACCTAGGCACCACCCACTCCCTCGAGGCCTCCAATTACAGGCTAAACCGTGGAACGCCCTTCTGCTTCCAAACTGTGAAACCCTTCCTTCCTCCTGCGAATTTTCCCATATCACACCCTAAAGCACCCTTTCCAGATACAGGTGGTCTTGTGTTCTACCCAAATTCCACTGCTTAGCTCACAGTACGCACCTGTGTTGGCCCACAAGGAGTTTGAGGGGAGAGTCTAAGGCACGGCTTCTGATGATCAGGCAAGGAGAAGGGACAGAAGCCAGGAGCAGTCTTTGCCTACTTTAACGAAGTCATTCATTCAGCTCTGGCTGATGCTCAAGGAGGAACGTGGCTAGAACAGATCTTGCATTCTGCGTGTGCTTCTGCCTTAAGTTCCTTTCAGCTTCAGTCTCCCAGTGTATGATTTCAACAATCTAAATATGGTTAGGAAACTGCAAGTATAAGCATTTGGGCAGAGAGGAGACTTATCCTGCAGAAAGACTCCTGGAATTATTTCTGAATTTCTCCTGCAGTGGCAGGCTACAGAAGGTGTCAACTTCCCTCTTGGACCCTCTGGTTCCACCTATTTAATCCCCCATACACTTTGTCCTACTGGAGAAATTTTACAGATTCCTAGAAACTGTATATGAACCTTCAGAAGCACACAAGACTTTTGGGAGAGGATACTGAAGTCATCTCCTGCATTTCAATGAACACCACTTGTTGCTGCCATTAATTTGGATCTCTGATCATTAGACACTGCTTTCCAGAACACACAATTTCCGGTACTGCCAAATGTGCCTGTCCTTCCTAAGGGTGCGGCTTTGCCCTAGATGGAGGAGAACAGTAACAGCTGAGCAATTCTACCCCTGCCTTATTTTTGCATCTCGTGTTTTACATGCACCATGATTTTAACTTCTTCCTTGCAGTCCCCATCTACAGTACCTGGGTGTACAATAGATCCTGTAGAAGTTATTCTGCTTCTTCCAGAGATCCTCTTTAGCATCCCTGAATACACAGGTCCATAAACAGCTGTATTTCCTTTGTGACATAGAACCCTTGGGCTTAGGGTCAGAGGTTTATATGCAGCCAGATGCAAAGCTGCGCTCAGTTGAGATTTTCCTACCTGCCTAGTACCTCATGGCTGCGTGATGGGAGACAGCTCGTATTGTTGCATGAGGGGCCTAAGCCCTCTGTTGGTTTCCTGATGGCAAGAGGTTAGCCTGTTTGTCCCTCTCAGAGCAGTAATCCCTAGACCTGTGCTTTCCCTTGCCACAGCTGCCATGAAACCCCGGGAACCTTTGAATTCCCTTGGAGCCAAAATCTGCTTGTTCCCTTCTGTGAGTAAGGGCACAACTTGCCTCTGTGTTAACACACCTCCTATTTTGCATTCTAGAGATTTTAACCTCACAGTTCTTTTGGTAAATTCCTGGATTCACCCAAAATAGCACAACGTTTTTTTTTTTTTTTTTTTTTTGAGAACTGGGAACTCTAGCTGTAGCTTGTCCTGTGAGGTCGGCATGATGTTCCTGAGAGTCAATAGCAGTTGTCTCTCTTAATCAATCTTCTCTTGGGGCTGCTCCTCCTTTTCATGCTCTAAATGCTCTCCTACATGTGGTATTTGCAGTATCATGCGCCAAGAATGACATCAGTGCTTATCTGGTGTCAGTCCGGTACTACCCTCTTTAGAGCTGAATCCAATCTCTGTATGAAGTTGGTGAACAGTCTTCTCCAGGGCCTTGAATTACCTTAGTGAATGAGGCTGTTGTTTTGCACAGGCTCCTAAACAGATCCCTGCACCCTTAACACTGCAACATGACATTATTCAGTGATTTCATCATCAGAACAAATGAGGGACCACCTGGGAATGAGAAAAACAACTGTTATTATTTGAATTGAAGCCAGGTGCAGATAGCTCTTGAAGGGCGGGGTGAACTGTTCTGAGGAACAACCAGCTGTAAAGTGTAGAGCAAAAGTGATCTGATTTTCATGCATAAAAATCCTGTTTTGTATGTTCAAGGTCATGTCCTGTCTTTGTAGGTGCGACCCTATCTCAACAGCAATAAAACCTTTTGCTATTGCATTGAATTGTGGTCTGTGAGTTTTCCTGTGAAGGGCGAGATCCTGAGCTCCTGAGAAGTGAGACTCTAGGTCTTCCATTTTGGTGCGTTGCCCGGAAAACAGTGTGCCCTTCCTTAACACTCAGCTGGCTGGGCTCAGAAGTGAGCTCAGAACAGGTTAGTCTGATTTTTGGTATACCACTGTTTCTCTTTAGTCACCTATCTAGACATTTTTGGTCATCTGCTCATTCCCTGCGATAGACAAACTTGTCAGAATATCGGTTGCCTGGGAACTGGAGGACCTTCCAGATTCCATTTGGGAGGCTAGTTCCGGGATGGTTTTCCTCCCATCTGTTTCTCTTCAGAGACAGCCGCCATGAGGCAGCCTCTCAATCAGAATTCTGTAGTACCACCCATAAGGGTGTCCTTGTGTAACTGCCTTTCTTGTTTTCTTTGTCTCTATCATTGTTGCTTCTTTGACTTTCTTGATGGACGACTTTATTATGGGACAGGCGGTGACTATCATTTCTTGGAGGTGAGATAAAAGGCACATATTTGTTTGAATCTGTCCTATTCACCAGCCCACTTGGGATGATTGCCAGAAACGCTTGCAGGCCCTCTTAACTACTGAGGAACGAGACGGGTCCTCCTTGGGAAGAGAAAGACTGTGCCTGGAATGGACAGGAGGCCTTCTATCCTCCCTAATGAGATTGTTGATGGCTTTCCCCTCACCCACTGAACGGGAATTACAACACATCTGGAGGTAGGGAATGACTGGAGGTCTACCGTCAGACTCTAATTGCGGGTTTCCATGGGGCTGCTTGAAATCCCACTGATTTGATGAAGGTAAGAGAGATGGTTCAGGGGCTGCATGAATCTCCTGCAGCCTTTCTGGAATGGCTGATAGAGGCATACTGTCAGTTTACGCCCTATGACCCTATCATAGATGAGCATAAACCAATGGTGACTATTACCTTTATAGACCAGTCAGCCAGAGATATTTGTAGAAAACTCCAGAAAATAGAGGGTTTACAAGACAAGTTCTTTAAGGATTTAGTGCAGGTAGCAGAAAAGGTTTTCTACAGCTGGGAGATGGAAGAAGAGAAAGAGGAAAGAAAGCAGAAAGAGCAGGAAGCAAGAGAAAGAGAAAGGATAAGAGGCAAGACAGAAAGTTGACTAAGATCCTGGCCACCGCAGTGCAGTCATAATGATAGGGAGAGAGATCCTGGAAATCAGAGGGCCCTCTGTCTAAGGATCAGTGTGCCTATTGCAAGGAGAAAGGACACTGGATCAAGAATTGTCCCAAAAGGAAGATGAAACCCTTCTTTGGGACCTGGCACACCTCCGGGCCACCAATCCACAGGTAACTCTTCTCCAATATGTGGATGACATTCTATTATCTGCAAATTGTAAAGAAACCTGTTTTGAGGCCACCGACCAGCTGTTGCAAGAGATGGGTAAGCTCAGCTACAGCGAAAAAGACCCATCTCTGCAGGAAACAGGTCAGTTATCTGGGATATATATTAAAAGAGGGAAAGAGATGGCCGTCGGAGGCTAGAAAAAAGACTGTATTTCATATTCCCCCTCTACAGACTACTGAACAACTGAGGGAAATTTTAGGTACAGCGGGGTTTTGCCTGCTGTGGATCCCGGGATTTGCCAACATGGCAGCCCTTCTGCATGCCCTTACAAAGGGCATGCTGAACTGCCCAGAGAAGAATGACTAAACTACTCAGAAAGTGACTTAAAGTTAATATGGTAAAACACAGGGGATATTTGACACCTATGTGGGGGCATGGATTGACTCTAAAGGTAAGATCATTCTACCACAGGAAGACGCTGAGAGATTAATTACTCAGATGCATAAGTGGACTCACTTGCGGGCAAAGAATTTAGCTGAAGTTGCCTACCCATCCCAGTACTGAATACTAAACCTCACCACCCTGACTGAGACAGTGACTAGGGCATGTGAACCTTGCCAGTAGGTAAACATAGGTAAGAGTTTCCAGAGCTGCTTCCAGGGAAGCAGCTGAGAGGAATTATGGCAGCCTTTTTGGAGTATATGGCAAATTTGGAGTTAATGGCATCTGAACAGTGGAATCTGGCCTCTTGGCTTTGGCTATTTTCCAAAGTCCAGTTTCTTATAAACTGACCTTGGTGGTCCTACAGCAGACAGCTCTGACCCTGCGAAACTGTGTGCAACCATAGTAACCAGACAGCAGGCGCTGTGTAACCTTGAGTGAGCTCTCCTATGTTTTGACCATGTAAAGCTCCTACAGGAGAAACTGCTTGTACTTTTTGGCCTACTTAAGTGTTAACCTGACGTCCATTAAACTGACACTTGGATCAGCATGTAGACTCAGTGTCCTTCTCTGTGTCACCCTGTCTCTCTCTCTCTTTCCCAGCCCTCTCTCAGGTGGTATTCAGGTGTCACTGCTGGCCAGTGACAAGGAACTAGACCTGGAATGCATTGGGAAGTGGATTTCACTGAAAGTAGACCATCTAGAGATGGCAATAAATATCTCCTGGTTTTTGTGTACACTTTCTCAGGATGGGTGGAAGCTTTTCCCACAAAGAAAGAAACCTCCCTGGTCATGGCCAAAAAGATTCTGGAAGACATTTTTCCTCGGTTTGGTATTCCAAAGGTAATTGGGTCAAACAATGGGCCAACCTTTGTTGTTCAGGTAAACCAGGAGGTGGTCAGGTTTCTGGGACTTGATTAGAAGTTACATTGTGCTTATAGACTTCAAAGTTCAGGACAGGTAGAGAGAATGAATAGAACTCTCAAAGAGACTCTCACTAAATTGACCATGAAGACTGATGGTGACTGGGCAGTGATCCTTCCCTTGGCCCTCTTTAGAGTCAGAAGTACTCCCTCCATACTAGGTTTAACTCCCTTTGAACTACTATATGGGGTTCCTGCTACCCTGACTCTTCTTGGGGACCCCATTGACATAATTAGTGGTAACTCTGACTTGTTGTCCAGGTGAAAAGGACTGCAACTTATTCAGAAAGAGATTTGGAGCAAGGTTGGTAGTGCATATGCGCCCAGGTCCTTGGAGGTCCCCCATTAGTTCTAGGTTGGAGAGATGGTGTACTTGTTATGACACCGCAGCCAGAATTTGGAACCTCGTTGGAAGGTTCCTTATTGTGTCCTGCTCAACACCCCAACAGCCGTCAAAGTAGAGAGCATTGCAGCTTGGATCCATGGGTCATATGTCAAGCCTGCTCTTCATAAACCTTCTGACACCTGGAAAGTCCAAGCCTCCAGCAACCTGTTAAAACTGAAACTCATCAGGGACAATGAACTCTTTGACCAGTAAAGTGGACAGACAATGGTACCTCTGGGTGGTGCTGTTTTTACTCAATTGGAGTTTTGGTGATCCTCACCAGGCTCACAAGGCCCTGGAAGCAATGTATGGTAAACCCTGTGATTGCAAGGGTGGTGTGATGAATGGCAGAGCCTTACTTATTGGTAAGATTTGGAGCCCCAACAAGGCCTATGCTCAAGTTGAGTTTGGCGATACATGGGCATATAGAGCCCTACAACCTTCAGGGAGTACCCCAAGTTTAGAATGGCATTGTGTAACTAAGCCTAAGATGATTCCTTATGTAAATGGGTGCCCCGTGCCTTGCCCTTGTGATACCTATGAACAGGTTGTGCATAGCAGTTGCTATAGGGTTGTGCAACAATGTACTGGAAAAGATAACATCACCTATTTCACTGCCATATTGAACCAAGTCAGGGAGGAGATGAGGATAGACGATTGTTTCCACAGTATGCCAACAGGAGTCCATGGATCTTAATTACTCCAAGCCCCTTGTTCTGGGATGGTAGGAAAGCCTGTACGCTGAAGAAAGGTACCTCCCATTCACCTCTCAGATGGAGGAGGGGTGCAGGATCAGGCCAGACAAGAACAGGTTAAACAATGCATTGAAGGGTTAATAGAAAAAAGAATACTCGTCCCTCAATTACCACCCTCTGGTTCTTCCTGATAGTAGAGGAAACTTTATTTTAGACCCCCAGACTGTAGATGTTATTACTGCCACTCATAGCCTCCTAAATGACACCAACCCTTCGCTTGCAAGTGACTTCTGGCTCCGCCTCTGACAAGGGCAGCCTGTTCCTCTGGAGCTCCCCCCCAACGCCACTTATTCCACTGCTGAGGGGTCCTGACACTCAGCACCCTCTCTGAGAGTGCAGCCTCTCTTCAAGCAAAATGTTACTTGTTTGACAAAACCCTACAAAAATGATAGCTCAGATCTACCTGTAGGGGATGCTACCTTTGCCATTTGTGATTCAGCAATTGACATCTCCACAGCTCTCTGCCCTGACAATAACACTGTTTTCTTATGCAGGAATAATAAAGCCTATACATTCTTGCCCACAGATTGGACTGGGACCTGTGTACAGGCAACTCCCTGATCTTAGCATCATTCCAGGGGATGAGCCAGTCCTAGTCACCACCTTTGACTTAATGGCTGGAAGAATGAAGAGAGCCATTCAGTTCATTCCTCTGTTAGTGGGAACTGGGCTGAGTGCTTCCATAGGCGCTGGGTCAGCTGGCTTGGGTGTTTTATTATATAAATACAACAAACTGTCCCAACAGTTAATTAATGATGTACAATTGCTTTCGAGCACCAGCACCATCAATGACCTCCAAGACCAGCTCAATTCCTTAGCAGAAGTAGTTCTCCAGACCCAGAGGGGATTAGACCTCCTTACGGTTGAAAAAGGAGGAATCTGCTTAGCCCCACAGGAGAAATGCCGTTTTTTACACTAATAAATCAGACATTGTTAAAGGAAAGATTAAAAAAAAGATCTTGAAAACAGAAGATGAGAATTAATAGAATATCCTTTTTGGAATGGGTTTAATGGTATGCTCCCCTATGTGCTTCTCTTACTGGGACCTTTTGCTACCCTTTTGTTCCTTGTCACAATATTACCCTGTATTGTTAACCAATTACTGGCCTTTGTCAGGGAATGTGTAAGTGTGGTTCAGGTCCTGATGCTCCAGAGGCAGTATCGATCTCTCTCTGAGATTCATCCACAATTTTAGGGTTAAAATTGGAGCACAAAGAAAAGGGGGATGAGAGCTCACCCGAGAATGAAAACAACTGTAAAAGAAAAACAGCTGTGACCATTCCCATTCTTGAATTAAAGCCAGAGGCACATAGGTCTCAAATGGCAGGATGAACTGCTCTGAGATAGCCTTGAATTGAAGCCAAAGGCAGGTAGCTCTTGAAGGGCAGGGTGAGTTGTTTTGAGAAAACTCACAAATGGCCAAAAACTGCAAACAACTAGGCGTAAACTATCTTCATGCTATTCTTGCTGACCAATCAATGTATAGAGCAAAAGTGGCCAGATTTTTAAGTATAAAAACCCTGTGCTTTGCATGCTTGGGGCCATCTCCTGCCTTTTGAGGGGTGACCCTATCGCGATTGAAATAAAAAAAAATACTCTTGCTTTTGCATTGAGTTGTGGTCTGTGGGAATTCCTGAGAAGAGTGCGATCTTGAACTCTTGAGCTGTAAGACCCCAGGTCTTTTACAGGATAAATATAAAAGAAGGAAGTAGGTAAAACAGTAAATTTATAACTTAATAACAGTAAATTTATAAATAATAAATTTATAAATTAATAACAGTAAATTTTTAAAGAGTTTTAAGCAATCATACTGTGAATTATCTACATAAGTCCCTATAATACATGTAAGTACATGCATGAATATAAACATGTAGCAACCTAAATGCTTTTAATAATGCACATAGATAAGTATAGTTCACCACTGACCAAGGAAGCTTTTCCTTGAACCACAATCATGACTGAAAACCACAACCAATCACAAGGCAGAATTCTGGAGAACAGTCACATCTGATACATCTACAAAACAATTCCCAGATCTAAGACTCAGTGATCATGCATAACAGGAGATATATATATATATATATATATATATATATATATATATATATGGCAGAGGATCAGAGTATGGTCTGGTAATGTGTCTCCTAATAATACCAGAAGCTACACCCATAAGATGGACCAATATAAAAAAAATAAAGAAAAAAAGGCTTACCAATATACCTGTATAAAAACGAACTAAAAATTGAAAATGCTAATAGACATGCAAAAGTGGTCTAGGAAGAAACCATTGTCCTTAATCCTACACAAAAATCTGCAGGGAACTAATAAATGCTGAGAGTATGAGAAAAAAAATCTTTCCAGGAAAGAGCATAAAATCATTTAGTTATCCAATACCAAGCAATCAACCCTGAAAACATGCATGGAAGTAACATTATTAAACTGAGCAACTTATATTAAGAGCATAATACAAATTTGAAAAAAGAAGATGAATTTGAAAGAGAAATAGGAGAGGTCTGTGGGAAGTTTTGGAGGGAAGAAAAGAGAATGCACAAAATGATGTAATTATTAAATAACCTTAAAAATGAATTAAATATAAGCTCTTTAGGTCATGATTTTAAAATGCATCACTATTGAGTAGTATGCAAACATAAAACTTGCAGGTAGATAGATGGAACTAGAAAAAAAAATCATGTTATATGAGGTAATCCAAACACAGAAAGACAAATTCCACATATTCTCTCTTCTAAGTTTCCCAGCTCTAAACTGAATATGTGTGTGCTCATATGTGAGTCTATATCCGGCAGTAATTAAAAAACCAAGAATGAAATAGTGACCATTTCCAAGGTGAGAATGGAAGTGTGTGGGGGCAGAAGGAAGTAGAAAGGTATAGAGATTTGAAAGAGGAAATGGGAAAAACTTGAAGGGGGTATAATAATTTCGGAGGTAAGACAGAAAGAAATACAAAAGGGAAGATGGTAAGGTAAGGATGTCTGAAAAAGTAATATGGAATAATATTAGTAACTATCTAAGATATGTATAATCCATGTAAGCTATTGTATAAAACTAAAATTTAGTTTAAATGAAATTTTGCCATCTGTGATGACAATTGTCCCTCCATCTAACAAAAACTCCAACACCAGGCATGAGAAGTCAACTTTTGAGTTACTGGGAAGGGTTTTCTAAGAGAATCCTCAAGAATCATATGCTACTACCTATCTGAACAGAAAACTACAGTCCATTTTCAGCCTGAAAAGATGCTGTTTGTTCGGTCTGAAATACCTGAAAATAACAGGATGCAGAATGAGGAACTAGGAAAATGAAGAGGTGCTGTGCTAACTCTTGAACTTTGAATTTACACCAACTGCCAGATTCTTGGAATATAACCTTATAGTTGTCCTCAAGCGCCTGCTTTTTCAACAGTACATAACACATTGAAGACATGGCATGTATGCTTGTGGGTGCTCGCGTTCCACTTAACATCCAGCACAGTCCTGTCCAAAAGCTCCAATACCCCATCCACCCTCTTAGGAGCTGTCCAGGCTTTAAATCAATCTTAAATCTATCTACCGCATTTCAGCTCCACTTCCAGCCACTCACATTGTATTATAGGTGTCTCATAGACAAAAAAAAAAAAAAAAAAAAAAAAAAAAATCTGTTTTATCTTGTACGATTGTGAACATCCTTACTGAATTCATGATGAAATGTCCCAGACACGGAAATTCTTAAAGCCAAGCACTCCATAGCCAGGGAACTACAAATAATCCCAGAGTGCATTGTGCCTGCTGGGAGCCTCAGTGAGAACTGTCTCAGAGCAAGGACTTCTGGGATTGTTTGTAGTAACATAGCCAGGTCTCACTATATCGTCGCTTTGCCGAGTTGCAGACGCAAAAATACAATTCCCAGAATGCTGTATTTATCGCATTACACCCTCACAAGCTATCCTCCTCCTCCCTACTTAGCCTAGAGCTCTGTCAGGACCCAGAAGTATCCCCCGGAAGCGCTTTCCCCGTCGTCACAAAGCGCACAGTGTTTTCCCTGGTCCCTGGTGTTCTGTCAATGTCCCCGCCCTGTGCCCCTCGCAGTCTTCAGGTTCAGGAGCCTTTCGGAGCCAATTTGTGATGCCATCGCCCCGCCCCCTGGTACCGGAAGTAAACACACAGGGCTGCTGCACTTGTGTGCAGGAAAAATGAGCGCTTTGAATTCTCCTGATCAGAGGAAGTCCAGCTGGTCCCTGGTCCCTGGAGAAGGGATCCTGAGGTCCCTCCCCCTTTTTAAAATTAATTTTGAGTCGCCCAGTCAAAGGAAGACTAGTCTTGGGAAGGCAGAAACGCGCTCACATGGAAAATAAATGTCTTTTAAATATTAAAAAATAACTGGAGGCAGGAGAGATGGCTCAGAGGTTAACAACGCTGGCTGCTCTTCTAGAGTTCCTGAGTTCAATTCCCAGCAACCACATGGTGGCTCACAGCCAGCTGTAATGGGATCTGGTGCCCTCTTCTGGTGCACAAGCAGAATGAATGAATGGATGAATGAATACATGGATGGATGAATCTTAAAAAAAAAAGCCGACCTTTGTCATCGCAACAGCCATCAGACACAGAGAATCCCTCCCTTATCAAGGTGCCAGGTTCCATCCCAGGGACCACACGGTGGCGCTCCAACCATCTGTCAAGGAATCTGGTGCCCTCTGGTGGAGCACACGTGTCACTTAATAACTAGCTTTATATATATGATGTTTTCATTTAATACTATGTATTTATTTCAATTTAATAAGAACAGACAAGGGCGTGTCTTGAGAGCAGGCTTCCCAGAGTCCTGTGGAGTCCGTACGCAGGAGGTCTCTGTGCTAGATCAAAGCAGGGCCTGGGGCCCCCCACCTGTGTCCATCCTCCAGTGCTCTCCCCAAGCTGATGGTAAGATTCTGTTGCTGAGGACAACACCTTCACAAGTCATTGGACACAGCGAATCCCAGCTGGCCCCTACCGAGAACCTTCACCCTTATAGACTGCTGTTTGCGATACAGGAACATACGCTGCATGCCACCAGAAGAGAAAAGTACACACCAACACAGCCATACACCCTTCACTCTCCAACAGTGACCTTCCTACAAGATTTGCTGGTGCACTTGTGGTATAAAGGTCACAGAAGAGACCAACTAATATCTAGTTGAGTTTCAGGAGGCCCACTCCTTGAGAAGGAACCTTGATCCAATACTGCTTGATTGGCCAGGAACCTGAGTCTACAGAGGCCAAGGACATAAGAGAAATCTAAATGCTACAGTTGTGCTAAAGGAGCACAGCCATACTCACAGATTAGTGCCTTGCTAGGCCATCATTGGAAATTCCTCCTGCAGGAGATGGGAATAAATACAGAGACCCACATCCAGTCGATATGCAAACAGTGAGAAGCCTTGGACCATTCCACCCTCAATGAGATGTCTGCAAGAAACCCTAAGCCCCTAAGGGCTCAAGAAACTCTGTGTGCAGAGTGTAAGCACCAGAGTGGATGAAGGACACAAGGGTAACAAGGCCTTGTAAACACAGCAGGACCAACACACATATGAATGCACCCTGACCCACAAGCTATCTTTTCTTTCACTTTCCCCTGTTGGGGTTGCCTCGACAGGCAAAGAGTATGTGTTCGGTCCTGATGCCACTTGATATGCTGGGGTGGGTGGGTATGCACAGGAGAGGCAGGGTGATCCTCTTTTCTGAAGAACCAGGTGAGGGATGATAGTGGAAAAAAAGGGAGGGTATGACTGGAAGGAGAAGAAGGGGAGGTCTAAGACAGGGATGTAAAATGAATAAATAAAAATTTAAAAAATAAAAATAAGAAATAAGGGGGCAGGAGAGATAGCACAGAGTTTAAGATCACAGGCTGCTCTTCCAGAGTTTCTGAGCTCAATTCCCAGCACCCACATGATCATATCAATCTATAGTGAGACCTGGTGCCCTCCTCTGGCATGCAGACAGAATAGTGTACAAATAATAAAAAAATCTTCCATAATAAAGAGAACTACACTATGAATCATAAATAAAGTGTCCATCCCTCCAAAAAGAACACTCATTCCCTATTTAATAATAATAATAACAATAATAATAACAATGATAATAAATGAAAATCTTATTTTTCTCCAAGGGACTCTCATTGTGGCAACAAACCAGACTAATGTGTAGGTCCTATGAGAAGCAATAGATGGCAAAAGAAAAACTCAAGGGTATACTTGTGGGTTGTCAATGCTGCTTCTTCAGGCACCAGGCATCCACCTGGTACACAGGCACACCTATCCATGCAGGCAAAACAGTCATACGTGTAAAAATAAACAAATAGATGGGATTTACACTTCTTAGAAGAAGGGAAAAAAGCACAAGGGTCCATTAGTAAGTAAAGCTAGTTTATTGCACACACAGCCCCAGCTTAAATTTATGTATTCCCAGTTTAAATGTGTCCAGTTTAAATTCCCTGCTCAGCCAGGGCCCAGCCAGTCCCTGCTCACTGCAGAAGGAATCCTGGGGTCCCTGCCCCCCTTTCTTTTAGTGATTGCAAACTCTCCCAGTCAAAACAGAGCTGGTCCCAGGAAGGCAGACAGAGATTATAAATCATTCTTAAAGACTATAACAAGAAGCCAGGTGTGGTGTCGCATGCCTGTGGCTGTCAGTGGGGCAAGCAGAGGCTGGTGTGAGTTCCAGGCCATCTGGGTTTGCAAAACGAATTCAGGACATGCAAGGCCACAAGAGAAAGCCTCTCTCCAAAAGGAAGGGTTTGCACCCCTGCCAGATCTTCACACTCACATGTCCTAAGTCATAAAGTATGACTTCAACCAGGCTATAAGAAAGTCCTGCCAAGCACAGTGCACACACCTTTAATCCCAACACTCGGGAGGCAGAGGCAGGTAGATGTCTGTGAGTATGTCTGGGAGTTCGAGGCCAGCCTGGTATACAATGAGGCCTGGAAAGCCAGGGCTACACAGAGAAAACCTGTCTCAAAACCCCAAATTAATAATAATAATGATAATAATAATAAGATTGGAATAAAAAAAATCAGAGCCAGGCCTGCTGGCACATTGTCAGAACCAGGTTCCTTTCCCAAGGAAGGCACACAGTAGAGTTTATGGGAAAAATAGCAGATGGAAGAAAGATTTGAAACTTCATTTTATTTCATTTTTAAAATCTCAATTACATTAATTCTTAGTGGACTTGAGAGAGCAAAGACTTAAAATCAGTGGGTATTGTTTTAAAGTTTAAAGCATAAGCATGAATAAAGCCTAGTTAGTTGGAAACATGTCCAGCCTCCTTTGGGGAAGAACTAGCCTTAAGGGGACAAATTAACCTTACTGCATTCTTTCCTGCCCACTAATTATACAGTTGCTAGGAAACTGGCCCATAGGACCAGGCCAGAACTGTTTGTGGTCTCAGTTTCCATTACACAATCATGTAAAGCCAAAGCATGTAAGTCCCTGCTTGCAGTTTTGCCCCATAAAAACCTTGCTTCCCTAGATCTCAGGGCTACATTCCTGTCCTGTGTCCACAGGAAGTTTGTGTCCCATGTCTGAACACGTATACAATTTTAAAAACCTCATGTATTTACAGCAGAGTGTATCCCAGGTCTTTTGGGGTTCCCAAAATGACATAACAGTTTCACTCTGAATAATACCATTAGTAATTTATAAACATCTCCCAATGACAATAAACACTTGTAGCCACAGAAAACAACCAAAAACCTACCCAATCCCCCTTAAGGAAAATATGACATCATTCTCATTGATTTCTTCTAGCTGACATTTTGGACATGCAGAAATCCTGTTGGGGGCCCAAAGAAAATTGGAAAAATGTTTAATTAAGTAAGCAATATTTGTGGTCCAGTCTTTGAATGTTGAGAAAATAATAAAAGTCCTGTTTAGAACAGTTTAAAATGCTGGACCAATTAAGATTTGTAGATTTCTTCAAAGCTCTCTTGGGAGCAGGCCGTGATGAGAAACAGCAATTGAAGTTGTTGAGGCAGGAACAAGCACAATTCTGGAACATGCAAGATACAAACAGATGTGTCAATGTCTCAGCATGCTGGAAGAAAAATTCTGTCAGGTTTGGTCCAGCATCTCCAGTATTCACTCCTTTTGTTCTAAACACATATAATTTCTCACAAGCATTACACAGTTCTAAAATTATACATGTATGAGATGTTCAGAATAAAATTGAACTGTGAACCAATTTTGTCAATGCCAATTAAAAGAATGGCATAATAAATTTTGAGGATATTATAGCCAAGGATTTATTGGCCATATACTGCTGAAGTTCTGGTTAGAGACTTTTTTTTATGTCTCAGTCAGTTTTAGAGTTGTTCCCATGTGAAGGGATAATCAATTTATATTACCTGTTCTGTTTCGTCTTCTTGATTTCTCTCTTCTTGTGTGTGGCCAAGGTCTTCAGGTGGTCTTCCTCTGTGATAGCTGATTTTTATTAGTTTTGAAGGAACCCATAATTTCTATTCTCCCGTGTGAACATATGCAAAACCTCTTCCCCAGTGTAACACATTCCCTACTGTCTATTGTGAAGTTGGGGTATCTTTGAAATATATAGGCTGAAATGATTCAGCAGTGTTTTTTTTCTATAACCCAGTGTTTTTGTGCAGCTGTTGTTTGTTGTTTATTAACATTTAAGAAATTTAAGGTCAATAAAGCATTATGTAATCTATCTCTGTGGTGTTTTAATACCCTTCTCCGTTGGTTAAGCATGTCCCTTAAAGTACGTTTTGATTTTTCAATGACTGCTTGACTGGCAGGATTGTGATGTATACCTGCTACATGCTTTATCTTATAATATGTAAAAAAAATCTTTCCATTTTATTAGAGACATATGCTGTAGCATTATCAGTCTTAAATTGTGTAGGCATAACCATAACTTCCATCATTTCTAATAAATGTGTAATAACTGAATCAGCCTTCTCAGAACTTATGGCTTTTGCTCATTGGAACCCTGAATATGTGTCTATAGTATGGTGCACATATTTCAGTTTACCAAACTCTATAAAATAAAATACGTGATTTGCCAAATTTCATTTTTTTGGTTACCATTAGGGTTACTTTCTGCAGTTAGTGGAGTTTAGTTACATAATGAACAAGTGGGACATTTTCACACAATTTCTTTGGCTTGTTGCCAAGTGTTAGAAAACTCTCTTTTGAAACCTTTGCTGTTAACATGGTGTTTTAATGAAATTCTGAGGCCTCTAACACACTTCCTATCAATAGTTGATCAATTTCATCATTGTCTTGTGCTAGAGGGACTTGTGGACCCATATCATATCTGATCTATGTTATATACAGTGGATTATTACTATTTCTGATTACTCTTTGTAATTGAAGAAACAGTGA
The DNA here is from genome assembly GCF_030254825.1 of Meriones unguiculatus. Classification (NCBI taxonomy): domain Eukaryota; kingdom Metazoa; phylum Chordata; class Mammalia; order Rodentia; family Muridae; genus Meriones; species Meriones unguiculatus. The sequence continues at coordinate 3,976,282 of NW_026843646.1, read as the reverse complement.
AGTTAAGTCCAAATTATCCTGAATTAGATCAGAAGTTTCTATTTGCAGAAAAACTCTTTCTGCATATTGTGAGTCAGTGACTATATTAAGAGATTCTTTTTTTTTTTACTTTATTTTTTTTTACTTTATTTTTATTTATACATTTTTTTTTCAATGCAGTTTATTCAGGAACATTTGAACAATCCTCGGACCCCGGGGAAAGTCAGCCCACAACTTAAATAGCCTCTGGGTAGCCAACCCAGGCGTGCCACGGGGGCAATGCAGATAGGTCCACCTACATGGAAGCAAGCCAGATCCTCGGCCTTAGCCAAATGTGGAGTTGTTCGTGACAGATGACACCTAAATGAACATCTGTACAAAGTCCCAATTTATTTCTAATATCAGAGATCAGACCTCTACTCTTGCCTGATGCGTCTAAAACAAAAAGGGGGAACTGTAGAGAACTGCGGAATGCTATGCCTTAAAGATGGAGCTGGTTTCTGCCTTCCACCTTCCCGATGGTGAGTGCTCTCTGTCAAGAGATTCTTGAAAATTTGATAACACCAAGAGAATTGTATATAATTTTGATTTTTGAACTGAATCATAAGGATTCAGTTTTTAAGTTTTTATTTTGTTTGTGTGTCAAAATATCCATTCTAAGACAGTCCTCCCTCTGCATAAGAATTCCTGTGGGTGAATGAGTAGAAAACAAGATAACCAAAATACAGGCCCTCTTTGGATTAATATGGTCTATATATTCATCTTGTAATTTCCTTTCTGCCTGAGCCAATTCATTTTCATCTTCAGTTGATAACATTCTTGGACTTTTAAAGTCCTTATCATCCTGTAAGTTTTGAAATAAGTTATTTAGCTCTTAGTAGCTAAATCAAATGTAGGTTATAGCCAGTTAATATCTCACAGCAATTTTTGAAAATCATTGAGAGTTTTAATTGGGTTCTTCTAATTTATACTTTTTGTGGTGGAGTTTTCTGTAGACCCATTTTGCATCCTAGTTAATTAATAGAATCTCATTTTTTACTTTTTTGGGCGCAATCTCTAAACCCCAACAAGGCAAAGTTCTATTTATTTCATGAAAAATATTTTCTAATGTTTTTCTATCTGAATCAGCTAATAAGATATCATCCATATAGTGGTAAATCATGGATTGAGGAAACTGCTTATGAATTATCTCCAACATCTGTTGTACAAAATATTGGCACAACATCCCCTGTGCTAAGACCCTCAAGTGATATCTTTTTATTGGACAGCTTCTATTCAAAGTGGGTGCTGAGAAAGCAAACCTTTCCCTATCATGCTCTTGTAAAGGAATTGTGAAAAAGCAATCCTTTAAATCAATCACTATAATAGGCCATTCTTTAGGTAACACGGAAGGCAATGGGATTCCGGATTGTAATGACCCCATTGCCGGAATAATTTTGTTAATGGCTCTGAGATCTGTTAACATCCTCCATTTGCCAGATTTCTTTTTGATGACAAATATAGGAGAATTCCAAGGGCTGTTGGACTCCTCTATATGTTGAGCATCCAGCTGTTCCAGGACTAACTGTTCTAGTGCCAGTAATTTTTCTTTACTCGTAGACCATTGTTCAATCCAAATAGGTTGGTCAGCCAACCACCTTGGTAAGGTTGTGGGATTTTTACTAGCAGTGGCTTCCCAACATGAAGTTGAAAAGACAGCCTCTGTTGTATTTTGTTTATGGACAGCCTATAACTGTTTTTGATGGCATTTTTAAATAATTTTAACTTGTTTATCAGGAGTATTACCTGTTTTGCCTCTGAAATTGGGGGTTGTTAATTTGGGTCTCCCATTGTTGTAACAGATCTCTTCCCCATAAGTTTATGGCTATCTCAGCCACATATGGTCTTAGTTTTCTAATTTGACCTTCTGGTCCTGTACATTTAAACCATCTAACACTTTATTTCACTTTAGATAAAGTTCCAACTCCTTGGAATTGGATATCCACCTCTTGAATTGGCTAATTTGGGGGTCAGAATTTAGGAGTGATAACTGTGAATTCAGCCCCAGTATCCACCATGCCTACAATTTCAATATTATTTAAAATTATCTTTAACTTTGGCCTATGATCATTTATAGAGGTTTGCCAATATATTTGTTTTTTTGTTCCCTTCCTGTTTTTTTTTTTTTTTTTTTTTTTTTTATCTATAAAACCTGCCCTGGCCTCACTGTTGAAGTTTTTAATGTTTATTCCCAGAGCAGTGGTGTTTAACTTTCTTGTGTAGGAGGATCCTGTTCTGCATTGGCGCCTGAGAAAGACCCCTCAGGCATTTTTGATAAAGGATTACCCCTTTTATCTGTGCTATACATTCACTAATCCAATGTCAACCCTTGCCACATCTTCTGCATATTCTAGAAAGTATAGACTCCCTTTTTGAATTATATTGTTCTTTCTCATAACTCCGTTTGCAGCAACCTTGTCCATCAAAATTAAGACATTTCCCAATGTATTTAGGGGTAGCTTCTCCTATGAAGGCCAAATTGGGTGATTGAGGTCTGATGTCAATCGTATTCATAACCCATTCATCTATTTGTGCACACCTTGCTTTTAATGTCTGTATTACCTCTTTGCATTCAAAATCTTTGCATTTTCAAAAGCTTTTCTAGCTAGTGGATCTGATATATTTGTATCCCCAGCTGAAGTCAATCTTTGCAAAACATTAATGAATGTTTCACATGGAGCTTGTATGACCTGAGAGAATGGCTCAAGCCGTTTTCCTGATTCCTCAACCTTGTCCAAGGTATTTAAGGCTGCTAGATGACATAATGCTAAGGTTTCTTCATTATATACAGCTTGTATCTCTGTGTCAGCCTATTGGCCATCACCAAGCAGCTGTTCCTTAGAAACACCAACAGCCCTGGCTCTATTTTTGTATGCTATCTCTCTAGTCTTTTCTCCTCATCATGATAGCCATTGTAAATATGGCTCAGGTTCTTTTATTGCCTTTGCCATATCCTCCTAGTCCTTTGGGATTACTCTACTGATTGACCAGAAACTCAGCATTTGTTTAAAAAAATGGTGAATGCATTCCAAAGTTGGTGACACTTTCTTTAAATTTTCTCAGGTCTAGCACTTCCACAGGGTGCCATTCAGCCTCATGGTAATCATGTGGGTGATCATCATCTGCTGGTCTCTGTTGTACACTGACTGGATAAGCTAACATTTGTTTTCTAACTGTCTTTGTTTGGCTTTCTTTATTATTATATTTTGCCTCTGCCTGAGTATTTTCTTTACTTAGTATTCTAAACTCTTCTTTTAAGGTCTGTACCCATATTTCACACCTATCTCTCTGTTGTTTGTTTTGTTCAATAATCTTTTGAATTTCTTGTTTTATGCCTCCCTTCTAACTTTTATTTTTTTATAGCGTTCTAGTTATTCTTTGTGTTTTCCAGTATCTTTTCTAAAACCTCTGCCCTATTTTCCTGTTGTTTATTATGTTCTGTAAGATCTCTTGTTTTATGTCCTGTTTCCAACCTTCATTTTCTTTTTCATTGTGTTGTTACGGTATCTTTTCTAAAGCCTTTGCCTTTAAGAATACATAAAAGGATTACTCAATTATTAAAGTTAAATTGAGGAATATGAATGTAACCATAGTCATAATTTCTAAACTTTCCTTTATTTCTGTCTTAAAACCATAGAAGAGATTATCAGCCAAGCTCAGAGAAGTCTGTTTTAATGTTTCTCTCATCCTGTTACACTGTAGGGGCAACCAATTTTGTTCAGTCTCAGGTCTGTCCACAGTAGGCTTTCTTTTGCTCTGACTCTTAAGAGTCTCTCTTAAAGAGCCAGTAATGTATGTGGGAGTTTTTAGTTTTAAATTTTGGGTTGTATCCCTGGGAGCTTATTCCTCTCCCCCACCAAATTATATTAAAGTTGGATTTAAAGGGTATAGATACTTAGATTAGTTGGGTGCCATTTGTTGTAGGTTATTAATATTTACTATTGATAAATCTTTTTGTTAAGCAGTAGTTATTCCTAAACAGCAGTATAACCAAATCACCACACAGAGACTAGGATTTTAATTAACCTAGAGCACAATGCTGGCCAACAGTTACTCCATCCTAAACCTCTAAACCCACAGTTTCCTACCATTCAGATTCACCCACCATACTTGCTTTAAGTGATATCTTAGTTCCAGTTCATTTCAGCATGTGGTGCCAAGACTTCTTTTGCAGATTCTCCTCCTATCCTCTTCTGCCTCCTTCCTCTTTCTCTCACTCTGGACCAGGATGTCTCACCCTATCCTCTCCATTGCTCATTATTGTGGATGGTTGTTTTAATTGAAAATATAGAGAACAAACGGTGGCATGTTTATGCAAACTTGAGACAGGTGATGCTTATAAAAAGTATTTGGATTGAAACCAGACAATGAAGGAGAGAAATCATCATTTGAATAACAAAGGTAAATTGTATACATTCAAAAAATTTTATACCAATATAATCTCTTGTATCACATTAGAACAACATGGTCTAAAACTAGACCTCAATAATAACAAAAAAATAGTAAATAGCCTGCATACGCATGGAAACTGAACTCTACTCAATGACAGCTGGATTATGGAAGAAATAAACTAATTACACTTTCTAGAATTTAACAAAAATGAAGGAACCAACTTACCCAAACTAATGAGACATAATGAAAGTAATTCTAAAAGGAAAGTTCGTAGAACTAAGTGCCTTCATAAAGAAATCTGAGGCATCTCAAATCAACATAACAACAGACGTAAAAGACTTAGTCAAAAGGAAGCAGACATATACAAGAGGAGTAGATGGCTACAAATAAGCGAACTTAGGGCAGAAATCAATAAATTAGAAACAATGAAAACAATTCAAAAAATAAACAAAAGCAAGAGCTGGTTCTTGGAGAAAATGACAAAGATAAATAAACCTTTAGCATAACTAAAACACAGGGAGATACTATACAAATCAGCAAAATCAGAAAATAAAAGGGGGTATAATTACAGACACTGAGGAAATTCAAAGAATCATTAAGTTTCACCTTACAAGTCTATATGCCACAAAATTTGAAAATCTAAATGAAATGGAATATTTTCTTGCTAGATTCCACTAATCAAAGTTGAATCTGGATCATGTACCTAAGTAATAGACCTACATGCCCTAATGAACTAGAAGCATTCCTCAAAAGTCTCCCTACCAAACAAAGCCCAGGGCCTGATGGTTTCAGCGAAGAATTCTACCAGACCTTCAAAGAAGAGGTAACGCCAATACTCTTTAAACTATTTCACAAAACAGAAAAAAGGAACATTACCAAACTCATTTTATGAAGCCACATTCACCTTGATATATAAACCTCACAAAGGCTAACTAAAACACAGGGATACACTGTGTTTTAAAAAGTATTTGGATTGAAATACTTGTATTTCAATTTTAAAAAAGTATTTGGACTGAAAGATTATTTCAGACCAATCTCTCTTATGAATATTGAAAAAAAATACTCAATAAAATACTTGTAAAATGAATCCAAGAAAACATCAAAAATCTCATCTACCATGACCAAGTGGCTTCATCCTAGGCATGCAGGGGAGATACAATATACAGAAAACCATCAGTGTAATCCACCACATAAGCAAACTGAAAAAGAAAAACCACATGATCATCTCAATAGATGCTGAAAAGCATTTAATAAAATCGAACCTCCATTAATGTTTAAAATCTTAGAGATATCAGAGATAAAAGGCACATGCCTAAACACAGTAAAGATAATGTACAACAAGCATACAGCAAATATCAAACTAAATGGAAAGCAATTTAACTCAGTCACACTGAAATCAGAGACAAGTCAAGTTTACTCACTCTCTCCTTTCTCTTCAACATAGTACTGGAAATTCTAGCTAGAGCAGTAAAACAACTAAAGGAAATCATGGGGATACAAAGCAGAAAGGAAGAAGTCAACTATCACTATTCATGGTTGATATGATAGTATGATATGGTTACATGAGTAACCCTAAAAATTCTACCAGAGAACTACTACAGCTGATAAACACCTTCAGCAAAGTGGCTGGATACAAAGTTGCTAAAATATATCTGAAGCCCTCTTGTATAGGAAAGACAAGAGAGCTAAGAAAGAAATTAGGGAAAAAACAACCTTGCAATAGCCACAAATAACATAAAGTACACTTATGTGATTCTAATCAATCAAGTGAAAAATCTGTATAAAAAACTTCAAGTATTTGAAGAAAGAAATTGAAGAAGATACCATAAGATGGAACAATCTCCCATACTCATGGATCAGTAGGAATAACAGCCAAATGGACATCCTACCAAAAGAAATATAGAGATTCAATGCAATTCCCATCAAGATATGAATACAATTCTTTAAAGACCTTGAAAGAACAATTCTCAACATCACATAAAAAAAAAAAAAACAAAAAAAAAATTCAGAATAGTTAAAAGAATCAAGTACAATAAAAAAACTTCTGGAGGTATCTCCATCCTGAATCTCAAGCTGTACTATAGAGAAACAGTAAAACAGTGTGGTACTGGCATAGAAACATACTGGTGGATCAGTGGAATTGAATCAAAGACCCAGAAATAAACCGACACACCTACAACACCTGATTTTTGACAAAGAAGCCAAAACCATTCAATGGAAAAAAGAATATCTTCAACCAATGGTGCTTCTCTAACTGGATGTCCATATATAGAAAGATACAAATAGATCCATAATTATCACCCTGCACAAAAGTAAAGTCCTTGTGAATCAAATACCTCAATATAAAACTAACACTCTTAATCTGTTATTTAAAAAAGTAAGGAAGATCTTGAACACATTGGCACAGGAGACAACTTCGTGAACAGAACACCAGCAGCACAGGCTCTAAGATCAAAAATCAATAAATGGGACCTCATGAAACTGAAAAGCTTCTCTAAAGCAAAGGACATTGTCTGCAGAAAAAAATGATGGCTTACAGACTGGGAAAGGATCTTCACTAATTCTGCATCTGACAGAAAGCTAATACCAGAATATAAAAAGAACCCAACAAATCAAATAATCCAATTAAAAATTGGATACAGAGTTAAAGAGAAATTCTCAACAGAAAAATATTGAATGGTGTAGAAACACTTAAAAATGCTCAACGTCCTTAAAAGTCTGAGAAATGAAAATCAAATTGACTCTGAGATTCCCCCTCACACCCATCAGAATGGCTAAGATCAAAAATTCAGGGGACAACACATGCTGGAGAAGATGCGCAAGAAGGAGAACCGTCCTCCATTGCTGGTGAAAATCTAAACTTGTACAGCTGCTTCGGAAATCAGTCTGGTGCTTTTTCAGAAAACTGGGAATACTGCTACCCCAAGACTCAGCTAAAAAACTCCTAGGCATATATCAGAAAGATGCTCAACCATACAACAAGGACATTTGCTCAACTATGACAATAACAGCTTTATTCATAATAGCCAGAATCTGGAATCAAACTAGATGTCCCTCAATGGGGGAATGGATACAGAAATTGTGGTACATTTACACAAGGAAATACTACTCAGATATTAAAAACAAGAAAATCATGAAATTTGCAGGCAAATGGATGGAACTAAAAAAAATCACCCTGAGTGATATATCTCAGAAGCAGAAATACATGTATGGTATATATTCATTTACAAGTGATTATTACCCATACAATATAGATTGGACATACTAAAATCTACAGACCTTAAAAACCTAAAGTACAAGGAGAAACAGAGAAACATAGGGAAGATGCTTAATTCTCATTCAGAAAAGAAAACAGGATAGACGCCAGAACGCATAGAAGAGAGAGAACAGGATAGGAGCCTTTCACAGATGAACACTAAGTGACTCCACTCAAGAGGTGATTGAAGCAGATACAGAGACCCACAGCAAAATTTTGTATAGAGCACAAAATGTCTTATTGAAGAAGTGGGAGACAGAAGGACCTAAAGGGGACAGGAGTCACACAAGGAGACCGACAAAAAAAAATCTGGGTCCTGGGGCCCTGCATAGACTCATGCATCAACCAAAGAGCATGAGAGGAATTAGACCCCCTGCTCAGATGTAGCACATAGACAGCTCAGTGTCCCTATGGGATCCCTAGTAAGGGGAGAAGAGACAGTCTCTGAACTTGGCTGCCTGCTTCTTGATCACTTCTCCCTGGTGGGACCACCTAGTCAACCTACAGATGAATAGGATACAGGGAGTCTTAAAGGAACCTGATAGGACAGGGTCTGATAGGACCTTCCCTATCAGAGGACTACAGGAGAAGGATAGGAGAGAAGTAGGGAGGGATGCTGGGACCTAGAGGAGAAGAGAGAGGGGGCTACAATTGGGATACAAAGTGAATAAATTGTAAAAATTAATGATAAACAAGGGTGACAGAATAAAGCATAAATAACACAATTGACTGAGAAAAACACAAAAAATACTCACATCTTTAATCATAGATCTAGCTAGAATAAAAACCTTAGGCAACCATTACCTCAAATGACAAATAATGTATGTTTAGTGTCCTTCTTGGTACTATAGTAAAAGAGAATGTGATAGGATGCACACAGTATCATTGGAAATCTTTCTTCATGCACTGAACATGGAGTGACTTGTAGGAGTTGAGATGTTGATTTACTTTCTCCCCACAGATCAGCAGGAGTGTATCCCTTGCTGAATTCAAGAGTACCCAAACCTTGAGAGAAACAAGTGCCTGCCCATGGCAGTGACCTTCCTGTCATTTGAGGATCCTCTGGGTTTGGTCCTGGCCTGCATGGCTTTGTGTTTATCTGTCAGCACAGCTATAGTTTTGGGGATCTTTCTCAAGCACCATGACCTACCCATCATTAAGTCCAATAACTGGACTATAATAAAATACCTTAGTGTCTTCAAATGAAATTATTTACCCTTAATTTTAGTAAGTTTATATAAAATGTATATCTAACCATAACTAAAAGAGCCCTTCATTTAAGCAATGTTATATAGATACACTCTATTTCAGAATATAAACTACTTCTGAAAACACATTTTAGTAAGTTATACATGTTACTTTTTAATTTGTGGACAATATAAGTATTCAAATTTTAATTACATAATAGTAATTGTGATAAATAACACAGGTACTATATATTTTTCCTTAGTATTTTTTTTTTCTGGAGAAAACAGGAATTAGGTTGACAGTTAACATCTTCTGTTGGACAGACAAAAACCTGGACCTATGGCAAAGGGAGCTTGCAAAATTGTACATCCATAGCAGAAATCAGTGTTCAGAATTCTCAAAATGATGAAAATAAATCTACCATATGAACCACTTATGACTTTCATTGACTTATGCACAATGGACTCAATATACTCCTTCAAAAATATTTTCTCAACCATACTCATTGCTATTCTGTTCACAATAGGTACAAAATGAGAACACTTAAATATCCTTCAACTGATATAGATAAGTGAAATGGTATGCACATTAGTAGATAGAAATATAAATGACGATATTGATTTAGGTAACTCAAATCCAGAAAACAGATATCACATGTCCTATCTACTCTGAAGAATATAGTTCTAGATCTTCAGTTGTGATTATTCACCCTACTGTGAAAGAATAGAAAGAGTGTGGCAAAAGACTGGGGATCAGCCCCAGCAGTTGAGGGAGAGAAGAATAAGTTGGTGCAGAAACGAGTCAGACATGGTTGTCCAAAGAAACTTAAAGTCTTGATGGACTGGCAGTCAGAGTACTTCTTTATTTAGACAGATTTCAATAATAAAAGATAGATTCACATTCTTCTAAAACATAGATTATATCCTTTTTGTCTCCAGACAGGTGTTTTATCTGTCATAAATTTAGTCATCATTGATAAACCTTATCTTTTTACTATCATTTTTCTTCATCAATGCCATAACCTGACATTTTTGAGAATATGGAGGCATATTTGCCACAGCCTGAAACCCCATTCTCAGGTTGGACGCATTCTCAGATTCAATGGCAATAGGTAGAAAATCTTCAAGCCAGCCTGGGCATATTGCTTTGTCCCAATTAGTATATTATCATATTTTAATGGACAGCCTCAAGAAAAACAATTTAAGCCAAAGCAGCAACAGTTGTTATTAAATTCCTGGCATAATGCATTGTCTATATCTCATATCTTTGTAGAATTTACTTATGTGCTAAATCTAAGTATTCTTTCATTATTTTGGTCATACAACATCACAGTGATAATGTGAAAGCTGATATTTCTAGGAAAAGGAGGTCCTAATACCTCACTTTAAAAATCATTTTTATAAAACATTCTTTGTCCATCATTACAGACCCTAGTGTAAGGTGAAGATGTCTCCAGTCATTCATTTACATCTTTATCTAATCATTGAGGGCATACCATATGTAACTCCTAATCTTATATGCCAAGTATTCATCTGAGGATACAGCAGTACAAGGTATTTAATCTCAAATACTATCAACTCTCCTGGCTCTAGAAACTTTGTTTGCCTTTTTAAGAGTATGTTCTGATTATTTTCTTCTTGAGGAAACACAGGGGTAGATTTTGCAAGACTATCTTGAAGCTAAAGTCTCATAAGGAGTTTTCTGACATTTTTATGAGAAAGACATTTATGTAGGGCCAGATAATTGATATTTCCCCTAAATATGAGAGGAGCAGTATGCTCAGGATTTTTCTGGAGAAGCTAAGAAGCAGTACTCCAGGGTGAAGGCATAAATGATTCATGAAAAAAATTCCCATTGCTCCAATGGCCCCAGGTTGTACATGTATTGAAAGCCCTCTAAGCATGTAGCAAGTGGAGATCAAGACCAAGGCTGAAAGATAGTATGAAGGCTATTGTAACATGCAACTCAGATATGCTTGATCTTTGTCAAATATCTGTCCTGACTTCAAGACTTTAAGTGTATATAAACTTTTGTGAGGTTTTAATCCACTTGGAGGTGACTTTTGAGTGAAAATAAGCATCAATTTCCATGTTTCTACATATAGACATCTAGTTTGGTCAGCATCATTTGTGAAGATTTTAACTGTTTTTCTGTCATAGTACTATTTTTGTTATAGTACTAGTGCATTTACATAATAAAACATTACTCAGACATTTAAAAAATCAAATCATGAAACATGAAGGTAAATGCACCTTTGCAGGTAACTGAGAGTGAGAGAACCTAGACCCCCAAAGACAAATAGGGTATGTATTTGCTTTTACATATATATTAGTTGCAAGATGTATGATATGCAAGCAACTGGACATAATACCACAGGGGATACATACAAATTAAAAACTGGAGGTTAGGGGAGGCAGAGATTTCTCCATAGGAAAGGGAAATAAAATACTTGGAACAAATGGAAGGTGGGCTAAAAAGATAGAATTGAAGGATATTGGGAAAGGAAGAGGGCAATGAAAAGGTAACATGAGGAAAGACAGGTAAAATTAAGGGTCATTTGTTTGGTACAGTGGAAACCTAATGCAATAGAAACATTTTAAATCATGTTCATATTAAGAGCCAATATAAATGAAATCACCAGAGAAGAAAGTCCCAACTGGAAATCTCTTGTCACTAAGTAAAGCATCCAGTACTGGTAATAGTCTATATTTAACTGAGGTATTGGCCAAAGTAGTGTGATTGTAATGCCAAAACAATATAGGCTTTTGCCAAGACTATAGGCTGCTCTCCACAAATTGACTGCAGTGCCCTTTTGCTGGAGATAACACTTACACTTACATGGAACATAGATAAATAGAGCTTGTGCTTACATAGAACCTTCACACTTACATTCTAGCAACTTTGATATGAGAAGTACACTGCAACTACAAGAGGAGAAATACAAACACTAAGCCAGCTACCAAACTTTTGAACTATGACAGTTTCCTACCTGTAAGACATATTAGTGCAAGGGTTGTAGGAGTAAATAACCAATCTATAGTTTGACTTAAGGCCCACTTCACATGATGGAATCCATACATGACACTGGTTTATTGATCAAGAAAAAGAAATTACACAGACCATGGTTCTGGGGGAAAAGCAAATACTGCATTCTACTAAAAGTAATAAAATGACCATTGACACCATTCTGCTATACTCATAGACCAGTATCTTGTTCAGCCATCATAAAAAAAAAGTCATCCTGCATCTGATGGAGACAAATTCAGAGACCCATAGAGAAAATAGACAGTCAGTGAGAGACCTCAGAATATGCCCTTCAGACTCTTCAGTAATTCAGCCAGAAGAGTATAAGAGCCAGAAAGGATAGAGGATATCAAAGAAGAAAGCATTATAAATTAAGAGGACTGAAGAATATATAAGCTGTGAGAGACTGAGGCAGCATGCAAAAGGAATTTAATGTTATCCCTAGCCCTATCTCTAATTGATAAGTGCTTGCAAATGAAAATGTAGTTTTCTCCAAGGTGCACTCATTTTATCCAATGAACTACACTTAATTGTACTTTTAAGCATACATTCCAAAAGGTAGATGGCCAAAAATTTCACTCACTGGCACGTTTGGATTTCCATGTCCTGTAATTCTGGTATGCATTTTAAAAATTTTATCACATTTCTCATTTTAATTTGCTGAAGAGTTTTTTCCTAGTTTTAAAGCTACATGGACCCTCTGTGTGTACTACTGTTTCATGTTTAATATTTTATGAAATTTCTGCATGTGTGAACAAGTCTACATATTTTCCCCCTTGAGCTCTTTTTCTTTTGTTGGTCTTTTATAATAAGATGTGATTGTTTTTGTATTTTCTCTATTTTACTTTCTTATTATACATTATAGCCCTTCTTGTTTTATATGAGGGTAAATTTAAACAGGATAGAAGGGGAGATGGGAAAGAATTGCCAGGATTAGAGGAAGGGAAAACTTTAATCAGGGTGAATATATGAGTAAAGTGACTATTTTGAAAAGAAAAAAAGGAGGAGGAGGAGCAAGAAGAAAAGCAGGAGGAGGACGAAGAGATGAAGTTGAAGATGATTATGAACAACAAGAATAAAGAAACAACAACAACTGGATAATTGCATCAAAAGAAATGTTAAATAGCCATGCACAAAAGATCCAGAATATCTAAAAAGTGCAAAAAAATAATTTATGAATAATAGAAATAGAGGAAGAAGACAAAACTCACATCAAAATCCCTGAAATATTTTCAGCAAAATAATAGAATATATCCTTAACCTAATGAAGACGGGGTAGCCTATAAAAGTACAAAAAGTATAGAAAACAACAAAGAATACCAGAAAAGAAATTGTGCTCAGCATATAAAATCAAAACCCTAAATGTAAAGAAAATTATATTAAACAAAGAAGGTATATTAAAAGTTGCAAGTTGAAAAGACTAAGTTGCATATAAATTCAGGCTCATTAGAGTAACTCCTGATCTCTCAAGAAAAATTCTAAACCTAGAATGGCTGAGACAAATTGTATATAATCTTTAAGGGATCCTTATTACTATATCCAGTATACTTTCAATAATAAATGGTGAATAAAAATATATTGCACAATTAAACCAAATATGAGCAATATCTCTGTAAAACTCCTTCACTACAGAAGCCAATCAAAGCAAAACTCCTATCTAAAAATGTTAACCACACCCAATAACAGACAAAAAGTGAATAATCCCAAGCATCAAATATAAAGAAGTAAACTCCCCACGCCATAACTACAAAATAAAGGGAAATAATAAACATTGTTTATTGAAAACTCTCAACTTGAATGTTCAATTCTCCAATAGAAAGACAGGAACTAACAGAATGGACTAGACAAAAAATGTCCATTCTTCTGCTGCATCTACGGAACACTCTGTACCATCCACATTAGATAGCATTTTTGTGTAAAAGGATGGAAGGAGACTGTAGAAGAAAGTGGACCAAGAAAGAAGTTTAGGGGCGCTTTATTTTATACAGTTCACACACACAAAATACCTAAAATTCTTGAGTCAATTTAAAAGAGAATATATACTGTACACACTGAATGAGGAGTTCTACCATTATCCACATGAAAACAACAGATGACTTGGGCAGGTCCAGCACACATATATACTCATGTTTACTGAAACACAGCTGACTGTGTGCTAAGATAGAATACACCTGATTGTCCTGAATCACATCAGTGCAAAATATTATATTATTCAATTTTTTTATTCATAGAAAACATGTACATTTGTTTTTCGAGATTTTAATATAATCACATTTTTTTTTCTCATTTCTCTGTTCCCCACATACAAAATCTCCCATACAGCCCTCTTTTGGTTCTTTCAATTTCAAGTCTTGTGTTTCCAATAACTACTATTACATGTATCATGCATTATGTGTGTGTGTGTGCATGTGTGTGAGAGAGAACATTTAACATTTTAAGAAAGGCAATCATTTTACTTTGAAATTGTGGATGAACTAAAAATTTATCATCAAAAATTGTGACCTTAGCTAGACGCAGAAATCAAACATTGTATGACTTCAGTCCTAATTGGGCTAAAAGAAGTCAGTACACTGAAATAAGAACTGAAAAGTCAGTATTAGAGCCTGAACATCAGGGTGTAGTGGCATGACTTGTCAAAGAACACATTTAAGTGACAAGAGGAATAATTTAAAGAAATATCTCAGGGTACATGCATAAGAGCTATTACTAATACCTTACATTGTTTACTTGAGAAATATTCTGTATATATTTTTTTAAATCTCAATAATCAAAATGTTATAATTACTGTGTAAGAAATATTTATTTATATATTATTTATTCTTCCATCAATTTTCCTTCCATTTACACCCTCCTGAGTTTTGAGTAAACATTCTTTGCTCTTTTGAAAATTCAAGCCACTTTTTCATAAACTATTTTTACACACTTAATATATCAAAATTTGATTTGTAAAATATTTTATAATATTATAATACTAGGAATATATAACAAACCACTGAATTTTATCAAGGGTATTTATTATATACAGGAAAAAGGAAAATGTGAAGAGGTGAAATACTATTCTTTCTAGTTGTTTTTAAGAGACAGTTGCCTGAGTGCAGCCATTTCAGGAAAAAAAACTTATTTTTTTCTTTTTTATTGATTATTACAATTTATTCACTTTGTTTTCTGGCTGTAAGACCTTCCCTCATCTTCCATCAATTACAACCTACCTCCCTCTTCTACTCCTATGCCCCTCTCCTAGTCCACTGATAGGGGAAGTCCTACTTCCCTACTGTCTTATCCTAGTCTATCTTATCAAGTCTTACCAAGAATGGCTGCATCTTCCTCTGTGGCCTGGCAAGGCTGCACCTTCCAGGAGTAGGTTATCAAGGAGCCTGCCACTGAGTTCATGTCAGAAACAGCTGCTGTTACCCTTAATAGGGAACTCACATGGAAACCGAGATACTTATGAGCTACATCTGAGCAGGGGTTCTAGGTGTTCTTCATGCATGGTCCTTGGTTGGAAAAGGACCCCCTGGGCCCATATTTTTTGGCTCAATTGGCCTCCTTGTGGAGGGCCTCTCTCATCCAGGTCTTTCTATCTCCTGAATCTTCCATATTATTCCATGCTCTCTGCCCAAAGTTTGGCTTTGTGGCTAACCATCTGCTTCAGTACCCTGCTAGGTAGATTCTTTCAGAGGCCCTCTGTGGTTGGTTCGTGCCCTGTTCCCTGTCTTCTCCCATTACTGATGTCTATCCCATTTGCCTTTCTAAACGAGGATTAAGCATCTTCCCTAGGGTTCTTCCTGTTGCTTTAGGACTATAAATTTTAGTATTTTAATCCTACATTATTTGACTAATTCCCACATATAAGTGAGGATATACCATGAGTGTCTTTCTGCTTCTGGATACCTCACTCAGAGTGATCTT